>NC_134545.1:31730572-32930572 GCF_050624435.1 Tenrec ecaudatus
AAGTGCTCGCTAGTTAACCTACATACTCCAAGTGCCTGCTAGGTAACCTAGATAGTCCAAGTGCCCACTAGTTAACCTACATAGTCCAGGTTCCCCCTAGGTAACCTAGATAGTCCAAGGGCCCACTAGGTAACCTACATAGTCCAAATGCCCGATAGGGAACCTACATAGTCCAAGTGCCCGCTAGGTAACCTACATAGTCCAAATGCGCGCTACTTAACCTACATAGTCCAAGTGCCCGATACGGAACCTACATAATCCAAGTGCCCGCTAGGGAACCTACATAGTCCAAGTGCCCGTTAGTTAACCTAGATAGTCCATGTGCCCGCTAGGTAACCTAGATTGTCCAACAGCCCGGTAGGTAACCTACATACTCCAAGTACCCGCTAGGTAATGTAGATAGTTCAAGTGCCTGCCAGGTAACCTAGATAGTCAAAGTGCCCGCTAGGTAACCTACAAAGTCTAAGTGCCCGCTAAATAATCTATATAGTCCAAATAAACGCTAGGGAGCCTACATAGTCCAAATGCCCGCTAGGTAACCTAGATAGTCTATGTGCCCGCTAGGTAACCTACATATTCCTAGTGCCCCCAAGTTAAACAACATTTTCCAAGTACCCGATAGGAAACCTACATAGTCCAAGTGCCTGCTAGGTAAAATACATAGTCCAAATGCCCTCTAGTTAACCTACATAGTCCAAGGGCCCGATAAGGAACCTACATAATCCAAGTGCCCGCTAGTTGACCTACATAGTCCAAGTGCCCGCTGGGTAACCTAGATAATCCTAGTGCCCGCTAGGGAACCTTCATAGTCCTAGTGCCAGCTAGGTACCTAGATAGTCCAAGTGCCCGCTAGTTAACCTAGATAGTCCTAGTGCCCGTTAGTTAACCTAGAGTGTCCAAGTGCCCCCTAGGGGACGTACTTAGTCCAAGTGCCCGTTAGCTAACCTAGATAGTCCAAGTGACCGCTAGTTAACATTGAGCATCCAAGGGCCCGTTAGTTAACCTAGATAGTCCAAGTGCACGCTAGTTAACCTACGTAGTCCAAGGTCCGCTAGTTAACCTAGATAGTCCAAGTGCTCGCTAGTTAACCTACATAGTGCAAGGGCCCGCTAGTTGACCTAGATACTCCAAGGGCCCGCTAGTTAACCTAGAAATTCCAAGTGCCCGCTAGGTAACGTAAGAAGTCCAAATGTCCGATAGGGATCCTACATAGTCCAAGTGCCCGCTAGGTAACCTACTTAGTCCAAGTGCCCGTTCGTTAACCTATATAGTCCAAGTGCCCGCTAGGTAACCTAGACTGTCCAAGTGCCCACTAGGATACCTACATAGTCCAAGTGCCCGTTCGTTAACCTAGATAGTCCAAGTGCTCGCTAGTTAACCTAGATAGTCCAAGTGTCCTCTAGGTAACCTACAAAGTCTAAGTGCCCGCTAGTATATCTATATAGTCCAAATGCCCGCTAGGGAATCTACATAGTCCAAGGGCTCGCTAGTTAACGTAGATAGTTCAAGTGCCGCTAGTTAATCTACATAGTCTAAGGGCCCGCTAGGTAACCTAGATAGTCCAAGGGCCCGCTAGTTAACCTACATAATCCAAGTGCCCGGTAGTTAACTTACATAGTTCAAGTGTCCATAGGGAACATACATAGCCCAAGTGCCCGCTAGGGAACATACATAGTCCAAGTGCCCGCTAGGGAATCTACATACTACAAGGGCCCGCTAGTTAATGCAGATAGTCCAAGTTCCGCTAGTTAATCTACATAGTTCAAGGGCCCGCAAATTAACCTACATAGTCCAAGTACCCGCTAGTTAACCTAGATCGTCCAAGTGTCCACTAGTTAATCTACATAGTACAAGTGCCCGCTAGGGAATTTAGTGAGTCCAAGTGCCCGCTCTGGAACCTACATATTCCAAGAGCCCGCGCTGGAACATACATAGTCCAAGTGCTCGCTAGGGAATCTACATAGTCCAAGGGCCCGCTAGTTAATGTAGATAGTCCAAGTGCCGCTAGTTAATCTACATAGTCCAAGGGCCCGATAGTTAACCTACATAGTCCAAGTACCCGATAGTTAACCTAGATCGTCCAAGTGCCCGCTAGGTAACCTACATAGTCCAAGGGCCCGCTATTAACCTACATAGTCCAAGGGACCGCTAGTTAACCTACATCGTTCAAGGGCCTGCTAGTTAACCTAGATAGTCCAAGTGCCCGCTAGTTAACCTACATAGACCAAGTGCCCGCTAAGTAACCAATATAGTCCAAATGCCCGCTAGGGGCCCTAATAGTCCAAATGCCCGCTAGTTAACCTAGATAGTCCAAGTGCTCACTAGTTAACCTAGATAGTCCAAGTGCCCGCTAGTTAAGCTAGATAGACCAACTGCCCGCTAGGGAACATATCTAGTCCAAGTACCCGCTAGGAAACGTACATAGTCCAAGTGCCCGCAAGGTAACCTAAATAGTCCAAGTGCCCGCTAGTTAACCTAGATAGTCCTAGTGCCCATTAGTTAACCTAGAGTGTCCAAGTGCCCACTAGGAGACGTACTTAGTCCAAGTGCCCGTTAGCTAACCTAGATAGTCCAAGTGACCGCTAGTTAACATTGAGCATCCAAGTGCCCGCTAGTTAACCTAGATAGTCCAAGTGCACGCTAGTTAACCTACGTAGTCCAAGGGCTCGCTAGTTAACCTACATAGTACAAGGGCCCGCTAGTTGACCTAGATAGTCCAAGTGCCCGCTAGTTAACCTAGAAATTCCAAGTGCCCGCTAGGTAACCTAAGAAGTCCAAATGTCCGATAGGGATCCTACATAATCCAAGTGCCCGCTAGGTAACCTACATACTCCAAGTGCCCGTTCGTTAACCTATATATTCCAAGTGCCCGCTAGGTAACCTAGACTGTCCAAGTGCCCGCTAGGTTACGTACATAGTCCATGTGCCCGTTCGTTAACCTAGATAGTCCAAGTGCTCGCTAGTTAACCTAGATAGTCCAAGTGCCCGCTGGTTAACCTAGATAGACCAAGTACCCGCTAGGGAACCTATCTAGTCCAAGTACCCTCTAGGAAACGTACATAGTCCAAGTGCCCGCTAGGTAACATAGATACTCCAAGTGCCCGCTAGGGAACGTACATAGTCCAAGTGCCCGCTAGGTAACCTAGATAGTCCAAGTGCTCGCTAGTTAACCTACATACTCCAAGTGCCTGCTAGGTAACCTAGATAGTCCAAGTGCCCACTAGTTAACCTACATAGTCCAGGTTCCCCCTAGGTAACCTAGATAGTCCAAGGGCCCACTAGGTAACCTACATAGTCCAAATGCCCGATAGGGAACCTACATAGTCCAAGTGCCCGCTAGGTAACCTACATAGTCCAAATGCGCGCTACTTAACCTACATAGTCCAAGTGCCCGATACGGAACCTACATAATCCAAGTGCCCGCTAGGGAACCTACATAGTCCAAGTGCCCGTTAGTTAACCTAGATAGTCCATGTGCCCGCTAGGTAACCTAGATTGTCCAACAGCCCGGTAGGTAACCTACATACTCCAAGTACCTGCTACGTAATGTAGATAGTTCAAGTGCCTGCTAGGTAACCTAGATAGTCCAAGTGCCCGCTAGGTAACCTACAAAGTCTAAGTGCCCGCTAAATAATCTATATAGTCCAAATAAACGCTAGGGAGCCTACATAGTCCAAATGCCCGCTAGGTAACCTAGATAGTCTATGGGCCCGCTTGGTAACCTACATAGTCCTAGTGCCCGCTAGTTAACCTACATTTTCCAAGTGCCCGATAGGAAACCTACATAGTCCAAGTGCCGGCTAGGTAACCAATATAATCCAAATACCCGCTAGGGGCCCTAATAGTCCAAATGTCCGCTAGTGAACCTAGATAGTCCAAGTGCCCGCTAGTTAACCTAGATAGACCAAGTGCCCGCTAGGGAACCTATCTAGTCCTAGTACCCGCTAGGAAACGTACATACTCCAAGTGCCCGCTAGGTAACGTACATAGTCTAAGTGCCCGCTAGGTAACGTAGATAGTCCAAGGGCCTGTTTGGGAACGTACATAGTCCAAGTGCCTGCTAGGTAACCTAGATAGTCCAAGTGCCCACTAGTTAACCTACATAGTCCAGGTTCCCCCTAGGTAACCTAGATAGTCCAAGGGCCCGCTAGGTAACCTACATTGTCCTAGTGCCCCCTAGTTAACCTACATTCTCCAAGTGCCCGATAGGGAACCTACATAGTCCAAGTGCCCGCTAGGTAACCAACATGTTCCAAATGCCCGCTAGTTAACCTACATAGCCCAAGTGCCCGACACGGAACCTACATAATCCAAGTGCCCGCTAGGGAACCTACATAGTCCAAGTGCCCGTTAGTTAACCTAGATAGTCCAAGTGCCCGCTAGGTAACCTAGATTGTCCAACAGCCCGGTAGGTAACCTACATACTCCAAGAACCCGCTAGGTAACGTAGATAGTTCAAGTGCCTGCTAGGTAACCTAGATAGTCCAAGTGCCCGCTAGGTAACCTACAAAGTCTAAGTGCCCGCTAAATAATCTTTATAGTCCAAATAAACGCTAGGGAGCCTATACAGTCCAAATGCCCGCTAGGTAACCTAGATAGTCTATGGGCCCGCTAGGTAACCTACATAGTCCTAGTACCCCCTAGTTAACCTACATTTTCCAAGTGCCCGATAGGGAACCTATATAGTCCAAGTGCCTGCTAGGTAACCTACATAGTCCAAATGCCCTCTAGTTAACATACATAGTCCAAGTGCCCGCTAGGTAACCTAGATAATCCTTGTGCCCGCTAGGGAACCTTCAGAGTCCTAGTGCCCGCTAGGTGACCTATATATTCCAAGTTCCTGTTAGCTAACCTAGAAAATCCAAGTGCCCTCTAGGTAACCTACATAGTCCAAGTGCCCTTTCGTTAACCTAGATAGTCCACGTGCCCGCTACGTAACCTACATAGTTCAAGTGCCCGCTAGGTAACCTAGATAGTCGAAGGTCCCGCTAGTTAACCTACATAGTCCAAGTGCCCGCTAAGAAACCTAGATAGTCCAAGTGCCCGTTAGGTAACCTAGATAGTCCAAGTGCCCGCTAGGTAACCTACATAGTCCAAGTTCCCGCTAGGTAACCTAGATAGTCCAAGTGCCCGTTAGGTAACCTAGATAGTCCAAGTGCCCGCTAGGTTACTTACATAGTCCTAGTTCCCGCTAGGTAACCTAGATAGTCCAAGTGCCAGTTACCTAACCTTGATAGTCCAATTGCCCGCTACGCAACATACATAGTCCAAGTGCCCGTTCGTTAACCTATAAGTCCAAGTGCCCGCTAGGTAACCTAGACTGTCCAAGTGCCCGCTAGGTTACCTACATAGTCCAAATGCCCGTTCGGGAACCTAGATAGTGCAAGTGCCCGGTAGTTAACCTACATAGTCCAAGTGCCCGCTAAGTAACCTAGATAGTCCAAAGGCCCGCTTGTTAACCTACATAGTCCAAGTGCCCGGTAGTTAACTTACATAGTTCAAGTGTCCGTAGGGAACATACATAGTCCAAGTGCCCGCTAGGGAACATACAGAGACCAAGTGCCCGCTAGGGAACCTACGTAGTCCAAGTGCCAACTAGGTAACTTAGATAGTCCAAGTGCCCGTTAGCTAACAGAGATAGTCCAAGTGCCCGCTAGGTAACCACATAGTCCAAGTGCCCGTTCGTTAACCTAGATAGTCCAAGTGCCCGCTAAGTAACCTAGACAGTCCAAGTGCCTGCTAGGTAACCTACATATTCCAAGTGCCCGTTTGCTAACCTAGATCTTCAAAGTGCCCACTAGGTAACCTTGACAATCCAAGTGCCCGCTAGTTAACCTACATAGTCCAAGTGCCCGATAGGGAACCTACATAATCCAAGTGCCCGCTAGGCAACCTACATAGTCCAATTTCCCGCTAGGTAACCTAAATAGTCCAAATGCCCGCTAGGGAAACTACATAGTCCAAGTGCCCGCAAGTTAACCTAGATAGTCCAAGTGCCTGCTAGTAAACCTACATAATCCAAGGACCCGCTAGTTAACCTACATAGTGCAAGGGCCCCCTAGTTAACCTAGATCGTCCAAGTGTCCGCTAGTTAACCTACATATTCCCAGTGCCCTCTAGTTAACCTACATAGTCCAAGTGCCCGCTAAGTAACTTAGATAGTCCAAGTGCCCACTAGGGGACGTACATTGTCCATGTGCCCGCTAGGTAACTTAGATAGTCAAAGTGCCCGCTAGGGTATGTACATAGTCCAAGTGCCCGCTAGGTAACCTAGATAGTCTAAGTGCCCGCTAGTTAACCTACATAGTCCAAGGGCCCGCTAGTTAACCACCATAGTCCAAGTGCCAGATAGGAAACAAACATAGTCCAAGTGCCCGCTAAGGGACTTACATAGTCCAAGTGCCCGCTAGGGAACCTACATAGTCCAAGTGCCCGTTAGGGAACCTAGATAGTCCAAGTGCCCGCAAGAGAACCTGCATCGCCCAAGTGCCCGCTAGTTAACTTAGATAGTCCAAGTGCCCGCTAGTTAACCTAAATAGTCCAAGTGCCCGCTAGTTAACCTAGATCATCCAAGTGCCCGTTAAGAAACCTAGATAGTCCAAGTGCCCGCTAGGTTACCTACATAGTCCTAGTTCCCGCTAGGTAACCTAGATAGTCCTAGTGCCCGTTACCTAACATAGATCGTCCAAGTACCCGCTAGGCAACCTACATAGTACAAGTGCCCGTTCGTTAACCTAGAAATCCATGTCGCCGCTATGTTACCTAGACAGTCCAAGTGCCCGCTAGGTAACCTGCATAGTCCAAGTGCCCGTTAGGTAACCTAGATAGTCCAAGTGCCCGCTAGGTGACCTAAATAGTCAAAGTGCCCGCTAGGTAACCTAGATAGTCCAAGTTCCTGTTAGCTAACCTAGATAGTCCATGTGCCCGCTAGGTAACCTACATAGTCCAAGGACCCGCTCCTTAACCTAGTTCGTCCAAGTGTCCGCTAGTTAACCTACATAGTCCAAGTGCCCGCTAAATAACCAAGATAGTCAAAGTGCCCGCTAAGTAACCTACATAGTCCAAGTTCCCTCTAGGTAACCTAGATAGTCCAAGTGCCCGTTACATAACCTAGATAGTCCAAGTGCCCGTTAGGTAACCTACATAGTCCAAATGCCCGCTAGTAACCTACATAGTCCAAGTGCCTGATAGGGAACCTACATAATCCAAGTGCCCGCTAGGGAACTTACATAGTCCAAGTGCCCGTTAGTTAACCTAGATAGTCCACGTGCCCGCTAGTTAACCTAGATAGTCCAAGTACCCGCTAGGTAACGTAGATAGTTCAAGTGCACGCTAGGTAACCTAGATAGTCCAAGTGCCCGTTATGTAACCTACAATGTCCAAGTGCCCCCTAGGTAATCTATATAGTCCAAATGCCCGCTAGGGCACCTACATAGTCGAAATACCCGCTCTTTAACCTACATAGTCCAAGTGCCCGCTAGCTAACCTAGATAGTCTAAGGGCCCACTAGTTAACCTACATAGTTCAAGTGCCCGCTAGCTAACCTACATAGTCCAAGTGCCCGCTAGTTAACCTAGATCGTCCAAGGGACCGCTAGTTAACCTACATAGTGAAAGGGCCCGCTAGTTAACCTAGATCGTCCAAGTGTCCGCTAGTTAACCTACATTTTCCAAGTGCCCGCTAGTTAACCTACATAATCCAAGTGCCCCTTAGCTAACCTAGATAGTCCAAGGGCCCGTTAGTTGACCTACATAGTCCAAGTACGGGCTAATTAACCTATATTGTCCAAGTGTCCGTTAGCTAACCTAGATAGTCTAAGGGCCCACTAGTTAACCTACATAGTTCAAGTGCCCGCTAGCTAACCTAGATAGTCCAAGGGCCCGCTAGGTAACCTACATAGTCCAAGTGCCAGCTAGGGTATGTACATAGAGCAAGTGCCCGCTAGGTAACCTACATTGTCCAAGTGCCCGGTAGTTAACCTACATAGTCCCAATGCCCGATACAAACCTACATAGTCCAAGTGCCCAATAGGGAACCTATATAGTCCAAGTGACCCCTATGGAACCTACACAGTCCAAGTGCCCGAAAGGGAACCTAGACAGCCCAAGTGCCCACTAGGGAACCTGCATCGTGCAAGTGCTCGCCAGGTAACCTAGAGAGTCCAAGGGCCAGCTAGATAACCTACATAGTCCAAGTGCCCGATACGGAATCTGCATAGTCCAAGTGCCCGCTAGGGAACCTACATAATCCAAGTGCCCTTTAGGGAAACTAGAGAGTCCAAGTGCCCATAGGGAACCTATATAGTCCAAGTTCCCGCTAGGGAACCTACATAGGCAAAGTACCCGTTAGGGAACCTGCATCGTCCAAGTGCCCGCTAGTTAACCTAGATAGTCCAAGTGCCCGCTAGTTAAACTAGATAGTCCAATTGCCCGCTAGTTAACCTAGATCATCCAAGTGCCCGTTTGTTAACCTACATAGTCCAAGGGCCCGCTAGTTAACCTACATAGTCCAAGTGCCCGCTAGGTAACCTAGATAGTCCAAGTGCCCGCTAGTTAACCTAGATATTCCAAGTGCCGGCTAGTTAACCTAGATCGTCCAAGTGTCCGCTAGTTAACCTACATAGTCCAAGGGCCCGTTAGGTAACCTACATAGTCCTAGTGCCCGCTAGGTAACCTAGATAGTACAAGTTCATTTTAGCTAACTAAGATAGTCCAAGTGCCCGCTAGGTAACCTAGGTAGTCAAAGTGCCCGTTAGATAACCTAGATAGTCCAAGTGCCTGCTAGGTAACCTACATAGTCAAAGTGCCCGCTAGGTAACCTAGATAGTCCAAGTTCCTGTTAGCTAACGTAGATACTCCAAGTGCCCGCTAGGTAACCTACATAGTCCAAGTGCCCGCTAGGGAACCTACAGAGTCCAAGTGCCCGGTTGGTAACCTAGATAGTCCAAATGCCCGCCAGGAAACCCACATAGTCCAAGTGCCCGCTAGGGAACTTACATAGTCCAAGTGCCCGAGAGGGAACCTACATATTCCAAGTGCCCGTTAGGGAACCTAGATAGTCCAAGTGCCCATAGGGAACCTATATAGTCCAAGTGCCCATAGGGAACTTATATAGTCCAAGTGCCCGCAAGGGAACCTACATAGTCAAAGTGCCCACTAGGGAACCTGCATTGTACAAGTGCCCGCTAATTAACCAAGATAGTCCAAGTGCCCGCTAGTTAACATTGATCATCCAAGTGCCCGCTAGTTAACCTACATAGTCCAAGTGCCCGCTAGTTAACCTAGATAGACCAAGTGCCCGTTAGGGAACCTAGATAGTCCAAGTGCCCGTTGGGAACCTATATAGTCCAAGTGCCCGCTAGGGAACCTACATAGTCAAAGTGCCCGCTAGGGAAGCTGCATTGTGCATGTGCCCGCTAGTTAACCTAGATTGTCCAAGTGCCTGCTAGTTAACCTACATAGTCCAAGAACCAGCTAGTTAACCTAGATATTCCAACTGTCCGCTAGTTAACCTAGATAGACCAAGTGCCCCCTAGGGAACCTATCTAGTCCAAGTGCCCCATAAGGAACCTACATAGTCCAAGTGCCCGCTAGTTAACGTAGATGGTCCAAGTGCCCGCTAGGTAACCTAGATATTCCAAGTTCCTGTTAGCTAACCTAGATAGTCCAAGTGCCTGCTAGGTAACCTACATAGTCCAAGTGCCCATTCCTTAACCTAGATAGTCCAAGTGCCCGCTAGGTAACCTAGACTGTCCAAATGCCCTCTAGGTTACCTACATAGTCCAAGTGCACGTTCGTTAACCTAGATCGTCCAAGTGCCCGCAAGGTAACCTACATAGTCCAAGGGCCCGCTAGGTCACCTACATTGTCCAAGTTCCCGCTAGGTAACCTAGATAGTCCAAGTGCCCGTTACCTAACCTACATAGTCCAAGTGCCCGCTAGGTACCCAATATAATCCAAATACCCGCTAGGGGCCCTAATAGTCCAAATGTCCGCTAGTTAACCTAGATAGTCCAAGTGCCCGCTAGTTAACCTAGATAGACCAAGTGCCCGCTAGGGAACCTATCTAGTCCAAGTACCCGCTAGGAAACGTACATACTCCAAGTGCCCGTTAGGTAACGTACATAGTCTAAGTACCCGCTAGGTAACGAAGATAGTCCAAGGGCCTGTTTGGGAACGTACATAGTCCAAGTGCCTGCTAGGTAACCTAGATAGTCCAAGTGCCCACTAGTTAACCTACATAGTCCAGGTTCCCCCTAGGTAACCTAGATAGTCCAAGGGCCCGCTAGGTAACCTACATTGTCCTAGTGCCCCCTAGTTTACCTACATTCTCCAAGTGCCCGATAGGGAACCTACATAATCCAAGTGCCCGCTAGGTAACCAACATGTTCCAAATGCCCGCTAGTTAACCTACATAGTCCAAGTGACCGATACGGAACCTACATAATCCAAGTGCCCGCTAGGGAACCTACATAGTCCAAGTGCCCGTTAGTTAACCTAGATAGTCCAAGTGCCCGCTAGGTAACCTAGATTGTCCAACAGCCCGGTAGGTAACCTACATACTCCAAGTACCTGCTAGGTAATGTAGATAGTTCAAGTGCCTGCTAGGTAACCTAGATAGTCCAAGTTCCCGCTAGGTAACCTACAAAGTCTAAGTGCCCGCTAAATAATCTATATAGTCCAAATAAACGCTAGGGAGCCTACATAGTCCAAATGCCCGCTAGGTAACCTAGATAGTCTATGGGCCCGCTAGGTAACCTACATAGTCCTAGTGCCCCCTAGTTAACCTACATTTTCAAGTGCCCGATAGGAAACCTACATAGTCCAAGTGCCCGCTAGGTAACCAATATAATCCAAATACCCGCTAGGGGCCCTAATAGTCCAAATGTCCGCTAGTGAACCTAGATAGTCCAAGTGCCCGCTAGTTAACCTAGATAGACCAAGTGCCCGCTAGGGAACCTATCTAGTCCTAGTACCCGCTAGGAAACGTACATACTCCAAGTGCCCGCTAGGTAACGTACATAGTCTAAGTGCCCGCTAGTTAACGTAGATAGTCCAAGGGCCTGTTTGGGAACGTACATAGTCCAAGTGCCCGCTAGGTAACCTAGATAGTCCAAGTGCCCACTAGTTAACCTACATAGTCCAGGTTCCCCCTAGGTAACCTAGATAGTCCAAGGGCCCGCTAGGTAACCTACATTGTCCTAGTGCCCCCTAGTTAACCTACATTCTCCAAGTGCCCGATAGGGAACCTACATAGTCCAAGTGCCCGCTAGGTAACCAACATGTTCCAAATGCCCGCTAGTTAACCTACATAGCCCAAGTGCCCGACACGGAACCTACATAATCCAAGTGCCCGCTAGGGAACCTACATAGTCCAAGTGCCCGTTAGTTAACCTAGATAGTCCAAGTGCCCGCTAGGTAACCTAGATTGTCCAACAGCCCGGTAGGTAACCTACATACTCCAAGAACCCGCTAGGTAACGTAGATAGTTCAAGTGCCTGCTAGGTAACCTAGATAGTCCAAGTGCCCGCTTGGTAACCTACAAAGTCTAAGTGCCCGCTAAATAATCTTTATAGTCCAAATAAACGCTAAGGAGCCTATACAGTCCAAATGCCCTCTAGGTAACCTAGATAGTCTATGGGCCCGCTAGGTAACCTACATAGTCCTAGTACCCCCTAGTTAACCTACATTTTCCAAGTGCCCGATAGGGAACCTATATAGTCCAAGTGCCTGCTAGGTAACCTACATAGTCCAAATGCCCTCTAGTTAGCCTACATAGTCCAAGTGCCCGCTAGGTAACCTAGATAATACTTGTGCCCGCTAGGGAACCTTCATAGTCCTAGTGCCAGCTAGGTAACCTAGATAGTCCAAGTGTCCGCTAGTTAACCTAGATAGTCCTACTGCCCTTTAGTTAACCTAGAGTGTCCAAGTGCCCACTAGGGGACGTACTTAGTCCAAGTGCCCGTTAGCTAACCTAGATAGTCCAAGTGCCCGCTAGTTAACATTGAGCATCCAAGTGCCCGCTAGTTACCCTAGATAGTCCAAGTGCACGCTAGTTAACCTACGTAGTCCAAGGTCCGCTAGTTAACCTAGATAGTCCAACTGCTCGCTAGTTAACCTACATAGTCCAAGTTCCCGCTAGGAAACCTAGATAGTCCAAGTGCCCGTTAGGTAACCTAGATAGTCCAAGTGCCCGCTAGGTAACCTACATAGTCCAAGTTCCCGCTAGGTAACCTAGATAGTCCAAGTGCCCGTTAGGTAACCTAGATAGTCCAAGTGCCCGCTAGGTTACATACATAGTCCTAGTTCCCGCTAGGTAACCTAGATAGTCCAAGTGCCCGTTACCTAACCTTGATAGTCCAATTGCCCGCTACACAACATACATAGTCCAAGTGCCCGTTCGTTAACCTATAAGGCCAAGTGCCCGCTAGGTAACCTAGACTGTCCAAGTGCCCGCTAGGTTACCTACATAGTCCAAAAGCCCATTCGGGAACCTAGATAGTGCAAGTGCCCGGTAGTTAACCTACATAGTCCAAGTGCCCGCTAGGTAACCTAGATAGTCCAAGGGCCCGCTTGTTAACCTACATAGTCCAAGTGCCCGGTAGTTAACTTACATAGTTCAAGTGTCCGTAGGGAACATACATAGTCCAAGTGCCCGCTAGGGAACATACAGAGACCAAGTGCCCGCTAGGGAACCTCTGTAGTCCAAGTGCCAACTAGGTAACTTAGATAGTCCAAGTGCCCGTTAGCTAACAGAGATAGTCCAAGTGCCCGCTAGGTAACCACATAGTCCAAGTGCCCGTTCATTAACCTAGATAGTCCAAGTGCCCGCTAAGTAACCTAGAAAGTCCAAGTGCCTGCTAGGTAACCTACATATTCCAAGTGCCCGTTTGCTAACCTAGATCTTCAAAGTGCCCACTAGGTAACCTTGATAATCCAAGTGCCCGCTAGTTAACCTACATAGTCCAAGTGCCCGATAGGGAACCTACATAGTCCAATTTCCCGCTAGGTAACCTAAATAGTCCAAATGCCCGCTAGGGAAACTACACAGTCCAAGTGCCCGCTAGTTAACCTAGATAGTCCAAGTGCCTGCTAGTAAACCTACATAATCCAAGGACCCGCTAGTTAACCTACATAGTGCAAGGGCCCCCTAGTTAACCTAGATCGTCCAAGTGTCCGCTAGTTAACCTACATATTCCCAGTGCCCTCTAGTTAACCTACATAGTCCAAGTGCCCGCTAAGTAACTTAGATAGTCCAAGTGCCCACTAGGGGACGTACATTGTCCATGTGCCCGCTAGGTAACTTAGATAGTCAAAGTGCCCGCTAGGGTATGTACATAGTCCAAGTGCCCGCTAGGTAACCTAGATAGTCTAAGTGCCCGCTAGTTAACCTACATAGTCCAAGTGCCCGCTAAGTAACTTAGATAGTCCAAGTGCCCGCTAAGGGACTTACATAGTCCAAGTGCGTGCTAGGGAACCTACATAGTCCAAGTGCCCGTTAGGGAACCTAGATAGTCCAAGTGACCGCTAGAGAACCTGCATCGCCCAAGTGCCCGCTAGTTAACTTAGATAGTCCAAGTGCCCGCTAGTTAACCTAAATAGTCCAAGTGCCCGCTAGTTAACCTAGATCGTCCAAGTGCCCGTTAAGAAACCTAGATAGTCCAAGTGCCCGCTAGGTTACCTACATAGTCCTAGTTCCCGCTAGGTAACCTAGATAGTCCTAGTGCCCGCTACCTAACATAGATCGTCCAAGTACCCGCTAGGCAAGCTACATAGTACAAGTGCCCGTTCGTTAACCTAGAAATCCATGTCGCCGCTAGGTAACCTAGACATTCCAAGTGCCCGCTAGGTTACCTGCATAGTCCAAGTGCCCGTTAGGTAACCTAGATAGTCCAAGTGCCCGCTAAGTAACTTAGATAGTCCAAGTGCCCGCTAAGGGACTTACATAGTCCAAGTAACCGCTAGGGAACCTACATAGTCCAAGTGCCCGTTAGGGAACCTAGATAGTCCAAGTGACCGCAAGAGAACCTGCATCGCCCAAGTGCCCGCTAGTTAACTTAGATAGTCCAAGTGCCCGCTAGTTAACCTAAATAGTCCAAGTGCCCGCTAGTTAACCTAGATCGTCCAAGTGCCCGTTAAGAAACCTAGATAGTCCAAGTGTCCGCTAGGTTACCTACATAGTCCTAGTTCCCGCTAGGTAACCTAGATAGTCCTAATGCCCGTTACCTAACATAGATCGTCCAAGTACCCGCTAGGCAACCTACATAGTACAAGTGCCCGTTCGTTAACCTAGAAATCCATGTCGCCGCTAGGTAACCTAGACATTCCAAGTGCCCGCTAGGTTACCTGCATAGTCCAAGTGCCCGTTAGGTAACCTAGATAGTCCAAGTGCCCGCTAGGTGACCTAAATAGTCAAAGTGCCCGCTAGGTAACCTAGATAGTCCAAGTTCCTGTTAGTTAACCTAGATAGTCCATGTGCCCGCTAGGTAACCTACATAGTCCAAGGACCCGCTCCTTAACCTAGTTCGTCCAAGTGTCCGCTAGTTAACCTACATAGTCCAAGTGCCCGCTAAATAACCAAGATGGTCAAAGTGCCCGCTAAGTAACCTACATAGTCCAAGTTCTCACTAGGTAACCTAGATAGTCCAAGTGCCCGTTACATAACCTAGATAGTCCAAGTGCCCGTTAGGTAACCTACATAGTCCAAATGCCCGCTAGTAACCTACATAGTCCAAGTGCCTGATAGGGAACCTACATAATCCAAGTGCCCGCTAGGGAACTTACATAGTCCAAGTGCCCATTAGTTAACCTAGATAGTCCATGTGCCCGCTAGTTAACCTAGATAGTCCAAGTACCCGCTAGGTAACGTAGATAGTTCAAGTGCACGCTAGGTAACCTAGATAGTCCAAGTGCCCGCTATGTAAACTACAATGTCCAAGTGCCCCCTAGGTAATCTATATAGTCCAAATGCCCGCTAGGGCACCTACATAGTCGAAATACCCGCTCTTTAACCTACATAGTCCAAGTGCCGCTGGCTAACCTAGATAGTCTAAGGGCCCACTAGTTAACCTACATAGTTCAAGTGCCCGCTAGCTAACCTACATAGTCCAAGTGCCCGCTAGTTAACCTAGATCGTCCTAGTGCCCGCTAGTTAACCTACATAGTCCAAGGGACCGCTAGTTAACCTACATAGTGAAAGGGACCGCTAGTTAACCTAGATCGTCCAAGTGTCCGCTAGTTAACCTACATTTTCCAACTGCCCGCTAGTTAACCTACATAATCCAAGTGCCCCTTAGCTAACCTAGATAGTCCAAGGGCCCGTTAGTTGACCTACATAGTGCAAGTACGGGCTAATTAACCTATATTGTCCAAGTGTCCGTTAGCTAACCTAGATAGTCTAAGGGCCCACTAGTTAACCTACATAGTTCAAGTGCCCGCTAGCTAACCTAGATAGTCCAAGGGCCCGCTAGGTAACCTACATAGTCCAAGTGCCAGCTAGGGTATGTACATAGAGCAAGTGCCCGCTAGGTAACCTACATAGTCCAAGTGCCCGGTAGTTAACCTACATAGTCCCAATGACCGATACAAACCTACATAGTCCAAGTGCCCAATAGGGAACCTATATAGTCCAAGTGCCCCCTATGGAACCTACACAGTCCAAGTGCCCGTTAGGGAACCTAGACAGCCCAAGAGCCCAATAGGGAACCTGCATCGTCCAAGTGCTCGCCAGGTAACCTAGAGAGTCCAAGGGCCTGCTAGATAACCTACATAGTCCAAGTGCCCGATACGGAATCTGCATAGTCCAAGTGCCCGCTAGGGAACCTACATAATCCAAGTGCCCTTTAGGGAAACTAGAGAGTCCAAGTGCCCATAGGGAACCTATATAGTCCAAGTTCCCGCTAGGAAACCTACATAGGCAAAGTGCCCGTTAGGGAACCTGCATCGTCCAAGTGCCCGCTAGTTAACCTAGATAGTCCAAGTGCCCGCTAGTTAAACTAGATAGTCCAATTGCCCGCTAGTTAACCTAGATCGTCCAAGTGCCCGTTTGTTAACCTACATAGTCCAAGGGCCCGCTAGTTAACCTACATAGTCCAAGAACCCGCTAGTTAACCTAGATAGTTCAAGTGCCCGCTAGTTAACCTAGATATTCCAAGTGCCGGCTAGTTAACCTAGATCGTCCAAGTGTCCGCTAGTTAACCTACATAGTCCAAGTGCCCGTTAGGTAACCTACATAGTCCTAGTGCCCGCTACGTAACATAGATAGTCCAAGTTCATTTTACCTAACTAAGATAGTCCAAGTGCCCGCTAGGTAACCTAGGTAGTCAAAGTGCCCGTTAGATAACCTAGATAGTCAAAATGCCCGCTAGGTAACCTAGATAGTCCAAGTTCCTGTTAGCTAACGTAGATACTCCAAGTGCCCGCTAGGTAACCTACATAGTCCAAATGCCCGCTAGTTAACCTACATATTCCAAGTGCCCGATAGGGAACCTACATAATCCAAGTGCTCGCTAGGGAACCTACATAGTCCAAGTGCCCGTTAGGTAACCGAGATAGTCCAAATGCCCGCTAGGGAACCCACATAGTCCAAGGGCCCACTAGGGAACCTACATACTCCAAGTGACTTTTAGTTAACCTAGATAGTCCTAGTGCCCGATAGGTAACCTAGATAGTCCAAGTGCCCACTAGGTAACCTACAAATTCTAAGTGCCCGCTAGGTAATTTATATACTCCAAATTACCGCTAGGGAGCCTACATAGTCCAAATGCCCGCTAGGTAACCTAGATATTCCAAGGGCCCGCTAGGTAACCTACATAGTCCTAGTGCCCCCTAGTTAACCTACATTCTCCAAGTTCCCGATAGGGAGCCTACAGAGTCCAAGTGCCCGCAAGGTTACCTACATAGTCCAAATGCCCTCTAGTTAACCTACATAGTCCAAGTGGCCGATAGGGAACCTATATAATCCAAGTGCCCGCTAGGGAACCGATAGAGTCCAAGTGCCCGGTAGGTAACCTAGATAGCCCAAATGCCCGCCAGGAAACCCACATAGTCCAAGTGCCCGCTAGGGAACTTACATAATCCAAGTGCCCGATAGGGAACCTACATATTCCAAGTGCCTGTTAGGGAACTTAGATAGTCCAAGTGCCCGTAGGGAACATATATAGTCCAAGTGCCCGCTAGGGAACCTACATAGTCAAAGTGCCCGCAAGGGAACCTGCATTGTCCAAATGCCCGCTAGTTAATCTACATAGTCCAGAATCCGCTAGTTTACCTAGATAGTCCAAGTGCCCGCAAGGTAACCTACATAGTCCAAAGGCCCGCTAGGTAACCTACCTACTCCAAGTACCCGCTATGTAACCGAGATAGTCCACGTGCCCGTTAGGTAACCTAGATAGTCCAAGATCCCCCTAGGTAACCTACATTGTACAAGTTACCGCTAGGTAACCTAGATAGTCCAAATGCCCGTTACCTAACCTAGATAGCCCAAGTGCCCGTTCGTTAATCTAGATAGTCCAAGTGCACGCTAGGTAACCTAGACTGTCCAAGTGCCCGCTAGGTTACCTACATAGTCCAAGTGCCCGTTAATAGCATAGATAGTCCAAGTGCCCGCTACCTAACCTACATAGTCCAAGTGCCCGTTCGTTAACCTAGAAGTCCATGTGCCCGCTAGGTAACCTAGACTGTCCAAGTGCCCGCTAGGTTACTTACATAGTCCAAGTGCCCGTTAATAGCATAGATAGTCCAAGTGCCCGCTAGGTAACCTACATAGTCCAAGGTCCCGCAAGGTAACCTTTAGAGTCCAAGTGCCCGCTAGGTAACCTAGATAGTCCAAGTGCCCGCTAGGTAACCTAGACAGTCCAAGTTCCCACTAGGTATCCTGCATAGTCCAAGTGCCCGTTAGGTAACCTAGATAGTCCAAGTGCCCGCTAGGTAACCTAGATAGTCCAAGTGCCCGTATGTTATCCTAGATATTCCAAGTGACTGCTAGGTACCCTAGACAGTCCAAGTGCCTGCTAGGTAACCTACATAGTCCAAGTGCCCGTTCGTTAACCTATATAGTCCAAGGGCCCACTAGGTATCCTGCATAGTCCAAGTGCCCGTTAGGTAACCTAGATAGTCCAAGTGCCCGCTAGGTAACCTACATAGTCCAAGTGCCCGCTAGGTAACCTAGATAGTCCAAGTGCCCGTACGTTAACCTAGATAGTCCAAGTGCCCGTTAGTTATCCTAGATAGTCCAAGTGCCCACTAGGGGACGTACATAGTCCAAGTGCCTGCTAGGTAACCTAGATAGTCTAAGTGCTCGCCAGTTAACCTACATAGTCCAAGGGCCTGCAAGTTAACCTACATAGTCCAAGTGCGCAATAGGGAACCTACATAGTCCAAGCGCCCGCTAAGGGACTTACATAGTCTAAGTGCCCGCTAGGGAACCTACATAGTCCAAGTGCCCGTTAGGGAACCTAGATAGTCCAAGTGCCCACTAGGGAACCTGCATCATCCAAGTGCCCGCTAGTTAATCTAGATAGTCCAAGTGCCCGCTAGTTAACCTACATAGTCCAAGGTCCTCTACTTAACCTAGATAGTCCAAGTGCCCGCTAGTTAACCTACATAGTCCAAGTGCCCTCTAGTTAACCTAGATATTCCAAGTGCCCGCTAGGGGACGTACATAGTCCAAGTGCCCGTTTGTTATCCTAGATAGTCCAAGTGCCCACTAGGTAACCTAGACAGTCCAAGTTCCCGCTAGGTTACCTACATAGTCCAAGTGACCGCTGGTTAACCTGATAGTTCAAGTGCCTGCTAGTTAACCTACATAGTCCAAGTGCCCGCTAGTTAACCTATAGCCCAGGGCCTGCTAGTTAACCTAGATTGTCCAAGTGCCCGCTAGTTAACCTACATAGTCCAAGTGCCCGTGAGGAACCTACATAGTCCAAGTGCCCGATAGGGAACCTACATATTCCAAGTGCCCGTTAGGGAACCTAGATAGTCCAAGTGCCCGTAGGGAACCTATATAGTCCAAGTGCCCGCTAGGGAACCTACATAGTCAAAGTGCCCGCTAGGGAACCTGCATTGTACACGTGCCTGCTAGTTAACCTAGATCGTCCAAGTGCCCGCTAGTTAACCTAGATAGTCCAAGTGCCCGATAGGGAACCTACATAGTCCAAGTGCCCGCTGAGGAACCTACATAGTCCAAGTGCCCGATAGGGAACCTACATATTCCAAGTGCCTGTTAGGGAACTTAGATAGTCCAAGTGCCCGTAGGGAACATATATAGTCCAAGTGCCCGCTAGGGAGCCTACATAGTCAAAGTGCCCACTAGGGAACCTGCATTGTCCAAGTGCCCGCTAGTTAACCTACATAGTCCAGAACCCGCTAGTTTACCTAGATAGTCCAAGTGCCCGCTAGATAACGTATATAGTCCAAGGGCCCACTAGTTAACCTAGATATTCCAAGTGCCCGCTAGTTAACCTATATCATCCAAGAGTCCGCTTGTTAACCTACATAGTCCAAGTTCCCGTTAGGTAACCTAGATAGTCCAAGTGCCCGCAAGGTAACCTACATAATCCAAGTGCCCGCTAGGTAACCTAGATATTCCAAGTTCCTGTTAGCTAACCTAGATAGTCCAAGTGCCTGCTAGGTAACCTACATAGTCCAAGTGCCCATTCCTTAACCTAGATAGTCCAAGTGCCCGCTAGGTAACCTAGACTGTCCAAGTGCCCTCTAGGTTACCTACATAGTCCAAGTGCACGTTCGTTAACCTAGATCGTCCAAGTGCCCGCAAGGTAACCTACATAGTCCAAGGGCCAGCTAGGTAACCTACATTGTCCAAGTTCCCGCTACGTAACCTAGATAGTCCAAGTGCCCGTTACCTAACCTACATAGTCCAAATGTCCGCTAGTTAACCTAGATAGTCCAAGTGCCCGCTAGTTAACCTAGATAGACCAAGTGCCCGCTAGGGAACCTATCTAGTCCAAGTACCCGCTAGGAAACGTACATACTCCAAGTGCCCGTTAGGTAACGTACATAGTCTAAGTGCCCGCTAGGTAACGTAGATAGTCCAAGGGCCTGTTTGGGAACGTACATAGTCCAAGTGCCCGCTAGGTAACGTAGATAGTCCAAGGGCCTGTTTGGGAACGTACATAGTCCAAAAGCCCGCTAGGTAACGTAGATAGTCCAAGGGCCTGTTTGGGAACGTACATAGTCCAAGTGCCTGCTAGGTAACCTAGATAGTCCAAGTGCCCACTAGTTAACCTACATAGTCCAGGTTCCCCCTAGGTAACCTAGATAGTCCAAGGGCCCGCTAGGTAACCTACATTGTCCTAGTGCCCCCTAGTTAACCTACATTCTCCAAGTGCCCGATAGGGAACCTACATAGTCCAAGTGCCCGCTAGGTAACCAACATGTTCGAAATGCCCCCTAGTTAACCTACATAGTCCAAGTGCCCGATACGGAACCTACATAATCCAAGTGCCCGCTAGGGAACCTACATAGTCCAAGTGCCCGTTAGTTAACCTAGATAGTCCAAGTGCCCGCTAGGTAACCTAGATTGTCCAACAGCCCGGTAGGTAACCTACATACTCCAAGTACCCGCTAGGTAACGTAGATAGTTCAAGTGCCTGCTAGGTAACCTAGATAGTCCAAGTGCCCGCTAGGTAACCTACAAAGTCTAAGTGCCCGCTAAATAATCTATATAGTCCAAATACACGCTAGGGAGCCTACATAGTCCAAATGCCCACTAGGTAACCTAGATAGTCTATGGGCCCGCTAGGTAACCTACATAGTCCTAGTGCCCCCTAGTTAACCTACATTTTCCAAGTGCCCAATAGGAAACCTACATAGTCCAAGTGCCCGCTAGGTAACCAATATAATCCAAATAACCGCTAGGGGCCCTAATAGTCCAAATGTCCGCTAGTTAACCTAGACAGTCCAAGTGCCCGCTAGTTAACCTAGATAGACCAAGTGCCCGCTAGGGAACCTATCTAGTCCTAGTACCCGCTAGGAAACGTACATACTCCAAGTGCCCGCTAGGTAACGTACATAGTCTAAGTGCCCGCTAGGTAACGTAGATAGTCCAAGGGCCTGTTTGGGAACGTAAATAGTCCAAGTGCCTGCTAGGTAACCTAGATAGTCCAAGTGACCACTAGTTAACCTACATAGTCCAGGTTTCCCCTAGGTAACCTACATAGTCCAAGTGCCCGTTAGTTAACCTAGATAGTCCAAGTGCCCGCTAGGTAACCTAGATTGTCCAAAAGCCCGGTAGGTAACCTACATACTCCAAGAACCCGCTAGGTAACGTAGATAGTTCAAGTGCCTGCTAGGTAACCTAGATAGTCCAAGTGCCCGCTAGGTAACCTACAAAGTCTAAGTGCCCGCTAAATAATCTTTATAGTCCAAATAAACGCTAGGGAGCCTATACAGTCCAAATGCCCGCTAGGTAACCTAGATAGTCTATGGGCCCGCTAGGTAACCTACATAGTCCTAGTGCCCCCTAGTTAACCTACATTTTCCAAGTGCCCGATAGGGAACCTAAATAATCCAAGTGCCTGCTAGGTAACCTACATAGTCCAAATGCCCTCTAGTTAACCTACATAGTCCAAGTGCCCGCTAGGTAACCTAGATACTCTTAGTGCCCGCTAGGGAACCTTCATAGTCCTAGTGCCAGCTAGGTAACCTAGATAGTCCAAGTGTCCGCTAGTTAACCTAGATAGTCCTACTGCCCGTTAGTTAACCTAGAGTGTCCAAGTGCCCACTAGGGGACGTACTTAGTCCAAGTGCCCGTTAGCTAACCTAGATAGTCCAAGTGACCGCTAGTTAACATTGAGCATCCAAGTGCCCGCTAGTTACCCTAGATAGTCCAAGTGCACGCTAGTTAACCTACGTAGTCCAAGGTCCGCTAGTTAACCTAGATAGTCCAACTGCTCGCTAGTTAACCTACATAGTCCAAGTGCCCGCTATGTAACCTAGATAGTCAAAGTGCCCGTTAGGTAACCTAGATAGTCCAAGTGCCCCCTAGGTAACCTAGATACTCAAAGTGCCCGTTACCTAACCTAGATAGTCCAAGTGCCCGCTAAGCAACCTACATAGTCCAAGTGCCCGTTCGTTAACCTAGAAGTCCAAGTGCCCGCTAGGTAACCTTGACAGTCCAAGTGCACGCTAGGTTACCTGCATATTCCAAGTGCCCGTTCGTTAACCTAGATAGTCCAAGTGCCCACTAGGTAACCTACATAGTCCAAGGGCCCGCTAGTTAGCCTACATATTCCAAGGGCTCACTTGTTAACTTTGATAGTCCTAGTCCCCGCTAGTTAACCTAGATATTCCTAGTGCCTGTTAGTTAACCTAGAGTGTCCAAGTGCCCTCCAGGGGATGTACTTAGTCCAAGTGCCCGTTAGCTAACCTAGATAGTCCAAGTGCCCGCTATTTAACATTGATCATCCAAGTGCCCGCTAGTTAACCTAGATAGTCCAAGTGCACGCTAGTTAACCTAGATAGTCCAAGTGCCCATTACCTAACCTGATAGTCCAATTGCCCGCTATGCAACATACATAGTCCAAGTGCCCGTTCGTTAACCTAGAAGTCCAAGTGCCCGCTAGGTAACCTAGACTGTCCAAGTGCCCGCTAGCTTACCTACATAGTCCAAGTGCCCGCTAGGTAACCTAGATAGTCCAAGGGACAGCTAGTTAACATACATAGTCCAAGTGCCCGCTAGGGAATCTACATAGTCCAAGGGCCCGCTAGTTAATGTAGATAGTCCAAGTTCCGCTAGTTAATCTGCATAGTTCAAGGGCCCGCTAGTTAACCTACATATTCCAAGTACCCACTAGTTAACCTAGACCGTCCAAGTGTCCGCTAGTTAATCTACATAGTACAAGAGCCCGCTCGGGAATCTAGTTAGTCCAAGTGCCCGCTCTAGAACCTACATAGTCCAAGTGCCTGCTAGGAAACCTACATAGGCCAAGTGCCCGCGCTGGATCATACATAGTCCAAGTGCCCGCTAGGGAATCTACATAGTCCAAGGGCCCGCTAGTTAACGTAGATAGTCCAAGTGCCGCTAGTTAATCAAAATAGTCCAAGGGCCTGCTAGTTAACCTACATAGTCCAAGTACCCGCTAGTTAACGTAGATCGTCCAAGTGCCCGCTAGGTAACCTACATAGTCCAAGGGCCCGCTAGTTGACCTACATAGTCCAAGGGCCCGCTAGTTAACCTACATCGTCCAAGGGCCCGCTAGTTAACCTAGATAGTCCAAGTGCCCGCTAGTTAACCTACATAGTCCAAGTGCCCGCGAGGTAACCTAGACAGTTCAAGTGACCACTAGGTTACCTACATAGTCCAAGTGCCCGTTCGTTAACCTACATAGTCCAAATGACCGCTAGGTAACCAATATAGTCCAAATGCTTGCTAGGGGCCCTAATAGTCCAAATGCCCGCTAGTTAACCTAGATAGTCCAAGTGCTCGCTAGTTAACCTAGATAATCCAAGTGCCCGCTAGTTAACCTAGATAGACCAAGTGCCCGCTAGGGAACCTATCTACTCCAAGTACCCGCTAGGAAACGTACATAGGCCAAGTGCCCGCTAGGTAACATAGATAGTCCAAGTGCCCGCTAGGGAACGTACATAGTCCAAGTGCCCGCTAGGTAACCTAGATAGTCCAAGTGCCTGCTAAATAACCTAGGTAGTCCAAGTGCCCAGTAGTTAACCTACATAGTCCAGGTTCCCCCTAGGTAACCTAGATAGTCCAAGGGCCCGCTAGGTAACCTACATAGTCAAAATGCCCGATAGGGAACCTACATAGTCCAAGTGCCTGCTAGGTAACCTACATAGTCCAAATGCCCGCTAGTTAACCTACATAGTACAAGTGCCCGATAGGCAATCTACATAATCCAATTGCCCGCTAGGGAACCTACATTGTCCAAGTGCCCGTTAGGTAACCTAGATAGTCCAAATGCCCGCAAGGGAACCCACATAGTCCAAGTGCCCGCTAGGGAACTTAAATAGTCCATGGGCCCGCTAGGGAACCTACATAGTCCAAGTGCCCGTTAGTTAACCTAGATAGTCCCAGTCCCCGCTAGGTAACCTAGATAGTCCAACAGCCCGGTAGGTAACCTACATACTCCAAGTACCCGCTAGGTAACAAAGATAGTTCAAGTGCAAGCTAGGTAACCTAGATAGTCTAAGTGCCCGCTAGGTAACCTACAAAGTCTAAGTGCCCGCTAGGTAATCTATATAGTCCAAATGACCACTAGGGAGCATACATAGTCCAAATGCCCGCTCGGTAACCTAGGTAGTCCAAGGGCCCGCTAGGAAACCTTCATAGTCCTAGTGCCCCCTAGTTAACCTACATTCTCCAAGTGCCCGATAGGGAACCTACATAGTCCAAGTGCCCGCTAGGTACCCTACATAGTCCAAGTGCCCGATAGGGAACATACATAATCCAAGTGCCCGCTAGGGAACCTACATAGTCCAAGTGCCCGTTAGGTAACGAAGATAGTTCAAGTGCCAGCTAGGTAACCTAGATATTCCAAGTGTCTGCTAGGTAACCTACAAAGTCTAAGTGCCCGCTAGTATATCTATATAGTCCAAATGCCCGCTAGGGAATCTACATAGTCCAATGGCCCGCTAGTTAACGTAGATAGTCCATATGCCGCTAGTTAATCTAATTAGTCCAAGGGCCCGCTAGGTAACCTAGATAGTCCAAGGGCCCGCTAGTTAACCTACATAGTCCAAGTGCCCGGTAGTTAAATTACATAGTTCAAGTGTCCATAGGGAACATACATAGCCCAAGTGCCCGCTAGGGAACATACATAGTCCAAGTGCCCGCTAGGGAATCTACATAGTCCAAGGGCCCGCTAGTTAATGTAGATAGTCCAAGTTCCGCTAGTTAATCTGCATAGTCCAAGGGCCCGCTAGTTAACCTACATAGTCCAAGTGCCCGGTAGTTAACTTACATAGTTCAAGTGTCCATAGGGCACATACATAGCCCAAGTGCACGCTAGGGAACATACATAGTCCAAGTGCCCGCTAGGGAATCTACATAGTCCAAGGGCCCGCTAGTTAATGTAGATAGTCCAAGTTCCGCTAGTTAATCTGCATAGTTCAAGGACCCGCTAGTTAACCTACATAGTCCAAGTACCCACTAGTTAACCTAGATCGTCCAAGTGTCCGCTAGTTAATCTACATAGTACAAGAGCCCGCTCGGGAATCTAGTTAGTCCAAGTGCCCGCTCTAGAACCTACATAGTCCAAGTGCCTGCTAGGGAACCTACATAGTCCAAGTGCCCGCGCTGGATCATACATAGTCCAAGTGCCCGCTAGGGAATCTACATAGTCCAAGGGCCCGCTAGTTAACGTAGATAGTCCAAGTGCCGCTAGTTAATCAACATAGTCCAAGGGCCTGCTAGTTAACCTACATAGTCCAAGTACCCGCTAGTTAACCTAGATCATCCAAGTGCCCGCTAGGTAACCTACATAGTCCAAGGGCCCGCTAGTTGACCTACATAGTCCAAGGGCCCGCTAGTTAACCTACATCGTCCAAGGGCCCGCTAGTTAACCTAGATAGTCCAAGTGCCCACTAGTTAACCTACATAGTCCAACTACCCGCGAGGTAACCTAGACAGTTCAAGTGACCACTAGGTTACCTACATAGTCCAAGTGCCCGTTCGTTAACCTACATAGTCCAAATCACCGCTAGGTAACCAATATAGTCCAAATGCTTGCTAGGGGCCCTAATAGTCCAAATGCCCGCTAGTTAACCTAGATAGTCCAAGTGCTCGCTAGTTAACCAAGATAGTCCAAGTGCCCGCTAGTTAACCTAGATAGACCAAGTGCCCGCTAGGGAACCTATCTACTCCAAGTACCCGCTAGGAAACGTACATAGTCCAAGTGCCCGCTAGGTAACATAGATAGTCCAAGTGCCCGCTAGGGAACGTACATAGTCCATGTGCCCGCTAGGTTACCTAGATAGTGCAAGTGCCTGCTAAGTAACCTAGGTAGTCCAAGTGCCCAGTAGTTAACCTACATAGTCCAGGTTCCCCCTAGGTAACCTAGATAGTCCAAGGGCCCGCTAGGAAACCTACATAGTCAAAATGCCCGATAGGGAACCTACATAGTCCAAGTGCCTGCTAGGTAACCTACATAGTCCAAATGCCCGCTAGTTAACCTACATAGTACAAGTGCCCGATAGGCAACCTACATAATCCAAGTGCCCGCTAGGGAACCTACATTGTCCAAGTGCCCGTTAGGTAACCTAGATAGTCCAAATGCCTGCTAGGGAACCCACATAGTCCAAGTGCCCGCTAGGGAACCTAAATAGTCCATGGGCCCGCTAGGGAACCTACATAGTCCAAGTGCCCGTTAGTTAACCTAGATAGTCCCAGTCCCCGCTAGGTAACCTAGATAGTCCAACAGCCCGGTAGGTAACCTACATACTCCAAGTACCCGCTAGGTAACGAAGATAGTTCAAGTGCCAGCTAGGTAACCTAGATAGTCTAAGTGCCCGCTAGGTAACCTACAAAGTCTAAGTCCCCGCTAGGTAATCTATATAGTCCAAATGACCACTAGGGAGCATACATAGTCCAAATGCCCGCTCGGTAACCTAGGTAGTCCAAGGGCCCGCTAGGAAACCTACATAGTCCTAGTGCCGCCTAGTTAACCTACATTCTCCAAGTGCCCGATAGGGAACCTACATAGTGCAAGTGCCCGCTAGGTACCCTACATAGTCCATGTGCCCGATAGGGAACATACATAATCCAAGTGCCCGCTGGGGAACCTACATAGTCCAAGTGCCCGGTAGGTAACCTAGATAGCCCAAATGCCCGCCAGGAAACCCACATAGTCCAAGTGCCCGCTAGGGAACTTACATAATCCAAGTGCCCGTTAGGGAAACTACATATTCCAAGTGCCTGTTAGGGAACTTAGATATTCCAAGTACCCGTAGGGAACATATATAGTCCAAGTGCCCGCTAGGGAACCTACATAGTCAAAGTGCCCGCAAGGGAATCTGCATTGTCCAAATGCCCGCTAGTTAATCTACATAGTCCAGAATCCGCTAGTTTACCTAGATAGTCCAAGTGCCCGCAAGGTAACCTACATAGTCCAAAGGCCCGCTAGGTAACCTACATACTCCAAGTACCCGCTATGTAACCGAGATAGTCCAAGTGCCCGTTAGGTAACCTAGATAGTCCAAGTTCCCCCTAGGTAACCTACATTGTCCAAGTTACCGCTAGGTAACCTAGATAGTCCAAATGCCCGTTACCTAACCTAGATAGCCCAAGTGCCCGTTCGTTAATCTAGATAGTCCAAGTGCCCGCTAGGTAACCTAGACTGTCCAAGTGCCCGCTAGGTTACCTACATAGTCCAAGTGCCCGTTAATAGCATATATAGTCCAAGTGCCCGCTACCTAACCTACATAATCCAAGTGCCCGTTCGTTAACCTAGAAGTCCATGTGCCCGCTAGGTAACCTAGACTGTCCAAGTGCCCGCTAGGTTACTTACATAGTCCAAGTGCCCGTTAATAGCATAGATAGTCCAAGTGCCCGCTAGGTAACCTACATAGTCCAAGGTCCCGCAAGGTAACCTTTAGAGTCCAAGTGCCTGCTAGGTAACCTAGATAGTCCAAGTGCCCGTTAGGTAACCTACATAGTCCAAGTGCCCGCTAGTTAACTTACGTAGTCAAAGTGCCCGCTAGGTAACCTAGACAGTCCAAGTTCCCACTAGGTATCCTGCATAGTCCAAGTGCCCGTTAGGTAACCTAGATAGTCCAAGTGCCCGCTAGGTAACCTAGATAGTCCAAGTGCCCGTATGTTATCCTAGATAGTCCAAGTGCCTGCTAGGTACCCTAGACAGTCCAAGTGCCTGCTAGGTAACCTACATAGTCCAAGTGCCCGTTCGTTAACCTATATAGTCCAAGGGCCCACTAGGTATCCTGCATAGTCCAAGTGCCCGTTAGCTAACCTAGATAGTCCAAGTGCCCGCTAGGTAACCTACATAGTCCAAGTGCCCGCTAGGTAACCTAGATAGTCCAAGTGCCCGTACGTTAACCTAGATAGTCCAAGTGCCCGTTAGTTATCCTAGATAGTCCAAGTGCCCACTAGGGGACGTACATAGTCCAAGTGCCTGCTAGGTAACCTAGATAGTCTAAGTGCTCGCCAGTTAACCTACATAGTCCAAGGGCCCGCAAGTTAACCTACATAGTCCAAGTGCGCAATAGGGAAGCTACATAGTCCAAGCGCCCGCTAAGGGACTTACATAGTCTAAGTGCCCGCTAGGGAACCTACATAGTCCAAGTGCCCATTAGGGAACCTAGATAGTCCAAGTGCCCACTAGGGAACCTGCATCATCCAAGTGCCCACTAGGGAACCTGCATCATCCAAGTGCCCGCTAGTTAATCTAGATAGTCCAAGTGCCCGCTAGTTAACCTACATAGTCCAAGGTCCTCTACTTAACCTAGATAGTCCAAGTGCCCGCTAGTTAACCTACATAGTCCAAGTGCCCTCTAGTTAACCTAGATATTCCAAGTGCCCGCTAGGGGACGTACATAGTCCAAGTTCCTGTTTGTTATCCTAGATAGTCCAAGTGCCCACTAGGTAACCTAGACAGTCCAAGTTCTCGCTAGGTTACCTACATAGTCCAAGTGACCGCTGGTTAACCTGATAGTTCAAGTGCCTGCTAGTTAACCTACATAGTCCAAGTGCCCGCTAGTTAACCTACATAGCCCTGGGCCTGCTAGTTAACCTAGATAGTCCAAGTGCCCGCTAGTTAACCTACATAGTCCAAGTGCCCGTGAGGAACCTACATAGTCCAAGTGCCCGATAGGGAACCTACATATTCCAAGTGCCCGTTAGGGAACCTAGATAGTCCAAGTGCCCGTAGGGAACCTATATAGTCCAAGTGCCCGCTAGGGAACCTACATAGTCAAAGTGCCCGCTAGGGAACCTGCATTGTACACGTGCCCGCTAGTTAACCTAGATCGTCCAAGTGCCCGCTAGTTAACCTAGATAGTCCAAGTGCCCGATAGGGAACCTACATATTCCAAGTGCCTGTTAGGGAACTTAGATAGTCCAAGTGCCCGTAGGGAACATATATAGTCCAAGTGCCCGTTAGGGAGCCTACATAGTCAAAGTGCCCACTAGGGAACCTGCATTGTCCAAGTGCCCGCTAGTTAACCTACATAGTCCAGAACCCGCTAGTTTACCTAGATAGTCCAAGTGCCCGCTAGATAACCTATATAGTCCAAGGGCCCACTAGTTAACCTAGATATTCCAAGTGCACGCTAGTTAACCTAGATCATCCAAGAGTCCGCTTGTTAACCTACATAGTCCAAGTTCCCGTTAGGTAACCTAGATAGTCCAAGTGCCCGCAAGGTAACCTACATAATCCAAGTGCCCGCTAGGTAACCTAGATATTCCAAGTTCCTGTTAGCTAACCTAGATTGTCCAAGTGCCTGCTAGGTAACCTACATAGTCCAAGTGCCCATTCCTTAACCTAGATAGTCCAAGTGCCCGCTAGGTAACCTAGACTGTCCAAGTGCCCTCTAGGTTACCTACATAGTCCAAGTGCACGTTCGTTAACCTAGATCGTAAAAGTGCCCGCAAGGTAACCTACATAGTCCAAGGGCCCGCTAGGTAACCTACATTGTCCAAGTTCCCGCTACGTAACCTAGATAGTCCAAGTGCCCGTTACCTAACCTACATAGTCCAAATGTCCGCTAGTTAACCTAGATAGTCCAAGTGCCCGCTAGTTAACCTAGATAGACCAAGTGCCCGCTAGGGAACCTATCTAGTCCAAGTACCCGCTAGGAAACGTACATACTCCAAGTGCCCGTTAGGTAACGTACATAGTCTAAGTGCCCGCTAGGTAACGTAGATAGTCCAAGGGCCTGTTTGGGAACGTACATAGTCCAAGTGCCCGCTAGGTAACGTAGATAGTCCAAGGGCCTGTTTGGGAACGTACATAGTCCAAGTGCCTGCTAGGTAACCTAGATAGTCCAAGTGCCCACTAGTTAACCTACATAGTCCAGGTTCCCCCTAGGTAACCTAGATAGTCCAAGGGCCCGCTAGGTAACCTACATTGTCCTAGTGCCCCCTAGTTAACCTACATTCTCCAAGTGCCCGATAGGGTACCTACATAGTCCAAGTGCCCGCTAGGTAACCAACATGTTCGAAATGCCCGCTAGTTAACCTACATAGTCCAAGTGCCCGATACGGAACCTACATAATCCAAGTGCCCGCTAGGGAACCTACATAGTCCAAGTGCCCGTTAGTTAACCTAGATAGTCCAAGTGCCCGCTAGGTAACCTAGATTGTCCAACAGCCCGGTAGGTAACCTACATACTCCAAGTACCCGCTAGGTAATGTAGATAGTTCAAGTGCCTGCTAGGTAACCTAGATAGTCCAAGTGCCCGCTAGGTAACCTACAAAGTCTAAGTGCCCGCTAAATAATCTATATAGTCCAAATAAACGCTAGGGAGCCTACATAGTCCAAATGACCGCTAGGTAACCAATATAGTCCAAATGCTTGCTAGGGGCCCTAATAGTCCAAATGCCCGCTAGTTAACCTAGATAGTCCAAGTGCTCGCTAGTTAACCTAGATAGTCCAAGTGCCCGCTAGTTAACCTAGATAGACCAAGTGCCCGCTAGGGAACCTATCTACTCCAAGTACCCGCTAGGAAACGTACATAGGCCAAGTGCCCGCTAGGTAACATAGATAGTCCAAGTGCCCGCTAGGGAACGTACATAGTCCAAGTGCCCGCTAGGTAACCTAGATAGTCCAAGTGCCCGCTCTGGAACATATACAGTCGAGGTGCCCGCTAAGGAATCTACATTGTCCAATGGACCGCTAGTTAACCTACATAGTACAAGTGCCCGATAGGCAACCTACATAATCCAGTGCCCGCTAGGGAACCTACATTGTCCAAGTGCCCGTTAGGTAACCTAGATAGTCCAAATGCCCGCTAGGGAACCCACATAGTCCAAGTGCCCGCTAGGGAACTTAAATAGTCCATGGGCCCGCTAGGGATCCTACATAGTCCAAGTGCCCGTTAGTTAACCTAGATAGTCCCAGTCCCCGCTAGGTAACCTAGATAGTCCAACAGCCCGGTAGGTAACCTACATACCCCAAGTACCCGCTAGGGACGAAGATAGTTCAAGTGCCAGCTAGGTAACCTAGATAGTCTAAGTGCCCGCTAGGTAACCTACAAAGTCTAAGTGCCCGCTAGGTAATCTATATAGTCCAAATGACCACTAGGGAGCATACATAGTCCAAATGCCCGCTCGGTAACCTAGGTAGTCCAAGGGCCCGCTAGGAAACCTACATAGTCCTAGTGCCGCCTAGTTAACCTACATTCTCCAAGTGCCCGATAGGGAACCTACATAGTCCAAGTGCCCGCTAGGTACCCTGCATAGTCCAAGTGCCCGATAGGGAACATACATAATCCAAGTACCCGCTAGGGAACCTACATAGTCCAAGTGCCCGTTAGGTAACGAAGATAGTTCAAGTGCCAGCTAGGTAACCTAGATAGTCCAAGTGTCTGCTAGGTAACCTACAAAGTCTAAGTGCCCGCTAGTATATCTATAAAGTGTAAATGCCCGCTAGGGAATCTACATAGTCCAAGGGCCCGCTAGTTAACGTACATAGTCCAAATGCCGCTAGTTAATCTACATAGTCCAAGGGCCCGCTAGGTAACCTAGATAGTCCAAGGGCCCGCTAGTTAACCTACATAGTCCAAGTGCCCGGTAGTTAACTTACATAGTTCAAGTGTCCATAGGGAACATACATAGCCCAAGTGCCCGCTAGGGAACATACATAGTCCAAGTGCCCGCTAGGGAATCTACATAGTCCAAGGGCCCGCTAGTTAATGTAGATAGTCCAAGTTCCGCTAGTTAATCTACAGAGTTCAAGGGCCCGCTAGTTAACCTACATAGTCCAAGTACCCGCTAGTTAACCTAGATCGTCCAAGTGTCCGCTAGTTAATCTACATAGTACAAGTGCCCGCTCGGGTATCTAGTTAGTCCAAGTGCCCACTCTGGAACCTACATTGTCCAAGTGCCTGCCAGGGAACCTACATATTCCAAGTGCCCGCGCTGGAACATACATTGTCCAAGTGCTCGCTAGGGAATCTACATAGTCCAAGGGCCCGCTAGTTAATGTAGATAGTCCAAGTGCAGCTAGTTAATCCACATAGTGCAAGGGCCCGATAGTTAACCTACAAAGTCCAAGTACCCACTAGTTAACCTAGATCGTCCAAGTGCCCGCTAGGTAACCTACATAGTCCAAGGGCCCGCTAGTTAACCTACATATTCCAAGGGACCGCTAGTTAACTTACATCGTCCAAGGGCCTGCTAGTTAACCTAGATAGTCCAAGTGCCCGCTAGTTAACCTACATAGTCCAAGTGCCCGCTAGGTAACCAATATAGTCCAAATGCCCGCTAGGGGCCCTAATAGTCCAAATGCCCACTAGTTAACCTAGATAGTCCAAGTGCTCACTAGTTAACCTAGATAGTCCAAGTACCCGCTAGTTAACCTAGATAGTCCAAGTGCCCGCTAGGGAACATATCTAGTCCAAGTACCCGCTAGGAAACGTACATAGTCCAAGTGCCCGCTAGGTAACATAGATAGTCCAAGTGCCCGCTAGGGAACGTACATAGTCCAAGGGCCCACTAGTTAACCTAGATAGTCCAAGTGTCCGCTAGTTAACCTGGATAGTCCAAGTGCCCACTAGGGAATGTACATAATCCAAGTGCCCGCTAGGTAACCTAGATAGTTCAAGTACCCGTTAGGTAACCTACATAGTTCAAGTACCCGCTAGGTAACCTAGATCGTCAAAGGGCCCCCTAGTAAGCCTACATAGTCCAAGTGCCCGCTAGGTAACCTAAATAGTCCAAATGCCCACTAGTTAACCTAGATAGTCCAAGGGCCCGCTAGTTAACCTACATAGTCTAAGTGCCCGCTAGGTATCCAAGACAGTTCAAGTGATCACTAGGTTACCTACATAGTCCATGTGCCCGTTCGTTAACCTACATAGTCCAAGTGCCCGCGAGGTAACCAATATAGTCCAAATGCCCGCTAGGGGCCGTAATAGTCCAAATGCCCGCTAGTTAACCTAGACAGTCCAAGTGCCGGCTAGTTAACGTAGATAGACTAAGTGCCCGCTGGGAACCTACTAATCCAAGTACCCGCTAGGAAACGTACATAGTCCAAGTGCCCGCTAGGTAACGTACATAGTCCAAGTGCTCGCTAGGTAACGTAGATAGTCCAAGTGCCCGCTAGGGAACGTACATAGTCCAAGTGTCCGCTAGGTAACCTAGATAGTCCAAGTGCCCGCTAGTTAACCTACATAGTCCAAGTGCCTGCTAGGTAACCTAGATAGTCCAAGTGCCCACTAGTTAACCTACATAGTCCAAATGCCCGATAGGGAACCTATATAGTCCAAGTGCCCGCTAGGTAACCTACATAGTCCAAATACCCGCTAGTTAACCTACATAGTCCAAATGCCTGCTAGTTAACCTACATAGTCCAAGTGCCCGATAGGGAACCTACATAATCCAAGTACCTGCTAGGCAACCTGCATAGTCCAAGTGCCCGTTAGTTAACCTAGAGAGTCAAATTGCCTGCTAGGTTACCTATATAGACCAAGTGCCCGCTAGGTAACTTACATAGTCCTAATGCCCGCTAGGTAACCTACATAGTCCAAGTGCCTGATAGGGAACCTACATAATCCAAGTGCCCGCTAGGGATCCTACATAGTCCAAGTGCCCGTTATTTAACCTAGATAGTCCAAATGCCCGCTAGGGAACCCACATACTCCAACAGCCCGGTACGTAACCTACATATTCCAAGGGCCTGCTAGGGAACCTACATATTCCAAGTGCCCGTTAGTTAACCTAGATAGTCCCAGTGCTTGGTAACTTAGATACTCCAACAACCCGCAAGGTAACCTACATACTCCAAGAACCCGCTATAACGTAGATAGTTCAAGTGCCAGCTAGGTAACCTAGATAGTTCTCGTGCCCGTTACCTAACCTAGATAGTCCAATTGCCCGCTATGCAACATGCATAGTCCAAGTGCCCATTCTTTTTCCTAGAAGTCCAAGTGCCCGCTAGGCAACCTAGACTCTCCAAGTGCCCGCTAGGTTACCTACATAGTCCAAATGCCCGTTCGGTAACCTAGATAGTGCAAGTGCCCGGTAGTTAACCTACATAGTCCAAGTGCCCGCTAGGTAACCTAGGTAGTCCAAGGGCCCTCTAGTTAACCTACATAGTCCAAGTGCCCGGTAGTTAACTTACATAGTTCAAGTGTCCGTAGGGAATATATAGAGTCCAAGTGCCCGCTAGGGAACCTACATAGTCCAAGGCCCCCCTAGTTAGCCTACATAGTCCAAGTGCCCGCTAGTTAATGTAGATAGTCCAAGTGCCGCTAGTTAATCTACATAGTTCATGGGCCCGCTGGTTAACCTACATAATCCAAGTACCCGCTAGTTCACCTAGATCGTCCAGGTGTCCGCTAATTAACCTACATAGTACAAGTGCCCGCTAGGGAACCTAGATAGTCCAAGTGCCCGCTCTGGAACCTACATAGTCCAAGTGACTGCTAGGGAACCTACATAGTCCAAGTGCCCGCTCTGGAACATATACAGTCGAGGTGCCCGCTAGGGAATCCACATAGTCCAAGGGACCGCTAGTTAATGTAGATAGTCCAAGTGCCGCTAGTTAATCTACGTAGTCCAAGATCCCGCTAGATAACCTACATAGTCCAAGTACCCGCTAGTTAACCTAGATCGTCCAAGTGCCCTCTATGTCACCAACATAGTCCAAGGGCCCGCTAGTTAACCTACATAGTCCAAGGGCCCGCTAGTTAACCTACATCGTCCAAGGGCCTGCTAGTTAACCTAGATAATTCAAGTGCCCGCTAGTTAACCTACATAGTCCAAGTGCCCGCGAGGTAACCTAGACATTTCAAGTGACCACTAGGTTACCTACATAGTCCAAGTGCCCTTTCCTTAACCTACATAGTCCAAGTGCCCGCTAGGTAACCAATATAGTCCAAATGCCCGCTAGGGGCCCTAATAGTCCAAATGTCCGCTAGTTAACCTAGATAGACCAAGTGCCCGCTAGTTAACCTAGATAGACCAAGTGCCCGCTAGGGAACCAATCTAGTCCAAGTACCCGCTAGGAAACGTACATACTCCAAGTGCTCGCTAGGTAACCCACATAGTCTAAGTGCCCGCTAGGTAACGAAGATAGTCCAAGGGCCTGCTTGGGAACGTACATAGTCCAAGTGCCCGATAGGGAACCTACATAATCCTAGTACCTGCTAGGCAACCTGCATAGTCCAAGTGCCCGTTTGTTAACCTAGAGAGTCAAAGTGCCTGCTAGGTAACCTATATAGACCAAGTGCCCGCTAGGTAACTTACAAAGTCCTAATGCCCGCTAGGTAACCTACATAGTCCAAGTGCCTGATAGGGAACCTACATAATCCAAGTGCCCGCTAGGGATCCTACATAGTCCAAGTGCCCGTTATTTAACCTAGATAGTCCAAATGCCCGCTAGGGAACCCACATAGTCCAACAGCCCGGTACGTAACCTACATATTCCAAGGGCCCGCTAGGGAACCTACATATTCCAAGTGCCCGTTAGTTAACCTAGATAGTCCCAGTGCCCGCTTGGTAATTTAGATATTCAAACAACCCGCAAGGTAACCTACATACTCCAAGAACCCGCTATAACGTAGATAGTTCAAGTGCCAGCTAGGTAACCTAGATAGTTCTCGTGCCCGTTACCTAACCTAGATAGTCCAATTGCCCGCTATGCAACATGCATAGTCCAAGTGCCCGTTCTTTATCCTAGAAGTCCAAGTGCCCGCTAGGTAACCTAGACTCTCCAAGTGCCCGCTAGGTTACCTACATAGTCCAAATGCCCGTTTGGTAACCTAGATAGTGCAAGTGCCCGGTAGTTAACCTACATAGTCCAAGTGCCCGCTAGGTAACCTAGGTAGTCCAAGGGCCCTCTAGTTAACCTACATAGTCCAAGTGCCTGATAGGGAACCTACATAATCCAAGTGCCCGCTAGGGATCCTACATAGTCCAAGTGCCCGTTATTTAACCTAGATAGTCCAAATGCCCGCTAGGGAACCCACATAGTCCAACAGCCCGGTACGTAACCTACATATTCCAAGGGCCTGCTAGGGAACCTACATATTCCAAGTGCCCGTTAGTTAACCTAGATAGTCCCAGTGCCCGCTTGGTAACTTAGATACTCCAACAACCCGCAAGGTAACCTACATACTCCAAGAACCCGCTATAACGTAGATAGTTCAAGTGCCAGCTAGGTAACCTAGATAGTTCTCGTGCCCGTTACCTAACCTAGATAGTCCAATTGCCCGCTATGCAACATGCATAGTCCAAGTGCCCATTCTTTATCCTAGAAGTCCAAGTGCCCGCTAGGTAACCTAGACTCTCCAAGTGCCCGCTAGGTTACCTACATAGTCCAAATGCCCGTTCGGTAACCTAGATAGTGCAAGTGCCCGGTAGTTAACCTACATAGTCCAAGTGCCCGCTAGGTAACCTAGGTAGTCCAAGGGCCCTCTAGTTAACCTACATAGTCCAAGTGCCCGGTAGTTAACTTACATAGTTCAAGTGTCCGTAGGGAACATATAGAGTCCAAGTGCCCGCTAGGGAACCTACATAGTCCAAGGCCCCCTAGTTAGCCTACATAGTCCAAGTGCCTGCTAGTTAATGTAGATAGTCCAAGTGCCGCTAGTTAATCTACATAGTTCATGGGCCCGCTGGTTAACCTACATAATCCAAGTACCCGCTAGTTAACCTAGATCGTCCAGGTGTCCGCTAATTAACCTACATAGTACAAGTGCCCGCTAGGGAACCTAGATAGTCCAAGTGCCCGCTCTGGAACCTACATAGTCCAAGTGACTGCTAGGGAACCTACATAGTCCAAGTGCCCGCTCTGGAACATATACAGTCAAGGTGCCCGCTAGGGAATCTACATAGTCCAAGGGACCGCTAGTTAATGTAGATAGTCCAAGTGCCGCTAGTTAATCTACATAGTCCAAGGGCCCGCTAGTTAACCTACATAGTCCAAGTACCCGCTAGTTAACCTAGATCGTCCAAGTGCCCTCTATGTCACCTACATAGTCCAAGGGCCCGCTAGTTAACCTACATAGTCCAAGGGCCCGCTAGTTAACCTACATCGTCCAAGGGCCTGCTAGTTAACCTAGATAATTCAAGTGCCCGCTAGTTAACCTACATAGTCCAAGTGCCCGCGAGGTAACCTAGACATTTCAAGTGACCACTAGGTTACCTACATAGTCCAAGTGCCCTTTCCTTAACCTACATAGTCCAAGTGCCCGCTAGGTAACCAATATAGTCCAAATGCCCGCTAGGGGCCCTAATAGTCCAAATGTCCGCTAGTTAACATAGATAGACCAAGTGCCCGCTAGTTAACCTAGATAGACCAAGTGCCCGCTAGGGAACCAATCTAGTCCAAGTACCCGCTAGGAAACGTACATACTCCAAGTGCTCGCTAGGTAACCCACATAGTCTAAGTGCCCGCTAGGTAACGTAGATAGTCCAAGGGCCTGCTTGGGAACGTACATAGTCCAAGTGCCTGCTAGGTAACGTAGATAGTCCAAGTGCACACTAGTTAACCTACATAGTCCAGGTTCCCCCTAGGTAACCTAGATAGTCCAAGGGCCCGCTAGGTAACCTACATTGTCCTAGTGCCCGATAGGGAACCTACATAATCCAAGTGCCCGCTAGGGAACCTACATAGTCCAAGTGCCCGTTAGTTAACCTAGATAGTCCATGTGCCCGCTAGGTAACCTAGATTGTCCAACAGCCCGGTAGGTAACCTACATACACCAAGTACCCGCTAGGTAACGTAGATAGTTCAAGTGCCTGCTAGGTAACCTAGATAGTCAAAGTGCCCGCTAGGTAACCTACAAAGTCTAAGTGCCCGCTAAATAATCTATATAGTAAAAGAAACGCTAGGGAGCCTACATAGTCCAAATGCCCGCTAGGTAACCTAGATAGTCTATGGGCCCGCTAGGTAACCTACATAGTCCTAGTGCCCCCTAGTTAACCTACATTTTCCAAGTGCCCTATAGGAAACCTACATAGTCCAAGTGCCTGCTAGGTAACCTACATAGTCCAAATGCCCTCTAGTTAACCTACATAGTCCAAGGGCCCGATAGGGAACCTAGATAATCCTAGTGCCCGCTAGGGAACCTTCATAGTCCTAGTGCCAGCTAGGTAACCTAGATAGTCCAAGTGCCCGCTAGTTAACCTAGATAATCCTTGTGCCCACTAGGGAACCTTCATAGTCCTAGTGCCAGCTAGGTAACCTAGATAGTCCAAGTGCCCGCTAGTTAACCTTGATAGTCCTACTGCCCGTTAGTTAACCTAGAGTGTCCAAGTGCCCACTAGGAGACGTACTTAGTCCAAGTGCCCCTTAGCTAACCTAGATAGTCCAAGTGACCGCTAGTTAACATTGAGCATCCAAGTGCCCGGTAGTTAACCTAGATAGTCCAAGTGCACGCTAGTTAACCTACGTAGTCCAAGGTCCGCTAGTTAACCTAGATAGTCCAAGTGCTCGCTAGTTAACCTACATAGTCCAAGTGCCCGCTATGTAACCTAGATAGTCAAAGTGCCCGTTAGGTAACCTAGATAGTCCAAGTGCCCGCTAGGTAACCTAGAAACTCAAAGTGCCCGTTACCTAACCTAGATAGTCCAAGTGCCCGCTAAGCAACCTACATAGTCCAAGTGCCCGTTAGTTAACCTAGAAGTCCAAGTGCCCGCTAGGTAACCTAGACAGTCCAAGTGCCCGCTAGGTTACCTGCATATTCCAAGTGCCGGTTCGTTAACCTAGATAGTCCAAGTGCCCTCTAGGTAACCTACATAGTCCAAGTGCCCGCTAGGTAACCTATATAGTCCAAGTGCCCGCTAGGTAACCTAGATAGTCCAAGGGCCCGCTAGTTAGCCTACATAGTCCAAGGGCTTACTTGTTAACTTTGATAGTCCTAGTCCCCGCTAGTTAACCTAGATATTCCTAGTGCCTGTTAGTTAACCTAGAGTGTCCAAGTGCCCTCTAGGGGATGTATTTAGTCCAAGTGCCCGTTAGCTAACCTAGATAGTCCAAGTGCCCGCTAGTTAACATTGATCATCCAAGTGCCCGCTAGTTAACCTAGATAGTCCAAGTGCACGCTAGTTAACCTAGATAGTCCAAGTGCCTTCTAGTTACCCTAGATCGTCCAAGTGCTCGCTAAGAAACCTAGACAGTTCAAGTGCCCGGTAAGTAACATAGATAGTCCAAGTGCCCGCTAGGTAACCTACATAGTCCAAGTTCCCACTAGGTAACCTAGATAGTCCATGTGCCCATTACCTAACCTGATAGTCCAATTGCCCGCTATGCAACATACATAGTCCAAGTGCCCGTTCGTTAACCTAGAAGTCCAAGTGCCCGCTAGGTAACCTAGACTGTCCAAGTGCCCGCTAGCTTACCTACATAGTCCAAGTGCCCGCTAGGTAACCTAGATAGTCCAAGGGCCCGCTAGTTAACCTACATAGTCCAAGTGCCCGGTAGTTAACTTACATAGTTCAAGTGTCCATAGGGAACATACATAGTTCACGTGCCTGCTAGGGAACATACATAGTCCAAGTGCCCGCTAGGGAATCTACATAGTCCAAGGGCCCGCTTGTTAATGTAGATAGTCCAAGTTCCGCTAGTTAATCTGCATAGTTCAAGGACCCGCTAGTTAACCTACATAGTCCAAGTACCCACTAGTTAACCTAGATCGTCCAAGTGTCCGCTAGTTAATCTACATAGTACAAGAGCCCGCTCGGGAATCTAGTTAGTCCAAGTGCCCGCTCTAGAACCTACATAGTCCAAGTGCCTGCTAGGGAACCTACATAGTCCAAGTGCCCGCGCTGGATCATACATAGTCCAAGTGCCCGCTAGGGAATCTACATAGTCCAAGGGCCCGCTAGTTAACGTAGATAGTCCAAGTGCCGCTAGTTAATCAACATAGTCCAAGGGCCTGCTAGTTAACCTACATAGTCCAAGTACCCGCTAGTTAACCTAGATCATCCAAGTGCCCGCTAGGTAACCTACATAGTCCATGGGCCCGCTAGTTGACCTACATAGTCCAAGGGCCCGCTAGTTAACCTACATCGTCCAAGGACCCGCTAGTTAACCTAGATAGTCCAAGTGCCCGCTAGTTAACCTACATAGTCCAAGTGCCCGCGAGGTAACCTAGACAGTTAAAGGGACCACTAGGTTAACTACATAGTCCAAGTGCCCGTTCGTTAACCTACATAGTCCAAATGACCGCTAGGTAACCAATATAGTCCAAATGCTTGCTAGGGGCCCTAATAGTCCAAATGCCCGCTAGTTAACCTAGATAGTCCAAGTGCTCGGTAGTTAACCTAGATAGTCCAAGTGACCGCTAGTTAACCTAGATAGACCAAGTGCCCGCTAGGGAACCTATCTAACTCCAAGTACCTGCTAGGAAACGTACATAGTCCAAGTGCCCGCTAGGTAACCTAGATAGTCCAAGTGCCTGCTAAATAACCTAGGTAGTCCAAGTGCCCAGTAGTTAACCTACATAGTCCAGGTTCCCCCTAGGTAACCTAGATAGTCCAAGGGCCCGCTAGGTAACCTACATAGTCAAAATGCCCGATAGGGAACCTACATAGTCCAAGTGCCTGCTAGGTAACCTACATAGTCCAAATGCCCGCTAGTTAACCTACATTGTACAAGTGCCCGATATGCAACCTACATAATTCAAGTGCCCGCTAGGGAACCTATATTGTCCAAGTGCCCGTTAGGTAACCTAGATAGTCCAAATGCCCGCTAGGGAACCCACATAGTCCAAGTGGCCGCTAGGGAACTTAAATAGTCCATGGGCCCGCTAGGGATCCTACATAGTCCAAGTGCCCGTTAGTTAACCTAGATAGTCCCAGTCCCCGCTAGGTAACCTAGATAGTCCAACAGCACGGTAGGTAACCTACATACTCCAAGTACCCGCTAGGTAACGAAGATAGTTCAAGTGCCAGCTAGGTAACCTAGATAGTCTAAGTGCCCGCTAGGTAACCTACAAAGTCTAAGTGCCCGCTAGGTAATCTATGTAGTCCAAATGACCACTAGGGAGCATACATAGTCCAAATGCCCGCTCGGTAACCTAGGTAGTCCAAGGGCCCGCTAGGAAACCTACATAGTCCTAGTGCCCCCTAGTTAACCTACATTCTCCAAGTGCCCGATAGGGAACCTACATAGTCCAAGTGCCCGCTAGGTACCCTACATAGTCCAAGTGCCCGATAGGGAACATACATAATCCAAGTGCCCGCTAGGGAACCTTCATAGTCCAAGTGCCCGTTAGGTAACGAAGATAGTTCAAGTGCCAGCTAGGTAACCTAGATAGTCCAAGTGTCTGCTAGGTAACCTACAAAGTCTAAGTGCCCGCTAGTATATCTATAAAGTCCAAATGCCCGCTAGGGAATCTACATAGTCCAAGGGCCCGCTAGTTAACGTAGATAGTCCAAATGCCGCTAGTTAATCTACATAGTCCAAGGGCCCGCTAGGTAACCTAGATAGTCCAAGGGCCCGCTAGTTAACCTACATAGTCCAAGTGCCCGGTAGTTAACTTACATAGTTCAAGTGTCCATAGGGAACATACATAGCCCAAGTGCCGGCTAGGGAACATACATAGTCCAAGTGCCCGCTAGGGAATCTACATAGTCCAATGGCCCGCTAGTTAATGTAGATAGTCCAAGTTCCGCTAGTTAATCTACAGAGTTCAAGGGCCCGCTAGGTAACCTACATAGTCCAAGTACCCGCTAGTTAACCTAGATCGTCCAAGTGTCCGCTAGTTAATCTACATAGTACAAGTGCCCGCACGGGAATCTAGTTAGTCCAAGTGCCCACTCTGGAACCTACATAGTCCAAGTGCCTGCCAGGGAACCTACATATTCCAAGTGCCCGCGCTGGAACATACATTGTCCAAGTGCTCGCTAGGGAATCTACATAGTCCAAGGGCCCGCTAGTTAATGTAGATACTCCAAGTGCCGCTAGTTAATCCACATAGTGCAAGGGCCCGATAGTTAACCTACAAAGTCCAAGTGCCCGCTAGGTAACCTACATACTCCAAGGGCCCGCTAGTTAACCTACATATTCCAAGGGACCGCTAGTTAACCTACATCGTCCAAGGGCCTGCTAGTTAACCTAGATAGTCCAAGTGCCCGCTAGTTAACCTACATAGTCCAAGTGCCCGCTAGGTAACCAATATAGTCCAAATGCCCGCTAGGGGCCCTAATAATCCAAATGCCCGCTAGTTAACCTAGATAGTCCAAGTGCTCACTAGTTAACCTAGATAGTCCAAGTGCCCGCTAGTTAACCTAGATAGACCAAGTGCCCGCTAGGGAACATATCTAGTCCAAGTACCCGCTAGGAAACGTACATAGTCCAAGTGCCCGCTAGGTAACATAGATAGTCCAAGTGCCCGCTAGGGAACGTACATAGTCCAAGGGCCCACTAGTTAACCTAGATAGTCCAAGTGTCCGCTAGTTAACCTGGATAGTCCAAGTGCCCACTAGGGAATGTACATAATCCAAGTGCCCGCTAGGTAACCTAGATAGTTCAAGTACCAGCTAGGTAACCTAGATCATCAAAAGGCCCCCTAGTAAGCCTACATAGTCCAAGTGCCCGCTAGGTAACCTAAATAGTCCAAATGCCCACTAGTTAACCTAGATAGTCCAAGTGCCCGCTAGTTAACCTACATAGTCTAAGTGCCCGCTAGGTAACCAAGACAGTTCAAGTGATCACTAGGTTACCTACATAGTCCATGTGCCCGTTCGTTAACCTACATAGTCCAAGTGCCCGCAAGGTAACCAATATAGTCCAAATGCCCGCTAGGGGCCGTAATAGTCCAAATGCCCGCTAGTTAACCTAGACAGTCCAAGTGCCGGCTAGTTAACGTAGATAGACTAAGTGCCCGCTGGGAACCTACTAATCCAAGTACCCGCTAGGAAACGTACATAGTCCAAGTGCCCGCTAGGTAACGTACATAGTCCAAGTGCTCGCTAGGTAACGTAGATAGTCCAAGTGCCCGCTAGGGAACGTACATAGTCCAAGTGTCCGCTAGGTAACCTAGATAGTCCAAGTGCCCGCTAGTTAACCTACATAGTCCAAGTGCCCGCTAGGTAACCAATATAGTCCAAATGCCCGCTAGGGGCCCTAATACTCCAAATGCCCGCTAGTTAACCTAGATAGTCCAAGTGCTCACTAGTTAACCTAGATAGTCCAAGTGCCCGCTAGTTAACCTAGATAGACCAAGTGCCCGCTAGGGAACATATCTAGTCCAAGTACCCGCTAGGAAACGTACATAGTCCAAGTGCCCGCTAGGTAACATAGATAGTCCAAGTGCCCGCTAGGGAACGTACATAGTCCAGGGCCCACTAGTTAACCTAGATAGTCCAAGTGTCCGCTAGTTAACCTGGATAGTCCAAGTGCCCACTAGGGAATGTACATAATCCAAGTGCCCGCTAGGTAACCTAGATAGTTCAAGTACCCGCTAGGTAACCTAGATCATCAAAAGGCCCCCTAGTAAGCCTACATAGTCCAAGTGCCCGCTAGGTAACCTAAATAGTCCAAATGCCCACTAGTTAACCTAGATAGTCCAAGTGCCCGCTAGTTAACCTACATAGTCTAAGTGCCCGCTAGGTAACCAAGACAGTTCAAGTGATCACTAGGTTACCTACATAGTCCATGTGCCCGTTCGTTAACCTACATAGTCCAAGTGTCCGCAAGGTAACCAATATAGTCCAAATGCCCGCTAGGGGCCGTAATAGTCCAAATGCCCGCTAGTTAACCTAGACAGTCCAAGTGCCGGCTAGTTAACGTAGATAGACTAAGTGCCCGCTGGGAACCTACTAATCCAAGTACCCGCTAGGAAACGTACATAGTCCAAGTGCCCGCTAGGTAACGTACATAGTCCAAGTGCTCGCTAGGTAACGTAGATAGTCCAAGTGCCCGCTAGGGAACGTACATAGTCCAAGTGTCCGCTAGGTAACCTAGATAGTCCAAGTGCCCGCTAGTTAACCTACATAGTCCAAGTGCCTGCTAGGTAACCTAGATAATCCAAGTGCCCACTAGTTAACCTACATAGTCCAAATGCCCGATAGGGAACCTATATAGTCCAAGTGCCCGCTAGGTAACCTACATAGTCCAAATACCCGCTAGTTAACCTACATAGTCCAAATGCCTGCTAGTTAACCTACATAGTCCAAGTGCCCGATAGGGAACCTACATAATCCAAGTACCTGCTAGGCAACCTGCATAGTCCAAGTGCCCGTTAGTTAACCTAGAGAGTCAAATTGCCTGCTAGGTTACCTATATACACCAAGTGCCCGCTAGGTAACTTACATAGTCCTAATGCCCGCTAGGTAACCTACATAGTCCAAGTGCCTGATAGGGAACCTACATAATCCAAGTGCCCGCTAGGGATCCTACATAGTCCAAGTGCCCGTTATTTAACCTAGATAGTCCAAATGCCCGCTGGGAACCCACATAGTCCAACAGCCCGGTACGTAACCTACATATTCCAAGGGCCTGCTAGGGTACCTACATATTCCAAGTGCCCGTTAGTTAACCTAGATAGTCCCAGTGCCCGCTTGGTAACATAGATACTCCAACAACCCGCAAGGTAACCTACATACTCCAAGAACCCGCTATAACGTAGATAGTTCAAGTGCCAGCTAGGTAACCTAGATAGTTCTCGTGCCCGTTACCTAACCTAGATAGTCCAATTGCCCGCTATGCAACATACATAGTCCAAGTGCCCGTTCTTTAACCTAGAAGTCCAAGTGCCCGCTAGGTAACCTAGACTCTCCAAGTGCCCGCTAGGTTACCTACATTGTCCAAATGCCCGTTCGGTAACCTAGATAGTGCAAGTGCCCGGTAGTTAACCTACATAGTCCAAGTGCCCGCTAGGTAACCTAGGTAGTCCAAGGGCCCTCTAGTTAACCTACATAGTCCAAGTGCCCGGTAGTTAACTTACATAGTTCAAGTGTCCGTAGGGAACATATAGAGTCCAAGTGCCCGCTAGGGAACCTACATAGCCCAAGGCCCCCCTAGTTAGCCTACATAGTCCAAGTGCCTGCTAGTTAATGTAGATAGTCCAAGTGCCGCTAGTTAATCTACATAGTTCAAGGGCCCGCTGGTTAACCTACATAATCCAAGTACCCGCTAGTTCACCTAGATCATCCAGGTGTCCGCTAATTAACCTACATAGTACAAGTGCCCGCTAGGGTACCTAGATAGTCCAAGTGCCCGTTCTGGAACCTACATAGTCCAAGTGTCCTTTAGTTAACCTAGATAGTCCAAGTGCCCGCTTGGTAACCTAGATAGTCCAACAGCCCGCTAGGTAACCTACATACTCCAAGAACCCGCTAGGTAACGTAGATAGTTCATGTGCCAGCTAGGTAACCTATATAGTCCAAGTGTCCGCTAGGTAACCTAAAAAGTCTAAGTGCCCGCTAGTATATCTATATAGTCCAAATGCCCGCTAGGGAATTTACATAGTCCAAGGGCCCGCTAGTTAACGTAGATAGTCCAAATGCCGCTAGTTAATCTACATAGACAAGGGCCCGCTAGGTAACCTAGATAGTCCAAGGGCCCGCTAGTTAACCTACATAGTCCAAGTGCCCGGTAGTTAACTTACATCGTTCAAGTGTCCATAGGGAACATACATAGCCCAAGTGCCCGCTAGGGAACATACATAGTCCAAGTGCCCGCTAGGGAATCTACATAGTCCAAGGGCCCGCTAGTTAATGTAGATAGTCCAAGTTCCGCTAGTTAATCTACAGAGTTCAAGGGCCCGCTAGTTAACCTACATAGTCCAAGTACCCGCTAGTTAACCTAGATCGTCCAAGTGTCCGCTAGTTAATCTACATAGTACAAGTGCCCGCTCGGGAATCTAGTTAGTCCAAGTGCCCACTCTGGAACCTACATAGTCCAAGTGCCTGCCAGGGAACCTACATATTCCAAGTGCCCGCGCTGGAACATACATTGTCCAAGTGCTCGCTAGGGAATCTACATAGTCCAAGGGCCCGCTAGTTAACGTAGATAGTCCAAGTGCCGCTAGTTAATCCACATAGTGCAAGGGCCCGATAGTTAACCTACAAAGTCCAACTACCCGCTAGTTAACCTAGATCGTCCAAGTGCCCGCTAGGTAACCTACATAGTCCAAGGGCCCGCTAGTTAACCTACATATTCCAAGGGACCGCTAGTTAACCTACATCGTCCAAGGGCCTGCTAGTTAACCTAGATAGTCCAAGTGCCCGCTAGTTAACCTACATAGTCCAAGTGCCCGCTAGGTAACCAATATAGTCCAAATGCCCGCTAGGGGCCCTAATAGTCCAAATGCCCGCTAGTTAACCTAGATAGTCCAAGTGCTCACTAGTTAACCTAGATAGTCCAAGTGCCCGCTAGTTAACCTAGATAGACCAAGTGCCCGCTAGGGAACATATCTAGTCCAAGTACCCGCTAGGAAACGTACATAGTCCAAGTGCCCGCTAGGTAACATAGATAGTCCAAGTGCCCGCTAGGGAACGTACATAGTCCAAGGGCCCACTAGTTAACCTAGATAGTCCAAGTGTCCGCTAGTTAACCTGGATAGTCCAAGTGCCCACTAGGGAATGTACATAATCCAAGTGCCCGCTAGGTAACCTAGATAGTTCAAGTACCCGCTAGGTAACCTAGATCATCAAAAGGCCCCCTAGTAAGCCTACATAGTCCAAGTGCCCGCTAGGTAACCTAAATAGTCCAAATGCCCACTAGTTAACCTAGATAGTCCAAGTGCCCGCTAGTTAACCTACATAGTCTAAGTGCCCGCTAGGTAACCAAGACAGTTCAAGTTATCACTAGGTTACCTACATAGTCCATGTGCCCGTTCGTTAACCTACATAGTCCAAGTGCCCGCGAGGTAACCAATATAGTTCAAATGTCCGCTAGGGGCCGTAATAGTCCAAATGCCCGCTAGTTAACCTAGACAGTCCAAGTGCCGGCTAGTTAACGTAGATAGACTAAGTGCCAGCTGGGAACCTACTAGTCCAAGTACCCGCTAGGAAACGTACATAGTCCAAGTGCCCGCTAGGTAACGTACATAGTCCAAGTGCTCGCTAGGTAACGTAGATAGTCCAAGTGCCCGCTAGGGAACGTACATAGTCCAAGTGCCCGCTAGGTAACCTAGATAGTCCAAGTGCCCGCTAGTTAACCTACATAGTCCAAGTGCCTGCTAGGTAACCTAGATAGTCCAAGTGCCCACTAGTTAACCTACATAGTCCAAATGCCCGATAGGGAACCTATATAGTCCAAGTGCCCGCTAGGTAACCTACATAGTCCAAATACCCGCTAGTTAACTTACATAGTCCAAATGCCTGCTAGTTAAGCTACATAGTCCAAGTGCCCGATAGGGAACCTACATAATCCAAGTACCTGCTAGGCAACCTGCATAGTCCAAGTGCCCGTTTGTTAACCTAGAGAGTCAAAGTGCCTGCTAGGTAACCTATATAGACCAAGTGCCCGCTAGGTAACTTACATAGTCCTAATGCCCGCTAGGTAACCTACTTAGTCCAAGTGCCTGATAGGGAACCTACATAATCCAAGTGCCCGCTAGGGATCCTACATAGTCCAAGTGCCCATTATTTAACCTAGATAGTCCAAATGCCCGCTAGGGAACCCACATAGTCCAACAGCCCGGTACGTAACCTACATATTCCACGGGCCCACTAGGGAACCTACATATTCCAAGTGCCCGTTAGTTAACCTAGATAGTCCCAGTGCCGCTTGGTAACTTAGATACTCCAACAGCCCGCAAGGTAACCTACATACTCCAAGAACCCGCTATAACGTAGATAGTTCAAGTGCCTGCTAGGTAACCTAGATAGTTCTCGTGCCCGTTACCTAACCTAGATAGTCCAATTGCCCGCTATGCAACATACATAGTCCAAGTGCCCGTTCTTTAACCTAGAAGTCCAAGTGCCCGCTAGGTAACCTAGACTCTCCAAGTGCCCGCTAGGTTACCTACATAGTCCAAATGCCCGTTCGGTAACTTAGATAGTGCAAGTGCCCGGTAGTTAACCAACATAGTCCAAGTGCCCGCTAGGTAACCTAGGTAGTCCAAGGGCCCTCTAGTTAACCTACATAGTCCAAGTGCCCGGTACTTAACCTACATAGTCCAAGTGCCCGCTAGGTAACCTAGGTAGTCCAAGGGCCCTCTAGTTAACCTACATAGTCCAAGTGCCCGGTAGTTAACTTACATAGTTCAAGTGTCCGTAGGGAACATATAGAGTCCAAGTGCCCGCTAGGGAACCTACATAGCCCAAGGCCCCCCTAGTTAGCCTACATAGTCCAAGTGCCTGCTAGTTAATGTAGATAGTCCAAGTGCCGCTAGTTAATCTACATAGTTCAAGGGCCCGCTGGTTAACCTACATAATCCAAGTACCCGCTAGTTCACCTAGATCGTCCAGGTGTCCGCTAATTAACCTACATAGTACAAGTGCCCGCTAGGGTACCTAGATAGTCCAAGTGCCCGCTCTGGAACCTACATAGTCCAAGTGTCCTTTAGTTAACCTAGATAGTCCAAGTGCCCGCTTGGTAACCTAGATAGTCCAACAGCCCGCTAGGTAACCTACATACTCCAAGAACCCGCTAGGTAACGTAGATAGTTCATGTGCCAGCTAGGTAACCTAGATAGTCCAAGTGTCCGCTAGGTAACCTACAAAGTCTAAGTGCCCGCTAGTATATCTATATAGTCCAAATGCCCTCTAGGGAATCTACATAGTCCAAGGGCCCGCTAGTTAACATAGATAGTCCAAATGCCGCTAGTTAATCTACATAGTCCAAGGGCCCGCTAGGTAACCTAGATAGTCCAAGGGCCCGCTAGTTAACCTACATGGTCTAAGTGCCCGTTAGTTAAATTACATAGTTCAAGTGTCCATAGGGAACATACATAGCCCAAGTGCCCGCTAGGGAACATACATAGTCCAAGTGCCCGCTAGGGAATCTACATAGTCCAAGGGCCCGCTAGTTAATGTAGATAGTCCAAGTTCCGCTAGTTAATCTACAGAGTTCAAGGGCCCGCTAGTTAACCTTCATAGTCCAAGTACCCGCTAGTTAACCTAGATCGTCCAAGTGTCCGCTAGTTAATCTACATAGTACAAGTGCCCGCTCAGGAATCTAGTTAGTCCAAGTGCCCACTCTGGAACCTACATAGTCCAAGTGCCTGCCAGGGAACCTACATATTCCAAGTGCCCGCGCTGGAACATACATTGTCCAAGTGCTCGCTAGGGAATCTACATAGTCCAAGGGCCCGCTAGTTAACGTAGATAGTCCAAGTGCCGCTAGTTAATCCACATAGTGCAAGGGCCCGATAGTTAACCTACAAAGTCCAAGTACCCGCTAGTTAACCTAGATCGTCCAAGTGCCCGCTAGGTAACCTACATAGTCCAAGGGCCCGCTAGTTAACCTACATATTCCAAGGGACCGTTAGTTAACCTACATCGTCCAAGGGCCTGCTAGTTAACCTAGATAATCCAAGTGCCCGCTAGTTAACCTACATAGTCCAAGTGCCCGCTAGGTAACCAATATAGTCCAAATGCCCGCTAGGGGCCCTAATAGTCCAAATGCCCGCTAGTTAACCTAGATAGTCCAAGTGCTCACTAGTTAACCTAGATAGACCAAGTGCCCGCTCTGGAACCTACATAGTCCAAGTGACTGCTAGGGAACCTACATAGTCCAAGTGCCCGCTCTGGAACATATAGAGTCGAGGTGCCCGCTAGGGAATCTACATAGTCCAAAGGACCGCTAGTTAATGTAGATAGTCCAAGTGCTGCTAGTTAATCTACATAGTCCAAGGGCCCGCTAGTTAACCTACATAGTCCAAGTACCCGCTAGTTAAACTAGATCGTCCAAGTGCCCTCTATGTCACCTACATAGTCCAAGGGCCCGCTAGTTAACCTACATAGTCCAAGGGCCAGCTAGTTAACCTACATCGTCCAAGGGCCTTCTAGTTAACCTAGATAATTCAAGTGCCCGCTAGTTAACCTACATAGTCCAAGTGCCCGCTAGGTAACCAATATAGTCCAAATGCCCGCTAGGGGCCCTAATAGTCCAAATGTCCGCTAGTTAACCTAGATAGTCCAAGTGCCCGCTAGTTAACCTAGATAGACCAAGTGCCCCCTAGGGAACCAATCTATTCCAAGTACCCGCTAGGAAACGTACATTCTCCAAGTGCTCGCTAGGTAACGTACATAGTCTAAGTGCCCGCTAGGTAACGTAGATAGTCCAAGGGCCTGCTTGGGAACGTACATAGTCCAAGTGCCTGCTAGGTAACGTAGATAATCCAAGTGCCCACTAGTTAACCTACATAGTCCAGGTTCCCCCTAGGTAACCTAGATAGTCCAAGGGCCCGCTAGGTAACCTACATTGTCCTAGTGCCCGATAGGGAACCTACATAATCCAAGTGCCCGCTAGGGAACCTACATAGTCCAAGTGCCCATTAGTTAACCTAGATAGTGCATGTGCGCGCTAGGTAACCTAGATTGTCCAACAGCCCGGTAGGTAACCTACATACTCCAAGTACCCGCTAGGTAACGTAGATAGTTCAAGTGCCTGCTAGGTAACCTAGATAGTCAAAGTGCCCGCTAGGTAACCTACAAAGTCTAAGTGCCCGCTAAATAATCTATATAGTCCAAATAAATGCTAGGGAGCCTACATAGTCCAAATGCCCACTAGGTAACCTAGATAGTCTATGGGCCCGCTAGGTAACCTACATAGTCCTAGTGCCCCCTACTTAACCTACATTTTCCAAGTGCCCGATAGGAAACCTACATAGTCCAAGTGCCTGCTAGGTAACCTACATAGTCCAAATGCCCTCTAGTTAACCTACATAGTCCAAGGGCCCGATAGGGAACCTACATAATCCAAGTGCCCGCTAGTTGACCTATATAGTCCAAGTGCCCGCTAGGTAACCTAGATAATCCTAGTGCCCGCTAGGGAACCTTCATAGTCCTAGTGCCAGCTAGGTAACCTAGATAGTCCAAGTGCCCGCTAGTTAACCTAGATAGTCCTAGTGCCCGTTAGTTAACCTAGAGTGTCCAAGTGCCCACTAGGAGACGTACTTAGTCCAAGTGCCCGTTAGCTAACCTAGATAGTCCAAGTGACCGCTATTTAACATTGAGCATCCAAGTGCCCGCTAGTTAACCTAGATAGTCCAAGTGCACGCTAGTTAACCTACGTAGTCCAAGTGCTCGCTAGTTAACCTACATAGTACAAGGGCCCGCTAGTTGACCTAGATAGTCCAAGTGCCCGCTAGTTAACCTAGAAATTCCAAGTGCCCGCTAGGTAACCTAAGAAGTCCAAATGCCCCATAGGGATCCTACATAGTCCAAGTGCCCGCTAGGTAACCTACATAGTCCAAGTGCCCGTTCGTTAACCTATATAGTCCAAGTGCCCGCTAGGTAACCTAGACTGTCCAAGTGACCGCTAGGTTACCTACATAGTCCAAGTGCCCGTTCGTTAACCTAGATAGTCCAAGTGCTCGCTAGTTAACCTAGATAGTTCAAGTGCCCGCTAGTTAACCTAGATAGACCAAGTACCCGCTAGGGAACCTATCTAGTCCAAGTACCCTCTAGGAAACGTACATAGTCCAAGTGCCCGCTAGGTAACATAGATAGTCCAAGTGCCCGCTAGGGAACGTACATAGTCCAAGTGCCCGCTAGGTAACCTAGATAGTCCAAGTGCTCGTAAGTTAACCTACATACTCCAAGTGCCTGCTAGGTAACCTAGATAGTCCAAGTGCCCACTAGTTAACCTACATAGTCCAGGTTCCCCCTAGGTAACCTAGATAGTCCAAGGGCCCACTAGGTAACCTACATAGTCCAAATGCCCGATAGGGAACCTACATAGTCCAAGTGCCCGCTAGGTAACCTACATAGTCCAAATGCCCGCTAGGTAACCTACATAGTCCAAATGCCCGCTACTTAACCTACATAGTCCAAGTGCCCGATAGGGAACCTACATAATCCAAGTGCCCGCTAGGGAACCTACATTGTCCAAGTGCCCGTTAGGTAACCTAGATAGTCCAAATGCCCGGTAGGGAACCCACATAGTCCAAGTGCCCGCTAGGGAACTTACATAGTCCAAGGGCCCGCTAGGGAACCTACATAGTCCAAGTGCCCGTTAGTTAACCTAGATAGTCCCAGTGCCCGCTAGGTAACCTAGAAAGTCCAACAGCCCGGTAGGTAACCTACATACTCCAAGTACCCGCTAGGTAACGTAGATAGTTCAAGTGCCCGCTAGGTAACCTACAAAATCTAAGTGCCCGCTAGGTAATCTAAATAGTCCAAATGACCACTAGGGAGTCTACATAGTCCAAATGCCCGCTAGGTAACCTAGGTAGTCCAAGGGCCCGCTAGGAAACCTACATAGTCCTAGTGCCCCCTAGTTAACCTACATTCTCCAAGTGCCCGATAGGGAACCTACATAGTCCAAGTGCCCGCTAGGTAACCTATATTGTCCAAGTGCCCGATAGGGAACCTACATAATCCAAGTGCCCGCTAGGGAACCTACATAGTCCAAGTGCCCGTTAGGTAACCTAGATAGTCCAAATGCCCGCCATGAAACCCACATAGTCCAAGTGCCCGCTAGGGAATTTACATAGTCCAAGGCCCCGCTAGGGAACCTACATAGTCCAAGTGTCCATTAGTTAAACTAGATAGTCCAACAGCCCGCTAGGTAACCTACATACTCAAGAACCCGCTATAACGTAGATAGTTCAAGTGCCAGCTTGGTAACCTAGATAGTTCTTGTGCCCGTTACCTAACCTAGATAGTCCAATTGCCCGCTATGCAACATACATAGTCCTAGTGCCCGTTCTTTAACCTAGAAGTCCAAGTGCCCGCTAGGTAACCTAGACTCTCCAAGTGCCCGCTAGGTTACCTACATAGTCCACATGCCCGTTCGGTAACCTAGATAGTCCAAGGGCCCTTTGGTTAACCTACATAGTCCAAGTGCCCGGTAGTTAACTTACATAGTTCAAGTGTCCGTAGGGAACATATAGAGTCCAAGTGCCCGCTAAGGAACCTACATAGTCCAAGGTCCCCCTAGTTAGCCTACATAGTCCAAGTGCCCGCTAATTAATGTAGATAACCCAAGTGCCGCTAGTTAATCTACATAGTTCAAGGGCCCGCTGGTTAACCTACATAATCCAAGTACCTGCTAGTTAACCTAGATCGTCCAAGTGTCCGCTAATTAACCTACATAGTACAAGTGCCCGCTAGGGAACCTAGATAGTCCAAGTGCCCGCTCTGGAACCTACATAGTCCAAGTGACTGCTAGGGAACCTACATAGTCCAAGTGCCCGCTCTGGAACATATATAGTCCAAGTGCCCGCAAGGGAATCTACATAGTCCAAGGGCCCGCTAGTTAATGTAGATAGTCCAAGTGCCACTAGTTAATCTACATAGACCAAGGGCCCGCTAGTTTACCTACATAGTCCAAGTACCCGCTAGTTAACCTAGATCGTCCAAGTGCCCTCTATGTCACCTACATAGTCCAAGGGCCCGCTGGTTAACCTACATAGTCCAAGGGCCCGCTAGTTAACCTACATCGTCCAAGGGCCTGCTAGTTAACCTAGATAGTCCAAGTGCCCGCTAGTTAACCTACATAGTCCAAGTGCCCGCGAGGTAACCTAGACATTTCAAGTGACCACTAGGTTACCTACATAGTCCAAGTGCCATTTCGTTAACCTACATAGTCCAAGTGCCCGCTAGGTAACCAATATAGTCCAAATGCCCGCTAGCGGCCCTAATAGTCCAAATGTCCGCTAGTTAACCTAGATAGTCCAAGTGCCCACTAGTTAACCTAGATAGACCAAGTGCCCGCTAGGGAACCAATCTAGTCCAAGTACCCGCTAGGAAACGTACATACTCCAAGTGCTCGCTAGGTAACGTACATAGTCTAAGTGCCCGCTAGGTAACGTAGATAGTCCAAGGGCCTGCTTGGGAACGTACATAGTCCAAGTGCCTGCTAGGTAACGTAGATAGTCCAAGTGCCCACTAGTTAACCTACATAGTCCAGGTTCCCCCTAGGTAACCTAGATAGTCCAAGGGCCCACTAGTTAACCTACATTGTCCTAGTGCCCGATAGGGAACCTACATAATCCAAGTGCCCGCTAGGGAACCTACATAGTCCAAGTGCCCGTTAGTTAACCTAGATAGTCCATGTGCCCGCTAGGTAACCTAGATTGTCCAACAGCCCGGTAGGTAACCTACATACTCCAAGTACCCGCTAGGTAACGTAGATAGTTCAAGTGCCTGCTAGGTAACCTAGATATTCAAAGTGCCCGCTAGGTAACCTACAAAGTCTAAGTGCCCGCTAAATAATCTATATAGTCCAAATAAACGCTAGGGAGCCTACATAGACCAAATGCCCGCTAGGTAACCTGGATAGTCTATGGGCCCGCTAGGTAACCTACATAGTCCTAGTTCCCCCTAGTTAACCTACATTTTCCAAGTGCCTGATAGGAAACCTACATAGTCCAAGTGCCTGCTAGGTAACCTACATAGTCCAAATGCCCACTAGTTAACCTACATAGTTCAAGGGCCCGATAGTTAACCTACATAATCCAAGTGCCCACTAGTTGACCTACATAGTCCAAGGGCCCGCTAGGTAACCTAGATAATCCTAGTGCCCGCTGGGGAACCTTCATAGTCCTAGTGCCAGCTAGTTAACCTAGATAGTCCAAGTGCCTGCTAGTTAACCTAGATATTCTTAGTGCCCGTTAGTTAACCTAGAGTGTCCAAGTGCCCACTAGGGGACGTACTTAGTCCAAGTGCACGTTAGCTAACCTAGATAGTCCAAGAGACCGCTAGTTAACATTGAGCATCCAAGTGCCTGCTAGTTAACCTAGATAGTCCAAGTGCACGCTAGTTAACCGACGTAGTCCAAGGTCCGCTAGTTAACCTAGAAATTCCAAGTGCCCGCTAGGTAACTTAAGAAGTCCAAATGTCCGATAGGGATCCTACATAGTCCAAGTGCCCGCTAGGTAACCTACATAGTCCAAGTTCCCGTTCGTTAACCTATATAGTCCAAGTGCCCACTAGGTAACCTAGACTGTCCAAGTGCCCGCTAGGATACCTACATAGTCCAAGTGCCCGTTCGTTAACCTAGATAGTCCAAGTGCCCGCTAGTTGACCTACATAGTCCAAGTGCCCGCTAGGTAACCTAGATAGACCACATGCCCGCTAGGGAACCTATCTAGTCCAAGTACCCTCTAGGAAACGTACATAGTCCAAGTGCCCGCTAGGTAACATAGATAGTCCAAGTGCCCGCTAGGGAACGTACATAGCCAAGTGCCCGCTAGGTAACCTAGATAGTCCAAGTGCTCGCTAGTTAACCTACATACTCCAAGTGCCTGCTAGGTAACCTAGATAGTCCAAGTGCCCACTAGTTAACCTACATAGTCCAGGTTCCCCTTAGGTAACCTAGATAGTCCAAGGGCCCACTAGGTAACCTACATAGTCCAAATGCCCGATAGGAAACCTACTTAGTCCTAGTGCCCGCTAGGTATCCTACATAGTCCAAATGCCCGCTAGTTACCCTACATATTCCAAGGGCCCGATAGGGAACCTACATAATCCAAGTGCCCGCTAGGGAACCTACATTGTTCAAGTGCCCGTTAGGTAACCTAGATAGTCCAAATGCCCGCTAGGGAACCCACATAGTCCAAGTGCCCGCTAGGGTACTTACAGAGTCCAAGGGCCCGATAGGGAACCTATATAGTCCAAATGCCCGCTAGTTAACCCACATAGTCCAAGTGCCCGCTAGGGAACTTACATAGTCCAAGGGCCCGCTAGGGAACCTACATAGTCCAAGTGCCCGTTAGATAACCTAGATAGTCCCCGTGCCCGCTAGGTAACCTAGAAAGTCCAACAGCCCGGTAGGTAACCTACATACTCCAAGTACCCGCTAGGTAACGTAGATAGTTCAAGTGCCCGCTAGGTAACCTACAAAGTCTAAGTGCCCGCTAGGTAATCTATATAGTCCAATTGACCACTAGGGAGCCTACATAGTCCAAATGCCCGCTAGGTAACCTAGGTAGTCCATGGGCCCGCTAGGAAACCTACATAGTCCTAGTGCCCCCTAGTTAACCTACATTCTACAAGTGCCCGATAGGGAACCTACATAGTCCAAGTGCCCGCTAGGTAACCTACATAGTCCAAGTGCCCGATAGGGAACCTACATAATTCAAGTGTCCGCTAGGGAACCTATATAGTCCAAGTGCCCGTTAGGTAACCTAGATAGTCCAAATGCCCGCCATGAAACCCACATAGTCCAAGTGCCCGCTAGGGAATTTACATAGACCAAGGGCCCGCTAGGGAACCTACATAGTCCAAGTGTCCGTTAGTTAAACTAGATAGCCCAAGTTCCCGCTTGGTAACCTAGATAGTCCAACAGCCCGCTAGGTAACCTACATACTCCAAGAACCCGCTATAACGTAGATAGTTCAAGTGCCAGCTAGGTAACCTAGATAGTTCTCGTGCCCGTTACCTAACCTAGATAGTCCAATTGCCCGCTATGCAACATGCATAGTCCAAGTGCCCGTTCTTTAACCTAGAAGTCCAAGTGCCCGCTAGGTAACCTAGACTCTCCAAGTGCCCGCTAGGTTACCTACATAGTCCAAATGCCCGTTCGGTAACCTAGATAGTGCAAGTGTCCGGTAGTTAACCTACATAGTCCAAGTGCCCGCTAGGTAACCTAGATAGTCCAAGGGCCCTCTACTTAACCTACATAGTCCAAGTACCCGGTAGTTAACTTACATAGTTCAAGTGTCCGTAGGGAACATATAGAGTCCAAGTGCCCGCTAGGGAACCTACATAGTCCAAGACCCTCCTAGTTAGGCTACATAGTCCAAGTGCCCGCTAGTTAATGTAGATAGTCCAAGTGCCACTAGTTAATCTACATAGTTCTAGGGCCCGCTGGTTAACCTACATAATCCAAGTACCCGCTAGTTAACCTAGATCGTCCAAGTGTCCGCTAATTAACCTACATAGTACAAGTGCCCGCTAGGGAACCTAGATAGTCCAAGTGCCCGCTCTGGAACCTACATAGTCCAAGTGACTGCTAGGGAACCTACATAGTCCAAGTGCCCGCTCTGGAACATATACAGTCCAAGTGCCCGCTAGGGAATCTACAGAGTCCAAGGGCCTGCTAGTTAATGTAGATAGTCCAAGTGCCGCTAGTTAATCTACATAGTACAAGGGCCCGCTAGTTAACCTACATAGTCCAAGTACCCGCTAGTTAACCTAGATCGTCCAAGTGCCCTCTATGTCACCTACATAGTCCAAGGGCCCGCTAGTTAACCTACATAGTCCAAGGGCCCGCTAGTTAACCTACATCGTCCAAGGGCCTGCTAGTTAACCTAGATAGTTCAAGTGCCCGCTAGTTAACCTACATAGTCCAAGTGCCCGCGAGGTAACCTAGACATTTCAAGTGACCACTAGGTTACCTACATAGTCCAAGTGCCCTTTCGTTAACCTACATAGTCCAAGTGCCTGCTAGGTAACCAATATAGTCCAAATGCCCGCTAGGGGCCCTAATAGTCCAAATGTCCGCTAGTTAACCTAGATAGTCCAAGTGCCCGCTAGTTAACCTAGATAGACCAAGTGCCCGCTAGGGAACCAATCTAGTCCAAGTACCCGCTAGGAAACGTACATACTCCAAGTGCTCGCTAGGTCACGTACATAGTCTAAGTGCCCGCTAGGTAACGTAGATAGTCCAAGGGCCTGCTTGGGAACGTACATAGTCCAAGTGCCTGCTAGGTAACGTAGATAGTCCAAGTGCCCACTAGTTAACCTACAAAGTCCAGCTTCCCCCTAGGTAACCTAGATGATCCAAGGGCCCGCTAGGGAACCTACATAGTCCAAGTGCCCGTTAGTTAACCTAGATAGTGCATGTGCCCGCTAGGTAACCTAGATTGTCCAACAGCCCGGTAGGTAACCTACATACTCCAAGTACCCGCTAGGTAACGTAGATAGTTCAAGTGCCTGCTAGGTAACCTAGATAGTCAAAGTGCCCGCTAGGTAACCTACAAAGTCTAATTGCCCGCAAAATAATCTATATAGTCCAAATAAACGCTAGGGAGCCTACACAGTCCAAATGCCCGCTAGGTAACCTAGATAGTCTATGGGCCCGCTAGGTAACCTACATAGTCCTAGTGCCCCCTACTTAACCTACATTGTCCAAGTGCCCGATAGGAAACCTACATAGTCCAAGCGCCTGCTAGGTAACCTACATAGTCCAAATGCCCTCTAGTTAACCTACATAGTCCAAGGGCCCGATAGGGAACCTACATAATCCAAGTGCCCGCTAGTTGACCTATATAGTCCAAGTGCCCGCTAGGTAACCTAGATAATCCTAGTGCCCGCTAGGGGACCTTCATAGTCCTAGTGCCAGCTAGGTAACCTAGATAGTCCAAGTGCCCGCTAGTTAACCTAGATAGTCCTAGTGCCCGTTAGTTAACCTAGAGTGTCCAAGTGCCCACTAGGAGACGTACTTAGTCCAAGTGCCCGTTAGCTAACCTAGATAGTCCAAGTGACCGCTATTTAACATTGAGCATCCAAGTGCCCGCTAGTTAACCTAGATAGTCCAAGTGCACGCTAGTTAACCTACGTAGTCCAAGTGCTCGCTAGTTAACCTACATAGTACAAGGGCCCGCTAGTTGACCTAGATAGTCCAAGTGCCCGCTAGTTAACCTAGAAATTCCAAGTGCCCGCTAGGTAACCTAAGAAGTCCAAATGCCCCATAGGGATCCTACATACTCCAAGTGCCCGCTAGGTAACCTACATAGTCCAAGTGCCCGTTCGTTAACCTATATAGTCCAAGTGCCCGCTAGGTAACCTAGACTGTCCAAGTGACCGCTAGGTTACCTACATAGTCCAAGTGCCCGTTCGTTAACCTAGATAGTCCAAGTGCTCGCTAGTTAACCTAGATAGTTCAAGTGCCCGCTAGTTAACCTAGATAGACCAAGTACCCGCTAGGGAACCTATCTAGTCCAAGTACCCTCTAGGAAACGTACATAGTCCAAGTGCCCGCTAGGTAACATAGATAGTCCAAGTGCCCGCTAGGGAACGTACATAGTCCAAGTGCCCGCTAGGTAACCTAGATAGTCCAAGTGCTCGCTAGTTAACCTACATACTCCAAGTGCCTGCTAGGTAACCTAGATAGTCCAAGTGCCCACTAGTTAACCTACATAGTCCAGGTTCCCCCTAGGTAACCTAGATAGTCCAAGGGCCCACTAGGTAACCTACATAGTCCAAATGCCCGATAGGGAACCTACATAGTCCAAGTGCCCGCTAGGTAACCTACATAGTCCAAATGCCCGCTAGGTAACCTACATAGTCCAAATGCCCGCTACTTAACCTACATAGTCCAAGTGCCCGATAGGGAACCTACATAATCCAAGTGCCCGCTAGGGAACCTACATTGTCCAAGTGCCCGTTAGGTAACCTAGATAGTCCAAATGCCCGGTAGGGAACCCACATAGTCCAAGTGCCCGCTAGGGAACTTACATAGTCCAAGGGCCCGCTAGGGAACCTACATAGTCCAAGTGCCCGTTAGTTAACCTAGATAGTCCCAGTGCCCGCTAGGTAACCTAGAAAGTCCAACAGCCCGGTAGGTAACCTACATACTCCAAGTACCCGCTAGGTAACGTAGATAGTTCAAGTGCCCGCTAGGTAACCTACAAAATCTAAGTGCCCGCTAGGTAATCTAAATAGTCCAAATGACCACTAGGGAGTCTACATAGTCCAAATGCCCGCTAGGTAACCTAGGTAGTCCAAGGGCCCGCTAGGAAACCTACATAGTCCTAGTGCCCCCTAGTTAACCTACATTCTCCAAGTGCCCGATAGGGAACCTACATAGTCCAAGTGCCCGCTAGGTAACCTATATTGTCCAAGTGCCCGATAGGGAACCTACATAATCCAAGTGCCCGCTAGGGAACCTACATAGTCCAAGTGCCCGTTAGGTAACCTAGATAGTCCAAATGCCCGCCATGAAACCCACATAGTCCAAGTGCCCGCTAGGGAATTTACATAGTCCAAGGCCCCGCTAGGGAACCTACATAGTCCAAGTGTCCATTAGTTAAACTAGATAGTCCAACAGCCCGCTAGGTAACCTACATACTCCAAGAACCCGCTATAACGTAGATAGTTCAAGTGCCAGCTAGGTAACCTAGATAGTTCTTGTGCCCGTTACCTAACCTAGATAGTCCAATTGCCCGCTATGCAACATACATAGTCCTAGTGCCCGTTCTTTAACCTAGAAGTCCAAGTGCCCGCTAGGTAACCTAGACTCTCCAAGTGCCCGCTAGGTTACCTACATAGTCCACATGCCCGTTCGGTAACCTAGATAGTCCAAGGGCCCTTTGGTTAACCTACATAGTCCAAGTGCCCGGTAGTTAACTTACATAGTTCAAGTGTCCGTAGGGAACATATAGAGTCCAAGTGCCCGCTAAGGAACCTACATAGTCCAAGGTCCCCCTAGTTAGCCTACATAGTCCAAGTGCCCGCTAGTTAATGTAGATAACCCAAGTGCCGCTAGTTAATCTACATAGTTCAAGGGCCCGCTGGTTAACCTACATAATCCAAGTACCTGCTAGTTAACCTAGATCGTCCAAGTGTCCGCTAATTAACCTACATAGTACAAGTGCCCGCTAGGGAACCTAGATAGTCCAAGTGCCCGCTCTGGAACCTACATAGTCCAAGTGACTGCTAGGGAACCTACATAGTCCAAATGCCCGCTCTGGAACATATATAGTCCAAGTGCCCGCAAGGGAATCTACATAGTCCAAGGGCCCGCTAGTTAATGTAGATAGTCCAAGTGCCGCTAGTTAATCTACATAGACCAAGGGCCCGCTAGTTTACCTACATAGTCCAAGTACCCGCTAGTTAACCTAGATCGTCCAAGTGCCCTCTATGTCACCTACATAGTCCAAGGGCCCGCTGGTTAACCTACATAGTCCAAGGGCCCGCTAGTTAACCTACATCGTCCAAGGGCCTGCTAGTTAACCTAGATAGTCCAAGTGCCCGCTAGTTAACCTACATAGTCCAAGTGCCCGCGAGGTAACCTAGACATTTCAAGTGACCACTAGGTTACCTACATAGTCCAAGTGCCATTTCGTTAACCTACATAGTCCAAGTGCCCGCTAGGTAACCAATATAGTCCAAATGCCCGCTAGGGGCCCTAATAGTCCAAATGTCCGCTAGTTAACCTAGATAGTCCAAGTGCCCACTAGTTAACCTAGATAGACCAAGTGCCCGCTAGGGAACCAATCTAGTCCAAGTACCCGCTAGGAAACGTACATACTCCAAGTGCTCGCTAGGTAACGTATATAGTCTAAGTGCCCGCTAGGTAACGTAGATAGTCCAAGGGCCTGCTTGGGAACGTACATAGTCCAAGTGCCTGCTAGGTAACGTAGATAGTCCAAGTGCCCACTAGTTAACCTACATAGTCCAGGTTCCCCCTAGGTAACCTAGATAGTCCAAGGGCCCACTAGGTAACCTACATTGTCCTAGTGCCCGATAGGGAACCTACATAATCCAAGTGCCCGCTAGGGAACCTACATAGTCCAAGTGCCCGTTAGTTAACCTAGATAGTCCATGTGCCCGCTAGGTAACCTAGATTGTCCAACAGCCCGGTAGGTAACCTACATACTCCAAGTACCCGCTAGGTAACGTAGATAGTTCAAGTGCCTGCTAGGTAACCTAGATATTCAAAGTGCCCGCTAGGTAACCTACAAAGTCTAACTGCCCGCTAAATAATCTATATAGTCCAAATAAACGCTAGGGAGCCTACATAGACCAAATGCCCGCTAGGTAACCTGGATAGTCTATGGGCCCGCTAGGTAACCTACATAGTCCTAGTGCCCCCTAGTTAACCTACATTTTCCAAGTGCCTGATAGGAAACCTACATAGTCCAAGTGCCTGCTAGGTAACCTACATAGTCCAAATGCCCACTAGTTAACCTACATAGTTCAAGGGCCCGATAGTTAACCTACATAATCCAAGTGCCCACTAGTTGACCTACATAGTCCAAGGGCCCGCTAGGTAACCTAGATAATCCTAGTGCCCGCTGGGGAACCTTCATAGTCCTAGTGCCAGCTAGTTAACCTAGATAGTCCAAGTGCCTGCTAGTTAACCTAGATATTCCTAGTGCCCGTTAGTTAACCTAGAGTGTCCAAGTGCCCACTAGGGGACGTACTTAGTCCAAGTGCACGTTAGCTAACCTAGATAGTCCAAGAGACCGCTAGTTAACATTGAGCATCCAAGTGCCTGCTAGTTAACCTAGATAGTCCAAGTGCACGCTAGTTAACCGACGTAGTCCAAGGTCCGCTAGTTAACCTAGAAATTCCAAGTGCCCGCTAGGTAACTTAAGAAGTCCAAATGTCCGATAGGGATCCTACATAGTCCAAGTGCCCGCTAGGTAACCTACATAGTCCAAGTGCCCGTTCGTTAACCTATATAGTCCAAGTGCCCACTAGGTAACCTAGACTGTCCAAGTGCCCGCTAGGATACCTACATAGTCCAAGTGCCCGTTCGTTAACCTAGATAGTCCAAGTGCCCGCTAGTTGACCTACATAGTCCAAGTGCCCGCTAGGTAACCTAGATAGACCACATGCCCGCTAGGGAACCTATCTAGTCCAAGTACCCTCTAGGAAACGTACATAGTCCAAGTGCCCGCTAGGTAACATAGATAGTCCAAGTGCCCGCTAGGGAACGTACATAGCCAAGTGCCCGCTAGGTAACCTAGATAGTCCAAGTGCTCGCTAGTTAACCTACATACTCCAAGTGCCTGCTAGGTAACCTAGATAGTCCAAGTGCCCACTAGTTAACCTACATAGTCCAGGTTCCCCTTAGGTAACCTAGATAGTCCAAGGGCCCACTAGGTAACCTACATAGTCCAAATGCCCGATAGGAAACCTACTTAGTCCTAGTGCCCGCTAGGTATCCTACATAGTCCAAATGCCCGCTAGTTACCCTACATATTCCAAGGGCCCGATAGGGAACCTACATAATCCAAGTGCCCGCTAGGGAACCTACATTGTTCAAGTGCCCGTTAGGTAACCTAGATAGTCCAAATGCCCGCTAGGGAACCCACATAGTCCAAGTGCCCGCTAGGGTACTTACAGAGTCCAAGGGCCCGATAGGGAACCTATATAGTCCAAATGCCCGCTAGTTAACCCACATAGTCCAAGTGCCCGCTAGGGAACTTACATAGTCCAAGGGCCCGCTAGGGAACCTACATAGTCCAAGTGCCCGTTAGTTAACCTAGATAGTCCCCGTGCCCGCTAGGTAACCTAGAAAGTCCAACAGCCCGGTAGGTAACCTACATACTCCAAGTACCCGCTAGGTAACGTAGATAGTTCAAGTGCCCGCTAGGTAACCTACAAAGTCTAAGTGCCCGCTAGGTAATCTATATAGTCCAATTGACCACTAGGGAGCCTACATAGTCCAAATGCCCGCTAGGTAACCTAGGTAGTCCATGGGCCCGCTAGGAAACCTACATAGTCCTAGTGCCCCCTAGTTAACCTACATTCTACAAGTGCCCGATAGGGAACCTACATAGTCCAAGTGCCCGCTAGGTAACCTACATAGTCCAAGTGCCCGATAGGGAACCTACATAATTCAAGTGTCCGCTAGGGAACCTATATAGTCCAAGTGCCCGTTAGGTAACCTAGATAGTCCAAATGCCCGCAATGAAACCCACATAGTCCAAGTGCCCGCTAGGGAATTTACATAGACCAAGGGCCCGCTAGGGAACCTACATAGTCCAAGTGTCCGTTAGTTAAACTAGATAGCCCAAGTTCCCGCTTGGTAACCTAGATAGTCCAACAGCCCGCTAGGTAACCTACATACTCCAAGAACCCGCTATAACGTAGATAGTTCAAGTGCCAGCTAGGTAACCTAGATAGTTCTCGTGCCCGTTACCTAACCTAGATAGTCCAATTGCCCGCTATGCAACATGCATAGTCCAAGTGCCCGTTCTTTAACCTAGAAGTCCAAGTGCCCGCTAGGTAACCTAGACTCTCCAAGTGCCCGCTAGGTTACCTACATAGTCCAAATGCCCGTTCGGTAACCTAGATAGTGCAAGTGTCCGGTAGTTAACCTACATAGTCCAAGTGCCCGCTAGGTAACCTAGATAGTCCAAGGGCCCTCTACTTAACCTACATAGTCCAAGTACCCGGTAGTTAACTTACATAGTTCAAGTGTCCGTAGGGAACCTATAGAGTCCAAGTGCCCGCTAGGGAACCTACATAGTCCAAGACCCTCCTAGTTAGGCTACATAGTCCAAGTGCCCGCTAGTTAATGTAGATAGTCCAAGTGCCACTAGTTAATCTACATAGTTCTAGGGCCCGCTGGTTAACCTACATAATCCAAGTACCCGCTAGTTAACCTAGATCGTCCAAGTGTCCGCTAATTAACCTACATAGTACAAGTGCCCGCTAGGGAACCTAGATAGTCCAAGTGCCCGCTCTGGAACCTACATAGTCCAAGTGACTGCTAGGGAACCTACATAGTCCAAGTGCCCGCTCTGGAACATATACAGTCCAAATGCCCGCTAGGGAATCTACAGAGTCCAAGGGCCTGCTAGTTAATGTAGATAGTCCAAGTGCCGCTAGTTAATCTACATAGTACAAGGGCCCGCTAGTTAACCTACATAGTCCAAGTACCCGCTAGTTAACCTAGATCGTCCAAGTGCCCTCTATGTCACCTACATAGTCCAAGGGCCCGCTAGTTAACCTACATAGTCCAAGGGCCCGCTAGTTAACCTACATCGTCCAAGGGCCTGCTAGTTAACCTAGATAGTTCAAGTGCCTGCTAGGTAACCTAGATAGTCCAAGTGCCCGCTAGTTAACCTAGATAGTCCTAGTGCCCGTTAGTTAACCTAGAGTGTCCAAGTGCCCACTAGGGGACGTACTTAGTCCAAGTGCCCGTTAGCTAACCTAGATAGTCCAAGTGACCGCTAGTTAACATTGAGCATCCAAGTGCCCGCTAGTTAACCTAGATAGTCCAAGTGCACGCTAGTTAACCTACTTAGTCCAAGTGCTCGCTAGTTAACCTACATAGTACAAGGGCCCGCTAGTTGACCTAGATAGTCCAAGTGCCCGCTAGTTAACCTAGAAATTGCAAGTGCCCGCTAGGTAACCTAAGAAGTCCAAATGTCCGATAGGGATCCTACATAGTCCAAGTGCCCGCTAGGTAACCTACATAGTCCAAGTGCCTTTCGTTAACCTATATAGTCCAAGTGCCCGCTAGGTAACCTAGACTGTCCAAGTGCCCGCTAGGTTACCTACATAGTCCAAGTGCCCGTTCATTAACCTAGATAATCCAAGTGCTCGCTAGTTAACCTAGATAGTCCAAGTGCCCGCTAGTTAACCTAGATAGACCAAGTACCCGCTAGGGAACCTATCTAGTCCAAGTACCCTCTAGGAAACGTACATAGTCCAAGTGCCCGCTAGGTAACATAGATAATCCAAGTGCCCGCTAGGGAACGTAGATAGTCCAAGTGCCCGCTAGGTAACCTAGACTGTCCAAGTGCCCGCTAGGTTACCTACATAGTCCAAGTGCCCGATAGGGAACCTACATAGTCCAAGTGCCCGCTAGGTAACCTACATAGTCCAAATGCCTGCTACTTAACCTACATAGTCCAAGTGCCCTATAGGGAACCTACATAATCCAAGTGCCCGCTAGGGAACCTACATTGTCCAACTGCCCGTTAGGTAACCTAGATAGTCCAAATGCTCGCTAGGGAACGCACATAGTCCAAGTGCCCGCTAGGGAACTTACATAATCCAAGGGCCCGCTAGGGAACCTACATAGTCCAAGTGCCCGTTAGTTAACCTGGATAGTCCCAGTGCCCGCTAGGTAACCTAGAAAGTCCAACAGCCCGGTAGGTAACCTACATACTCCAAGTACCCGCTAGGTAACGTAGATAGTTCAAGTGCCCGCTAGGTAACCTACAAAGTCTAAGTGCCCGCTAGGTAATCTATGTACTCCAAATGACCACTAGGGAGCCTACATAGTCCAAATGCCCGCTAGGTAACCTAGGTAGTCCAAGGGCCCGCTAGGAAACCTACATAGTCCTAGTGCCCCCTAGTTAACCTACATTCTCCAAGTGCCCGATAGGGAACCTACATAGTCCAAGTGCCCGCTAGGTAACCTATATTGTCCAAGTGCCCGATAGGGAACTTACATAATCCAAGTGCCCGCTAGGGAACCTATATAGTCCAAGTGCCCGTTAGGTAACCTAGATAGTCCAAATGCCCGCCATGAAACCCACATAGTCCAAGTGCCCGCTAGGGAATTTACATAGTCCAAGGGCCCGCTAGGGAACCTACATAGTCCAAGTGTCCGTTAGTTAAACTAGATAGTCCAACAGCCCGCTAGGTAACCTACATACTCCAAGAACCCGCTATAACGTAGATAGTTCAAGTGCCAGCTAGGTAACCTAGATAGTTCTTGTGCCCGTTACCTAACCTAGATAGTCCAATTGCCCGCTATGCAACATACATAGTCCAAGTGCCCGTTCTTTAACCTAGAAGTCCAAGTGCCCGCTAGGTAACCTAGACTCTCCAAGTGCCCGCTAGGTTGCCTACATAGTCCAAATGCCCGTTCGGTAACCTAGATAGTGCAAGTGCCCGGTAGTTAACCTACATAGTCCAAGTGCCCGCTAGGTAACCTAGATAGTCCAAGGGCCCTTTAGTTAACCTACATAGTCCAAGTGCCCGGTAGTTAACTTACATAGTTCAAGTGTCCGTAGGGAACATATAGAGTCCAAGTGCCCGCTAGGGAACCTACATAGTCCAAGGCCCCCCTAGTTAGCCTACATAGTCCAAGTGCCCGCTAGTTAATGTAGATAGTCCAAGTGCCGCGAGTAAATCTACATAGTTCAAGGGCCCGCTGGTTAACCTACATAATCCAAGTACCCGCTAGTTAACCTAGATCGTCCAAGTGTCCGCTCATTAACCTACATAGTACAAGTGCCCGCTAAGGAACCTAGATAGTCCAAGTGCCCGCTCTGGAACCTACATAGTCCAAGTGACTGCTAGGGAACCTACATAGTCCAAGTGCCCGCTCTGGAACATATATAGTCCAAGTGCCCGCAAGGGAATCTACATAGTCCAAGGGCCCGCTAGTTAATGTAGATAGTCCAAGTGCCGCTAGTTAATCTACATAGTCCAAGGGCCCGCTAGTTAACCTTCATAGTCCAAGTACCCGCTAGTTAACCTAGATCGTCCAAGTGCCCTCTATGTCACCTACAAAGTCCAAGGGCCCGCTAGTTAACCTACATAGTCCAAGGGCCCGCTAGTTAACCTACATCGTCCAAGGGCCTGCTAGTTAACCTAGATATTCCAACTGCCCGCTAGTTAACCTACATAGTCCAAGTGCCCACGAGGTAACCTAGACATTTCAAGTGACCACTAGGTTACCTACATAGTCCAAGTGCCCTTTCGTTAACCTACATAGTCCAAGTGCCCGCTAGGTAACCAATATAGTCCAAATGCCCGCTAGGGGCCCTAATAGTCCAAATGTCCGCTAGTTAACCTAGATAGTCCAAGTGCCCGCTAGTTAACCTAGATAGAACAAGTGCCCGCTAGGGAACCAATCTAGTCCAAGTACCCGCTAGGAAACGTACATACTCCAAGTGCTCGCTAGGTAACGTACATAGTCTAAGTGCCCGCTAGTTAACGTAGATAGTCCAAGGGCCTGCTTGGGAACGTACATAGTCCATGTGCCTGCTAGGTAACGTAGATAGTCCAAGTGCCCACTAGTTAACCTACATAGTCCAGCTTCCCCCTAGGTAACCTAGATAGTCCAAGGGCCCGCTAGGTAACCTACATTGTCCTAGTGCCCGCTAGGGAACCTACATAATCCAAGTGCCCGCTAGGGAACCTACATAGTCCAAGTGCCCGTTAGTTAACCTGATAGTCCATGTACCCGCTAGGTAACCTAGATTGTCCAACAGCCCGGTAGGTAACCTACATACTCCAAGTACCCGCTAGGTAACGTAGATAGTTCAAGTGCCTGCTAGGTAACCTAGATAGTCAAAGTGCCCGCTAGGTAACCTACAAAGTCTAAGTGCCCGCTAAATAATCTATATAGTCCAAATAAACGCTAGGGAGCCTACATAGACCAAATGCCCGCTAGGTAACCTAGATAGTCTATGGGCCCGCTAGGTAACCTACATAGTCCTAGTGCCCCACAGTTAAACTACATTTTCCAAGTGCCCGATAGGAAACCTACATAGTCCAAGTGCCTGCTAGGTAACCTACATAGTCCAAATGCCCTCTAGATAACCTACATAGTCCAAGGGCCCGATAGGGAACCTACATAATCCATGTGCCCGCTAGTTGACCTACATAGTCCAAGTGCCCGCTAGGTAACCTAGATAATCCTAGTGCCTGCTAGGGAACCTTCATAGTCCTAGTGCCAGCTAGGTAACCTAGATAGTCCAAGTGCCCGCTAGTTAACCTTGATAGTCCTAGTGACCGTTAGTTAACCTAGAGTGTCCAAGTGCCCACTAGGGGACGTACTTAGTCCAAGTGCCCATTAGCTAACCTAGATAGTCCAAGTGACCGCTAGTTAACATTGAGCATCCAAGTGCCCACTAGTTAACCTAGATAGTCCAAGTGCACGCTAGTTAACCTACGTAGTCCAAGGTCCGCTAGTTAACCTAGATAGTCCAAGTGCTCGCTAGTTAACCTACATAGTACAAGGGCCCGCTAGTTGGCCTAGATAGTCCAAGTGCCCGCTAGTTAACCTAGAAATTCCAAGTGCCCGCTAGGTAACCTAAGAAGTCCAAATGTCCGATAGGGATCCTACATAGTCCAAGTGCCCGCTAGGTAACCTACATAGTCCAAGTGCCCGTTCGTTAACCTATATAGTCCAAGTGCCCGCTAGGTAACCTAGACTATCCAAGTGCCCGCTAGGATACCTACATAGTCCAAGTGCCCGTTCGTTAACCTAGATAGTCCAAGTGCTCGCTAGTTAACCTAGATAGTCCGAGTGTCCTCTAGGTAACCTACAAAGTCTAAGTGCCCACTAGTATATCTATATAGTCCAAATGCCCGCTAGGGAATCTAAATAGTCCAAGGGCCCGCTAGTTAACGTATATAGTCCAAGTGCCGCTAGTTAATCTACATAGTCGAAGGGCCCGCTAGTTAACCTACATAGTCCAAGTGCCCGGTAGTTAACTTACATAGTTCAAGTGTCCATAGGGAATATACATAGACCAAGTGCCCGCTAGGGAACATACATAGTCCAAGTGCACGCTAGGGAATCTACATACTCCAAGGGCCCGCTAGTTAATGCAGATAGTCCAAGTTCCGCTAGTTAATCTACATAGTTCAAGGGCCCGCAAGTTAACCTACATTGTCCAAGTACCCGCTACTTAACCTAGATCGTCCAAGTGTCCGCTAGTTAATCTACATAGTACAAGTGCCTGCTAGGGAATCTAGTTAGTCCAAGTGCCCGCTCTGGAACCTACATATTCCAAGAGCCCGCGCTGGAACATACATAGTCCAAGTGCTCGCTAGGGAATCTACATAGTCCAAGGGCCCGCTAGTTAATGTAGATAGTCCAAATGCCGCTAGTTAATCTACATAGTCCAAGGACCCGCTAGTTAACCTACATAGTCCAAGTACCCGCTAGTTAACCTAGATCGTCCAAGTGCCCGCTAGGTAACCTACATAGTCCAAGGGCCCGCTATTAACCTACATAGTCCAAGGGACCGCTAGTTAACCTACATCGTTCAAGGGCCTGCTAGTTAACCTAGATAGTCCAAGTGCCCGCTAGTTAACCTACATAGACCAAGTGCCCGCTAAGTAACCAATATAGTCCAAATGCCCGCTAGGGGCCCTAATAGTCCAAATGCCCGCTAGTTAACCTAGATAGTCCAAGTGCTCACTAGTTAACCTAGATAGTCCACGTGCCCGCTAATTAACCTAGATAGACCAAGTGCCCGCTAGGTAACATAGATAGTCCAAGTGCCGGCTAGGGAACGTACATAGTCCAAGTGGCCGCTAGGTAACCTAGATAGTCCAAGTGCTCGCTAGTTAACCTACATAGTCCAAGTGCCTGCTAGGTAACCTAGATATTCCAAGTGCACACTAGTTAACGTACATAGTCCAGGTTCCCCCTAGGTAACCTAGATAGTTCAAGGGCCCGCTAGGTAACCTACATAATCCAAGTGCCCGCTAGGTAACCTACATAGTCCAAGTGCCCGATAGGGAACCTACATAATCCGTGCCCGCTAGGGAACCTACATAGTCCAAGTGCCCGTTAGGTAACCTAGATAGTCCAAATGTCCGCTAGGAAACCCACATAGTCCAAGTGCCCGCTAGGGAACTTACATAGTCCAAGGGCCCGAGAGGGAACCTACATAGTCCAAGTGCCCGTTAGTTAACCTAGATAGTCCCAGTGCCCGCTAGGTAACCTAGAAAGTCCAACAGCCTGGTAGGTAACCTACATACTCCAAGTACCCGCTAGGTAACGTAGGTAGTTCAAGTGCCCGCTAGGTAACCTACAAAGTCTAAGTGCCCGCTAGGTAATCTATATAGTCCAATTGACCACTAGGAAGCCTACATAGTCCAAATGCCCGCTAGGAAAACTAGGTTGTCCATGGGCCCGCTAGGAAACCTACATAGTCCTAGTGCCCCCTAGTTAACCTACATTCTCCAAGTGCCCGATAGGGAACCTACATAGTCCAAGTGCCCGCTAGGTAACCTACATAGTCCTAGTGCCCGATAGGGAACCTACATAATTCAAGTGCCCACTAGGGAACCTACATAGTCCAAGTGCCCGTTAGGTAACCTAGATAGTCCAAATGCCCGCCATGAAACCCACATAGACCAAGTGCCGGCTAGGGAATTTACATAGTCCAAGGGCCCGCTAGGGAACCTACATAGTCCAAGTGTCCGTTAGTTAAACTAGATAGTCCAAGTGCCCGCTTGGTAACCTAGATAGTCCAACAGCCCGCTAGGTAACCTACATACTCCAAGAACCCGCTATAACGTAAATAGTTCAAGTGTCAGCTAGGTAACCTAGATAGTTCTCGTGCCCGTTACCTAACCTAGATAGTCCAATTGCCCGCTATGCAACATACATAGTCCAAGTGCCCGTTCTTTAACCTAGAAGTCCAAGTGCCGCTAGGTAACCTAGACTCTCCAAGTGCCCACTAGGTTACCTACATAGTCCAAATGCCCGTTCGGTAACGTACATAGTGCAAGTGCCCGGTAGTTAACCTACATACTCCAAGTGCCCGCTAGGTAACCTAGATAGTCCAAGGGCCCTCTACTTAACCTACATAGTCCAAGTACCCGGTAGTTAACTTACATAGTTCAAGTGTCCGTAGGGAATATATACAGTCCAATTGCCCGCTAGGGAACCTACATAGTCCAAGACCCCGCTAGTTAGCCTACATAGTCCAAGTGCCCGCTAGTTAATGTAGATAGTCCAAGTGCCGCTAGTTAATCTACATAGTTCAAGGGCCCGCTGGTTAACCTACATAATCCAAGTACCCGCTAGTTAACCTAGATCGTCCAAGTGTCCGCTAATTAACCTACATAGTACAAGTGCCCGCTAGGGAACCTAGATAGTCCAAGTGCCCGCTCTGGAACCTACATAGTCCAAGTGACTGCTAGGGAACCTACATAGTCCAAGGGCCCGCTCTGGAACATATACAGTCCAAGTGCCCGCTAGGGAATCTACATAGTCCAAGGGCCCGCTAGTTAATGTAGATAGTCCAAGTGCCGCTAGGTAATTTACATAGTCCAAGGGCCCGCTAGTTAACCTACATAGTCCAAGTACCCGCTAGTTAACCTAGATCGTCCAAGTGCCCTCTATGTCACCTACATAGTCCAAGGGCCCGCTAGTTAACCTACATAGTCCAAGGGCCTGCTAGTTAACCTACATCGTCCAAGGGCCTGCTAGTTAACCTAGATAGTTCAAGTGCCCGCTAGTTAACCTACATAGTCCAAGTGCCCGCGAGGTAACCTAGACATTTCAAGTGACCACTAGGTTACCTACATAGTCCAAGTGCCCTTTCGTTAACCTACATAGTCCAAGTGCCTGCTAGGTAACCAATATAGTCCAAATGCCCGCTAGGGGCCCTAATAGTCCAAATGTCCGCTAGTTAACCTAGATAGTCCAAGTGCCCGCTAATTAACATAGATAGACCAAGTGCCCGCTAGGGAACCAATCTAGTCCAAGTACCCGCTAGGAAACGTACATACTCCAAGTGCTCGCTAGGTAACGTACATAGTCTAAGTGCCCGCTAGGTAACGTAGATAGTCCAAGGGCCTGCTTGGGAACGTACATAGTCCAAGTGCCTGCTAGGTAACGTAGATAGTCCAAGTGCCCACTAGTTAACCTACATAGTCCAGCTTCCCCCTAGGTAACCTAGATAGTCCAAGCGCCCCTAGGTAACCTACATTGTCCTAGTGCCCGATAGGGAACCTACATAATCCAAGTGCCCGCTAGGGAACCTACATAGTCCAAGTGCCCGTTAGTTAACCTAGATAGTCCATGTGCCCGCTAGGTAACCTAGATTGTCCAACAGCCCAGTAGGTAACCTACATACTCCAAGTACCCGCTAGGTAACGTAGATAGTTCAAGTGCCTGCTAGGTATCCTAGATAGTCAAAGTGCCCGCTAGGTAACCTACAAAGTCTAAGTGCCCGCTAAATAATCTATATAGTCCAAATAAACGCTAGGGAGCCTACATAGTCCAAATGCCCGCTAGGTAACCTAGATAGTCTATGGGCCCGCTAGGTAACCTACATAGTCCTAGTGCCCCCTAGTTAACCTACATTTTCCAAGTGCCCGATAGGAAACCTACATAGTCCAAGTGCCTGCTAGGTAACCTACATAGTCCAAATGCCCTCTAGTTAACCTACATAGTCCAAGGGCCCGATAGGGAACCTACATAATCCAAGTGCCCGCTAGTTGACCTACATAGTCCAAGTGCCCGCTAGGTAACCTAGATAATCCTAGTGCCCGCTAGGGAACCTTCATAGTCCTAGTGCCAGCTAGGTAACCTAGATAGTCCAAGTGCCCGCTAGTTAACCTAGATAGTCCTAGTGCCCGTTAGTTAACCTAGAGTGTCCAAGTGCCCACTAGGGGACGTACTTAGTCCAAGTGCCCGTTAGCTAACCTAGATAGTCCAAGTGACCGCGAGTTAACATTGAGCATCCAAGTGCCCGCTAGTTAACCTAGATAGTCCAAGTGCACCCTAGTTAACCTACGTAGTCCAAGTGCTCGCTAGTTAACCTACATAGTACAAGGGCCCGCTAGTTGACCTAGATAGTCCAAGTGCCCGCTAGTTAACCTAGAAATTCCAAGTGCCCGCTAGGTAACCTAAGAAGTCCAAATGTCCGATAGGGATCCTACATAGTCCAAGTGCCCTCTAGGTAACCTACATAGTCCAAGTGCCCGTTCGTTAACCTATATAGTCCAAGTGCCCGCTAGGTAACCTAGATTGTCCAAGTGCCCGCTAGGTTACTTACATAGTCCAAGTCCCCTTCTTCGTTAACCTAGATAGTCCAAGTGCTCGCTAGTTAACCTAGATAGTCCAAGTGCCCGCTAGTTAACCTAGATAGACCAAGTACCCGCTAGGGAACCTATCTAGTCCAAGTACCCTCTAGGAAACATACATAGTCCAAGGGCCCGCTAGGTAACATAGATAGTCCAAGTGCCCGCTAGAGAACCTACATAGTCCAAGTGCCCGCTAGGTAACCTATATTGTCCAAGTGCCCGATAGGGAACCTACATAATCCAAGTGCCCGCTAGGGAACCTACATAGTCCAAGTGCCCGTTAGGTAACCTAGATAGTCCAAATGCCCGCCATGAAACCCACATAGTCCAAGTGCCCGCTAGGGAATTTACATAGTCCAAGGGCCCGCTAGGGAACCTACATAGTCAAGTGTCCGTTAGTTAAACTAGATAGTCCAACAGCCCACTAGGTAACCTACATACTCCAAGAACCCGCTATAACGTAGATAGTTCAAGTGCCAGCTAGGTAACCTAGATAGTTCTTGTGCCCGTTACCTAACCAAGATAGTCCAATTGCCCGCTATGCAACATACATAGTCCAAGTGCCCGTTCTTTAACCTAGAAGTCCAAGTGCCCGCTAGGTAACCTAGACTCTCCAAGTGCCCGCTAGGTTGCCTACATAGTCCAAATGCCCGTTCGGTAACCTAGATAGTGCAAGTGCCCGGTAGTTAACCTACATAGTCCAAGTGCCCGCTAGGTAACCTAGATAGTCCAAGGGCCCTTTAGTTAACCTACATAGTCCAAGTGCCCGGTAGTTAACTTACATAGTTCAAGTGTCCGTAGGGAACATATAGAGTCCAAGTGCCTGCTAGGGAACCTACATATTCCAAGGCCCCACTAGTTAGCCTACATAGTCCAAGTGCCCGCTAGTTAATGCAGATAGTCCAAGTGCCGCGAGTTAATCTACATAGTTCAAGGGCCCGCTGGTTAACCTACATAATCCAAGTACCCGCTAGTTAACCTAGATCGTCCAAGTGTCCGCTAATTAACCTACATAGTACAAGTGCCCGCTAGGGAACCTAGATAGTCCAAGTGCCCGCTCTGGAACCTACATAGTCCAAGTGACTGCTAGGGAACCTACATAGTCCAAGTGCCCGCTCTGGAACATATATAGTCCAAGTGCCCGCAAGGGAATCTACATAGTCCAAGGGCCCGCTAGTTAATGTAGATAGTCCAAGTGCCGCTAGTTAATCTACATAGTCCAAGGGCCCGCTAGTTAACCTACATAGTCCAAGTACCCGCTAGTTAACCTAGATCGTCCAAGTGCCCTCTATGTCACCTACATAGTCCAAGGGCCCGCTAGTTAACCTACATAGTCCAAGGGCCCGCTAGTTAACCTACATCGTCCAAGGGCCTGCTAGTTAACCTACATAGTCCAAGTGCCCGCTAGTTAACCTACATAGTCCAAGTGCCCGCGAGGTAACCTAGACATTTCAAGTGACCACTAGGTTACCTACATAGTCCAAGTGCCCTTTCGTTAACCTACATAGTCCAAGTGCCTGCTAGGTAACCAATATAGTCCAAATGCCCGCTAGGGGCCCTAATAGTCCAAATGTCCGCTAGGTAACCTAGATAGTCCAAGTGCACGCTAGTTAACCTAGATAGACCAAGTGCCCGCTAGGGAACCAATCTAGTCCAAGTACCCGCTAGGAAACGTACATACTCCAAGTGCTCGCTAGGTAACGTACATAGTCTAAGTGCCCGCTAGGTAACGTAGATAGTCCAAGGGCCTGCTTGGAAACGTACTTAGTCCAAGTGCCTGCTAGGTAACGTAGGTAGTCCAAGTGCCCACTAGTTAACCTACATAGTCCAGGTTCCCCCTAGGTAACCTAGATAGTCCAAGGGCCCGCTAGGTAACCTACATTGTCCTAGTACCCGATAGGGAACCTACATAATCCAAGTGCCCGCTAGGGAACCTACATAGTCCAAGTGCCCGTTAGTTAACCTAGATAGTGCATGTGCCCGCTAGGTAACCTAGATTGTCCAACAGCCCGGTAGGTAACCTACATACTCCAAGTACCCGCTAGGTAACGTAGATAGTTTAAGTGCCTGCTAGGTAACCAAGATAGTCAAAGTGCCCGCTAGGTAACCTACAAAGTCTAAGTGCCCGCTAAATAATCTATATAGTCCAAATAAACGCTAGGGAGCCTACATAGTCCAAATGCCCGCTAGGTAACCTAGATAGTCTATGGGCCCGCTAGGTAACCTACATAGTCCTAGTGCCCCCTAGTTAACCTACATTTTCCAAGTGCCCGATAGGAAACCTACATAGTCCAAGTGCCTGCTAGGTAACCTACATAGTCCAAATGCCCTCTAGTTAACCTACATAGTCCAAGGGCCCGATAGGGAACCTACATAATCCAAGTGCCCGCTAGTTGACCTACATAGTCCAAGTGCCCGCTAGGTAACCTAGATAATCCTAGTGCCCGCTAGGGAACCTTCATAGTCCTAGTGCCAGCTAGGTAACCTAGATAGTCCAAGTGCCCGCTAGTTAACCTAGATAGTCCTAGTGCCCGTTGGTTAACCTAGAGTGTCCAAGTGCCCACTAGGGGACGTACTTAGTCCAAGTGCCCGTTAGCTAACCTAGATAGTCCAAGTGACCGCGAGTTAACATTGAGCATCCAAGTGCCCGCTAGTTAACCTAGATAGTCCAAGTGCACCCTAGTTAACCTACGTAGTCCAAGTGCTCGCTAGTTAACCTACATAGTACAAGGGCCCGCTAGTTGACCTAGATAGTCCAAGTGCCCGCTAGTTAACCTAGAAATTCCAAGTGCCCGCTAGGTAACCTAAGAAGTCCAAATGTCCGATAGGGATCCTACATAGTCCAAGTGCCCTCTAGGTAACCTACATAGTCCAAGTGCCCGTTCGTTAACCTATATAGTCCAAGTGCCCGCTAGGTAACCTAGATTGTCCAAGTGCCCGCTAGGTTACTTACATAGTCCAAGTCCCCTTCTTCGTTAACCTAGATAGTCCAAGTGCTCGCTAGTTAACCTAGATAGTCCAAGTGCCCGCTAGTTAACCTAGATAGACCAAGTACCCGCTAGGGAACCTATCTAGTCCAAGTACCCTCTAGGAAACATACATAGTCCAAGTGCCTGCTAGGTAACATAGATAGTCCAAGTGCCCGCTAGGGAACGTACATAGTCCAAGTGTCCGCTAGGTAACCTAGATAGTCCAAGTGCTCGCTAGTTAACCTACATACTCCAAGTGCCTGCTAGGTAACCTAGATAGTCCAAGTGCCCACTAGTTAACCTACATAGTCCAGGTTCCCCCTAGGTAACCTAGATAGTCCAAGGGCCCACTAGGTAACCTACATAGTCCAAATGCCCGATAGGGAACCTACATAGTCCAAGTGCCCGCTAGGTAACCTACATAGTCCAAATGCCCGCTAGTTAACCTACATAGTCCAAGTACCCGATAGGGAACCTACATAGTCCAAGTGCCCGCTAGGTAACCTACATAGTCCAAATGCCCGCTACTTAACCTACATAGTCCAAGTGCCCGATAGGGAACCTACATAATCCAAGTGCCCGCTAGGGAACCTACACTGTCCAAGTGCCCGTTAGGTAACCTAGATAGTCCAAATGCCCGCTAGGGAACCCACATAGTCCAAGTGCCCGCTAGGGAACTTACATAGTCCAAGGGCCCGCTAGGGAACCTACATAGTCCAAGTGCCCGTTAGTTAACCTAGATAGTCCCCGTGCCCGCTAGGTAACCTAGAAAGTCCAACAGCCCGGTAGGTAACCTACATACTCCAAGTACCCGCTAGGTAACGTAGATAGTTCAAGTGCCCGCTAGGTAACCTACAAAGTCTAAGTGCCCGCTAGGTAATCTATATAGTCAAAAATGACCACTAGGGAGCCTACATAGTCCAAATGCCCGCTAGGTAACCTAGGTAGTACAAGGGCCCGCTAGGATACCTACATAGTCCTAGTGCCCCCTAGTTAACCTACATTCTCCAAGTGCCCGATAGGGAACCTACATAATCCAAGTGCCCGCTAGGGAACCTACATAGTCCAAGTGCCCGTTAGGTAACCTAGATAGTCCAAATGCCCGCCATGAAACCCACATAGTCCAAGTGCCCTCTAGGGAATTTACATAGTCCAAGGGCCCGCTAGGGAACCTACATAGTCCAAGTGTCCATTAGTTAAACTAGATAGTCCAACAGCCCACTAGGTAACCTACATACTCCAAGAACCCGCTATAATGTAGATAGTTCAAGTGCCAGCTAGGTAACCTAGATAGTTCTTGTGCCCGTTACCTAACCTAGATAGTCCAATTGCCCGCTATGCAACATACATAGTCCAAGTGCCCGTTCTTTAACCTAGAAGTCCAAGTGCCCGCTAGGTAACCTAGACTCTCCAAGTGCCCGCTAGGTTGCCTACATAGTCCAAATGCCCTTTCGTTAACCTACATAGTCCAAGTGCCCGCTAGGTAACCAATATAGTCCAAATGCCCGCTAGGGGCCCTAATAGTCCAAATGTCCGCTAGGTAACCTAGATAGTCCAAGTGCACGCTAGTTAACCTAGATAGACCAAGTGCCCGCTAGGGAACCAATCTAGTCCAAGTACCCGCTAGGAAACGTACATACTCCAAGTGCTCGCTAGGTAATGTACATAGTCTAAGTGCCCGCTAGGTAACGTAGATAGTCCAAGGGCCTGCTTGGAAACGTACTTAGTCCAAGTGCCTGCTAGGTAACGTAGATAGTCCAAGTGCCCACTAGTTAACCTACATAGTCCAGGTTCCCCCTAGGTAACCTAGATAGTCCAAGGGCCCGCTAGGTAACCTACATTGTCCTAGTACCCGATAGGGAACCTACATAATCCAAGTGCCCGCTAGGGAACCTACATAGTCCAAGTGCCCGTTAGTTAACCTAGATAGTGCATGTGCCCGCTAGGTAACCTAGATTGTCCAACAGCCCGATAGGTAACCTACATACTCCAAGTACCCGCTAGGTAACGTAGATAGTTTAAGTGCCTGCTAGGTAACCAAGATAGTCAAAGTGCCCGCTAGGTAACCTACAAAGTCTAAGTGCCCGCTAAATAATCTATATAGTCCAAATAAACGCTAGGGAGCCTACATAGTCCAAATGCCCGCTAGGTAACCTAGATAGTCTATGGGCCCGCTAGGTAACCTACATAGTCCTAGTGCCCCCTACTTAACCTACATTTTCCAAGTGCCCGATAGGAAACCTACATCGTCCAAGTGCCTGCTAGGTAACCTACATAGTCCAAGGGCCCGATAGGGAACCTACATAATCCAAGTGCCCGCTAGTTGACCTACATAGTCCAAGTGCCCGCTAGGTAACCTAGATAATCCTTGTGCCCGCTAGGGAACCTTCATAGTCCTAGTGCCAGCTAGGTAACCTAGATAGTCCAAGTGCCCGCTAGTTAACCTAGATAGTCCAAGTGCCCGCTAGTTAACCTACATAGTCCTAGTGCCCGTTAGTTAACTTAGAGTGTCCAAGTGCCCACTAGGGGACGTACTTAGTCAAAGTGCCCGTTAGCTAACCTACATAGTCCAAGTGACCGCTAGTTAACATTGAGCATCCAAGTGCCCGCTAGTTAACCTAGATAGTCCAAGTGCACGCTAGTTAACCTATGTAGTCCAAGGTCCGCTAGTTAACCTAGATAGTCCAAGTGCTCGCTAGTTAACCTACATAGTACAAGGGTCCGCTAGTTGACCTAGATAGTCCAAGTGCCCGCTAGTTAACCTAGAAATTCCAAGTGCCCGCTAGGTAACCTAAGAAGTCCAAATGTCCGATAGGGATCCTACATAGTCCAAGTGCCCGCTACGTAACCTACATAGTCCAAGTGCCCGTTCGTTAACCTATATAGTCCAAGTGCCCGCTAGTAACCTAGACTATCCAAGTGCCCGCTAGGATACCTACATAGTCCAAGTGCCCGTTCGTTAACCTAGATAGTCCAAGTGCTCGCTAGTTAACCTAGATAGTCCGAGTGTACTCTAGGTATCCTACAAAGTCTAAGTGCCCACTAGTATATCTATATAGTCCAAATGCCCGCTAGGGAATCTACATAGTCCAAGGGCCCGCTAGTTAACGTAGATAGTCCAAGTGCCGCTAGATAATATACATAGTCCAAGGGCCCGCTAGGTAACCTAGAGAGTCCAAGGGCCCGCTAGTTAACCTACATAGACCAAGTGCCCGGTAGTTAACTTACATAGTTCAAGTGTCCGTAGGGAACATATAGAGTCCAAGTGCCCGCTAGGGAACCTACATAGTCCAAGGCCCCCCTAGTTAGCCTACATAGTCCAAGTGCCCGCTAGGGAATTTACATAGTCCAAGGGCCCGCTAGGGAACCTACATAGTCCAAGTGTCCATTAGTTAAACTAGATAGTCCAACAGCCCGCTAGGTAACCTACATACTCCAAGAACCCGCTATAACGTAGATAGTTCAAGTGCCAGCTCGGTAACCTAGATAGTTCTTGTGCCCGTTACCTAACCTAGATAGTCCAATTGCCCGCTACGCAACATACATAGTCCAAGTGCCCGTTTTTTAACCTAGAAGTCCAAGTGCCTGCTAGGTAACCTACATAGTCCAAATGCCCTCTAGTTAACCTACATAGTCCAAGGGCCCGATAGGGAACCTACATAATCAAAGTGCCCGCTAGTTGACCTACATAGTCCAAGTGCCCGCTAGGTAACCTAGATAATCCTTGTGCCCGCTAGGGAACCTTCATAGTCCTAGTGCCAGCTAGGTAACCTAGATAGTCCAAGTGCCCGCTAGTTAACCTTGATAGTTCTAGTGCCCGTTAGTTAACCTAGAGTGTCCAAGTGCCCACTAGGGGACGTACTTAGTCCAAGTGCCCGTTAGCTAACCTAGATAGTCCAAGTGACCGCTAGTTAACATTGAGCATCTAAGTGCCCGCTAGTTAACCTAGATAGTCCAAGTGCACGCTAGTTAACCTACGTAGTCCAAGGTCCGCTAGTTAACCTAGATAGTCCAAGTGCTCGCTAGTTAACCTACATAGTACAAGGGCCCGCTAGTTGACCTAGATAGTCCAAGTGCCCGCTAGTTAACCTAGAAATTCCAAGTGCCCGCTAAGTAACCTAAGAAGTCCAAATGTCCGATAGGGATCCTACATAGTCCAAGTGCCCGCTAGGTAACCTACATAGTCCAAGTGCCCGTTCGTTAACCTATATAGTCCAAGTGCCCACTAGGTAACCTAGACTATCCAAGTGCCCGCTAGGATACCTACATAGTCCAAGTGCTCGCTAGTTAACCTAGATAGTCCAAGTGTCCTCTAGGTATCCTACAAAGTCTAAGTGCCCACTAGTATATCTATATAGTCCAAATGCCCGCTAGGGAATCTACATAGTCCAAGGGCCCGCTAGTTAACGTAGATAGTCCAAGTGCCGCTAGTTAATCTACATAGTCCAAGGGCCCGCTAGGTAACCTAGATACTCCAAGGGCCCGCTAGTTAACCTACATAGACCAAGTTCCTGGTAGTTAACTTTCATAGTTCAAGTGTCCATAGGGAACATACATAGGCCAAGTGCCCGCTAGGGAACATACATACTCCAAGTGCCCGCTAGGGAATCTACATGCTCCAAGGGCCCGCTAGTTAATGCAGATAGTCCAAGTTCCGCTAGTTAATCTACATAGTTCAAGGGCCCGCAAGTTAACCTAGATCGTCCAAGTGTCCGCTAGTTAATCTACATAGTACAAGTGCCCGCTAGGGAATCTAGTTAGTCCAAGTGCCCGCTCTGGAACCTACATATTCCAAGAGCCCGCGCTGGAACATACATAGTCCAAGTGCTCGCTAGGGAATCTACATAGTCCAAGGGCCCGCTAGTTAATGTAGATAGTCCAAGTGCCGCTAGTTAATCTACATAGTCCAAGGGCCCGCTAGTTAACCTACATAGTCCAAGTACCGGCTAGTTAACCTAGATCGTCCAAGTGCCCGCTAGGTAACCTACATACTCCATGGGCCCGCTATTAACCTACATAGTCCAAGGGACCGCTGGTTAACCTACATCGTTCAAGGGCCTGCTAGTTAACCTAGATAGTCCAAGTGCCCGCTAGTTAACCTACATAGACCAAGTGCCCGCTAAGTAACCAATATAGTCCAAATGCCCGCTAGGGTCCCTCATAGTCCAAATGCCCGCTAGTTAACCTAGATAGTCCAAGTGCTCACTAGTTAACCTAGATAGTCCAAGTGCCCGCTAGTTAACCTAGATAGACCAAGTGCCCGCTAGGGAACATATCTAGTCCAAGTACCCGCTAGGAAACGTACATAGTCCAAGTGCCCGCTAGGTAACATAGATAGTCCAAGTGCCGGCTAGGGAACGTACATAGTCCAAGTGCCCGCTAGGTAACCTAGATAGTCCAAGTACTCGCTAGTTAACCTACATAGTCCAAGTGCCTGCTAGGTAACCTAGATAGTCCAAGTGCCCACTAGTTAACCTACATAGTCCAGGTTCCCCCTAGGTAACCTAGATAGTTCAAGGGCCCGCTAGGTAACCTACATAGTCCAAGTGCCCGATCGGGAACCTACATAATCCAAGTGCCCGCTAGGGAACCTACATAGTCCAAGTGCCCGTTAGGTAACCTAGATAGTCCAAATGCCCGCTAGGAAACCCACATAGTCCAAGTGCCCGCTAGGGAACTTACATAGTCCAAGTGCCCGCTAGGGAACCTACATAGTCCAAGTGCCCATTAGTTAACCTAGATAGTCCAAGTGCTCGCTAGTTAACCTACATAGTCCAAGTGCCTGCTAGGTAACCTAGATAGTCCAAGTGCCCACTAGTTAACCTACATAGTCCAGGTTCCCCCTAGGTAACCTAGATAGTTCAAGGGCCCGCTAGGTAACCTACATAGTCCAAGTGCCCTCAAGGGAACTTACATAGTCCAAGTGCCCGCTAGGGAACCTACATTGTCCAAGTGCCCATTAGTTAACCTAGATAGTCCAAGTGCCCGCTAGGTAACCTAGATTGTCCAACAGCCCGGTAGGTAACCTACATACTCCAAGTACCCGCTAGGTAACGTAGATAGTTCAAGTGCCTGCTAGGTAACCTAGATAGTCAAAGTGCCCGTTAGGTAACCTACAAAATCTAAGTGCCCTCTAAATAATCTATATAGTCCAAATAAACGCTAGGGAGCCTACATAGTCCAAATGCCCGCTAGGTAACCTAGATAGTCTATGGGCCCGCTAGGTAACCTTCATAGTCCTAGTGCCCCCTAGTTAAACTACATTTTCCAAGTGCCCGATAGGAAACCTACATAGTCCAAGTGCCTGCTAGGTAACCTACATAGTCCAAATGCCCTCTAGTTAACGTACATAGTCCAAGGGTCCGATAGGGAACGTACATAATCCATGTGCCCGCTAGTTGACCTACATAGTCCAAGTGCCCGCTTGGTAACCTAGATAATCCTAGTGCCCGCTAGGGAACCTTCATAGTCCAAGTGCCTGCTAGGTAACCTAGATAGTCCAAGTGCCCGCTAGTTAACCTAGATAGTCCTAGTGCCCGTTAGTTAACCTAGAGTGTCCAAGTGCCCACTAGGGGACGTACTTAGTCCAAGTTCCCGTTAGCTAACCTAGATACTCCAAGTGACCGCTAGTTAACATTGAGCATCCAAGTGCCCGCAAGTTAACCTAGATAGTCCAAGTGCACTCTAGTTAACCTACGTAGTCCAAGGTCCGCTAGTTAACCTAGATAGTCCAAGTGCTCGCTAGTTAACCTACATAGTACAAGGGCCCGCTAGTTGACCTAGATAGTCCAAGTGCCCGCTAGTTAACCTAGAAATTCCAAGTGCCCTCTAGGTAACCTAAGAAGTCCAAATGTCCGATAGGGATCCTACAGTGTCCAAGTGCCCGCTAGGTAACCTACATAGTCCAAGTGCCCGTTCGTTAACCTATATAGTCCAAGAGCCCGCTAGATAACCAAGACTGTCCAAGTGCCCGCTAGGTTACCTAAATAGTCCAAGTGCCGTTCGTTAACCTAGATAGTCAAAATGCCCAATAGGGAACCTACATAGTCCAAGTGCCCGCTAGGTAACCTACATAGTCCAAATGCCCGCTAGTTAACCTACATAGTCCAAGTGCCCGATAGGGAACCTACATAATCCAAGTGCCCGCTAGGGAACCTACATTGTCCAAGTGCCCGTTAGGTAACCTAGATAGTCCAAATGTCCGCTACGGAACCCACATAGTCCAAGTGCCCGCTAGGGATCTTACATAGTCCAAGGGCCCGCTAGGGAACCTACATAGTCCAAGTGCCCGTTAGTTAACCTAGATAGTCCCAGTGCCGCTAGGTAACCTAGAAAGTCCAACAGCCCGGTAGGTAACCTACATACTCCAAGTACCCGCTAGGTAACGTAGATAGTTCAAGTGCCCGCTAGGTAACCTACAAAGTCTAAGTGCCCGCTAGGTAATCTATATAGTCAAAATGACCACTAGGGAGCCTACATAGTACAAATGCCTGCTAGGTAACCTAGGTAGTCCAAGGGCCCGCTAGGAAACCTACATAGTCCTAGTGCCCCCTAGTTAACCTACATTCTCCAAGTGCCCGATAGGGAACCTACATAATCCAAGTGCCCGCTAGGTAACCTACATAGTCCAAGTGCCCGATAGGGAACCTACATAATCCAAGTGCCCGCTAGGGAACCTACATAGTCCAAGTGCCCGTTAGGTAACCTAGATAGTCCAAATGCCCGCCATGAAACCCACATAGTCCAAGGGCCCACTAGGGAACCTACATAGTCCAAGTGTCCGTTAGTTAAACTAGATAGTCCAAGTGCCCGCTTGGTAACCTAGAGAGTCCAACAGCCCGCTAGGTAACCTACATACTCCAAGAACCCTCTAGGTTACGTAGATAGTTCATGTGCCAGTTAGGTAACCTAGATAGTCCAAGTGTCCTCTAGGTAAACTACAAAGTCTAAGTGCCCGCTAGTATATCTATATAGTCCAAATGCCCGCTAGGGAATCTACATAGTCCAAGGGCCCGCTAGTTAACGTAGATAGTCCAAGTGCCGCTAGTTAATCTACATAGTTCAAAGGCACGCTAGTTAACCTACATAGTCCAAGTACCCGCTAGTTAACCTAGATCGTCCAAGTGTCCGCTAGTTAATCTACATAGTACAAGTGCCCGCTCGGGAATCTAGTTAGTCCAAGTTCCCGCTCTGGAACCTACATAGTCCAAGTGCCTGCTAGGGAACCTACATATTCCAAGTGCATGCGCTGGAACATACATAGTCCAAGTGCCTGCTAGGGAACCTACATATTCCAAGTGCACGCGCTGGAACATACATAGTCCAAGTGCTCGCTAGGGAATCTACATACTCCAAGGACCCGCTAGTTAATGTAGATAGTCCAAGTGCCGCTAGTTAATCTACATAGTCCAAGGGCCCGCTATTAACCTACATAGTCCATGTACCCGCTAGTTAACCTAGATCGTCCAAGTGTCCGCTAGGTAACCTACATAGTCCAAGGGCCCGCTAGTTAACCTACATAGTCCAAGGGACCGCTAGTTAACCTACATCGTCCAAGGGCCTGCTAGTTAACCTACATAGTCCAAGTGCCCGCTAGTTAACCTACATAGTCCAAGTGCCCGCTAGGTAACCAATATAGTCCAAATGCCCGCTAGGGGCCCTAAGAATCCAAATGCCCGCTAGTTAACCTAGATAGTCCAAGTGCCCGCTAGTTAACCTAGATAGACCAAGTGCCCGCTAGGGAACCTATCTAGTCCAAGTACCCGCTAGGAAACGTACATAGTCCAAGTGCCCGCTAGGTAACATAGATAGTCCAAGTGCCCGCTAGGGAACGTACATAGTCCAAGTGCCCGCTAGGTAACCTAGATAGTCCAAGTGCTCGCTAGTTAACCTACATAGTCCAAGTGCCTGCTAGGTAACCTAGATAGTCCAAGTGCCCACTAGTTAACCTACATAGTCCAGGTTCCCCCTAGGTAACCTAGACAGATCAAGGGCCCGCTAGGTAACCTACATAGTCCAAATGCCCGATAGGGATCCTACATAGTCCAAGTGCCCGCTAGGTAACCTACATAGTCCAAATGCCCGCTAATTAACCTACATAGTCCAAGTGCCCGATAGGCAACCTATATAATCCAAGTGACCGCTAGGGAACCTACATTGTCCAAGTGCCCGTTAGGTAACCTAGATAGTCCAAATGCCCTCTAGGGAACCCACATAGTCCAAGTGCCCCCTAGGGAACCTACATAGTCCAAGTGCCCGTTAGTTAACCTAGATAGTCCCAGTGCCCGCTAGGTAACCTATATAGTCCAACAGCCCGGTAGGTAACCTACATACTCCAAGTACCCGCTAGGTAACGTAGGTAGTTCAAGTGCCCGCTAGGTAACCTACAAAGTCTAAGTGCCCGCTAGGTAATCTATATAGTCCAAATGACCACTAGGGAGCCTACATAGTCCAAATGCCCGCTAGGTAACCTAGGTAGTCCAAGGGCCCGCTAGGAAACCTACATAGTCCTAGTGCCCCCTAGTTAACCTACATTCTCCAAGTGCCCGATAGGGAACCTACATAGTCCAAGTTCCCGCTAGGTAACCTACATAGTCCATGTGCCCGATAGGGAACCCACATAGTCCAAGTGCCCGCTAGGGAATTTACATAGTCCAAGGGCCCACTAGGGAACCTACATAGTCCAAGTGTCCGTTAGTTAACCTAGATAGTCCAACTGTCCGCTTGGTAACCTAGATAGTCCAAAAGCCCGCTAGGTAACCTATATACTCCAAGAACCCGCTAGGTAACGTAGATAGTTCATGTGCCAGCTAGGTAACCTAGATAGTCCAAGTGTCCGCTAGGTAACCTACAAAGTCTAAGTGCCCGCTAGTATATCTATATAGTCCAAATGCCCGCTAGGGAATCTACATAGTCCAAGTGCCCGCTAGTTAATATAGTTAGTCCAAGTGCCGCTAGTTAATCTACATAGTCCAAGGGCCCGCTAGGTAACCTAGATAGTCCAAGGGCCCGCTAGTTAACCTACATAGTCCAAGTGCCCGGTAGTTAACTTACATAGTTCAAGTGTCCATAGGGACCATACATAGCCAAATGCCCGCTAGGGAACATACATAGTCCAAGGGCCCGCTAGGGAATCTACATAGTCCAAGGGCCCGCTAGCGAACCTACATAGTCCAAGTGCCCGCTAGGTAACCTACATAGTCCATATGCCAGATAGGGAATCTATATAATAAGTGCCCGCTAGGGAACCAACATAGTCCAAGTGCCCGTTAGGTAACCTAGATACTCCAAATGCCCGCCATGAAACCCACATAGTACAAGTGCCCGCTAGGGAATTTACATAGTCCAAGGGCCCGCTAGGGAACCTACATAGTCCAAGTGTCCGTTAGTTAACCTAGATAGTCCAAGTGCCCGCTTGGTGACCTAGATAGTCCAACAGCCCGCTAGGTAACCTACATACTCCAAGAACCGGCTAGGTAACGTAGATAGTTCATGTGCCAGCTAGGTAACCTAGATAGTCCAAGTGTCCGCTAGGTAACCTAAAAAGTCTAAGTGACCGCTAGTATATCTATATAGTCCTAATGCCCGCTAGGGAATCTACATAGTCCAAGGGCCCGCTAGTTAACATAGATAGTCCAAGTGCCGCTAGTTAATCTACATAGTCCAAGGGCCCGCTAGGTAACCTAGATAGTCCAAGGGCCCGCTAGTAAACCTACATAGTCCAAGTGCCCGGTAGTTAACTTACATAGTTAAAGTGTCCATAGGGAACATACATAGTCCAAGTGCCCGCTAGGGAATCTACATAGTCCAAGGGCCCGCTAGTTAATGTAGATAGTCCAAGTTCCGCTAGTTAATCTACATAGTTCAAGGGCCCGCTAGTTAACCTACATAGTCCAAGTACCCGCTAGTTAACCTAGATCGTCCAATTGTCCGCTAGTTAATCTACATAGTACAAGTGCCCGCTCGGGAATCTTGTTAGTCCAAGTGCCCGCTCTGGAACCTACATAGTCCAAGTGCCTGCTAGGGAACCTACATAGTCCAAGGGCCCGCTAGGTAACGTAGATTGTCCAAGTGCCGCTAGTTAATCTACATAGTCCAAGGGCCCGCTAGTTAACCTACATAGTCCAAGTACCTGCTAGTTAACCTAGATCGTCCAAGTGCCCGCTAGATAACCTACATAGTCCAAGGGCCCGCTAGTTAACCTACATAGTCCAAGGGACCGGTAGTTAACCTACATCGTCCAAGATCCTGCTAGTTTGCCTGGATAGTCCAAGTGCCCGCTAGTTAACCTACATATCCAAGTGCCCGCTAAGTAACCTAGACAGTTCAAGTGACCACTAGGTTACCTACATAGTCCAAGTGCCCGTTCGTTAACCTAAATAGTCCAAATGCCCTGTAAGTAACCAATATAGTCCAATTGCCCGCGAGGGGCCCTAATAATCCAAATGCCCGCTAGTTAACCTAGATAGTCCAAGTGCTCACTAGTTAACCTAGATAGTCCAATTGCCCGCTAGTTAACCTAGATAGACCAAGTGCCCATTAGAGTACCTATCTAGTCCAAGTACCCGCTAGGAAACGTACATAGTCCAAGTGCCCGCTAGGTAACATAGAAAGTCCAAGTGCCTTCTAGGGAACGTACATAGTCCAAGTGCCAGCTAGGTAACCTAGATAGTCCAAGTGCTCGCTAGTTAACCTACATAGTCCAAGTGCCTGCTAGGTAACCTAGATTGTCCAAGTGCCCACTAGTTAACCTACATAGTCCAGGTTCCCCCTAGGTAACCTAGATAGTCCAAGGGCCCGCTAGGTAACCTACATAGTCCAAATGCCCGATAGGGAAACTACATAGTCCAAATGCCAGCTAGTTAACCTACATAGTCCAAGTGCCCGCTAGGTAACCTACATAGTCCAAGTGTCCGATAGGGAACCTACATAATCCAAGTGCCCGCTAGGGAACCTACATAGTCCAAGTGCCCGTTAGGTAACCTAGATAGTCCAAATGCCCGCCAGGAAACCCACATAGTCCAAGTGCCCTCTCGGGAATTTACATAGTCCAAGTGCCCGCTAGGGAACCTAGATAGTCAAACAGCCCGGTAGGTAACCTACATACTCCAAGTACACGCTAGGTAACGTAGATATTTCAAATGCCAGCTAGGTAACCTAGAAAGTCCAAGTGCCCGCTAGGTAACCTACAAAGTCTAAGTGCCCGCTAGGTAATCTATATAGTCCAAATGACCACTAGGTAACCTAGGTAGTCCAAGGGCCCGCTAGGAAACCTACATATTCCTAGTGCCCTCTAGTTAACCTACATTCTCCACGTGCCCGATAGGGAACCTACATAGTCCAAGTGCCCGCTAGGTAACCTACATAGTCCAAGTGCCCGATAGGGAACCTACATAATCCAAGTGCCCGCTAGGGAACCTGCATAGTCCAAGTGCCCGTTAGGTAAACTAGATAGTCCAAATGCCCGCCATGAAACCCACATAGTCCAAGTGCCGTTAGGGAATTTACATAGTCCAAGTGCCCGCTAGGTAACCTAGATAGTCCAAGGGCCCGCTAGTTAACCTACATAGTCCAAGTGCCCGGTAGTTAACTTACATAGTTCAAATGTCCATAGGGAAAATACATAGTCCAAGTGCCCGCTAGGGATTCTACATAGTCCAATAGCCCGCTAGATAAAGTAGATAGTCCAACTTCCGCTAGTTAATCTACATTGTTCAAGGGTCCTTAGTGAACCTACATAGTCCAAGTACCCGCTAGTTAACCTAGATCGTCCAAGTGTCCGCTAGTTAATCTACATAGTACAAGTGCCCGCTCGGGATATTAGTTAGTCCAAGTGCCTGCTCTGGAACCTACATACTCCAAGTGCCTGCTAGGGAACCTACATAGTCCAAGGGCCCGCTAGTTAACGTAGATAGTCCAAGTGCCGCTAGTTAATCTACATAGTCCAAGGGCCCTCTAGTTAACCTACATAGTCCAAGTACCCGCTAGTTAACCTAGATCGTCCAAGTGCCCGCTAGGTAACCTACATAGTCCAAGGGCCCGCTAGTTAACCTACATCGTCCAAGGGCCCGCTAGTTAACCTAGATAGTCCAAGTGCCTGCTAGTTAACCTACATTGTCCAAGTGCCCGCTAGGTAACCTAGACAGTTCAAGTGACCACTAGGTTACCTACATAGTCCAAGTGCCCGTTCGTTAACCTATATAGTCCAAATGCCCGCTAGGTAACCAATATAGTCCAAATGCCTGCTAGGGGCCCTAATAGTCCAAATGCCCGCTAGTTAACCTAGATAGTCCAAGTGCTCGCTAGTTAACATAGATAGTCCAAGTGCCCGCTAGTTAACCTAGATAGAACAAGTGCCCGCTAGGGAACCGATCTAGTCCAAGTACCCGCTAGGAAACGTACATAGTCCATGTGCCCGCTAGGTAACCTAGATAGTCCAACAGCCCAGTAGGTAACCTACATACTCCAAGTACCCGCTAGGTAACGTAGATAGTTCAAGTGCCCGCTAGGTAACCTACAAAGTCTAAGTGCCCGCTAGGTAATCTATACAGTCCAAATGTCCACTAGGGAGCCTACATAGTCCAAATGCCCGCTAGGTAACATAGGTAGTCCACGGGCCCGCTAGGAAACCTACATAGTCCTAGTGCCCCCTAGTTAACCTACATTCTCCAAGTGCCCGATAGAGAACCTACATAGTCCAAGTGCCCGCTAGGTAACCTACATAGTCCATGTGCCAGATAGGGAACCTATATAATAAGTGCCCGCTAGGGAACCAACATAATCCAAGTGCCCATTCGGTAACCTAGATAGTCCAAATGCCCGCCATGAAACCCACATAGTCCAAGTGCCCGCTAGGGAATTTACATAGTCCAAGGGCCCGCTAGGGAACCTACATAGTCCAAGTGTCCGTTAGTTAACCTAGATAGTCCAAGTGCCCGCTTGGTAACCTAGATAGTCCAACAGCCCGCTAGGTAAGCTACATACTCCAAGAACCCGCTAGGTAACGTAGATAGTTCATGTGCCAGCTAGGTAACCTAGATAGTCCAAGTGTCCGCTAGGTAACCTACAAAGTCTAAGTGCCCGCTAGTATATCTATGTAGTCCAAATGCCCGCTAGGGAATCTACATAGTCCAAGGGCCCGCTAGTTAACATAGATAGTCCAAGTGCCGCTAGTTAATCTACATAGTCCAAGGGCCCGCTAGGTAACCTAGATAGTCCAAGGGCCCGCTAGTTAACCTACATAGTCCAAGTGCCCGGTAGTTAACTTACATAGTTCAAATGTCCATAGGAAACATACATAGTCCAAGTGCCCGCTAGGGAATCTACATAGTCCAATGGCCCGCTAGTTAAAGTAGATAGTCCAAGTTCCGCTAGTTATTCTACATTGTTCAAGGGTCCTTAGTTAACCTACATAGTCCAAGTACCCGCTAGTTAACCTAGATCGTCCAAGTGTCCGCTAGTTAATCTACATAGTACAAGTGCCCGCTCGGGAATCTTGTTAGTCCAAGTGCCCGCTCTGGAACCTACATAGTCCAAGTGCCTGCTAGGGAACCTACATAGTCCAAGGGCCCGCTAGGTAACGTAGATTGTCCAAGTGCCGCTAGTTAATCTACATAGTCCAAGGGCCCGCTAGTTAACCTACATAGTCCAAGTATCCGCTAGTTAACCTAGATCGTCCAAGTGCCCGCTAGGTAACCTACATAGTCCAAGGGCCCGCTAGTTAACCTACATATTCCAAGGGACCGCTAGTTAACCTACATCATCCAAGAGCCTGCTAGTTAACCTAGATAGTCCAAGTGCCCGCTAGTTAACCTACATAGTCCAAATGCCCGGTAGGTAACCAATATAGTCCAAATGCCCGCTAGAGGCCCTAATAATCCAAATGCCCGGTAGTTAACCTAGATAGTCCAAATGCTCACTAGTTAACCTAGATAGTCCAAGTGCCGGCTAGTTAACCTAGATAGACCAAGTGCCCGCTAGGGAACGTACATAGTCCAAGTGCCCGCTAGGTAACCTAGATAGTCCAAGTACCCGCTAGGAAACGTACATAGTCCAAGTGCCCGCTAGGTAACATAGAAAGTCCAAGTGCCTTCTAGGGAACGTACATAGTCCAAGTGCCAGCTAGGTAACCTAGATAGTCCAAGTGCTCGCTAGTTAACCTACATAGTCCAAGTGCCTGCTAGGTAACCTAGATTGTCCAAGTGCCCACTAGTTAACCTACATAGTCCAGGTTCCCCCTAGGTAACCTAGATAGTCCAAGGGCCCGCTAGGTAACCTACATAGTCCAAATGCCCGATAGGGAAACTACATAGTCCAAATGCCAGCTAGTTAACCTACATAGTCCAAGTGCCCGCTAGGTAACCTACATAGTCCAAGTGTCCGATAGGGAACCTACATAATCCAAGTGCCCGCTAGGGAACCTACATAGTCCAAGTGCCCGTTAGGTAACCTAGATAGTCCAAATGCCCGCCAGGAAACCCACATAGTCCAAGTGCCCTCTCGGGAATTTACATAGTCCAAGTGCCCGCTAGGGAACCTAGATAGTCAAACAGCCCGGTAGGTAACCTACATACTCCAAGTACACGCTAGGTAACGTAGATATTTCAAATGCCAGCTAGGTAACCTAGAAAGTCCAAGTGCCCGCTAGGTAACCTACAAAGTCTAAGTGCCCGCTAGGTAATCTATATAGTCCAAATGACCACTAGGTAACCTAGGTAGTCCAAGGGCCCGCTAGGAAACCTACATATTCCTAGTGCCCTCTAGTTAACCTACATTCTCCACGTGCCCGATAGGGAACCTACATAGTCCAAGTGCCCGCTAGGTAACCTACATAGTCCAAGTGCCCGATAGGGAACCTACATAATCCAAGTGCCCGCTAGGGAACCTGCATAGTCCAAGTGCCCGTTAGGTAAACTAGATAGTCCAAATGCCCGCCATGAAACCCACATAGTCCAAGTGCCGTTAGGGAATTTACATAGTCCAAGTGCCCGCTAGGTAACCTAGATAGTCCAAGGGCCCGCTAGTTAACCTACATAGTCCAAGTGCCCGGTAGTTAACTTACATAGTTCAAATGTCCATAGGGAAAATACATAGTCCAAGTGCCCGCTAGGGATTCTACATAGTCCAATAGCCCGCTAGATAAAGTAGATAGTCCAACTTCCGCTAGTTAATCTACATTGTTCAAGGGTCCTTAGTGAACCTACATAGTCCAAGTACCCGCTAGTTAACCTAGATCGTCCAAGTGTCCGCTAGTTAATCTACATAGTACAAGTGCCCGCTCGGGAAATTAGTTAGTCCAAGTGCCCGCTCTGGAACCTACATAATCCAAGTGCCTGCTAGGGAACCTACATAGTCCAAGGGCCCGCTAGTTAACGTAGATAGTCCAAGTGCCGCTAGTTAATCTACATAGTCCAAGGGCCCTCTAGTTAACCTACATAGTCCAAGTACCCGCTAGTTAACCTAGATCGTCCAAGTGCCCGCTAGGTAACCTACATAGTCCAAGGGCCCGCTAGTTAACCTACATCGTCCAAGGGCCCGCTAGTTAACCTAGATAGTCCAAGTGCCTGCTAGTTAACCTACATTGTCCAAGTGCCCGCTAGGTAACCTAGACAGTTCAAGTGACCACTAGGTTACCTACATAGTCCAAGTGCCCGTTCGTTAACCTACATAGTCCAAATGCCCGCTAGGTAACCAATATAGTCCAAATGCCTGCTAGGGGCCCTAATAGTCCAAATGCCCGCTAGTTAACCTAGATAGTCCAAGTGCTCGCTAGTTAACATAGATAGTCCAAGTGCCCGCTAGTTAACCTAGATAGAACAAGTGCCCGCTAGGGAACCGATCTAGTCCAAGTACCCGCTAGGAAACGTACATAGTCCATGTGCCCGCTAGGTAACCTAGATAGTCCAACAGCCCAGTAGGTAACCTACATACTCCAAGTACCCGCTAGGTAACGTAGATAGTTCAAGTGCCCGCTAGGTAACCTACAAAGTCTAAGTGCCCGCTAGGTAATCTATACAGTCCAAATGTCCACTAGGGAGCCTACATAGTCCAAATGCCCGCTAGGTAACATAGGTAGTCCACGGGCCCGCTAGGAAACCTACATAGTCCTAGTGCCCCCTAGTTAACCTACATTCTCCAAGTGCCCGATAGAGAACCTACATAGTCCAAGTGCCCGCTAGGTAACCTACATAGTCCATGTGCCAGATAGGGAACCTATATAATAAGTGCCCGCTAGGGAACCAACATAGTCCAAGTGCCCATTCGGTAACCTAGATAGTCCAAATGCCCGCCATGAAACCCACATAGTCCAAGTGCCCGCTAGGGAATTTACATAGTCCAAGGGCCCGCTAGGGAACCTACATAGTCCAAGTGTCCGTTAGTTAACCTAGATAGTCCAAGTGCCCGCTTGGTAACCTAGATAGTCCAACAGCCCGCTAGGTAAGCTACATACTCCAAGAACCCGCTAGGTAACGTAGATAGTTCATGTGCCAGCTAGGTAACCTAGATAGTCCAAGTGTCCGCTAGGTAACCTACAAAGTCTAAGTGCCCGCTAGTATATCTATGTAGTCCAAATGCCCGCTAGGGAATCTACATAGTCCAAGGGCCCGCTAGTTAACATAGATAGTCCAAGTGCCGCTAGTTAATCTACATAGTCCAAGGGCCCGCTAGGTAACCTAGATAGTCCAAGGGCCCGCTAGTTAACCTACATAGTCCAAGTGCCCGGTAGTTAACTTACATAGTTCAAATGTCCATAGGAAACATACATAGTCCAAGTGCCCGCTAGGGAATCTACATAGTCCAATGGCCCGCTAGTTAAAGTAGATAGTCCAAGTTCCGCTAGTTATTCTACATTGTTCAAGGGTCCTTAGTTAACCTACATAGTCCAAGTACCCGCTAGTTAACCTAGATCGTCCAAGTGTCCGCTAGTTAATCTACATAGTACAAGTGCCCGCTCGGGAATCTTGTTAGTCCAAGTGCCCGCTCTGGAACCTACATAGTCCAAGTGCCTGCTAGGGAACCTACATAGTCCAAGGGCCCGCTAGGTAACGTAGATTGTCCAAGTGCCGCTAGTTAATCTACATAGTCCAAGGGCCCGCTAGTTAACCTACATAGTCCAAGTACCCGCTAGTTAACCTAGATCGTCCAAGTGCCCGCTAGGTAACCTACATAGTCCAAGGGCCCGCTAGTTAACCTACATATTCCAAGGGACCGCTAGTTAACCTACATCATCCAAGAGCCTGCTAGTTAACCTAGATAGTCCAAGTGCCCGCTAGTTAACCTACATAGTCCAAATGCCCGGTAGGTAACCAATATAGTCCAAATGCCCGCTAGAGGCCCTAATAATCCAAATGCCCGGTAGTTAACCTAGATAGTCCAAATGCTCACTAGTTAACCTAGATAGTCCAAGTGCCGGCTAGTTAACCTAGATAGACCAAGTGCCCGCTAGGGAACGTACATAGTCCAAGTGCCCGCTAGGTAACCTAGATAGTCCAAGTGCTCGATAGTTAACCTACATAGTCCAGGTTCCCCCTAGGTAACCTAGATAGTCCAAGAACCCGCTAGGTAACGTAGATAATTCATGTGCCAGCTAGGTAACCTAGATAGTCCAAGTGTCCTCTAGGTAACTTACAAAGTCTAAGTGCCCGCTAGATTATCTATATAGTCCAAATGCCCGCTAGGGAAACTACATAGTCCAAGGGCCCGCTAGTTAACGTAGATAGTCCAAGTGCCGCTAGTTAATCTACATAGCCCAAGGGCCCGCTAGTTAACCTACATAGTCCAAGTACCCGCTAGGTAACCAAGATCGTCCAAGTGCCCGCTAGGTAACCTACATAGTCCAAGGACCCGCTAGTTAACCTACATAGTCCAAGGGCCCGCTACGTAACCTACAAAGTCTAAATGCCCGCTTGGTTATCTATATAGTCCAAATGCCCCCTAGGGAACCTACATACTCCAAGTGCCTGCTAGGAAACCTAGATAATCCAAGTGCCCGCTAGTTAACCTAAATAGTCCTAGTGCCCGCTAGTTAACCTAGATCGTCCACGTGCCCGCTAGTTAACCAACATAGTCAATGGCCCCGATCGTTAACCTACATAGTGCAAGAGCCCGCTAGTTAACCTAGATCGTGCAAGTGTCCGCTAGTTAACCTACATAGTCCAAGTGCCAGTTAGCTAACCTAGATAGTCCAAGGGCCCGCTAGTTGACCTACATAGTCCAAGTGCCCGCTGAGTAACCTAGATAATCCAAGTGCCCGCTAGGGATCCTTCATAGTCCAAGTGCCAGCTAGGTAACCTAGATAGTCCAAGTGCCCGCTAGTTAACCTAGATAGTCCTATTTCCCGTTAGTTAACCTAGAGTGTCCAAGTGCCCACTAGGGGACGTACTTAGTCCAAGTGCCCGTTAGCTAACCTAGATAGTCCAAGTGTCCTCTGGTTAATCTACATAGTCCAAGTGCCCGCTAGTTAACCTATATACCACGTGCCCGCTACGTAACCTAGATAGTCCAAAGGCACGCTAGTTAACCTACATAGTCCAAGTGCACGCTAGGCAACCTAGATAGTCCAAGTGCCTGCTAGGTAACCTACATAGTGCAAGTGTCCACTAGTTAACCTACATATTCCAAGTGCCCGCTAGTTAACATAGATAGTCCAAGTGCCCGCTAGGGAACGTACATAGTCAAAGTGCCCGCTAGGTAACCTAGATAGTGCAAGTGCCCGCTAGTTAACCTAGATAGTTCAAGTACCCGCTAGGTAACCTAGATCGTCCAATGGCCCCCTAGTTAGCCTACATAGTCCAAGTGCCCGCTAGGTAACCTAGATAGTCCAAGTGCCCGTTCGGTAACCTAGATAGTCCAAGTGCCCTTTAGGGAACCTAGATAGTCCAAGGGCCCGAGGTAAACCTCTATATTCCATGGGCCTGCTAGTTAACCTACATATTCCAAGTGCCCGCTAGTTAACATAGATAGTCCAAGTGCCGGCTAGGTAACCTAGATAGTACAAGTGCCCGCTAAGTAATCTAGATAGTCCAAGTGCCTGTTAGCTAACCTAGATAGTCCAAGTGGTGGCTAGGTAACCTACATAGTCCAAGTGCCCGTTCGTTAACCTACATAATCCATGGGCCCGCTAATTAAACTACATAGTTCAAGGCCCCGCTAGTTAACCTAGATCGTGCCAGTGTCCGCTAGTTAGCCTATATACCAAGTGCCCGCTACGTAACCTAGATAGTCCAAGGGCACGCTAGTTAACATACATAGTGCAAGTGCCTGCTAGGCAACCTAGATAGTCCAAGTGCCCGCTAAGGAACCTACATAGTCCAGGTGCACGCTATTAACCTATATAGTCCAAGTGCCCGCTAGTTAACCTAGATAGTCCAAGTGCCTGCTAGGTAACCTACATAGTGCAAGTGTCCGCTAGTTAACCTACATAGTCCAAGTGCCCGCTACTTAACCTAGATAGTTCAAGTACCCGCTAGGTAACCTAGATAGTCCAAGGGCCCCCTTGTTAGCCTACATAGTCCAAGTGCCCGCTAGGTAACCTAGATAGTCCAAGTGCCTTTTCGGTAACCTAGATAGACCAAGTGCCCTTTCGGGAACCTAGATAGCGAAGGGCCTGCAAGTAAACCTACATAGTCCAAGGACCCGCTAGTTAACCTACATATTCCAAGTGCCCGCTAGTTAACCTACATAATCTAAGTGCCCGTTAGCTAACCTAGATAGTCCAAGGGCCCGCTAGTTGACCTACATAGTCCAAGTGCCAGCTAGGTATCCTAGATAGTACAAGTGCCCGCTAGGTAACCTAGATAGTCCAAGTGCCCGTTAGTTAACCTAGATAGTCCAAGTGCCCACTAGGGGACGTACTTAGTCCATGTGCCCATTAGCTAACCTAGATAGTCCAAGTGCCCGCTAGTTAACATTGATCATCCAAGTGCCCGCTAGTTAATCTAGATAGTCCAAGTGCCCTCTAGTTAACCTAGATCGTCCAAGTGCCCGCAAGTTAACCAACATAGTCCAAAGGCCCGCTAGTTAACCTACATAGTCCAAGGTCCGCTAGTTAACCTAGATAGTCCAAGTGCTCGCTAGTTAACCTACATAGTAAAAGGGCCCACTAGTTGACCTAGATAGTCCAAGTGCCCGCTATCTGACCTAGATTGTCCAAGTGCCCGCTAGGTAACCTAAGTAGTCCAAATATCCGATAGGGATCCTACATAGTCCAAGTGCCCGCTAGGTAACCTACATTGTCCAAGTGCCCGTTCCTTAACCTAGATAGTCCAAGTGCCCCCTGGGTAACCTAGACTGTCCAAGTGGCCACTAGGTTACCTACATAGTCCAAGTGCCCGTTCGTTAACCTAGATAGTCCAAGTGCCCGCTAGGAAACCTACATAGTCCAAGGGCCCGCTAGGCAACCTAGATAGCCCAAGTGTCCGCTAGATAACCTAGAGTCCAAGTGTTCGCTAGTTAACCTACATAGTCCAAGTGCCCGCTATGTAACCTAGATAGTCCAAGTGCCCGCTAGGTAACTTACATTGTCCAAGTTCCCGCTAGGTAACCTAGATACTCAAAGTGCCCGTTACCTAACCTAGATAGTCCAAGTGCCCGCTAGGCAACCTACATAGTCCAAGAGCCCGTTCGTTAACCTAGAAGTCCAAGTGCCCGCTAGGTAACCTAGACAGTCCAAGTGCCCGCTAGGTTACCTGCATATTCCAAGTGCCCATTCGTTAACCTAGATAGTCCAAGTGCCCACTAGGTAACCTACATAGTCCAAGTGCCCGCTAGGTAACCTATATAGTCTAATTGCCCGCTAGGTAACCTAGATAGTCCAAGGGCCCGCTAGTTAACCTACCTAGTCCAAGGGCTCACTTGTTCACTTTGATAGTCCAAGTGCCCGATAGTTAACCTAGATCTTCCAAGTGCCTGCTAGTTAACCTAGATTGTCCAAGTGCCCGCTCGATAACCTACATAGTCCAAGGGCACGCTAGTTAACCTATATCGTCCAAGTGCCCGCTAAGGAACCTACATAGTCCAAGTGTCCGCTAGGTAACCTAGATACTGCAAGTGCCCGCTAGTTAACCTAGATAGTTCAAGTACCCGCTAGGTAACATAGATCGTCCAAGGACCACCTAGTTAGCCTACATAGTCCAAGTGCCCGCTAGGCAACCTAGATAGTCCAAGTGCCCGTTCGTTAACCTAGATAGTCCAAGTGCCCTTTAGGGAACCTAGAAAGTCCAAGGGCCCGCTAGTAAACATACAAAGTCCATGGGCCCGCTAGTTAACCTTCATAGTGCAAGTGTCCGCTACTTTACCTACATATTCCAAGTGCCCGATAGTTAACCTACATAATCTAAGTGCCCGTTGGCTAACCTAGATAGTCCAAGGGCCCGCTAGTTGACCTACATAGTCCAAGTGCCCGCAGGTTAACCTAGATAGTCCAAGTGCCTGCTAGGTAACCTACATAGTGCAAGTGTCCACTAGTTAACCTATATATTCCAAGTGCCCGCTAGTTAACATAGATAGTCCAAGTGCCCGCTAGGGAACCTATCTAGTCCAAGTACCCGATAGGAAACGTACATAGTCCAAGTGCCCGCTAGGTAACATAGATAGTCTAAGTGCCCGCTAGGGAACGTACATAGTCCAAGTGCCCGCTAGGTAACCTAGATAGTCCAAGTGCTCGCTAGTTAACCTACATAGTCCAGGTTCCCCCTAGGTAACCTAGATAGTCCAAGAACCCGCTAGGTAACGTAGATAATTCATGTGCCAGCTAGGTAACCTAGATAGTCCAAGTGTCCTCTAGGTAACTCACAAAATCTAAGTGCCCGCTAGATTATCTATATAGTCCAAATGCCCACTAGGGAAACTACATAGTCCAAGGGCCCGCTAGTTAACGTAGATAGTCCAAGTGCCGCTAGTTAATCTACATAGCCCAAGGGCCCGCTAGTTAACCTACATAGTCCAAGTACCCGCTAGGTAACCAAGATCGTCCAAGTGCCCGCTAGGTAACCTACATAGTCCAAGGACCCGCTAGTTAACCTACATAGTCCAAGGGCCCGCTACGTAACCTACAAAGTCTAAATGCCCGCTTGGTTATCTATATAGTCCAAATGCCCCCTAGGGAACCTACATACTCCAAGTGCCTGCTAGGTAACCTAGATAATCCAAGTGCCCGCTAGTTAACCTAAATAGTCCTAGTGCCCGCTAGTTAACCTAGATCGTCCACGTGCCCGCTAGTTAACCAACATAGTCAATGGCCCCGATCGTTAACCTACATAGTGCAAGAGCCCGCTAGTTAACCTAGATCGTGCAAGTGTCCGCTAGTTAACCTACATAGTCCAAGTGCCAGTTAGCTAACCTAGATAGTCCAAGGGCCCGCTAGTTGACCTACATAGTCCAAGTGCCCGCTGAGTAACCTAGATAATCCAAGTGCCCGCTAGGGAACCTTCATAGTCCAAGTGCCAGCTAGGTAACCTAGATAGTCCAAGTGCCCGCTAGTTAACCTAGATAGTCCTATTTCCCGTTAGTTAACCTAGAGTGTCCAAGTGCCCACTAGCAGACGTACTTAGTCCAAGTGCCCGTTAGCTAACCTAGATAGTCCAAGTGTCCTCTAGTTAATCTACATAGTCCAAGTGCCCGCTAGTTAACCTATATACCACGTGCCCGCTACGTAACCTAGATAGTCCAAAGGCACGCTAGTTAACCTACATAGTCCAAGTGCACGCTAGGCAACCTAGATAGTCCAAGTGCCTGCTAGGTAACCTACATAGTGCAAGTGTCCACTAGTTAACCTACATATTCCAAGTGCCCGCTAGTTAACATAGATAGTCCAAGTGCCCGCTAGGGAACGTACATAGTCAAAGTGCCCGCTAGGTAACCTAGATAGTTCAAGTACCCGCTAGGTAACCTAGATCGTCCAATGGCCCCCTAGTTAGCCTACATAGTCCAAGTGCCCGCTAGGTAACCTAGATAGTCCAAGTGCCCGTTCGGTAACCTAGATAGTCCAAGTGCCCTTTAGGGAACCTAGATAGTCCAAGGGCCCGCTAGTAAACCTCTATAGTCCATGGGCCCGCTAGTTAACCTACATATTCCAAGTGCCCGCTAGTTAACATAGATAGTCCAAGTGCCGGCTAGGTAACCTAGATAGTACAAGTGCCCGCTAAGTAATCTAGATAGTCCAAGTGCCTGTTAGCTAACCTAGATAGTCCAAGTGGTGGCTAGGTAACCTACATAGTCCAAGTGCCCGTTCGTTAACCTACATAATCCATGGGCCCGCTAATTAACCTACACAGTTCAAGGCCCCGCTAGTTAACCTAGATCGTGCAAGTGTCCGCTAGTTAGCCTATATACCAAGTGCCCGCTACGTAACCTAGATAGTCCAAGGGCACGCTAGTTAACATACATAGTGCAAGTGCCTGCTAGGCAACCTAGATAGTCCAAGTGCCCGCTAAGGAACCTACATAGTCCAGGTGCACGCTATTAACCTATATAGTCCAAGTGCCCGCTAGTTAACCTAGATAGTCCAAGTGCCTGCTAGGTAACCTACATAGTGCAAGTGTCCGCTAGTTAACCTACATAGTCCAAGTGCCCGCTACTTAACCTAGATAGTTCAAGTACCCGCTAGGTAACCTAGATAGTCCAAGGGCCCCCTTGTTAGCCTACATAGTCCAAGTGCCCGCTAGGTAACCTAGATAGTCCAAGTGCCTTTTCGGTAACCTAGATAGACCAAGTGCCCTTTAGGGAACCTAGATAGCGAAGGGCCTGCAAGTAAACCTACATAGTCCAAGGACCCGCTAGTTAACCTACATATTCCAAGTGCCCGCTAGTTAACCTACATAATCTAAGTGCCCGTTAGCTAACCTAGATAGTCCAAGGGCCCGCTAGTTGACCTACATAGTCCAAGTGCCAGCTAGGTATCCTAGATAGTACAAGTGCCCGCTAGGTAACCTAGATAGTCCAAGTGCCCGTTAGTTAACCTAGATAGTCCAAGTGCCCACTAGGGGACGTACTTAGTCCATGTGCCCATTAGCTAACCTAGATAGTCCAAGTGCCCGCTAGTTAACATTGATCATCCAAGTGCCCGCTAGTTAATCTAGATAGTCCAAGTGCCCTCTAGTTAACCTAGATCGTCCAAGTGCCCGCAAGTTAACCAACATAGTCCAAAGGCCCGCTAGTTAACCTACATAGTCCAAGGTCCGCTAGTTAACCTAGATAGTCCAAGTGCTCGCTAGTTAACCTACATAGTAAAAGGGCCCACTAGTTGACCTAGATAGTCCAAGTGCCCGCTATCTGACCTAGATTGTCCAAGTGCCCGCTAGGTAACCTAAGTAGTCCAAATATCCGATAGGGATCCTACATAGTCCAAGTGCCCGCTAGGAAACCTACATTGTCCAAGTGCCCGTTCCTTAACCTAGATAGTCCAAGTGCCCCCTGGGTAACCTAGACTGTCCAAGTGGCCGCTAGGTTACCTACATAGTCCAAGTGCCCGTTCGTTAACCTAGATAGTCCAAGTGCCCGCTAGGAAACCTACATAGTCCAAGGGCCCGCTAGGCAACCTAGATAGCCCAAGTGTCCGCTAGATAACCTAGAGTCCAAGTGTTCGCTAGTTAACCTACATAGTCCAAGTGCCCGCTATGTAACCTAGATAGTCAAAGTGCCCGTTAGGTAACCTAGATAGTCCAAGTGCCCGCTAGGTAACTTACATTGTCCAAGTTCCCGCTAGGTAACCTAGATACTCAAAGTGCCCGTTACCTAACCTAGATAGTCCAAGTGCCCGCTAGGCAACCTACATAGTCCAAGAGCCCGTTCGTTAACCTAGAAGTCCAAGTGCCCGCTAGGTAACCTAGACAGTCCAAGTGCCCGCTAGGTTACCTGCATATTCCAAGTGCCCATTCGTTAACCTAGATAGTCCAAGTGCCCACTAGGTAACCTACATAGTCCAAGTGCCCGCTAGGTAACCTATATAGTCTAATTGCCCGCTAGGTAACCTAGATAGTCCAAGGGCCCGCTAGTTAACCTACCTAGTCCAAGGGCTCACTTGTTCACTTTGATAGTCCAAGTGCCCGATAGTTAACCTAGATCTTCCAAGTGCCCGCTAGTTAACCTAGATTGTCCAAGTGCCCGCTCGATAACCTACATAGTCCAAGGGCACGCTAGTTAACCTATATCGTCCAAGTGCCCGCTAAGGAACCTACATAGTCCAAGTGTCCGCTAGGTAACCTAGATACTGCAAGTGCCCGCTAGTTAACCTAGATAGTTCAAGTACCCGCTAGGTAACCTAGATCGTCCAAGGACCACCTAGTTAGCCTACATAGTCCAAGTGCCCGCTAGGCAACCTAGATAGTCCAAGTGCCCCTTCGTTAACCTAGATAGTCCAAGTGCCCTTTAGGGAACCTAGAAAGTCCAAGGGCCCGCTAGTAAACATACAAAGTCCATGGGCCCGCTAGTTAACCTTCATAGTGCAAGTGTCCGCTACTTTACCTACATATTCCAAGTGCCCGATAGTTAACCTACATAATCTAAGTGCCCGTTGGCTAACCTAGATAGTCCAAGGGCCCGCTAGTTGACCTACATAGTGCAAGTGCCCGCAGGTTAACCTAGATAGTCCAAGTGCCTGCTAGGTAACCTACATAGTGCAAGTGTCCACTAGTTAACCTATATATTCCAAGTGCCCGCTAGTTAACATAGATAGTCCAAGTGCCCGCTAGGGAACGTACATAGTCCAAGTGACCGCTAGGTAACCTAGATAGTTCAAGTACCCGCTAGGTAACCCAGATCATCAAAGGGCCCCCTAGTTAGCCTACATAGTCCAAGTGCCCGCTAGGTAACCTAGATAGTCCAAGTGCCCTTTAGGGAACCTAGATAGTCCAAGGGCCCGCTAGTAAACCTACATAGTCCATGGGCCCGCTAGTTAACCTACATATTCCATGTTCCCGCTAGTTAACCTACATAATCTAAGTGCCCGTTGGCTAACCTAGATAGTCCAAGGGCCTGCTAGTTGACCTACATAGTCAAAGTGCCACCTAGGTAACCTATGTAGTACAAGTGCCCGCTAGGGAACCTAGATAGTCCAAGTGCCTGTTAGCTAAACTAGATAGTCCAAGTGGCAGCTAGGTAACCTACATAGTCCAAGTGCCCGTTCGTTAACCTAGATAATCCAAGTGCCCGTTCGTTAACCGAGATAATCCAAGTGCCCACTAGGTAACCTAGACAGTCCAAGTGCCCGCTAGTTAACCTACAAAGTCCAAGTGCCCTATAGCGAACCTACATAATCCAAGTGCCCGCTAGGCAACCTGCATAGTCCAAGTGCCCGTTAGTTAACCTAGATAGTCAAAGTGCCTGCTAGGTAACCTAGATAGTCCAAGTGCCCGCTAGGTAACCTAAATAGTCCAAATGCCTGCTAGGGAAACTACATAGTCCTAGTGCCCGCTAGTTAACCTAGATAGTCCAAGTGCCTACTAGTAAACCTATATAATCCATGGGCCCGCTAGTGAACCTACATAGTGCAAGGGCCCGCTAGTTAACCTAGATTGTGCAAGTGTCCGCTAGTTAGCCTATATAGTCCAAGTGCCCGCTCTTTAACCTATATACCAAGTGCCCGCTACGTAACCTAGATAGTCCAAGGGCACGCTAGTTAACCTACATAGTGCAAGTGCCCGCTAGGCAACATAGATAGTCCAAGTGCCCGCTAAGGAACCTACATAATCCAAGTGCACGCTAGTTAACCTATATAGTCCAAGTGCCCGCTAGTTAACCTAGATAGTCCAAGTGCCTGCTAGGTAACCTATATAGTGCAAGTGTCCGCTAGTTAACCTACATAGTCCAAGTGCCCGCTACTTAACCTAGATAGTTCAAGTACCCACTAGGTAACCTAGATAGTCCAAGGGCCCCCTAGTTAGCCTACATAGTCCAAGTGCCCGCTAGGTAACCTAGATAGTCCAAGTGCCTTTTCGGTAACCTAGATAGTCCAAGTGCCCTTTAGGGAACCTAGATAGTCGAAGGGCCCGCTAGTTAACCTACATAGTCCAATGGCCCACTAATTAACCTAGATCGTCCAAGGGCCCCCTAGTTAGCCTACATAGTCCAAGTGCCCACTAGGTAACCTAGATATTCCAATGCCTGTTCGGTAACCTAGATAGTACAAGTGCCCTTTAGGGAACCTAGATAGTCCAAGGGCCCGCTAGTAAACCTACATAGTCCATGGGCCCGCTAGTTAACCTTCATAGTGCAAGTGTCCGCTACTTAACCTACATATTCCAAGTACCCGCTAGTTAACCTACATAATCTAAGTGCCCGTTGGCTAACCTAGATAGTCCAAGTGCCTGCTAGGTAACCTACATAGTGCAAGTGTCCGCTAGTTAACCTACATATTCCAAGTGCCCGCTAGTTAACATAGATAGTCCAAGTGCCCGCTAGGGAACGTACATAGTCCAAATGCCCGCTAGGTAACCTAGATAGTTCAAGTACCCGCTAGGTAACCTAGATCATCAAAGGGGCCCCTAGTTTGCCTACATAGTCCAAGTGCCCACTAGGTAACCTAGATTGTCCAAGTGCCCTTTAGGGAACCTAGATAGTCCAAGTGCCCTTTAGGGAACCTAGATAGTCCAAGGGCCCGCTAGTGAACCTACATAGTCCATGGGCCCGCTAGTTAACCTACATATTCCAAGTTCCCGCTAGTTAACCTACATAATCTAAGTGCCCGTTGGCTAACCTAGATAGTCCAAGGGCCCGCTAGTTGACCTACATATGCAAAGTGCCAGCTAGGTAACCTACGTAGTACAAGTGCCCGCTAGGGAACCTAGATAGTCCAAGTGCCTGTTAGCTAACCTAGATAGTCCAAGTGGCGGCCAGGTAACCTACATAGTCCAAGTGCCCGTTCGTTAACCTAGATAATCACAGTGCCCGTTCGTTAACCGAGATAATCCAAGTGCCCACTAGGTAACCTAGACAGTCCAATTGCCCGCTAGTTATCCTACAAAGTCCAAGTGCCCTATAGGGAACTTACATAATCCAAGTGCCCGCTAGGCAACCTATATAGTCCAAGTGCCCGTTAGTTAACCTAGATAGTCAAAGTGCCTGCTAGGTAACCTAGATAGTCCAAGTGCCCGCTAGGTAACCTACATAGTCCAAGTGCCCGCTAGGTAACCTAAATAGTCCAAATGCCCGCTAGGGAAACTACATAGTCCAAGTGCCCGCTAGTTAACCTAGATAGTTAAAGTGTCTGCTAGAAAACCTACATAATCCATAGGCCCGCTAGTTAGCCTACATAGTGCAAGGGCCCGCAGGTTAACCTAGATAGTCCAAGTGCCTGCTAGGTAACCTACATAGTGCAAGTGTCCACTAGTTAACCTATATATTCCAAGTGCCCGCTAGTTAACATAGATAGTCCAAGTGCCCGCTAGGGAACGTACATAGTCCAAGTGACCGCTAGGTAACCTAGATAGTTCAAGTACCCGCTAAGTAACCCAGATCATCAAAGGGCCCCCTAATTAGCCTACATAGTCCAAGTGCCCGCTAGGTAACCTAGATAGTCCAAGTGCCCTTTAGGGAACCTAGATAGTCCAAGGGCCCGCTAGTAAACCTACATAGTCCATGGGCCCGCTAGTTAACCTACATATTCCATGTTCCCGCTAGTTAACCTACATAATCTAAGTGCCTGTTGGCTAACCTAGATAGTCCAAGGGCCTGCTAGTTGACCTATATAGTCAAAGTGCCAGCTAGGTAACCTACGTAGTACAAGTGCCCGCTAGGGAACCTAGATAGTCCAAGTGCCTGTTAGCTAAACTAGATAGTCCAAGTGGCAGCTAGGTAACCTACATAGTCCAAGTGCCCGTTCGTTAACCTAGATAATCCAAGTGCCCGTTCGTTAACCGAGATAATCCAAGTACCCACTAGGTAACCTAGACAGTCCAAGTGCCCGCTAGTTAACCTACAAAGTCCAAGTGCCCTATAGCGAACCTACATAATCCAAGTGCCCGCTAGGCAACCTGCATAGTCCAAGTGCCCGTTAGTTAACCTAGATAGTCAAAGTGCCTGCTAGGTAACCTAGATAGTCCAAGTGCCCGCTAGGTAACCTAAATAGTCCAAATGCCTGCTAGGGAAACTACATAGTCCTACTGCCCGCTAGTTAACCTAGATAGTCCAAGTGCCTGCTAGTAAACCTATATAATCCATGGGCCCGCTAGTGAACCTACATAGTGCAAGGGCCCGCTAGTTAACCTAGATTGTGCAAGTGTCCGCTAGTTAGCCTATATAGTCCAAGTGCCCGCTCTTTAACCTATATACCAAGTGCCCGCTACGTAACCTAGATAGTCCAAGGGCACGCTAGTTAACCTACATAGTGCAAGTGCCCGCTAGGCAACATAGATAGTCCAAGTGCCCGCTAAGGAACCTACATAATCCAAGTGCACGCTAGTTAACCTATATAGTCCAAGTGCCCGCTAGTTAACCTAGATAGTCCAAGTGCCTGCTAGGTAACCTATATAGTGCAAGTGTCCGCTAGTTAACCTACATAGTCTAAGTGCCCGCTAGTTAACCTAATTAGTTCAAGTACCCACTAGGTAACCTAGATAGTCCAAGGGCCCCCTAGTTAGCCTACATAGTCCAAGTGCCCGCTAGGTAACCTAGATAGTCCAAGTGCCTTTTCGGTAACCTAGATAGTCCAAGTGCCCTTTAGGGAACCTAGATGGTCGAAGGGCCCGCAAGTAAACCTACATATTCCAAGGGCCCGCTAGTTAACCTACATATTCCAAGTGCCCGCTAGTTAACCTACATAATCTAAGTGCCCGTTAGCTAACCTAGATAGTCCAAGGGCCCGCTAGTTGACCTACATAGTCCAAGTGCCAGCTAGGTATCCTAGATAGTACAAGTGCCCGCTAGGTAACCTAGATAGTCCAAGTGCCCGTTAGTTAACCTAGATAGTCCAAGTGCCCACTAGGGGACGTACTTAGTCCATGTGCCCATTAGCTAACCTAGATAGTCCAAGTGCCCTCTAGTTAACATTGATCATCCAAGTGCCCGCTAGTTAACCTAGATAGTCCAAGTGCCCTCTAGTTAACCTAGATCGTCCAAGTGCCCGCAAGTTAACCTACATAGTCCAAAGGCCCGCTAGTTAACCTACATAGTCCAAGGTCCGCTAGTTAACCTAGATAGTCCAAGTGCTGGCTAGTTAGCCTACATAATACAAGGGCCCACTAGTTGACCTAGATAATCCAAGTGCCCGCTATCTAACCTAGATAGTCCAAGTGCCCGCTAGGTAACCTACATAGTCCAAATATCCGATAGGGATCCTACATAGTCCAAGTGCCCGCTAGGTAACCTACATTGTCCAAGTGCCCGTTCTTTAACCTAGATAGTCCAAGTGCCCCCTGGGTAACCTAGACTGTCCAAGTGCCCACTAGGTTACTTACATAGTCCAAGTGCCCGTTCGTTAACCTAGATAGTCCAAGTGCCCGCTAGGTAACCTACATAGTCCAAGGGCCCGTTAGGTAACCTAGATAGTCCAAGTGTCCGCTAGATAACCTAGAGTCCAAGTGCTTGCTAGTTAACCTACATAGTCCAAGTGCCGCTATGTAACCTAGATAGTCAAGGTGCCCGTTAGGTAACCTAGATAGTCCAAGTGCCCGCTAGGTAACTTACATTGTCCAAGTTCCCCCTAGGTAACCTAGATAGTCCAAGTGCCCGTTACCTAACCTAGATATTCCAAGTGCCCGCTAGGCAACCTACATTTTCCAAGTGCCCATTCGTTAACCTAGAAGTCCAAGTGCCCACTAGGTAACCTATATAGTCCAAGGGTCCGCTAAGGTACCTAGATAGGCCACGTGCCCGCTAGTTAACCTACATAGTCCAAGTGCCCGCTAGTTAACCTACATACCAAGTGCCCGCTACGTAACCTAGATAATCCAAGGGCCCACTAGTTAACCTAGATAGTCCAAGTGCCTGCTAGTAAACCAAAATAAGCCATGGGCCCGCTAGTTAACCTACATAGTGCAAGGGCCCGCTAGTTAACCTAGATCGTGCAAGTGTCCGCTAGTTAGCCTATATAGTCCACGTGCCCGCTCTTTAACCTATATACCAAGCGCCCGCTACGTAACCTAGATATTCCAAGTGCCCGCTAGGTAACCTAGATAGTCCAAGTGCCCGCTAGTTAACCTACATAGTCCAAGTGCCCGCTAGTTAACCTATATACCAAGTGCCCGCTACGTAACCTAGATAGTCCAAGGGCCCACTAGTTAACCTACCTAGTCCAAGGGCTCACTTGTTCATTTTGATAGTCCAAGTGCCCGCTAGTTAACCTAGATCTTCCAAGTGCCCGCTAGTTACCTGATTTTCCAAGTGCCCGCTAGTTAACCTACATAGTCCAAGGGCCCACTAATTAACCTAGATCGTCCAAGGGCCCCCTAGTTAGCCTACATAGTCCAAGTGCCCACTAGGTAACCTAGATAGTCCAAGTGCCTGTTCGGTAACCTAGATAGTACAAGTGCCCTTTAGGGAACCTAGATAGTCCAAGGGCCCGCTAGTAAACCTACATAGTCCATGGGCCCGCTAGTTAACCTTCATAGTGCAAGTGTCCGCTATTTAACCTACATATTCCAAGTACCCGCTAGTTAACCTACATAATCTAAGTGCCCGTTGGCTAACCTAGATAGTCCAAGTGCCTGCTAGGTAACCTACATAGTGCAAGTGTCCGCTAGTTAACCTACATATTCCAAGTGCCCGCTAGTTAACATAGATAGTCCAAGTGCCCGCTAGGGAACGTACATAGTCCAAATGCCCGCTAGGTAACCTAGATAGTTCAAGTACCCGCTAGGTAACCTAGATCATCAAAGGGGCCCCTAGTTAGCCTACATAGTCCAAGTGCCCACTAGGTAACCTAGATAGTTCAAGTGCCCTTTAGGGAACCTAGATAGTCCAAGTGCCCTTTAGGGAACCTAGATAGTCCAAGGGCCCGCTAGTAAACCTACATAGTCCATGGGCCCGCTAGTTAACCTACATATTCCAAGTTCCCGCTAGTTAACCTACATAATCTAAGTGCCCGTTGGCTAACCTAGATAGTCCAAGGGCCCGCTAGTTGACCTACATAGTCAAAGTGCCAGCTAGGTAACCTACGTAGTACAAGTCCCCGCTAGGGAACCTAGATAGTCCAAGTGCCTGTTAGCTAACCTAGATAGTCCAAGTGGCGGCCAGGTAACCTACATAGTCCAAGTGCCCGTTCGTTAACCTAGATAATCCAAGTGCCCGTTCGTTAACCGAGATAATCCAAGTGCCCACTAGGTAACCTAGACAGTCCAAGTGCCCGCTAGTTATCCTACAAAGTCCAAGTGCCCTATAGGGAACCTACATAATCCAAGTGCCCGCTAGGCAACCTATATAGTCCAAGTGCCCGTTAGTTAACCTAGATAGTCAAAGTGCCTGCTAGGTAACCTAGATAGTCCAAGTGCCCGCTAGGTAACCTAAATAGTCCAAATGCCCGCTAGGGAAACTACATAGTCCAAGTGCCCGCTAGTTAACCTAGATAGTTAAAGTGTCTGCTAGAAAACCTACATAATCCATAGGCCCGCTAGTTAGCCTACATAGTGCAAGGGCCCGCTAGTTAACCTACATCGTCCAAGGGCCCGCTAGTTAACCTAGATAGTCCAAGTGCCCGCTAGTTAACCTACATAGTCTAAGTGCCCGCTAGGTAACCTAGACAGTTCAAGTGACCACTAGTTTACCTACATAGTCCAAGTGCCCGTTGGTAACCAATATAGTCCAAATGCCCGCTAGGGTCCCTAATATTCCAAATGCCCGCTAGTTAACCTAGATGGTCCGAGTGCTCGCTAGTTAACCTAGATAGTCCAAGTGCCTGCTAGTTAACATACATAGACCAAGTGCCCGCTAGGGAACCTATCTAGTCCAAGTACCCGCTAGGAAACGTACATAGTCCAAGTGCCCGCTAGGTAACGTACATAGTCCAAGTGCCCGCTAGGTAACGTACATAGTCCGAGTGCCCGCTAGGGAACGTAGATAGTCCAAGTGCCCGCTAGGTAACCTAGATAATCCAAGTGCCCGCTAGTTAACCTACATAGTCCAAGTGCCTGCTAGGTAACCTAGATAGTCCAAGTGCCCACTAGTTAACCTACATAGTCCAGGTTCCCCCTAGGTAACCTAGATAGTCCAAGGGCCCGCTAGGTAACCTAAATAGCCCAAATGCATGATAGGGAACCTATATAGTCCAAGTGCCCGCTAGGTAACCTACATAGTCCAAGTGCCCGCTAGGTAACCTACATAGTCCAAATGCCCACTAGTTAACCTACATAATCCAAGTGCCCGATAGGGAACCTACATAATCCAAGTGCCCGCTAGGGAACCTACATAGTCCAATTGCCCATTAGGTAACCTAAATAGGCAAAATGCACGCTAGGGAACCCACATAGTCCAAGTGCTCGCTAGGGAATCTACATAGTCCAAGGGCCCGCTAGGGAACCTACATAGTCCAAGTTCCCGTTAGTTAACCTAGATAGGCCCAGTGCCCGCTTGGTAACTTAGATAATCCAACAGCCCCCTAGGTAACCTACATACACCAAAAACCCGCTATAACATAGATAGTTCAAGTGCCAGCTAGGTAACCTAGATAGTTCTTGTGCCGCTAGGTAACCTACAATGTCTAAGTGCCTGCTAGGTTATCTATATAGGCCAAATGCCCGCTAGGGAATCTACATAGTCCAAGGGCCCGCTAGTTAACGTAGATAGTCCAAGTGCCGCTAGTTAATCTACATAGTCCAACAGCCCGCTAGTTAACCTACATTGTCCAAGTACCCGCTAAGAACCTAGATAGTCCAAGTGCACGCTAGTTAACCTAGATAGTCCAAGTGCCCTCTAGTTAACCTAGATCGTCCAAGTGCCCGCTAAGAAACCTAGATAGTCCAAGTGCCCGTTACCTAACCTAGATACTCCAATTGCCCGCTATGCAACATACATAGTCCAAGTGCCCGTTCATTAACCTAGAAGTCCAAGGGCCCGCTAGGTAACCTAGACTCACCAAGTGCCCGCTAGGTTACCTACATAGTCCAAATGCCCGTTCGGTCACCTAGATAGTGCAAGTGCCCGGTAGTTAACCTGCATAGTCCAAGTGCCCGCTAGGTAACCTAGATAGTCCAAGGGCCCGCTAGTTAACCTACATAGTCCAAGTGCCCGGTAGTTAACTTACATAGTTCACGTGTCCGCTAGGGAACCTAGATATTCCAAGTGCCCGCTAGGCATTCTACATAGTCCAAGGGCCCGCTAGTTAATGTAGATATTCCAAGTGCCGCTAGTTAATCTACATAGTTCAAGGGCCCGCTAGTTAACCTACATAGTCCAAGTGCCGCTATGTAACCTAGATAGTCAAAGTCGCCGTTAGGTGACCTAGATAGTCCAAGTGCCCGCTAGGTAACTTAAATTGTCCAAGTTCCTGCTAGGTAACCTAGATAGTCCAATTGCCCGTTACCTAACCTAGATATTCCCAGTGCCCGCTAGGCAACCTACATTTTCCAAGTGCCCATTCGTTAACCTAGAAATCCAAGTGCCCACTAGGTAACCTACATAGTCCAAGTGCCCGCTAGGTAACCTATATAGTCCAAGTGCTCGCTAGGTAACCTAGATAGTCCAAGTGCCCGCTAGTTAACCTACATAGTCCAAGGGCCCACTAGTTAACCTAGATAGTCCAAGTGTCCTCTAGTTAACCTACATAGTCCAAGTGCCCGCTAGTTAACCTATATACCCAGTGCCCGCTATGTAACCTAGATAGTCCAAGGGCCCGCTAATTAACCTACCTAGTCCAAGGGCTCACTTGTTCACTTTGATAGTCCAAGTGCCCGCTAGTTAACCTAGATCTTCCAAGTGCCCGCTAGTTACCTAGATTGTCCAAGTGCCCGCTAGTTAACCTACATAGTCCAAGGGCCCACTAATTAACCTAGATCGTCCAAGGGCCCCCTAGTTAGCCGACATAGTCCAAGTGCCCACTAGGTAACCTAGATAGTCCAAGTGCCTGTTCGGTAACCTAGATAGTCCAAGTGCCCTTTAGGGAACCTAGATATTCCAAGGGCCCGCTAGTAAACCTACATAGTCCATGGGCCCGCTAGTTAACCTTCATAGTGCAAGTGTCCGCTACTTAACCTACATATTCCAAGTGCCCGCTAGTTAACCTACATAATCTAATTGCCCGTTGGCTAACCTAGATAGTCCAAGTGCCTGCTCGGTAACCTACATAGTGCAAGTGTCCGCTAGTTAACCTGTATATTCCAAGTGCCCGCTAGTTAACATAGATAGTCCAAGTGCCCGCTAGGGAACGTACATAGTAAAAGTGCCCGCTAGTTAACATAGATAGTCCAAGTGCCCGCTAGGGAACGTACATAGTCCAAGTGCCCGCTAGGTAACCTAGATAGTTCAAGTACCCGCTAGGTAACCTAGATCATCAAAAGGCCCCCTAGTTAGCCTACATAGTCCAAGTGCCCGCTAGGTAACCTAGATAGTCCAAGTGCCCTTTATGGAACTTAGATAGTCCAAGGGCCCGCTAGTAAACCTATATAGTCCATGGGCCCGCTAGTTAACCTGCATATTCAAAGTTCCCGCTAGTTAACCTACATAATCTAAGTGCCCGTTGGCTAACCCAGATAGTCCAAGGGCCCGCTAGTTGACCTACATAGTCAAAGTGCCAGCTAGGTAACCTACGTAGTACAAGTGCCCGCTAGGGAACCTAGATAGTCCAAGTGCCTGTTAGCTAACCTAGATAGTCCAAGTGGCGGCCAGGTAACCTACATAGTCCAAGTGCCCGTTCGTTAACCTAGATAATCCAAGTGCCCGTTCGTTAACCGAGATAATCCAAGTGCCCACTAGGTAACCTAGACAGTCCAAGTGCCCGCTAGTTATCCTACAAAGTCCAAGTGCCCTATAGGGAACCTACATAATCCAAGTGCCCGCTAGGCAACCTATATAGTCCAAGTGCCCGTTAGTTAACCTAGATAGTCAAAGTGCCTGCTAGGTAACCTAGATAGTCCAAGTGCCCGCTAGGTAACCTACATAGTCCAAGTGCCCGCTAGGTAACCTAAATAGTCCAAATGCCCGCTAGGGAAACTACATAGTCCAAGTGCCCGCTAGTTAACCTAGATAGTTAAAGTGTCTGCTAGAAAACCTACATAATCCATAGGCCCGCTAGTTAGCCTACATAGTGCAAGGGCCCGCTAGTTAACCTACATCGTCCAAGGGCCCGCTAGTTAACCTAGATAGTCCAAGTGCCCCATAGGGAACCTACATAGTCTAAGTGCCCGCTAGGTAACCTAGACAGTTCAAGTGACCACTAGGTTACCTACATAGTCCATGTGCCCGTTCGTTAACCTACATAGTCCAAGTGCCCGTTGGTAACCAATATAGTCCAAATGCCCGCTAGGGTCCCTAATATTCCAAATGCCCGCTAGTTAACCTAGATGGTCCGAGTGCTCGCTAGTTAACCTAGATAGTCCAAGTGCCTGCTAGTTAACATACATAGACCAAGTGCCCGCTAGGGAACCTATCTAGTCCAAGTACCCGTTGGAAACGTACATAGTCCAAGTGCCCGCTAGGTAACGTACATAGTCCAAGTGCCCGCTAGGTAACGTAGATAGTCCGAGTGCCCGCTAGGGAACGTAGATAGTCCAAGTGCCCGCTAGGTAACCTAGATAATCCAAGTGACCGCTAGTTAACCTACATAGTCCAAGTGCCTGCTAGGTAACCTAGATAGTCCAAGTGCCCACTAGTTAACCTACATAGTCCAGGTTCCCCCTAGGTAACCTAGATAGTCCAAGGGCCCGCTAGGTAACCTAAATAGTCCAAATGCATGATAGGGAACCTATATAGTCCCAGTGCCCGCTAGGTAACCTACATAGTCCAAATGCCCACTAGTTAACCTACATAATCCAAGTGCCCGATAGGGAACCTACATAATCCAAGTGCCCGCTAGGGAACCTACATAGTCCAATTGCCCATTAGGTAACCTAAATAGGCAAAATGCACGCTAGGGAACCCACATAGTCCAAGTGCTCGCTAGGGAATCTACATAGTCCAAGGGCCCGCTAGGGAACCTACATAGTCCAAGTTCCCGTTAGTTAACCTAGATAGTCCCAGTGCCCGCTTGGTAACATAGATAATCCAACAGCCCTCTAGGTAACCTACATACACCAAAAACCCGCTATAACATAGATAGTTCAAGTGCCAGCTAGGTAACCTAGATAGTTCTTGTGCCGCTAGGTAACCTACAATGTCTAAGTGCCTGCTAGGTTATCTATATAGGCCAAATGCCCGCTAGGGAATCTACATAGTCCAAGGGCCCGCTAGTTAACGTAGATAGTCCAAGTGCCGCTAGTTAATCTACATAGTCCAACAGCCCGCTAGTTAACCTACATTGTCCAAGTGCCCGCTAAGAAACCTAGATAGTCCAAGTGCCCGTTACCTAACCTAGATAGTCCAATTGCCCGCTATGCAACATACATAGTCCACGTGCCCGTTCATTAACCTAGAAGTCCAAGGGCCCGCTAGGTAACCTAGACTCACCAAGTGCCCGCTAGGTTACCTACATAGTCCAAATGCCCGTTCGGTCACCTAGATAGTGCAAGTGCCCGGTAGTTAACCTGCATAGTCCAAGTGCCCGCTAGGTAACCTAGATAGTCCAAGGGCCCGCTAGTTAACCTACATAGTCCAAGTGCCCGGTAGTTAACTTACATAGTTCACGTGTCCGCTAGGGAACCTAGATATTCCAAGTGCCCGCTAGGCATTCTACATAGTCCAAGGGCCCGCTAGTTAATGTAGATATTCCAAGTGCCGCTAGTTAATCTACATAGTTCAAGGGCCCGCTAGTTAACCTACATAGTCCAAGTGCCGCTATGTAACCTAGATAGTCAAAGTCGCCGTTAGGTAACCTAGATAGTCCAAGTGCCCGCTAGGTAACTTAAATTGTCCAAGTTCCTGCTAGGTAACCTAGATAGTCCAATTGCCCGTTACCTAACCTAGATATTCCCAGTGCCCGCTAGGCAACCTACATTTTCCAAGTGCCCATTCGTTAACCTAGAAATCCAAGTGCCCACTAGGTAACCTATATAGTCCAAGTGCCCGCTAGGTAACCTATATAGTCCAAGTGCTCGCTAGGTAACCTAGATAGTCCAAGTGCCCGCTAGTTAACCTACATAGTCCAAGGGCCCACTAGTTAACCTAGATAGTCCAAGTGTCCTCTAGTTAACCTACATAGTCCAAGTGCCCGCTAGTTAACCTATATACCCAGTGCCCGCTATGTAACCTAGATAGTCCAAGGGCCCGCTAATTAACCTACCTAGTCCAAGGGCTCACTTGTTCACTTTGATAGTCCAAGTGCCCGCTAGTTAACCTAGATCTTCCAAGTGCCCGCTAGTTACCTAGATTGTCCAAGTGCCCGCTAGTTAACCTACATAGTCCAAGGGCCCACTAATTAACCTAGATCGTCCAAGGGCCCCCTAGTTAGCCGACATAGTCCAAGTGCCCACTAGGTAATCTAGATAGTCCAAGTGCCTGTTCGGTAACCTAGATAGTCCAAGTGCCCTTTAGGGAACCTAGATATTCCAAGGGCCCGCTAGTAAACCTACATAGTCCATGGGCCCGCTAGTTAACCTTCATAGTGCAAGTGTCCGCTACTTAACCTACATATTCCAAGTGCCCGCTAGTTAACCTACATAATCTAATTGCCCGTTGGCTAACCTAGATAGTCCAAGTGCCTGCTCGGTAACCTACATAGTGCAAGTGTCCGCTAGTTAACCTGTATATTCCAAGTGCCCGCTAGTTAACATAGATAGTCCAAGTGCCCGCTAGGGAACGTACATAGAAAAAGTGCCCGCTAGGTAACCTAGATAGTTCAAGTACCCGCTAGGTAACCTAGATCATCAAAGGACCACCTAGTTAGCCTACATAGTCCAAGTGCCCGCTAGGTAACCTAGATAGTCCAAGTGGCTGCTAGGTAACCTACATAGTGCAAGTGTCCGCTAGTTAACCTACATATTCCAAGTGCCCGCTAGTTAACATAGATAGTCCAAGTGCCCGCTAGGGAACGTACATAGTCCAAGTGCCCGCTAGGTAACCTAGATAGTTCAAGTACCCGCTAGGTAACCTAGATCATCAAAAGGCCCCCTAGTTAGCCTACATAGTCCAAGTGCCCGCTAGGTAACCTAGATAGTCCAAGTGCCCTTTAGGAAACCTAGATAGTCCAAGGGCCCGCTAGTAAACCTATATAGTCCATGGGCCCGCTAGTTAACCTGCATATTCAAAGTTCCCACTAGTTAACCTACATAATCTAAGTGCCCGTTGGCTAACCCAGATAGTCCAAGGGCCCGCTAGTTGACCTACATAGTCAAAGTGCCAGCTAGGTAACCTACGTAGTACAAGTGCCCGCTAGGGAACCTAGATAGTCCAAGTGCCTGTTAGCTAACCTAGATAGTCCAAGTGGCGGCCAGGTAACCTACATAGTCCAAGTGCCCGTTCGTTAACCTAGATAATCCAAGTGCCCGTTCGTTAACCGAGATAATCCAAGTGCCCACTAGGTAACCTAGACAGTCCAAGTGCCCGCTAGTTATCCTACAAAGTCCAAGTGCCCTATAGGGAACCTACATAATCCAAGTGCCCGCTAGGCAACCTATATAGTCCAAGTGCCCGTTAGTTAACCTAGATAGTCAAAGTGCCTGCAAGGTAACCTAGATAGTCCAAGTGCCCGCTAGGTAACCTACATAGTCCAAGTGCCCGCTAGGTAACCTAAATAGTCCAAATGCCCGCTAGGGAAACTACATAGTCCAAGTGCCCGCTAGTTAACCTAGATAGTTAAAGTGTCTGCTAGAAAACCTACATAATCCATAGGCCCGCTAGTTAGCCTACATAGTGCAAGGGCCCGCTAGTTAACCTACATCGTCCAAGGGCCCGCTAGTTAACCTAGATAGTCCAAGTGCCCGCTAGTTAACCTACATAGTCTAAGTGCCCGCTAGGTAACCTAGACAGTTCAAGTGACCACTAGGTTACCTACATAGTCCATGTGCCCGTTCGTTAACCTACATAGTCCAAGTGCCCGTTGGTAACCAATATAGTCCAAATGCCCGCTAGGGTCCCTAATATTCCAAATGCCCGCTAGTTAACCTAGATGGTCCGAGTGCTCGCTAATTAACCTAGATAGTCCAAGTGCCTGCTAGTTAACATACATAGACCAAGTGCCCGCTAGGGAACCTATCTAGTCCAAGTACCCGCTAGGAAACGTACATAGTCCAAGTGCCCGCTAGGTAACGTACATAGTCCAAGTGCCCGCTAGGTAACGTACATAGTCCGAGTGCCCGCTAGGGAACGTAGATAGTCCAAGTGCCTGCTAGGTAACCTAGATAATCCAAGTGCCCGCTAGTTAACCTACATAGTCCAAGTGCCTGCTAGGTAACCTAGATAGTCCAAGTGCCCACTAGTTAACCTACATAGTCCAGGTTCCCCCTAGGTAACCTAGATAGTCCAAGGGCCCGCTAGGTAACCTAAATAGTCCAAATGCATGATAGGGAACCTATATAGTCCAAGTGCCCGCTAGGTAACCTACATAGTCCAAGTGCCCGCTAGGTAACCTACATAGTCCAAATGCCCACTAGTTAACCTACATAATCCAAGTGCCCGATAGGGAACCTACATAATCCAAGTGCCCGCTAGGGAACCTACATAGTCCAATTGCCCATTAGGTAACCTAAATAGGCAAAATGCACGCTAGGGAACCCACATAGTCCAAGTGCTCGCTAGGGAATCTACATAGTCCAAGGGCCCGCTAGGGAACCTACATAGTCCAAGTTCCCGTTAGTTAACCTAGATAGGCCCAGTGCCCGCTTGGTAACTTAGATAATCCAACAGCCCCCTAGGTAACCTACATACACCAAAAACCCACTATAACATAGATAGTTCAAGTGCCAGCTAGGTAACCTAGATAGTTCTTGTGCCGCTAGGTAACCTACAATGTCTAAGTGCCTGCTAGGTTATCTATATAGGCCAAATGCCCGCTAGGGAATCTACATAGTCCAAGGGCCCGCTAGTTAACGTAGATAGTCCAAGTGCCGCTAGTTAATCTACATAGTCCAAGAGCCCGCTAGTTAACCTACATTGTCCAAGTACCGCTAAGAACCTAGATAGTCCAAGTGCACGCTAGTTAACCTAGATAGTCCAAGTGCCCGTTACCTAACCTAGATAGTCCAATTGCCCGCTATGCAACATACATAGTCCAAGTGCCCGTTCATTAACCTAGAAGTCCAAGGGCCCGCTAGGTAACCTAGACTCACCAAGTGCCCGCTAGGTTACCTACATAGTCCAAATGCCCGTTCGGTCACCTAGATAGTGCAAGTGCCCGGTAGTTAACCTGCATAGTCCAAGTGCCCGCTAGGTAACCTAGATAGTCCAAGGGCCCGCTAGTTAACCTACATAGTCCAAGTACCCGGTAGTTAACTTACATAGTTCACGTGTCCGCTAGGGAACCTAGATATTCCAAGTGCCCGCTAGGCATTCTACATAGTCCAAGGGCCCGCTAGTTAATGTAGATATTCCAAGTGCCGCTAGTTAATCTACATAGTTCAAGGGCCCGCTAGTTAACCTACATAGTCCAAGTGCCGCTATGTAACCTAGATAGTCAAAGTCGCCGTTAGGTAATCTAGATAGTCCAAGTGCACGCTAGGTAACTTAAACTGTCCAAGTTCCTGCTAGGTAACCTAGATAGTCCAATTGCCCGTTACCTAACCTAGATATTCCCAGTGCCCGATAGGCAACCTACATTTTCCAAGTGCCCATTCGTTAACCTAGAAATCCAAGTGCCCACTAGGTAACCTACATAGTCCAAGTGCCCGCTAGGTAACCTATATAGTCCAAGTGCTCGCTAGGTAACCTAGATAGTCCAAGTGCCCGCTAGTTAACCTACATAGTCCAAGGGTCCACTAGTTAACCTAGATAGTCCAAGTGTCCTCTAGTTAACCTACATAGTCCAAGTGCCCGCTAGTTAACCTATATACCCAGTGCCCGCTATGTAACCTAGATAGTCCAAGGGCCCGCTAATTAACCTACCTAGTCCAAGGCCTCACTTGTTCACTTTGATAGTCCAAGTGCCCGCTAGTTAACCTAGATCTTCCAAGTGCCCGCTAGTTACCTAGATTGTCCAAGTGCCCGCTAGTTAACCTACATAGTCCAACGGCCCACTAATTAACCTAGATCGTCCAAGGGACCCCTAGTTAGCCGACATAGTCCAAGTGCCCACTAGGTAATCTAGATAGTCCAAGTGCCTGTTCGGTAACCTAGATAGTCCAAGTGCCCTTTAGGGAACCTAGATATTCCAAGGGCCCGCTAGTAAACCTACATAGTCCATGGGCCCGCTAGTTAACCTTCATAGTGCAAGTGTCCGCTACTTAACCTACATATTCCAAGTGCCCGCTAGTTAACCTACATAATCTAATTGCCCGTTGGCTAACCTAGATAGTCCAAGTGCCTGCTCGGTAACCTACATAGTGCAAGTGTCCGCTAGTTAACCTGTATATTCCAAGTGCCCGCTAGTTAACATAGATAGTCCAAGTGCCCGCTAGGGAACGTACATAGTAAAAGTGCCCGCTAGGTAACCTAGATAGTTCAAGTACCCGCTAGGTAACCTAGATCATCAAAGGGCCACCTAGTTAGCCTACATAGTCCAAGTGCCCGCTAGGTAACCTAGATAGTCCAAGTGCCTGCTAGGTAACCTACATAGTGCAAGTGTCCGCTAGTTAACCTACATATTCCAAGTGCCCGCTAGTTAACATAGATAGTCCAAGTGCCCGCTAGGGAACGTACATAGTCCAAGTGCCCGCTAGGTAACCTAGATAGTTCAAGTACCCGCTAGGTAACCTAGATCATCAAAAGGCCCCCTAGTTAGCCTACATAGTCCAAGTGCCCGCTAGGTAACCTAGATAGTCCAAGTGCCCTTTAGGAAACCTAGATAGTCCAAGGGCCCGCTAGTAAACCTATATAGTCCATGGGCCCGCTAGTTAACCTGCATATTCAAAGTTCCCGCTAGTTAACCTACATAATCTAAGTGCCCGTTGGCTAACCTAGATAGTCCAAGGGCCCGCTATTTGACCTACATAGTCAAAGTGCCAGCTAGGTAACCTACGTAGTACAAGTGCCCGCTAGGGAACCTAGATAGTCCAAGTGCCTGTTAGCTAACCTAGATAGTCCAAGTGGCGGCCAGGTAACCTACATAGTCCAAGTGCCCGTTCGTTACCCTAGATAATCCAAGTGCCGTTCGTTAACCGAGATAATCCAAGTGCCCACTAGGTAACCTAGACAGTCCAAATGCCCGCTAGTTAACCTACAAAGTCCAAGTGCCCTATAGGGAACCTACATAATCCAAGTGCCCGCTAGGCAACCTACATAGTCCAAGTGCCCGTTAGTTAACCTAGATAGTCAAAGTGCCTGCTAGGTAACCTAGATAGTCCAAGTGCCCGCTAGGTAACCTACATAGTCCAAGTGCCCGCTAGGTAACCTAAATAGTCCAAATGCCCGCTAGGGAAACTACATAGTCCAAGTGCCCGCTAGTAAACCTAGATAGTCAAAGTGTCTGCTAGTAAACCTACATAATCCATGGGCCCGCTAGTTAACCTAGACAGTTCAAGTGACCACTAGGTTACCTACATAGTCCAAGTGCCCGTTCGTAAACCTACATAGTCCAAGTGCCCGCTAGGTAACCAATATAGTCCAAATGCCCGCTAGGGGCCCTAATATTCCAAATGCCCGCTAGTTAACCTAGATGGTCCAAGTGCTCGCTAGTTAACCTAGATAGTCCAAGTGCCCGTTCGTTAACCTACATATACCAAGTGCCCGCTAGGGAACCTATCTAGTCCAAGTACCCACTAGGAAACGTACATAGTCCAAGTGCCCGCTATGTAACGTACATACTCCAAGTGCCCGCGAGGTAACGTACATAGTCCAAGTGCCCGCTAGGGAACGTAGATAGTCCAAGTGCCCGCTAGGTAACCTAGATAATCCAAGTGCCCGCTAGTTAACCTACATAGTCCAAGTGCCTGCTAGGTAACCTAGATAGTCCAAGTGCCCACTAGTTAACCTACATTGTCCAGGTTCCCCCTAGGTAACCTAGATAGTCCAAGGGCCCGCTAGGTAACCTACATAGTCCAAATGCCTGATAGGTAACCTACATAGTCCAAGTGTCCGCTAGGTAACCTACATAGTCCAAATGCCCACTAGTTAACCTACATAATCCAAGTGCCCGATAGGGAACCAACATAATCCAAGTGCCTGCTAGGGAACCTACATAGTTCACGTGCCCGTTAGGTAACCTAGATAGTCCAAATGCCCGCTAGGGTACCCACATAGTCCAAGTGCTCGCTAGGGAACCTACATAGTCCAAGGGCCCGCTAGGGAACCTACATAGTCCAAGTTCCCGTTAGTTAACCTAGATAGTCCCAGTGCCCCCTTGGTAACTTAGATAATCCAACAGCCCTCTAGGTAACCTACATACTCCATAAAACCGCTATAACGTAGATAGTTCAAGTGACAGCTAGGTAACCTAGATAGTTCTTGTGCCGCTAGGTAACCTACAAAGTCTAAGTGCCTGCTAGGTTATCTATATAGTCCAAATGCCCGCTAGGGAATCTACATAGTCCAAGTGCCGCTAGTTTATCTACATAGTCCAAGGGGCCGCTAGTTAACCTACATAGTCCAAGTACCCGCTAAAAACCTAGATTGTCCAAGTGCACTCTAGTTAACCTAGATAGTCCAAGTGCCCTCTAGTTAACCTAGATCGTCCAAGTGCCCGCTAAGAAACCTAGCTAGTCCAAGTGCCCGTTACCTAACCTAGATAGTCCAATTGCCCGCTATGCAACATACATAGTCCAAGTGCCCGTTCGTTAACCTAGAAGTCCAAGGGCCCGCTAGGTAACCTAGACTCTCCAAGTGCCCGCTAGGTTACCTACATAGTCCAAATGCCCGTTCGGTAACGTAGATTGTGCAAGTGCCCGGTAGTTAACCTACATAGTCCAAGTGCCCGCTAGGTAACCTAGATAGTCCAAGGGCCCGCTAGTTAACCTACATAGTCCAAGTGCCCGGTAGTTAACTTACATAGTTCAAGTGTCCGTAGGGAACATACAGAGTCCAAGTGCCCGCTAGGGAACCTACATATTCCAAGTGCCCGCTAGGCAATCTACATATTCCAAGGGCCCGCTAGTTAATGTAGATAGTCCAAGTGCCGCTAGTTAATCTACATAGTTCAAGGGCCCGCTAGTTAACCTACATAATCCAAGTACCTGCTAGTTCACCTAGATCGTCCAAGTGTCCGCTAATTAACCTACATAGTACAAGTGCCCGCTAGGGAACCTAGATAGTCCAAGTGCCCGCTCTGGAACCTACTTAGTCCAAGTGACTGCTAAGGAACCTACATAGTCCAACTGCCCGCTCTGGAACATACATAGTCCAAGTGCTCGCTATGGAATCTACATAGTGCAATGGCCCGCTAGTTGACCTACATAGTCCAAGAACCTGCTAGTTAACCTAGATCATCCAAGTACCCACTAGGTAACCTACATAGTCCAAGGGCCCGCTAGTTAACCTACATAGTCCAAGGGCCCGCTAGTTAACCTACATCGTCCAAGGGTCCGCTACGTAACCTAGATAGTCCAAGTGCCCGCTAGTTAACCTACATAGTCCAAGTGCCCGCGAGGTAACCTAGACAGTTCATGTGACCACTAGGTTACCGACATAGTCCAAGTGCCCGTTCGTTAACCTACATAGTCCAAGTGCCCGCTAGGTAATCAATATAGTCCAAATGCCCGCTAGGGGCCCTAATATTCCAAATGCCCGCTAGTTAACCTAGATAGTCCAAGTGCTCGCTAGTTAACCTAGATAGTGCAAGTGCCCGCTAGTTAACCTAGATAGACCAAGTGCCCGCTAGGGAACGTACATAGGTCAAGTGCCCACGAGGTAATGTACATAGTCTTAGTGCCCGCTAGGTAACATAGATAGACCAAAGGCCTGCTAGGGAACGTACATAGTCCAAGTGCCTGCTAGGTAACGTACATAGTCTAAGTGCCCGCTAGGTAACGTAGATATTCCAAGGGCCAGTTTGGGAACGTACATAGTCCAAGTGCCTGCTAGGTAACCTAGATAGTCCAAGTGCCCACTAGTTAACCTACATTGTCCAGGTTCCCCCTAGGTAACCTAGATAGTCCAAGGGCCCGCTAGGTAACCTACATTGTCCTAGTGCCCCCTAGTTAACCTACATTCTCCAAGTGCCCGATAGGGAACCTACATAGTCCAAGTGCCTGCTAGGTAACCTACATGGTCCAAACACCCGCTAGTTAACCTACATAGTCTAAGTGCCCGATATGGAACCTACATAATCCAAGTGCCCGCTAGGGAACCTACATAGTCCAAGGGCCTGCTAGGTAACCTATATACTCCAAATGCCCTCTAGCTAACCTACATAGTCCACGTGCCCGATACGGAACCTACATAATCAAAGTGCCCGCTGGTTGACCTACATAGTCCAAGTGCCCGCGAGGTAATCTAGATAATCCTAGTGCCCGCTAGGGAACCTTCATAGTCCTAGTGCCAGCTAGGTAACCTAGATAGTCCAAGTGCCCGCTAGTTACCCTAGATAGTCCTAGTGCCCGTTAGTTAACCTAGATTGTCCAAATGCCCACTAGGGGACGTACTTAGTCCAAGTGCCTGTTAGCTAACATAGATAGTCCAAGTGCCGCTAGTTAACATTGATCATCCAAGTGCCCGCTAGTTAACCTTGATAGTCCAAGTGCTCGCTAGTTAACCTACATTGTCCAAGGGCCCGCTAGTTAACCTACGTAGTCCAAGGTCCGCTAGTTAACCTAGATAGAGCAAGTGCCCGCTAGGTAACCTAAGTAGTCCAAATGTCCGATAGGGATCCTACATAATCCAAGTGCCCGCTAGGTAACCTAGATAGTCCAAGTGCCCGTTAGTTAACCTAGATAATCGAAGTGCCCGCTAGGCAACCTACATAGTCCAAGGGCCCGCTAGGTAACCTAGATATTCCAAGTGCACGCTAGGAGGTAACCTAGAGTCCAAGTGCTCGCTAGTTAACCTACATAATCCAAGTGCCCGCTATGCAACCTAGATAGTCAAAGTGCCCCTTAGGTAACCTAGATAGTCCAAGTGCCCGCTAGGTAACTTTCATTGTCCAAATTCCCGCTAGGTAACGTAGATACTCAAAGTGCCCGTTACCTAACCTAGATAGTCCAAGTGCCCGTTCGTAAACCTAGAAGTTCAAGTGCCCGCTAGGTAACCTAGACAGTCCAAGTGCCCGCTAGGTTACCTGCATATTCCAAGTGCCCGATTGTTAACCTAGATAGTCCAAGTGCCCACTAGGTAACCTACATAGTCCAAGTGCCTGCTAGGTAACCTATATAGTCCAAGTGCGCGATAGGTGACCTATATAGTCCAAGGGCCCGCTAGTTAACCTACATAGTCCAAGGGCTCACTTGTTAACTTTGATAGTCCAAGTGCCCGCTAGTTAACCTAGATCGTCCACGTGCCCGCTAGTTAACCTAGATAGTCCTAGTGCCCGTTTGTTAACCTAGAGTGTCCAAGTGCCCACTAGGTGACGTACTTAGTCCAAGTGCCCGTTAGCTAACTTAGATAGTCCAAGTGCCCGCTAGTTAACATTGATCATCCAAGTGCCCGCTAGTTAACCTAGATAGTCCAAGTGTACGCTAGTTAACCTAGATAGTCCAAGTGCCCTCTAGTTAAAATAGATCGTCCAAGTGCCGCTAAGAAACCTAGACATCAAAGTGCCCGTTAAGAAACCTAGATAGTCCAAGTGCCCGCTAGGTAACCTACATAGTCCAAAATCCCGCTAGGTAAACTAGATAGTCCAAGTGCCCATTACCTAACCTAGATAGACCAATTGCCCGCTATGAAACATTCATAGTCCAAGTGCCCATTTGTTAACCTAGAAGTCCAATTGCCCGCTATGCAACATACATAGTCCAAGTGCCCGCTAGGTTACCTACATAGTCCAAGTGTCCGCTAGGTAACCTACATAGTCCAAGGGCCCGCTAGTTAACCTACATAGTCCAAGTGCCCGGTAGTTAACTTACATAGTTCAAGTGTCCATAGGGAACATACATACTCCAAGTGCCCGCTAGGAAACCTACGTAGTCCAAGGGCCCGCTAGGTAACCTAGATATTCCAAGTGCACGCTAGGTAACCTAGAGTCCAAGTGCTCGCTAGTTAACCTACATAATCCAAGTGCCCGCTATGCAACCTAGATAGTCAAAGTGCCCCTTAGGTAACCTAGATAGTCCAAGTGCCCGCTAGGTAACTTACATTGTCCAAATTCCCGCTAGGTAACGTAGATACTCAAAGTGCCCGTTACCTAACCTAGATAGTCCAAGTGCCCGTTCGTAAACCTAGAAGTTCAAGTGCCCGCTAGGTAACCTAGACAGTCCAAGTGCCCGCTAGGTTACCTGCATATTCCAAGTGCCCGTTTGTTAACCTAGATAGTCCAAGTGCCCACTAGGTAACCTAGATAGTCCAAGGGCCCGCTAGTTAACCTACATAGTCCAAGGGCTCACTTGTTAACTTTGATAGTCCAAGTGCCCGCTAGTTAACCTAGATCGTCCACGTGCCCGCTAGTTAACCTAGATAGTCCTATTGCCCGTTAGTTAACCTAGAGTGTCCAAGTGCCCACTAGGTGACGTACTTAGTCCAAGTGCCCGTTAGCTAACATAGATAGTCCAAGTGCCCGCTAGTTAACATTGATCATCCAAGTGCCCGCTAGTTAACCTAGATAGTCCAAGTGTACGCTAGTTAACCTAGATAGTCCAAGTGCCCTCTAGTTAACCTAGATCGTCCAAGTGCCGCTAAGAAACCTAGACATCCAAGTGCCCGTTAAGAAACCTAGATAGTCCAAGTGCCCGCTAGGTAACCTACATAGTCCAAAATCCCGCTAGGTAAACTAGATAGTCCAAGTGCCCGTTACCTAACCTAGATAGACCAATTGCCCGCTATGCAACATACATAGTCCAAGTGCCCATTTGTTAACCTAGAAGTCCAATTGCCCGCTATACAACATACATAGTCCAAGTGCCCGCTAGGTTACCTACATAGTCCAAGTGCCCGCTAGTTAACCTACATAGTCCAAGTGCCCGGTAGTTAACTTACATAGTTCAAGTGTCCATAGGGAACATACATAGTCCAAGTGACCGCTAGGGAACATACATAGTCCAAGTGCCCGCTAGGCAATCTACATAGTCCCAGGGCCCGCTAGTTAATGTAGATAGTCCAAGTGCCGCTAGTTAATCTACATAATTCAAGGGCCCGCTAGTTATCCTACATAGTCCAAGTACCCGCTAGTTAACCTAGATCGTCCAAGTGTCCGCTAGTTAACCTACATAGTACAAGTGCCCGCTAGGGAATATAGTTAGTCCAAGTACCCGCTCTGGAACCTACATAGTCCAAGTGTCTGCTAGGGAACCTACATAGTCCAAGTGCCCGCGCTGCAACATATAGTCCAAGTGCCCACTAGGGAATCTACATTGTCCAAGGGCCTGCTAGTTAACGTAGATAGTCCAAGTGCCGCTAGTTAATCTACATACTCCAAGTGCCCGCTAGTTAACCTACATAGTCCAAGTGCCTGCTAGGTAACCTAGATAGTCCAAGTGCCCACTAGTTAACCTACATTGTCCAGGTTCCCCCTAGGTAACCTAGATAGTCCAAGGGCCCGCTAGGTAACCTAAATAGTCCAAATGCCCTATAGGGAACCTACATAGTCCAAGTGCCCGCTAGGTAACCTACATAGTCCCAATGCCCGCTAGTTAACCTACATAGTCCAAGTGCCCGATAGGGAACCTACATAATCCAAGTGCCCGCTAGGGAACCTACATAGTCCAAGTGCCCGTTAGGTAACCTAGATAGTCCAAATGCCCTCTAGTGAACCCACATGGTCCAAGTGCCGCTAGGGAACTTACATAGTCCAAGGGCCCGCTAGGGACCCTACATAGTCCAAGTGCCCCCTAGTTAACCTACATTCTCCAAGTGCCCGATAGGGAACCTACATAGTCCAAGTGCCCCCTAGTTAACCTACATAGTCCAAGAACCCGCTAGTTAACCTACATAGTCAATGTGCCCGCTAGGGAACCTGCATTGTAAAAGTGCCCGCTAATTAACCTAGATAGTCCAAGTGCCCGCTAGTTAACCTAGATAGTCGAAGTGCCCGCTAGGGAACCTACATAGTCCAAGTGCCCGCTAGGTAACCTAGTTATTCCAAGTTCCTGTTAGCTAACCTAGATAATCGAAGTGCCCGCTAGTTAACCTACATAGTCCAAGGGCCCGCTAGGTAACCTACAAGGTCTAAGGGCCCGCTAGGTTATCTATATAGTCCAAATGCGCCCTAGGGAACCTACATAGTCCAAGTGCCCACTAGATAACCTAGATAATCCAAGTGCCCGCTAGTTAACCTATATAGTCCAAGTGCCCGCTAGTTAACCAACAGTGTCAATGGGCCCGCTAGTTAACCTACATAGTGCAAGAGCTCGCTAGTTAACCTAGATCGTGCAAGTGCCCTCAAGTTAACCTAGATCGTCCAAGTGCCCGCTAGTTAACCTAAATAGTCCAAGTGCCCGCTAGGTAACCTACATAGTCCAAGTGCCCGTTCGTTAACCTAGATAGTCCAAGTGTCCACTAGATAACCTAGAGTCCAAGCGCTCGCTAGCTAACCTACATAGTCCAAGTGCCCGCTATGTAACCTGGATAGTCAAAGAGCCCGTTAGGTAACCTAGATAGTCCAAGTGCCTGCTAGGTAACTTATATTGTCCAAGTTCCTGCTAGGTAACCTAGATACTCAAAGTGCCCGTTACCTAACCTAGATAGTCCAAGTGCCCGCCAAGCAACCTACATAGTCTAAGTGCCCGTTCGTTAACCAAGAAGTCCAAGTGCCCACTAGGTAACCTACATAGTCCAAGTGCCCCCTAGGTAACCTATATAATCCAAGTGCCCGCTAGGTAACCTAGATAGTCCAAGGGCCCGCTAGTTAACCTACATAGTCCAAGGGCTTACTTGTTAACTTTGATAGTCCAAGTGCCCGCTAGTTAACCTAGATCGTCCAAGTACCCGCTAGTTAACCTAGATTGTCCAAGTGCCTGCTAGTTAACCTACATATTCCAACGGCCCACTAGTTAACCTAGATAGTCCAAGTACCCGCTAGGTAACCTAGATAGTCCAACAGCCCGGTAGGTAACCTACATACTCCAATTACCCGCTAGGTTACGTAGATAGTTCAAGTGCCTGTTAGGTAACCTAGATAGTCCAAGTGCCCGCTAGGTAACCTACAAAGTCTAAGTGCCCGCTAAGTAATCTATATAGTCCAAATAACCGCTAGGGAGCCTACATCGTCCAAATGGCCGCTAGGTAACCTAGATAGTCTAAGGGCCCGCTAGGTAACCTACATAGTCCTAGTGCCCTCTAGTTAACCTACATTTTCCAAGTGCCCCATAGGGAACCTACATAGTCCAAGTGCCCGCTAGGTAACCTACATAGTCCAAATGCCCTCTAGTTAACCTACATAGTCCAAGTGCCTGATAGGGAACCTACATAATCCAAGTGCCCGCTAGTTGACCTACATAGTCCAAGTGCCCGCTAGGTAACCTAGATAATCCTAGTGCCCGCTAGGGAACCTTCACAGTCCTAGTGCCAGACAGGTAACCTAGATAGTCCAAGTGCCCACTAGTTAACCTAGATAGTCCTAGTGCCCAGTAGGGGACGTACTTAGTCCAAGGGCCTGTTAGCTAACCTAGATAGTCCAAGTGCCCGCTAGTTAGCATTGATCATCCAAGTGCCCACTAGTTAACCTAGATAGTCCAAGTGCACGCTAGTTAACCTACATAATCCAAGGGCCCGCTAGTTAACCTACGTAGTCCAAGGTCCGCTAGTTAACCTAGATAGTCCAAGTGCTCGCTAGTTAACCTACATAGTACAAGGGCCCGCTAGTTGACCTAGATAGTCCAAGTGCCGGCTAGTTAACCTAAATTGTCCAAGTGCCTGCTAGGTAACCTACATAGTCCAAGTGCCCGTTCGTTAACCTAGATAGTCCAAGTGCCCGCTTGGTAACCTAGACTTTCCAAGTGCCTGCTAGGTTACCTACATACTCCAAGTGCCCGTTCGTTAACCTAGATAGTCCTAGTGCCCGCTAGGAAACCTACATAGTCCAAGGGCCCGCTAGGTAACCTAGATAGTCCAAGTGTCCGCTAGATAACCTAGAATCCAAGTGCTCGCTAGCTAACCTACATAGTCCAAGATCCCGCTATGTAACCTAGATAGTCAAAGTGCCCCTTAGGTAACCTAGATAGTCCAAGTGCCCGCTAGGTAACCTAGATACTCAAAGTGCCCGTTACCTAACCTAGATAGTCCAAGTGCCCTCTAAGCAACCTACATAGTCCAAGTGCCCATTCGTTAACCTAGAAGTCCAAGTGCCCACTAGGTAACCTACATAGTCCAAGTGACCCCTAGGTAACATATATAATCCAAGTGCCCGCTAGGTAACCTACAAAGTCTAAGTGCCCGCTAGATTATCTATATAGTCCAAACGCCCGCTAGGGAATCTACATCGTCCAAGGGCCCGCTAGTTAACGTAGATAGTCCAAGTGCCGCTAGTTAATCTACATAGTCCTAGGGCCCGCTAGTTAACCTACATAGTCCAAGTACCCGCTAGTTAACCTAGATCGTCCAAGTGACCGCTAGGTAACCTACATAGTCCAAGGGCCCGCTAGGTAACCTACAAAGTCTAACGGCCCGCTAGGTTATCTATATAGTCCAAATGCCCCCTAGGGAACCTACATAGTCCAAGTGCCCACTAGGTAACCTAGATAATCCAAGTGCCCGCAAGTTAACCTATATAGTCCAAGTACCCGCTAGTTAACCTAGATAGTCCTATTGTCCGTTAGTTAACCTAGAGTGTCCAAGTGCCCACTAGGGGACGTACTTTGTCCAAGTGCCCGTTAGCTAACCTAGATAGTCCAAGTGCCCGCTAGTTAACAGTGATCATCCAAGAGCCCGCTAGTTAACCTAGATACTCCAAGTACACGCTAGTTAACCTAGATAGTCCAAGTGCCCTCTAGTTAACCTAGATCGTCCAAGTGCCCGCTAGCTACTTAACCTAAATTGTCCAAGTGCCCGCTAGGTAACCTAAGTAGTCCAAATGTCCGATAGGGATCCTACATAGTCCAAGTGCCCGCTAGGTAACCTACATAGTCCAAGTGCCCGTTCGTTAACCTAGATAGTCCAAGTGTCTGCTAGATAACCTAGAGTCCAAATGCTCGCTAGCTAAACTACATAGTCCAAGTGCCCGCTATGTAACCTAGATAGTCAAAGTGCCCGTTAGGTAACCTAGATAGTCCAAGTGCCCGCTAGGTAACTTACATTGTCCAAGTTCCTGCTAGGTAACCTAGATACTAAAAGTGCCCGTTACCTAACCTAGATAGTCCAAGTGCCCGCCAAGCAACCTACATAGTCTAAGTGCCCATTCGTTAACCTAGAAGTCCAAGTGCCCACTAAGTAACCTACATAGTCCAAGTGCCCCCTAGGTAACATATATAATCCAAGTGCCCGCTAGGTAACCTAGATAGTCCATGGGCCCGCTAGTTAACCTACATAGTCCAAGGGCTCACTTGTGAACTTTGATAGTCCAAGTGCCCGCTAGTTAACCTAGATCGTCCAAGTGCCCGCTAGGTAACCTAGATTGTCCAAGTGCCTGCTAGTTACCTACATAGTCCAACGGCCCCTAGTTAACCTAGATAGTCAAAGTGCCCGCTAGGTAACCTAGATAGTCCAACAGCCCGGTAGGTAACCTACAAAGTCTAAGTGTCCACTAAGTAATCTATATAGTCCAAATAACCGCTATGGAGCCTACATCTTCTAAATGGCCGCTAGGTAACCTTGATAGTCTAAGGGCCCGCTAGGTAACCTACATAGTCCTAGTGCCCCCTAGTTAACCTACATTTTCCAAGTGCCCCATAGGGAACCTACATAGTCCAAATGCCCTCTAGTTAACCTACATAGTCCAAGTGCTCGATAGGGAACCTACATAATCCAAGTGCCCGCTAGTTGACCTATATAGTCCAAGTGCCCGCTAGGTAACCTAGATAATCTTAGTGCCCGATAGGGAACCTTCACAGTCCTAGTGCCAGCTAGGTAACCTAGATAACTCAAGTGCCCGCTAGTTAACCTAGATAATCCTAGTGCCCAGTAGGGGATGTACTTAGTCCAAGTGCCTGTTAGCTAACCTAGATAGTCCAAGTGCCCGCTAGTTAACATTGATCATCCAAGTGCCCGCTAGTTAACCTAGATAGTCCAAGTGCACGCTAGTTAACATACATAGTCCAAGGGCCCGCTAGTTAACCTAGATACTCTAAGTGCTCGCTAGTTAACCTACATAGTACAAGGGCCCGCTAGTTGACCTAGATAGTCCAAGTGCCCGCTAGGTAACCTAAGTAGTTCAAATGTCCGATAGGTATCCTACATAGTCCAAGTGCCCGCTAGGTAACCTACAGAGTCCAAGTGCCCGTTCGTTAACCTAGATAGTCCAAGTGGCCGCTAGGTAACCTAGAGTGTCCAAGTGCCTGCTAGGTTACCTACATAGTCCAAGTGCCCGTTCGTTAACCTAGATAGTCCAAGTTGCCGCTAGGAAACCTACATAGTCCAAGGGCCCGCTAGGGAACCTAGATAGTCCAAGTGTCCGCTAGATAACCTAGAGTCCAAGTGCTCGCTAGCTAACCTACATAGTCCAAGGTCCCGCTATGTAACCTAGATAGTCAAAGTGCCCGTTAGGTAACCTAGATAGTCCAAGTGCCCGCTAGGTAACCTAGATACTCAAAGTGCCCGTTACCTAACCTACATAGTCCAAGTGCCCGCTAAGCAACCTACATAGTCTAAGTGCCCGTTCGTTAACCTAGAAGTCCAAGTGCCCGCTAGGTAACCTAGACAGTACAAGTGCCCGCTAGGTTACCTGCATATTCCAAGTGCCCCTTCGTTAACCTAGATAGTCCAAGTGCCCACTAGGTAACCTATATAGTCCAAGGGCCCTCTAGGTAACCTATATAGTCCAAGTGCCCGCTAGGTAACGTAGATAGTCCAAGGGCCCGCTAGTTAACCTACATAGTCCAAGGGCTCACTTGTTAACTTTGATAGTCCAAGTGCCGCCAGTTAACCTAGATCGTCCAAGTGCCCGCTAGTTAACCTAGATTGTCCAAGTGCCTGCTAGTTAACCTACATAGTCCAACGGCCCACTAGTTAACCTAGATAGTCCAAGTGTCCTCTAGTTAACCTACATATTCCAAGTGCCCGCTAGTTAACCTATATACCAAGTGCCCGCTACGTATCCTAGATAGTCCAAGGGTACGCTAGTTAACTTACATAGTCCAAGTGCCCGCTAGGCAACCAAGATAGTCCAAGTGCCCGCTAAGGAACCTACATAGTCCAAGTGCACGCTAGTTAACCTAGATAATCCAAGTGCCTGCTAGGTAACCTTCATAGTGCAAGTGTCCACTAGTTAACCTACATATTCCAAGTGCCCGCTAGTTAACATAGATAGTCCAAGTGACCGCTAGGGAACTTACATAGTCCAAGTGCCCGCTAGGTAACCTAGATAGTGCAAGTGCCCGCTAGTTAACCTAGATAGTTCAAGTACCCGCTAGGTAACCTAGATCGTCCAAGGGCCCCCTAGTTAGCCTACATAGTCCAAGTGCCCGCTAAATAACCTAGATAGTCCAAGTGCCCGTTCGGTAACCTAGATATTCCAAGTACCCTTTAGGGAAACTAGATAGTCCAAGGGCCCGCTAGTAAACCTACATAGTCCATGGGCCCGCTAGTTAACCTACATAGTGCAAGTGTCCGCTAGTTAACCTACATATTCCAAGAGCCCGCTATTTAACCTACATAATCTAAGTGCCAGCTAGGTAACCTAGATAGTACAAGTGCCCGCTAGGGAATCTAGATAGTCCAAGTGCCTGTTAGCTAACCTAGATAGTCCAAGTGGCGGCTAGGTAACCTACATAGTCCAAGTGCCCGTTCGTTAACCTAGATAATCCAATTGCCCGCGAGGTAACCAGGACAGTCAAATTGTCCGCTACTTTACCTACATAGTCCAAGTGCCCGTTAGGAAACCTACATAATCCAAGTGCCCGCTAGGCAACCTATATACTCGAAGTGCCCGTTAGTGAACCTAGATAGTCAAAGTGCCTGCTAGGTAACCTAGATAGTCCAAGTGCCCGCTAGGTAACCTACATAGTCCAAGTGCCCGCTAGGTAACCTAAATAGCCCAAATGCCTGCTAGGGAAACTACATATTCCAAGTGCCCACTAGTTAACCTATATACCAAGTGCCCGCTACGTATCCTAGATAGTAGAAGGGCACGCTAGTTAACCTACATAGTCCAAGTGCCCGCTAGGCAACCTAGATAGTCCAAGTGCCGGCTAAGGAACCTACATAGTCCAAGTGCACGCTAGTTAACCTAGATAATCAAAGTGCCTGCTAGGTACCCTACATAGTGCAAGTGTCCACTAGTTAACCTACATATTCCAAGTGCCCGCTAGTTAACATAGATAGTCCAAGTGACCGCTAGGGAACTTACATAGTCCAAGTGCCCGCTAGGTAACCTAGATAGTGCAAGTGCCCGCTAGTTAACCTAGATAGTTCAAGTACCCGCTAGGTAACCTAGATCGTCCAAGGGCCCCCTAGTTAGCCTACATAGTCCAAGTGCCCGCTAAATAACCTAGAAGTCCAAGTGCCCGTTCGATAACCTAGATATTCCAAGTACCCTTTAGGGAAACTAGATAGTCCAAGGGCCCGCTAGTAAACCTACATAGTCAATGGGCCCTCTAGTTAACCTACATAATGCAAGTGTCCGCTACGCAACTTAGATAGTCCAAGTGCCCGTTAAGGAACCTACATAGTCCAAGTGCACGCTAGTTAACCTAGATAGTCCAAGTGCCCGCTATTTAACCTAGATATTCCAAGTGCCTGCTAGGTAACCTACATAGTGAAAGTGTCCGCTAGTTAACCTACATATTCCAAGTGCCCGCTAGTTAACATAGATAGTCCAAGTGCCGGCTAGGGAACGTACATAGTCCAAGTGCCCGCTAGTTAACCTAGATAGTTCAAGTACCCGCTAGGTAACCTAGACAGTCCAAGGGCCCCCTAGTTAGCCTACATAGTCCAAGTGCCCGTTTGGTAACCTAGATAGTCCAAGTGCCTTTTCGGTAACCTAGATAGTCCAAGTGCCCTTTAGGGAACCTAGATAGTCCAAGGGCCTGCAAGTAAACCTACATAGTCCATGGGCCCGCTAGATAACCTACATATTCCAAGTGCCCGATAGTTAACATAGATAGTCCAACTGCCGGCTAGGGAACGTACATAGTCCATGTGCCCGCTAGTTAACCTAGATAGTTCAAGTACCCACTAGGTAACCTAGATTGTCCAAGGGCCCCCTAGTTAGCCAACATAGTCCAAGTGCCCGCTAGGTAACCTAGATAGTCCAAGTGCCTCTTCGGTAACCTAATAGTCCAAGTGGCCTTTAGGGAACCTAGATAGTCCAAGGGCCCGCAAGTAAACTTACATAGTCCATGGGCCCGCTAGTTAACCTACATGTTCCAAGTGCCCGCTAGTTAACCTATATAATCTAAGTGCCCGTTACCTAAACTAGATAGTCCAAGGGCCCGCTAGTTGACCTACATAGTCCAAGGGCCAGCTAGTTATCCTACATAATCCAAGTGCCTGCTAGTAAACCTACATAATCCATTGGCCCGCTAGTTAACCTACATAGTGCAAGGGCCCGCTAGTTAACCTAGATCGTGCAAGTGTCCGCTAGTTAGCCTATATAGACCAAGTGCCCGCTAGTTAACCTATATACCAAGTACCCGCTACGTAACCTAGATAGTCCAAGGGCACGCTAGTTAACCTACATAGTACAAGTGCCCGTTAGGCAACCTAGATAGTCCAAGTGCCCGCTAAAGAACCTAAATAGTCAAAGTGCACGATAGTTAACCTAGATAGTCCAAGTGCCCGCTATTTAACCTAATTAGTTCAAGTCCTGCTAGGTAACTTACATAGTGCAAGTGTCTGCTAGTTAACCTACATATTCCAAGTGCCCGCTAGTTAACATAGATAGTCCAAGTGCTGACTAGGGAACGTACATAGTCCAAGTGCCCGCTAGTTAACCTAGATAGTTCAAGTACCCACTAGGTAACCTAGATAGTCCAAGGGCCCCCTAGTTAGCCAACTTAGTCCAAGTGCCCGCTAGGTAACCTAGATAGTCCAAGTGCCTTTTCGGTAACCTAATAGTCCAAGTGGCCTTTAGGGAACCTAGATAGTCCAAGGGCCCGCAAGTAAACCTACATAGTCCATGGGCCCGCTAGTTAACCTACATATTCCAAGTGCCCGCTAGTTAACCTACATAATCTAAGTGCCCGTTAGCTAACCTAGATAGTCCAAGGGCCCGCTAGTTGACCTACATAGTCCAAGGGCCAGCTAGTTATCCTAGATAGTACAAGTGCCCTCTAGGGAACCTCAATAGTCCAAGTGCATGTTAGCTTACCTAGATAGTCCAAGTGGCAGCTAGGTAACCTACATAGTCCAAGTGCCCGATAGGGAACCTACATAATCCAAGTGCCCGCTAGGGAACCTACATAGTCCAAGGGCCTGCTAGGCAACCTACATAGTCCAAGTGCCCGTTAGTTAACCTAGATAGTCCAAGTGCCCGCTAGGTAACCTAGATAGTCCAACAGCCCGGTAGGTAACCTACATACTCCAAGTACCCGCTAGTTAACGTAGATAGTTCAAGTGCCTGCTAGGTAACCTAGATAGTCCAAGTGCCCGCTAGGTAACCTACAAAGTCTAAGTGCCCGCTAAGTAATCTGTATAGTCCAAATAACCGCTAGGGAGCCTACATAGTCCAAATGGCCGCTAGGTAACCTAGATAGTCTAAGGGCCCGCTAGGTAACCTACATAGTCCTAGTGCCCCCTAGTTAACCTACATTTTCCAAGTGCCCGATAGGGAACCTACATAGTCCAAGTGCCCGCTAGGTAACCTAAATAGTCCAAATGCCCTCTAGTTAACCTACATAGTCCAAGTGCCCGATAGGGAACCTACATAATCCAAGTGCCCGCTAGTTGACCTACATAGTCCAAGTGCCCGCTAGGTAACCTAGATTATCCTAGTGCCCGCTAGGGAACCTTCATAGTACTAGTGCCAGCTAGGTAACCTAGAGAGTCCAAGTGCCCGCTTGTTAACCTAGATAGTCCTAGTGCCCAGTAGGGGACGTACTTAGTCCAAGTGCCTGTTAGCTAACCTAGATAGTCTAAGTGCCCGCTAGTTAACATTGATCATCCAAGTGCCCGCTAGTTAACCTAGATAGTCCAAGTGCTCGCTAGTTAACCTACATAGTACAAGGGCTCGCTAGTTGACCTAGATAGTCCAAGTGCCCGCTAGTTAACGTAGATAGTCCAAGTGTCCGCTAGGTAACCTAAGTAGTCCAAATGTCCGATAGGGATCCTACATAGTCCAAGTGCCCGCTAGGTAACCTACATAGTCCAAGTGCCCGTTAGTTAACCTAGATAGTCCAAGTGCCCGGTAGGAAACCTACATAGTCCAAGGGCCCGGTAGGTAACCTAGATGGTCCAAGTGCCCGCTAGGTAACCTAGAGTCCAAGTGCTCGCTAGTTAACCTACATAATCCAAGTGCCCGCTATGCAACCTGTATAGTCAAAGTGCCCGTTAGGTAACGTAGATAGTCCAAGTGCCCGCTAGGTAACTTACATTGTCCAACTTCCGGCTAGGTAAGCTAGATACTCAAATTGCCCGTTACCTAACCTAAATAGTCCAAGTGCCCGCTAAGCAACCTACATAGTCCAAGTGCCCATTCATTAACCTAGAAGTTCTAGTGCCCGCTAGGTAACCTAGACAGTCCAAGTGCCCGCTAGGTAACCTACAAAGTCTAAGTGCCCGCTAAGTAATCTGTATAGTCCAAATAACCGCTAGGGAGCCTACATAGTCCAAATGGGCGCTAGGTAACCTAGATAGTCTAAGGGCCCGCTAGGTAACCTACATAGTCCTAGTGCCCCCTAGTTAACCTACATTTTCCAAGTGCCCGATAGGGAACCTACATAGTCCAAGTGCCCGCTAGGTAACCTACATAGTCCAAATGCCCTCTAGTTAACCTACATAGTCCAAGTGCCCGATAGGGAACCTACATAATCCAAGTGCCCGCTAGTTGACCTACATAGTCCAAGTGCCCGCTAGGTAACCTAGATTATCCTAGTGCCCGCTAGGGAACCTTCATAGTACTAGTGCCAGCTAGGTAACCTAGAGAGTCCAAGTGCCCGCTTGTTAACCTAGATAGTCCTAGTGCCCAGTAGGGGACGTACTTAGTCCAAGTGTCTGTTAGCTAACCTAGATAGTCTAAGTGCCCGCTAGTTAACATTGATCATCCAAGTGCCCGCTAGTTAACCTAGATAGTCCAAGTGCTCGCTAGTTAACCTACATAGTACAAGGGCTCGCTAGTTGACCTAGATAATCCAAGTGCCCGCTAGTTAACGTAGATAGTCCAAGTGTCCGCTAGGTAACCTAAGTAGTCCAAATGTCCGATAGGGATCCTACATAGTCCAAGTGCCCGCTAGGTAACCTACATAGTCCAAGTGCCCGTTAGTTAACCTAGATAGTCCAAGTGCCCGGTTGGAAACCTACATAGTCCAAGGGCCCGGTAGGTAACCTAGATATTCCAAGTGCCCACTAGGTAACCTAGAGTCCAAGTGCTCGCTAGTTAACCTACATAATCCAAGTGCCCGCTATGCAACCTAGATAGTCAAAGTGCCCGTTAGGTAACCTAGATAGTCCAAGTGCCCGCTAGGTAACTTACATTGTCCAAGTTCCGGCTAGGTAAGCTAGATACTCAAATTGCCCGTTACCTAACCTAAATAGTCCTAGTGCCCGCTAAGCAACCTACATAGTCCAAGTGCCCATTCGTTAACCTAGAAGTTCAAGTGCCCGCTAGGTAACCTAGACAGTCCAAGTGCACGCTAGGTTACCTGCATATTCCAAGTGCCCGTTCGTTAACCTAGATAGTCTAAGTGCCCACTAGGTAACCTACATAGTCCAAGGGCCCGCTAGTTAACCTACATAGTCCAAGGGCTCACTTGTTAACTTTGATAATCCAAGTGCCCGCTAGTTAACCTAGATCGTCCAAGTGCCCGCTAGTTAACCTAGATAGTCCTAGTGCCCATTAGTTAACCTAGAGTGTCCAAGTGCCCACTCAGGGACGTACTTAGTCCAAGTGCCCCTTAGCTAACCTAGATAGTCCAATTGCCCGCTAGTTAACATTGATCATCCAAGTGCCCACTAGTTAACCTAGATAGTCCAAGTGCACTCTAGTTATCCTAGATAGTCCAAGTGCCCTCTAGTTAACCTAGATCGTCCTAGTGCCCGCTAAGAAACGTTGACATCCATTTGCCCGTTAAGTAACCTAGATAGTCCAAGTGCCCGCTAGGTAACCTAGATAGTCCAAGTTCCCGTTACCTAAACTAGATAGTCCCATTGCCCACTATGCAACATACATAGTCCAAGTGCCCGCTCGTTAACCTAGAAGTCCAAGTGCCCGCTAGGTAACCTAGACTGTCCAAGTGCCCGCTAGTTTACCTACATAGTCCAAAAGCCCGCAAGGTAACCTACATAGTCCAAGGGCCCGCTAGTTAACCTACATAGTCCAAGTGCCCGGTAGTTAACTTACATAGTTCAGGTGTCCATAGGGAACATACATAGTCCAAGTGCCCGCTAGGGAACATACATAGTCCAAGTGCCCGCTAGGGAATCTACATAGTCCAAAGGCCCGCTAGTTAATGTAGATAGTCCAAGTTCCGCTAGTTAATCTACATAGTTCAAGGGCCCGCTAGTTAACCTACATAGTACAAGTGCCCTCTAGGGAATCTAGTTAGTCAAACTGCCCGCTCTGGAACCTACATATTCCAAGTGCCTGCTAGGGAACCTACATAGTCCAAGTGCCCGCTAAGGAACCTACATAGTCCAAGTGCACGCTAGTTAACCTAGATAGTCCAAGGGCCTGTTAGCTAACCTAGATAGTCTAATGCCCTCTAGTTAACATTGATCATCCAAGTGCCCGCTAGTTAACCTAGATAGTCCAAGTGCTCGCTAGTTAACCTACATAGTACAAGGGCTCACTAGTTGACCTAGATAGTCCAAGTGCCCGCTAGTTAACGTAGATAGTCCAAGTGCCCGCTAGGTAACCTAAGTAGTCCAAATGTCCGATAGGGATCCTACATAGTCCAAGTGCCCGCTAGGTAACCTACATAGTCCAAGTGCCCGTTAGTTAACCTAGATAGTCCAAGTGCCCGGTAGGAAACCTACATAGTCCAAGGGCCCGGTAGGTAACCTAGATAGTCCAAGTGCCCGCTAGGTAACCTAGAGTCCAAGTGCTCGCTAGTTAACCTACATAATCCAAGTGCCCGCTATGCAACCTAGATAGTCAAAGTGCCCGTTAGGTAACCTAGATAATCCAAGTGCCCGCTAGGTAACTTACATTGTCCAAGTTCCGGCTAGGTAAGCTAGATACTCAAAGTGCCCGTTACCTAACCTAAATAGTCCAAGTGCCCGCTAAGCCACCTACATAGTCCAAGTGCCCATTCTTTAACCTAGAAGTTCAAGTGCCCGCTAGGTAACCTAGACAGTCCAAGTGCCCGCTAGGTAACCTACATAGTCCAAGTGCCTGCTAGGTAACCTAAATAGTCCAAATCCCCGCTAGGGAAACTACATAGTCCAAGGGCCCACTAGTTAACCTAGATCGTCCATGTGTCCTCTAGTTAACCTACATAGTCCAAGTGCACGCTAGGTAACCTACATAGTGCAAGTGTCCGCCAGATAACCTACATAGTCCAAGTGCCAGTTAGGTAACCTACATAGTCCAAGTGCCCGCTAGGTAACCTACATAGTGCAAGTGTCCGCTAGTTAACCTACGTAGTCCAAGGGCCCGGTAGTTAACCTACATAGTCAAGTGCCCGATAGTTAACTTACATAGTTCAAGTGTCCGTAGGGAACATACATAGTCCAAGTGCCCGCTAGGGAACATTCATAGTCCAGGTGCCCGCTAGGGAACCTACGTATTCCAAGTGCCCGCTAGGGAATCTACATAGTCCAAGGGCCCGCTAGTTAACGTAGATAGTCCAAGTGCCGCTAGTTAATCTACATAGTCCAAGTGCTCGATAAGGAACCTACATAGTCCAAGTGCCCGCTCTGGAACATACATAGTCCAAGTGCCAGCTAGGGAATCTACATAGTCCAAGGGCCCGCTAGTTAACGTAGATAGTCCAAGTACCCGCTAGTTAACCTAGATAGACCAAGTACCCGCTAGGGAACGTACCTTGTCCAACTGCCCGATAGGGAACCTACATAGTCCAAGTGCCCGCTAGTTAACATAGGTAGTCCAAGTACCCGCTAGGAAACGTACGTAGTCCAAGTGCCCGCTAGTTAATGTACATAGTCCAAGTGCCTGCTAGGTAACGTAGATAGTCCAAGTGCCCGCTAGGGAACTTACATAGTCCAAGGGCCCGCTAGGGAACCTACATAGTCCAAGTGCCTGTTAGCTAACCTAGATAGTCCCAGTGCCCGCTAGGTAACCTAGATAGTCCAACAGCCCGGTAGGTAACCTACATACTCCAAGTACCCGCTAGGTAACGTAGATAGTCCAAGTGCCCGCTAGGTAACCTAGAGTCCAAGTGCTCGCTGGTTAACCTACATAATCCAAGTGCCCGCTATGCAACCTAGATAGTCAAAGTGCCCGTTAGGTAACCTAGATAGTCCAAGTGCCCGCTAGGTAACTTACATTGTCCAAGTTCCGGCTAGGTAAGCTAGATACTCAAAGTGCCCGTTACCTAACCTAAATAGTCCAAGTGCCCGCTAAGCCACCTACATAGTCCAAGTGCCCATTCGTTAACCTAGAAGTTCAAGTGCCCGCTAGGTAACCTAGACAGTCCAAGTGCCCGCTAGGTAACCTACATAATCCAAGTGCCCGCTAGGTAACCTAAATAGTCCAAATCCCCGCTAGGGAAACTACATAGTCCAAGGGCCCACTAGTTAACCTAGATCGTCCATGTGTCCTCTAGTTAACCTACATAGTCCAAGTGCACGCTAGGTAACCTACATAGTGCAAGTGTCCGCCAGATAACCTACATAGTCCAAGAGCCAGTTAGGTAACCTACATAGTCCAAGTGCCCGCTAGGTAACCTACATAGTGCAAGTGTCCGATAGTTAACCTACGTAGTCCAAGGGCCCGGTAGTTAACCTACATAGTCAAGTGCCCGATAGTTAACTTACATAGTTCAAGTGTCCGTAGGGAACATACATAGTCCAAGTGCCCGCTAGGGAACATTCATAGTCCAAGTGCCCGCTAGGGAACCTACGTAGTCCAAGTGCCCGCTAAGGAATCTACATAGTCCAAGGGCCCGCTAGTTAACGTAGATAGTCCAAGTGCCGCTAGTTAATCTACATAGTCCAAGTGCTCGATAAGGAACCTACATAGTCCAAGTGCCCGCTCTGGAACCTACATAGTCCAAGTGCCTGCTAGGGAACCTACATAGTCCAAGTGCCCGCTCTGGAACATACATAGTCCAAGTGCCAGCTAGGGAATCTACATAGTCCAAGGGCCCGCTAGTTAACGTAGATGTTCCAAGTACCCGCTAGTTAACCTAGATAGACCAAGTACCCGCTAGGGAACGTACCTTGTCCAACTGCCCGATAGGGAACCTACATAGTCCAAGTGCCCGCTAGTTAACATAGGTAGTCCAAGTACCCGCTAGGAAACGTACGTAGTCCAAGTGCCCGCTAGTTAATGTACATAGTCCAAGTGCCTTCTAGGTAACGTAGATAGTCCAAGTGCTCGCTAGGGAACTTACATAGTCCAAGGGCCCGCTAGGGAACCTACATAGTCCAAGTGCCTGTTAGCTAACCTAGATAGTCCCAGTGCCCGCTAGGTAACCTAGATAGTCCAACAGCCCGGTAGGTAACCTACATACTCCAAGTACCCGCTAGGTAACGTAGATAGTTCAAGTGCCAGCTAGGTAACCTATATAGTCCAAGTGCCCGCTAGATAACCTACAAAGTCTAATTGCCCGCTCAGTAATCTATATAGTCCAAATGCCCGCTGGGAGCCTACATAATCCAAATGCCCGCTACGTAACCTAGATAGTCCAAGGGCCTGCTAGGTAACCTACATAGTCCTAGTGCCCCTAGTTAACCTACATTCTCCAAGTGCCCGATAGGTAACCTACATAGTCCTAGTGCCCCTAGTTAACCTACATTCTCCAAGTGCCCGCTAGGTAACCTACATAGTCCAAATACCCTCTAGTTAACCTACATAGTTCAAGTGCCCGATAGGGAACCTACATGATCCAAGTGCCCGCTAGGGAACCTACATAGTCCAAGTGCCAGTTAGGTAAACTAGATAGTCCAAATGCCCGGCAGGAAACCCACATAGTCCAAGTGCCCGCTAGGGAACTTACATAGTACAAGGGCCCGCTAGGGAACCTACATAGTCCAAGTGCCCGTTCGTTAACCTAGATAGTCCAAGTGCCCGCTAGGAAACCTACATAGTCCAAGGGCCCGCTAGGTAACCTAGATAGTCCAAGTGCCCGCTAGGTAACTTGGAGTCCAAGTGCTCGCTAGTTAACCTACATAGTCCAAGTGCCCGCTATGTAACCTAGATAGTCAAAGTGCCCGTTAGGTAGCCTAGATAGTCCAAGTGCCCGCTAGGTAACTTACATTGACCAAGTTCCCGCTAGTTAACCTAGATAGTCCAAGTGCCCCTTACCTAACCTAGATAGTCCAAGTGCCCGCTAGGCAACCTACATAGTCCAAGAGCCCGTTCGTTAACCTAGAAGTCCAAGTGCCCGCTAGGTAACCTAGACAGTAGAAATGCCCGCTAGGTTACCTGCATATTCCATGTGCCCGTTCGTTAACCTAGATAGTCCAAGTGCCCACTAGGTAAACTACAGAGTCCAAGTGCCCGCTAGGTAACCTATAAAGTCCAAATGCCCTCTAGGTAACCTACATAGTCCAAAGGCTCACTTGTTAACTTTGATAGTCCAAGTGCCTGCTAATTAACCTAGATCGTCCAAGTGCCCGCTTGTTAACCTAGATTGTCCAAGTGCCTGCTAGTTAACCTACATAGTCCAAAGGCCCACTAGTTAACCTAGATAGTCCAAGTGTCCTCTAGTTAACCTACATAGTGCAAGTGCCCGCTAGTTAACCTACATAATCTAAGTGCCCGTTAGCTAACCTAGATAGTCCAAGGGCCCGCTAGTTGACCTACATATTCCAAGTGCCAGCTAGGTAACCTAGATAGTACAAGTGCCCGCTAGGGAACCTAGATAGTCCAAGTGCCTGTTAGCTAACCTAGATAGTGCAAGTGGCGGCTAGGTAACGTACATAGTCCAAGTGCCCATTCGTAAACCTAGATAATCCCAGTGCCCACTAGGTAACCTAGACAGTCCAAGTGCCCGCTAGTTAACCTACATAGTCCAAGTACCCGCTAGGTAACCTACATAGTCCAAGGGCTCACTTGTTAACTTTGATAGTCCAAGTGCCCGCTAGTTAACCTAGATCGTCCAAGTGCCCGCTTGTTAACCTAGATTGTCCAGTGCCTGCTAGTTAACCTACATAGTCCAAGGGCCCACTAGTTAACCTAGATAGTCCAAGTGTCCTCTAGTTAACCTACATAGTGCAAGTGCCCGCTAGTTAACCTACATAATCTAAGTGCCCGTTAGCTAACCTAGATAGTCCAAGTGCTCGCTAGTTAACCTATATACTCCAAGTTCCCGCTATGTAACCTAGATAGTCAAAGTGCCCGTAAGGTAACCTAGATAGTCCAAGTGCCCGCTAGGTAACTTACATTGTCCAAGTTCCCGCTAGGTAACTTAGATAGTCCAAGTTCCCTTTACCTAACCTAGATAGTCCAAGTGCCCGCTAGGCAACCTACATAGTCCACGAGCCCGTTCTTTAACCTAGAAGTCCAAGTGCCTGCTAGGTAACCTAGAGAGTCCAAGTGCCCGCTAGGTTACCTGCATATTCCAAGTGCCCGTTCGTTAACCTAGATAGTCCAAGTGCCCACTAGGTAACCTACATAGTCCAAGTACCCGCTAGGTAACCTATATAGTCCAAGTGCCCGCTAGGTAACCTAGATAGTCCAAGTGCCCGCTAGTTAACCTACATAGTCCAAGGGCTCACTTGTTAACTTTGATAGTCCAGCTGCCCGCTACTTAACTTAGATCGTCCAAGTGCCCGCTAGTTAACCTAGATTTTCCAAGTGCCTGCTAGTTAACCTACATAGCCAAGGGCCCAGTATTTAACCTAGATAGTCCAAGTGTCCTCTAGTTAACCTATATGCCAAGTGCCGGCTACGTAACCTAGATAGTCCAAGTGCCCGCTAGTTAACCTACATATTCCAAGTGCCCGCTAGTTAACATAGATAGTCCAAGTGCCCCTGGGGAATGTACATAGTCCAAGTGCCCGCTAGGTAACATAGATAGTGCAAGTGCCCGCTAGTTAACCTAGATAGTTCTAGTACCCCTAGGTAACCTAGATCGTCCAAGGGCCCCCTAGTTAGCCTACATAGTCCAAGTGCCCGCTAGGTAACCTAGATAGTCCAAGTGCCCGCTAGGAAACCTACATTGTCCAAGTTCCCGCTAGGTAACCGAGATAGTCCAAGTGCCCGTTACCTAACCTAGATAGTCCAAGTGCCCGCTGGGCAACATACATAGTCCAAGTGCCCGTTCGTTAACCTAGATAGTCCAAGTGCCCGCTAGGGAACCTATATAGTCCAAGTGCTATCTAGGTAACCTAGATAGTGCAAGGGCCCGCTAGTTAACCTACATAATCGAAGAGCTCGCTTGTTAACTTTGATAGTCCAAGTGCCCGTTAGCTAACCTAGATAATCCAAGAGCCCGCTAGGTAACCTAGACTGTCCAAGTGCCCGCTAGGTTACCTACATAGTCTAAATGCCCGTTCCTTAACCTATATAGTCCAAGTGCCCGCTAGGAAGCCTACATAGTCCAAATGCCCACTAGTTAACCTAGATCGTCCATGTGTCCTCTAGTTAACCTACATAGTCCAAGTGCACGCTAGGTAACCTGCATAGTGCAAGTGTCCGCCAGATAACCTACATAGTCCAAGTGCCAGTTAGGTAACCTACATAGTCCAAGTGCCCGCAAGGTAACCTACATAGTGCAAGTGTCCGCTAGTTAACTTACGTAGTCCAAGGGCCCGGTAGTTAACCTACATAGTCCAAGTGCCCGGTAGTTAACTTACATAATTCAAGTGTCCGTAGGGAACATACATAGTCCAAGTGCCCGCTAGGGAACATTCATAGTCCAAGTGCCCGCTAGGGAACCTACGTAGTCCAAGTGCCCGCTAGGGAATCTACATAGTCCAAGGGCCCGCTAGTTAACGTAGATAGTCCAAGTGCCGCTAGTTAATCTACATAGTCCAAGTGCTCGATAAGGAACCTACATAGTCCAAGTGCCCGCTCTGGAACCTACATAGTCCAAGTGCCTGCTAGGGAACCTACATAGTCCAAGTGCCCGCTCTGGAACATACATAGTCCAAGTGCCCGCTACGGAATCTACATAGTCCAAGGGCCCGCTAGTTAACGTAGATAGTCCAAGTACCCGCTAGTTAACCTAGATAGACCAAGTACCCGCTGGGGAACGTACCTTGTCCAACTGCCCGATAGGGAACCTACATAGTCCAAGTGCCCGCTAGTTAACATAGGTAGTCCAAATACCCTCTAGGAAACGTACGTAGTCCATGTGCCCGCTAGTTAACGTACATAGTCCAAGTTCCTACTAGGTAACGTAGATAGTCCAAGTGCCCGCTAGGGAACTTACATAGTCCAAGGGCCCGCTAGGGAACCTACATAGGCCAAGTGCCCGTTAGCTAACCTAGATAGTCCCAGTGCCCGCTAGGTAACCTAGATAGTCCAACAGGCCGGTAGGTAACCTACATACTCCAAGTACCGCTAGGTAACGTAGATAGTTCAAGTGCCAGCTAGGTAACCTAGATAGTCCAATTGCCCGCTGGATAACCTACAAAGTCTAATTGCCCACTCAGTAATCTATAGAGTCCAAATGCCCGCTGGGAGCCTACGTAATCCAAATGCCCGCTACGTAACCTAGATAGTCCAAGGGCCCGCTAGGTAACTTACATTGTCCAAGTTCCCGCTAGGTAACCTAGATAGTCCAAGTGCCCGTTACCTAACCTAGATAGTCCAAGTGCCCGCTAGGCAACCTACATAATCCAAGAGCCCGTTCGTTAACGTAGAAGTCCAAGTGCCCGCTAGGTATCCTAGACAGTCTAAGTGCCCGCTAGGTTACCTGCATATTCCAAGTGCCCGTTCGTTAACCTAGATATTCCAAGTGCCCACTAGGTAACCTAGATAGTCCAAGGGCCCGCTAGTTAACCTACATAGTCCAAGGGCTCACTTGTTAACTTTGATAGTCCAAATGCCCACTAGTTAAACTAGAGCGTCCAAGTGCCCGCTAGTTAACCTAGATTGTCCAAGTGCCTGCAGTTAACCTACATAGTCCAAGGGCCCACTAGTTAACTTAGATAGTCCAAGTGTCCTCTAGTTAACCTACATAGTCCAAGTGCCCGCTAGTTAACCTATATACCAAGTGCCCGCTACGTAACCTAGATAGGTCAAGGGCACGCTAGTTAACCTACATAGTCCAAGTGCCCGCTAGGCAACCTAGATAGTCCAAGTGTCCGCTAGTTACCCTGGATAGTCCAAGTGCCTGCTAGGTAACCTACATAGTGCAAGTGTCCACTAGTTAACCTACATATTCCAAGTGCCCGCTAGTTAACATAGATAGTCCTAGTGCCCGCTAGGTAACCTAGATAGTGCAAGTGCCGGCTAGTTAACCTAGATAGTTCAAGTACCTGCTAGGTAACCTAGATCGTCCAAGGGCCCCCTAGTTAGCCTACATAGTCCAAGTGCCCGCTAGGTAACCTAGATACTCCAAATGCCCGTTCGGTAACCTAGATAGTCCAAGTGCCCTTTAGGGAATCTAGATAGTCCAAGGGCCCGCTAGTAAACCTACATAGTCCATGGGCACGCTAGTTAACCTACATAGTGCAAGTGCCCGCTAGTTAACATACATAATCTAAGTGCCCATTAGCAAACCTAGATAGTCCAAGGGCCTGTTAGTTGACCTACATAGTCCATGTGCCAGCTAGGTAACCTAGATAGTACAAGTGCCCGCTAGGGAACCTAGATAGTCCAAGTGCCTGTTAGCTAACCTAGATAGTGCAAGTGGCGGATAGTTAACCTACATAGTCCACGTGCCCATTCGTTAACCTAGATAATTCAAGTGGCCGCTAGGTAACCTAGACAGTCCAAGTGCCCGCTAGTTAACCTACATAGTCCAAGTGCCTGATAGGGAACCTACATAATCCAAGTGCCCGCTAGTCAACCTACATAGTCCAAGTGCCCGTTAGTTAACCTAGATAGTCAAAGTGCCTGCTATGTAACCTACATAGTCCAAGTGCCCGCTAGGTAACCTACATAGAACAAGTGCACGCTAGGTAACCTAAATAGTCCAAATGCCCGCTAGGGAAACTACATAGTCCAAGTGCCCGCTAGTTAACCTAGATAGTCCAATGCCTGCTAGTAAACCTACATAATCCATGGGCCCGCTAGTTAACCTACATATTGCAAGGGCCCGCTAGTTAACCTAGATCATGCAAGTGTCCGCTAGTTAACCTACATAGTCCAAGTACACGCTAGTTAACCTAGATCGTACAAGTTCCCGCTAGTTAACCTACATAGTAGAAGGGCCCGCTAGTTAAACCACATAGTCCAAGGGCCCGCTAGTTAACCTACATCGTCCAAGGGCCCGCTAGTTAACCTTGATAGTCCAAGTGCCCGCTAGGTAACCTAGACAGTTCAAGTGACCACTAGGTTACCTACGTAGTCCAAGTGCCTCTTCGTTAACCTCATACTCCAAGTGCCCGCTAGGTAACCTATGAGTCCAAATGCCCGCTAGGGACCCTAATAATCCAAGTGCCCGCTAGGTAACCTAGATAGTCCAAGTGCTCACCAGTTAACCTAGATAGTCCAAGTGCCCGCTAGTTAACCTAGATAGACCAAGTGCCCGCTAGGGAGCCTACCTAGTCCAAGTGCCCGATAGGGAACCTACAGAGTCCAAGTGCCCGCTAGTTAACATAGATATTCCAAGTACCCGCTAGGAAAAGTACATAGTCCAAGTGTCCGCTAGTTAACCTACATAGTCCAAATGCCCACTAGGTAACGTACATAGTCCAAGTGCCCGCTAGGGAACGTACATAATCCAAGTGCCCGCTAGGTAACCTAGATAGTCCAAGTGCCCGCTAGTTAACCTACATAGTCCAAGTGCCTGCTAGGTAACCTAGATAGTCCAAGTGCCCATTAGTTAACCTACATAGTCCAAAGTCCCCCTAGGTAACCTAGATAGTCCAAAGGCCCGCTAGGTAACCTACATTGTCCTAGTGCCCCCTAGTTAACCTACATTCTCCAAGGGCCCGATAGGGAACCTACATAGTCCAAGTGCCCGCTAGGTAACCTACATAGTCCAAATGCCCGCTAGTTAACCTACATGGTTCAAGTGCTGTTAGGTAACCTAGATAGCCCAAATGCCCGCTAGGGAACCCACATCGTCCAAGTGCCCACTTGGGATCTTACATAGTCCAAGGGCCCCCTAGGGAACTTACATAGTCCACGGACCCGCTAGGGAACTTACATACTCCAAGGGCCCACTAGGGAACCTACATAGTCCAAGTGCCCGTTAGTTTACCTAGATAGTCCAAGTGCCCTCTAGGTAACCTAGATAGTCCAACAGCCCGGTAGGTAACGTACATACTCCAAGTACCCGCTAGGTAACGTAGATAGTTCAAGTGCCAGCTAGATAACCTAGATAGTCCAAGTGCCCGCTAGGTAACCTTCAAAGTCTAAGTGCCAGCTAGATAATCTATATAGTCCAAATGCCCGCTAGGGAGCCTACATAATCCAAATGCCCGCTAGGTAACCTAGATATTCAAGGGCCCGCTAGGTAACCAACATAGTCCTAGTGGCCCCTAGTTAACCTACATTTTCCAAGTGCCCGATAGGGAACCTACATAGTCCAAGTGCCAGCTAGGTAACCTACATAGTCCAAATGCCCTCTAGTTAACCAACATAGTCCAAGTTCCCGCTAGGGAACTTACATAGTCCAAGGGCCGCTAGGGAACCTACATAATCCAAGTGCCCGTTAGTTAACCTACATAGTCCAAGGGCCTGCAATGTAACCTAGATAGTCCAACAGCCCGTTTTACCGTGGAAGACGGGTCACCACAGAGCTGTCTCTTTTGTGTTGAGACAAACTTTGCTGAATTTACCTGCCAGCAGTTGGGTGTCCTCCCTTTCTTTTAAGGCAGATGGAGACGCACGAGTGTAAAGAGAACGGTGAATGGTGGCCGTTGATAAGCCAGGATCATCAGAAACTGCAGAGTAAATTTTAGGAACGTAGACGTAGGACAGCGGAGAAAACTTCACTCAGGGATTTCAGGGAACTCTCCTTACAATAATGAGACGTGACACGCCTAGTGCCTGGGGGCAACCCGGCTCCTGCCCTAGGTAGTTTTGTTGAGCGTGCCTCCCTCAGGTGGTCCCTTTTCTCTCCCAGCAATATTGTTCCGTGAAATTCTGCCGATGATGAAAACTGTTTGCCATGGCTTTGTCCTTTCACCTCATTGGCCTCATCTTTGAAGAACAAATGCTTTTCTACACGGGTGCTGCCTCCCTGAGCTTTCCTTTGTCTTGGCTCAATCGATGCAGATTCCTGTGCTGAATACGCCATGGACTATCACAGGTAAGTTCTTGTCAGTATACCGGGCAAACGCAGCAATTTCGAATGTCAAGACCCACCTGGCTTGATCAAGGTTCTTTATTCCAGTGAAAAGGATTTTTATCCAAATTCTAGAGGAGCACCAGTGTGCCTCTGGGAGCTACACCCGGGCCTGCTGAACAGCGGCTCCGGAGTTTTCATTTTCTGACTAAAATTCAACACGGAATTTCATGGATCTAAGGAAACCGTGAATTGTGGACGTACCAGATTCTCACATCTTCATTGTCTTTTGGAAGCTGAAGTTTCCCAGTCTGATCCGGCTGCCACTTCATTTCTGGCAATGATCATTCAATTGTGGACGTTCAGCCTTCTTCGGAATTCTCTTATACCGGCATGTTCCCTCGCCACATAAAGACCACTCGGTGGAGGTTTATGTGACTCAGGACAACTCTTTATTTCAGGCGTCTAGAACAAAGGGAATTCACAGAGGTTGATGATCACTTATTAAAGTCCCGTTTCTCTATGATGCCCACTGATGACACTTCTACATCGGAGGGCAAAGAGCTCGTGCAGCATGATATTCTCATTTCAGCCAGGCCACCTGCAATTTCTTCCTTGCAGAAAAATCTTTCCCAGTGTACTTCTTTAAAATGCTGCAAAATAGTGGGACAGAAGATTTCGGTTTAGCGTTCACTTTAAACGGGCATAGGTACAGGCATGTGGGCATGTTTAGAGACAGTGTTTCACTGGTCTAGGGTAAAGGGTGAAGCGCCTGGGTTCCCGTGCTTCACTACTGTATGGCCTCAAGATGATGTGTAGGCACAGCGGCAAATCCATCGGTGGCAATTCTCTCATATTGTCATTGCGATGGGAAGATTCCTTATTCGCTAGGAATTGTTTTACCGTGGAAGACGGGTCACCACAGAGCTGTCTCTTTTGTGTTGAGACAAACTTTGCTGAATTTACCTGCCAGCAGTTGCGTGTCCTCCCTTTCTTTTAAGGCCGATGGAGACACACGAGTGTAAGGAGAACGGTGAATGGTAGCCGTTCATAAGCCAGGATCATCAGAAACTGCAGAGTAAATTTTAGGAACGTAGACGTAGGACAGCGGAGAAAACTTCACTCAGGGACTTCAGGGAACTCTCCTTATAATGCTGAGACCTGACACGCCTAGTGCCTGGGGGAAACCCGGCTCCTGCCCTAGGTAGTTTTGTTGAGCGTGCTTCCCTCAGGTGGTTCCTTTTCTCTCCCAGCAATATTGCTCCGTGAAATTCTGCCGATGATGAAAACTGTTTGCCATGGCTTTGTCCTTTCACCTCATTGGCCTCATCTTTGAAGTACAAATGCTTTTCTACACGGGTGCTGCCTCCCTGAGCTTTCCTTTGTCTTGGCTCAATCGATGCAGATTCCTGTGCTGAATACGCCATGGACTAGCACAGGTGGGTTCTTGTCAGTATACCGGGCAAACGCAGCAATTTCGATTGTCAAGACCCACCTGGCTTGATCAAGGTTCTTTATTCCAGTGAAAAGAATTTTTATCCAAATTCTAGAGGAGCACCAGTGTGCCTCCGGGAGCTACACCCGGGCCTGCTGAACAGCGGCTCCGGAGTTTTCATTTTCTGACTAAAATTCAACACGGAATTTCATGGATCTAAGGAAACCATGAATTGTGGACATACCAGATTCTCACATCTTCCTTGTCTAATGGAAGCTGAAGTTTCCCAGTCTGATCCGGCTGCCACTTCATTTCTGGCAATGATCATTCAATTGTGGACGTTCAGCCTTCTTCGGAATTTTCTTATACCGGCATGTTCCCGCGCCACATAAAGACCACTCGGTGGAGGTTTATGTGACTCAGGACAACTCTTTATTTCAGGCGTCTAGAACAAAGGGAATTCACAGAGGTTGATGATCACTTATTAAAGTCCCGTTTCTCTATGATGCCCACTGATGACACTTCTACATCGGAGGGCAAAGAGCTCGTGCAGCATGATATTCTCATTTCAGCCATGCCGCCTGCAGTTCCTTCCTTGCAGAAAAATCTTTCCCAGTGTACTTCTTTAAAATGCTGCAAAATAGTGGGACAGAAGATTTCGGTTTAGCGTTCACTTTAAACGGGCATAGGTACAGGCATGTGGGCATGTTTAGAGACAGTGTTTCACTGGTCTAGGGTAAAGGGTGAAGCGCCTGGGTTCCGGTGCTTCACTACTGTATGGCCTCAAGATGATGTGTAGGCACAGCGGCAAATCCATCGGTGGCAATTCTTTCATATTGTCATTGCGATGGGAAGATTCCTTATTCGCTAGGAAATGTTTTACCATGGAAGACGGGTCACCACAGAGCTGTCTCTTTTGTGTTGAGACAAACTTTGCTGAATTTACCTGCCAGCAGTTGCGTGTCCTCCCTTTCTTTTAAGGTCGATGGAGACGCACGAGTGTAAGGAGAACGGTGAATGGTGGCCGTTCATAAGCCAGAATCATCAGAAACCGCAGAGTAAATTTTAGGAACGTAGACGTAGGACAGCGGAGAAAACTTCACTCAGGGACTTCAGGGAACTCTCCTTACAATGCTGAGGCCTGACACGCCTAGTGCCTGGGGGCAACCCGGCTCCTGCCCTAGGTAGTTTTGTTGAGCTTGCCTCCCTCAGGTGGTGCCTTTTCTCTCCCAGCAATATTGCTCCGTGAAATTCTGCCGATGAAGAAAACTGATTGCTATGGCTTTGCCTTTCACCTCATTGGCCTCATCTTTGAAGTACAAATGCTTTTCTACAAGGGTGCTGCCTCCCTGAGCTTTCCTTTCTCTTGGCTCAATCTATGCAGATTCCTGTGCTGAATACGCCATGGACTAGCACAGGTGGGTTCTTGTCAGTATACCGGGCAAACGCAGCAATTTCGATTGTCAAGACCCACCTGGCTTAATCAAGGTTCTTTATTCCAGTGAAAACGATTTTTATCCAAATTCTAGAGGAGCACCAGTGTGCCTCTGGGAGCTACACCCGGGCCTGCTGAACAGCGGCTCCGGAGTTTTCATTTTCTGACTAAAATTCAGCACGGAATTTCATGGATCTAAGGAAACCGTGAATTGTGGACGTACCAGAATTTCACATGTTCATTGTCTAATGGAAGCTGAAGTTTCCCAGTCTGATCCGGCTGCCACATCATTTCTGGCATTGACCATTCAAATGTGGACGTTCAGCCTTCTTCGGAATTCTCTTATACCGGCATGTTCCCGCGCCACATAAAGACCACTCGGTGGAGGTTTATGTGACTCAGGACAACTCTTTATTGCAGGCATCTAGAACAAAGGGAATTCACAGAGGTTGATGATCACTTATTAAAGTCCCGTTTCTCTATGATGCCCACTGATGACACTTCTACATCGGAGGGCAAAGAGCTCGTGCAGCATGATATTCTCATTTCAGCCATGCCGCCTGCAGTTCCTTCCTTGCAGAAAAATCTTTCCCAGTGTACTTCTTTAAAATGCTGCAAAATAGTGGGACAGAAGATTTCGGTTTAGCGTTCACTTTAAACGGGCATAGGTACAGGCATGTGGGCATGTTTAGAGACAGTGTTTCACTGGTCTAGGGTAAAGGGTGAAGCGCCTGGGTTCCCGTGCTTCACTACTGTATGGCCGCAAGATGATGTGTAGGCACAGCGGCAAATCCATCGGTGGCAATTCTCTCATATTGTCATTGCGATGGGAAGATGCCTTATTCGCTAGGAATTGTTTTACCGTGGAAGACGGGTCACCACAGAGCTGTCTCTTTTGTGTTGAGACAAACTTTGCTGAATTTACCTGCCAGCAGTTGCGTGTCCTCCCTTTCTTTTAAGGCCGATGGAGACACACGAGTGTAAGGAGAACGGTGAATGGTAGCCGTTCATAAGCCAGGATCATCAGAAACTGCAGAGTAAATTTTAGGAACGTAGACGTAGGACAGCGGAGAAAACTTCACTCAGGGACTTCAGGGAACTCTCCTTACAATGCTGAGACCTGACACGCCTAGTGCCTGGGGGAAACCCGGCTCCTGCCCTAGGTAGTTTTGTTGAGCGTGCTTCCCTCAGGTGGTTCCTTTTCTCTCCCAGCAATATTGCTCCGTGAAATTCTGCCGATGATGAAAACTGTTTGCCATGGCTTTGTCCTTTCACCTCATTGGCCTCATCTTTGAAGTACAAATGCTTTTCTACACGGGTGCTGCCTCCCTAAGCTTTCCTTTGTCTTGGCTCAATCGATGCAGATTCCTGTGCTGAATACGCCATGGACTAGCACAGGTGGGTTCTTGTCAGTATACCGGGCAAACGCAGCAATTTCGATTGTCAAGACCCACCTGGCTTGATCAAGGTTCTTTATTCCAGTGAAAACGATTTTTATCCAAATTCTAGAGGAGCACCAGTGTGCCTCTGGGAGCTACACCCGGGCCTGCTGAACAGCGGCTCCGGAGTTTTCATTTTCTGACTAAAATTCAGCACGGAATTTCATGGATCTAAGGAAACCGTGAATTGTGGACGTACCAGAATCTCACATGTTCATTGTCTAATGGAAGCTGAAGTTTCCCAGTCTGATCCGGCTGCCACATCATTTCTGGCATTGACCATTCAAATGTGGACGTTCAGCCTTCTTCGGAATTCTCTTATACCGGCATGTTCCCGCGCCACATAAAGACCACTCGGTGGAGGTTTATGTGACTCAGGACAACTCTTTATTGCAGGCGTCTAGAACAAAGGGAATTCACAGAGGTTGATGATCACTTATTAAAGTCCCGTTTCTCTATGATGCCCACTGATGACACTTCTACATCGGAGGGCAAAGAGCTCGTGCAGCATGATATTCTCATTTCAGCCATGCCGCCTGCAGTTCCTTCCTTGCAGAAAAATCTTTCCCAGTGTACTTCTTTAAAATGCTGCAAAATAGTGGGACAGAAGATTTCGGTTTAGCGTTCACTTTAAACGGGCATAGGTACAGGCATGTGGGCATGTTTAGAGACAGTGTTTCACTGGTCTAGGGTAAAGGGTGAAGCGCCAGGGTTCCGGTGCTTCACTACTGTATGGCCTCAAGATGATGTGTAGGCACAGCGGCAAATCCATCGGTGGCAATTCTCTCATATTGTCATTGCGATGGGAAGATTCCTTATTCGCTAGGAAATGTTTTACCATGGAAGACGGGTCACCACAGAGCTGTCTCTTTTGTGTTGAGACAAACTTTGCTGAATTTACCTGCCAGCAGTTGCGTGTCCTCCCTTTCTTTTAAGTCCGATGGAGACGCACGAGTGTAAGGAGAACGGTGAATGGTGGCCGTTCATAAGCCAGAATCATCAGAAACCGCAGAGTAAATTTTAGGAACGTAGACGTAGGACAGCGGAGAAAACTTCACTCAGGGACTTCAGGGAACTCTCCTTACAATGCTGAGGCCTGACACGCCTAGTGCCTGGGGGCAACCCGGCTCCTGCCCTAGGTAGTTTTGTTGAGCGTGCCTCCCTCAGGTGGTGCCTTTTCTCTCCCAGCAATATTGCTCCGTGAAATTCTGCCGATGAAGAAAACTGATTGCTATGGCTTTGTCCTTTCACCTCATTGGCCTCATCTTTGAAGTACAAATGCTTTTCTACAAGGGTGCTGCCTCCCTGAGCTTTCCTTTCTCTTGGCTCAATCTATGCAGATTCCTGTGCTGAATACGCCATGGACTAGCACAGGTGGGTTCTTGTCAGTATACCGGGCAAACGCAGCAATTTCGATTGTCAAGACCCACCTGGCTTGATCAAGGTTCTTTATTCCAGTGAAAACGATTTTTATCCAAATTCTAGAGGAGCACCAGTGTGCCTCTGGGAGCTACACCCGGGCCTGCTGAACAGCGGCTCCGGAGTTTTCATTTTCTGACTAAAATTCAGCACGGAATTTCATGGATCTAAGGAAACCGTGAATTGTGGACGTACCAGAATCTCACATGTTCATTGTCTAATGGAAGCTGAAGTTTCCTAGTCTGATCCGGCTGCCACATCATTTCTGGCATTGACCATTCAAATGTGGACGTTCAGCCTTCTTCGGAATTCTCTTATACCGGCATGTTCCCGCGCCACATAAAGACCACTCGGTGGAGGTGTATGTGACTCAGGACAACTCTTTATTGCAGGCGTCTAGAACAAAGGGAATTCACAGAGGTTGATGATCACTTATTAAAGTCCCGTTTCTCTATGATGCCCACTGATGACACTTCTACATCTGAGGGCAAAGAGCTCGTGCAGCATGATATTCTCATTTCAGCCATGCCGCCTGCAGTTCCTTCCTTGCAGAAAAATCTTTCCCAGTGTACTTCTTTAAAATGCTGCAAAATAGTGGGACAGAAGATTTCGGTTTAGCGTTCACTTTAAACGGGCATAGGTACAGGCATGTGGGCATGTTTAGAGACAGTGTTTCACTGGTCTAGGGTAAAGGGTGAAGCGCCTGGGTTCCGGTGCTTCACTACTGTATGGCCTCAAGATGATGTGTAGGCACAGCGGCAAATCCATCGGTGGCAATTCTTTCATATTGTCATTGCGATGGGAAGATTCCTTATTCGCTAGGAAATGTTTTACCATGGAAGACGGGTCACCACAGAGCTGTCTCTTTTGTGTTGAGACAAACTTTGCTGAATTTACCTGCCAGCAGTTGCGTGTCCTCCCTTTCTTTTAAGGTCGATGGAGACGCACGAGTGTAAGGAGAACGGTGAATGGTGGCCGTTCATAAGCCAGAATCATCAGAAACCGCAGAGTAAATTTTAGGAACGTAGACGTAGGACAGCGGAGAAAACTTCACTCAGGGACTTCAGGGAACTCTCCTTACAATGCTGAGGCCTGACACGCCTAGTGCCTGGGGGCAACCCGGCTCCTGCCCTAGGTAGTTTTGTTGAGCTTGCCTCCCTCAGGTGGTGCCTTTTCTCTCCCAGCAATATTGCTCCGTGAAATTCTGCCGATGAAGAAAACTGATTGCTATGGCTTTGCCTTTCACCTCATTGGCCTCATCTTTGAAGTACAAATGCTTTTCTACAAGGGTGCTGCCTCCCTGAGCTTTCCTTTCTCTTGGCTCAATCTATGCAGATTCCTGTGCTGAATACGCCATGGACTAGCACAGGTGGGTTCTTGTCAGTATACCGGGCAAACGCAGCAATTTCGATTGTCAAGACCCACCTGGCTTAATCAAGGTTCTTTATTCCAGTGAAAACGATTTTTATCCAAATTCTAGAGGAGCACCAGTGTGCCTCTGGGAGCTACACCCGGGCCTGCTGAACAGCGGCTCCGGAGTTTTCATTTTCTGACTAAAATTCAGCACGGAATTTCATGGATCTAAGGAAACCGTGAATTGTGGACGTACCAGAATTTCACATGTTCATTGTCTAATGGAAGCTGAAGTTTCCCAGTCTGATCCGGCTGCCACATCATTTCTGGCATTGACCATTCAAATGTGGACGTTCAGCCTTCTTCGGAATTCTCTTATACCGGCATGTTCCCGCGCCACATAAAGACCACTCGGTGGAGGTTTATGTGACTCAGGACAACTCTTTATTGCAGGCATCTAGAACAAAGGGAATTCACAGAGGTTGATGATCACTTATTAAAGTCCCGTTTCTCTATGATGCCCACTGATGACACTTCTACATCGGAGGGCAAAGAGCTCGTGCAGCATGATATTCTCATTTCAGCCATGCCGCCTGCAGTTCCTTCCTTGCAGAAAAATCTTTCCCAGTGTACTTCTTTAAAATGCTGCAAAATAGTGGGACAGAAGATTTCGGTTTAGCGTTCACTTTAAACGGGCATAGGTACAGGCATGTGGGCATGTTTAGAGACAGTGTTTCACTGGTCTAGGGTAAAGGGTGAAGCGCCTGGGTTCCCGTGCTTCACTACTGTATGGCCGCAAGATGATGTGTAGGCACAGCGGCAAATCCATCGGTGGCAATTCTCTCATATTGTCATTGCGATGGGAAGATGCCTTATTCGCTAGGAATTGTTTTACCGTGGAAGACGGGTCACCACAGAGCTGTCTCTTTTGTGTTGAGACAAACTTTGCTGAATTTACCTGCCAGCAGTTGCGTGTCCTCCCTTTCTTTTAAGGCCGATGGAGACACACGAGTGTAAGGAGAACGGTGAATGGTAGCCGTTCATAAGCCAGGATCATCAGAAACTGCAGAGTAAATTTTAGGAACGTAGACGTAGGACAGCGGAGAAAACTTCACTCAGGGACTTCAGGGAACTCTCCTTACAATGCTGAGACCTGACACGCCTAGTGCCTGGGGGAAACCCGGCTCCTGCCCTAGGTAGTTTTGTTGAGCGTGCTTCCCTCAGGTGGTTCCTTTTCTCTCCCAGCAATATTGCTCCGTGAAATTCTGCCGATGATGAAAACTGTTTGCCATGGCTTTGTCCTTTCACCTCATTGGCCTCATCTTTGAAGTACAAATGCTTTTCTACACGGGTGCTGCCTCCCTAAGCTTTCCTTTGTCTTGGCTCAATCGATGCAGATTCCTGTGCTGAATACGCCATGGACTAGCACAGGTGGGTTCTTGTCAGTATACCGGGCAAACGCAGCAATTTCGATTGTCAAGACCCACCTGGCTTGATCAAGGTTCTTTATTCCAGTGAAAACGATTTTTATCCAAATTCTAGAGGAGCACCAGTGTGCCTCTGGGAGCTACACCCGGGCCTGCTGAACAGCGGCTCCGGAGTTTTCATTTTCTGACTAAAATTCAGCACGGAATTTCATGGATCTAAGGAAACCGTGAATTGTGGACGTACCAGAATCTCACATGTTCATTGTCTAATGGAAGCTGAAGTTTCCCAGTCTGATCCGGCTGCCACATCATTTCTGGCATTGACCATTCAAATGTGGACGTTCAGCCTTCTTCGGAATTCTCTTATACCGGCATGTTCCCGCGCCACATAAAGACCACTCGGTGGAGGTTTATGTGACTCAGGACAACTCTTTATTGCAGGCGTCTAGAACAAAGGGAATTCACAGAGGTTGATGATCACTTATTAAAGTCCCGTTTCTCTATGATGCCCACTGATGACACTTCTACATCGGAGGGCAAAGAGCTCGTGCAGCATGATATTCTCATTTCAGCCATGCCGCCTGCAGTTCCTTCCTTGCAGAAAAATCTTTCCCAGTGTACTTCTTTAAAATGCTGCAAAATAGTGGGACAGAAGATTTCGGTTTAGCGTTCACTTTAAACGGGCATAGGTACAGGCATGTGGGCATGTTTAGAGACAGTGTTTCACTGGTCTAGGGTAAAGGGTGAAGCGCCAGGGTTCCGGTGCTTCACTACTGTATGGCCTCAAGATGATGTGTAGGCACAGCGGCAAATCCATCGGTGGCAATTCTCTCATATTGTCATTGCGATGGGAAGATTCCTTATTCGCTAGGAAATGTTTTACCATGGAAGACGGGTCACCACAGAGCTGTCTCTTTTGTGTTGAGACAAACTTTGCTGAATTTACCTGCCAGCAGTTGCGTGTCCTCCCTTTCTTTTAAGTCCGATGGAGACGCACGAGTGTAAGGAGAACGGTGAATGGTGGCCGTTCATAAGCCAGAATCATCAGAAACCGCAGAGTAAATTTTAGGAACGTAGACGTAGGACAGCGGAGAAAACTTCACTCAGGGACTTCAGGGAACTCTCCTTACAATGCTGAGGCCTGACACGCCTAGTGCCTGGGGGCAACCCGGCTCCTGCCCTAGGTAGTTTTGTTGAGCGTGCCTCCCTCAGGTGGTGCCTTTTCTCTCCCAGCAATATTGCTCCGTGAAATTCTGCCGATGAAGAAAACTGATTGCTATGGCTTTGTCCTTTCACCTCATTGGCCTCATCTTTGAAGTACAAATGCTTTTCTACAAGGGTGCTGCCTCCCTGAGCTTTCCTTTCTCTTGGCTCAATCTATGCAGATTCCTGTGCTGAATACGCCATGGACTAGCACAGGTGGGTTCTTGTCAGTATACCGGGCAAACGCAGCAATTTCGATTGTCAAGACCCACCTGGCTTGATCAAGGTTCTTTATTCCAGTGAAAACGATTTTTATCCAAATTCTAGAGGAGCACCAGTGTGCCTCTGGGAGCTACACCCGGGCCTGCTGAACAGCGGCTCCGGAGTTTTCATTTTCTGACTAAAATTCAGCACGGAATTTCATGGATCTAAGGAAACCGTGAATTGTGGACGTACCAGAATCTCACATGTTCATTGTCTAATGGAAGCTGAAGTTTCCTAGTCTGATCCGGCTGCCACATCATTTCTGGCATTGACCATTCAAATGTGGACGTTCAGCCTTCTTCGGAATTCTCTTATACCGGCATGTTCCCGCGCCACATAAAGACCACTCGGTGGAGGTGTATGTGACTCAGGACAACTCTTTATTGCAGGCGTCTAGAACAAAGGGAATTCACAGAGGTTGATGATCACTTATTAAAGTCCCGTTTCTCTATGATGCCCACTGATGACACTTCTACATCTGAGGGCAAAGAGCTCGTGCAGCATGATATTCTCATTTCAGCCAGGCCGCCTGCAATTTCTTCCTTGCAGAAAAATCTTTCCCAGTGTACTTCTTTAAAATGCTGCAAAATAGTGGGACAGAAGATTTCGGTTTAGCGTTCACTTTAAACGGGCATAGGTACAGGCATGTGGGCATGTTTAGAGACAGTGTTTCACTGGTCTAGGGTAAAGGGTGAAGCGCCTGGGTTCCCGTGCTTCACTACTGTATGGCCGCAAGATGATGTGTAGGCACAGCGGCAAATCCATCGGTGGCAATTCTCTCATATTGTCATTGCGATGGGAAGATTCCTTATTCGCTAGGAATTCTTTACCGTGGAAGAAGGGTGACCACAGAGCTGTCTCTTTTGTGTCGAGACAAACTTTGCTGAATTTACCTGCCAGCAGTTGCGTGTCCTCCCTTTCTTTTAAGGCCGATGGAGACGCACGAGTGTAAGGAGAACGGTGAATGGTGGCCGTTCATAAGCCAGGATCATCAGAAACCGCAGAGTAAATTTTAGGAACGTAGACGTAGGACAGCGAAGAAAACTTCACTCAGGGACTTCAGGGAACTCTCCTTACAATGCTGAGGCCTGACACGCCTAGTGCCTGGGGGCAACCCGGCTCCTGCCCTAGGTAGTTTTGTTGAGCGTGCCTCCCTCAGGTTGTGCCTTTTCTCTCCCAGCATTATTGCTCCGTGAAATTCTGCCGATGATGAAAACTGCCATGGCTTTGTCCTTTCACCTCATTGGCCTCATCTTTGAAGTACAAATGCTTTTCTACACGGGTGCTGCCTCCCTGAGCTTTCCTTTGTCTTGGCTCAATCGATGCAGATTCCTGTGCTGAATACGCCATGGACTATCACAGGTAAGTTCTTGTCAGTATACCGGGCAAACGCAGCAATTTCGAATGTCAAGACCCACCTGGCTTGATCAAGGTTCTTTATTCCAGTGAAAACGATTTTTATCCAAATTCTAGAGGAGCACCAGTGTGCCTCTGGGAGCTACACCCGGGCCTGCTGAACAGCGGCTCCGGAGTTTTCATTTTCTGACTAAAATTCAGCACGGAATTTCATGGATCTAAGGAAACCGTGAATTGTGGACGTACCAGAATTTCACATGTTCATTGTCTAATGGAAGCTGAAGTTTCCCAATCTGATCCGGCTGCCACATCATTTCTGGCATTGACCATTCAAATGTGGACGTTCAGCCTTCTTCGGAATTCTCTTATACCGGCATGTTCCCGCGCCACATAAAGACCACTCGGTGGAGGTTTATGTGACTCAGGACAACTCTTTATTGCAGGCATCTAGAACAAAGGGAATTCACAGAGGTTGATGATCAGTTATTAAAGTCCCGTTTCTCTATGATGCCCACTGATGACACTTCTACATCGGAGGGCAAAGAGCTCGTGCAGCATGATATTCTCATTTCAGCCATGCCGCCTGCAGTCCCTTCCTTGCAGAAAAATCTTTCCCAGTGTACTTCTTTAAAATGCTGCAAAATAGTGGGACAGAAGATTTCGGTTTAGCGTTCACTTTAAACGGGCATAGGTACAGGCATGTGGGCATGTTTAGAGATAGTGTTTCACTGGTCTAGGGTAAAGGGTGAAGCGCCTGGGTTCCGGTGCTTCACCACTGTATGGCCGCAAGATGATGTGTAGGCACAGCGGCAAATCCATCGGTGGCAATTCTCTCATATTGTCATTGCGATGGGAAGATTCCTTATTCGCTAGGAATTCTTTACCGTGGAAGAATGGTGACCACAGAGCTGTCTCTTTTGTGTCGAGACAAACTTTGCTGAATTTACCTGCCAGCAGTTGCGTGTCCTCCCTTTCTTTTAAGGCCGATGGAGACGCACGAGTGTAAGGAGAACGGTGAATGGTGGCCGTTCATAAGCCAGGATCATCAGAAACCGCAGAGTAAATTTTAGGAACGTAGACGTAGGACAGCGAAGAAAACTTCACTCAGGGACTTCAGGGAACTCTCCTTACAATGCTGAGGCCTGACACGCCTAGTGCCTGGGGGCAACCCGGCTCCTGCCCTAGGTAGTTTTGTTGAGCGTGCCTCCCTCAGGTTGTGCCTTTTCTCTCCCAGCATTATTGCTCCGTGAAATTCTGCCGATGATGAAAACTGCCATGGCTTTGTCCTTTCACCTCATTGGCCTCATCTTTGAAGTACAAATGCTTTTCTACACGGGTGCTGCCTCCCTGAGCTTTCCTTTGTCTTGGCTCAATCGATGCAGATTCCTGTGCTGAATACGCCATGGACTATCACAGGTGGGTTCTTGTCAGTATACCGGGCAAACGCAGCAATTTCGAATGTCAAGACCCACCTGGCTTGATCAAGGTTCTTTATTCCAGTGAAAACGATTTTTATCCAAATTCTAGAGGAGCACCAGTGTGCCTCTGGGAGCTACACCCGGGCCTGCTGAACAGCGGCTCCGGAGTTTTCATTTTCTGACTAAAATTCAGCACGGAATTTCATGGATCTAAGGAAACCGTGAATTGTGGACGTACCAGAATTTCACATGTTCATTGTCTAATGGAAGCTGAAGTTTCCCAGTCTGATCCGGCTGCCACATCATTTCTGGCATTGACCATTCAAATGTGGACGTTCAGCCTTCTTCGGAATTCTCTTATACCGGCATGTTCCCGCACCACATAAAGACCACTCGGTGGAGGTTTATGTGACTCAGGACAACTCTTTATTGCAGGCATCTAGAACAAAGGGAATTCACAGAGGTTGATGATCACTTATTAAAGTCCCGTTTCTCTATGATGCCCACTGATGACACTTCTACATCGGAGGGCAAAGAGCTCGTGCAGCATGATATTCTCATTTCAGCCATGCCGCCTGCAGTTCCTTCCTTGCAGAAAAATCTTTCCCAGTGTACTTCTTTAAAATGCTGCAAAATAGTGGGACAGAAGATTTCGGTTTAGCGTTCACTTTAAACGGGCATAGGTACAGGCATGTGGGCATGTTTAGAGACAGTGTTTCACTGGTCTAGGGTAAAGGGTGAAGCGCCTGGGTTCCGGTGCTTCACCACTGTATGGCCGCAAGATGATGTGTAGGCACAGCGGCAAATCCATCGGTGGCAATTCTCTCATATTGTCATTGCGATGGGAAGATGCCTTATTCGCTAGGAATTATTTTACCGTGGAAGACGGGTCACCACAGAGCTGTCTCTTTTGTGTTGAGACAAACTTTGCTGAATTTACCTGCCAGCAGTTGCGTGTCCTCCCTTTCTTTTAAGGCCGATGGAGACACACGAGTGTAAGGAGAACGGTGAATGGTAGCCGTTCATAAGCCAGGATCATCAGAAACTGCAGAGTAAATTTTAGGAACGTAGACGTAGGACAGCGGAGAAAACTTCACTCAGGGACTTCAGGGAACTCTCCTTACAATGCTGAGACCTGACACGCCTAGTGCCTGGGGGAAACCCGGCTCCTGCCGTAGGTAGTTTTGTTGAGCGTGCTTCCCTCAGGTGGTTCCTTTTCTCTCCCAGCAATATTGCTCCGTGAAATTCTGCCGATGATGAAAACTGTTTGCCATGGCTTTGTCCTTTCACCTCATTGGCCTCATCTTTGAAGTACAAATGCTTTTCTACACGGGTGCTGCCTCCCTGAGCTTTCCTTTCTCTTGGCTCAATCTATGCAGATTCCTGTGCTGAATACGCCATGGACTAGCACAGGTGGGTTCTTGTCAGTATACCGGGCAAACGCAGCAATTTCGATTGTCAAGACCCACCTGGCTTGATCAAGGTTCTTTATTCCAGTGAAAACGATTTTTATCCAAATTCTAGAGGAGCACCAGTGTGCCTCTGGGAGCTACACCCGGGCCTGCTGAACAGCGGCTCCGGAGTTTTCATTTTATGACTAAAATTCAGCACGGAATTTCATGGATCTAAGGAAACCGTGAATTGTGGACGTACCAGAATTTCACATGTTCATTGTCTAATGGAAGCTGAAGTTTCCCAGTCTGATCCGGCTGCCACATCATTTCTGGCATTGACCATTCAAATGTGGACGTTCAGCCTTCTTCGGAATTCTCTTATACCGGCATGTTCCCGCGCCACATAAAGACCACTCGGTGGAGGTTTATGTGACTCAGGACAACTCTTTATTGCAGGCATCTAGAACAAAGGGAATTCAGAGGTTGATGATCACTTATTAAAGTCCCGTTTCTCTATGATGCCCACTGATGACACTTCTACATCGGAGGGCAAAGAGCTCGTGCAGCATGATATTCTCATTTCAGCCATGCCGCCTGCAGTTCCTTCCTTGCAGAAAAATCTTTCCCAGTGTACTTCTTTAAAATGCTGCAAAATAGTGGGACAGAAGATTTCGGTTTAGCGTTCACTTTAAACGGGCATAGGTACAGGCATGTGGGCATGTTTAGAGACAGTGTTTCACTGGTCTAGGGTAAAGGGTGAAGCGCCTGGGTTCCGGTGCTTCACCAATGTATGGCCGCAAGATGATGTGTAGGCACAGCGGCAAATCCATCGGTGGCAATTCTCTCATATTGTCATTGCGATGGGAAGCTGCCTTATTCGCTAGGAATTGTTTTACCGTGGAAGACGGGTCACCACAGAGCTGTCTCTTTTGTGTTGAGACAAACTTTGCTGAATTTACCTGCCAGCAGTTGCGTGTCCTCCCTTTCTTTTAAGGCCGATGGAGACGCACGAGTGTAAGGAGAACGGTGAATGGTGGCCGTTCATAAGCCAGGATCATCAGAAACCGCAGAGTAAATTTTAGGAACGTAGACGTAGGACAGCGAAGAAAACTTCACTCAGGGACTTCAGGGAACTCTCCTTACAATGCTGAGGCCTGACACGCCTAGTGCCTGGGGGCAACCCGGCTCCTGCCCTAGGTAGTTTTGTTGAGCGTGCCTCCCTCAGGTTGTGCCTTTTCTCTCCCAGCATTATTGCTCCGTGAAATTCTGCCGATGATGAAAACTGCCATGGCTTTGTCCTTTCACCTCATTGGCCTCATCTTTGAAGTACAAATGCTTTTCTACAAGGGTGCTGCTTCCCTGAGCTTTCCTTTGTCTTGGCTCAATCGATGCAGATTCTGTGCTGAATACGCCATGGACTAGCACAGGTGGGTTCTCGTGAGTATACCGGGCAAACGCAGCAATTTCGATTGTCAAGACCCACCTTGCTTGATCAAGGTTCTTTATTCCAGTGAAAACGATTTTTATCCAAATTCTAGAGGAGCACCAGTGTGCCTCTGGGAGCTACACCCGGGACTGCTGAACAGCGGCTCCGGAGTTTTCCTTTTCTGACTAAAATTCAGCACGGAATTTCATGGATCTTAGGAAACCGTGAATTGTGGACGTACCAGATTCTCACATCTTCATTGTCTAATGGAAGCTGAAGTTTCCCAGTCTGATCCGGCTGCCACATCATTTCTGGCATTGACCATTCAAATGTGGACGTTCAGCCTTCTTCGGAATTCTCTTATACCGGCATGTTCCCGCGCCGCATCAAGACCTCTCGGTGGAGGTTTCTGTGACTCAGGACAACTCTTATTTCAGGCGTCTAGAACAAAGGGAATTCACAGAGGTTGATGATCAGTTATTAAAGTCCCGTTTCTCTATGATGCCCACTGATGACACTTCTACATCGGAGGGCAAAGAGCTCGTGCAGCATGATATTCTCATTTCAGCCATGCCGCCTGCAGTTCCTTCCTTGCAGAAAAATCTTTCCCAGTGTACTTCTTTAAAATGCTGCAAAATAGTGGGACAGAAGATTTCGGTTTAGCGTTAACTTTAAACGAGCATAGGTACAGGCATGTGGGCATGTTTAGAGACAGTGTTTCACTGGTCTAGGGTAAAGGGTGAAGCGCCTGGGTTCCCGTGCTTCACTACTGTATGGCCTCAAGATGATGTGTAGGCACAGCGGCAAATCCATCGGTAGCAATTCTCTCATATTGTCATTGCGATGGGAAGATTCCTTATTCGCTAGGAATTGTTTTACCGTGGAAGACGGGTCACCACAGAGCTGTCTCTTTTGTGTCGAGACAAACTTTGCTGAATTTACCTGCCAGCAGTTGCGTGTCCTCCCTTTCTTTTAAGTCCGATGGAGACGCACGAGTGTAAGGAGAACGGTGAATGGTGGCCGTTCATAAGCCAGGATCATCAGAAACCGCAGAGTAAATTTTAGGAACGTAGACGTAGGACAGCGGAGAAAACTTCACTCAGGGACTTCAGGGAACTCTCCTTACAATGCTGAGGCCTGACACGCCTAGTGCCTGGGGGCAACCCGGCTCCTGCCCTAGGTAGTTTTGTTGAGCGTGCCTCCCTCAGGTTGTGCCTTTTCTCTCCCAGCATTATTGCTCCGTGAAATTCTGCCGATGATGAAAACTGCCATGGCTTTGTCCTTTCACCTCATTGGCCTCATCTTTGAAGTACAAATGCTTTTCTACACGGGTGCTGCCTCCCTGAGCTTTCCTTTGTCTTGGCTCAATCGATGCAGATTCCTGTGCTGAATACGCCATGGACTAGCACAAGTGGGTTCTCATGAGTATACCGGGCAAACGCAGCAATTTCGATTGTCAAGACCCACCTGGCTTGATCAAGGTTCTTTATTCCAGTGAAAAGGATTTTTATCCAAATTCTAGAGGAGCACCAGTGTGCCTCCAGGAGCTACACCCGGGCCTGCCTAACAGCGGCTCCGGAGTTTTCATTTTCTGACTAAAATTCAACACGGAATTTCATGGATCTAAGGAAACCATGAATTGTGGACATACCAGATTCTCACATCTTCATTGTCTAATGGAAGCTGAAGTTTCCCAGTCTGATCCGGCTGCCACTTCATTTCTGGCAATGATCATTCAATTGTGGACGTTCAGCCTTCTTCGGAATTCTCTTATACCGGCATGTTCCCGCGCCACATAAAGACCACTCGGTGGAGGTTTATGTGACTCAGGACAACTCTTTATTTCAGGCGTCTAGAACAAAGGGAATTCACAGAGGTTGATGATCACTTATTAAAGTCCCGTTTCTCTATGATGCCCACTGATGACACTTCTACATCGGAGGGCAAAGAGCTCGTGCAGCATGATATACTCATTTCAGCCACGCCGCCTGCAGTTCCTTCCTTGCAGAAAAATCTTTCCCAGTGTACTTCTTTAAAATGCTGCAAAATAGTGGGACAGAAGATTTCGGTTTAGCGTTCACTTTAAACGGGCATAGGTACAGGCATGTGGGCATGTTTAGAGACAGTGTTTCACTGGTCTAGGGTAAAGGGTGAAGCGCCTGGGTTCCGGTGCTTCACTACTGTATGGCCTCAAGATGATGTGTAGGCACAGCGGCAAATCCATCGGTAGCAATTCTCTCATATTGTCATTGCGATGGGAAGATTCCTTATTCGCTAGGAATTGTTTTACCGTGGAAGACGGGTCACCACAGAGCTGTCTCTTTTGTGTTGAGACAAACTTTGCTGAATTTACCTGCCAGCAGTTGCGTGTCCTCCCTTTCTTTTAAGTCCGATGGAGACGCACGAGTGTAAGGAGAACGGTGAATGGTGGCCGTTCATAAGCCAGAATCATCAGAAAGCGCAGAGTAAATTTTAGGAACGTAGACATAGGACAGCGGAGAAAACTTCACTCAGGGACTTCAGGGAACTCTCCTTACAATGCTGAGGCCTGACACGCCTAGTGCCTGGGGGCAACCCGGCTCCTGCCCTAGGTAGTTTTGTTGAGCGTGCCTCCCTCAGGTTGTGCCTTTTCTCTCCCAGCATTATTGCTCCGTGAAATTCTGCCGATGATGAAAACTGCCATGGCTTTGTCCTTTCACCTCATTGGCCTCATCTTTGAAGTACAAATGCTTTTCTACACGGGTGCTGCCTCCCTGAGCTTTCCTTTGTCTTGGCTCAATCGATGCAGATTCCTGTGCTGAATACGCCATGGACTAGCACAGGTGGGTTCTTGTCAGTATACCGGGCAAACGCAGCAATTTCGATTATCAAGACCCACCTGGCTTGATCAAGGTTCTTTATTCCAGTGAAAACGATTTTTATCCAAATTCTAGAGGAGCACCAGTGTTGCCTCTGGGAGCTACACCCAGGCCTGCTGAACAGCGGCTCCGGAGTTTTCCTTTTCTGACTAAAATTCAACACGGAATTTCATGGATCTAAGGAAACCGTGAATTGTGGACATACCAGATTCTCACATCTTCATTGCCTAATGGAAGCTGAAGTTTCCCAGTCTGATCCGGCTGCCACTTCATTTCTTTCAATGACCATTCAATTGTGGACGTTCAGCCTTCTTCGGAATTCTCTTATACCGGCATGTTCCCGCGCCGCATCAAGACCACTCGGTGGAGGTTTCTGTGACTCAGGACAACTCTTATTTCAGGCGTCTAGAACAAAGGGAATTCACAGAGGTTGATGATCAGTTATTAAAGTCCCGTTTCTCTATGATGCCCACTGATGACACTTCTACATCGGAGGGCAAAGAGCTCGTGCAGCATGATATTCTCATTTCAGCCATGCCGCCTGCAGTTCCTTCCTTGCAGAAAAATCTTTCCCAGTGTACTTCTTTAAAATGCTGCAAAATAGTGGGACAGAAGATTTCGGTTTAGCGTTAACTTTAAACGAGCATAGGTACAGGCATGTGGGCATGTTTAGAGACAGTGTTTCACTGGTGTAGGGTAAAGGGTGAAGCGCCTGGGTTCCCGTGCTTCACTACTGTATGGCCTCAAGATGATGTGTAGGCACAGCGGCAAATCCATCGGTGGCAATTCTCTCATATTGTCATTGCGATGGGAAGATTCCTTATTCGCTAGGAATTGTTTTACCTTGGAAGACGACTCACCACAGAGCTGTCTCTTTTGTGTTGAGACAAACTTTGCTGAATTTACCTGCCAGCAGTTGCGTGTCCTCCCTTTCTTTTAAGTCCGATGGAGACGCACGAGTGTAAGGAGAACGGTGAATGGTGGCCGTTCATAAGCCAGGATCATCAGAAACCGCAGAGTAAATTTTAGGAACGTAGACGTAGGACAGCGGAGAAAACTTCACTCAGGGACTTCAGGGAACTCTCCTTACAATGCTGAGGCCTGACACGCCTAGTGCCTGGGGGCAACCCGGCTCCTGCCCTAGGTAGTTTTGTTGAGCGTGCCTCCCTCAGGTTGTGCCTTTTCTCTCCCAGCATTATTGCTCCGTGAAATTCTGCCGATGATGAAAACTGCCATGGCTTTGTCCTTTCACCTCATTGGCCTCATCTTTGAAGTACAAATGCTTTTCTACACGGGTGCTGCCTCCCTGAGCTTTCCTTTGTCTTGGCTCAATCGATCCAGATTCTGTGCTGAATACGCCATGGACTAGCACAGGTGGGTTCTCCTGAGTATACCGGGCAAACGCAGCAATTTCGATTGTCAAGACCCACCTTGCTTGATCAAGGTTCTTTATTCCAGTGAAAACGATTTTTATCCAAATTCTAGAGGAGCACCAGTGTGCCTCTGGGAGCTACACCCGGGACTGCTGAACAGCGGCTCCGGAGTTTTCCTTTTCTGACTAAAATTCAGCACGGAATTTCATGGATCTTAGGAAACCGTGAATTGTAGACGTACCAGATTCTCACATCTTCATTGTCTAATGGAAGCTGAAGTTTCCCAGTCTGATCCGGCTGCCACTTCATTTCTGGCAATGACCATTCAATTGTGGACGTTCAGCCTTCTTCGGAATTCTCTTATACCGGCATGTTCCCGCGCCGCATCAAGACGACTCGGTGGAGGTTTCTGTGACTCAGGACAACTCTTATTTCAGGCGTCTAGAACAAAGGGAATTCACAGTGGTTGATGATCACTTATTAAAGTCCCGTTTCTCTATGATGCCCACTGATGACACTTCTACATCGGAGGGCAAAGAGCTCGTGCAGCATGATATTCTCATTTCAGCCACGACGCATGCAGTTCCTTCCTTGCAGAAAAATCTTTCCCAGTGTACTTCTTTAAAATGCTGCAAAATAGTGGGACAGAAGATTTCGGTTTAGCGTTAACTTTAAACGAGCATAGGTACAGGCATGTGGGCATGTTTAGAGACAGTGTTTCACTGGTGTAGGGTAAAGGGTGAAGCGCCTGGGTTCCCGTGCTTCACTACTGTATGGCCTCAAGATGATGTGTAGGCACAGCGGCAAATCCATCGGTGGCAATTCTCTCATATTGTCATTGCGATGGGAAGATTCCTTATTCGCTAGGAATTGTTTTACCTTGGAAGACGACTCACCACAGAGCTGTCTCTTTTGTGTTGAGACAAACTTTGCTGAATTTACCTGCCAGCAGTTGCGTGTCCTCCCTTTCTTTTAAGTCCGATGGAGACGCACGAGTGTAAGGAGAACGGTGAATGGTGGCCGTTCATAAGCCAGGATCATCAGAAACCGCAGAGTAAATTTTAGGAACGTAGACGTAGGACAGCGGAGAAAACTTCACTCAGGGACTTCAGGGAACTCTCCTTACAATGCTGAGGCCTGACACGCCTAGTGCCTGGGGGCAACCCGGCTCCTGCCCTAGGTAGTTTTGTTGAGCTTGCCTCCCTCAGGTTGTGCCTTTTCTCTCCCAGCATTATTGCTCCGTGAAATTCTGCCGATGATGAAAACTGCCATGGCTTTGTCCTTTCACCTCATTGGCCTCATCTTTGAAGTACAAATGCTTTTCTACACGGGTGCTGCCTCCCTGAGCTTTCCTTTGTCTTGGCTCAATCGATGCAGATTCCTGTGCTGAATACGCCATGGACTAGCACAGGTGGGTTCTTGTCAGTATACCGGGCAAACGCAGCAATTTCGATTGTCAAGACCCACCTGGCTTGATCAAGGTTCTTTATTCCAGTGAAAACGATTTTTATCCAAATTCTAGAGGAGCACCAGTGTTGCCTCTGGGAGCTACACCCGGGCCTGCTGAACAGCGGCTCCGGAGTTTTCCTTTTCTGACTAAAATTCAACACGGAATTTCATGGATCTAAGGAAACCGTGAATTGTGGACGTACCAGATTCTCACATCTTCATTACCTAATGGAAGCTGAAGTTTCCCAGTCTGATTCGGCTGCCACTTCATTTCTTTCGATGACCATTCAATTGTGGACGTTCAGCCTTCTTCGGAATTCTCTTATACCGGCATGTTCCCGCGCCGCATCAAGACCACTCGGTGGAGGTTTCTGTGACTCAGGACAACTCTTATTTCAGGCGTCTAGAACAAAGGGAATTCACAGAGGTTGATGATCAGTTATTAAAGTCCCGTTTCTCTATGATGCCCACTGATGACACTTCTACATCGGAGGGCAAAGAGCTCGTGCAGCATGATATTCTCATTTCAGCCATGCCGCCTGCAGTTCCTTCCTTGCAGAAAAATCTTTCCCAGTGTACTTCTTTAAAATGCTGCAAAATAGTGGGACAGAAGATTTCGGTTTAGCGTTAACTTTAAACGAGCATAGGTACAGGCATGTGGGCATGTTTAGAGACAGTGTTTCACTGGTCTAGGGTAAAGGGTGAAGCGCCTGGGTTCCCGTGCTTCACTACTGTATGGCCTCAAGATGATGTGTAGGCACAGCGGCAAATCCATCGGTAGCAATTCTCTCATATTGTCATTGCGATGGGAAGATTCCTTATTCGCTAGGAATTGTTTTACCGTGGAAGACGGGTCACCACAGAGCTGTCTCTTTTGTGTCGAGACAAACTTTGCTGAATTTACCTGCCAGCAGTTGCGTGTCCTCCCTTTCTTTTAAGGCCGATGGAGACACACGAGTGTAAGGAGAACGGTGAATGGTAGCCGTTCATAAGCCAGGATCATCAGAAACTGCAGAGTAAATTTTAGGAACGTAGACGTAGGACAGCGGAGAAAACTTCACTCAGGGACTTCAGGGAACTCTCCTTACAATGCTGAGACCTGACACGCCTAGTGCCTGGGGGAAACCCGGCTCCTGCCGTAGGTAGTTTTGTTGAGCGTGCTTCCCTCAGGTGGTTCCTTTTCTCTCCCAGCAATATTGCTCCGTGAAATTCTGCCGATGATGAAAACTGTTTGCCATGGCTTTGTCCTTTCACCTCATTGGCCTCATCTTTGAAGTACAAATGCTTTTCTACACGGGTGCTGCCTCCCTGAGCTTTCCTTTGTCTTGGCTCAATCGATGCAGATTCCTGTGCTGAATACGCCATGGACTAGCACAAGTGGGTTCTCATGAGTATACCGGGCAAACGCAGCAATTTCGATTGTCAAGACCCACCTGGCTTGATCAAGGTTCTTTATTCCAGTGAAAAGGATTTTTATCCAAATTCTAGAGGAGCACCAGTGTGCCTCCAGGAGCTACACCCGGGCCTGCCTAACAGCGGCTCCGGAGTTTTCATTTTCTGACTAAAATTCAACACGGAATTTCATGGATCTAAGGAAACCATGAATTGTGGACATACCAGATTCTCACATCTTCATTGTCTAATGGAAGCTGAAGTTTCCCAGTCTGATCCGGCTGCCACTTCATTTCTGGCAATGATCATTCAATTGTGGACGTTCAGCCTTCTTCGGAATTCTCTTATACCGGCATGTTCCCGCGCCACATAAAGACCACTCGGTGGAGGTTTATGTGACTCAGGACAACTCTTTATTTCAGGCGTCTAGAACAAAGGGAATTCACAGAGGTTGATGATCACTTATTAAAGTCCCGTTTCTCTATGATGCCCACTGATGACACTTCTACATCGGAGGGCAAAGAGCTCGTGCAGCATGATATACTCATTTCAGCCACGCCGCCTGCAGTTCCTTCCTTGCAGAAAAATCTTTCCCAGTGTACTTCTTTAAAATGCTGCAAAATAGTGGGACAGAAGATTTCGGTTTAGCGTTCACTTTAAACGGGCATAGGTACAGGCATGTGGGCATGTTTAGAGACAGTGTTTCACTGGTCTAGGGTAAAGGGTGAAGCGCCTGGGTTCCGGTGCTTCACTACTGTATGGCCTCAAGATGATGTGTAGGCACAGCGGCAAATCCATCGGTAGCAATTCTCTCATATTGTCATTGCGATGGGAAGATTCCTTATTCGCTAGGAATTGTTTTACCGTGGAAGACGGGTCACCACAGAGCTGTCTCTTTTGTGTTGAGACAAACTTTGCTGAATTTACCTGCCAGCAGTTGCGTGTCCTCCCTTTCTTTTAAGTCCGATGGAGACGCACGAGTGTAAGGAGAACGGTGAATGGTGGCCGTTCATAAGCCAGAATCATCAGAAAGCGCAGAGTAAATTTTAGGAACGTAGACATAGGACAGCGGAGAAAACTTCACTCAGGGACTTCAGGGAACTCTCCTTACAATGCTGAGGCCTGACACGCCTAGTGCCTGGGGGCAACCCGGCTCCTGCCCTAGGTAGTTTTGTTGAGCGTGCCTCCCTCAGGTTGTGCCTTTTCTCTCCCAGCATTATTGCTCCGTGAAATTCTGCCGATGATGAAAACTGCCATGGCTTTGTCCTTTCACCTCATTGGCCTCATCTTTGAAGTACAAATGCTTTTCTACACGGGTGCTGCCTCCCTGAGCTTTCCTTTGTCTTGGCTCAATCGATGCAGATTCCTGTGCTGAATACGCCATGGACTAGCACAGGTGGGTTCTTGTCAGTATACCGGGCAAACGCAGCAATTTCGATTATCAAGACCCACCTGGCTTGATCAAGGTTCTTTATTCCAGTGAAAACGATTTTTATCCAAATTCTAGAGGAGCACCAGTGTTGCCTCTGGGAGCTACACCCAGGCCTGCTGAACAGCGGCTCCGGAGTTTTCCTTTTCTGACTAAAATTCAACACGGAATTTCATGGATCTAAGGAAACCGTGAATTGTGGACATACCAGATTCTCACATCTTCATTGCCTAATGGAAGCTGAAGTTTCCCAGTCTGATCCGGCTGCCACTTCATTTCTTTCAATGACCATTCAATTGTGGACGTTCAGCCTTCTTCGGAATTCTCTTATACCGGCATGTTCCCGCGCCGCATCAAGACCACTCGGTGGAGGTTTCTGTGACTCAGGACAACTCTTATTTCAGGCGTCTAGAACAAAGGGAATTCACAGAGGTTGATGATCAGTTATTAAAGTCCCGTTTCTCTATGATGCCCACTGATGACACTTCTACATCGGAGGGCAAAGAGCTCGTGCAGCATGATATTCTCATTTCAGCCATGCCGCCTGCAGTTCCTTCCTTGCAGAAAAATCTTTCCCAGTGTACTTCTTTAAAATGCTGCAAAATAGTGGGACAGAAGATTTCGGTTTAGCGTTAACTTTAAACGAGCATAGGTACAGGCATGTGGGCATGTTTAGAGACAGTGTTTCACTGGTGTAGGGTAAAGGGTGAAGCGCCTGGGTTCCCGTGCTTCACTACTGTATGGCCTCAAGATGATGTGTAGGCACAGCGGCAAATCCATCGGTGGCAATTCTCTCATATTGTCATTGCGATGGGAAGATTCCTTATTCGCTAGGAATTGTTTTACCTTGGAAGACGACTCACCACAGAGCTGTCTCTTTTGTGTTGAGACAAACTTTGCTGAATTTACCTGCCAGCAGTTGCGTGTCCTCCCTTTCTTTTAAGTCCGATGGAGACGCACGAGTGTAAGGAGAACGGTGAATGGTGGCCGTTCATAAGCCAGGATCATCAGAAACCGCAGAGTAAATTTTAGGAACGTAGACGTAGGACAGCGGAGAAAACTTCACTCAGGGACTTCAGGGAACTCTCCTTACAATGCTGAGGCCTGACACGCCTAGTGCCTGGGGGCAACCCGGCTCCTGCCCTAGGTAGTTTTGTTGAGCTTGCCTCCCTCAGGTTGTGCCTTTTCTCTCCCAGCATTATTGCTCCGTGAAATTCTGCCGATGATGAAAACTGCCATGGCTTTGTCCTTTCACCTCATTGGCCTCATCTTTGAAGTACAAATGCTTTTCTACACGGGTGCTGCCTCCCTGAGCTTTCCTTTGTCTTGGCTCAATCGATGCAGATTCCTGTGCTGAATACGCCATGGACTAGCACAGGTGGGTTCTTGTCAGTATACCGGGCAAACGCAGCAATTTCGATTGTCAAGACCCACCTGGCTTGATCAAGGTTCTTTATTCCAGTGAAAACGATTTTTATCCAAATTCTAGAGGAGCACCAGTGTTGCCTCTGGGAGCTACACCCGGGCCTGCTGAACAGCGGCTCCGGAGTTTTCCTTTTCTGACTAAAATTCAACACGGAATTTCATGGATCTAAGGAAACCGTGAATTGTGGACGTACCAGATTCTCACATCTTCATTACCTAATGGAAGCTGAAGTTTCCCAGTCTGATTCGGCTGCCACTTCATTTCTTTCGATGACCATTCAATTGTGGACGTTCAGCCTTCTTCGGAATTCTCTTATACCGGCATGTTCCCGCGCCGCATCAAGACCACTCGGTGGAGGTTTCTGTGACTCAGGACAACTCTTATTTCAGGCGTCTAGAACAAAGGGAATTCACAGAGGTTGATGATCAGTTATTAAAGTCCCGTTTCTCTATGATGCCCACTGATGACACTTCTACATCGGAGGGCAAAGAGCTCGTGCAGCATGATATTCTCATTTCAGCCATGCCGCCTGCAGTTCCTTCCTTGCAGAAAAATCTTTCCCAGTGTACTTCTTTAAAATGCTGCAAAATAGTGGGACAGAAGATTTCGGTTTAGCGTTAACTTTAAACGAGCATAGGTACAGGCATGTGGGCATGTTTAGAGACAGTGTTTCACTGGTCTAGGGTAAAGGGTGAAGCGCCTGGGTTCCCGTGCTTCACTACTGTATGGCCTCAAGATGATGTGTAGGCACAGCGGCAAATCCATCGGTAGCAATTCTCTCATATTGTCATTGCGATGGGAAGATTCCTTATTCGCTAGGAATTGTTTTACCGTGGAAGACGGGTCACCACAGAGCTGTCTCTTTTGTGTCGAGACAAACTTTGCTGAATTTACCTGCCAGCAGTTGCGTGTCCTCCCTTTCTTTTAAGGCCGATGGAGACACACGAGTGTAAGGAGAACGGTGAATGGTAGCCGTTCATAAGCCAGGATCATCAGAAACTGCAGAGTAAATTTTAGGAACGTAGACGTAGGACAGCGGAGAAAACTTCACTCAGGGACTTCAGGGAACTCTCCTTACAATGCTGAGACCTGACACGCCTAGTGCCTGGGGGAAACCCGGCTCCTGCCCTAGGTAGTTTTGTTGAGCGTGCTTCCCTCAGGTGGTTCCTTTTCTCTCCCAGCAATATTGCTCCGTGAAATTCTGCCGATGATGAAAACTGTTTGCCATGGCTTTGTCCTTTCACCTCATTGGCCTCATCTTTGAAGTACAAATGCTTTTCTACACGGGTGCTGCCTCCCTGAGCTTTCCTTTGTCTTGGCTCAATCGATGCAGATTCCTGTGCTGAATACGCCATGGACTAGCACAAGTGGGTTCTCATGAGTATACCGGGCAAACGCAGCAATTTCGATTGTCAAGACCCACCTGGCTTGATCAAGGTTCTTTATTCCAGTGAAAAGGATTTTTATCCAAATTCTAGAGGAGCACCAGTGTGCCTCCAGGAGCTACACCCGGGCCTGCCTAACAGCGGCTCCGGAGTTTTCATTTTCTGACTAAAATTCAACACGGAATTTCATGGATCTAAGGAAACCATGAATTGTGGACATACCAGATTCTCACATCTTCATTGTCTAATGGAAGCTGAAGTTTCCCAGTCTGATCCGGCTGCCACTTCATTTCTGGCAATGATCATTCAATTGTGGACGTTCAGCCTTCTTCGGAATTCTCTTATACCGGCATGTTCCCGCGCCACATAAAGACCACTCGGTGGAGGTTTATGTGACTCAGGACAACTCTTTATTTCAGGCGTCTAGAACAAAGGGAATTCACAGAGGTTGATGATCACTTATTAAAGTCCCGTTTCTCTATGATGCCCACTGATGACACTTCTACATCGGAGGGCAAAGAGCTCGTGCAGCATGATATACTCATTTCAGCCACGCCGCCTGCAGTTCCTTCCTTGCAGAAAAATCTTTCCCAGTGTACTTCTTTAAAATGCTGCAAAATAGTGGGACAGAAGATTTCGGTTTAGCGTTCACTTTAAACGGGCATAGGTACAGGCATGTGGGCATGTTTAGAGACAGTGTTTCACTGGTCTAGGGTAAAGGGTGAAGCGCCTGGGTTCCGGTGCTTCACTACTGTATGGCCTCAAGATGATGTGTAGGCACAGCGGCAAATCCATCGGTAGCAATTCTCTCATATTGTCATTGCGATGGGAAGATTCCTTATTCGCTAGGAATTGTTTTACCGTGGAAGACGGGTCACCACAGAGCTGTCTCTTTTGTGTTGAGACAAACTTTGCTGAATTTACCTGCCAGCAGTTGCGTGTCCTCCCTTTCTTTTAAGTCCGATGGAGACGCACGAGTGTAAGGAGAACGGTGAATGGTGGCCGTTCATAAGCCAGAATCATCAGAAAGCGCAGAGTAAATTTTAGGAACGTAGACATAGGACAGCGGAGAAAACTTCACTCAGGGACTTCAGGGAACTCTCCTTACAATGCTGAGGCCTGACACGCCTAGTGCCTGGGGGCAACCCGGCTCCTGCCCTAGGTAGTTTTGTTGAGCGTGCCTCCCTCAGGTTGTGCCTTTTCTCTCCCAGCATTATTGCTCCGTGAAATTCTGCCGATGATGAAAACTGCCATGGCTTTGTCCTTTCACCTCATTGGCCTCATCTTTGAAGTACAAATGCTTTTCTACACGGGTGCTGCCTCCCTGAGCTTTCCTTTGTCTTGGCTCAATCGATGCAGATTCCTGTGCTGAATACGCCATGGACTAGCACAGGTGGGTTCTTGTCAGTATACCGGGCAAACGCAGCAATTTCGATTATCAAGACCCACCTGGCTTGATCAAGGTTCTTTATTCCAGTGAAAACGATTTTTATCCAAATTCTAGAGGAGCACCAGTGTTGCCTCTGGGAGCTACACCCAGGCCTGCTGAACAGCGGCTCCGGAGTTTTCCTTTTCTGACTAAAATTCAACACGGAATTTCATGGATCTAAGGAAACCGTGAATTGTGGACATACCAGATTCTCACATCTTCATTGCCTAATGGAAGCTGAAGTTTCCCAGTCTGATCCGGCTGCCACTTCATTTCTTTCAATGACCATTCAATTGTGGACGTTCAGCCTTCTTCGGAATTCTCTTATACCGGCATGTTCCCGCGCCGCATCAAGACCACTCGGTGGAGGTTTCTGTGACTCAGGACAACTCTTATTTCAGGCGTCTAGAACAAAGGGAATTCACAGAGGTTGATGATCAGTTATTAAAGTCCCGTTTCTCTATGATGCCCACTGATGACACTTCTACATCGGAGGGCAAAGAGCTCGTGCAGCATGATATTCTCATTTCAGCCATGCCGCCTGCAGTTCCTTCCTTGCAGAAAAATCTTTCCCAGTGTACTTCTTTAAAATGCTGCAAAATAGTGGGACAGAAGATTTCGGTTTAGCGTTAACTTTAAACGAGCATAGGTACAGGCATGTGGGCATGTTTAGAGACAGTGTTTCACTGGTGTAGGGTAAAGGGTGAAGCGCCTGGGTTCCCGTGCTTCACTACTGTATGGCCTCAAGATGATGTGTAGGCACAGCGGCAAATCCATCGGTGGCAATTCTCTCATATTGTCATTGCGATGGGAAGATTCCTTATTCGCTAGGAATTGTTTTACCTTGGAAGACGACTCACCACAGAGCTGTCTCTTTTGTGTTGAGACAAACTTTGCTGAATTTACCTGCCAGCAGTTGCGTGTCCTCCCTTTCTTTTAAGTCCGATGGAGACGCACGAGTGTAAGGAGAACGGTGAATGGTGGCCGTTCATAAGCCAGGATCATCAGAAACCGCAGAGTAAATTTTAGGAACGTAGACGTAGGACAGCGGAGAAAACTTCACTCAGGGACTTCAGGGAACTCTCCTTACAATGCTGAGGCCTGACACGCCTAGTGCCTGGGGGCAACCCGGCTCCTGCCCTAGGTAGTTTTGTTGAGCTTGCCTCCCTCAGGTTGTGCCTTTTCTCTCCCAGCATTATTGCTCCGTGAAATTCTGCCGATGATGAAAACTGCCATGGCTTTGTCCTTTCACCTCATTGGCCTCATCTTTGAAGTACAAATGCTTTTCTACACGGGTGCTGCCTCCCTGAGCTTTCCTTTGTCTTGGCTCAATCGATGCAGATTCCTGTGCTGAATACGCCATGGACTAGCACAGGTGGGTTCTTGTCAGTATACCGGGCAAACGCAGCAATTTCGATTGTCAAGACCCACCTGGCTTGATCAAGGTTCTTTATTCCAGTGAAAACGATTTTTATCCAAATTCTAGAGGAGCACCAGTGTTGCCTCTGGGAGCTACACCCGGGCCTGCTGAACAGCGGCTCCGGAGTTTTCCTTTTCTGACTAAAATTCAACACGGAATTTCATGGATCTAAGGAAACCGTGAATTGTGGACGTACCAGATTCTCACATCTTCATTACCTAATGGAAGCTGAAGTTTCCCAGTCTGATTCGGCTGCCACTTCATTTCTTTCGATGACCATTCAATTGTGGACGTTCAGCCTTCTTCGGAATTCTCTTATACCGGCATGTTCCCGCGCCGCATCAAGACCACTCGGTGGAGGTTTCTGTGACTCAGGACAACTCTTATTTCAGGCGTCTAGAACAAAGGGAATTCACAGAGGTTGATGATCAGTTATTAAAGTCCCGTTTCTCTATGATGCCCACTGATGACACTTCTACATCGGAGGGCAAAGAGCTCGTGCAGCATGATATTCTCATTTCAGCCATGCCGCCTGCAGTTCCTTCCTTGCAGAAAAATCTTTCCCAGTGTACTTCTTTAAAATGCTGCAAAATAGTGGGACAGAAGATTTCGGTTTAGCGTTAACTTTAAACGAGCATAGGTACAGGCATGTGGGCATGTTTAGAGACAGTGTTTCACTGGTCTAGGGTAAAGGGTGAAGCGCCTGGGTTCCCGTGCTTCACTACTGTATGGCCTCAAGATGATGTGTAGGCACAGCGGCAAATCCATCGGTAGCAATTCTCTCATATTGTCATTGCGATGGGAAGATTCCTTATTCGCTAGGAATTGTTTTACCGTGGAAGACGGGTCACCACAGAGCTGTCTCTTTTGTGTCGAGACAAACTTTGCTGAATTTACCTGCCAGCAGTTGCGTGTCCTCCCTTTCTTTTAAGGCCGATGGAGACACACGAGTGTAAGGAGAACGGTGAATGGTAGCCGTTCATAAGCCAGGATCATCAGAAACCGCAGAGTAAATTTTAGGAACGTAGACGTAGGACAGCGGAGAAAACTTCACTCAGGGACTTCAGGGAACTCTCCTTACAATGCTGAGACCTGACACGCCTAGTGCCTGGGGGAAACCCGGCTCCTGCCCTAGGTAGTTTTGTTGAGCGTGCTTCCCTCAGGTGGTTCCTTTTCTCTCCCAGCAATATTGCTCCGTGAAATTCTGCCGATGATGAAAACTGTTTGCCATGGCTTTGTCCTTTCACCTCATTGGCCTCATCTTTGAAGTACAAATGCTTTTCTACACGGGTGCTGCCTCCCTGAGCTTTCCTTTGTCTTGGCTCAATCGATGCAGATTCCTGTGCTGAATACGCCATGGACTAGCACAAGTGGGTTCTCATGAGTATACCGGGCAAACGCAGCAATTTCGATTGTCAAGACCCACCTGGCTTGATCAAGGTTCTTTATTCCAGTGAAAAGGATTTTTATCCAAATTCTAGAGGAGCACCAGTGTGCCTCCAGGAGCTACACCCGGGCCTGCCTAACAGCGGCTCCGGAGTTTTCATTTTCTGACTAAAATTCAACACGGAATTTCATGGATCTAAGGAAACCATGAATTGTGGACATACCAGATTCTCACATCTTCATTGTCTAATGGAAGCTGAAGTTTCCCAGTCTGATCCGGCTGCCACTTCATTTCTGGCAATGACCATTCAATTGTGGACGTTCAGCCTTCTTCGGAATTCTCTTATACCGGCATGTTCCCGCGCCGCATCAAGACCACTCGGTGGAGGTTTCTGTGACTCAGGACAACTCTTATTTCAGGCGTCTAGAACAAAGGGAATTCACAGTGGTTGATGATCACTTATTAAAGTCCCGTTTCTCTATGATGCCCACTGATGACACTTCTACATCGGAGGGCAAAGAGCTCGTGCAGCATGATATTCTCATTTCAGCCACGACGCATGCAGTTCCTTCCTTGCAGAAAAATCTTTCCCAGTGTACTTCTTTAAAATGCTGCAAAATAGTGGGACAGAAGATTTCGGTTTAGCCTTAACTTTAAACGGGCATAGGTACAGGCATGTGGGCATGTTTAGAGACAGTGTTTCACTGGTGTAGGGTAAAGGGTGAAGCGCCTGGGTTCCCGTGCTTCACTACTGTATGGCCTCAAGATGATGTGTAGGCACAGCGGCAAATCCATCGGTGGCAATTCTCTCATATTGTCATTGCGATTGGAAGATTCCTTATTCGCTAGGAATTGTTTTACCTTGGAAGACGACTCACCACAGAGCTGTCTCTTTTGTGTTGAGACAAACTTTGCTGAATTTACCTGCCAGCAGTTGCGTGTCCTCCCTTTCTTTTAAGTCCGATGGAGACGCACGAGTGTAAGGAGAACGGTGAATGGTGGCCGTTCATAAGCCAGAATCATCAGAAAGCGCAGAGTAAATTTTAGGAACGTAGACGTGGGACAGCGGAGAAAACTTCACTCAGGGACTTCAGGGAACTCTCCTTACAATGCTGAGGCCTGACACGCCTAGTGCCTGGGGGCAAACCGGCTCCTGCCCTAGGTAGTTTTGTTGAGCGTGCCTCCCTCAGGTGGTGCCTTTTCTCTCCCAGCAATATTGCTCCGTGAAATTCTGGCGATGATGAAAACTGCCATGGCTTTGTCCTTTCACCTCATTGGCCTCATCTTTGAAGTACAAATGCTTTTCTACACGGGTGCTGCCTCCCTGAGCTTTCCTTTGTCTTGGCTCAATCGATGCAGATTCCTGTGCTGAATACGCCATGGACTAGCACAGGTGGGTTCTCGTGAGTATACCGGGCAAACGCAGCAATTTCGATTATCAAGACCCACCTGGCTTGATCAAGGTTCTTTATTCCAGTGAAAACGATTTTTATCCAAATTCTAGAGGAGCACCAGTGTTGCCTCTGGGAGCTACACCCGGGCCTGCTGAACAGCGGCTCCGGAGTTTTCCTTTTCTGACTAAAATTCAACACGGAATTTCATGGATCTAAGGAAACCGTGAATTGTGGACGTACCAGATTCTCACATCTTCATTGCCTAATGGAAGCTGAAGTTTCCCAGTCTGATCCGGCTGCCACTTCATTTCTTTCAATGACCATTCAATTGTGGACGTTCAGCCTTCTTCGGAATTCTCTTATACCGGCATGTTCCCGCGCCGCATCAAGACCACTCGGTGGAGGTTTCTGTGACTCAGGACAACTCTTATTTCAGGCGTCTAGAACAAAGGGAATTCACAGTGGTTGATGATCACTTATTAAAGTCCCGTTTCTCTATGATGCCCACTGATGACACTTCTACATCGGAGGGCAAAGAGCTCGTGCAGCATGATATTCTCATTTCAGCCATGCCGCCTGCAGTTCCTTCCTTGCTTAAAAATCTTTCCCAGTGTACTTCTTTAAAATGCTGCAAAATAGTGGGACAGAAGATTTCGGTTTAGCATTAACTTTAAACGAGCATAGGTACAGGCATGTGGGCATGTTTAGAGACAGTGTTTCACTGGTCTAGGGTAAAGGGTGAAGCGCCTGGGTTCCCGTGCTTCACTACTGTATGGCCTCAAGATGATGTGTAGGCACAGCGGCAAATCCATCGGTAGCAATTCTCTCATATTGTCATTGCGATGGGAAGATTCCTTATTCGCTAGGAATTGTTTTACCTTGGAAGACGGGTCACCACAGAGCTGTCTCTTTTGTGTTGAGACAAACTTTGCTGAATTTACCTGCCAGCAGTTGCGTGTCCTCCCTTTCTTTTAAGTCCGATGGAGACGCACGAGTGTAAGGAGAACGGTGAATGGTGGCCGTTCATAAGCCAGGATCATCAGAAACCGCAGAGTAAATTTTAGGAACGTAGACGTAGGACAGCGGAGAAAACTTCACTCAGGGACTTCAGGGAACTCTCCTTACAATGCTGAGGCCTGACACGCCTAGTGCCTGGGGGCAACCCGGCTCCTGCCCTAGGTAGTTTTGTTGAGCTTGCCTCCCTCAGGTTGTGCCTTTTCTCTCCCAGCATTATTGCTCCGTGAAATTCTGCCGATGATGAAAACTGCCATGGCTTTGTCCTTTCACCTCATTGGCCTCATCTTTGAAGTACAAATGCTTTTCTACACGGGTGCTGCCTCCCTGAGCTTTCCTTTGTCTTGGCTCAATCGATGCAGATTCTGTGCTGAATACGCCATGGACTAGCACAGGTGGGTTCTCGTGAGTATACCGGGCAAACGCAGCAATTTCGATTGTCAAGACCCACCTGGCTTGATCAAGGTTCTTTATTCCAGTGAAAACGATTTTTATCCAAATTCTAGAGGAGCACCAGTGTGCCTCTGGGAGCTACACCCGGGCCTGCTGAACAGCGGCTCCGGAGTTTTCCTTTTCTGACTAAAATTCAACACGGAATTTCATGGATCTAAGGAAACCGTGAATTGTGGACGTACCAGATTCTCACATCTTCATTGCCTAATGGAAGCTGAAGTTTCCCAGTCTGATCCGGCTGCCACTTCATTTCTTTCAATGACCATTCAATTGTGGAGGTTCAGCCTTCTTCGGAATTCTCTTATACCGGCATGTTCCCGCGCCGCATCAAGACCACTCGGTGGAGGTTTCTGTGACTCAGGACAACTCTTATTTCAGGCGTCTAGAACAAAGGGAATTCACAGTGGTTGATGATCACTTATTAAAGTCCCGTTTCTCTATGATGCCCACTGATGACACTTCTACATTGGAGGGCAAAGAACTCGTGCAGCATGATATTCTCATTTCAGCCATGCCGCCTGCAGTTCCTTCCTTGCAGAAAAATCTTTCCCAGTGTACTTCTTTAAAATGCTGCAAAATAGTGGGACAGAAGATTTCGGTTTAGCGTTAACTTTAAACGAGCATAGGTACAGGCATGTGGGCATGTTTAGAGACAGTGTTTCACTGGTCTAGGGTAAAGGGTGAAGCGCCTGGGTTCCCGTGCTTCACTACTGTATGGCCTCAAGATGATGTGTAGGCACAGCGGCAAATCCATCGGTAGCAATTCTCTCATATTGTCATTGCGATGGGAAGATTCCTTATTCGCTAGGAATTGTTTTACCGTGGAAGACGGGTCACCACAGAGCTGTCTCTTTTGTGTTGAGACAAACTTTACTGAATTTACCTGCCAGCAGTTGCGTGTCCTCCCTTTCTTTTAAGTCCGATGGAGACGCACGAGTGTAAGGAGAACGGTGAATGGTGGCCGTTCATAAGCCAGAATCATCAGAAAGCGCAGAGTAAATTTTAGGAACGTAGACGTAGGACAGCGGAGAAAACTTCACTCAGGGACTTCAGGGAACTCTCCTTACAATGCTGAGGCCTGACACGCCTAGTGCCTGGGGGCAACCCGGCTCCTGCCCTAGGTAGTTTTGTTGAGCGTGCCTCCCTCAGGTTGTGCCTTTTCTCTCCCAGCATTATTGCTCCGTGAAATTCTGCCGATGATGAAAACTGTTTGCCATGGCTTTGTCCTTTCACCTCATTGGCCTCATCTTTGAAGTACAAATGCTTTTCTACACGGGTGCTGCCTCCCTGAGCTTTCCTTTGTCTTGGCTCAATCGATGCAGATTCTGTGCTGAATACGCCATGGACTAGCACAGGTGGGTTCTCGTGAGTATACCGGGCAAACGCAGCAATTTCGATTGTCAAGACCCACCTTGCTTGATCAAGGTTCTTTATTCCAGTGAAAACGATTTTTATCCAAATTCTAGAGGAGCACCAGTGTGCCTCTGGGAGCTACACCCGGGACTGCTGAACAGCGGCTCCGGAGTTTTCCTTTTCTGACTAAAATTCAGCACGGAATTTCATGGATCTTAGGAAACCGTGAATTGTAGACGTACCAGATTCTCACATCTTCATTGTCTAATGGAAGCTGAAGTTTCCCAGTCTGATCCGGCTGCCACTTCATTTCTGGCAATGACCATTCAATTGTGGACGTTCAGCCTTCTTCGGAATTCTCTTATACCGGCATGTTCCCGCGCCGCATCAAGACCACTCGGTGGAGGTTTCTGTGACTCAGGACAACTCTTATTTCAGGCGTCTAGAACAAAGGGAATTCACAGTGGTTGATGATCACTTATTAAAGTCCCGTTTCTCTATGATGCCCACTGATGACACTTCTACATCGGAGGGCAAAGAGCTCGTGCAGCATGATATTCTCATTTCAGCCACGACGCATGCAGTTCCTTCCTTGCAGAAAAATCTTTCCCAGTGTACTTCTTTAAAATGCTGCAAAATAGTGGGACAGAAGATTTCGGTTTAGCCTTAACTTTAAACGGGCATAGGTACAGGCATGTGGGCATGTTTAGAGACAGTGTTTCACTGGTGTAGGGTAAAGGGTGAAGAGCCTGGGTTCCCGTGCTTCACTACTGTATGGCCTCAAGATGATGTGTAGGCACAGCGGCAAATCCATCGGTGGCAATTCTCTCATATTGTCATTGCGATGGGAAGATTCCTTATTCGCTAGGAATTGTTTTACCTTGGAAGACGACTCACCACAGAGCTGTCTCTTTTGTGTTGAGACAAACTTTGCTGAATTTACCTGCCAGCAGTTGCGTGTCCTCCCTTTCTTTTAAGTCCGATGGAGACGCACGAGTGTAAGGAGAACGGTGAATGGTGGCCGTTCATAAGCCAGAATCATCAGAAAGCGCAGAGTAAATTTTAGGAACGTAGACGTGGGACAGCGGAGAAAACTTCACTCAGGGACTTCAGGGAACTCTCCTTACAATGCTGAGGCCTGACACGCCTAGTGCCTGGGGGCAAACCGGCTCCTGCCCTAGGTAGTTTTGTTGAGCGTGCCTCCCTCAGGTGGTGCCTTTTCTCTCCCAGCAATATTGCTCCGTGAAATTCTGGCGATGATGAAAACTGCCATGGCTTTGTCCTTTCACCTCATTGGCCTCATCTTTGAAGTACAAATGCTTTTCTACACGGGTGCTGCCTCCCTGAGCTTTCCTTTGTCTTGGCTCAATCGATGCAGATTCCTGTGCTGAATACGCCATGGACTAGCACAGGTGGGTTCTCGTGAGTATACCGGGCAAACGCAGCAATTTCGATTATCAAGACCCACCTGGCTTGATCAAGGTTCTTTATTCCAGTGAAAACGATTTTTATCCAAATTCTAGAGGAGCACCAGTGTTGCCTCTGGGAGCTACACCCAGGCCTGCTGAACAGCGGCTCCGGAGTTTTCCTTTTCTGACTAAAATTCAACACGGAATTTCATGGATCTAAGGAAACCGTGAATTGTGGACGTACCAGATTCTCACATCTTCATTGCCTAATGGAAGCTGAAGTTTCCCAGTCTGATCCGGCTGCCACTTCATTTCTTTCAATGACCATTCAATTGTGGACGTTCAGCCTTCTTCGGAATTCTCTTATACCGGCATGTTCCCGCGCCGCATCAAGACCACTCGGTGGAGGTTTCTGTGACTCAGGACAACTCTTATTTCAGGCGTCTAGAACAAAGGGAATTCACAGAGGTTGATGATCAGTTATTAAAGTCCCGTTTCTCTATGATGCCCACTGATGACACTTCTACATCGGAGGGCAAAGAGCTCGTGCAGCATGATATTCTCATTTCAGCCATGCCGCCTGCAGTTCCTTCCTTGCAGAAAAATCTTTCCCAGTGTACTTCTTTAAAATGCTGCAAAATAGTGGGACAGAAGATTTCGGTTTAGCGTTAACTTTAAACGAGCATAGGTACAGGCATGTGGGCATGTTTAGAGACAGTGTTTCACTGGTCTAGGGTAAAGGGTGAAGCGCCTGGGTTCCCGTGCTTCACTACTGTATGGCCTCAAGATGATGTGTAGGCACAGCGGCAAATCCATCGGTAGCAATTCTCTCATATTGTCATTGCGATGGGAAGATTCCTTATTCGCTAGGAATTGTTTTACCGTGGAAGACGGGTCACCACAGAGCTGTCTCTTTTGTGTTGAGACAAACTTTGCTGAATTTACCTGCCAGCAGTTGCGTGTCCTCCCTTTCTTTTAAGTCCGATGGAGACGCACGAGTGTAAGGAGAACGGTGAATGGTGGCCGTTCATAAGCCAGAATCATCAGAAAGCGCAGAGTAAATTTTAGGAACGTAGACGTAGGACAGCGGAGAAAACTTCACTCAGGGACTTCAGGGAACTCTCCTTACAATGCTGAGGCCTGACACGCCTAGTGCCTGGGGGCAACCCGGCTCCTGCCCTAGGTAGTTTTGTTGAGCGTGCCTCCCTCAGGTTGTGCCTTTTCTCTCCCAGCATTATTGCTCCGTGAAATTCTGCCGATGATGAAAACTGCCATGGCTTTGTCCTTTCACCTCATTGGCCTCATCTTTGAAGTACAAATGCTTTTCTACACGGGTGCTGCCTCCCTGAGCTTTCCTTTGTCTTGGCTCAATCGATGCAGATTCTGTGCTGAATACGCCATGGACTAGCACAGGTGGGTTCTCGTGAGTATACCGGGCAAACGCAGCAATTTCGATTGTCAAGACCCACCTTGCTTGATCAAGGTTCTTTATTCCAGTGAAAACGATTTTTATCCAAATTCTAGAGGAGCACCAGTGTGCCTCTGGGAGCTACACCCGGGACTGCTGAACAGCGGCTCCGGAGTTTTCCTTTTCTGACTAAAATTCAGCACGGAATTTCATGGATCTTAGGAAACCGTGAATTGTAGACGTACCAGATTCTCACATCTTCATTGTCTAATGGAAGCTGAAGTTTCCCAGTCTGATCCGGCTGCCACTTCATTTCTGGCAATGACCATTCAATTGTGGACGTTCAGCCTTCTTCGGAATTCTCTTATACCGGCATGTTCCCGCGCCGCATCAAGACCACTCGGTGGAGGTTTCTGTGACTCAGGACAACTCTTATTTCAGGCGTCTAGAACAAAGGGAATTCACAGTGGTTGATGATCACTTATTAAAGTCCCGTTTCTCTATGATGCCCACTGATGACACTTCTACATCGGAGGGCAAAGAGCTCGTGCAGCATGATATTCTCATTTCAGCCACGACGCATGCAGTTCCTTCCTTGCAGAAAAATCTTTCCCAGTGTACTTCTTTAAAATGCTGCAAAATAGTGGGACAGAAGATTTCGGTTTAGCCTTAACTTTAAACGGGCATAGGTACAGGCATGTGGGCATGTTTAGAGACAGTGTTTCACTGGTGTAGGGTAAAGGGTGAAGCGCCTGGGTTCCCGTGCTTCACTACTGTATGGCCTCAAGATGATGTGTAGGCACAGCGGCAAATCCATCGGTGGCAATTCTCTCATATTGTCATTGCGATGGGAAGATTCCTTATTCGCTAGGAATTGTTTTACCTTGGAAGACGACTCACCACAGAGCTGTCTCTTTTGTGTTGAGACAAACTTTGCTGAATTTACCTGCCAGCAGTTGCGTGTCCTCCCTTTCTTTTAAGTCCGATGGAGACGCACGAGTGTAAGGAGAACGGTGAATGGTGGCCGTTCATAAGCCAGAATCATCAGAAAGCGCAGAGTAAATTTTAGGAACGTAGACGTGGGACAGCGGAGAAAACTTCACTCAGGGACTTCAGGGAACTCTCCTTACAATGCTGAGGCCTGACACGCCTAGTGCCTGGGGGCAAACCGGCTCCTGCCCTAGGTAGTTTTGTTGAGCGTGCCTCCCTCAGGTGGTGCCTTTTCTCTCCCAGCAATATTGCTCCGTGAAATTCTGGCGATGATGAAAACTGCCATGGCTTTGTCCTTTCACCTCATTGGCCTCATCTTTGAAGTACAAATGCTTTTCTACACGGGTGCTGCCTCCCTGAGCTTTCCTTTGTCTTGGCTCAATCGATGCAGATTCCTGTGCTGAATACGCCATGGACTAGCACAGGTGGGTTCTCGTGAGTATACCGGGCAAACGCAGCAATTTCGATTATCAAGACCCACCTGGCTTGATCAAGGTTCTTTATTCCAGTGAAAACGATTTTTATCCAAATTCTAGAGGAGCACCAGTGTTGCCTCTGGGAGCTACACCCGGGCCTGCTGAACAGCGGCTCCGGAGTTTTCCTTTTCTGACTAAAATTCAACACGGAATTTCATGGATCTAAGGAAACCGTGAATTGTGGACGTACCAGATTCTCACATCTTCATTACCTAATGGAAGCTGAAGTTTCCCAGTCTGATTCGGCTGCCACTTCATTTCTTTCGATGACCATTCAATTGTGGACGTTCAGCCTTCTTCGGAATTCTCTTATACCGGCATGTTCCCGCGCCGCATCAAGACCACTCGGTGGAGGTTTCTGTGACTCAGGACAACTCTTATTTCAGGCGTCTAGAACAAAGGGAATTCACAGAGGTTGATGATCAGTTATTAAAGTCCCGTTTCTCTATGATGCCCACTGATGACACTTCTACATCGGAGGGCAAAGAGCTCGTGCAGCATGATATTCTCATTTCAGCCATGCCGCCTGCAGTTCCTTCCTTGCAGAAAAATCTTTCCCAGTGTACTTCTTTAAAATGCTGCAAAATAGTGGGACAGAAGATTTCGGTTTAGCGTTAACTTTAAACGAGCATAGGTACAGGCATGTGGGCATGTTTAGAGACAGTGTTTCACTGGTCTAGGGTAAAGGGTGAAGCGCCTGGGTTCCCGTGCTTCACTACTGTATGGCCTCAAGATGATGTGTAGGCACAGCGGCAAATCCATCGGTAGCAATTCTCTCATATTGTCATTGCGATGGGAAGATTCCTTATTCGCTAGGAATTGTTTTACCGTGGAAGACGGGTCACCACAGAGCTGTCTCTTTTGTGTTGAGACAAACTTTGCTGAATTTACCTGCCAGCAGTTGCGTGTCCTCCCTTTCTTTTAAGTCCGATGGAGACGCACGAGTGTAAGGAGAACAGTGAATGGTGGCCGTTCATAAGCCAGAATCATCAGAAAGCGCAGAGTAAATTTTAGGAACGTAGACGTAGGACAGCGGAGAAAACTTCACTCAGGGACTTCAGGGAACTCTCCTTACAATGCTGAGGCCTGACACGCCTAGTGCCTGGGGGCAACCCGGCTCCTGCCCTAGGTAGTTTTGTTGAGCGTGCCTCCCTCAGGTTGTGCCTTTTCTCTCCCAGCATTATTGCTCCGTGAAATTCTGCCGATGATGAAAACTGCCATGGCTTTGTCCTTTCACCTCATTGGCCTCATCTTTGAAGTACAAATGCTTTTCTACACGGGTGCTGCCTCCCTGAGCTTTCCTTTGTCTTGGCTCAATCGATGCAGATTCTGTGCTGAATACGCCATGGACTAGCACAGGTGGGTTCTCGTGAGTATACCGGGCAAACGCAGCAATTTCGATTGTCAAGACCCACCTTGCTTGATCAAGGTTCTTTATTCCAGTGAAAACGATTTTTATCCAAATTCCAGAGGAGCACCAGTGTGCCTCTGGGAGCTACACCCGGGCCTGCTGAACAGCGGCTCCGGAGTTTTCCTTTTCTGACTAAAATTCAACACGGAATTTCATGGATCTAAGGAAACCGTGAATTGTGGACGTACCAGATTCTCACATCTTCATTGCCTAATGGAAGCTGAAGTTTCCCAGTCTGATCCGGCTGCCACTTCATTTCTTTCAATGACCATTCAATTGTGGAGGTTCAGCCTTCTTCGGAATTCTCTTATACCGGCATGTTCCCGCGCCGCATCAAGACCACTCGGTGGAGGTTTTTGTGACTCAGGACAACTCTTATTTCAGGCGTCTAGAACAAAGGGAATTCACAGTGGTTGATGATCACTTATTAAAGTCCCGTTTCTCTATGATGCCCACTGATGACACTTCTACATCGGAGGGCAAAGAACTCGTGCAGCATGATATTCTCATTTCAGCCATGCCGCCTGCAGTTCCTTCCTTGCAGAAAAATCTTTCCCAGTGTACTTCTTTAAAATGCTGCAAAATAGTGGGACAGAAGATTTCGGTTTAGCGTTAACTTTAAACGAGCATAGGTACAGGCATGTGGGCATGTTTAGAGACAGTGTTTCACTGGTCTAGGGTAAAGGGTGAAGCGCCTGGGTTCCCGTGCTTCACTACTGTATGGCCTCAAGATGATGTGTAGGCACAGCGGCAAATCCATCGGTGGCAATTCTCTCATATTGTCATTGCGATGGGAAGATTCCTTATTCGCTAGGAATTGTTTTACCGTGGAAGACGGGTCACCACAGAGCTGTCTCTTTTGTGTTGAGACAAACTTTGCTGAATTTACCTGCCAGCAGTTGCGTGTCCTCCCTTTCTTTTAAGTCCGATGGAGACGCACGAGTGTAAGGAGAACGGTGAATGGTGGCCGTTCATAAGCCAGAATCATCAGAAAGCGCAGAGTAAATTTTAGGAACGTAGACGTAGGACAGCGGAGAAAACTTCACTCAGGGACTTCAGGGAACTCTCCTTACAATGCTGAGGCCTGACACGCCTAGTGCCTGGGGGCAACCCGGCTCCTGCCCTAGGTAGTTTTGTTGAGCGTGCCTCCCTCAGGTGGTGCCTTTTCTCTCCCAGCATTATTGCTCCGTGAAATTCTGCCGGTGAAGAAAACTGCCATGGCTTTGTCCTTTCACCTCATTGGCCTCATCTTTGAAGTACAAATGCTTTTCTACACGGGTGCTGCCTCCCTGAGCTTTCCTTTGTCTTGGCTCAATCGATGCAGATTCTGTGCTGAATACGCCATGGACTAGCACAGGTGGGTTCTCGTGAGTATACCGGGCAAACGCAGCAATTTCGATTGTCAAGACCCACCTTGCTTGATCAAGGTTCTTTATTCCAGTGAAAACGATTTTTATCCAAATTCTAGAGGAGCACCAGTGTGCCTCTGGGAGCTACACCCGGGACTGCTGAACAGCGGCTCCGGAGTTTTCCTTTTCTGACTAAAATTCAGCACGGAATTTCATGGATCTTAGGAAACCGTGAATTGTAGACGTACCAGATTCTCACATCTTCATTGTCTAATGGAAGCTGAAGTTTCCCAGTCTGATCCGGCTGCCACTTCATTTCTGGCAATGACCATTCAATTGTGGACGTTCAGCCTTCTTCGGAATTCTCTTATACCGGCATGTTCCCGCGCCGCATCAAGACCACTCGGTGGAGGTTTCTGTGACTCAGGACAACTCTTATTTCAGGCGTCTAGAACAAAGGGAATTCACAGTGGTTGATGATCACTTATTAAAGTCCCGTTTCTCTATGATGCCCACTGATGACACTTCTACATCGGAGGGCAAAGAGCTCGTGCAGCATGATATTCTCATTTCAGCCACGACGCATGCAGTTCCTTCCTTGCAGAAAAATCTTTCCCAGTGTACTTCTTTAAAATGCTGCAAAATAGTGGGACAGAAGATTTCGGTTTAGCCTTAACTTTAAACGGGCATAGGTACAGGCATGTGGGCATGTTTAGAGACAGTGTTTCACTGGTGTAGGGTAAAGGGTGAAGCGCCTGGGTTCCCGTGCTTCACTACTGTATGGCCTCAAGATGATGTGTAGGCACAGCGGCAAATCCATCGGTGGCAATTCTCTCATATTGTCATTGCGATGGGAAGATTCCTTATTCGCTAGGAATTGTTTTACCTTGGAAGACGACTCACCACAGAGCTGTCTCTTTTGTGTTGAGACAAACTTTGCTGAATTTACCTGCCAGCAGTTGCGTGTCCTCCCTTTCTTTTAAGTCCGATGGAGACGCACGAGTGTAAGGAGAACGGTGAATGGTGGCCGTTCATAAGCCAGAATCATCAGAAAGCGCAGAGTAAATTTTAGGAACGTAGACGTGGGACAGCGGAGAAAACTTCACTCAGGGACTTCAGGGAACTCTCCTTACAATGCTGAGGCCTGACACGCCTAGTGCCTGGGGGCAAACCGGCTCCTGCCCTAGGTAGTTTTGTTGAGCGTGCCTCCCTCAGGTGGTGCCTTTTCTCTCCCAGCAATATTGCTCCGTGAAATTCTGGCGATGATGAAAACTGCCATGGCTTTGTCCTTTCACCTCATTGGCCTCCTCTTTGAAGTACAAATGCTTTTCTACACGGGTGCTGCCTCCCTGAGCTTTCCTTTGTCTTGGCTCAATCGATGCAGATTCCTGTGCTGAATACGCCATGGACTAGCACAGGTGGGTTCTCGTGAGTATACCGGGCAAACGCAGCAATTTCGATTATCAAGACCCACCTGGCTTGATCAAGGTTCTTTATTCCAGTGAAAACGATTTTTATCCAAATTCTAGAGGAGCACCAGTGTTGCCTCTGGGAGCTACACCCAGGCCTGCTGAACAGCGGCTCCGGAGTTTTCCTTTTCTGACTAAAATTCAACACGGAATTTCATGGATCTAAGGAAACCGTGAATTGTGGACATACCAGATTCTCACATCTTCATTGCCTAATGGAAGCTGAAGTTTCCCAGTCTGATCCGGCTGCCACTTCATTTCTTTCAATGACCATTCAATTGTGGACGTTCAGCCTTCTTCGGAATTCTCTTATACCGGCATGTTCCCGCGCCGCATCAAGACCACTCGGTGGAGGTTTCTGTGACTCAGGACAACTCTTATTTCAGGCGTCTAGAACAAAGGGAATTCACAGAGGTTGATGATCAGTTATTAAAGTCCCGTTTCTCTATGATGCCCACTGATGACACTTCTACATCGGAGGGCAAAGAGCTCGTGCAGCATGATATTCTCATTTCAGCCATGCCGCCTGCAGTTCCTTCCTTGCAGAAAAATCTTTCCCAGTGTACTTCTTTAAAATGCTGCAAAATAGTGGGACAGAAGATTTCGGTTTAGCGTTAACTTTAAACGAGCATAGGTACAGGCATGTGGGCATGTTTAGAGACAGTGTTTCACTGGTCTAGGGTAAAGGGTGAAGCGCCTGGGTTCCCGTGCTTCACTACTGTATGGCCTCAAGATGATGTGTAGGCACAGCGGCAAATCCATCGGTAGCAATTCTCTCATATTGTCATTGCGATGGGAAGATTCCTTATTCGCTAGGAATTGTTTTACCGTGGAAGACGGGTCACCACAGAGCTGTCTCTTTTGTGTTGAGACAAACTTTGCTGAATTTACCTGCCAGCAGTTGCGTGTCCTCCCTTTCTTTTAAGTCCGATGGAGACGCACGAGTGTAAGGAGAACGGTGAATGGTGGCCGTTCATAAGCCAGAATCATCAGAAAGCGCAGAGTAAATTTTAGGAACGTAGACGTAGGACAGCGGAGAAAACTTCACTCAGGGACTTCAGGGAACTCTCCTTACAATGCTGAGGCCTGACACGCCTAGTGCCTGGGGGCAACCCGGCTCCTGCCCTAGGTAGTTTTGTTGAGCGTGCCTCCCTCAGGTTGTGCCTTTTCTCTCCCAGCATTATTGCTCCGTGAAATTCTGCCGATGATGAAAACTGCCATGGCTTTGTCCTTTCACCTCATTGGCCTCATCTTTGAAGTACAAATGCTTTTCTACACGGGTGCTGCCTCCCTGAGCTTTCCTTTGTCTTGGCTCAATCGATGCAGATTCTGTGCTGAATACGCCATGGACTAGCACAGGTGGGTTCTCGTGAGTATACCGGGCAAACGCAGCAATTTCGATTGTCAAGACCCACCTTGCTTGATCAAGGTTCTTTATTCCAGTGAAAACGATTTTTATCCAAATTCTAGAGGAGCACCAGTGTGCCTCTGGGAGCTACACCCGGGACTGCTGAACAGCGGCTCCGGAGTTTTCCTTTTCTGACTAAAATTCAGCACGGAATTTCATGGATCTTAGGAAACCGTGAATTGTAGACGTACCAGATTCTCACATCTTCATTGTCTAATGGAAGCTGAAGTTTCCCAGTCTGATCCGGCTGCCACTTCATTTCTGGCAATGACCATTCAATTGTGGACGTTCAGCCTTCTTCGGAATTCTCTTATACCGGCATGTTCCCGCGCCGCATCAAGACCACTCGGTGGAGGTTTCTGTGACTCAGGACAACTCTTATTTCAGGCGTCTAGAACAAAGGGAATTCACAGTGGTTGATGATCACTTATTAAAGTCCCGTTTCTCTATGATGCCCACTGATGACACTTCTACATCGGAGGGCAAAGAGCTCGTGCAGCATGATATTCTCATTTCAGCCACGACGCATGCAGTTCCTTCCTTGCAGAAAAATCTTTCCCAGTGTACTTCTTTAAAATGCTGCAAAATAGTGGGACAGAAGATTTCGGTTTAGCCTTAACTTTAAACGGGCATAGGTACAGGCATGTGGGCATGTTTAGAGACAGTGTTTCACTGGTGTAGGGTAAAGGGTGAAGCGCCTGGGTTCCCGTGCTTCACTACTGTATGGCCTCAAGATGATGTGTAGGCACAGCGGCAAATCCATCGGTGGCAATTCTCTCATATTGTCATTGCGATGGGAAGATTCCTTATTCGCTAGGAATTGTTTTACCTTGGAAGACGACTCACCACAGAGCTGTCTCTTTTGTGTTGAGACAAACTTTGCTGAATTTACCTGCCAGCAGTTGCGTGTCCTCCCTTTCTTTTAAGTCCGATGGAGACGCACGAGTGTAAGGAGAACGGTGAATGGTGGCCGTTCATAAGCCAGAATCATCAGAAAGCGCAGAGTAAATTTTAGGAACGTAGACGTGGGACAGCGGAGAAAACTTCACTCAGGGACTTCAGGGAACTCTCCTTACAATGCTGAGGCCTGACACGCCTAGTGCCTGGGGGCAAACCGGCTCCTGCCCTAGGTAGTTTTGTTGAGCGTGCCTCCCTCAGGTGGTGCCTTTTCTCTCCCAGCAATATTGCTCCGTGAAATTCTGGCGATGATGAAAACTGCCATGGCTTTGTCCTTTCACCTCATTGGCCTCATCTTTGAAGTACAAATGCTTTTCTACACGGGTGCTGCCTCCCTGAGCTTTCCTTTGTCTTGGCTCAATCGATGCAGATTCCTGTGCTGAATACGCCATGGACTAGCACAGGTGGGTTCTCGTGAGTATACCGGGCAAACGCAGCAATTTCGATTATCAAGACCCACCTGGCTTGATCAAGGTTCTTTATTCCAGTGAAAACGATTTTTATCCAAATTCTAGAGGAGCACCAGTGTTGCCTCTGGGAGCTACACCCAGGCCTGCTGAACAGCGGCTCCGGAGTTTTCCTTTTCTGACTAAAATTCAACACGGAATTTCATGGATCTAAGGAAACCGTGAATTGTGGACATACCAGATTCTCACATCTTCATTGCCTAATGGAAGCTGAAGTTTCCCAGTCTGATCCGGCTGCCACTTCATTTCTTTCAATGACCATTCAATTGTGGACGTTCAGCCTTCTTCGGAATTCTCTTATACCGGCATGTTCCCGCGCCGCATCAAGACCACTCGGTGGAGGTTTCTGTGACTCAGGACAACTCTTATTTCAGGCGTCTAGAACAAAGGGAATTCACAGAGGTTGATGATCAGTTATTAAAGTCCCGTTTCTCTATGATGCCCACTGATGACACTTCTACATCGGAGGGCAAAGAGCTCGTGCAGCATGATATTCTCATTTCAGCCATGCCGCCTGCAGTTCCTTCCTTGCAGAAAAATCTTTCCCAGTGTACTTCTTTAAAATGCTGCAAAATAGTGGGACAGAAGATTTCGGTTTAGCGTTAACTTTAAACGAGCATAGGTACAGGCATGTGGGCATGTTTAGAGACAGTGTTTCACTGGTCTACGGTAAAGGGTGAAGCGCCTGGGTTCCCGTGCTTCACTACTGTATGGCCTCAAGATGATGTGTAGGCACAGCGGCAAATCCATCGGTAGCAATTCTCTCATATTGTCATTGCGATGGGAAGATTCCTTATTCGCTAGGAATTGTTTTACCGTGGAAGACGGGTCACCACAGAGCTGTCTCTTTTGTGTTGAGACAAACTTTGCTGAATTTACCTGCCAGCAGTTGCGTGTCCTCCCTTTCTTTTAAGTCCGATGGAGACGCACGAGTGTAAGGAGAACGGTGAATGGTGGCCGTTCATAAGCCAGAATCATCAGAAAGCGCAGAGTAAATTTTAGGAACGTAGACGTAGGACAGCGGAGAAAACTTCACTCAGGGACTTCAGGGAACTCTCCTTACAATGCTGAGGCCTGACACGCCTAGTGCCTGGGGGCAACCCGGCTCCTGCCCTAGGTAGTTTTGTTGAGCGTGCCTCCCTCAGGTTGTGCCTTTTCTCTCCCAGCATTATTGCTCCGTGAAATTCTGCCGATGATGAAAACTGCCATGGCTTTGTCCTTTCACCTCATTGGCCTCATCTTTGAAGTACAAATGCTTTTCTACACGGGTGCTGCCTCCCTGAGCTTTCCTTTGTCTTGGCTCAATCGATGCAGATTCTGTGCTGAATACGCCATGGACTAGCACAGGTGGGTTATCGTGAGTATACCGGGCAAACGCAGCAATTTCGATTGTCAAGACCCACCTTGCTTGATCAAGGTTCTTTATTCCAGTGAAAACGATTTTTATCCAAATTCTAGAGGAGCACCAGTGTGCCTCTGGGAGCTACACCCGGGACTGCTGAACAGCGGCTCCGGAGTTTTCCTTTTCTGACTAAAATTCAGCACGGAATTTCATGGATCTTAGGAAACCGTGAATTGTAGACGTACCAGATTCTCACATCTTCATTGTCTAATGGAAGCTGAAGTTTCCCAGTCTGATCCGGCTGCCACTTCATTTCTGGCAATGACCATTCAATTGTGGACGTTCAGCCTTCTTCGGAATTCTCTTATACCGGCATGTTCCCGCGCCGCATCAAGACCACTCGGTGGAGGTTTCTGTGACTCAGGACAACTCTTATTTCAGGCGTCTAGAACAAAGGGAATTCACAGTGGTTGATGATCACTTATTAAAGTCCCGTTTCTCTATGATGCCCACTGATGACACTTCTACATCGGAGGGCAAAGAGCTCGTGCAGCATGATATTCTCATTTCAGCCACGACGCATGCAGTTCCTTCCTTGCAGAAAAATCTTTCCCAGTGTACTTCTTTAAAATGCTGCAAAATAGTGGGACAGAAGATTTCGGTTTAGCCTTAACTTTAAACGGGCATAGGTACAGGCATGTGGGCATGTTTAGAGACAGTGTTTCACTGGTGTAGGGTAAAGGGTGAAGCGCCTGGGTTCCCGTGCTTCACTACTGTATGGCCTCAAGATGATGTGTAGGCACAGCGGCAAATCCATCGGTGGCAATTCTCTCATATTGTCATTGCGATGGGAAGATTCCTTATTCGCTAGGAATTGTTTTACCGTGGAAGACGGGTCACCGCAGAGCTGTCTCTTGTGTTGAGACAAACTTTGCTGAATTTACCTGCCAGCAGTTGCGTGTCCTCCCTTTCTTTTAAGTCCGATGGAGACGCACGAGTGTAAGGAGAACGGTGAATGGTGGCCGTTCATAAGCCAGAATCATCAGAAAGCGCAGAGTAAATTTTAGGAACGTAGACGTGGGACAGCGGAGAAAACTTCACTCAGGGACTTCAGGGAACTCTCCTTACAATGCTGAGGCCTGACACGCCTAGTGCCTGGGGGCAAACCGGCTCCTGCCCTAGGTAGTTTTGTTGAGCGTGCCTCCCTCAGGTGGTGCCTTTTCTCTCCCAGCAATATTGCTCCGTGAAATTCTGGCGATGATGAAAACTGCCATGGCTTTGTCCTTTCACCTCATTGGCCTCATCTTTGAAGTACAAATGCTTTTCTACACGGGTGCTGCCTCCCTGAGCTTTCCTTTGTCTTGGCTCAATCGATGCAGATTCCTGTGCTGAATACGCCATGGACTAGCACAGGTGGGTTCTCGTGAGTATACCGGGCAAACGCAGCAATTTCGATTATCAAGACCCACCTGGCTTGATCAAGGTTCTTTATTCCAGTGAAAACGATTTTTATCCAAATTCTAGAGGAGCACCAGTGTTGCCTCTGGGAGCTACACCCAGGCCTGCTGAACAGCGGCTCCGGAGTTTTCCTTTTCTGACTAAAATTCAACACGGAATTTCATGGATCTAAGGAAACCGTGAATTGTGGACATACCAGATTCTCACATCTTCATTGCCTAATGGAAGCTGAAGTTTCCCAGTCTGATCCGGCTGCCACTTCATTTCTTTCAATGACCATTCAATTGTGGACGTTCAGCCTTCTTCGGAATTCTCTTATACCGGCATGTTCCCGCGCCGCATCAAGACCACTCGGTGGAGGTTTCTGTGACTCAGGACAACTCTTATTTCAGGCGTCTAGAACAAAGGGAATTCACAGAGGTTGATGATCAGTTATTAAAGTCCCGTTTCTCTATGATGCCCACTGATGACACTTCTACATCGGAGGGCAAAGAGCTCGTGCAGCATGATATTCTCATTTCAGCCATGCCGCCTGCAGTTTCTTCCATGCAGAAAAATCTTTCCCAGTGTACTTCTTTAAAATGCTGCAAAATAGTGGGACAGAAGATTTCGGTTTAGCGTTAACTTTAAACGAGCATAGGTACAGGCATGTGGGCATGTTTAGAGACAGTGTTTCACTGGTCTAGGGTAAAGGGTGAAGCGCCTGGGTTCCCGTGCTTCACTACTGTATGGCCTCAAGATGATGTGTAGGCACAGCGGCAAATCCATCGGTAGCAATTCTCTCATATTGTCATTGCGATGGGAAGATTCCTTATTCGCTAGGAATTGTTTTACCGTGGAAGACGGGTCACCACAGAGCTGTCTCTTTTGTGTTGAGACAAACTTTGCTGAATTTACCTGCCAGCAGTTGCGTGTCCTCCCTTTCTTTTAAGTCCGATGGAGACGCACGAGTGTAAGGAGAACGGTGAATGGTGGCCGTTCATAAGCCAGAATCATCAGAAAGCGCAGAGTAAATTTTAGGAACGAAGACGTAGGACAGCGGAGAAAACTTCACTCAGGGACTTCAGGGAACTCTCCTTACAATGCTGAGGCCTGACACGCCTAGTGCCTGGGGGCAACCCGGCTCCTGCCCTAGGTAGTTTTGTTGAGCGTGCCTCCCTCAGGTTGTGCCTTTTCTCTCCCAGCATTATTGCTCCGTGAAATTCTGCCGATGATGAAAACTGCCATGGCTTTGTCCTTTCACCTCATTGGCCTCATCTTTGAAGTACAAATGCTTTTCTACACGGGTGCTGCCTCCCTGAGCTTTCCTTTGTCTTGGCTCAATCGATGCAGATTCTGTGCTGAATACGCCATGGACTAGCACAGGTGGGTTCTCGTGAGTATACCGGGCAAACGCAGCAATTTCGATTGTCAAGACCCACCTTGCTTGATCAAGGTTCTTTATTCCAGTGAAAACGATTTTTATCCAAATTCTAGAGGAGCACCAGTGTGCCTCTGGGAGCTACACCCGGGCCTGCTGAACAGCGGCTCCGGAGTTTTCCTTTTCTGACTAAAATTCAACACGGAATTTCATGGATCTAAGGAAACCGTGAATTGTGGACGTACCAGATTCTCACATCTTCATTGCCTAATGGAAGCTGAAGTTTCCCAGTCTGATCCGGCTGCCACTTCATTTCTTTCAATGACCATTCAATTGTGGAGGTTCAGCCTTCTTCGGAATTCTCTTATACCGGCATGTTCCCGCGCCGCATCAAGACCACTCGGTGGAGGTTTCTGTGACTCAGGACAACTCTTATTTCAGGCGTCTAGAACAAAGGGAATTCACAGTGGTTGATGATCACTTATTAAAGTCCCGTTTCTCTATGATGCCCACTGATGACACTTCTACATTGGAGGGCAAAGAACTCGTGCAGCATGATATTCTCATTTCAGCCATGCCGCCTGCAGTTCCTTCCTTGCAGAAAAATCTTTCCCAGTGTACTTCTTTAAAATGCTGCAAAATAGTGGGACAGAAGATTTCGGTTTAGCGTTAACTTTAAACGAGCATAGGTACAGGCATGTGGGCATGTTTAGAGACAGTGTTTCACTGGTCTAGGGTAAAGGGTGAAGCGCCTGGGTTCCCGTGCTTCACTACTGTATGGCCTCAAGATGATGTGTAGGCACAGCGGCAAATCCATCGGTAGCAATTCTCTCATATTGTCATTGCGATGGGAAGATTCCTTATTCGCTAGGAATTGTTTTACCGTGGAAGACGGGTCACCACAGAGCTGTCTCTTTTGTGTTGAGACAAACTTTGCTGAATTTACCTGCCAGCAGTTGCGTGTCCTCCCTTTCTTTTAAGTCCGATGGAGACGCACGAGTGTAAGGAGAACGGTGAATGGTGGCCGTTCATAAGCCAGAATCATCAGAAAGCGCAGAGTAAATTTTAGGAACGTAGACGTAGGACAGCGGAGAAAACTTCACTCAGGGACTTCAGGGAACTCTCCTTACAATGCTGAGGCCTGACACGCCTAGTGCCTGGGGGCAACCCGGCTCCTGCCCTAGGTAGTTTTGTTGAGCGTGCCTCCCTCAGGTTGTGCCTTTTCTCTCCCAGCATTATTGCTCCGTGAAATTCTGCCGATGATGAAAACTGCCATGGCTTTGTCCTTTCACCTCATTGGCCTCATCTTTGAAGTACAAATGCTTTTCTACACGGGTGCTGCCTCCCTGAGCTTTCCTTTGTCTTGGCTCAATCGATGCAGATTCTGTGCTGAATACGCCATGGACTAGCACAGGTGGGTTATCGTGAGTATACCGGGCAAACGCAGCAATTTCGATTGTCAAGACCCACCTTGCTTGATCAAGGTTCTTTATTCCAGTGAAAACGATTTTTATCCAAATTCTAGAGGAGCACCAGTGTGCCTCTGGGAGCTACACCCGGGACTGCTGAACAGCGGCTCCGGAGTTTTCCTTTTCTGACTAAAATTCAGCACGGAATTTCATGGATCTTAGGAAACCGTGAATTGTAGACGTACCAGATTCTCACATCTTCATTGTCTAATGGAAGCTGAAGTTTCCCAGTCTGATCCGGCTGCCACTTCATTTCTGGCAATGACCATTCAATTGTGGACGTTCAGCCTTCTTCGGAATTCTCTTATACCGGCATGTTCCCGCGCCGCATCAAGACCACTCGGTGGAGGTTTCTGTGACTCAGGACAACTCTTATTTCAGGCGTCTAGAACAAAGGGAATTCACAGTGGTTGATGATCACTTATTAAAGTCCCGTTTCTCTATGATGCCCACTGATGACACTTCTACATCGGAGGGCAAAGAGCTCGTGCAGCATGATATTCTCATTTCAGCCACGACGCATGCAGTTCCTTCCTTGCAGAAAAATCTTTCCCAGTGTACTTCTTTAAAATGCTGCAAAATAGTGGGACAGAAGATTTCGGTTTAGCCTTAACTTTAAACGGGCATAGGTACAGGCATGTGGGCATGTTTAGAGACAGTGTTTCACTGGTGTAGGGTAAAGGGTGAAGCGCCTGGGTTCCCGTGCTTCACTACTGTATGGCCTCAAGATGATGTGTAGGCACAGCGGCAAATCCATCGGTGGCAATTCTCTCATATTGTCATTGCGATGGGAAGATTCCTTATTCGCTAGGAATTGTTTTACCTTGGAAGACGACTCACCACAGAGCTGTCTCTTTTGTGTTGAGACAAACTTTGCTGAATTTACCTGCCAGCAGTTGCGTGTCCTCCCTTTCTTTTAAGTCCGATGGAGACGCACGAGTGTAAGGAGAACGGTGAATGGTGGCCGTTCATAAGCCAGAATCATCAGAAAGCGCAGAGTAAATTTTAGGAACGTAGACGTAGGACAGCGGAGAAAACTTCACTCAGGGACTTCAGGGAACTCTCCTTACAATGCTGAGGCCTGACACGCCTAGTGCCTGGGGGCAACCCGGCTCCTGCCCTAGGTAGTTTTGTTGAGCGTGCCTCCCTCAGGTTGTGCCTTTTCTCTCCCAGAATTATTGCTCCGTATAATTCTGCCGATGATGAAAACTGCCATGGCTTTGTCCTTTCACCTCATTGGCCTCATCTTTGAAGTACAAATGCTTTTCTACACGGGTGCTGCCTCCCTGAGCTTTCCTTTGTCTTGGCTCAATCGATGCAGATTCCTGTGCTGAATACGCCATGGACTAGCACAGGTGGGTTCTCGTGAGTATACCGGGCAAACGCAGCAATTTCGATTATCAAGACCCACCTGGCTTGATCAAGGTTCTTTATTCCAGTGAAAACGATTTTTATCCAAATTCTAGAGGAGCACCAGTGTTGCCTCTGGGAGCTACACCCAGGCCTGCTGAACAGCGGCTCCGGAGTTTTCCTTTTCTGACTAAAATTCAACACGGAATTTCATGGATCTAAGGAAACCGTGAATTGTGGACGTACCAGATTCTCACATCTTCATTGCCTAATGGAAGCTGAAGTTTCCCAGTCTGATCCGGCTGCCACTTCATTTCTTTCAATGACCATTCAATTGTGGACGTTCAGCCTTCTTCGGAATTCTCTTATACCGGCATGTTCCCGCGCCGCATCAAGACCACTCGGTGGAGGTTTCTGTGACTCAGGACAACTCTTATTTCAGGCGTCTAGAACAAAGGGAATTCACAGAGGTTGATGATCAGTTATTAAAGTCCCGTTTCTCTATGATGCCCACTGATGACACTTCTACATCGGAGGGCAAAGAGCTCGTGCAGCATGATATTCTCATTTCAGCCATGCCGCCTGCAGTTCCTTCCTTGCAGAAAAATCTTTCCCAGTGTACTTCTTTAAAATGCTGCAAAATAGTGGGACAGAAGATTTCGGTTTAGCGTTAACTTTAAACGAGCATAGGTACAGGCATGTGGGCATGTTTAGAGACAGTGTTTCACTGGTCTAGGGTAAAGGGTGAAGCGCCTGGGTTCCCGTGCTTCACTACTGTATGGCCTCAAGATGATGTGTAGGCACAGCGGCAAATCCATCGGTAGCAATTCTCTCATATTGTCATTGCGATGGGAAGATTCCTTATTCGCTAGGAATTGTTTTACCGTGGAAGACGGGTCACCACAGAGCTGTCTCTTTTGTGTTGAGACAAACTTTGCTGAATTTACCTGCCAGCAGTTGCGTGTCCTCCCTTTCTTTTAAGTCCGATGGAGACGCACGAGTGTAAGGAGAACGGTGAATGGTGGCCGTTCATAAGCCAGAATCATCAGAAAGCGCAGAGTAAATTTTAGGAACGAAGACGTAGGACAGCGGAGAAAACTTCACTCAGGGACTTCAGGGAACTCTCCTTACAATGCTGAGGCCTGACACGCCTAGTGCCTGGGGGCAACCCGGCTCCTGCCCTAGGTAGTTTTGTTGAGCGTGCCTCCCTCAGGTTGTGCCTTTTCTCTCCCAGCATTATTGCTCCGTGAAATTCTGCCGATGATGAAAACTGCCATGGCTTTGTCCTTTCACCTCATTGGCCTCATCTTTGAAGTACAAATGCTTTTCTACACGGGTGCTGCCTCCCTGAGCTTTCCTTTGTCTTGGCTCAATCGATGCAGATTCTGTGCTGAATACGCCATGGACTAGCACAGGTGGGTTCTCGTGAGTATACCGGGCAAACGCAGCAATTTCGATTGTCAAGACCCACCTTGCTTGATCAAGGTTCTTTATTCCAGTGAAAACGATTTTTATCCAAATTCTAGAGGAGCACCAGTGTGCCTCTGGGAGCTACACCCGGGCCTGCTGAACAGCGGCTCCGGAGTTTTCCTTTTCTGACTAAAATTCAACACGGAATTTCATGGATCTAAGGAAACCGTGAATTGTGGACGTACCAGATTCTCACATCTTCATTGCCTAATGGAAGCTGAAGTTTCCCAGTCTGATCCGGCTGCCACTTCATTTCTTTCAATGACCATTCAATTGTGGAGGTTCAGCCTTCTTCGGAATTCTCTTATACCGGCATGTTCCCGCGCCGCATCAAGACCACTCGGTGGAGGTTTCTGTGACTCAGGACAACTCTTATTTCAGGCGTCTAGAACAAAGGGAATTCACAGTGGTTGATGATCACTTATTAAAGTCCCGTTTCTCTATGATGCCCACTGATGACACTTCTACATCGGAGGGCAAAGAACTCGTGCAGCATGATATTCTCATTTCAGCCATGCCGCCTGCAGTTCCTTCCTTGCAGAAAAATCTTTCCCAGTGTACTTCTTTAAAATGCTGCAAAATAGTGGGACAGAAGATTTCGGTTTAGCGTTAACTTTAAACGGGCATAGGTACAGGCATGTGGGCATGTTTAGAGACAGTGTTTCACTGGTGTAGGGTAAAGGGTGAAGCGCCTGGGTTCCCGTGCTTCACTACTGTATGGCCTCAAGATGATGTGTAGGCACAGCGGCAAATCCATCGGTGGCAATTCTCTCATATTGTCATTGCGATGGGAAGATTCCTTATTCGCTAGGAATTGTTTTACCTTGGAAGACGACTCACCACAGAGCTGTCTCTTTTGTGTTGAGACAAACTTTGCTGAATTTACCTGCCAGCAGTTGCGTGTCCTCCCTTTCTTTTAAGTCCGATGGAGACGCACGAGTGTAAGGAGAACGGTGAATGGTGGCCGTTCATAAGCCAGAATCATCAGAAAGCGCAGAGTAAATTTTAGGAACGTAGACGTAGGACAGCGGAGAAAACTTCACTCAGGGACTTCAGGGAACTCTCCTTACAATGCTGAGGCCTGACACGCCTAGTGCCTGGGGGCAACCCGGCTCCTGCCCTAGGTAGTTTTGTTGAGCGTGCCTCCCTCAGGTTGTGCCTTTTCTCTCCCAGCATTATTGCTCCGTGAAATTCTGCCGATGATGAAAACTGCCATGGCTTTGTCCTTTCACCTCATTGGCCTCATCTTTGAAGTACAAATGCTTTTCTACACGGGTGCTGCCTCCCTGAGCTTTCCTTTGTCTTGGCTCAATCGATGCAGATTCTGTGCTGAATACGCCATGGACTAGCACAGGTGGGTTCTCGTGAGTATACCGGGCAAACGCAGCAATTTCGATTGTCAAGACCCACCTTGCTTGATCAAGGTTCTTTATTCCAGTGAAAACGATTTTTATCCAAATTCTAGAGGAGCACCAGTGTGCCTCTGGGAGCTACACCCGGGACTGCTGAACAGCGGCTCCGGAGTTTTCCTTTTCTGACTAAAATTCAGCACGGAATTTCATGGATCTTAGGAAACCGTGAATTGTAGACGTACCAGATTCTCACATCTTCATTGTCTAATGGAAGCTGAAGTTTCCCAGTCTGATCCGGCTGCCACTTCATTTCTGGCAATGACCATTCAATTGTGGACGTTCAGCCTTCTTCGGAATTCTCTTATACCGGCATGTTCCCGCGCCGCATCAAGACCACTCGGTGGAGGTTTCTGTGACTCAGGACAACTCTTATTTCAGGCGTCTAGAACAAAGGGAATTCACAGTGGTTGATGATCACTTATTAAAGTCCCGTTTCTCTATGATGCCCACTGATGACACTTCTACATCGGAGGGCAAAGAGCTCGTGCAGCATGATATTCTCATTTCAGCCACGACGCATGCAGTTCCTTCCTTGCAGAAAAATCTTTCCCAGTGTACTTCTTTAAAATGCTGCAAAATAGTGGGACAGAAGATTTCGGTTTAGCCTTAACTTTAAACGGGCATAGGTACAGGCATGTGGGCATGTTTAGAGACAGTGTTTCACTGGTGTAGGGTAAAGGGTGAAGCGCCTGGGTTCCCGTGCTTCACTACTGTATGGCCTCAAGATGATGTGTAGGCACAGCGGCAAATCCATCGGTGGCAATTCTCTCATATTGTCATTGCGATGGGAAGATTCCTTATTCGCTAGGAATTGTTTTACCTTGGAAGACGACTCACCACAGAGCTGTCTCTTTTGTGTTGAGACAAACTTTGCTGAATTTACCTGCCAGCAGTTGCGTGTCCTCCCTTTCTTTTAAGTCCGATGGAGACGCACGAGTGTAAGGAGAACGGTGAATGGTGGCCGTTCATAAGCCAGAATCATCAGAAAGCGCAGAGTAAATTTTAGGAACGTAGACGTGGGACAGCGGAGAAAACTTCACTCAGGGACTTCAGGGAACTCTCCTTACAATGCTGAGGCCTGACACGCCTAGTGCCTGGGGGCAAACCGGCTCCTGCCCTAGGTAGTTTTGTTGAGCGTGCCTCCCTCAGGTGGTGCCTTTTCTCTCCCAGCAATATTGCTCCGTGAAATTCTGGCGATGATGAAAACTGCCATGGCTTTGTCCTTTCACCTCATTGGCCTCCTCTTTGAAGTACAAATGCTTTTCTACACGGGTGCTGCCTCCCTGAGCTTTCCTTTGTCTTGGCTCAATCGATGCAGATTCCTGTGCTGAATACGCCATGGACTAGCACAGGTGGGTTCTCGTGAGTATACCGGGCAAACGCAGCAATTTCGATTATCAAGACCCACCTGGCTTGATCAAGGTTCTTTATTCCAGTGAAAACGATTTTTATCCAAATTCTAGAGGAGCACCAGTGTTGCCTCTGGGAGCTACACCCAGGCCTGCTGAACAGCGGCTCCGGAGTTTTCCTTTTCTGACTAAAATTCAACACGGAATTTCATGGATCTAAGGAAACCGTGAATTGTGGACGTACCAGATTCTCACATCTTCATTGCCTAATGGAAGCTGAAGTTTCCCAGTCTGATCCGGCTGCCACTTCATTTCTTTCAATGACCATTCAATTGTGGACGTTCAGCCTTCTTCGGAATTCTCTTATACCGGCATGTTCCCGCGCCGCATCAAGACCACTCGGTGGAGGTTTCTGTGACTCAGGACAACTCTTATTTCAGGCGTCTAGAACAAAGGGAATTCACAGTGGTTGATGATCACTTATTAAAGTCCCGTTTCTCTATGATGCCCACTGATGACACTTCTACATCGGAGGGCAAAGAGCTCGTGCAGCATGATATTCTCATTTCAGCCATGCCGCCTGCAGTTCCTTCCTTGCAGAAAAATCTTTCCCAGTGTACTTCTTTAAAATGCTGCAAAATAGTGGGACAGAAGATTTCGGTTTAGCATTAACTTTAAACGAGCATAGGTACAGGCATGTGGGCATGTTTAGAGACAGTGTTTCACTGGTCTAGGGTAAAGGGTGAAGCGCCTGGGTTCCCGTGCTTCACTACTGTATGGCCTCAAGATGATGTGTAGGCACAGCGGCAAATCCATCGGTAGCAATTCTCTCATATTGTCATTGCGATGGGAAGATTCCTTATTCGCTAGGAATTGTTTTACCGTGGAAGACGGGTCACCACAGAGCTGTCTCTTTTGTGTTGAGACAAACTTTGCTGAATTTACCTGCCAGCAGTTGCGTGTCCTCCCTTTCTTTTAAGTCCGATGGAGACGCACGAGTGTAAGGAGAACGGTGAATGGTGGCCGTTCATAAGCCAGAATCATCAGAAAGCGCAGAGTAAATTTTAGGAACGTAGACGTAGGACAGCGGAGAAAACTTCACTCAGGGACTTCAGGGAACTCTCCTTACAATGCTGAGGCCTGACACGCCTAGTGCCTGGGGGCAACCCGGCTCCTGCCCTAGGTAGTTTTGTTGAGCGTGCCTCCCTCAGGTTGTGCCTTTTCTCTCCCAGCATTATTGCTCCGTGAAATTCTGCCGATGATGAAAACTGCCATGGCTTTGTCCTTTCACCTCATTGGCCTCATCTTTGAAGTACAAATGCTTTTCTACACGGGTGCTGCCTCCCTGAGCTTTCCTTTGTCTTGGCTCAATCGATGCAGATTCTGTGCTGAATACGCCATGGACTAGCACAGGTGGGTTCTCGTGAGTATACCGGGCAAACGCAGCAATTTCGATTGTCAAGACCCACCTTGCTTGATCAAGGTTCTTTATTCCAGTGAAAACGATTTTTATCCAAATTCTAGAGGAGCACCAGTGTGCCTCTGGGAGCTACACCCGGGCCTGCTGAACAGCGGCTCCGGAGTTTTCCTTTTCTGACTAAAATTCAACACGGAATTTCATGGATCTAAGGAAACCGTGAATTGTGGACGTACCAGATTCTCACATCTTCATTGCCTAATGGAAGCTGAAGTTTCCCAGTCTGATCCGGCTGCCACTTCATTTCTTTCAATGACCATTCAATTGTGGAGGTTCAGCCTTCTTCGGAATTCTCTTATACCGGCATGTTCCCGCGCCGCATCAAGACCACTCGGTGGAGGTTTCTGTGACTCAGGACAACTCTTATTTCAGGCGTCTAGAACAAAGGGAATTCACAGTGGTTGATGATCACTTATTAAAGTCCCGTTTCTCTATGATGCCCACTGATGACACTTCTACATCGGAGGGCAAAGAACTCGTGCAGCATGATATTCTCATTTCAGCCATGCCGCCTGCAGTTCCTTCCTTGCAGAAAAATCTTTCCCAGTGTACTTCTTTAAAATGCTGCAAAATAGTGGGACAGAAGATTTCGGTTTAGCGTTAACTTTAAACGAGCATAGGTACAGGCATGTGGGCATGTTTAGAGACAGTGTTTCACTGGTCTAGGGTAAAGGGTGAAGCGCCTGGGTTCCCGTGCTTCACTACTGTATGGCCTCAAGATGATGTGTAGGCACAGCGGCAAATCCATCGGTAGCAATTCTCTCATATTGTCATTGCGATGGGAAGATTCCTTATTCGCTAGGAATTGTTTTACCGTGGAAGACGGGTCACCACAGAGCTGTCTCTTTTGTGTTGAGACAAACTTTGCTGAATTTACCTGCCAGCAGTTGCGTGTCCTCCCTTTCTTTTAAGTCCGATGGAGACGCACGAGTGTAAGGAGAACGGTGAATGGTGGCCGTTCATAAGCCAGAATCATCAGAAAGCGCAGAGTAAATTTTAGGAACGTAGACGTAGGACAGCGGAGAAAACTTCACTCAGGGACTTCAGGGAACTCTCCTTACAATGCTGAGGCCTGACACGCCTAGTGCCTGGTGGCAACCCGGCTCCTGCCCTAGGTAGTTTTGTTGAGCGTGCCTCCCTCAGGTTGTGCCTTTTCTCTCCCAGCATTATTGCTCCGTGAAATTCTGCCGATGATGAAAACTGCCATGGCTTTGTCCTTTCACCTCATTGGCCTCATCTTTGAAGTACAAATGCTTTTCTACACGGGTGCTGCCTCCCTGAGCTTTCCTTTGTCTTGGCTCAATCGATGCAGATTCTGTGCTGAATACGCCATGGACTAGCACAGGTGGGTTCTCGTGAGTATACCGGGCAAACGCAGCAATTTCGATTGTCAAGACCCACCTTGCTTGATCAAGGTTCTTTATTCCAGTGAAAACGATTTTTATCCAAATTCTAGAGGAGCACCAGTGTGCCTCTGGGAGCTACACCCGGGCCTGCTGAACAGCGGCTCCGGAGTTTTCCTTTTCTGACTAAAATTCAACACGGAATTTCATGGATCTAAGGAAACCGTGAATTGTGGACGTACCAGATTCTCACATCTTCATTGCCTAATGGAAGCTGAAGTTTCCCAGTCTGATCCGGCTGCCACTTCATTTCTTTCAATGACCATTCAATTGTGGAGGTTCAGCCTTCTTCGGAATTCTCTTATACCGGCATGTTCCCGCGCCGCATCAAGACCACTCGGTGGAGGTTTCTGTGACTCAGGACAACTCTTATTTCAGGCGTCTAGAACAAAGGGAATTCACAGTGGTTGATGATCACTTATTAAAGTCCCGTTTCTCTATGATGCCCACTGATGACACTTCTACATCGGAGGGCAAAGAACTCGTGCAGCATGATATTCTCATTTCAGCCATGCCGCCTGCAGTTCCTTCCTTGCAGAAAAATCTTTCCCAGTGTACTTCTTTAAAATGCTGCAAAATAGTGGGACAGAAGATTTCGGTTTAGCGTTAACTTTAAACGAGCATAGGTACAGGCATGTGGGCATGTTTAGAGACAGTGTTTCACTGGTCTAGGGTAAAGGGTGAAGCGCCTGGGTTCCCGTGCTTCACTACTGTATGGCCTCAAGATGATGTGTAGGCACAGCGGCAAATCCATCGGTAGCAATTCTCTCATATTGTCATTGCGATGGGAAGATTCCTTATTCGCTAGGAATTGTTTTACCGTGGAAGACGGGTCACCACAGAGCTGTCTCTTTTGTGTTGAGACAAACTTTGCTGAATTTACCTGCCAGCAGTTGCGTGTCCTCCCTTTCTTTTAAGTCCGATGGAGACGCACGAGTGTAAGGAGAACGGTGAATGGTGGCCGTTCATAAGCCAGAATCATCAGAAAGCGCAGAGTAAATTTTAGGAACGTAGACGTAGGACAGCGGAGAAAACTTCACTCAGGGACTTCAGGGAACTCTCCTTACAATGCTGAGGCCTGACACGCCTAGTGCCTGGTGGCAACCCGGCTCCTGCCCTAGGTAGTTTTGTTGAGCGTGCCTCCCTCAGGTTGTGCCTTTTCTCTCCCAGCATTATTGCTCCGTGAAATTCTGCCGATGATGAAAACTGCCATGGCTTTGTCCTTTCACCTCATTGGCCTCATCTTTGAAGTACAAATGCTTTTCTACACGGGTGCTGCCTCCCTGAGCTTTCCTTTGTCTTGGCTCAATCGATGCAGATTCTGTGCTGAATACGCCATGGACTAGCACAGGTGGGTTCTCGTGAGTATACCGGGCAAACGCAGCAATTTCGATTGTCAAGACCCACCTTGCTTGATCAAGGTTCTTTATTCCAGTGAAAACGATTTTTATCCAAATTCTAGAGGAGCACCAGTGTGCCTCTGGGAGCTACACCCGGGACTGCTGAACAGCGGCTCCGGAGTTTTCCTTTTCTAACTAAAATTCAGCACGGAATTTCATGGATCTTAGGAAACCGTGAATTGTAGACGTACCAGATTCTCACATCTTCATTGTCTAATGGAAGCTGAAGTTTCCCAGTCTGATCCGGCTGCCACTTCATTTCTGGCAATGACCATTCAATTGTGGACGTTCAGCCTTCTTCGGAATTCTCTTATACCGGCATGTTCCCGCGCCGCATCAAGACCACTCGGTGGAGGTTTCTGTGACTCAGGACAACTCTTATTTCAGGCGTCTAGAACAAAGGGAATTCACAGTGGTTGATGATCACTTATTAAAGTCCCGTTTCTCTATGATGCCCACTGATGACACTTCTACATCGGAGGGCAAAGAGCTCGTGCAGCATGATATTCTCATTTCAGCCACGACGCATGCAGTTCCTTCCTTGCAGAAAAATCTTTCCCAGTGTACTTCTTTAAAATGCTGCAAAATAGTGGGACAGAAGATTTCGGTTTAGCCTTAACTTTAAACGGGCATAGGTACAGGCATGTGGGCATGTTTAGAGACAGTGTTTCACTGGTGTAGGGTAAAGGGTGAAGCGCCTGGGTTCCCGTGCTTCACTACTGTATGGCCTCAAGATGATGTGTAGGCACAGCGGCAAATCCATCGGTGGCAATTCTCTCATATTGTCATTGCGATGGGAAGATTCCTTATTCGCTAGGAATTGTTTTACCTTGGAAGACGACTCACCACAGAGCTGTCTCTTTTGTGTTGAGACAAACTTTGCTGAATTTACCTGCCAGCAGTTGCGTGTCCTCCCTTTCTTTTAAGTCCGATGGAGACGCACGAGTGTAAGGAGAACGGTGAATGGTGGCCGTTCATAAGCCAGAATCATCAGAAAGCGCAGAGTAAATTTTAGGAACGTAGACGTGGGACAGCGGAGAAAACTTCACTCAGGGACTTCAGGGAACTCTCCTTACAATGCTGAGGCCTGACACGCCTAGTGCCTGGGGGCAAACCGGCTCCTGCCCTAGGTAGTTTTGTTGAGCGTGCCTCCCTCAGGTGGTGCCTTTTCTCTCCCAGCAATATTGCTCCGTGAAATTCTGGCGATGATGAAAACTGCCATGGCTTTGTCCTTTCACCTCATTGGCCTCATCTTTGAAGTACAAATGCTTTTCTACACGGGTGCTGCCTCCCTGAGCTTTCCTTTGTCTTGGCTCAATCGATGCAGATTCCTGTGCTGAATACGCCATGGACTAGCACAGGTGGGTTCTCGTGAGTATACCGGGCAAACGCAGCAATTTCGATTATCAAGACCCACCTGGCTTGATCAAGGTTCTTTATTCCAGTGAAAACGATTTTTATCCAAATTCTAGAGGAGCACCAGTGTTGCCTCTGGGAGCTACACCCAGGCCTGCTGAACAGCGGCTCCGGAGTTTTCCTTTTCTGACTAAAATTCAACACGGAATTTCATGGATCTAAGGAAACCGTGAATTGTGGACGTACCAGATTCTCACATCTTCATTGCCTAATGGAAGCTGAAGTTTCCCAGTCTGATCCGGCTGCCACTTCATTTCTTTCAATGACCATTCAATTGTGGACGTTCAGCCTTCTTCGGAATTCTCTTATACCGGCATGTTCCCGCGCCGCATCAAGACCACTCGGTGGAGGTTTCTGTGACTCAGGACAACTCTTATTTCAGGCGTCTAGAACAAAGGGAATTCACAGAGGTTGATGATCACTTATTAAAGTCCCGTTTCTCTATGATGCCCACTGATGACACTTCTACATCTGAGGGCAAAGAGCTCGTGCAGCATGATATTCTCATTTCAGCCATGCCGCCTGCAGTTCCTTCCTTGCAGAAAAATCTTTCCCAGTGTACTTCTTTAAAATGCTGCAAAATAGTGGGACAGAAGATTTCGGTTTAGCGTTAACTTTAAACGAGCATAGGTACAGGCATGTGGGCATGTTTAGAGACAGTGTTTCACTGGTCTAGGGTAAAGGGTGAAGCGCCTGGGTTCCCGTGCTTCACTACTGTATGGCCTCAAGATGATGTGTAGGCACAGCGGCAAATCCATCGGTAGCAATTCTCTCATATTGTCATTGCGATGGGAAGATTCCTTATTCGCTAGGAATTGTTTTACCGTGGAAGACGGGTCACCACAGAGCTGTCTCTTTTGTGTTGAGACAAACTTTGCTGAATTTACCTGCCAGCAGTTGCGTGTCCTCCCTTTCTTTTAAGTCCGATGGAGACGCACGAGTGTAAGGAGAACGGTGAATGGTGGCCGTTCATAAGCCAGAATCATCAGAAAGCGCAGAGTAAATTTTAGGAACGTAGACGTAGGACAGCGGAGAAAACTTCACTCAGGGACTTCAGGGAACTCTCCTTACAATGCTGAGGCCTGACACGCCTAGTGCCTGGGGGCAACCCGGCTCCTGCCCTAGGTAGTTTTGTTGAGCGTGCCTCCCTCAGGTTGTGCCTTTTCTCTCCCAGCATTATTGCTCCGTGAAATTCTGCCGATGATGAAAACTGCCATGGCTTTGTCCTTTCACCTCATTGGCCTCATCTTTGAAGTACAAATGCTTTTCTACACGGGTGCTGCCTCCCTGAGCTTTCCTTTGTCTTGGCTCAATCGATGCAGATTCTGTGCTGAATACGCCATGGACTAGCACAGGTGGGTTATCGTGAGTATACCGGGCAAACGCAGCAATTTCGATTGTCAAGACCCACCTTGCTTGATCAAGGTTCTTTATTCCAGTGAAAACGATTTTTATCCAAATTCTAGAGGAGCACCAGTGTGCCTCTGGGAGCTACACCCGGGACTGCTGAACAGCGGCTCCGGAGTTTTCCTTTTCTGACTAAAATTCAGCACGGAATTTCATGGATCTTAGGAAACCGTGAATTGTAGACGTACCAGATTCTCACATCTTCATTGTCTAATGGAAGCTGAAGTTTCCCAGTCTGATCCGGCTGCCACTTCATTTCTGGCAATGACCATTCAATTGTGGACGTTCAGCCTTCTTCGGAATTCTCTTATACCGGCATGTTCCCGCGCCGCATCAAGACCACTCGGTGGAGGTTTCTGTGACTCAGGACAACTCTTATTTCAGGCGTCTAGAACAAAGGGAATTCACAGTGGTTGATGATCACTTATTAAAGTCCCGTTTCTCTATGATGCCCACTGATGACACTTCTACATCGGAGGGCAAAGAGCTCGTGCAGCATGATATTCTCATTTCAGCCACGACGCATGCAGTTCCTTCCTTGCAGAAAAATCTTTCCCAGTGTACTTCTTTAAAATGCTGCAAAATAGTGGGACAGAAGATTTCGGTTTAGCCTTAACTTTAAACGGGCATAGGTACAGGCATGTGGGCATGTTTAGAGACAGTGTTTCACTGGTGTAGGGTAAAGGGTGAAGCGCCTGGGTTCCCGTGCTTCACTACTGTATGGCCTCAAGATGATGTGTAGGCACAGCGGCAAATCCATCGGTGGCAATTCTCTCATATTGTCATTGCGATGGGAAGATTCCTTATTCGCTAGGAATTGTTTTACCTTGGAAGACGACTCACCACAGAGCTGTCTCTTTTGTGTTGAGACAAACTTTGCTGAATTTACCTGCCAGCAGTTGCGTGTCCTCCCTTTCTTTTAAGTCCGATGGAGACGCACGAGTGTAAGGAGAACGGTGAATGGTGGCCGTTCATAAGCCAGAATCATCAGAAAGCGCAGAGTAAATTTTAGGAACGTAGACGTAGGACAGCGGAGAAAACTTCACTCAGGGACTTCAGGGAACTCTCCTTACAATGCTGAGGCCTGACACGCCTAGTGCCTGGGGGCAACCCGGCTCCTGCCCTAGGTAGTTTTGTTGAGCGTGCCTCCCTCAGGTTGTGCCTTTTCTCTCCCAGAATTATTGCTCCGTATAATTCTGCCGATGATGAAAACTGCCATGGCTTTGTCCTTTCACCTCATTGGCCTCATCTTTGAAGTACAAATGCTTTTCTACACGGGTGCTGCCTCCCTGAGCTTTCCTTTGTCTTGGCTCAATCGATGCAGATTCCTGTGCTGAATACGCCATGGACTAGCACAGGTGGGTTCTCGTGAGTATACCGGGCAAACGCAGCAATTTCGATTATCAAGACCCACCTGGCTTGATCAAGGTTCTTTATTCCAGTGAAAACGATTTTTATCCAAATTCTAGAGGAGCACCAGTGTTGCCTCTGGGAGCTACACCCAGGCCTGCTGAACAGCGGCTCCGGAGTTTTCCTTTTCTGACTAAAATTCAACACGGAATTTCATGGATCTAAGGAAACCGTGAATTGTGGACGTACCAGATTCTCACATCTTCATTGCCTAATGGAAGCTGAAGTTTCCCAGTCTGATCCGGCTGCCACTTCATTTCTTTCAATGACCATTCAATTGTGGACGTTCAGCCTTCTTCGGAATTCTCTTATACCGGCATGTTCCCGCGCCGCATCAAGACCACTCGGTGGAGGTTTCTGTGACTCAGGACAACTCTTATTTCAGGCGTCTAGAACAAAGGGAATTCACAGAGGTTGATGATCAGTTATTAAAGTCCCGTTTCTCTATGATGCCCACTGATGACACTTCTACATCGGAGGGCAAAGAGCTCGTGCAGCATGATATTCTCATTTCAGCCATGCCGCCTGCAGTTCCTTCCTTGCAGAAAAATCTTTCCCAGTGTACTTCTTTAAAATGCTGCAAAATAGTGGGACAGAAGATTTCGGTTTAGCGTTAACTTTAAACGAGCATAGGTACAGGCATGTGGGCATGTTTAGAGACAGTGTTTCACTGGTCTAGGGTAAAGGGTGAAGCGCCTGGGTTCCCGTGCTTCACTACTGTATGGCCTCAAGATGATGTGTAGGCACAGCGGCAAATCCATCGGTAGCAATTCTCTCATATTGTCATTGCGATGGGAAGATTCCTTATTCGCTAGGAATTGTTTTACCGTGGAAGACGGGTCACCACAGAGCTGTCTCTTTTGTGTTGAGACAAACTTTGCTGAATTTACCTGCCAGCAGTTGCGTGTCCTCCCTTTCTTTTAAGTCCGATGGAGACGCACGAGTGTAAGGAGAACGGTGAATGGTGGCCGTTCATAAGCCAGAATCATCAGAAAGCGCAGAGTAAATTTTAGGAACGAAGACGTAGGACAGCGGAGAAAACTTCACTCAGGGACTTCAGGGAACTCTCCTTACAATGCTGAGGCCTGACACGCCTAGTGCCTGGGGGCAACCCGGCTCCTGCCCTAGGTAGTTTTGTTGAGCGTGCCTCCCTCAGGTTGTGCCTTTTCTCTCCCAGCATTATTGCTCCGTGAAATTCTGCCGATGATGAAAACTGCCATGGCTTTGTCCTTTCACCTCATTGGCCTCATCTTTGAAGTACAAATGCTTTTCTACACGGGTGCTGCCTCCCTGAGCTTTCCTTTGTCTTGGCTCAATCGATGCAGATTCTGTGCTGAATACGCCATGGACTAGCACAGGTGGGTTCTCGTGAGTATACCGGGCAAACGCAGCAATTTCGATTGTCAAGACCCACCTTGCTTGATCAAGGTTCTTTATTCCAGTGAAAACGATTTTTATCCAAATTCTAGAGGAGCACCAGTGTGCCTCTGGGAGCTACACCCGGGCCTGCTGAACAGCGGCTCCGGAGTTTTCCTTTTCTGACTAAAATTCAACACGGAATTTCATGGATCTAAGGAAACCGTGAATTGTGGACGTACCAGATTCTCACATCTTCATTGCCTAATGGAAGCTGAAGTTTCCCAGTCTGATCCGGCTGCCACTTCATTTCTTTCAATGACCATTCAATTGTGGAGGTTCAGCCTTCTTCGGAATTCTCTTATACCGGCATGTTCCCGCGCCGCATCAAGACCACTCGGTGGAGGTTTCTGTGACTCAGGACAACTCTTATTTCAGGCGTCTAGAACAAAGGGAATTCACAGTGGTTGATGATCACTTATTAAAGTCCCGTTTCTCTATGATGCCCACTGATGACACTTCTACATTGGAGGGCAAAGAACTCGTGCAGCATGATATTCTCATTTCAGCCATGCCGCCTGCAGTTCCTTCCTTGCAGAAAAATCTTTCCCAGTGTACTTCTTTAAAATGCTGCAAAATAGTGGGACAGAAGATTTCGGTTTAGCGTTAACTTTAAACGAGCATAGGTACAGGCATGTGGGCATGTTTAGAGACAGTGTTTCACTGGTCTAGGGTAAAGGGTGAAGCGCCTGGGTTCCCGTGCTTCACTACTGTATGGCCTCAAGATGATGTGTAGGCACAGCGGCAAATCCATCGGTAGCAATTCTCTCATATTGTCATTGCGATGGGAAGATTCCTTATTCGCTAGGAATTGTTTTACCGTGGAAGACGGGTCACCACAGAGCTGTCTCTTTTGTGTTGAGACAAACTTTGCTGAATTTACCTGCCAGCAGTTGCGTGTCCTCCCTTTCTTTTAAGTCCGATGGAGACGCACGAGTGTAAGGAGAACGGTGAATGGTGGCCGTTCATAAGCCAGAATCATCAGAAAGCGCAGAGTAAATTTTAGGAACGTAGACGTAGGACAGCGGAGAAAACTTCACTCAGGGACTTCAGGGAACTCTCCTTACAATGCTGAGGCCTGACACGCCTAGTGCCTGGGGGCAACCCGGCTCCTGCCCTAGGTAGTTTTGTTGAGCGTGCCTCCCTCAGGTTGTGCCTTTTCTCTCCCAGCATTATTGCTCCGTGAAATTCTGCCGATGATGAAAACTGCCATGGCTTTGTCCTTTCACCTCATTGGCCTCATCTTTGAAGTACAAATGCTTTTCTACACGGGTGCTGCCTCCCTGAGCTTTCCTTTGTCTTGGCTCAATCGATGCAGATTCTGTGCTGAATACGCCATGGACTAGCACAGGTGGGTTCTCGTGAGTATACCGGGCAAACGCAGCAATTTCGATTGTCAAGACCCACCTTGCTTGATCAAGGTTCTTTATTCCAGTGAAAACGATTTTTATCCAAATTCTAGAGGAGCACCAGTGTGCCTCTGGGAGCTACACCCGGGACTGCTGAACAGCGGCTCCGGAGTTTTCCTTTTCTGACTAAAATTCAGCACGGAATTTCATGGATCTTAGGAAACCGTGAATTGTAGACGTACCAGATTCTCACATCTTCATTGTCTAATGGAAGCTGAAGTTTCCCAGTCTGATCCGGCTGCCACTTCATTTCTGGCAATGACCATTCAATTGTGGACGTTCAGCCTTCTTCGGAATTCTCTTATACCGGCATGTTCCCGCGCCGCATCAAGACCACTCGGTGGAGGTTTCTGTGACTCAGGACAACTCTTATTTCAGGCGTCTAGAACAAAGGGAATTCACAGTGGTTGATGATCACTTATTAAAGTCCCGTTTCTCTATGATGCCCACTGATGACACTTCTACATCGGAGGGCAAAGAGCTCGTGCAGCATGATATTCTCATTTCAGCCACGACGCATGCAGTTCCTTCCTTGCAGAAAAATCTTTCCCAGTGTACTTCTTTAAAATGCTGCAAAATAGTGGGACAGAAGATTTCGGTTTAGCCTTAACTTTAAACGGGCATAGGTACAGGCATGTGGGCATGTTTAGAGACAGTGTTTCACTGGTGTAGGGTAAAGGGTGAAGCGCCTGGGTTCCCGTGCTTCACTACTGTATGGCCTCAAGATGATGTGTAGGCACAGCGGCAAATCCATCGGTGGCAATTCTCTCATATTGTCATTGCGATGGGAAGATTCCTTATTCGCTAGGAATTGTTTTACCTTGGAAGACGACTCACCACAGAGCTGTCTCTTTTGTGTTGAGACAAACTTTGCTGAATTTACCTGCCAGCAGTTGCGTGTCCTCCCTTTCTTTTAAGTCCGATGGAGACGCACGAGTGTAAGGAGAACGGTGAATGGTGGCCGTTCATAAGCCAGAATCATCAGAAAGCGCAGAGTAAATTTTAGGAACGTAGACGTAGGACAGCGGAGAAAACTTCACTCAGGGACTTCAGGGAACTCTCCTTACAATGCTGAGGCCTGACACGCCTAGTGCCTGGGGGCAACCCGGCTCCTGCCCTAGGTAGTTTTGTTGAGCGTGCCTCCCTCAGGTGGTGCCTTTTCTCTCCCAGCAATATTGCTCCGTGAAATTCTGGCGATGATGAAAACTGCCATGGCTTTGTCCTTTCACCTCATTGGCCTCCTCTTTGAAGTACAAATGCTTTTCTACACGGGTGCTGCCTCCCTGAGCTTTCCTTTGTCTTGGCTCAATCGATGCAGATTCCTGTGCTGAATACGCCATGGACTAGCACAGGTGGGTTCTCGTGAGTATACCGGGCAAACGCAGCAATTTCGATTATCAAGACCCACCTGGCTTGATCAAGGTTCTTTATTCCAGTGAAAACGATTTTTATCCAAATTCTAGAGGAGCACCAGTGTTGCCTCTGGGAGCTACACCCAGGCCTGCTGAACAGCGGCTCCGGAGTTTTCCTTTTCTGACTAAAATTCAACACGGAATTTCATGGATCTAAGGAAACCGTGAATTGTGGACGTAGCAGATTCTCACATCTTCATTGCCTAATGGAAGCTGAAGTTTCCCAGTCTGATCCGGCTGCCACTTCATTTCTTTCAATGACCATTCAATTGTGGACGTTCAGCCTTCTTCGGAATTCTCTTATACCGGCATGTTCCCGCGCCGCATCAAGACCACTCGGTGGAGGTTTCTGTGACTCAGGACAACTCTTATTTCAGGCGTCTAGAACAAAGGGAATTCACAGAGGTTGATGATCAGTTATTAAAGTCCCGTTTCTCTATGATGCCCACTGATGACACTTCTACATCGGAGGGCAAAGAGCTCGTGCAGCATGATATTCTCATTTCAGCCATGCCGCCTGCAGTTCCTTCCTTGCAGAAAAATCTTTCCCAGTGTACTTCTTTAAAATGCTGCAAAATAGTGGGACAGAAGATTTCGGTTTAGCGTTAACTTTAAACGAGCATAGGTACAGGCATGTGGGCATGTTTAGAGACAGTGTTTCACTGGTCTAGGGTAAAGGGTGAAGCGCCTGGGTTCCCGTGCTTCACTACTGTATGGCCTCAAGATGATGTGTAGGCACAGCGGCAAATCCATCGGTAGCAATTCTCTCATATTGTCATTGCGATGGGAAGATTCCTTATTCGCTAGGAATTGTTTTACCGTGGAAGACGGGTCACCACAGAGCTGTCTCTTTTGTGTTGAGACAAACTTTGCTGAATTTACCTGCCAGCAGTTGCGTGTCCTCCCTTTCTTTTAAGTCCGATGGAGACGCACGAGTGTAAGGAGAACGGTGAATGGTGGCCGTTCATAAGCCAGAATCATCAGAAAGCGCAGAGTAAATTTTAGGAACGTAGACGTAGGACAGCGGAGAAAACTTCACTCAGGGACTTCAGGGAACTCTCCTTACAATGCTGAGGCCTGACACGCCTAGTGCCTGGGGGCAACCCGGCTCCTGCCCTAGGTAGTTTTGTTGAGCGTGCCTCCCTCAGGTTGTGCCTTTTCTCTCCCAGCATTATTGCTCCGTGAAATTCTGCCGATGATGAAAACTGCCATGGCTTTGTCCTTTCACCTCATTGGCCTCATCTTTGAAGTACAAATGCTTTTCTACACGGGTGCTGCCTCCCTGAGCTTTCCTTTGTCTTGGCTCAATCGATGCAGATTCTGTGCTGAATACGCCATGGACTAGCACAGGTGGGTTCTCGTGAGTATACCGGGCAAACGCAGCAATTTCGATTGTCAAGACCCACCTTGCTTGATCAAGGTTCTTTATTCCAGTGAAAACGATTTTTATCCAAATTCTAGAGGAGCACCAGTGTGCCTCTGGGAGCTACACCCGGGACTGCTGAACAGCGGCTCCGGAGTTTTCCTTTTCTGACTAAAATTCAGCACGGAATTTCATGGATCTTAGGAAACCGTGAATTGTAGACGTACCAGATTCTCACATCTTCATTGTCTAATGGAAGCTGAAGTTTCCCAGTCTGATCCGGCTGCCACTTCATTTCTGGCAATGACCATTCAATTGTGGACGTTCAGCCTTCTTCGGAATTCTCTTATACCGGCATGTTCCCGCGCCGCATCAAGACCACTCGGTGGAGGTTTCTGTGACTCAGGACAACTCTTATTTCAGGCGTCTAGAACAAAGGGAATTCACAGTGGTTGATGATCACTTATTAAAGTCCCGTTTCTCTATGATGCCCACTGATGACACTTCTACATCGGAGGGCAAAGAGCTCGTGCAGCATGATATTCTCATTTCAGCCACGACGCATGCAGTTCCTTCCTTGCAGAAAAATCTTTCCCAGTGTACTTCTTTAAAATGCTGCAAAATAGTGGGACAGAAGATTTCGGTTTAGCCTTAACTTTAAACGGGCATAGGTACAGGCATGTGGGCATGTTTAGAGACAGTGTTTCACTGGTGTAGGGTAAAGGGTGAAGCGCCTGGGTTCCCGTGCTTCACTACTGTATGGCCTCAAGATGATGTGTAGGCACAGCGGCAAATCCATCGGTGGCAATTCTCTCATATTGTCATTGCGATGGGAAGATTCCTTATTCGCTAGGAATTGTTTTACCTTGGAAGACGACTCACCACAGAGCTGTCTCTTTTGTGTTGAGACAAACTTTGCTGAATTTACCTGCCAGCAGTTGCGTGTCCTCCCTTTCTTTTAAGTCCGATGGAGACGCACGAGTGTAAGGAGAACGGTGAATGGTGGCCGTTCATAAGCCAGAATCATCAGAAAGCGCAGAGTAAATTTTAGGAACGTAGACGTGGGACAGCGGAGAAAACTTCACTCAGGGACTTCAGGGAACTCTCCTTACAATGCTGAGGCCTGACACGCCTAGTGCCTGGGGGCAAACCGGCTCCTGCCCTAGGTAGTTTTGTTGAGCGTGCCTCCCTCAGGTGGTGCCTTTTCTCTCCCAGCAATATTGCTCCGTGAAATTCTGGCGATGATGAAAACTGCCATGGCTTTGTCCTTTCACCTCATTGGCCTCATCTTTGAAGTACAAATGCTTTTCTACACGGGTGCTGCCTCCCTGAGCTTTCCTTTGTCTTGGCTCAATCGATGCAGATTCCTGTGCTGAATACGCCATGGACTAGCACAGGTGGGTTCTCGTGAGTATACCGGGCAAACGCAGCAATTTCGATTATCAAGACCCACCTGGCTTGATCAAGGTTCTTTATTCCAGTGAAAACGATTTTTATCCAAATTCTAGAGGAGCACCAGTGTTGCCTCTGGGAGCTACACCCAGGCCTGCTGAACAGCGGCTCCGGAGTTTTCCTTTTCTGACTAAAATTCAACACGGAATTTCATGGATCTAAGGAAACCGTGAATTGTGGACATACCAGATTCTCACATCTTCATTGCCTAATGGAAGCTGAAGTTTCCCAGTCTGATCCGGCTGCCACTTCATTTCTTTCAATGACCATTCAATTGTGGACGTTCAGCCTTCTTCGGAATTCTCTTATACCGGCATGTTCCCGCGCCGCATCAAGACCACTCGGTGGAGGTTTCTGTGACTCAGGACAACTCTTATTTCAGGCGTCTAGAACAAAGGGAATTCACAGAGGTTGATGATCAGTTATTAAAGTCCCGTTTCTCTATGATGCCCACTGATGACACTTCTACATCGGAGGGCAAAGAGCTCGTGCAGCATGATATTCTCATTTCAGCCATGCCGCCTGCAGTTCCTTCCTTGCAGAAAAATCTTTCCCAGTGTACTTCTTTAAAATGCTGCAAAATAGTGGTATAGAAGATTTCGGTATAGCGTTAACTTTAAACGAGCATAGGTACAGGCATGTGGGCATGTTTAGAGACAGTGTTTCACTGGTCTAGGGTAAAGGGTGAAGCGCCTGGGTTCCCGTGCTTCACTACTGTATGGCCTCAAGATGATGTGTAGGCACAGCGGCAAATCCATCGGTAGCAATTCTCTCATATTGTCATTGCGATGGGAAGATTCCTTATTCGCTAGGAATTGTTTTACCGTGGAAGACGGGTCACCACAGAGCTGTCTCTTTTGTGTTGAGACAAACTTTGCTGAATTTACCTGCCAGCAGTTGCGTGTCCTCCCTTTCTTTTAAGTCCGATGGAGACGCACGAGTGTAAGGAGAACGGTGAATGGTGGCCGTTCATAAGCCAGAATCATCAGAAAGCGCAGAGTAAATTTTAGGAACGTAGACGTAGGACAGCGGAGAAAACTTCACTCAGGGACTTCAGGGAACTCTCCTTACAATGCTGAGGCCTGACACGCCTAGTGCCTGGGGGCAACCCGGCTCCTGCCCTAGGTAGTTTTGTTGAGCGTGCCTCCCTCAGGTTGTGCCTTTTCTCTCCCAGAATTATTGCTCCGTATAATTCTGCCGATGATGAAAACTGCCATGGCTTTGTCCTTTCACCTCATTGGCCTCATCTTTGAAGTACAAATGCTTTTCTACACGGGTGCTGCCTCCCTGAGCTTTCCTTTGTCTTGGCTCAATCGATGCAGGTCCTGTGCTGAATACGCCATGGACTAGCACAGGTGGGTTCTCGTGAGTATACCGGGCAAACGCAGCAATTTCGATTGTCAAGACCCACCTGGCTTGATCAAGGTTCTTTATTCCAGTGAAAACGATTTTTATCCAAATTCTAGAGGAGCACCAGTGTGCCTCTGGGAGCTACACCCGGGCCTGCTGAACAGCGGCTCCGGAGTTTTCCTTTTCTGACTAAAATTCAGCACGGAATTTCATGGATCTTAGGAAACCGTGAATTGTGGACGTACCAGATTCTCACATCTTCATTGTCTAATGGAAGCTGAAGTTTCCCAGTCTGATCCGGCTGCCACTTCATTTCTGGCAATGACCATTCAATTGTGGACGTTCAGCCTTCTTCGGAATTCTCTTATACCGGCATGTTCCCGCGCCACATCAAGACCACTCGGTGGAGGTTTCTGTGACTCAGGACAACTCTTATTTCAGGCGTCTAGAACAAAGGGAATTCACAGAGGTTGATGATCACTTATTAAAGTCCCGTTTCTCTATGATGCCCACTGATGACACTTCTACATCGGAGGGCAAAGAGCTCGTGCAGCATGATATTCTCATTTCAGCCACGACGCATGCAGTTCCTTCCTTGCAGAAAAATCTTTCCCAGTGTACTTCTTTAAAATGCTGCAAAATAGTGGGACAGAAGATTTCGGTTTAGCGTTAACTTTAAACGAGCATAGGTACAGGCATGTGGGCATGTTTAGAGACAGTGTTTCACTGGTCTAGGGTAAAGGGTGAAGCGCCTGGGTTCCCGTGCTTCACTACTGTATGGCCTCAAGATGATGTGTAGGCACAGCGGCAAATCCATCGGTGGCAATTCTCTCATATTGTCATTGCGATGGGAAGATTCCTTATTCGCTAGGAATTGTTTTACCTTGGAAGACGACTCACCACAGAGCTGTCTCTTTTGTGTTGAGACAAACTTTGCTGAATTTACCTGCCAGCAGTTGCGTGTCCTCCCTTTCTTTTAAGTCCGATGGAGACGCACGAGTGTAAGGAGAACGGTGAATGGTGGCCGTTCATAAGCCAGAATCATCAGAAAGCGCAGAGTAAATTTTAGGAACGTAGACGTGGGACAGCGGAGAAAACTTCACTCAGGGACTTCAGGGAACTCTCCTTACAATGCTGAGGCCTGACACGCCTAGTGCCTGGGGGCAAACCGGCTCCTGCCCTAGGTAGTTTTGTTGAGCGTGCCTCCCTCAGGTGGTGCCTTTTCTCTCCCAGCAATATTGCTCCGTGAAATTCTGGCGATGATGAAAACTGCCATGGCTTTGTCCTTTCACCTCATTGGCCTCATCTTTGAAGTACAAATGCTTTTCTACACGGGTGCTGCCTCCCTGAGCTTTCCTTTGTCTTGGCTCAATCGATGCAGATTCCTGTGCTGAATACGCCATGGACTAGCACAGGTGGGTTCTCGTGAGTATACCGGGCAAACGCAGCAATTTCGATTATCAAGACCCACCTGGCTTGATCAAGGTTCTTTATTCCAGTGAAAACGATTTTTATCCAAATTCTAGAGGAGCACCAGTGTTGCCTCTGGGAGCTACACCCAGGCCTGCTGAACAGCGGCTCCGGAGTTTTCCTTTTCTGACTAAAATTCAACACGGAATTTCATGGATCTAAGGAAACCGTGAATTGTGGACATACCAGATTCTCACATCTTCATTGCCTAATGGAAGCTGAAGTTTCCCAGTCTGATCCGGCTGCCACTTCATTTCTTTCAATGACCATTCAATTGTGGACGTTCAGCCTTCTTCGGAATTCTCTTATACCGGCATGTTCCCGCGCCGCATCAAGACCACTCGGTGGAGGTTTCTGTGACTCAGGACAACTCTTATTTCAGGCGTCTAGAACAAAGGGAATTCACAGAGGTTGATGATCAGTTATTAAAGTCCCGTTTCTCTATGATGCCCACTGATGACACTTCTACATCGGAGGGCAAAGAGCTCGTGCAGCATGATATTCTCATTTCAGCCATGCCGCCTGCAGTTCCTTCCTTGCAGAAAAATCTTTCCCAGTGTACTTCTTTAAAATGCTGCAAAATAGTGGTATAGAAGATTTCGGTATAGCGTTAACTTTAAACGAGCATAGGTACAGGCATGTGGGCATGTTTAGAGACAGTGTTTCACTGGTCTAGGGTAAAGGGTGAAGCGCCTGGGTTCCCGTGCTTCACTACTGTATGGCCTCAAGATGATGTGTAGGCACAGCGGCAAATCCATCGGTAGCAATTCTCTCATATTGTCATTGCGATGGGAAGATTCCTTATTCGCTAGGAATTGTTTTACCGTGGAAGACGGGTCACCACAGAGCTGTCTCTTTTGTGTTGAGACAAACTTTGCTGAATTTACCTGCCAGCAGTTGCGTGTCCTCCCTTTCTTTTAAGTCCGATGGAGACGCACGAGTGTAAGGAGAACGGTGAATGGTGGCCGTTCATAAGCCAGAATCATCAGAAAGCGCAGAGTAAATTTTAGGAACGTAGACGTAGGACAGCGGAGAAAACTTCACTCAGGGACTTCAGGGAACTCTCCTTACAATGCTGAGGCCTGACACGCCTAGTGCCTGGGGGCAACCCGGCTCCTGCCCTAGGTAGTTTTGTTGAGCGTGCCTCCCTCAGGTTGTGCCTTTTCTCTCCCAGAATTATTGCTCCGTATAATTCTGCCGATGATGAAAACTGCCATGGCTTTGTCCTTTCACCTCATTGGCCTCATCTTTGAAGTACAAATGCTTTTCTACACGGGTGCTGCCTCCCTGAGCTTTCCTTTGTCTTGGCTCAATCGATGCAGGTCCTGTGCTGAATACGCCATGGACTAGCACAGGTGGGTTCTCGTGAGTATACCGGGCAAACGCAGCAATTTCGATTGTCAAGACCCACCTGGCTTGATCAAGGTTCTTTATTCCAGTGAAAACGATTTTTATCCAAATTCTAGAGGAGCACCAGTGTGCCTCTGGGAGCTACACCCGGGCCTGCTGAACAGCGGCTCCGGAGTTTTCCTTTTCTGACTAAAATTCAGCACGGAATTTCATGGATCTTAGGAAACCGTGAATTGTGGACGTACCAGATTCTCACATCTTCATTGTCTAATGGAAGCTGAAGTTTCCCAGTCTGATCCGGCTGCCACTTCATTTCTGGCAATGACCATTCAATTGTGGACGTTCAGCCTTCTTCGGAATTCTCTTATACCGGCATGTTCCCGCGCCACATCAAGACCACTCGGTGGAGGTTTCTGTGACTCAGGACAACTCTTATTTCAGGCGTCTAGAACAAAGGGAATTCACAGAGGTTGATGATCACTTATTAAAGTCCCGTTTCTCTATGATGCCCACTGATGACACTTCTACATCGGAGGGCAAAGAGCTCGTGCAGCATGATATTCTCATTTCAGCCACGACGCATGCAGTTCCTTCCTTGCAGAAAAATCTTTCCCAGTGTACTTCTTTAAAATGCTGCAAAATAGTGGGACAGAAGATTTCGGTTTAGCGTTAACTTTAAACGAGCATAGGTACAGGCATGTGGGCATGTTTAGAGACAGTGTTTCACTGGTCTAGGGTAAAGGGTGAAGCGCCTGGGTTCCCGTGCTTCACTACTGTATGGCCTCAAGATGATGTGTAGGCACAGCGGCAAATCCATCGGTAACAATTCTCTCATATTGTCATTGCGATGGGAAGATTCCTTATTCGCTAGGAATTGTTTTACCGTGGAAGACGGGTCACCACAGAGCTGTCTCTTTTGTGTTGAGACAAACTTTGCTGAATTTACCTGCCAGCAGTTGCGTGTCCTCCCTTTCTTTTAAGTCCGATGGAGACGCACGAGTGTAAGGAGAACGGTGAATGGTGGCCGTTCATAAGCCAGAATCATCAGAAAGCGCAGAGTAAATTTTAGGAACGTAGACGTGGGACAGCGGAGAAAACTTCACTCAGGGACTTCAGGGAACTCTCCTTACAATGCTGAGGCCTGACACGCCTAGTGCCTGGGGGCAACCCGGCTCCTGCCCTAGGTAGTTTTGTTGAGCGTGCCTCCCTCAGGTTGTGCCTTTTCTCTCCCAGAATTATTGCTCCGTATAATTCTGCCGATGATGAAAACTGCCATGGCTTTGTCCTTTCACCTCATTGGCCTCATCTTTGAAGTACAAATGCTTTTCTACACGGGTGCTGCCTCCCTGAGCTTTCCTTTGTCTTGGCTCAATCGATGCAGGTCCTGTGCTGAATACGCCATGGACTAGCACAGGTGGGTTCTCGTGAGTATACCGGGCAAACGCAGCAATTTCGATTGTCAAGACCCACCTGGCTTGATCAAGGTTCTTTATTCCAGTGAAAACGATTTTTATCCAAATTCTAGAGGAGCACCAGTGTGCCTCTGGGAGCTACACCCGGGCCTGCTGAACAGCGGCTCCGGAGTTTTCCTTTTCTGACTAAAATTCAGCACGGAATTTCATGGATCTTAGGAAACCGTGAATTGTGGACGTACCAGATTCTCACATCTTCATTGTCTAATGGAAGCTGAAGTTTCCCAGTCTGATCCGGCTGCCACTTCATTTCTGGCAATGACCATTCAATTGTGGACGTTCAGCCTTCTTCGGAATTCTCTTATACCGGCATGTTCCCGCGCCACATCAAGACCACTCGGTGGAGGTTTCTGTGACTCAGGACAACTCTTATTTCAGGCGTCTAGAACAAAGGGAATTCACAGAGGTTGATGATCACTTATTAAAGTCCCGTTTCTCTATGATGCCCACTGATGACACTTCTACATCGGAGGGCAAAGAGCTCGTGCAGCATGATATTCTCATTTCAGCCACGACGCATGCAGTTCCTTCCTTGCAGAAAAATCTTTCCCAGTGTACTTCTTTAAAATGCTGCAAAATAGTGGGACAGAAGATTTCGGTTTAGCGTTAACTTTAAACGAGCATAGGTACAGGCATGTGGGCATGTTTAGAGACAGTGTTTCACTGGTCTAGGGTAAAGGGTGAAGCGCCTGGGTTCCCGTGCTTCACTACTGTATGGCCTCAAGATGATGTGTAGGCACAGCGGCAAATCCATCGGTGGCAATTCTCTCATATTGTCATTGCGATGGGAAGATTCCTTATTCGCTAGGAATTGTTTTACCTTGGAAGACGACTCACCACAGAGCTGTCTCTTTTGTGTTGAGACAAACTTTGCTGAATTTACCTGCCAGCAGTTGCGTGTCCTCCCTTTCTTTTAAGTCCGATGGAGACGCACGAGTGTAAGGAGAACGGTGAATGGTGGCCGTTCATAAGCCAGAATCATCAGAAAGCGCAGAGTAAATTTTAGGAACGTAGACGTGGGACAGCGGAGAAAACTTCACTCAGGGACTTCAGGGAACTCTCCTTACAATGCTGAGGCCTGACACGCCTAGTGCCTGGGGGCAAACCGGCTCCTGCCCTAGGTAGTTTTGTTGAGCGTGCCTCCCTCAGGTGGTGCCTTTTCTCTCCCAGCAATATTGCTCCGTGAAATTCTGGCGATGATGAAAACTGCCATGGCTTTGTCCTTTCACCTCATTGGCCTCATCTTTGAAGTACAAATGCTTTTCTACACGGGTGCTGCCTCCCTGAGCTTTCCTTTGTCTTGGCTCAATCGATGCAGATTCCTGTGCTGAATACGCCATGGACTAGCACAGGTGGGTTCTCGTGAGTATACCGGGCAAACGCAGCAATTTCGATTATCAAGACCCACCTGGCTTGATCAAGGTTCTTTATTCCAGTGAAAACGATTTTTATCCAAATTCTAGAGGAGCACCAGTGTTGCCTCTGGGAGCTACACCCAGGCCTGCTGAACAGCGGCTCCGGAGTTTTCCTTTTCTGACTAAAATTCAACACGGAATTTCATGGATCTAAGGAAACCGTGAATTGTGGACATACCAGATTCTCACATCTTCATTGCCTAATGGAAGCTGAAGTTTCCCAGTCTGATCCGGCTGCCACTTCATTTCTTTCAATGACCATTCAATTGTGGACGTTCAGCCTTCTTCGGAATTCTCTTATACCGGCATGTTCCCGCGCCGCATCAAGACCACTCGGTGGAGGTTTCTGTGACTCAGGACAACTCTTATTTCAGGCGTCTAGAACAAAGGGAATTCACAGAGGTTGATGATCAGTTATTAAAGTCCCGTTTCTCTATGATGCCCACTGATGACACTTCTACATCGGAGGGCAAAGAGCTCGTGCAGCATGATATTCTCATTTCAGCCATGCCGCCTGCAGTTCCTTCCTTGCAGAAAAATCTTTCCCAGTGTACTTCTTTAAAATGCTGCAAAATAGTGGTATAGAAGATTTCGGTATAGCGTTAACTTTAAACGAGCATAGGTACAGGCATGTGGGCATGTTTAGAGACAGTGTTTCACTGGTCTAGGGTAAAGGGTGAAGCGCCTGGGTTCCCGTGCTTCACTACTGTATGGCCTCAAGATGATGTGTAGGCACAGCGGCAAATCCATCGGTAGCAATTCTCTCATATTGTCATTGCGATGGGAAGATTCCTTATTCGCTAGGAATTGTTTTACCGTGGAAGACGGGTCACCACAGAGCTGTCTCTTTTGTGTTGAGACAAACTTTGCTGAATTTACCTGCCAGCAGTTGCGTGTCCTCCCTTTCTTTTAAGTCCGATGGAGACGCACGAGTGTAAGGAGAACGGTGAATGGTGGCCGTTCATAAGCCAGAATCATCAGAAAGCGCAGAGTAAATTTTAGGAACGTAGACGTAGGACAGCGGAGAAAACTTCACTCAGGGACTTCAGGGAACTCTCCTTACAATGCTGAGGCCTGACACGCCTAGTGCCTGGGGGCAACCCGGCTCCTGCCCTAGGTAGTTTTGTTGAGCGTGCCTCCCTCAGGTTGTGCCTTTTCTCTCCCAGAATTATTGCTCCGTATAATTCTGCCGATGATGAAAACTGCCATGGCTTTGTCCTTTCACCTCATTGGCCTCATCTTTGAAGTACAAATGCTTTTCTACACGGGTGCTGCCTCCCTGAGCTTTCCTTTGTCTTGGCTCAATCGATGCAGGTCCTGTGCTGAATACGCCATGGACTAGCACAGGTGGGTTCTCGTGAGTATACCGGGCAAACGCAGCAATTTCGATTGTCAAGACCCACCTGGCTTGATCAAGGTTCTTTATTCCAGTGAAAACGATTTTTATCCAAATTCTAGAGGAGCACCAGTGTGCCTCTGGGAGCTACACCCGGGCCTGCTGAACAGCGGCTCCGGAGTTTTCCTTTTCTGACTAAAATTCAGCACGGAATTTCATGGATCTTAGGAAACCGTGAATTGTGGACGTACCAGATTCTCACATCTTCATTGTCTAATGGAAGCTGAAGTTTCCCAGTCTGATCCGGCTGCCACTTCATTTCTGGCAATGACCATTCAATTGTGGACGTTCAGCCTTCTTCGGAATTCTCTTATACCGGCATGTTCCCGCGCCACATCAAGACCACTCGGTGGAGGTTTCTGTGACTCAGGACAACTCTTATTTCAGGCGTCTAGAACAAAGGGAATTCACAGAGGTTGATGATCACTTATTAAAGTCCCGTTTCTCTATGATGCCCACTGATGACACTTCTACATCGGAGGGCAAAGAGCTCGTGCAGCATGATATTCTCATTTCAGCCACGACGCATGCAGTTCCTTCCTTGCAGAAAAATCTTTCCCAGTGTACTTCTTTAAAATGCTGCAAAATAGTGGGACAGAAGATTTCGGTTTAGCGTTAACTTTAAACGAGCATAGGTACAGGCATGTGGGCATGTTTAGAGACAGTGTTTCACTGGTCTAGGGTAAAGGGTGAAGCGCCTGGGTTCCCGTGCTTCACTACTGTATGGCCTCAAGATGATGTGTAGGCACAGCGGCAAATCCATCGGTAACAATTCTCTCATATTGTCATTGCGATGGGAAGATTCCTTATTCGCTAGGAATTGTTTTACCGTGGAAGACGGGTCACCACAGAGCTGTCTCTTTTGTGTTGAGACAAACTTTGCTGAATTTACCTGCCAGCAGTTGCGTGTCCTCCCTTTCTTTTAAGTCCGATGGAGACGCACGAGTGTAAGGAGAACGGTGAATGGTGGCCGTTCATAAGCCAGAATCATCAGAAAGCGCAGAGTAAATTTTAGGAACGTAGACGTGGGACAGCGGAGAAAACTTCACTCAGGGACTTCAGGGAACTCTCCTTACAATGCTGAGGCCTGACACGCCTAGTGCCTGGGGGCAAACCGGCTCCTGCCCTAGGTAGTTTTGTTGAGCATGCCTCCCTCAGGTGGTGCCTTTTCTCTCCCAGCAATATTGCTCCGTGAAATTCTGGCGATGATGAAAACTGCCATGGCTTTGTCCTTTCACCTCATTGGCCTCATCTTTGAAGTACAAATGCTTTTCTACACGGGTGCTGCCTCCTTCAGCTTTCCTTTGTCTTGGCTCAATCGATGCAGATTCCTGTGCTGAATACGCCATGGACTAGCACAGGTGGGTTCTCGTGAGTATACCGGGCAAACGCAGCAATTTCGATTGTCAAGACCCACCTGGCTTGATCAAGGTTCTTTATTCCAGTGAAAACGATTTTTATCCAAATTCTAGAGGAGCACCAGTGTTGCCTCTGGGAGCTACACCCGGGCCTGCTGAACAGCGGCTCCGGAGTTTTCCTTTTCTGACTAAAATTCAACACGGAATTTCATGGATCTAAGGAAACCGTGAATTGTGGACGTACCAGATTCTCACATCTTCATTGCCTAATGGAAGCTGAAGTTTCCCAGTCTGATCCGGCTGCCACTTCATTTCTTTCAATGACCATTCAATTGTGGACGTTCAGCCTTCTTCGGAATTCTCTTATACCGGCATGTTCCCGCGCCGCATCAAGACCACTCGGTGGAGGTTTCTGTGACTCAGGACAACTCTTATTTCAGGCGTCTAGAACAAAGGGAATTCACAGAGGTTGATGATCAGTTATTAAAGTCCCCTTTCTCTATGATGCCCACTGATGACACTTCTACATCGGAGGGCAAAGAGCTCGTGCAGCATGATATTCTCATTTCAGCCATGCCGCCTGCAGTTCCTTCCTTGCAGAAAAATCTTTCCCAGTGTACTTCTTTAAAATGCTGCAAAATAGTGGGACAGAAGATTTCGGTATAGCGTTAACTTTAAACGAGCATAGGTACAGGCATGTGGGCATGTTTAGAGACAGTGTTTCACTGGTCTAGGGTAAAGGGTGAAGCGCCTGGGTTCCCGTGCTTCACTACTGTATGGCCTCAAGATGATGTGTAGGCACAGCGGCAAATCCATCGGTAGCAATTCTCTCATATTGTCATTGCGATGGGAAGATTCCTTATTCGCTAGGAATTGTTTTACCGTGGAAGACGGGTCACCACAGAGCTGTCTCTTTTGTGTTGAGACAAACTTTGCTGAATTTACCTGCCAGCAGTTGCGTGTCCTCCCTTTCTTTTAAGTCCGATGGAGACGCACGAGTGTAAGGAGAACGGTGAATGGTGGCCGTTCATAAGCCAGAATCATCAGAAAGCGCAGAGTAAATTTTAGGAACGTAGACGTAGGACAGCGGAGAAAACTTCACTCAGGGACTTCAGGGAACTCTCCTTACAATGCTGAGGCCTGACACGCCTAGTGCCTGGGGGCAACCCGGCTCCTGCCCTAGGTAGTTTTGTTGAGCGTGCCTCCCTCAGGTTGTGCCTTTTCTCTCCCAGAATTATTGCTCCGTATAATTCTGCCGATGATGAAAACTGCCATGGCTTTGTCCTTTCACCTCATTGGCCTCATCTTTGAAGTACAAATGCTTTTCTACACGGGTGCTGCCTCCCTGAGCTTTCCTTTGTCTTGGCTCAATCGATGCAGATTCCTGTGCTGAATACGCCATGGACTAGCACAGGTGGGTTCTCGTGAGTATACCGGGCAAACGCAGCAATTTTGATTGTCAAGACCCACCTGGCTTGATCAAGGTTCTTTATTCCAGTGAAAACGATTTTTATCCAAATTCTAGAGGAGCACCAGTGTGCCTCTGGGAGCTACACCCGGGCCTGCTGAACAGCGGCTCCGGAGTTTTCCTTTTCTGACTAAAATTCAGCACGGAATTTCATGGATCTTAGGAAACCGTGAATTGTGGACGTACCAGATTCTCACATCTTCATTGTCTAATGGAAGCTGAAGTTTCCCAGTCTGATCCGGCTGCCACTTCATTTCTTTCAATGACCATTCAATTGTGGACGTTCAGCCTTCTTCGGAATTCTCTTATACCGGCATGTTCCCGCGCCGCATCAAGACCACTCGGTGGAGGTTTCTGTGACTCAGGACAACTCTTATTTCAGGCGTCTAGAACAAAGGGAATTCACAGAGGTTGATGATCAGTTATTAAAGTCCCGTTTCTCTATGATGCCCACTGATGACACTTCTACATCTGAGGGCAAAGAGCTCGTGCAGCATGATATTCTCATTTCAGCCATGCCGCCTGCAGTTCCTTCCTTGCAGAAAAATCTTTCCCAGTGTACTTCTTTAAAATGCTGCAAAATAGTGGGACAGAAGATTTCGGTTTAGCGTTAACTTTAAACGAGCATAGGTACAGGCATGTGGGCATGTTTAGAGACAGTGTTTCACTGGTCTAGGGTAAAGGGTGAAGCGCCTGGGTTCCCGTGCTTCACTACTGTATGGCCTCAAGATGATGTGTAGGCACAGCGGCAAATCCATCGGTAGCAATTCTCTCATATTGTCATTGCGATGGGAAGATTCCTTATTCGCTAGGAATTGTTTTACCGTGGAAGACGGGTCACCACAGAGCTGTCTCTTTTGTGTTGAGACAAACTTTGCTGAATTTACCTGCCAGCAGTTGCGTGTCCTCCCATTCTTTTAAGTCCGATGGAGACGCACGAGTGTAAGGAGAACGGTGAATGGTGGCCGTTCATAAGCCAGAATCATCAGAAAGCGCAGAGTAAATTTTAGGAACGTAGACGTAGGACAGCGGAGAAAACTTCACTCAGGGACTTCAGGGAACTCTCCTTACAATGCTCAAGCCTGACACGCCTAGTGCCTGGGGGCAACCCGGCTCCTGCCCTAGGTAGTTTTGTTGAGCTTGCCTCCCTCAGGTGGTGCCTTTTCTCTCCCAGCAATATTGCTCCGTGAAATTCTGCCGATGATGAAAACTGCCATGGCTTTGTCCTTTCACCTCATTGGCCTCATCTTTGAAGTACAAATGCTTTTCTACACGGGTGCTGCCTCCCTCAGGTTTCCTTTGTCTTGGCTCAATCGATGCAGATTCCTGTGCTGAATACGCCATGGACTAGCACAGGTGGGTTCTTGTCAGTATACCGGGCAAACGCAGCAATTTCGATTGTCAAGACCCACCTGGCTTGATCAAGGTTCTTTATTCCAGTGAAAACGATTTTTATCCAAATTCTAGAGGAGCACCAGTGTTGCCTCTGGGAGCTACACCCGGGCCTGCTGAACAGCGGCTCCGGAGTTTTCCTTTTCTGACTAAAATTCAACACGGAATTTCATGGATCTAAGGAAACCGTGAATTGTGGACGTACCAGATTCTCACATCTTCATTGCCTAATGGAAGCTGAAGTTTCCCAGTCTGATCCGGCTGCCACTTCATTTCTTTCAATGACCATTCAATTGTGGACGTTCAGCCTTCTTCGGAATTCTCTTATACCGGCATGTTCCCGCGCCGCATCAAGACCACTCGGTGGAGGTTTCTGTGACTCAGGACAACTCTTATTTCAGGCGTCTAGAACAAAGGGAATTCACAGAGGTTGATGATCAGTTATTAAAGTCCCGTTTCTCTATGATGCCCACTGATGACACTTCTACATCGGAGGGCAAAGAGCTCGTGCAGCATGATATTCTCATTTCAGCCATGCCGCCTGCAGTTCCTTCCTTGCAGAAAAATCTTTCCCAGTGTACTTCTTTAAAATGCTGCAAAATAGTGGGACAGAAGATTTCGGTTTAGCGTTAACTTTAAACGAGCATAGGTACAGGCATGTGGGCATGTTTAGAGACAGTGTTTCACTGGTCTAGGGTAAAGGGTGAAGCGCCTGGGTTCCCGTGCTTCACTACTGTATGGCCTCAAGATGATGTGTAGGCACAGCGGCAAATCCATCGGTAGCAATTCTCTCATATTGTCATTGCGATGGGAAGATTCCTTATTCGCTAGGAATTGTTTTACCGTGGAAGACGGGTCACCACAGAGCTGTCTCTTTTGTGTTGAGACAAACTTTGCTGAATTTACCTGCCAGCAGTTGCGTGTCCTCCCTTTCTTTTAAGTCCGATGGAGACGCACGAGTGTAAGGAGAACGGTGAATGGTGGCCGTTCATAAGCCAGAATCATCAGAAAGCGCAGAGTAAATTTTAGGAACGTAGACGTAGGACAGCGGAGAAAACTTCACTCAGGGACTTCAGGGAACTCTCCTTACAATGCTCAAGCCTGACACGCCTAGTGCCTGGGGGCAACCCGGCTCCTGCCCTAGGTAGTTTTGTTGAGCTTGCCTCCCTCAGGTGGTGCCTTTTCTCTCCCAGCAATATTGCTCCGTGAAATTCTGCCGATGATGAAAACTGCCATGGCTTTGTCCTTTCACCTCATTGGCCTCATCTTTGAAGTACAAATGCTTTTCTACACGGGTGCTGCCTCCCTCAGGTTTCCTTTGTCTTGGCTCAATCGATGCAGATTCCTGTGCTGAATACGCCATGGACTAGCACAGGTGGGTTCTTGTCAGTATACCGGGCAAACGCAGCAATTTCGATTGTCAAGACCCACCTGGCTTGATCAAGGTTCTTTATTCCAGTGAAAACGATTTTTATCCAAATTCTAGAGGAGCACCAGTGTTGCCTCTGGGAGCTACACCCGGGCCTGCTGAACAGCGGCTCCGGAGTTTTCCTTTTCTGACTAAAATTCAGCACGGAATTTCATGGATCTAAGGAAACCGTGAATTGTGGACGTACCAGATTCTGACATCTTCATTGTCTAATGGAAGCTGAAGTTTCCCAGTCTGATCCGGCTGCCACTTCATTTCTGGCAATGATCATTCAATTGTGGACGTTCAGCCTTCTTCGGAATTCTCATACCGGCATGTTCCAGCGCCGCATCAAGACCACTCGGTGAAGGTTTCTGTGACTCAGGACAACTATTTCAGGGGTCTAGAACAAAGGGAATTTACAGAAGTTGAGGATCAGTTATTAAAGTCCCGTTTCTCTATGATGCCCACTGATGATACTTCTACATCTGAGGGCAAAGAGCTCGTGCAGCATGATATTCTCATTTCAGCCACGCCGCCTGCAGTTTCTTCCATGCAGAAAAATCTTTCCCAGTGTACTTCTTTAAAATGCTGCAAAATAGTGGGACAGAAGATTTCGGTTTAGCCTTAACTTTAAACGGGCATAGGTACAGGCATGTGGGCATGTTTAGAGACAGTGTTTCACTGGTCTAGGGTAAAGGGTGAAGCGCCTGGGTTCCCGTGCTTCACTACTGTATGGCCTCAAGATGATGTGTAGGCACAGCGGCAAATCCATCGGTAGCAATTCTCTCATATTGTCATTGCGATGGGAAGATTCCTTATTCGCTAGGAATTGTTTTACCATGGAAGACGGGTCACCACAGAGCTGTCTCTTTTGTGTTGAGACAAACTTTGCTGAATTTACCTGCCAGCAGTTGCGTGTCCTCCCTTTCTTTTAAGTCCGATGGAGACGCACGAGTGTAAGGAGAACGGTGAATGGTGGCCGTTCATAAGCCAGGATCATCAGAAACCGCAGAGTAAATTTTAGGAACGTAGACGTAGGGCAGCGGAGAAAACTTCACTCAGGGACTTCAGGGAACTCTCCTTACAATGCTGAGGCCTGACACGCCTAGTGCCTGGGGGCAAACCGGCTCCTGCCCTAGGTAGTTTTGTTGAGCTTGCCTCCCTCAGGTGGTGCCTTTTCTCTCCCAGCAATATTGCTCCGTGAAATTCTGCCGATGATGAAAACTGCCATGGCTTTGTCCTTTCACCTCATTGGCCTCATCTTTGAAGTACAAATGCTTTTCTACACGGGTGCTGCCTCCCTGAGCTTTCCTTTGTCTTGGCTCAATCGATGCAGATTCCTGTGCTGAATACGCCATGGACTAGCACAGGTGGGTTCTTGTCAGTATACCGGGCAAACGCAGCAATTTCGATTGTCAAGACCCACCTGGCTTGATCAAGGTTCTTTATTCCAGTGAAAACGATTTTTATCCAAATTCTAGAGGAGCACCAGTGTGCCTCTGGGAGCTACACCCGGGCCTGCTGAACAGCGGCTCCGGAGTTTTCATTTTCTGACTAAAATTCAGCACGGAATTTCATGGATCTAAGGAAACCGTGAATTGTGGACGTACCAGATTCTCACATCTTCATTGTCTAATGGAAGCTGAAGTTTCCCAGTCTGATCCGGCTGCCACTTCATTTCTTTCAATGACCATTCAATTGTGGACGTTCAGCCTTCTTCGAAATTCTCTTATACCGGCATGTTCCCGCGCCGCATAAAGACCACTCAGTGGAGGTTTCTGTGACTCAGGACAACTCTTTATTTAAGTGCCCGCTAGTTAACCTACATAGTCCAAGGGCCCGCTAGTTAACCACCATAGTCCAAGTGCCAGATAGGAAACAAACATAGTCCAAGTGCCCGCTAAGGGACTTACATAGTCCAAGTGCCCCCTAGGTAATCTACATAGTCCAAGTGCCCGTTAGGGAACCTAGATAGTCCACGTGCCCGCTAGAGAACCTGCATCGCCCAAGTGCCCGCTAGTTAACCTACATAGTCCAAGTGCCCGCTAGTTAACCTAGATCGTCCAATTGCCCGTTAAGAAACCTAGATAGTCCAAGTGCCCGCTAGGTTACCTACATAGTCCTAGATCACGCTAGGTAACCTAGATAGTCCTAGTGCCCGCTAGGGTATGTACATAGTCCAAGTGCCCGCTAGGTAACCTAGATAGTCTAAGTGCCCGCTAGTTAACCTACAAAGTCCAAGGGCCCGCTAGTTAACCACCATAGTCCAAGTGCCAGATAGGAAACAAACATAGTCCAAGTGCCCGCTAAGGGACTTACATAGTCCAAGTGCCCGCTAGGGAACCTACAAAGTCCAAGTGCCCGTTAAGAAACCTAGATAGTCCAAGTGCCCGCTAGGTTACCTACATAGTCCTAGTTCCCGCTAGGTAACCTAGATAGTCCTAGTGCCCGTTACCTAACATAGATCGTCCAAGTGCCCGCTAGGCAACCTACATAGTCCAAGTGCCCGTTCGTTAACCTAGAAATCCATGTCGCCGCTAGGTAACCTAGACAGTCCAAGTGCCCGCTAGGTTACCTGCATAGTCCAAGTGCCCGTTAGGTAACCTAGATAGTCCAAGTGCCCGCTAGGTGTCCTAAATAGTCAAAGTGCCCGTTCGTTAACCTAGAAATCCATGTCGCCGCTAGGTAACCTAGACAGTCCAAGTGCCCGCTAGGTTACCTGCATAGTCCAAGTGCCCGTTAGGTAACCTAGATAGTCCAAGTGCCCGCTAGGTGACCTAAATAGTCAAAGTGCCCGCTATGTAACCTAGATAGTCCAAGTTCCTTTTAGCTAACCTAGATAGTCCAAGAGCCCGCTAGGTAACCTACATAGTCCAAGGACCCGCTCCTTAACCTATTTCGTCCAAGTGTCCGCTAGTTAACCTACATAGTCCAAGTGCCCGCTAAATAACCAAGATAGTCAAAGTGCCCGCTAGGTAACCTACATAGTCCAAGTTCCCACTAGGTAACCTAGATAATCCAAGTGCCCGTTACATAACCTAGATAGTCCAAGTGCCCGTTAGGTAACCTACATAGTCCAAATGCCCGCTAGTAACCTACATAGTCCAAATGCCTGATAGGGAACCTACATAGTCCAAGTGCCACTAGGTAACCTACATAGTCAAAGTGCCTGCTAGGTAACCTAGATAGTCCAAGTTCCTGTTAGCTAACCTAGATAGTCTAAGTGCCCGCTAGGTAACCTACATAGTCTAAGGGCCCGCTCGTTAACCTAGTTCGTCCAAGTGCCTGCTAGGTTACCTGCAAAGCCCTAGTGCCCGTTAGGTAACCTAGATAGTCCAAGTGCCCGCTAGGTAACCTACATAGTCCAAGTGACCGCTAGGTAGCCTAGATAGTCCAAGTTCCCGTTAGCTAACATACATAATCCATGTGCCCGCTAGGTAGCCTACATAGTCCAAGTGCCCGTTCATTAACCTAGATATTCCAAGTGCCCGCTAGGTAACTTAGACAGTCCAAGTGCCTGCTAGGTCACCTACATAGTCCAAGTCCCCGTTCGCTAACCTAGATAGTGCTAGTGCCTGCTAGGTAACCTACATAGTCCAAGTGCCTGCTGGTTAACCTAGATCGTCCAAGTGCCCGCTAGTTAACCTACATAGTCCAAGGGCCCACTAGTTAACCTAGATCATCCAAATGTCCTGTAGGTAACCTACATAGTCCAAGTGCCCGCTACGTAACCTAGATAGTCGAAGTGCCCATTAGGTAACCTAGATAGTCCAAGTGCCCGCTAGGTAACCTACATATTCCAAGTGCCCGCTAGGTAACCTAGATAGTCCAATTGCCCGTTTGCTAACACACATAATCCAAGAGCTGGCTAGGTAACCTACATAGTCCAAGTGCCCGTTCGTTAACCTAGATAATTCAAGTGCCCGCTAGGTAACCTAGACAGTACAAGTGCCTGCTAGGTCTCCTACATAGTCCAAGTCCCCGTTCGCTAACCTAGATAGTCCAAGTGCCCGCTAGGTAAACTACATAGTCCAAGTGCCCGCTAGGTAAGCTACAAGTCCAAGGGCCCGCTAGTTAACCTACATAGTCCAAGGACTCGCTAGTTAACCTTGATAGTCCAAGTGCCGGCTAGTTAACCTAGATCGTACAAGTGCCCGCTAGTTAACCTAGATTGTCCAAGTTCCCGCTAGTTAACTTACATAGTCCAAGGGCCCACTAGTTAATCTAGACCATCCTAATGTCCTCTAGTTCACCTACATAGTCCAAGTGCCCGCTACGTAACCTAGATAGTCCAAGTGCCCGCTAGGTAACCTACATAGTCCAAGTGCCCATTAGCTAACATACATAGTCCAAGTGCCTGCTAGGTAACCTACATAGTCCAAGTGCCCGCTAGTTAACCTAGATCGTCCGAGTGCCCGTTAAGAAACCTAGATAGTCCAAGTGCCCGCTAGGTTACCTACATAGTCCTAGTTCCCGCTAAGTAACCTAGATAGTCCTAGTGCCCACTAGGGTATGTACATAGTCCAAGTGCCCGCTAGGTAACCTAGATAATCTAAATGCCCGCTAGTTAACCTACATAGTCCAAGGGCCCGCTAGTTAACCACCATATTCCAAGTGCCAGATAGGAAACAAACATAGTCCAAGTGCCCGCTAAGGGACTTACATAGTCCAAGTGCCCGCTAGGGAACCTACAAAGTCCAAGTGCACGTTAGGGAACCTAGATAGTCCAAGTGCCCGCTAAAGAACCTGCATCGCCCAAGTGCCCGCTAGTTAACCTACATAGTCCAAGTGCCCTCTAGTTAACCTAGATCGTCCAAGTGCCCGTTAAGAAACCTAGATAGTCCAAGTGCCCGCTAGGTTACCTACATAGTCCTAGTTCCCGCTAGGTAACCTAGATAGTCCTAGTGTCCGTTACCTATCATAGATCGTCCAAGTGCCCGCTAGGCAACCTACATAGTCCAAGTGCCCGTTCGTTAACCTAGAAATCCATGTCGCCGCTAGGTAACCTAGACAGTCCAAGTGCCCGCTAGATTACATGCATAGTCCAAGTGCCGGTTAGGTAACCTAGATAGTCCAAGTGCCCGTTAGGTGACCTAAATAGTCAAAGTGCCCGCTATGTAACCTAGATAGTCCAAGTTCCTGTTAGCTAACCTAGATATTCCAAGTGCCCGCTAGGTAACCTACATAGTCCAAGGACCCGCTCCTTAACCTATTTCGTCCAAGTGTCCGCTAGTTAACCTACATAGTCCAAGTGCCCGCTAAATAACCAAGATAGTCAAATTGCCCGCTAGGTAACCTACATAGTCCAAGTTCCCACTAGGTAACCTAGATAGTCCAAGTGCCCGTTACATAACCTAGATAGTCCAAGTGCCCGTTAGGTAACCTACATAGTCCAAATGCCCGCTAGTAACCTACATAGTCCAAATGCCTGATAGGGAACCACATATAGTCCAAGTGCCACTAGGTAACCTACATAGTCAAAGTGCCTGCTAGGTAACCTAGATAGTCCAAGTTCCTGTTAGCTAACCTAGATAGTCTAAGTGCCCGCTAGGTAACCTACATAGTCTAAGGGCCCGCTCGTTAACCTAGTTCGTCCAAGTGCCTGCTAGGTTACCTGCAAAGCCCTAGTGCCCGCTAGGTAACCTACATAGTCCAAGTGACCGCTAGGTAGCCTAGATAGTCCAAGTTCCCGTTAGCTAACATACATAGTCCATGTGCCCGCTAGGTAACCTACATAGTCCAAGTGCCCGTTCATTAACCTAGATATTCCAAGTGTCCGCTAGGTAACTTAGACAGTCCAAGTGCCTGCTAGGTAACCTACATAGTCCAAGTGCCTGCTGGTTAACCTAGATCGTCCAAGTGCCCGCTAGTTAACCTACATAGTCCAAGGGCCCACTAGTTAACCTAGATCATCCAAATGTCCTCTAGGTAACCTACATAGTCCAAGTGCCCGCTACGTAACCTAGATAGTCGAAGTGCCCGTTAGGTAACCTAGATAGTCCAAGTGACCGCTAGGTAACCTACATATTCCCAGTGCCCGCTAGGTAACCTAGATAGTCCAAGTGCCCGTTTGCTAACACACATAATCCAAGAGCTCGCTAGGTAACCTACATAGTCCAAGTGCCCGTTCGTTAACCTAGATAGTCCAAGTGCCCGCTAGGTAACCTAGACAGTACAAGTGCCTGCTAGGTCACCTACATAGTCCAATTCCCCGTTCGCTAACCTAGATAGTCCAAGTGCCCGCTAGGTAAACTACATAGTCCAAGTACCCGCTAGGTAAGCTACAAATCCAAGGGCCCGCTAGTTAACCTACATAGTCCAAGGACTCGCTAGTTAACCTTGATAGTCCAAGTTACCTAGTTAGTCCAAGTTACCTAGTTAGTTACCTAGTTAACCTAGATAGTCCAAGTGCCCGCTAGGTAACCTACTTAGTCCAAGTGCCCATTAGCTAACATACATAGTCCAAGTGCCCGTTAGCTAACATACATAGTCCAAGGTCCTGCTAGGTAACCTACATAGTCCAAGTGCCCGTTCGTTAACCTAGATAGTCCAAGTGACCGCTAGGTAACCTAGACAGTCCAAGTGCCTGCTAGGTAACATACAAAGTCCAAGTCACCGTTCGCCAACCTAGGTAGTCCAAGTGCGCTCTAGGTAACCTACATAGTCCAAGGGCCCGCTAGGTAACCTAGATAGTCCAAGTGCCCACTAGGTAACCTACATAGTCCAAGTGTCCTCTAGGTAACCTATATAGTCCAAGTGCTCGCTAGGTAACCATCAAGTCCAAGGGACCGCTAGTTAACCTACATAGTCCAAGGGCCCGCCAGTTAACCTAGATAGTCCAAGTGCCCGCTAGAGAACCTGCATCGTCCAAGTGCCCGCTAGTTAACCTACATAGTCCAAGTGCCCGCTAGTTAACCTACATATTCCAAGGGCCCGGTAGGTAACCTAGATATTCAAAGTTGCTTTTAGCTAACCCACAAAGTGCAAGTGCCCGCTAGGCTACCTACATTGTCCAAGTGGCCGCTAGGTAACCTAGATAGACCAAGTGCCCGCTAGGTAACCTAGATAGTCAAAGTGCCCGTTAGGTAACCTACATAGTCCAAGTGCTCGCTAGTTAACCTACATAGTCCAAGTGCCGCTATGTAACCTAGATAGTCCAAGTGCCCATTAGGTAACCTAGATAGTCCAAGTGCCCGCTAGGTAACCTACATAGTTCAAGTGCCCGCTAGGTAACCTAGATAGTCCAAGTGCCCGTTAGCTAACATACATAGTCCAGGAGCCCGCTAGGTAACCTACATAGTCCAAGTGCCCGTTCGTTAACCTAGATAGTCCAAGTGCCCTCTAGGTAACCTAGACAGTACAAGTGCCTGCTAGGTCACCTACATAGTCCAAGTCCCCGTTCGCTAACCTAGATAGTCCAAATGCCCGCTAGGTAACCTACATAGTCCAAGTGCCCGCTAGGTAAGCTACAAGTCCAAGTGCCCGCTAGTTAACCTACATAGTCCAAGGACTCGCTAGTTAACCTTGATAGTCCAAGTGCCGGCTAGTTAACCTAGATCGTACAAGTGCCCGCTAGTTAACCTAGATTGTCCAAGTTCCCACTAGTTAACCTACATAGTCCAAGGGCCCACTAGTTAATCTAGACCATCCTAATGTCCTCTAGTTCACCTACATAGTCCAAGTGCCCGCTACGTAACCTAGATAGTCCAAGTGCCCGCTAGGTAACCTACATAGTCCAAGTGCCCGTTCGTTAACCTAGATAGTCCAAGTGACCGCTAGGTAACCTAGACAATCCAAGTGCCTGCTAGGTAACATACAAAGTCCAAGTCCCCGTTCGCCAACCTAGGTAGTCCAAGTGCCCTCTAGGTAACCTACATAGTTCAAGTGCCCGCTAGGTAACCTAGATAGTCCAAGTCCCCGTTCGCTAATCTAGATAGTCCAAAAGCCCGCCAGGTAACCTACATAGTCCAAGTGCCCGCTAGGTAAGCTACAAGTCCAAGAGCCCGCTAGTTAACCTACATAGTCCAAGGGCTCGCTAGTTAACCTTGATAGTCCAAGTGCCGGCTAGTTAACCTAGATCGTCCAAAGGCCCTCTAGTTAACCTAGATCGTCCATGTGCCCGCTAGTTAACCTTCATCGTCCAATTCCCTGCTAGTTAACCTATATGGTACAAGGGCACGCAAGGGAACCTAGATAATCCAATTTCCTATTAGCTAACCTAGATAGTCCAAGTGCCCCTAGGTAACCTACATAGTACAAGTGCCCATTCATTAACCTAGATAGTCCAAGTGCCCGCTAGGTAACCTGGACAGTCTAGTGCCCGCTAGGTTACCTACATAGTCCAAGTGCCCGCTAGGTAACCTAGATAGTCCATGTGCCCGCTAGTTAACCTGGATAGTCCTAGTGCACGTTAGTTATCCTAGATAGTCCAAGTGCCCTCTAGGGGACGTACACAGTCCAAGTGCCCCCTAGGTAACCTAGATAGTCCAAGTGCCCGCTAGGGTATGTACATAGTCCAAGTGCCTGCTAGGTAACCTAGATAGTCTAAGTGCCCGCTAGTTAACCTACATAGTCCAAGTGCCCATTCGTTAACCTAGATCGTCCAAGTGTCCGCCAGTTAACCTACATAGTCCAAGTTCCTGTTAGGTAACATAGATAGTCCAAGAGCCCGCTAGGTAACCTATATAGTCCAAGTGCCCGCTAGGTAACCTAGATATTCCAAGTTCCTGTTCGCTAACTTAGATACTCCAAGTGCCCGCTAGGTAACCTACATAGTCCAAGTGCCCATTCGTTAACCTAGATAGTCCAAGTGCCCGCTAGTTAACCTAGACTGTCCAAGTGCCCGCTATGTAACCTACATAGTCCCAGCGCACGCTAGGTAAACTATATAGTCCAAGTGCCCATTAGGTAACCTACATAGTCCAAGTGCCCGCTAGGTAACCTACATAGTCCAAGTGCCCGCTCGAAAACCTAGATAGTCCAAGTGCCCGGTAGGTAACCTACAAAGTCCAAGTGCCTGCTAGGTAATCTATATAGTCCAAATGCCCACTATGGCACCCACATAGTCCAAGTGCCCGCTAAGTAACCTATATAGTCCAAGTGCCCGTTAGCTAACCTAGATAGTCCAAGGGTCAACTAGTTAACCTACATAGTTCAAGGGCCCACTAGGTAACCTAGCTAAAACAAGTGCCCGCTAGTTAACCTATATCGTCCAAGTGCTCACTAGTTAACCTAGATTGTCCAAGTACCCGATAGTTAACGACATAGTGCAAGGGCTCGCTAGTTAACCTAGATCGTCCAAGTGTCCGCTATTAAACCTACATAGTCCAAGGGCCCGCTAGTTGACCTAGATAGACCAGGTGCCCGCTAGTTAACCTAGATAGTCCGAGTGCCCGTTAATTATTCTAAATAGTCCAAGTGCCCACTAGGGAACGTACATAGTCCAAGTGCCCGCTAGGTAACCTAGATATTCCTAGTGCCCGTTAGTTATCGTAGATAGTCCTTGTGCCCACTAGGGGACGTACATAGTACAAGTGCCCGCTAGGTAACCTAGATAGTCCAAGTGCCCACTAGGATATGTACATAGTCCAAGTGTCCGCTAGGTAACCTAGATAGTCTAAGTGCCGGCTAGATAACCTACATAGTCCAAGGGCACGCTAGTTAACCTACATAGTCCACGTGCCCGCTAAGGGACGTAAATAGTCCAAGTGCCCGCTAAGGAACCTACATAGTCCAAGTGCCCGTTAGGGAACCTAGTTAGTCCAAGTGCCCACTAGGGAACCTGCATCATCCAAGTGCCCGGTAGTTAATCTAGATAGTCCATGTGCCCGCTAGTTAACCAAGATAGTCCAAGTGCCCGGTAGATAACCTAGATCGTCCAAGTGCCCGCTAGTTAACCTACATAGTCCAAGGTCCGCTACTTAACCTAGATAGTCCAAGTGCCCGCTAGTTAACCTAGATAGTCAAAGTGCCTGCTAGCGGATGTACATAGTCCAAGTGCCCGCTAGGTAACCTAGATAGTCCAAGTGCCCGTTAGCTAACCTAGATAGTCCAAGTGCCCGCTAGTTAACCTAGATAGTCCAAGTGCCCGCTAGGTTACCTACATAGTCCTAGTTCCCGCTAGGTAACCTAGATAGTCCTAGTGCCCGTTACCTAACGTAGATCGTCCAAGTGCCCGCTAGGCAACCTACATAGTCCAAGTGCCCGTTCGTTAACCTAGAAATCCATGTCGCCGCTAGGTAACCTAGACAGTCCAAGTGCCCGCTAGGTTACCTGCATAGTCCAAGTGCCGGTTAGGTAACCTAGATAGTCCAAGTGCCCGCTAGGTGACCTAAATAGTCAAAGTGCCCGCTATGTAACCTAGATAGTCCAAGTTCCTGTTAGCTAACCTAGATAGTCCAAGTGCCCGCTAGGTAACCTACATAGTCCAAGGACCCGCTCCTTAACCTATTTCGTCCAAGTTTCCGCTAGTTAACCTACATAGTCCAAGTGCCCGCTAAATAACCAAGATAGTCAAAGTGCCCGCTAGGTAACCTACATAGTCCAAGTTCCCACTAGGTAACCTAGATAGTCCAAGTGCCCGTTACATAACCTAGATAGTCCAAGTGCCCGTTAGGTAACCTACATAGTCCAAATGCCCGCTAGTAACCTACATAGTCCAAATGCCTGATAGGGAACCACACATAGTCCAAGTGCCACTAGGTAACCTACATAGTCAAAGTGCCTGCTAGGTAACCTAGATAGTCCAAGTTCCTGTTAGCTAACCTAGATAGTCTAAGTGCCCGCTAGGTAACCTACATAGTCTAAGGGCCCGCTCGTTAACCTAGTTCGTCCAAGTGCCTGCTAGGTTACCTGCAAAGCCCTAGTGCCCGCTAGGTAACCTACATAGTCCAAGTGACCGATAGGTAGCCTAGATAGTCCAAGTTCCCGTTAGCTAACATACATAGTCCATGTGCCCGCTAGGTAACCTACATAGTCCAAGTGCCCGTTCATTAACCTAGATATTCCAAGTGCCCGCTAGGTAACTTAGACAGTCCAAGTGCCTGCTAGGTAACCTACATAGTCCAAGTGCCTGCTGGTTAACCTAGATCGTCCAAGTGCCCGCTAGTTAACCTACATAGTCCAAGGGCCCACTAGTTAACCTAGATCATCCAAATGTCCTGTAGGTAACCTACATAGTCCAAGTGCCTGCTAGGTAACCTAGATAGTCCAAGTTCCTGTTAGCTAACCTAGATAGTCTAAGTGCCCGCTAGGTAACCTACATAGTCCAAGTGCCCGCTACGTAACCTAGATAGTCGAAGTGCCCGTTAGGTAACCTAGATAGTCCAAGTGACCGCTAGGTAACCTACATATTCCCAGTGCCCGCTAGGTAACCTAGATAGTCCAAGTGCCCGTTTGCTAACACACATAATCCAAGATCTCGCTAGGTAACCTACATAGTCCAAGTGCCCGTTCGTTAACCTAGATAGTCCAAGTGCCCGCTAGGTAACCTAGACAGTACAAGTGCCTGCTAGGTCACCTACATAGTCCAATTCCCCGTTCGCTAACCTAGATAGTCCAAGTGCCCGCTAGGTAAACTACATAGTCCAAGTGCCCGCTAGGTAAGCTACAAATCCAAGGGCCCGCTAGTTAACCTACATAGTCCAAGGACTCGCTAGTTAACCTTGATAGTCCAAGTTACCTAGTTAGTCCAAGTTACCTAGTTAGTTACCTAGTTAACCTAGATAGTCCAAGTGCCCGCTAGGTAACCTACTTAGTCCAAGTGCCCATTAGCTAACATACATAGTCCAAGTGCCCGTTAGCTAACATACATAGTCCAAGTGCCTGCTAGGTAACCTACATAGTCCAAGTGCCCGTTCGTTAACCTAGATAGTCCAAGTGACCGCTAGGTAACCTAGACAGTCCAAGTGCCTGCTAGGTAACATACAAAGTCCAAGTCCCCGTTCGCCAACCTAGGTAGTCCAAGTGCCCTCTAGGTAACCTACATAGTCCAAGGGCCCGCTAGGTAACCTAGATAGTCCAAGTGCCCACTAGGTAACCTACATAGTCCAAGTGTCCTCTAGGTAACCTATATAGTCCAAGTGCTCGCTAGGTAACCATCAAGTCCAAGGGACCGCTAGTTAACCTACATAGTCCAAGGGCCCGCCAGTTAACCTAGATAGTCCAAGTGCCCGCTAGAGAACCTGCATCGACCAAGTGCCCGCTAGTAAACCTACATAGTCCAAGTGCCCGCTAGTTAACCTACATATTCCAAGGGCCCGGTAGGTAACCTAGATATTCAAAGTTGCTTTTAGCTAACCCACAAAGTGCAAGTGCCCGCTAGGCTACCTACATTGTCCAAGTGGCCGCTAGGTAACCTAGATAGACCAAGTGCCCGCTAGGTAACCTAGATAGTCCAAGTGCCCGTTAGGTAACCTACATAGTCCAAGGGCCCTCTAGGTAACCAATATAGTCAAAGGTCCCGCTAGGTAACCTAGATAGTCCAAGTGTCCATTAGGTAACCTAGATAGTCCAAGTGCCCGCTAGGTAACCTACATAGTTCAAGTGCCCGCTAGGTAACCTAGATAGTCCAAGTGCCCGTTAGCTAACATACATAGTCCAGGAGCCCGCTAGGTAACCTACATAGTCCAAGTGCCCGTTCGTTAACCTAGATAGTCCAAGTGCCCGCTAGGTAACCTAGACAGTACAAGTGCCTGCTAGGTCACCTACATAGTCCAAGTCCCCGTTCGCTAACCTAGATAGTCCAAATGCCCGCTAGGTAACCTACATAGTCCAAGTGCCCGCTAGGTAAGCTACAAGTCCAAGGGCCCGCTAGTTAACCTACATAGTCCAAGGACTCGCTAGTTAACCTTGATAGTCCAAGTGCCGGCTAGTTAACCTAGATCGTACAAGTGCCCGCTAGTTAACCTAGATTGTCCAAGTTCCCGCTAGTTAACCTACATAGTCCAAGGGCCCACTAGTTAATCTAGACCATCCTAATGTCCTCTAGTTCACCTACATAGTCCAAGTGCCCGCTACGTAACCTAGATAGTCCAAGTGCCCGCTAGGTAACCTACATAGTCCAAGTGCCCGTTCGTTAACCTAGATAGTCCATGTGACCGCTAGGTAACCTAGACAATCCAAGTGCCTGCTAGGTAACATACAAAGTCCAAGTCCCCGTTCGCCAACCTAGGTAGTCCAAGTGCCCTCTAGGTAACCTACATAGTTCAAGTGCCCGCTAGGTAACCTAGATAGTCCAAGTCCCCGTTCGCTAATCTAGATAGTCCAAATGCCCGCTAGGTAACCTACATAGTCCAAGTGCCCGCTAGGTAAGCTACAAGTCCAAGGGCCCGCTAGTTAACCTACATAGTCCAAGGGCTCGCTAGTTAACCTTGATAGTCCAAGTGCCGGCTAGTTAACCTAGATCGTCCAAAGGCCCTCTAGTTAACCTAGATCGTCCATGTGCCCGCTAGTTAACCTTCATCGTCCAATTCCCTGCTAGTTAACCTATATGGTACAAGGGCACGCAAGGGAACCTAGATAATCCAATTTCCTATTAGCTAACCTAGATAGTCCAAGTGCCCCTAGGTAACCTACATAGTACAAGTGCCCATTCATTAACCTAGATAGTCCAAGTGCCCGCTAGGTAACCTAGACAGTCTAGTGCCCGCTAGTTAACCTGGATAGTCCTAGTGCACGTTAGTTATCCTAGATAGTCCAAGTGCCCTCTAGGGGACGTACACAGTCCAAGTGCCCCCTAGGTAACCTAGATAGTCCAAGTGCCCGCTAGGGTATGTACATAGTCCAAGTGCCTGCTAGGTAACCTAGATAGTCTAAGTGCCCGCTAGTTAACCTACATAGTCCAAGTGCCCATTCGTTAACCTAGATCGTCCAAGTGTCCGCCAGTTAACCTACATAGTCCAAGTTCCTGTTAGGTAACATAGATAGTCCAAGAGCCCGCTAGGTAACCTATATAGTCCAAGTGCCCGCTAGGTAACCTAGATATTCCAAGTTCCTGTTCGCTAACTTAGATACTCCAAGTGCCCGCTAGGTAACCTACATAGTCCAAGTGCCCATTCGTTAACCTAGATAGTCCAAGTGCCCGCTAGTTAACCTAGACTGTCCAAGTGCCCGCTATGTAACCTACATAGTCCCAGCGCACGCTAGGTAAACTATATAGTCCAAGTGCCCATTAGGTAACCTACATAGTCCAAGTGCCCGCTAGGTAACCTACATAGTCCAAGTGCCCGCTCGAAAACCTAGATAGTCCAAGTGCCCGGTAGGTAACCTACAAAGTCCAAGTGCCTGCTAGGTAATCTATATAGTCCAAATGCCCACTATGGCACCCACATAGTCCAAGTGCCCGCTAAGTAACCTATATAGTCCAAGTGCCCGTTAGCTAACCTAGATAGTCCAAGGGTCAACTAGTTAACCTACATAGTTCAAGGGCCCACTAGGTAACCTAGCTAAAACAAGTGCCCGCTAGTTAACCTATATCGTCCAAGTGCTCACTAGTTAACCTAGATTGTCCAAGTACCCGATAGTTAACGACATAGTGCAAGGGCTCGCTAGTTAACCTAGATCGTCCAAGTGTCCGCTATTAAACCTACATAGTCCAAGGGCCCGCTAGTTGACCTAGATAGACCAGGTGCCCGCTAGTTAACCTAGATAGTCCGAGTGCCCGTTAATTATCCTAAATAGTCCAAGTGCCCACTAGGGAACGTACATAGTCCAAGTGCCGGCTAGGTAACCTAGATATTCCTAGTGCCCGTTAGTTATCGTAGATTGTCCTTGTGCCCACTAGGGGACGTACATAGTACAAGTGCCCGCTAGGTAACCTAGATAGTCCAAGTGCCCACTAGGATATGTACATAGTCCAAGTGCCCGCTAGGTAACCTAGATAGTCTAAGTGCCGGCTAGATAACCTACATAGTCCAAGGGCATGCTGGTTAACCTACATAGTCCACGTGCCCGCTAAGGGACGTAAATAGTCCAAGTGCCCGCTAAGGAACCTACATAGTCCAAGTGCCCGTTAGGGAACCTAGTTAGTCCAAGTGCCCACTAGGGAACCTGCATCATCCAAGTGCCCGGTAGTTAATCTAGATAGTCCATGTGCCCGCTAGTTAACCAAGATAGTCCAAGTGCCCGGTAGATAACCTAGATCGTCCAAGTGCCCGCTAGTTAACCTACATAGTCCAAGGTCCGCTACTTAACCTAGATAGTCCAAGTGCCCGCTAGTTAACCTAGATAGTCAAAGTGCCCGCTAGCGGATGTACATAGTCCAAGTGCCAGCTAGGTAACCTAGATATTCCAAGTGCCCGTTAGCTAACCTAGATAGTCCAAGTGCCCGCTAGTTAACCTAGATAGTCCAAGTGCCCGCTAGGTTACCTACATAGTCCTAGTTCCCGCTAGGTAACCTAGATAGTCCTAGTGCCCGTTACCTAACGTAGATCGTCCAAGTGCCCGCTAGGCAACCTACATAGTCCAAGTGCCCGTTCGTTAACCTAGAAATCCATGTCGCCCCTAGGTAACCTAGACAGTCCAAGTGCCCGCTAGGTTACCTGCATAGTCCAAGTGCCCGTTAGGTAACCTAGATAGTCCAAGTGCCCGCTAGGTGACCTAAATAGTCAAAGTGCCCGCTATGTAACCTAGATAGTCCAAGTTCCTGTTAGCTAACCTAGATAGTCCAAGTGCCCGCTAGGTAACCTACATAGTCCAAGGTCCCGCTCCTTAACCTATTTCGTCCAAGTGTCCGCTAGTTAACCTACATAGTCCAAGTGCCCGCTAAATAACCAAGATAGTCAAAGTGCCCGCTAGGTAACCTACATAGTCCAAGTTCCCACTAGGTAACCTAGATAGTCCAAGTGCCCGTTACATAACCTAGATAGTCCAAGTGCCCGTTAGGTAACCTACATAGTCCAAATGCCCGCTAGTAACCTACATAGTCCAAATGCCTGATAGGGAACCACACATAGTCCAAGTGCCACTAGGTAACCTACATAGTCAAAGTGCCTGCTAGGTAACCTAGATAGTCCAAGTTCCTGTTAGCTAACCTAGATAGTCTAAGTGCCCGCTAGGTAACCTACATAGTCTAAGGGCCCGCTCGTTAATCTAGTTCGTCCAAGTGCCTGCTAGGTTACCTGCAAAGTCCTAGTGCCCGTTAGGTAACCTAGATAGTCCAAGTGCCCGCTAGGTAGCCTAGATAGTCCAAGTTCCCGTTAGCTAACATACATAGTCCATGTGCCCGCTAGGTAACCTACATAGTCCAAGTGCCCGTTCATTAACCTAGATATTCCAAGTCCCCGCTAGGTAACTTAGACAGTCCAAGTGCCTGCTAGGTCACCTACATATTCCAAATGCCTGCTGGTTAACCTAGATCGTCCAAGTGCCCGCTAGTTAACCTACATAGTCCAAGGGCCAACTAGTTAACCTAGATCATCCAAATGTCCTGTAGGTAACCTACATAGTCCAAGTGCCCGCTACGTAACCTAGATAATCGAAGTGCCCGTTAGGTAACCTAGATAGTCCAAGTGCCCGCTAGGGAACCTACATATTCCAAGTGCCCGCTAGGTAACCTAGATAGTCCAAGTGCCCGTTTGCTAACACACATAATCCAAGAGCTGGCTAGGTAACCTACATAGTCCAAGTGCCCGTTCGTTAACCTAGATAGTCCAAGTGCCCGCTAGGTAACCTAGACAGTACAAGTGCCTGCTAGGTCACCTACATAGTCCAATTCCCCGTTCGCTAACCTAGATAGTCCAAGTGCCCGCTAGGTAAACTACATAGTCCAAGTGCCCGCTAGGTAATCTACAAGTCCAAGGGCCCGCTAGTTAACCTACATAGTCCAAGGACTCGCTAGTTAACCTTGATAGTCCAAGTGGCGGCTAGTTACCCTAGCTCGTACAAGTGCCCGCTAGTTAACCTAGACTGTCCAAGTTCCCGCTAGTTAACCTACATAGTCCAAGGGCCCACTAGTTAATCTAGACCATCCTAATGTCCTCTAGTTCACCTACATAGTCCAAGTGCCCGCTACGTAACCTAGATAGTCCAAGTGCCCGCTAGGTAACCTACATAGTCCAAGTGCCCATTAGCTAACATACATAGTCCAAGTGCCCGTTAGCTAACATACATAGTCCAAGTGCCTGCTAGGTAACCTACATAGTCCAAGTGCCCGTTCGTTAACCTAGATAGTCCAAGTGACCGCTAGGTAACCTAGACAGTCCAAGTGCCTGCTAGGTAACATACAAAGTCCAAGTCACCGTTCGCCAACCTAGGTAGTCCAAGTGCCCTCTAGGTAACCTACATAGTCCAAGGGCCCGCTAGGTAACCTAGATAGTCCAAGTGCCCACTAGGTAACCTACATAGTCCAAGTGTCCTCTCGGTAACCTATATAGTCCAAGTGCTCGCTAGGTAACCATCAAGTCCAAGGGACCGCTAGTTAACCTACATAGTCCAAGGGCCCGCCAGTTAACCTAGATAGTCCAAGTGCCCGCTAGAGAACCTGCATCGTCCAATTGCCCGCTAGTTAACCTACATAGTCCAAGTGCCCGCTAGTTAACCTACATATTCCAAGGGCCCGGTAGGTAACCTAGATATTCAAAGTTGCTGTTAGCTAACCCACAAAGTCCAAGTGCCCGCTAGGTTACCTCCATAGTCCAAGAGGCCGCTAGGTAACCTAGATAGACCAAGTGCCCGCTAGGTAACCTAGATAGTCCAAGTGCCCGTTAGGTAACCTACATAGTCCAAGGGCCCTCTAGGTAACCTACATAGTCAAAGTTCCCGCTAGGTAACCTAGATAGTCCAAGTGCACATTAGGAAACCTAGATAGTCCAAGTGCCCGCTAGGTAACCTACATAGTTCAAGTGCCCGCTAGGTAACCTACATAGTCCAAGTGCCCGTTCGTTAACCTAGATAGTCCAAGTGCCCGCTAGGTAACCTAGACAGTACAAGTGCCTGCTAGGTCACCTACATAGTCCAAGTCCCCGTTCGCTAACCTAGATAGTCCAAATGCCCGCTAGGTAACCTACATAGTCCAAGTGCCCGCTAGGTAAGCTACAAGTCCAAGGGCCCGCTAGTTAACCTACATAGTCCAAGGACTCGCTAGTTAACCTTGATAGTCCAAGTGCCGGCTAGTTAACCTAGATCGTACAAGTGCCCGCTAGTTAACCTAGATTGTCCAAGTTCCCGCTAGTTAACCTATATAGTCCAAGGGCCCACTAGTTAATCTAGACCATCCTAATGTCCTCTGGTTCACCTACATAGTCCAAGTGCCCGCTACGTAACCTAGATAGTCCAAGTGCCCATTAGCTAACATACATAGTCCAAGTGCCCGTTAGCTAACATACATAGTCCAAGTGCGTGCTAGGTAACCTACATATTCCAAGTGCCCGTTCGTTAACCTAGATAGTCCAAGTGACCGCTAGGTAACCTAGACAATCCAAGTGCCTGCTAGGTAACATACAAAGTCCAAGTCACCGTTCGCCAACCTAGGTAGTCCAAGTGCCCTCTAGGTAACCTACAAAGTTCAAGTGCCCGCTAGGTAACCTAGATAGTCCAAGTTCCCGTTAGCTAACATACATAGTCCATGTGCCCGCTAGGTAACCTACATAGTCCAAGTGCCCGTTCATTAACCTAGATATTCCAAGTGCCCGCTAGGTAACTTAGACAGTCCAAGTGCCTGCTAGGTCACCTACATAGTCCAAGTCCCCGTTCGCTAACCTAGATAGTGCAAGTGCCTGCTAGGTAACCTACATAGTCCAAATGCCTGCTGGTTAACCTAGATCGTCCAAGTGCCCGCTAGTTAACCTACATAGTCCAAGGGCCCACTAGTTAACCTAGATCATCCAAATGTCCTGTAGGTAACCTACATAGTCCAAGTGCCCGCTACGTAACCTAGATAGTCGAAGTGCCCGTTAGGTAACCTAGATAGTCCAAGTGCCCGCTAGGTAACCTACATATTCCAAGTGCCCGCTAGGTAACCTAGATAGTCCAAGTGCCCGTTTGCTAACACACATAATCCAAGAGCTGGCTAGGTAACCTACATAGTCCAAGTGCCCGTTCGTTAACCTAGATAGTCCAAGTGCCCGTTGGTAACCTAGACAGTACAAGTGCCTGCTAGGTCACCTACATAGTCCAATTCCCCGTTCGCTAACCTAGATAGTCCAAGTGCCCGCTAGGTAAACTACATAGTCCAAGTGCCCGCTAGGTAAGCTACAAGTCCAAGGGCCCGCTAGTTAACCTACATAGTCCAAGGACTCGCTAGTTAACCTTGATAGTCCAAGTGGCGGCTAGTTACCCTAGCTCGTACAAGTGCCCGCTAGTTAACCTAGACTGTCCAAGTTCCCGCTAGTTAACCTACATAGTCCAAGGGCCCACTAGTTAATCTAGACCATCCTAATGTCCTCTAGTTCACCTACATAGTCCAAGTGCCCGCTACGTAACCTAGATAGTCCAAGTGCCCGCTAGGTAACCTACATAGTCCAAGTGCCCATTAGCTAACATACATAGTCCAAGTGCCCGTTAGCTAACATACATAGTCCAAGTGCCTGCTAGGTAACCTACATAGTCCAAGTGCCCGTTCGTTAACCTAGATAGTCCAAGTGACCGCTAGGTAACCTAGACAGTCCAAGTGCCTGCTAGGTAACATACAAAGTCCAAGTCCCCGTTCGCCAACCTAGGTAGTCCAAGTGCCCTCTAGGTAACCTACATAGTCCAAGGGCCCGCTAGGTAACCTAGATAGTCCAAGTGCCCACTAGGTAACCTACATAGTCCAAGTGTCCTCTAGGTAACCTATATAGTCCAAGTGCTCGCTAGGTAACCATCAAGTCCAAGGGACCGCTAGTTAACCTACATAGTCCAAGGGCCCGCCAGTTAACCTAGATAGTCCAAGTGCCCGCTAGAGAACCTGCATCGTCCAAGTGCCCGCTAGTTAACCTACATATTCCAAGGGCCCGGTAGGTAACCTAGATATTCAAAGTTGCTGTTAGCTAACCCACAAAGTCCAAGTGCCCGCTAGGTTACCTACATAGTCCAAGTGGCCGCTAGGTAACCTAGATAGACCAAGTGCCCGCTAGGTAACCTAGATAGTCCAAGTGCCCGTTAGGTAACCTACATAGTCCAAGTGCCCGCTCGAAAACCTAGATAGTCCAAGTGCCCAGTAGGTAACCTACAAAGTCCAAGTGCCTGCTAGGTAATCTATATAGTCCAAATGCCCACTATGGCACCCACATTGTCCAAGTGCCCGCTAAGTAACCTATATAGTCCAAGTGCCCGTTAGCTAACCTAGATAGTCCAAGGGTCAACTAGTTAACCTACATAGTTCAAGGGCCCACTAGGTAACCTAGCTAAAACAAGTGCCCGCTAGTTAACCTATATCGTCCAAGTGCTCACTAGTTAACCTAGATTGTCCAAGTACCCGATAGTTAACGACATAGTGCAAGGGCTCGCTAGTTAACCTAGATCGTCCAAGTATCCGCTATTAAACCTACATAGTCCAAGGGCCCGCTAGTTGACCTAGATAGACCAGGTGCCCGCTAGTTAACCTAGATAGTCCGAGTGCCCGTTAATTATCCTAAATAGTCCAAGTGCCCACTAGGGAACGTACATAGTCCAAGTGCCCGCTAGGTAACCTAGATATTCCTAGTGCCCGTTAGTTATCGTGGATAGTCCTTGTGCCCATTAGGGGACGTACATAGTACAAGTGCCCGCTAGGTAACCTAGATAGTCCAAGTGCCCACTAGGGTATGTACATAGTCCAAGTGCCCGCTAGGTAACCTAGATAGTCTAAGTGCCGGCTAGATAACCTACATAGTCCAAGGGCACGCTAGTTAACCTACATAGTCCACGTGCCCGCTAAGGGACGTAAATAGTCCAAGTGCCCGCTAAGGAACCTACATAGTCCAAGTGCCCGTTAGGGAACCTAGTTAGTCCAAGTGCCCACTAGGGAAGTGCATCATCCAAGTGCCCGGTAGTTAATCTAGATAGTCCATGTGCCCGCTAGTTAACCAAGATAGTCCAAGTGCCCGGTAGATAACCTAGATCGTCCAAGTGCCCGCTAGTTAACCTACATAGTCCAAGGTCCGCTACTTAACCTAGATAGTCCAAGTGCCCGCTAGTTAACCTAGATAGTCAAAGTGCCCGCTAGGGGACGTACATAGTCCAAGTGCCCGCTAGGTAACCTAGATAGTCCAAGTGCCCGTTAGCTAACCTAGATAGTCCAAGTGCCCGCTAGTTAACCTAGATAGTCCAAGTGCCCGCTAGGTTACCTACATAGTCCTAGTTCCCGCTAGGTAACCTAGATAGTCCTAGTGCCCGTTACCTAACATAGATCATCCAAGTGCCCGCTAGGCAACCTACATAGTCCAAGTGCCCGTTCGTTAACCTAGAAATCCATGTCGCCCCTAGGTAACCTAGACAGTCCAAGTGCCCGCTAGGTTACCTGCATAGTCCAAGTGCCCGTTAGGTAACCTAGATAGTCCAAGTGCCCGCTAGGTGACCTAAATAGTCAAAGTGCCCGCTATGTAACCTAGATAGTCCAAGTTCCTGTTAGCTAACCTAGATAGTCCAAGTGCCCGCTAGGTAACCTACATAGTCCAAGGACCCGCTCCTTAACCTATTTCGTCCAAGTGTCCGCTAGTTAACCTACATAGTCCAAGTGCCCGCTAAATAACCAAGATAGTCAAAGTGCCCACTAGGTAACCTACATAGTCCAAGTTCCCACTAGGTAACCTAGATAGTCCAAGTGCCCGTTACATAACCTAGATAGTCCAAGTGCCCGTTAGGTAACCTACATAGTCCAAATGCCCGCTAGTAACCTACATAGTCCAAATGCCTGATAGGGAACCTACATAGTCGAAGTGCCACTAGGTAACCTACATAGTCAAAGTGCCTGCTAGGTAACCTAGATAGTCCAAGTTCCTGTTAGCTAACCTAGATAGTCTAAGTGCCCGCTAGGTAACCTACATAGTCCAAGTGCCCGTTCATTAACCTAGATATTCCAAGTGCCCGCTAGGTAACCTACATAGTCCAAGTGACCGCTAGGTAGCCTAAATAGTCCAAGTTCCCGTTAGCTAACATACATAGTCCATGTGCCCGCTAGGTAACCTACATAGTCCAAGTGCCCGTTCATTAACCTAGATATTCCAAGTGCCCGCTAGGTAACTTAGACAGTCCAAGTGCCTGCAGTTCACCTACATAGTCCAAGTCCCCGTTCGCTAACCTAGATAGTCCAAGTGCCCGCTAGGTGACCTAAATAGTCAAAGTGCCCGCTATGTAACCTAGATAGTCCAAGTTCCTGTTAGCTAACCTAGATAGTCCAAGTGCCCGCTAGGTAACCTACATAGTCCAAGGACCCGCTCCTTAACCTATTTCGTCCAAGTGTCCGCTAGTTAACCTACATAGTCCAAGTGCCCGCTAAATAACCAAGATAGTCAAAGTGCCCGCTAGGTAACCTACATAGTCCAAGTTCCCACTAGGTAACCTAGATAGTCCAAGTGCCCGTTACATAACCTAGATAGTCCAAGTGCCCGTTAGGTAACCTACATAGTCCAAATGCCCGCTAGTAACCTACATCGTCCAAATGTCTGATAGGGAACCACACATAGTCCAAGTGCCACTAGGTAACCTACATAGTCAAAGTGCCTGCTAGGTAACCTAGATAGTCCAAGTTCCTGTTAGCTAACCTAGATAGTCCAAGGGTCAACTAGTTAACCTACATAGTTCAAGGGCCCACTAGGTAACCTAGCTAAAACAAGTGCCCGCTAGTTAACCTATGTCGTCCAAGTGCTCACTAGTTAACCTAGATTGTCCAAGTACCCGATAGTTAACGACATAGTGCAAGGGCTCGCTAGTTAACCTAGATCGTCCAAGTGTCCGCTATTAAACCTACATAGTCCAAGGGCCCGCTAGTTGACCTAGATAGACCAGGTGCCCGCTAGTTAACCTAGATAGTCCGAGTGCCCGTTAATTATCCTAAATAGTCCAAGTGCCCACTAGGGAACGTACATAGTCCAAGTGCCCGCTAGGTAACCTAGATATTCCTAGTGCCCGTTAGTTATCGTAGATAGTCCTTGTGCCCATTAGGGGACGTACATAGTACAAGTGCCCGCTAGGTAACCTAGATAGTCCAAGTGCCCACTAGGGTATGTACATAGTCCAAGTGCCCGCTAGGTAACCTAGATAGTCTAAGTGCCGGCTAGATAACCTACATAGTCCAAGGGCACGCTAGTTAACCTACATAGTCCACGTGCCCGCTAAGGGACGTAAATAGTCCAAGTGCCCGCTAAGGAACCTACATAGTCCAAGTGCCCGTTAGGGAACCTAGTTAGTCCAAGTGCCCACTAGGGAAGTGCATCATCCAAGTGCCCGGTAGTTAATCTAGATAGTCCATGTGCCCGCTAGTTAACCAAGATAGTCCAAGTGCCCGGTAGATAACCTAGATCGTCCAAGTGCCCGCTAGTTAACCTACATAGTCCAAGGTCCGCTACTTAACCTAGATAGTCCAAGTGCCCGCTAGTTAACCTAGATAGTCAAAGTGCCCGCTAGGGGACGTACATAGTCCAAGTGCCCGCTAGGTAACCTAGATAGTCCAAGTGCCCGTTAGCTAACCTAGATAGTCCAAGTGCCCGCTAGTTAACCTAGATAGTCCAAGTGCCCGCTAGGTTACCTACATAGTCCTAGTTCCCGCTAGGTAACCTGGATAGTCCTAGTGCCCGTTACCTAACATAGATCATCCAAGTGCCCGCTAGGCAACCTACATAGTCCAAGTGCCCGTTCGTTAACCTTGAAATCCATGTCGCCCCTAGGAGACCTAGACAGTCCAAGTGCCCGCTAGGTTACCTGCATAGTCCAAGTGCCCGTTAGGTAACCTAGATAGTCCAAGTGCCCGCTAGGTGACCTAAATAGTCAAAGTGCCCGCTATGTAACCTAGATAGTCCAAGTTCCTTTTAGCTAACCTAGATAGTCCAAGTGCCCGCTAGGTAACCTACATAGTCCAAGGACCCGCTCCTTAACCTATTTCGTCCAAGTGTCCGCTAGTTAACCTACATAGTCCAAGTGCCCGCTAAATAACCAAGATAGTCAAAGTGCCCGCTAGGTAACCTACATAGTCCAAGTTCCCACTAGGTAACCTAGATAGTCCAAGTGCCCGTTACATAACCTAGATAGTCCAAGTGCCCGTTAGGTAACCTACATAGTCCAAATGCCCGCTAGTAACCTACATAGTCCAAATGCCTGATAGGGAACCACACATAGTCAAAGTGCCACTAGGTAACCTACATAGTCAAAGTGCCTGCTAGGTAACCTAGATAGTCCAAGTTCCTGTTAGCTAACCTAGATAGTCTAAGTGCCCGCTAGGTAACCTACATAGTCTAAGGGCCCGCTCGTTAACCTAGTTCGTCCAAGTGCCTGCTAGGTTACCTGCAAAGCCCTAGTGCCCGTTAGGTAACCTAGATAGTCCAAGTGCCCGCTAGATAACCTACATAGTCCAAGTGACCGCTAGCTAGCCTAAATAGTCCAAGTTCCCGTTAGCTAACATACATAGTCCATGTGCCCGCTAGGTAACCTACATAGTCCAAGTGCCCGTTCATTAACCTAGATATTCCAAGTGCCCGCTAGGTAACTTAGACAGTCCAAGTGCCTGCTAGGTCACCTACATAGTCCAAGTCCCCGTTCGCTAACCTAGATAGTCCAAGTGCCCGCTAGGTGACCTAGATAGTCCTAGTGCCCGTTACCTAACATAGATAGTCCAAGTGCCCGCTAGGTTACCTACATAGTCCTAGTTCCCGCTAGGTAACCTAGATAGTCCTAGTGCCCGTTACCTAACATAGATCGTCCAAGTGCCCGCTAGGCAACCTACATAGTCCAAGTGCCCGTTCGTTAACCTAGAAATCCATGTCGCCGCTAGGTAACCTAGACAGTCCAAGTGCCCGCTAGGTTACCTGCATAGTCCAAGTGCCGGTTAGGTAACCTAGATAGTCCAAGTGCCCGCTAGGTGACCTAAATAGTCAAAGTGCCCGCTATGTAACCTAGATAGTCCAAGTTCCTGTTAGCTAACCTAGATAGTCCAAGTGCCCGCTAGGTAACCTACATAGTCCAAGGACCCGCTCCTTAACCTATTTCGTCCAAGTGTCCGCTAGTTAACCTACATAGTCCAAGTGCCCGCTAAATAACCAAGATAGTCAAAGTGCCCGCTAGGTAACCTACATAGTCCAAGTTCCCACTAGGTAACCTAGATAGTCCAAGTGCCCGTTACATAACCTAGATAGTCCAAGTGCCCGTTAGGTAACCTACATAGTCCAAATGCCCGCTAGTAACCTACATCGTCCAAATGCCTGATAGGGAACCACACATAGTCCAAGTGCCACTAGGTAACCTACATAGTCAAAGTGCCTGCTAGGTAACCTAGATAGTCCAAGTTCCTGTTAGCTAACCTAGATAGTCTAAGTGCCCGCTAGGTAACCTACATAGTCTAAGGGCCCGCTCGTTAATCTAGTTCGTCCAAGTGCCTGCTAGGTTACCTGCAAAGTCCTAGTGCCCGTTAGGTAACCTAGATAGTCCAAGTGCCCGCTAGGTAACCTACATAGTCCAAGTGACCGCTAGGTAGCCTAGATAGTCCAAGTTCCCGTTAGCTAACATACATAGTCCATGTGCCCGCTAGGTAACCTACATAGTCCAAGTGCCCGTTCATTAACCTAGATATTCCAAGTGCCCGCTAGGTAACTTAGACAGTCCAAGTGCCTGCTAGGTCACCTACATAGTCCAAGTCCCCGTTCGCTAACCTAGATAGTGCAAGTGCCTGCTAGGTAACCTACATAGTCCAAATGCCTGCTGGTTAACCTAGATCGTCCAAGTGCCCGCTAGTTAACCTACATAGTCCAAGGGCCCACTAGTTAACCTAGATCATCCAAATGTCCTGTAGGTAACCTACATAGTCCAAGTGCCCGCTACGTAACCTAGATAGTCGAAGTGCCCGTTAGGTAACCTAGATAGTCCAAGTGCCCGCTAGGTAACCTACATATTCCAAGTGCCCGCTAGGTAACCTAGATAGTCCAAGTGCCCGTTTGCTAACACACATAATCCAAGAGCTCGCTAGGTAACCTACATAGTCCAAGTGCCCGTTCGTTAACCTAGATAGTCCAAGTGCCCGCTAGGTAACCTAGATAGTACAAATGCCTGCTAGGTCACCTACATAGTCCAATTCCCCGTTCGCTAACCTAGATAGTCCAAGTGCCCGCTAGGTAAACTACATAGTCCAAGTGCCCGCTAGGTAAGCTACAAGTCCAAGGGCCCGCTAGTTAACCTACATAGTCCAAGGACTCGCTAGTTAACCTTGATAGTCCAAGTGGCGGCTAGTTACCCTAGCTCGTACAAGTGCCCGCTAGTTAACCTAGACTGTCCAAGTTCCCGCTAGTTAACCTACATAGTCCAAGGGCCCACTAGTTAATCTAGACCATCCTAATGTCCTCTAGTTCACCTACATAGTCCAAGTGCCCGCTACGTAACCTAGATAGTCCAAGTGCCCGCTAGGTAACCTACATAGTCCAAGTGCCCATTAGCTAACATACATAGTCCAAGTGCCCCTTAGCTAACATACATAGTCCAAGTGCCTGCTAGGTAACCTACATAGTCCAAGTGCCCGTTCGTTAACCTAGATAGTCCAAGTGACCGCTAGGTAACCTAGACAGTCCAAGTGCCTGCTAGGTAACATACAAAGTCCAAGTCCCCGTTCGCCAACCTAGGTAGTCCAAGTGCCCTCTAGGTAACCTACATAGTCCAAGGGCCCGATAGGTAACCTAGATAGTCCAAGTGCCCACTAGGTAACCTACATAGTCCAAGTGTCCTCTAGGTAACCTATATAGTCCAAGTGCTCGCTAGGTAACCATCAAGTCCAAGGGACCGCTAGTTAACCTACATAGTCCAAGGGCCCGCCAGTTAACCTAGATAGTCCAAGTGCCCGCTAGAGAACCTGCATCGTCCAAGTGCCCGCTAGTTAACCTACATAGTCCAAGTGCCCGCTAGTTAACCTACATATTCCAAGGGCCCGGTAGGTAACCTAGATATTCAAAGTTGCTGTTAGCTAACCCACAAAGTCCAAGTGCCCGCTAGGGTACCTACATAGTCCAAGTGGCCGTTAGGTAACCTAGATAGTCCAAGTGCCCGCTAGGTAACCTACATAGTCCAAGTGCCCGTTAGGTAACCTACATAGTCCAAATGCCCGCTAGTAACCTACATAGTCCAAATGCCTGATAGGGAACCTACATAGTCGAAGTGCCACTAGGTAACCTACATAGTCAAAGTGCCTGCTAGGTAACCTAGATAGTCCAAGTTCCTGTTAGCTAACCTAGATAGTCTAAGTGCCCGCTAGGTAACCTACATAGTCTAAGGGCCCGCTCGTTAACCTAGTTCGTCCAAGTGCCTGCTAGGTTACCTGCAAAGCCCTAGTGCCCGTTAGGTAACCTAGATAGTCCAAGTGCCCGCTAGGTAACCTACATAGTCCAAGTGACCGCTAGCTAGCCTAAATAGTCCAAGTTCCCGTTAGCTAACATACATAGTCCATGTGCCCGCTAGGTAACCTACATAGTCCAAGTGCCCGTTCATTAACCTAGATATTCCAAGTGCCCGCTAGGTAACTTAGACAGTCCAAGTGCCTGCTAGGTCACCTACATAGTCCAAGTCCCCGTTCGCTAACCTAGATAGTCCAAGTGCCCGCTAGGTGACCTAGATAGTCCTAGTGCCCGTTACCTAACATAGATAGTCCAAGTGCCCGCTAGGTTACCTACATAGTCCTAGTTCCCGCTAGGTAACCTAGATAGTCCTAGTGCCCGTTACCTAACATAGATCGTCCAAGTGCCCGCTAGGCAACCTACATAGTCCAAGTGCCCGTTCGTTAACCTAGAAATCCATGTCGCCGCTAGGTAACCTAGACAGTCCAAGTGCCCGCTAGGTTACCTGCATAGTCCAAGTGCCGGTTAGGTAACCTAGATAGTCCAAGTGCCCGCTAGGTGACCTAAATAGTCAAAGTGCCCGCTATGTAACCTAGATAGTCCAAGTTCCTGTTAGCTAACCTAGATAGTCCAAGTGCCCGCTAGGTAACCTACATAGTCCAAGGACCCGCTCCTTAACCTATTTCGTCCAAGTGTCCGCTAGTTAACCTACATAGTCCAAGTGCCCGCTAAATAACCAAGATAGTCAAAGTGCCCGCTAGGTAACCTACATAGTCCAAGTTCCCACTAGGTAACCTAGATAGTCCAAGTGCCCGTTACATAACCTAGATAGTCCAAGTGCCCGTTAGGTAACCTACATAGTCCAAATGCCCGCTAGTAACCTACATCGTCCAAATGCCTGATAGGGAACCACACATAGTCCAAGTGCCACTAGGTAACCTACATAGTCAAAGTGCCTGCTAGGTAACCTAGATAGTCCAAGTTCCTGTTAGCTAACCTAGATAGTCTAAGTGCCCGCTAGGTAACCTACATAGTCTAAGGGCCCGCTCGTTAATCTAGTTCGTCCAAGTGCCTGCTAGGTTACCTGCAAAGTCCTAGTGCCCGTTAGGTAACCTAGATAGTCCAAGTGCCCGCTAGGTAACCTACATAGTCCAAGTGACCGCTAGGTAGCCTAGATAGTCCAAGTTCCCGTTAGCTAACATACATAGTCCATGTGCCCGCTAGGTAACCTACATAGTCCAAGTGCCCGTTCATTAACCTAGATATTCCAAGTGCCCGCTAGGTAACTTAGACAGTCCAAGTGCCTGCTAGGTCACCTACATAGTCCAAGTCCCCGTTCGCTAACCTAGATAGTGCAAGTGCCTGCTAGGTAACCTACATAGTCCAAATGCCTGCTGGTTAACCTAGATCGTCCAAGTGCCCGCTAGTTAACCTACATAGTCCAAGGGCCCACTAGTTAACCTAGATCATCCAAATGTCCTGTAGGTAACCTACATAGTCCAAGTGCCCGCTACGTAACCTAGATAGTCGAAGTGCCCGTTAGGTAACCTAGATAGTCCAAGTGCCCGCTAGGTAACCTACATATTCCAAGTGCCCGCTAGGTAACCTAGATAGTCCAAGTGCCCGTTTGCTAACACACATAATCCAAGAGCTCGCTAGGTAACCTACATAGTCCAAGTGCCCGTTCGTTAACCTAGATAGTCCAAGTGCCCGCTAGGTAACCTAGATAGTACAAATGCCTGCTAGGTCACCTACATAGTCCAATTCCCCGTTCGCTAACCTAGATAGTCCAAGTGCCCGCTAGGTAAACTACATAGTCCAAGTGCCCGCTAGGTAAGCTACAAGTCCAAGGGCCCGCTAGTTAACCTACATAGTCCAAGGACTCGCTAGTTAACCTTGATAGTCCAAGTGGCGGCTAGTTACCCTAGCTCGTACAAGTGCCCGCTAGTTAACCTAGACTGTCCAAGTTCCCGCTAGTTAACCTACATAGTCCAAGGGCCCACTAGTTAATCTAGACCATCCTAATGTCCTCTAGTTCACCTACATAGTCCAAGTGCCCGCTACGTAACCTAGATAGTCCAAGTGCCCGCTAGGTAACCTACATAGTCCAAGTGCCCATTAGCTAACATACATAGTCCAAGTGCCCGTTAGCTAACATACATAGTCCAAGTGCCTGCTAGGTAACCTACATAGTCCAAGTGCCCGTTCGTTAACCTAGATAGTCCAAGTGACCGCTAGGTAACCTAGACAGTCCAAGTGCCTGCTAGGTAACATACAAAGTCCAAGTCCCCGTTCGCCAACCTAGGTAGTCCAAGTGCCCTCTAGGTAACCTACATAGTCCAAGGGCCCGCTAGGTAACCTAGATAGTCCAAGTGCCCACTAGGTAACCTACATAGTCCAAGTGTCCTCTAGGTAACCTATATAGTCCAAGTGCTCGCTAGGTAACCATCAAGTCCAAGGGACCGCTAGTTAACCTACATAGTCCAAGGGCCCGCCAGTTAACCTAGATAGTCCAAGTGCCCGCTAGAGAACCTGCATCGTCCAAGTGCCCGCTAGTTAACCTACATAGTCCAAGTGCCCGCTAGTTAACCTACATATTCCAAGGGCCCGGTAGGTAACCTAGATATTCAAAGTTGCTGTTAGCTAACCCACAAAGTCCAAGTGCCCGCTAGGTTACCTACATAGTCCAAGTGGCCGTTAGGTAACCTAGATAGTCCAAGTGCCCGCTAGGTAACCTACATAGTCCAAGTGACCGCTAGGTAGCCTAGATAGTCCAAGTTCCCGTTAGCTAACATACATAGTCCATGTGCCCGCTAGGTAACCTACATAGTCCAAGTGCCCGTTCATTAACCTAGATATTCCAAGTGCCCGCTAGGTAACTTAGACAGTCCAAGTGCCTGCTAGGTCACCTACATAGTCCAAGTCCCCGTTCGCTAACCTAGATAGTCCAAGTGCCCGCTAGGTGACCTAAATAGTCAAAGTGCCCGCTATGTAACCTAGATAGTCCAAGTTCCTGTTAGCTAACCTAGATAGTCCAAGTGCCCGCTAGGTAACCTACATAGTCCAAGGACCCGCTCCTTAACCTATTTCGTCCAAGTGTCCGCTAGTTAACCTACATAGTCCAAGTGCCCGCTAAATAACCAAGATAGTCAAAGTGCCCGCTAGGTAACCTACATAGTCCAAGTTCCCACTAGGTAACCTAGATAGTCCAAGTGCCCGTTACATAACCTAGATAGTCCAAGTGCCCGTTAGGTAACCTACATAGTCCAAATGCCCGCTAGTAACCTACATAGTCCAAATGCCTGATAGGGAACCACACATAGTCAAAGTGCCACTAGGTAACCTACATAGTCAAAGTGCCTGCTAGGTAACCTACATAGTCTAAGGGCCCGCTCGTTAATCTAGTTCGTCCAAGTGCCTGCTAGGTTACCTGCAAAGTCCTAGTGCCCGTTAGGTAACCTAGATAGTCCAAGTGCCCGCTAGGTAACCTACATAGTCCAAGTGACCGCTAGGTAGCCTAGATAGTCCAAGTTCCCGTTAGCTAACATACATAGTCCATGTGCCCGCTAGGTAACCTACATAGTCCAAGTGCCCGTTCATTAACCTAGATATTCCAAGTGCCCGCTAGGTAACTTAGACAGTCCAAGTGCCTGCTAGGTCACCTACATAGTCCAAGTCCCCGTTCGCTAACCTAGATAGTGCAAGTGCCTGCTAGGTAACCTACATAGTCCAAATGCCTGCTGGTTAACCTAGATCGTCCAAGTGCCCGCTAGTTAACCTACATAGTCCAAGGGCCCACTAGTTAACCTAGATCATCCAAATGTCCTGTAGGTAACCTACATAGTCCAAGTGCCCGCTACGTAACCTAGATAGTCGAAGTGCCCGTTAGGTAACCTAGATAGTCCAAGTGCCCGCTAGGTAACCTACATATTCCAAGTGCCCGCTAGGTAACCTAGATAGTCCAAGTGCCCGTTTGCTAACACACATAATCCAAGAGCTCGCTAGGTAACCTACATAGTCCAAGTGCCCGTTCGTTAACCTAGATAGTCCAAGTGCCCGCTAGGTAACCTAGACAGTACAAGTGCCTGCTAGGTCACCTACATAGTCCAATTCCCCGTTCGCTAACCTAGATAGTCCAAGTGCCCGCTAGGTAAACTACATAGTCCAAGTGCCCGCTAGGTAAGCTACAAGTCCAAGGGCCCGCTAGTTAACCTACATAGTCCAAGGACTCGCTAGTTAACCTTGATAGTCCAAGTGGCGGCTAGTTACCCTAGCTCGTACAAGTGCCCGCTAGTTAACCTAGACTGTCCAAGTTCCCGCTAGTTAACCTACATAGTCCAAGGGCCCACTAGTTAATCTAGACCATCCTAATGTCCTCTAGTTCACCTACATAGTCCAAGTGCCCGCTACGTAACCTAGATAGTCCAAGTGCCCGCTAGGTAACCTACATAGTCCAAGTGCCCATTAGCTAACATACATAGTCCAAGTGCCCCTTAGCTAACATACATAGTCCAAGTGCCTGCTAGGTAACCTACATAGTCCAAGTGCCCGATCGTTAACCTAGATAGTCCAAGTGACCGCTAGGTAACCTAGACAGTCCAAGTGCCCGCTAGGTAACCTACATAGTCCAAGTGACCGCTAGCTAGCCTAAATAGTCCAAGTTCCCGTTAGCTAACATACATAGTCCATGTGCCCGCTAGGTAACCTACATAGTCCAAGTGCCCGTTCATTAACCTAGATATTCCAAGTGCCCGCTAGGTAACTTAGACAGTCCAAGTGCCTGCTAGGTCACCTACATAGTCCAAGTCCCCGTTCGCTAACCTAGATAGTCCAAGTGCCCGCTAGGTGACCTAAATAGTCAAAGTGCCCGCTATGTAACCTAGATAGTCCAAGTTCCTGTTAGCTAACCTAGATAGTCCAAGTGCCCGCTAGGTAACCTACATAGTCCAAGGACCCGCTCCTTAACCTATTTCGTCCAAGTGTCCGCTAGTTAACCTACATAGTCCAAGTGCCCGCTAAATAACCAAGATAGTCAAAGTGCCCGCTAGGTAACCTACATAGTCCAAGTTCCCACTAGGTAACCTAGATAGTCCAAGTGCCCGTTACATAACCTAGATAGTCCAAGTGCCCGTTAGGTAACCTACATAGTCCAAATGCCCGCTAGTAACCTACATCGTCCAAATGCCTGATAGGGAACCACACATAGTCCAAGTGCCACTAGGTAACCTACATAGTCAAAGTGCCTGCTAGGTAACCTAGATAGTCCAAGTTCCTGTTAGCTAACCTAGATAGTCTAAGTGCCCGCTAGGTAACCTACATAGTCTAAGGGCCCGCTCGTTAATCTAGTTCGTCCAAGTGCCTGCTAGGTTACCTGCAAAGTCCTAGTGCCCGTTAGGTAACCTAGATAGTCCAAGTGCCCGCTAGGTAACCTACATAGTCCAAGTGACCGCTAGGTAGCCTAGATAGTCCAAGTTCCCGTTAGCTAACATACATAGTCCATGTGCCCGCTAGGTAACCTACATAGTCCAAGTGCCCGTTCATTAACCTAGATATTCCAAGTGCCCGCTAGGTAACTTAGACAGTCCAAGTGCCTGCTAGGTCACCTACATAGTCCAAGTCCCCGTTCGCTAACCTAGATAGTGCAAGTGCCTGCTAGGTAACCTACATAGTCCAAATGCCTGCTGGTTAACCTAGATCGTCCAAGTGCCCGCTAGTTAACCTACATAGTCCAAGGGCCCACTAGTTAACCTAGATCATCCAAATGTCCTGTAGGTAACCTACATAGTCCAAGTGCCCGCTACGTAACCTAGATAGTCGAAGTGCCCGTTAGGTAACCTAGATAGTCCAAGTGCCCGCTAGGTAACCTACATATTCCAAGTGCCCGCTAGGTAACCTAGATAGTCCAAGTGCCCGTTTGCTAACACACATAATCCAAGAGCTCGCTAGGTAACCTACATAGTCCAAGTGCCCGTTCGTTAACCTAGATAGTCCAAGTGCCCGCTAGGTAACCTAGATAGTACAAATGCCTGCTAGGTCACCTACATAGTCCAATTCCCCGTTCGCTAACCTAGATAGTCCAAGTGCCCGCTAGGTAAACTACATAGTCCAAGTGCCCGCTAGGTAAGCTACAAGTCCAAGGGCCCGCTAGTTAACCTACATAGTCCAAGGACTCGCTAGTTAACCTTGATAGTCCAAGTGGCGGCTAGTTACCCTAGCTCGTACAAGTGCCCGCTAGTTAACCTAGACTGTCCAAGTTCCCGCTAGTTAACCTACATAGTCCAAGGGCCCACTAGTTAATCTAGACCATCCTAATGTCCTCTAGTTCACCTACATAGTCCAAGTGCCCGCTACGTAACCTAGATAGTCCAAGTGCCCGCTAGGTAACCTACATAGTCCAAGTGCCCATTAGCTAACATACATAGTCCAAGTGCCCGTTAGCTAACATACATAGTCCAAGTGCCTGCTAGGTAACCTACATAGTCCAAGTGCCCGTTCGTTAACCTAGATAGTCCAAGTGACCGCTAGGTAACCTAGACAGTCCAAGTGCCTGCTAGGTAACATACAAAGTCCAAGTCCCCGTTCGCCAACCTAGGTAGTCCAAGTGCCCTCTAGGTAACCTACATAGTCCAAGGGCCCGCTAGGTAACCTAGATAGTCCAAGTGCCCACTAGGTAACCTACATAGTCCAAGTGTCCTCTAGGTAACCTATATAGTCCAAGTGCTCGCTAGGTAACCATCAAGTCCAAGGGACCGCTAGTTAACCTACATAGTCCAAGGGCCCGCCAGTTAACCTAGATAGTCCAAGTGCCCGCTAGAGAACCTGCATTGTCCAAGTGCCCGCTAGTTAACCTACATAGTCCAAGTGCCCGCTAGTTAACCTACATATTCCAAGGGCCCGGTAGGTAACCTAGATATTCAAAGTTGCTGTTAGCTAACCCACAAAGTCCAAGTGCCCGCTAGGTTACCTACATAGTCCAAGTGGCCGTTAGGTAACCTAGATAGTCCAAGTGCCCGCTAGGTAACCTACATAGTCCAAGTGACCGCTAGGTAGCCTAGATAGTCCAAGTTCCCGTTAGCTAACATACGTAGTCCATGTGCCCGCTAGGTAACCTACATAGTCCAAGTGCCCGTTCATTAACCTAGATATTCCAAGTGCCCGCTAGGTAACTTAGACAGTCCAAGTGCCTGCTAGGTCACCTACATAGTCCAAGTCCCCGTTCGCTAACCTAGATAGTCCAAGTGCCCGCTAGGTGACCTAAATAGTCAAAGTGCCCGCTATGTAACCTAGATAGTCCAAGTTCCTGTTAGCTAACCTAGATAGTCCAAGTGCCCGCTAGGTAACCTACATAGTCCAAGGACCCGCTCCTTAACCTATTTCGTCCAAGTGTCCGCTAGTTAACCTACATAGTCCAAGTGCCCGCTAAATAACCAAGATAGTCAAAGTGCCCGCTAGATAACCTACATAGTCCAAGTTCCCACTAGGTAACCTAGATAGTCCAAGTGCCCGTTACATAACCTAGATAGTCCAAGTGCCCGTTAGGTAACCTACATAGTCCAAATGCCCGCTAGTAACCTACATAGTCCAAATGCCTGATAGGGAACCACACATAGTCAAAGTGCCACTAGGTAACCTACATAGTCAAAGTGCCTGCTAGGTAACCTAGATAGTCCAAGTTCCTGTTAGCTAACCTAGATAGTCTAAGTGCCCGCTAGGTAACCTACATAGTCTAAGGGCCCGCTCGTTAATCTAGTTCGTCCAAGTGCCTGCTAGGTTACCTGCAAAGTCCTAGTGCCCGTTAGGTAACCTAGATAGTCCAAGTGCCCGCTAGGTAACCTACATAGTCCAAGTGACCGCTAGGTAGCCTAGATAGTCCAAGTTCCCGTTAGCTAACATACATAGTCCATGTGCCCGCTAGGTAACCTACATAGTCCAAGTGCCCGTTCATTAACCTAGATATTCCAAGTGCCCGCTAGGTAACTTAGACAGTCCAAGTGCCTGCTAGGTCACCTACATAGTCCAAGTCCCCGTTCGCTAACCTAGATAGTGCAAGTGCCTGCTAGGTAACCTACATAGTCCAAATGCCTGCTGGTTAACCTAGATCGTCCAAGTGCCCGCTAGTTAACCTACATAGTCCAAGGGCCCACTAGTTAACCTAGATCATCCAAATGTCCTGTAGGTAACCTACATAGTCCAAGTGCCCGCTACGTAACCTAGATAGTCGAAGTGCCCGTTAGGTAACCTAGATAGTCCAAGTGCCCGCTAGGTAACCTACATATTCCAAGTGCCCGCTAGGTAACCTAGATAGTCCAAGTGCCCGTTTGCTAACACACATAATCCAAGAGCTCGCTAGGTAACCTACATAGTCCAAGTGCCCGTTCGTTAACCTAGATAGTCCAAGTGCCCGCTAGGTAACCTAGATAGTACAAATGCCTGCTAGGTCACCTACATAGTCCAATTCCCCGTTCGCTAACCTAGATAGTCCAAGTGCCCGCTAGGTAAACTACATAGTCCAAGTGCCCGCTAGGTAAGCTACAAGTCCAAGGGCCCGCTAGTTAACCTACATAGTCCAAGGACTCGCTAGTTAACCTTGATAGTCCAAGTGGCGGCTAGTTACCCTAGCTCGTACAAGTGCCCGCTAGTTAACCTAGACTGTCCAAGTTCCCGCTAGTTAACCTACATAGTCCAAGGGCCCACTAGTTAATCTAGACCATCCTAATGTCCTCTAGTTCACCTACATAGTCCAAGTGCCCGCTACGTAACCTAGATAGTCCAAGTGCCCGCTAGGTAACCTACATAGTCCAAGTGCCCATTAGCTAACATACATAGTCCAAGTGCCCGTTAGCTAACATACATAGTCCAAGTGCCTGCTAGGTAACCTACATAGTCCAAGTGCCCGTTCGTTAACCTAGATAGTCCAAGTGACCGCTAGGTAACCTAGACAGTCCAAGTGCCTGCTAGGTAACATACAAAGTCCAAGTCCCCGTTCGCCAACCTAGGTAGTCCAAGTGCCCTCTAGGTAACCTACATAGTCCAAGGGCCCGCTAGGTAACCTAGATAGTCCAAGTGCCCACTAGGTAACCTACATAGTCCAAGTGTCCTCTAGGTAACCTATATAGTCCAAGTGCTCGCTAGGTAACCATCAAGTCCAAGGGACCGCTAGTTAACCTACATAGTCCAAGGGCCCGCCAGTTAACCTAGATAGTCCAAGTGCCCGCTAGAGAACCTGCATCGTCCAAGTGCCCGCTAGTTAACCTACATAGTCCAAGTGCCCGCTAGTTAACCTACATATTCCAAGGGCCCGGTAGGTAACCTAGATATTCAAAGTTGCTGTTAGCTAACCCACAAAGTCCAAGTGCCCGCTAGGTTACCTACATAGTCCAAGTGGCCGTTAGGTAACCTAGATAGTCCAAGTGCCCGCTAGGTAACCTACATAGTCCAAGTGACCGCTAGGTAGCCTAGATAGTCCAAGTTCCCGTTAGCTAACATACATAGTCCATGTGCCCGCTAGGTAACCTACATAGTCCAAGTGCCCGTTCATTAACCTAGATATTCCAAGTGCCCGCTAGGTAACTTAGACAGTCCAAGTGCCTGCTAGGTCACCTACATAGTCCAAGTCCCCGTTCGCTAACCTAGATAGTCCAAGTGCCCGCTAGGTGACCTAAATAGTCAAAGTGCCCGCTATGTAACCTAGATAGTCCAAGTTCCTGTTAGCTAACCTAGATAGTCCAAGTGCCCGCTAGGTAACCTACATAGTCCAAGGACCCGCTCCTTAACCTATTTCGTCCAAGTGTCCGCTAGTTAACCTACATAGTCCAAGTGCCCGCTAAATAACCAAGATAGTCAAAGTGCACGCTAGGTAACCTACATAGTCCAAGTTCCCACTAGGTAACCTAGATAGTCCAAGTGCCCGTTACATAACCTAGATAGTCCAAGTGCCCGTTAGGTAACCTACATAGTCCAAATGCCCGCTAGTAACCTACATAGTCCAAATGCCTGATAGGGAACCACACATAGTCAAAGTGCCACTAGGTAACCTACATAGTCAAAGTGCCTGCTAGGTAACCTAGATAGTCCAAGTTCCTGTTAGCTAACCTAGATAGTCTAAGTGCCCGCTAGGTAACCTACATAGTCTAAGGGCCCGCTCGTTAATCTAGTTCGTCCAAGTGCCTGCTAGGTTACCTGCAAAGTCCTAGTGCCCGTTAGGTAACCTAGATAGTCCAAGTGCCCGCTAGGTAACCTACATAGTCCAAGTGACCGCTAGGTAGCCTAGATAGTCCAAGTTCCCGTTAGCTAACATACATAGTCCATGTGCCCGCTAGGTAACCTACATAGTCCAAGTGCCCGTTCATTAACCTAGATATTCCAAGTGCCCGCTAGGTAACTTAGACAGTCCAAGTGCCTGCTAGGTCACCTACATAGTCCAAGTCCCCGTTCGCTAACCTAGATAGTGCAAGTGCCTGCTAGGTAAGCTACATAGTCCAAATGCCTGCTGGTTAACCTAGATCGTCCAAGTGCCCGCTAGTTAACCTACATAGTCCAAGGGCCCACTAGTTAACCTAGATCATCCAAATGTCCTGTAGGTAACCTACATAGTCCAAGTGCCCGCTACGTAACCTAGATAGTCGAAGTGCCCGTTAGGTAACCTAGATAGTCCAAGTGCCCGCTAGGTAACCTACATATTCCCAGTGCCCGCTAGGTAACCTAGATAGTCCAAGTGCCCGTTTGCTAACACACATAATCCAAGAGCTCGCTAGGTAACCTACAAGTCCAAGTGCCCGTTCGTTAACCTAGATAGTCCAAGTGCCCGCTAGGTAACCTAGACAGTACAAGTGCCTGCTAGGTCACCTACATAGTCCAATTCCCCGTTCGCTAACCTAGATAGTCCAAGTGCCCGCTAGGTAAACTACATAGTCCAAGTGCCCGCTAGGTAAGCTACAAGTCCAAGGGCCCGCTAGTTAACCTACATAGTCCAAGGACTCGCTAGTTAACCTTGATAGTCCAAGTGGCGGCTAGTTACCCTAGCTCGTACAAGTGCCCGCTAGTTAACCTAGACTGTCCAAGTTCCCGCTAGTTAACCTACATAGTCCAAGGGCCCACTAGTTAATCTAGACCATCCTAATGTCCTCTAGTTCACCTACATAGTCCAAGTGCCCGCTACGTAACCTAGATAGTCCAAGTGCCCGCTAGGTAACCTACATAGTCCAAGTGCCCATTAGCTAACATACATAGTCCAAGTGCCCGTTAGCTAACATACATAGTCCAAGTGCCTGCTAGGTAACCTACATAGTCCAAGTGCCCGTTCGTTAACCTAGATAGTCCAAGTGACCGCTAGGTAACCTAGACAGTCCAAGTGCCTGCTAGGTAACATACAAAGTCCAAGTCCCCGTTCGCCAACCTAGGTAGTCCAAGTGCCCTCTAGGTAACCTACATAGTCCAAGGGCCCGCTAGGTAACCTAGATAGTCCAAGTGCCCACTAGGTAACCTACATAGTCCAAGTGTCCTCTAGGTAACCTATATAGTCCAAGTGCTCGCTAGGTAACCATCAAGTCCAAGGGACCGCTAGTTAACCTACATAGTCCAAGGGCCCGCCAGTTAACCTAGATAGTCCAAGTGCCCGCTAGAGAACCTGCATCGTCCAAGTGCCCGCTAGTTAACCTACATAGTCCAAGTGCCAGCTAGTTAACCTACATATTCCAAGGGCCCGGTAGGTAACCTAGATATTCAAAGTTGCTGTTAGCTAACCCACAAAGTCCAAGTGCCCGCTAGGTTACCTACATAGTCCAAGTGGCCGCTAGGTAACCTAGATAGACCAAGTGCCCGCTAGGTAACCTAGATAGTCCAAGTGCCCGTTAGGTAACCTACATAGTCCAAGGGCCCTCTAGGTAACCTATATAGTCAAAGTTCCCGCTAGGTAACCTAGATAGTCCAAGTGCCCATTAGGTAACCTAGATAGTCCAAGTGCCCGCTAGGTAACCTACATAGTTCAAGTGCCCGCTAGGTAACCTACATAGTCCAAGTGCCCGTTCGTTAACCTAGATAGTCCAAGTGCCCGCTAGGTAACCTAGACAGTACAAGTGCCTGCTAGGTCACCTACATAGTCCAAGTCCCCGTTCGCTAACCTAGATAGTCCAAATGCCCGCTAGGTAACCTACATAATCCAAGTGCCCGCTAGGTAAGCTACAAGTCCAAGGGCCCGCTAGTTAACCTACATAGTCCAAGGACTCGCTAGTTAACCTTGATAGTCCAAGTGCCGGCTAGTTAACCTAGATCGTACAAGTGCCCGCTAGTTAACCTAGATTGTCCAAGTTCCCGCTAGTTAACCTACATAGTCCAAGGGCCCACTAGTTAATCTAGACCATCCTAATGTCCTCTAGTTCACCTACATAGTCCAAGTGCCCGCTACGTAACCTAGATAGTCCAAGTGCCCGCTAGGTAACCTACATAGTCCAAGTGCCCATTAGCTAACATACATAGTCCAAGTGCCCGTTAGCGAACATACATAGTCCAAGTGCCTGCTCGGTAACCTACATAGTCCAAGTGCCCGTTCGTTAACCTAGATAGTCCAAGTGACCGCTAGGTAACCTAGACAATCCAAGTGCCTGCTAGGTAACATACAAAGTCCAAGTCCCCGTTCGCCAACCTAGGTATTCCAAGTGCCCTCTAGGTAACCTACATAGTTCAAGTGCCCGCTAGGTAACCTAGATAGTCCAAGTCCCCGTTCGCTAATCTAGATAGTCCAAATGCCCGCTAGGTAACCTAGATAGTCCAAGTGCCCGCTAGGTAACCTACATAGTCCAAGTGCCCATTAGCTAACATACATAGTCCAAGTGCCCGTTAGCGAACATACATAGTCCAAGTGCCTGCTCGGTAACCTACATAGTCCAAGTGCCCGTTCGTTAACCTAGATAGTCCAAGTGACCGCTAGGTAACCTAGACAATCCAAGTGCCTGCTAGGTAACATACAAAGTCCAAGTCCCCGTTCGCCAACCTAGGTATTCCAAGTGCCCTCTAGGTAACCTACATAGTTCAAGTGCCCGCTAGGTAACCTAGATAGTCCAAGTCCCCGTTCGCTAATCTAGATAGTCCAAATGCCCGCTAGGTAACCTACATAGTCCAAGTGCCCGCTAGGTAAGCTACAAGTCCAAGAGCCCGCTAGTTAACCTACATAGTCCAAGGGCTCGCTAGTTAACCTTGATAGTCCAAGTGCCGGCTAGTTAACCTAGATCGTCCAAAGGCCCTCTAGTTAACCTAGATCGTCCATGTGCCCGCTAGTTAACCTTCATCGTCCAATTCCCTGCTAGTTAACCTATATGGTCCAAGGGCACGCAAGGGAACCTAGATAATCCAATTTCCTATTAGCTAACCTAGATAGTCCAAGTGCCCCTAGGTAACCTACATAGTACAAGTGCCCATTCATTAACCTAGATAGTCCAAGTGCCCGCTAGGTAACCTAGACAGTCTAGTGCCCGCTAGGTTACCTACATAGTCCAAGTGCCCGCTAGGTAACCTAGATAGTCCATGTGCCCGCTAGTTAACCTGGATAGTCCTAGTGCACGTTAGTTATCCTAGATAGTCCAAGTGCCCTCTAGGGGACGTACACAGTCCAAGTGCCCCCTAGGTAACCTAGATAGTCCAAGTGCCCGCTAGGGTATGTACATAGTCCAAGTGCCTGCTAGGTAACCTAGATAGTCTAAGTGCCCGCTAGTTAACCTACATAGTCCAAGTGCCCGTTCGTTAACCTAGATCGTCCAAGTGTCCGCCAGTTAACCTACATAGTCCAAGTTCCTGTTAGGTAACATAGATAGTCCAAGTGCCCGCTAGGTAACCTATATAGTCCAAGTGCCCGCTAGGTAACCTAGATATTCCAAGTTCCTGTTCGCTAACTTAGATACTCCAAGTGCCCGCTAGGTAACCTACATAGTCCAAGTGCCCATTCGTTAACCTAGATAGTCCAAGTGCCCGCTAGTTAACCTAGACTGTCCAAGTGCCCGCTAGGTAACCTACATAGTCCCAGCGCACGCTAGGTAAACTATATAGTCCAAGTGCCCATTAGGTAACCTACATAGTCCAAGTGCCCGCTAGGTAACCTACATAGTCCAAGTTCCCGCTCGAAAACCTAGATAGTCCAAGTGCCCGGTAGGTAACCTACAAAGTCCAAGTGCCTGCTAGGTAATCTATATAGTCCAAATGCCCACTATGGCACCCACATAGTCCAAGTGCCCGCTAAGTAACCTATATAGTCCAAGTGCCCGTTAGCTAACCTAGATAGTCCAAGGGTCAACTAGTTAACCTACATAGTTCAAGGGCCCACTAGGTAACCTAGCTAAAACAAGTGCCCGCTAGTTAACCTATATCGTCCAAGTGCTCACTAGTTAACCTAGATTGTCCAAGTACCCGATAGTTAACGACATAGTGCAAGGGCTCGCTAGTTAACCTAGATCGTCCAAGTGTCCGCTATTAAACCTACATAGTCCAAGGGCCCGCTAGTTGACCTAGATAGACCAGGTGCCCGCTAGTTAACCTAGATAGTCCGAGTGCCCGTTAATTATCCTAAATAGTCCAAGTGCCCACTAGGGAACGTACATAGTCCAAGTGCCCGCTAGGTAACCTAGATATTCCTAGTGCCCGTTAGTTATCGTAGATAGTCCTTGTGCCCACTAGGGGACGTACATAGTACAAGTGCCCGCTAGGTAACCTAGATAGTCCAAGTGCCCACTAGGATATGTACATAGTCCAAGTGCCCGCTAGGTAACCTAGATAGTCTAAGTGCCGGCTAGATAACCTACATAGTCCAAGGGCACGCTAGTTAACCTACATAGTCCACGTGCCCGCTAAGGGACGTAAATAGTCCAAGTGCCCGCTAAAGAACCTACATAGTCCAAGTGCCCGTTAGGGAACCTAGTTAGTCCAAGTGCCCACTAGGGAACCTGCATCATCCAAGTGCCCGGTAGTTAATCTAGATAGTCCATGTGCCCGCTAGTTAACCAAGATAGTCCAAGTGCCCGGTAGATAACCTAGATCGTCCAAGTGCCCGCTAGTTAACCTACATAGTCCAAGGTCCGCTACTTAACCTAGATAGTCCAAGTGCCCGCTAGTTAACCTAGATAGTCAAAGGGCCCGCTAGGGGATGTACATAGTCCAAGTGCCCGCTAGGTAACCTAGATAGTCCAAGTGCCCGTTAGCTAACCTAGATAGTCCAAGTGCCTGCTAGTTAACCTAGATAGTCCAAGTGCCCGCTAGGTTACCTACATAGTCCTAGTTCCCGCTAGGTAACCTAGATAGTCCTAGTGCCCGTTACCTAACATAGATCGTCCAAGTGCCCGCTAGGCAACCTACATAGTCCAAGTGCCCGTTCGTTAACCTAGAAATCCATGTCGCCCCTAGGTAACCTAGACAGTCCAAGTGCCCGCTAGGTTACCTGCATAGTCCAAGTGCCCGTTAGGTAACCTAGATAGTCCAAGTGCCCGCTAGGTGACCTAAATAGTCAAAGTGCCCGCTATGTAACCTAGATAGTCCAAGTTCCTTTTAGCTAACCTAGATAGTCCAAGTGCCCGCTAGGTAACCTACATAGTCCAAGGACCCGCTCCTTAACCTATTTCGTCCAAGTGTCCGCTAGTTAACCTACATAGTCCAAGTGCCCGCTAAATAACCAAGATAGTCAAAGTGCCCGCTAGGTAACCTACATAGTCCAAGTTCCCACTAGGTAACCTAGATAGTCCAAGTGCCCGTTACATAACCTAGATAGTCCAAGTGCCCGTTAGGTAACCTACATAGTCCAAATGCCCGCTAGTAACCTACATAGTCCAAATGCCTGATAGGGAACCACACATAGTCAAAGTGCCACTAGGTAACCTACATAGTCAAAGTGCCTGCTAGGTAACCTAGATAGTCCAAGTTCCTGTTAGCTAACCTAGATAGTCTAAGTGCCCGCTAGGTAACCTACATAGTCTAAGGGCCCGCTCGTTAACCTAGTTCGTCCAAGTGCCTGCTAGGTTACCTGCAAAGCCCTAGTGCCCGTTAGGTAACCTAGATAGTCCAAGTGCCCGCTAGGTAACCTACATAGTCCAAGTGACCGCTAGGTAGCCTAGATAGTCCAAGTTCCCGTTAGCTAACATACATAGTCCATGTGCCCGCTAGGTAACCTACATAGTCCAAGTGCCCGTTCATTAACCTAGATATTCCAAGTGCCCGCTAGGTAACTTAGACAGTCCAAGTGCCTGCTAGGTCACCTACATAGTCCAAGTCCCCGTTCGCTAACCTAGATAGTCCAAGTGCCCGCTAGGTGACCTAAATAGTCAAAGTGCCCGCTATGTAACCTAGATAGTCCAAGTTCCTGTTAGCTAACCTAGATAGTCCAAGTGCCCGCTAGGTAACCTACATAGTCCAAGGACCCGCTCCTTAACCTATTTCGTCCAAGTGTCCGCTAGTTAACCTACATAGTCCAAGTGCCCGCTAAATAACCAAGATAGTCAAAGTGCCCGCTAGGTAACCTACATAGTCCAAGTTCCCACTAGGTAACCTAGATAGTCCAAGTGCCCGTTACATAACCTAGATAGTCCAAGTGCCCGTTAGGTAACCTACATAGTCCAAATGCCCGCTAGTAACCTACATAGTCCAAATGCCTGATAGGGAACCACACATAGTCAAAGTGCCACTAGGTAACCTACATAGTCAAAGTGCCTGCTAGGTAACCTAGATAGTCCAAGTTCCTGTTAGCTAACCTAGATAGTCTAAGTGCCCGCTAGGTAACCTACATAGTCTAAGGGCCCGCTCGTTAATCTAGTTCGTCCAAGTGCCTGCTAGGTTACCTGCAAAGTCCTAGTGCCCGTTAGGTAACCTAGATAGTCCAAGTGCCCGCTAGGTAACCTACATAGTCCAAGTGACCGCTAGGTAGCCTAGATAGTCCAAGTTCCCGTTAGCTAACATACATAGTCCATGTGCCCGCTAGGTAACCTACATAGTCCAAGTGCCCGTTCATTAACCTAGATATTCCAAGTGCCCGCTAGGTAACTTAGACAGTCCAAGTGCCTGCTAGGTCACCTACATAGTCCAAGTCCCCGTTCGCTAACCTAGATAGTGCAAGTGCCTGCTAGGTAACCTACATAGTCCAAATGCCTGCTGGTTAACCTAGATCGTCCAAGTGCCCGCTAGTTAACCTACATAGTCCAAGGGCCCACTAGTTAACCTAGATCATCCAAATGTCCTGTAGGTAACCTACATAGTCCAAGTGCCCGCTACGTAACCTAGATAGTCGAAGTGCCCGTTAGGTAACCTAGATAGTCCAAGTGCCCGCTAGGTAACCTACATATTCCAAGTGCCCGCTAGGTAACCTAGATAGTCCAAGTGCCCGTTTGCTAACACACATAATCCAAGAGCTCGCTAGGTAACCTACATAGTCCAAGTGCCCGTTCGTTAACCTAGATAGTCCAAGTGCCCGCTAGGTAACCTAGATAGTACAAATGCCTGCTAGGTCACCTACATAGTTCAATTCCCCGTTCGCTAACCTAGATAGTCCAAGTGCCCGCTAGGTAAACTACATAGTCCAAGTGCCCGCTAGGTAAGCTACAAGTCCAAGGGCCCGCTAGTTAACCTACATAGTCCAAGGACTCGCTAGTTAACCTTGATAGTCCAAGTGGCGGCTAGTTACCCTAGCTCGTACAAGTGCCCGCTAGTTAACCTAGACTGTCCAAGTTCCCGCTAGTTAACCTACATAGTCCAAGGGCCCACTAGTTAATCTAGACCATCCTAATGTCCTCTAGTTCACCTACATAGTCCAAGTGCCCGCTACGTAACCTAGATAGTCCAAGTGCCCGCTAGGTAACCTACATAGTCCAAGTGCCCATTAGCTAACATACATAGTCCAAGTGCCCGTTAGCTAACATACATAGTCCAAGTGCCTGCTAGGTAACCTACATAGTCCAAGTGCCCGTTCGTTAACCTAGATAGTCCAAGTGACCGCTAGGTAACCTAGACAGTCCAAGTGCCTGCTAGGTAACATACAAAGTCCAAGTCCCCGTTCGCCAACCTAGGTAGTCCAAGTGCCCTCTAGGTAACCTACATAGTCCAAGGGCCCGCTAGGTAACCTAGATAGTCCAAGTGCCCACTAGGTAACCTACATAGTCCAAGTGTCCTCTAGGTAACCTATATAGTCCAAGTGCTCGCTAGGTAACCATCAAGTCCAAGGGACCGCTAGTTAACCTACATAGTCCAAGGGCCCGCCAGTTAACCTAGATAGTCCAAGTGCCCGCTAGAGAACCTGCATCGTCCAAGTGCCCGCTAGTTAACCTACATAGTCCAAGTGCCCGCTAGTTAACCTACATATTCCAAGGGCCCGGTAGGTAACCTAGATATTCAAAGTTGCTGTTAGCTAACCCACAAAGTCCAAGTGCCCGCTAGGTTACCTACATAGTCCAAGTGGCCGTTAGGTAACCTAGATAGTCCAAGTGCCCGCTAGGTAACCTACATAGTCCAAGTGACCGCTAGGTAGCCTAGATAGTCCAAGTTCCCGTTAGCTAACATACATAGTCCATGTGCCCGCTAGGTAACCTACATAGTCCAAGTGCCCGTTCATTAACCTAGATATTCCAAGTGCCCGCTAGGTAACTTAGACAGTCCAAGTGCCTGCTAGGTCACCTACATAGTCCAAGTCCCCGTTCGCTAACCTAGATAGTCCAAGTGCCCGCTAGGTGACCTAAATAGTCAAAGTGCCCGCTATGTAACCTAGATAGTCCAAGTTCCTGTTAGCTAACCTAGATAGTCCAAGTGCCCGCTAGGTAACCTACATAGTCCAAGGACCCGCTCCTTAACCTATTTCGTCCAAGTGTCCGCTAGTTAACCTACATAGTCCAAGTGCCCGCTAAATAACCAAGATAGTCAAAGTGCCCGCTAGGTAACCTACATAGTCCAAGTTCCCACTAGGTAACCTAGATAGTCCAAGTGCCCGTTACATAACCTAGATAGTCCAAGTGCCCGTTAGGTAACCTACATAGTCCAAATGCCCGCTAGTAACCTACATAGTCCAAATGCCTGATAGGGAACCACACATAGTCAAAGTGCCACTAGGTAACCTACATAGTCAAAGTGCCTGCTAGGTAACCTAGATAGTCCAAGTTCCTGTTAGCTAACCTAGATAGTCTAAGTGCCCGCTAGGTAACCTACATAGTCTAAGGGCCCGCTCGTTAATCTAGTTCGTCCAAGTGCCTGCTAGGTTACCTGCAAAGTCCTAGTGCCCGTTAGGTAACCTAGATAGTCCAAGTGCCCGCTAGGTAACCTACATAGTCCAAGTGACCGCTAGGTAGCCTAGATAGTCCAAGTTCCCGTTAGCTAACATACATAGTCCATGTGCCCGCTAGGTAACCTACATAGTCCAAGTGCCCGTTCATTAACCTAGATATTCCAAGTGCCCGCTAGGTAACTTATACAGTCCAAGTGCCTGCTAGGTCACCTACATAGTCCAAGTCCCCGTTCGCTAACCTAGATAGTGCAAGTGCCTGCTAGGTAACCTACATAGTCCAAATGCCTGCTGGTTAACCTAGATCGTCCAAGTGCCCGCTAGTTAACCTACATAGTCCAAGGGCCCACTAGTTAACCTAGATCATCCAAATGTCCTGTAGGTAACCTACATAGTCCAAGTGCCCGCTACGTAACCTAGATAGTCGAAGTGCCCGTTAGGTAACCTAGATAGTCCAAGTGCCCGCTAGGTAACCTACATATTCCAAGTGCCCGCTAGGTAACCTAGATAGTCCAAGTGCCCGTTTGCTAACACACATAATCCAAGAGCTCGCTAGGTAACCTACATAGTCCAAGTGCCCGTTCGTTAACCTAGATAGTCCAAGTGCCCGCTAGGTAACCTAGACAGTACAAGTGCCTGCTAGGTCACCTACATAGTCCAATTCCCCGTTCGCTAACCTAGATAGTCCAAGTGCCCGCTAGGTAAACTACATAGTCCAAGAGCCCGCTAGGTAAGCTACAAGTCCAAGGGCCCGCTAGTTAACCTACATAGTCCAAGGACTCGCTAGTTAACCTTGATAGTCCAAGTGGCGGCTAGTTACCCTAGCTCGTACAAGTGCCCGCTAGTTAACCTAGACTGTCCAAGTTCCCGCTAGTTAACCTACATAGTCCAAGGGCCCACTAGTTAATCTAGACCATCCTAATGTCCTCTAGTTCACCTACATAGTCCAAGTGCCCGCTACGTAACCTAGATAGTCCAAGTGCCCGCTAGGTAACCAACATAGTCCAAGTGCCCATTAGCTAACATACATAGTCCAAGTGCCCCTTAGCTAACATACATAGTCCAAGTGCCTGCTAGGTAACCTACATAGTCCAAGTGCCCGATCGTTAACCTAGATAGTCCAAGTGACCGCTAGGTAACCTAGACAGTCCAAGTGCCCGCTAGGTAACCTACATAGTCCAAGTGACCGCTAGCTAGCCTAAATAGTCCAAGTTCCCGTTAGCTAACATACATAGTCCATGTGCCCGCTAGGTAACCTACATAGTCCAAGTGCCCGTTCATTAACCTAGATATTCCAAGTGCCCGCTAGGTAACTTAGACAGTCCAAGTGCCTGCTAGGTCACCTACATAGTCCAAGTCCCCGTTCGCTAACCTAGATAGTCCAAGTGCCCGCTAGGTGACCTAAATAGTCAAAGTGCCCGCTATGTAACCTAGATAGTCCAAGTTCCTGTTAGCTAACCTAGATAGTCCAAGTGCCCGCTAGGTAACCTACATAGTCCAAGGACCCGCTCCTTAACCTATTTCGTCCAAGTGTCCGCTAGTTAACCTACATAGTCCAAGTGCCCGCTAAATAACCAAGATAGTCAAAGTGCCCGCTAGGTAACCTACATAGTCCAAGTTCCCACTAGGTAACCTAGATAGTCCAAGTGCCCGTTACATAACCTAGATAGTCCAAGTGCCTGTTAGGTAACCTACATAGTCCAAATGCCCGCTAGTAACCTACATCGTCCAAATGCCTGATAGGGAACCACACATAGTCCAAGTGCCACTAGGTAACCTACATAGTCAAAGTGCCTGCTAGGTAACCTAGATAGTCCAAGTTCCTGTTAGCTAACCTAGATAGTCTAAGTGCCCGCTAGGTAACCTACATAGTCTAAGGGCCCGCTCGTTAATCTAGTTCGTCCAAGTGCCTGCTAGGTTACCTGCAAAGTCCTAGTGCCCGTTAGGTAACCTAGATAGTCCAAGTGCCCGCTAGGTAACCTACATAGTCCAAGTGACCGCTAGGTAGCCTAGATAGTCCAAGTTCCCGTTAGCTAACATACATAGTCCATGTGCCCGCTAGGTAACCTACATAGTCCAAGTGCCCGTTCATTAACCTAGATATTCCAAGTGCCCGCTAGGTAACTTAGACAGTCCAAGTGCCTGCTAGGTCACCTACATAGTCCAAGTCCCCGTTCGCTAACCTAGATAGTGCAAGTGCCTGCTAGGTAACCTACATAGTCCAAATGCCTGCTGGTTAACCTAGATCGTCCAAGTGCCCGCTAGTTAACCTACATAGTCCAAGGGCCCACTAGTTAACCTAGATCATCCAAATGTCCTGTAGGTAACCTACATAGTCCAAGTGCCCGCTACGTAACCTAGATAGTCGAAGTGCCCGTTAGGTAACCTAGATAGTCCAAGTGCCCGCTAGGTAACCTACATATTCCAAGTGCCCGCTAGGTAACCTAGATAGTCCAAGTGCCCGTTTGCTAACACACATAATCCAAGAGCTCGCTAGGTAACCTACATAGTCCAAGTGCCCGTTCGTTAACCTAGATAGTCCAAGTGCCCGCTAGGTAACCTAGATAGTACAAATGCCTGCTAGGTCACCTACATAGTCCAATTCCCCGTTCGCTAACCTAGATAGTCCAAGTGCCCGCTAGGTAAACTACATAGTCCAAGTGCCCGCTAGGTAAGCTACAAGTCCAAGGGCCCGCTAGTTAACCTACATAGTCCAAGGACTCGCTAGTTAACCTTGATAGTCCAAGTGGCGGCTAGTTACCCTAGCTCGTACAAGTGCCCGCTAGTTAACCTAGACTGTCCAAGTTCCCGCTAGTTAACCTACATAGTCCAAGGGCCCACTAGTTAATCTAGACCATCCTAATGTCCTCTAGTTCACCTACATAGTCCAAGTGCCCGCTACGTAACCTAGATAGTCCAAGTGCCCGCTAGGTAACCTACATAGTCCAAGTGCCCATTAGCTAACATACATAGTCCAAGTGCCCGTTAGCTAACATACATAGTCCAAGTGCCTGCTAGGTAACCTACATAGTCCAAGTGCCCGTTCGTTAACCTAGATAGTCCAAGTGACCGCTAGGTAACCTAGACAGTCCAAGTGCCTGCTAGGTAACATACAAAGTCCAAGTCCCCGTTCGCCAACCTAGGTAGTCCAAGTGCCCTCTAGGTAACCTACATAGTCCAAGGGCCCGCTAGGTAACCTAGATAGTCCAAGTGCCCACTAGGTAACCTACATAGTCCAAGTGTCCTCTAGGTAACCTATATAGTCCAAGTGCTCGCTAGGTAACCATCAAGTCCAAGGGACCGCTAGTTAACCTACATAGTCCAAGGGCCCGCCAGTTAACCTAGATAGTCCAAGTGCCCGCTAGAGAACCTGCATCGTCCAAGTGCCCGCTAGTTAACCTACATAGTCCAAGTGCCCGCTAGTTAACCTACATATTCCAAGGGCCCGGTAGGTAACCTAGATATTCAAAGTTGCTGTTAGCTAACCCACAAAGTCCAAGTGCCCGCTAGGTTACCTACATAGTCCAAGTGGCCGTTAGGTAACCTAGATAGTCCAAGTGCCCGCTAGGTAACCTACATAGTCCAAGTGACCGCTAGGTAGCCTAGATAGTCCAAGTTCCCGTTAGCTAACATACGTAGTCCATGTGCCCGCTAGGTAACCTACATAGTCCAAGTGCCCGTTCATTAACCTAGATATTCCAAGTGCCCGCTAGGTAACTTAGACAGTCCAAGTGCCTGCTAGGTCACCTACATAGTCCAAGTCCCCGTTCGCTAACCTAGATAGTCCAAGTGCCCGCTAGGTGACCTAAATAGTCAAAGTGCCCGCTATGTAACCTAGATAGTCCAAGTTCCTGTTAGCTAACCTAGATAGTCCAAGTGCCCGCTAGGTAACCTACATAGTCCAAGGACCCGCTCCTTAACCTATTTCGTCCAAGTGTCCGCTAGTTAACCTACATAGTCCAAGTGCCCGCTAAATAACCAAGATAGTCAAAGTGCCCGCTAGATAACCTACATAGTCCAAGTTCCCACTAGGTAACCTAGATAGTCCAAGTGCCCGTTACATAACCTAGATAGTCCAAGTGCCCGTTAGGTAACCTACATAGTCCAAATGCCCGCTAGTAACCTACATAGTCCAAATGCCTGATAGGGAACCACACATAGTCAAAGTGCCACTAGGTAACCTACATAGTCAAAGTGCCTGCTAGGTAACCTAGATAGTCCAAGTTCCTGTTAGCTAACCTAGATAGTCTAAGTGCCCGCTAGGTAACCTACATAGTCTAAGGGCCCGCTCGTTAATCTAGTTCGTCCAAGTGCCTGCTAGGTTACCTGCAAAGTCCTAGTGCCCGTTAGGTAACCTAGATAGTCCAAGTGCCCGCTAGGTAACCTACATAGTCCAAGTGACCGCTATGTAGCCTAGATAGTCCAAGTTCCCGTTAGCTAACATACATAGTCCATGTGCCCGCTAGGTAACCTACATAGTCCAAGTGCCCGTTCATTAACCTAGATATTCCAAGTGCCCGCTAGGTAACTTAGACAGTCCAAGTGCCTGCTAGGTCACCTACATAGTCCAAGTCCCCGTTCGCTAACCTAGATAGTGCAAGTGCCTGCTAGGTAACCTACATAGTCCAAATGCCTGCTGGTTAACCTAGATCGTCCAAGTGCCCGCTAGTTAACCTACATAGTCCAAGGGCCCACTAGTTAACCTAGATCATCCAAATGTCCTGTAGGTAACCTACATAGTCCAAGTGCCCGCTACGTAACCTAGATAGTCGAAGTGCCCGTTAGGTAACCTAGATAGTCCAAGTGCCCGCTAGGTAACCTACATATTCCAAGTGCCCGCTAGGTAACCTAGATAGTCCAAGTGCCCGTTTGCTAACACACATAATCCAAGAGCTCGCTAGGTAACCTACATAGTCCAAGTGCCCGTTCGTTAACCTAGATAGTCCAAGTGCCCGCTAGGTAACCTAGATAGTACAAATGCCTGCTAGGTCACCTACATAGTCCAATTCCCCGTTCGCTAACCTAGATAGTCCAAGTGCCCGCTAGGTAAACTACATAGTCCAAGTGCCCGCTAGGTAAGCTACAAGTCCAAGGGCCCGCTAGTTAACCTACATAGTCCAAGGACTCGCTAGTTAACCTTGATAGTCCAAGTGGCGGCTAGTTACCCTAGCTCGTACAAGTGCCCGCTAGTTAACCTAGACTGTCCAAGTTCCCGCTAGTTAACCTACATAGTCCAAGGGCCCACTAGTTAATCTAGACCATCCTAATGTCCTCTAGTTCACCTACATAGTCCAAGTGCCCGCTACGTAACCTAGATAGTCCAAGTGCCCGCTAGGTAACCTACATAGTCCAAGTGCCCATTAGCTAACATACATAGTCCAAGTGCCCGTTAGCTAACATACATAGTCCAAGTGCCTGCTAGGTAACCTACATAGTCCAAGTGCCCGTTCGTTAACCTAGATAGTCCAAGTGACCGCTAGGTAACCTAGACAGTCCAAGTGCCTGCTAGGTAACATACAAAGTCCAAGTCCCCGTTCGCCAACCTAGGTAGTCCAAGTGCCCTCTAGGTAACCTACATAGTCCAAGGGCCCGCTAGGTAACCTAGATAGTCCAAGTGCCCACTAGGTAACCTACATAGTCCAAGTGTCCTCTAGGTAACCTATATAGTCCAAGTGCTCGCTAGGTAACCATCAAGTCCAAGGGACCGCTAGTTAACCTACATAGTCCAAGGGCCCGCCAGTTAACCTAGATAGTCCAAGTGCCCGCTAGAGAACCTGCATCGTCCAAGTGCCCGCTAGTTAACCTACATAGTCCAAGTGCCCGCTAGTTAACCTACATATTCCAAGGGCCCGGTAGGTAACCTAGATATTCAAAGTTGCTGTTAGCTAACCCACAAAGTCCAAGTGCCCGCTAGGTTACCTACATAGTCCAAGTGGCCGTTAGGTAACCTAGATAGTCCAAGTGCCCGCTAGGTAACCTACATAGTCCAAGTGACCGCTAGGTAGCCTAGATAGTCCAAGTTCCCGTTAGCTAACATACATAGTCCATGTGCCCGCTAGGTAACCTACATAGTCCAAGTGCCCGTTCATTAACCTAGATATTCCAAGTGCCCGCTAGGTAACTTAGACAGTCCAAGTGCCTGCTAGGTCACCTACATAGTCCAAGTCCCCGTTCGCTAACCTAGATAGTCCAAGTGCCCGCTAGGTGACCTAAATAGTCAAAGTGCCCGCTATGTAACCTAGATAGTCCAAGTTCCTGTTAGCTAACCTAGATAGTCCAAGTGCCCGCTAGGTAACCTACATAGTCCAAGGACCCGCTCCTTAACCTATTTCGTCCAAGTGTCCGCTAGTTAACCTACATAGTCCAAGTGCCCGCTAAATAACCAAGATAGTCAAAGTGCCCGCTAGGTAACCTACATAGTCCAAGTTCCCACTAGGTAACCTAGATAGTCCAAGTGCCCGTTACATAACCTAGATAGTCCAAGTGCCCGTTAGGTAACCTACATAGTCCAAATGCCCGCTAGTAACCTACATAGTCCAAATGCCTGATAGGGAACCACACATAGTCAAAGTGCCACTAGGTAACCTACATAGTCAAAGTGCCTGCTAGGTAACCTAGATAGTCCAAGTTCCTGTTAGCTAACCTAGATAGTCTAAGTGCCCGCTAGGTAACCTACATAGTCTAAGGGCCCGCTCGTTAATCTAGTTCGTCCAAGTGCCTGCTAGGTTACCTGCAAAGTCCTAGTGCCCGTTAGGTAACCTAGATAGTCCAAGTGCCCGCTAGGTAACCTACATAGTCCAAGTGACCGCTAGGTAGCCTAGATAGTCCAAGTTCCCGTTAGCTAACATACATAGTCCATGTGCCCGCTAGGTAACCTACATAGTCCAAGTGCCCGTTCATTAACCTAGATATTCCAAGTGCCCGCTAGGTAACTTAGACAGTCCAAGTGCCTGCTAGGTCACCTACATAGTCCAAGTCCCCGTTCGCTAACCTAGATAGTGCAAGTGCCTGCTAGGTAAGCTACATAGTCCAAATGCCTGCTGGTTAACCTAGATCGTCCAAGTGCCCGCTAGTTAACCTACATAGTCCAAGGGCCCACTAGTTAACCTAGATCATCCAAATGTCCTGTAGGTAACCTACATAGTCCAAGTGCCCGCTACGTAACCTAGATAGTCGAAGTGCCCGTTAGGTAACCTAGATAGTCCAAGTGCCCGCTAGGTAACCTACATATTCCCAGTGCCCGCTAGGTAACCTAGATAGTCCAAGTGCCCGTTTGCTAACACACATAATCCAAGAGCTCGCTAGGTAACCTACATAGTCCAAGTGCCCGTTCGTTAACCTAGATAGTCCAAGTGCCCGCTAGGTAACCTAGACAGTACAAGTGCCTGCTAGGTCACCTACATAGTCCAATTCCCCGTTCGCTAACCTAGATAGTCCAAGTGCCCGCTAGGTAAACTACATAGTCCAAGTGCCCGCTAGGTAAGCTACAAGTCCAAGGGCCCGCTAGTTAACCTACATAGTCCAAGGACTCGCTAGTTAACCTTGATAGTCCAAGTGGCGGCTAGTTACCCTAGCTCGTACAAGTGCCCGCTAGTTAACCTAGACTGTCCAAGTTCCCGCTAGTTAACCTACATAGTCCAAGGGCCCACTAGTTAATCTAGACCATCCTAATGTCCTCTAGTTCACCTACATAGTCCAAGTGCCCGCTACGTAACCTAGATAGTCCAAGTGCCCGCTAGGTAACCTACATAGTCCAAGTGCCCATTAGCTAACATACATAGTCCAAGTGCCCGTTAGCTAACATACATAGTCCAAGTGCCTGCTAGGTAACCTACATAGTCCAAGTGCCCGTTCGTTAACCTAGATAGTCCAAGTGACCGCTAGGTAACCTAGACAGTCCAAGTGCCTGCTAGGTAACATACAAAGTCCAAGTCCCCGTTCGCCAACCTAGGTAGTCCAAGTGCCCTCTAGGTAACCTACATAGTCCAAGGGCCCGCTAGGTAACCTAGATAGTCCAAGTGCCCACTAGGTAACCTACATAGTCCAAGTGTCCTCTAGGTAACCTATATAGTCCAAGTGCTCGCTAGGTAACCATCAAGTCCAAGGGACCGCTAGTTAACCTACATAGTCCAAGGGCCCGCCAGTTAACCTAGATAGTCCAAGTGCCCGCTAGAGAACCTGCATCGTCCAAGTGCCCGCTAGTTAACCTACATAGTCCAAGTGCCCGCTAGTTAACCTACATATTCCAAGGGCCCGGTAGGTAACCTAGATATTCAAAGTTGCTGTTAGCTAACCCACAAAGTCCAAGTGCCCGCTAGGTTACCTACATAGTCCAAGTGGCCGTTAGGTAACCTAGATAGTCCAAGTGCCCGCTAGGTAACCTACATAGTCCAAGTGACCGCTAGGTAGCCTAGATAGTCCAAGTTCCCGTTAGCTAACATACATAGTCCATGTGCCCGCTAGGTAACCTACATAGTCCAAGTGCCCGTTCATTAACCTAGATATTCCAAGTGCCCGCTAGGTAACTTAGACAGTCCAAGTGCCTGCTAGGTCACCTACATAGTCCAAGTCCCCGTTCGCTAACCTAGATAGTCCAAGTGCCCGCTAGGTGACCTAAATAGTCAAAGTGCCCGCTATGTAACCTAGATAGTCCAAGTTCCTGTTAGCTAACCTAGATAGTCCAAGTGCCCGCTAGGTAACCTACATAGTCCAAGGACCCGCTCCTTAACCTATTTCGTCCAAGTGTCCGCTAGTTAACCTACATAGTCCAAGTGCCCGCTAAATAACCAAGATAGTCAAAGTGCCCGCTAGGTAACCTACATAGTCCAAGTTCCCACTAGGTAACCTAGATAGTCCAAGTGCCCGTTACATAACCTAGATAGTCCAAGTGCCCGTTAGGTAACCTACATAGTCCAAATGCCCGCTAGTAACCTACATCGTCCAAATGCCTGATAGGGAACCACACATAGTCCAAGTGCCACTAGGTAACCTACATAGTCAAAGTGCCTGCTAGGTAACCTAGATAGTCCAAGTTCCTGTTAGCTAACCTAGATAGTCTAAGTGCCCGCTAGGTAACCTACATAGTCTAAGGGCCCGCTCGTTAATCTAGTTCGTCCAAGTGCCTGCTAGGTTACCTGCAAAGTCCTAGTGCCCGTTAGGTAACCTAGATAGTCCAAGTGCCCGCTAGGTAACCTACATAGTCCAAGTGACCGCTAGGTAGCCTAGATAGTCCAAGTTCCCGTTAGCTAACATACATAGTCCATGTGCCCGCTAGGTAACCTACATAGTCCAAGTGCCCGTTCATTAACCTAGATATTCCAAGTGCCCGCTAGGTAACTTAGACAGTCCAAGTGCCTGCTAGGTCACCTACATAGTCCAAGTCCCCGTTCGCTAACCTAGATAGTGCAAGTGCCTGCTAGGTAAGCTACATAGTCCAAATGCCTGCTGGTTAACCTAGATCGTCCAAGTGCCCGCTAGTTAACCTACATAGTCCAAGGGCCCACTAGTTAACCTAGATCATCCAAATGTCCTGTAGGTAACCTACATAGTCCAAGTGCCCGCTACGTAACCTAGATAGTCGAAGTGCCCGTTAGGTAACCTAGATAGTCCAAGTGCCCGCTAGGTAACCTACATATTCCCAGTGCCCGCTAGGTAACCTAGATAGTCCAAGTGCCCGTTTGCTAACACACATAATCCAAGAGCTCGCTAGGTAACCTACATAGTCCAAGTGCCCGTTCGTTAACCTAGATAGTCCAAGTGCCCGCTAGGTAACCTAGACAGTACAAGTGCCTGCTAGGTCACCTACATAGTCCAATTCCCCGTTCGCTAACCTAGATAGTCCAAGTGCCCGCTAGGTAAACTACATAGTCCAAGTGCCCGCTAGGTAAGCTACAAGTCCAAGGGCCCGCTAGTTAACCTACATAGTCCAAGGACTCGCTAGTTAACCTTGATAGTCCAAGTGGCGGCTAGTTACCCTAGCTCGTACAAGTGCCCGCTAGTTAACCTAGACTGTCCAAGTTCCCGCTAGTTAACCTACATAGTCCAAGGGCCCACTAGTTAATCTAGACCATCCTAATGTCCTCTAGTTCACCTACATAGTCCAAGTGCCCGCTACGTAACCTAGATAGTCCAAGTGCCCGCTAGGTAACCTACATAGTCCAAGTGCCCATTAGCTAACATACATAGTCCAAGTGCCCCTTAGCTAACATACATAGTCCAAGTGCCTGCTAGGTAACCTACATAGTCCAAGTGCCCGTTCGTTAACCTAGATAGTCCAAGTGACCGCTAGGTAACCTAGACAGTCCAAGTGCCTGCTAGGTAACATACAAAGTCCAAGTCCCCGTTCGCCAACCTAGGTAGTCCAAGTGCCCTCTAGGTAACCTACATAGTCCAAGGGCCCGCTAGGTAACCTAGATAGTCCAAGTGCCCACTAGGTAACCTACATAGTCCAAGTGTCCTCTAGGTAACCTATATAGTCCAAGTGCTCGCTAGGTAACCATCAAGTCCAAGGGACCGCTAGTTAACCTACATAGTCCAAGGGCCCGCCAGTTAACCTAGATAGTCCAAGTGCCCGCTAGAGAACCTGCATCGTCCAAGTGCCCGCTAGTTAACCTACATAGTCCAAGTGCCCGCTAGTTAACCTACATATTCCAAGGGCCCGGTAGGTAACCTAGATATTCAAAGTTGCTGTTAGCTAACCCACAAAGTCCAAGTGCCCGCTAGGTTACCTACATAGTCCAAGTGGCCGCTAGGTAACCTAGATAGACCAAGTGCCCGCTAGGTAACCTAGATAGTCCAAGTGCCCGTTAGGTAACCTACATAGTCCAAGGGCCCTCTAGGTAACCTATATAGTCAAAGTTCCCGCTAGGTAACCTAGATAGTCCAAGTGCCCATTAGGTAACCTAGATAGTCCAAGTGCCCGCTAGGTAACCTACATAGTTCAAGTGCCCGCTAGGTAACCTACATAGTCCAAGTGCCCGTTCGTTAACCTAGATAGTCCAAGTGCCCGCTAGGTAACCTAGACAGTACAAGTGCCTGCTAGGTCACCTACATAGTCCAAGTCCCCGTTCGCTAACCTAGATAGTCCAAATGCCCGCTAGGTAACCTACATAATCCAAGTGCCCGCTAGGTAAGCTACAAGTCCAAGGGCCCGCTAGTTAACCTACATAGTCCAAGGACTCGCTAGTTAACCTTGATAGTCCAAGTGCCGGCTAGTTAACCTAGATCGTACAAGTGCCCGCTAGTTAACCTAGATTGTCCAAGTTCCCGCTAGTTAACCTACATAGTCCAAGGGCCCACTAGTTAATCTAGACCATCCTAATGTCCTCTAGTTCACCTACATAGTCCAAGTGCCCGCTACGTAACCTAGATAGTCCAAGTGCCCGCTAGGTAACCTACATAGTCCAAGTGCCCATTAGCTAACATACATAGTCCAAGTGCCCGTTAGCGAACATACATAGTCCAAGTGCCTGCTCGGTAACCTACATAGTCCAAGTGCCCGTTCGTTAACCTAGATAGTCCAAGTGACCGCTAGGTAACCTAGACAATCCAAGTGCCTGCTAGGTAACATACAAAGTCCAAGTCCCCGTTCGCCAACCTAGGTATTCCAAGTGCCCTCTAGGTAACCTACATAGTTCAAGTGCCCGCTAGGTAACCTAGATAGTCCAAGTCCCCGTTCGCTAATCTAGATAGTCCAAATGCCCGCTAGGTAACCTACATAGTCCAAGTGCCCGCTAGGTAAGCTACAAGTCCAAGAGCCCGCTAGTTAACCTACATAGTCCAAGGGCTCGCTAGTTAACCTTGATAGTCCAAGTGCCGGCTAGTTAACCTAGATCGTCCAAAGGCCCTCTAGTTAACCTAGATCGTCCATGTGCCCGCTAGTTAACCTTCATCGTCCAATTCCCTGCTAGTTAACCTATATGGTCCAAGGGCACGCAAGGGAACCTAGATAATCCAATTTCCTATTAGCTAACCTAGATAGTCCAAGTGCCCCTAGGTAACCTACATAGTACAAGTGCCCATTCATTAACCTAGATAGTCCAAGTGCCCGCTAGGTAACCTAGACAGTCTAGTGCCCGCTAGGTTACCTACATAGTCCAAGTGCCCGCTAGGTAACCTAGATAGTCCATGTGCCCGCTAGTTAACCTGGATAGTCCTAGTGCACGTTAGTTATCCTAGATAGTCCAAGTGCCCTCTAGGGGACGTACACAGTCCAAGTGCCCCCTAGGTAACCTAGATAGTCCAAGTGCCCGCTAGGGTATGTACATAGTCCAAGTGCCTGCTAGGTAACCTAGATAGTCTAAGTGCCCGCTAGTTAACCTACATAGTCCAAGTGCCCGTTCGTTAACCTAGATCGTCCAAGTGTCCGCCAGTTAACCTACATAGTCCAAGTTCCTGTTAGGTAACATAGATAGTCCAAGTGCCCGCTAGGTAACCTATATAGTCCAAGTGCCCGCTAGGTAACCTAGATATTCCAAGTTCCTGTTCGCTAACTTAGATACTCCAAGTGCCCGCTAGGTAACCTACATAGTCCAAGTGCCCATTCGTTAACCTAGATAGTCCAAGTGCCCGCTAGTTAACCTAGACTGTCCAAGTGCCCGCTAGGTAACCTACATAGTCCCAGCGCACGCTAGGTAAACTATATAGTCCAAGTGCCCATTAGGTAACCTACATAGTCCAAGTGCCCGCTAGGTAACCTACATAGTCCAAGTTCCCGCTCGAAAACCTAGATAGTCCAAGTGCCCGGTAGGTAACCTACAAAGTCCAAGTGCCTGCTAGGTAATCTATATAGTCCAAATGCCCACTATGGCACCCACATAGTCCAAGTGCCCGCTAAGTAACCTATATAGTCCAAGTGCCCGTTAGCTAACCTAGATAGTCCAAGGGTCAACTAGTTAACCTACATAGTTCAAGGGCCCACTAGGTAACCTAGCTAAAACAAGTGCCCGCTAGTTAACCTATATCGTCCAAGTGCTCACTAGTTAACCTAGATTGTCCAAGTACCCGATAGTTAACGACATAGTGCAAGGGCTCGCTAGTTAACCTAGATCGTCCAAGTGTCCGCTATTAAACCTACATAGTCCAAGGGCCCGCTAGTTGACCTAGATAGACCAGGTGCCCGCTAGTTAACCTAGATAGTCCGAGTGCCCGTTAATTATCCTAAATAGTCCAAGTGCCCACTAGGGAACGTACATAGTCCAAGTGCCCGCTAGGTAACCTAGATATTCCTAGTGCCCGTTAGTTATCGTAGATAGTCCTTGTGCCCACTAGGGGACGTACATAGTACAAGTGCCCGCTAGGTAACCTAGATAGTCCAAGTGCCCACTAGGATATGTACATAGTCCAAGTGCCCGCTAGGTAACCTAGATAGTCTAAGTGCCGGCTAGATAACCTACATAGTCCAAGGGCACGCTAGTTAACCTACATAGTCCACGTGCCCGCTAAGGGACGTAAATAGTCCAAGTGCCCGCTAAAGAACCTACATAGTCCAAGTGCCCGTTAGGGAACCTAGTTAGTCCAAGTGCCCACTAGGGAACCTGCATCATCCAAGTGCCCGGTAGTTAATCTAGATAGTCCATGTGCCCGCTAGTTAACCAAGATAGTCCAAGTGCCCGGTAGATAACCTAGATCGTCCAAGTGCCCGCTAGTTAACCTACATAGTCCAAGGTCCGCTACTTAACCTAGATAGTCCAAGTGCCCGCTAGTTAACCTAGATAGTCAAAGGGCCCGCTAGGGGATGTACATAGTCCAAGTGCCCGCTAGGTAACCTAGATAGTCCAAGTGCCCGTTAGCTAACCTAGATAGTCCAAGTGCCTGCTAGTTAACCTAGATAGTCCAAGTGCCCGCTAGGTTACCTACATAGTCCTAGTTCCCGCTAGGTAACCTAGATAGTCCTAGTGCCCGTTACCTAACATAGATCGTCCAAGTGCCCGCTAGGCAACCTACATAGTCCAAGTGCCCGTTCGTTAACCTAGAAATCCATGTCGCCCCTAGGTAACCTAGACAGTCCAAGTGCCCGCTAGGTTACCTGCATAGTCCAAGTGCCCGTTAGGTAACCTAGATAGTCCAAGTGCCCGCTAGGTGACCTAAATAGTCAAAGTGCCCGCTATGTAACCTAGATAGTCCAAGTTCCTTTTAGCTAACCTAGATAGTCCAAGTGCCCGCTAGGTAACCTACATAGTCCAAGGACCCGCTCCTTAACCTATTTCGTCCAAGTGTCCGCTAGTTAACCTACATAGTCCAAGTGCCCGCTAAATAACCAAGATAGTCAAAGTGCCCGCTAGGTAACCTACATAGTCCAAGTTCCCACTAGGTAACCTAGATAGTCCAAGTGCCCGTTACATAACCTAGATAGTCCAAGTGCCCGTTAGGTAACCTACATAGTCCAAATGCCCGCTAGTAACCTACATAGTCCAAATGCCTGATAGGGAACCACACATAGTCAAAGTGCCACTAGGTAACCTACATAGTCAAAGTGCCTGCTAGGTAACCTAGATAGTCCAAGTTCCTGTTAGCTAACCTAGATAGTCTAAGTGCCCGCTAGGTAACCTACATAGTCTAAGGGCCCGCTCGTTAACCTAGTTCGTCCAAGTGCCTGCTAGGTTACCTGCAAAGCCCTAGTGCCCGTTAGGTAACCTAGATAGTCCAAGTGCCCGCTAGGTAACCTACATAGTCCAAGTGACCGCTAGGTAGCCTAGATAGTCCAAGTTCCCGTTAGCTAACATACATAGTCCATGTGCCCGCTAGGTAACCTACATAGTCCAAGTGCCCGTTCATTAACCTAGATATTCCAAGTGCCCGCTAGGTAACTTAGACAGTCCAAGTGCCTGCTAGGTCACCTACATAGTCCAAGTCCCCGTTCGCTAACGTAGATAGTCCAAGTGCCCGCTAGGTGACCTAAATAGTCAAAGTGCCCGCTATGTAACCTAGATAGTCCAAGTTCCTGTTAGCTAACCTAGATAGTCCAAGTGCCCGCTAGGTAACCTACATAGTCCAAGGACCCGCTCCTTAACCTATTTCGTCCAAGTGTCCGCTAGTTAACCTACATAGTCCAAGTGCCCGCTAAATAACCAAGATAGTCAAAGTGCCCGCTAGGTAACCTACATAGTCCAAGTTCCCACTAGGTAACCTAGATAGTCCAAGTGCCCGTTACATAACCTAGATAGTCCAAGTGCCCGTTAGGTAACCTACATAGTCCAAATGCCCGCTAGTAACCTACATAGTCCAAATGCCTGATAGGGAACCACACATAGTCAAAGTGCCACTAGGTAACCTACATAGTCAAAGTGCCTGCTAGGTAACCTAGATAGTCCAAGTTCCTGTTAGCTAACCTAGATAGTCTAAGTGCCCGCTAGGTAACCTACATAGTCTAAGGGCCCGCTCGTTAATCTAGTTCGTCCAAGTGCCTGCTAGGTTACCTGCAAAGTCCTAGTGCCCGTTAGGTAACCTAGATAGTCCAAGTGCCCGCTAGGTAACCTACATAGTCCAAGTGACCGCTAGGTAGCCTAGATAGTCCAAGTTCCCGTTAGCTAACATACATAGTCCATGTGCCCGCTAGGTAACCTACATAGTCCAAGTGCCCGTTCATTAACCTAGATATTCCAAGTGCCCGCTAGGTAACTTAGACAGTCCAAGTGCCTGCTAGGTCACCTACATAGTCCAAGTCCCCGTTCGCTAACCTAGATAGTGCAAGTGCCTGCTAGGTAACCTACATAGTCCAAATGCCTGCTGGTTAACCTAGATCGTCCAAGTGCCCGCTAGTTAACCTACATAGTCCAAGGGCCCACTAGTTAACCTAGATCATCCAAATGTCCTGTAGGTAACCTACATAGTCCAAGTGCCCGCTACGTAACCTAGATAGTCGAAGTGCCCGTTAGGTAACCTAGATAGTCCAAGTGCCCGCTAGGTAACCTACATATTCCAAGTGCCCGCTAGGTAACCTAGATAGTCCAAGTGCCCGTTTGCTAACACACATAATCCAAGAGCTCGCTAGGTAACCTACATAGTCCAAGTGCCCGTTCGTTAACCTAGATAGTCCAAGTGCCCGCTAGGTAACCTAGACAGTACAAGTGCCTGCTAGGTCACCTACATAGTCCAATTCCCCGTTCGCTAACCTAGATAGTCCAAGTGCCCGCTAGGTAAACTACATAGTCCAAGTGCCCGCTAGGTAAGCTACAAGTCCAAGGGCCCGCTAGTTAACCTACATAGTCCAAGGACTCGCTAGTTAACCTTGATAGTCCAAGTGGCGGCTAGTTACCCTAGCTCGTACAAGTGCCCGCTAGTTAACCTAGACTGTCCAAGTTCCCGCTAGTTAACCTACATAGTCCAAGGGCCCACTAGTTAATCTAGACCATCCTAATGTCCTCTAGTTCACCTACATAGTCCAAGTGCCCGCTACGTAACCTAGATAGTCCAAGTGCCCGCTAGGTAACCTACATAGTCCAAGTGCCCATTAGCTAACATACATAGTCCAAGTGCCCCTTAGCTAACATACATAGTCCAAGTGCCTACTAGGTAACCTACATAGTCCAAGTGCCCGTTCGTTAACCTAGATAGTCCAAGTGACCGCTAGGTAACCTAGACAGTCCAAGTGCCTGCTAGGTAACATACAAAGTCCAAGTCCCCGTTCGCCAACCTAGGTAGTCCAAGTGCCCTCTAGGTAACCTACATAGTCCAAGGGCCCGCTAGGTAACCTAGATAGTCCAAGTGCCCACTAGGTAACCTACATAGTCCAAGTGTCCTCTAGGTAACCTATATAGTCCAAGTGCTCGCTAGGTAACCATCAAGTCCAAGGGACCGCTAGTTAACCTACATAGTCCAAGGGCCCGCCAGTTAACCTAGATAGTCCAAGTGCCCGCTAGAGAACCTGCATCGTCCAAGTGCCCGCTAGTTAACCTACATAGTCCAAGTGCCCGCTAGTTAACCTACATATTCCAAGGGCCCGGTAGGTAACCTAGATATTCAAAGTTGCTGTTAGCTAACCCACAAAGTCCAAGTGCCCGCTAGGTTACCTACATAGTCCAAGTGGCCGCTAGGTAACCTAGATAGACCAAGTGCCCGCTAGGTAACCTAGATAGTCCAAGTGCCCGTTAGGTAACCTACATAGTCCAAGGGCCCTCTAGGTAACCTATATAGTCAAAGTTCCCGCTAGGTAACCTAGATAGTCCAAGTGCCCATTAGGTAACCTAGATAGTCCAAGTGCCCGCTAGGTAACCTACATAGTTCAAGTGCCCGCTAGGTAACCTACATAGTCCAAGTGCCCGTTCGTTAACCTAGATAGTCCAAGTGCCCGCTAGGTAACCTAGACAGTACAAGTGCCTGCTAGGTCACCTACATAGTCCAAGTCCCCGTTCGCTAACCTAGATAGTCCAAATGCCCGCTAGGTAACCTACATAATCCAAGTGCCCGCTAGGTAAGCTACAAGTCCAAGGGCCCGCTAGTTAACCTACATAGTCCAAGGACTCGCTAGTTAACCTTGATAGTCCAAGTGCCGGCTAGTTAACCTAGATCGTACAAGTGCCCGCTAGTTAACCTAGATTGTCCAAGTTCCCGCTAGTTAACCTACATAGTCCAAGGGCCCACTAGTTAATCTAGACCATCCTAATGTCCTCTAGTTCACCTACATAGTCCAAGTGCCCGCTACGTAACCTAGATAGTCCAAGTGCCCGCTAGGTAACCTACATAGTCCAAGTGCCCATTAGCTAACATACATAGTCCAAGTGCCCGTTAGCGAACATACATAGTCCAAGTGCCTGCTCGGTAACCTACATAGTCCAAGTGCCCGTTCGTTAACCTAGATAGTCCAAGTGACCGCTAGGTAACCTAGACAATCCAAGTGCCTGCTAGGTAACATACAAAGTCCAAGTCCCCGTTCGCCAACCTAGGTATTCCAAGTGCCCTCTAGGTAACCTACATAGTTCAAGTGCCCGCTAGGTAACCTAGATAGTCCAAGTCCCCGTTCGCTAATCTAGATAGTCCAAATGCCCGCTAGGTAACCTACATAGTCCAAGTGCCCGCTAGGTAAGCTACAAGTCCAAGAGCCCGCTAGTTAACCTACATAGTCCAAGGGCTCGCTAGTTAACCTTGATAGTCCAAGTGCCGGCTAGTTAACCTAGATCGTCCAAAGGCCCTCTAGTTAACCTAGATCGTCCATGTGCCCGCTAGTTAACCTTCATCGTCCAATTCCCTGCTAGTTAACCTATATGGTCCAAGGGCACGCAAGGGAACCTAGATAATCCAATTTCCTATTAGCTAACCTAGATAGTCCAAGTGCCCCTAGGTAACCTACATAGTACAAGTGCCCATTCATTAACCTAGATAGTCCAAGTGCCCGCTAGGTAACCTAGACAGTCTAGTGCCCGCTAGGTTACCTACATAGTCCAAGTGCCCGCTAGGTAACCTAGATAGTCCATGTGCCCGCTAGTTAACCTGGATAGTCCTAGTGCACGTTAGTTATCCTAGATAGTCCAAGTGCCCTCTAGGGGACGTACACAGTCCAAGTGCCCCCTAGGTAACCTAGATAGTCCAAGTGCCCGCTAGGGTATGTACATAGTCCAAGTGCCTGCTAGGTAACCTAGATAGTCTAAGTGCCCGCTAGTTAACCTACATAGTCCAAGTGCCCGTTCGTTAACCTAGATCGTCCAAGTGTCCGCCAGTTAACCTACATAGTCCAAGTTCCTGTTAGGTAACATAGATAGTCCAAGTGCCCGCTAGGTAACCTATATAGTCCAAGTGCCCGCTAGGTAACCTAGATATTCCAAGTTCCTGTTCGCTAACTTAGATACTCCAAGTGCCCGCTAGGTAACCTACATAGTCCAATTGCCCATTCGTTAACCTAGATAGTCCAAGTGCCCGCTAGTTAACCTAGACTGTCCAAGTGCCCGCTAGGTAACCTACATAGTCCCAGCGCACGCTAGGTAAACTATATAGTCCAAGTGCCCATTAGGTAACCTACATAGTCCAAGTGCCCGCTAGGTAACCTACATAGTCCAAGTTCCCGCTCGAAAACCTAGATAGTCCAAGTGCCCGGTAGGTAACCTACAAAGTCCAAGTGCCTGCTAGGTAATCTATATAGTCCAAATGCCCACTATGGCACCCACATAGTCCAAGTGCCCGCTAAGTAACCTATATAGTCCAAGTGCCCGTTAGCTAACCTAGATAGTCCAAGGGTCAACTAGTTAACCTACATAGTTCAAGGGCCCACTAGGTAACCTAGCTAAAACAAGTGCCCGCTAGTTAACCTATATCGTCCAAGTGCTCACTAGTTAACCTAGATTGTCCAAGTACCCGATAGTTAACGACATAGTGCAAGGGCTCGCTAGTTAACCTAGATCGTCCAAGTGTCCGCTATTAAACCTACATAGTCCAAGGGCCCGCTAGTTGACCTAGATAGACCAGGTGCCCGCTAGTTAACCTAGATAGTCCGAGTGCCCGTTAATTATCCTAAATAGTCCAAGTGCCCACTAGGGAACGTACATAGTCCAAGTGCCCGCTAGGTAACCTAGATATTCCTAGTGCCCGTTAGTTATCGTAGATAGTCCTTGTGCCCACTAGGGGACGTACATAGTACAAGTGCCCGCTAGGTAACCTAGATAGTCCAAGTGCCCACTAGGATATGTACATAGTCCAAGTGCCCGCTAGGTAACCTAGATAGTCTAAGTGCCGGCTAGATAACCTACATAGTCCAAGGGCACGCTAGTTAACCTACATAGTCCACGTGCCCGCTAAGGGACGTAAATAGTCCAAGTGCCCGCTAAGGAACCTACATAGTCCAAGTGCCCGTTAGGGAACCTAGTTAGTCCAAGTGCCCACTAGGGAACCTGCATCATCCAAGTGCCCGGTAGTTAATCTAGATAGTCCATGTGCCCGCTAGTTAACCAAGATAGTCCAAGTGCCCGGTAGATAACCTAGATCGTCCAAGTGCCCGCTAGTTAACCTACATAGTCCAAGGTCCGCTACTTAACCTAGATAGTCCAAGTGCCCGCTAGTTAACCTAGATAGTCAAAGGGCCCGCTAGGGGATGTACATAGTCCAAGTGCCCGCTAGGTAACCTAGATAGTCCAAGTGCCCGTTAGCTAACCTAGATAGTCCAAGTGCCTGCTAGTTAACCTAGATAGTCCAAGTGCCCGCTAGGTTACCTACATAGTCCTAGTTCCCGCTAGGTAACCTAGATAGTCCTAGTGCCCGTTACCTAACATAGATCGTCCAAGTGCCCGCTAGGCAACCTACATAGTCCAAGTGCCCGTTCGTTAACCTAGAAATCCATGTCGCCCCTAGGTAACCTAGACAGTCCAAGTGCCCGCTAGGTTACCTGCATAGTCCAAGTGCCCGTTAGGTAACCTAGATAGTCCAAGTGCCCGCTAGGTGACCTAAATAGTCAAAGTGCCCGCTATGTAACCTAGATAGTCCAAGTTCCTTTTAGCTAACCTAGATAGTCCAAGTGCCCGCTAGGTAACCTACATAGTCCAAGGACCCGCTCCTTAACCTATTTCGTCCAAGTGTCCGCTAGTTAACCTACATAGTCCAAGTGCCCGCTAAATAACCAAGATAGTCAAAGTGCCCGCTAGGTAACCTACATAGTCCAAGTTCCCACTAGGTAACCTAGATAGTCCAAGTGCCCGTTACATAACCTAGATAGTCCAAGTGCCCGTTAGGTAACCTACATAGTCCAAATGCCCGCTAGTAACCTACATAGTCCAAATGCCTGATAGGGAACCACACATAGTCAAAGTGCCACTAGGTAACCTACATAGTCAAAGTGCCTGCTAGGTAACCTAGATAGTCCAAGTTCCTGTTAGCTAACCTAGATAGTCTAAGTGCCCGCTAGGTAACCTACATAGTCTAAGGGCCCGCTCGTTAACCTAGTTCGTCCAAGTGCCTGCTAGGTTACCTGCAAAGCCCTAGTGCCCGTTAGGTAACCTAGATAGTCCAAGTGCCCGCTAGGTAACCTATATAGTCCAAGTGACCGCTAGGTAGCCTAGATAGTCCAAGTTCCCGTTAGCTAACATACGTAGTCCATGTGCCCGCTAGGTAACCTACATAGTCCAAGTGCCCGTTCATTAACCTAGATATTCCAAGTGCCCGCTAGGTAACTTAGACAGTCCAAGTGCCTGCTAGGTCACCTACATAGTCCAAGTCCCCGTTCGCTAACGTAGATAGTCCAAGTGCCCGCTAGGTGACCTAAATAGTCAAAGTGCCCGCTATGTAACCTAGATAGTCCAAGTTCCTGTTAGCTAACCTAGATAGTCCAAGTGCCCGCTAGGTAACCTACATAGTCCAAGGACCCGCTCCTTAACCTATTTCGTCCAAGTGTCCGCTAGTTAACCTACATAGTCCAAGTGCCCGCTAAATAACCAAGATAGTCAAAGTGCCCGCTAGGTAACCTACATAGTCCAAGTTCCCACTAGGTAACCTAGATAGTCCAAGTGCCCGTTACATAACCTAGATAGTCCAAGTGCCCGTTAGGTAACCTACATAGTCCAAATGCCCGCTAGTAACCTACATAGTCCAAATGCCTGATAGGGAACCACACATAGTCAAAGTGCCACTAGGTAACCTACATAGTCAAAGTGCCTGCTAGGTAACCTAGATAGTCCATGTTCCTGTTAGCTAACCTAGATAGTCTAAGTGCCCGCTAGGTAACCTACATAGTCTAAGGGCCCGCTCGTTAATCTAGTTCGTCCAAGTGCCTGCTAGGTTACCTGCAAAGTCCTAGTGCCCGTTAGGTAACCTAGATAGTCCAAGTGCCCGCTAGGTAACCTACATAGTCCAAGTGACCGCTAGGTAGCCTAGATAGTCCAAGTTCCCGTTAGCTAACATACATAGTCCATGTGCCCGCTAGGTAACCTACATAGTCCAAGTGCCCGTTCATTAACCTAGATATTCCAAGTGCCCGCTAGGTAACTTAGACAGTCCAAGTGCCTGCTAGGTCACCTACATAGTCCAAGTCCCCGTTCGCTAACCTAGATAGTGCAAGTGCCTGCTAGGTAAGCTACATAGTCCAAATGCCTGCTGGTTAACCTAGATCGTCCAAGTGCCCGCTAGTTAACCTACATAGTCCAAGGGCCCACTAGTTAACCTAGATCATCCAAATGTCCTGTAGGTAACCTACATAGTCCAAGTGCCCGCTACGTAACCTAGATAGTCGAAGTGCCCGTTAGGTAACCTAGATAGTCCAAGTGCCCGCTAGGTAACCTACATATTCCAAGTGCCCGCTAGGTAACCTAGATAGTCCAAGTGCCCGTTTGCTAACACACATAATCCAAGAGCTCGCTAGGTAACCTACATAGTCCAAGTGCCCGTTCGTTAACCTAGATAGTCCAAGTGCCCGCTAGGTAACCTAGACAGTACAAGTGCCTGCTAGGTCACCTACATAGTCCAATTCCCCGTTCGCTAACCTAGATAGTCCAAGTGCCCGCTAGGTAAACTACATAGTCCAAGTGCCCGCTAGGTAAGCTACAAGTCCAAGGGCCCGCTAGTTAACCTACATAGTCCAAGGACTCGCTAGTTAACCTTGATAGTCCAAGTGGCGGCTAGTTACCCTAGCTCGTACAAGTGCCCGCTAGTTAACCTAGACTGTCCAAGTTCCCGCTAGTTAACCTACATAGTCCAAGGGCCCACTAGTTAATCTAGACCATCCTAATGTCCTCTAGTTCACCTACATAGTCCAAGTGCCCGCTACGTAACCTAGATAGTCCAAGTGCCCGCTAGGTAACCTACATAGTCCAAGTGCCCATTAGCTAACATACATAGTCCAAGTGCCCCTTAGCTAACATACATAGTCCAAGTGCCTGCTAGGTAACCTACATAGTCCAAGTGCCCGTTCGTTAACCTAGATAGTCCAAGTGACCGCTAGGTAACCTAGACAGTCCAAGTGCCTGCTAGGTAACATACAAAGTCCAAGTCCCCGTTCGCCAACCTAGGTAGTCCAAGTGCCCTCTAGGTAACCTACATAGTCCAAGGGCCCGCTAGGTAACCTAGATAGTCCAAGTGCCCACTAGGTAACCTACATAGTCCAAGTGTCCTCTAGGTAACCTATATAGTCCAAGTGCTCGCTAGGTAACCATCAAGTCCAAGGGACCGCTAGTTAACCTACATAGTCCAAGGGCCCGCCAGTTAACCTAGATAGTCCAAGTGCCCGCTAGAGAACCTGCATCGTCCAAGTGCCCGCTAGTTAACCTACATAGTCCAAGTGCCCGCTAGTTAACCTACATATTCCAAGGGCCCGGTAGGTAACCTAGATATTCAAAGTTGCTGTTAGCTAACCCACAAAGTCCAAGTGCCCGCTAGGTTACCTACATAGTCCAAGTGGCCGCTAGGTAACCTAGATAGACCAAGTGCCCGCTAGGTAACCTAGATAGTCCAAGTGCCCGTTAGGTAACCTACATAGTCCAAGGGCCCTCTAGGTAACCTATATAGTCAAAGTTCCCGCTAGGTAACCTAGATAGTCCAAGTGCCCATTAGGTAACCTAGATAGTCCAAGTGCCCGCTAGGTAACCTACATAGTTCAAGTGACCGCTAGGTAACCTACATAGTCCAAGTGCCCGTTCGTTAACCTAGATAGTCCAAGTGCCCGCTAGGTAACCTAGACAGTACAAGTGCCTGCTAGGTCACCTACATAGTCCAAGTCCCCGTTCGCTAACCTAGATAGTCCAAATGCCCGCTAGGTAACCTACATAATCCAAGTGCCCGCTAGGTAAGCTACAAGTCCAAGGGCCCGCTAGTTAACCTACATAGTCCAAGGACTCGCTAGTTAACCTTGATAGTCCAAGTGCCGGCTAGTTAACCTAGATCGTACAAGTGCCCGCTAGTTAACCTAGATTGTCCAAGTTCCCGCTAGTTAACCTACATAGTCCAAGGGCCCACTAGTTAATCTAGACCATCCTAATGTCCTCTAGTTCACCTACATAGTCCAAGTGCCCGCTACGTAACCTAGATAGTCCAAGTGCCCGCTAGGTAACCTACATAGTCCAAGTGCCCATTAGCTAACATACATAGTCCAAGTGCCCGTTAGCGAACATACATAGTCCAAGTGCCTGCTCGGTAACCTACATAGTCCAAGTGCCCGTTCGTTAACCTAGATAGTCCAAGTGACCGCTAGGTAACCTAGACAATCCAAGTGCCTGCTAGGTAACATACAAAGTCCAAGTCCCCGTTCGCCAACCTAGGTATTCCAAGTGCCCTCTAGGTAACCTACATAGTTCAAGTGCCCGCTAGGTAACCTAGATAGTCCAAGTCCCCGTTCGCTAATCTAGATAGTCCAAATGCCCGCTAGGTAACCTACATAGTCCAAGTGCCCGCTAGGTAAGCTACAAGTCCAAGAGCCCGCTAGTTAACCTACATAGTCCAAGGGCTCGCTAGTTAACCTTGATAGTCCAAGTGCCGGCTAGTTAACCTAGATCGTCCAAAGGCCCTCTAGTTAACCTAGATCGTCCATGTGCCCGCTAGTTAACCTTCATCGTCCAATTCCCTGCTAGTTAACCTATATGGTCCAAGGGCACGCAAGGGAACCTAGATAATCCAATTTCCTATTAGCTAACCTAGATAGTCCAAGTGCCCCTAGGTAACCTACATAGTACAAGTGCCCATTCATTAACCTAGATAGTCCAAGTGCCCGCTAGGTAACCTAGACAGTCTAGTGCCCGCTAGGTTACCTACATAGTCCAAGTGCCCGCTAGGTAACCTAGATAGTCCATGTGCCCGCTAGTTAACCTGGATAGTCCTAGTGCACGTTAGTTATCCTAGATAGTCCAAGTGCCCTCTAGGGGACGTACACAGTCCAAGTGCCCCCTAGGTAACCTAGATAGTCCAAGTGCCCGCTAGGGTATGTACATAGTCCAAGTGCCTGCTAGGTAACCTAGATAGTCTAAGTGCCCGCTAGTTAACCTACATAGTCCAAGTGCCCGTTCGTTAACCTAGATCGTCCAAGTGTCCGCCAGTTAACCTACATAGTCCAAGTTCCTGTTAGGTAACATAGATAGTCCAAGTGCCCGCTAGGTAACCTATATAGTCCAAGTGCCCGCTAGGTAACCTAGATATTCCAAGTTCCTGTTCGCTAACTTAGATACTCCAAGTGCCCGCTAGGTAACCTACATAGTCCAAGTGCCCATTCGTTAACCTAGATAGTCCAAGTGCCCGCTAGTTAACCTAGACTGTCCAAGTGCCCGCTAGGTAACCTACATAGTCCCAGCGCACGCTAGGTAAACTATATAGTCCAAGTGCCCATTAGGTAACCTACATAGTCCAAGTGCCCGCTAGGTAACCTACATAGTCCAAGTTCCCGCTCGAAAACCTAGATAGTCCAAGTGCCCGGTAGGTAACCTACAAAGTCCAAGTGCCTGCTAGGTAATCTATATAGTCCAAATGCCCACTATGGCACCCACATAGTCCAAGTGCCCGCTAAGTAACCTATATAGTCCAAGTGCCCGTTAGCTAACCTAGATAGTCCAAGGGTCAACTAGTTAACCTACATAGTTCAAGGGCCCACTAGGTAACCTAGCTAAAACAAGTGCCCGCTAGTTAACCTATATCGTCCAAGTGCTCACTAGTTAACCTAGATTGTCCAAGTACCCGATAGTTAACGACATAGTGCAAGGGCTCGCTAGTTAACCTAGATCGTCCAAGTGTCCGCTATTAAACCTACATAGTCCAAGGGCCCGCTAGTTGACCTAGATAGACCAGGTGCCCGCTAGTTAACCTAGATAGTCCGAGTGCCCGTTAATTATCCTAAATAGTCCAAGTGCCCACTAGGGAACGTACATAGTCCAAGTGCCCGCTAGGTAACCTAGATATTCCTAGTGCCCGTTAGTTATCGTAGATAGTCCTTGTGCCCACTAGGGGACGTACATAGTACAAGTGCCCGCTAGGTAACCTAGATAGTCCAAGTGCCCACTAGGATATGTACATAGTCCAAGTGCCCGCTAGGTAACCTAGATAGTCTAAGTGCCGGCTAGATAACCTACATAGTCCAAGGGCACGCTAGTTAACCTACATAGTCCACGTGCCCGCTAAGGGACGTAAATAGTCCAAGTGCCCGCTAAGGAACCTACATAGTCCAAGTGCCCGTTAGGGAACCTAGTTAGTCCAAGTGCCCACTAGGGAACCTGCATCATCCAAGTGCCCGGTAGTTAATCTAGATAGTCCATGTGCCCGCTAGTTAACCAAGATAGTCCAAGTGCCCGGTAGATAACCTAGATCGTCCAAGTGCCCGCTAGTTAACCTACATAGTCCAAGGTCCGCTACTTAACCTAGATAGTCCAAGTGCCCGCTAGTTAACCTAGATAGTCAAAGGGCCCGCTAGGGGATGTACATAGTCCAAGTGCCCGCTAGGTAACCTAGATAGTCCAAGTGCCCGTTAGCTAACCTAGATAGTCCAAGTGCCTGCTAGTTAACCTAGATAGTCCAAGTGCCCGCTAGGTTACCTACATAGTCCTAGTTCCCGCTAGGTAACCTAGATAGTCCTAGTGCCCGTTACCTAACATAGATCGTCCAAGTGCCCGCTAGGCAACCTACATAGTCCAAGTGCCCGTTCGTTAACCTAGAAATCCATGTCGCCCCTAGGTAACCTAGACAGTCCAAGTGCCCGCTAGGTTACCTGCATAGTCCAAGTGCCCGTTAGGTAACCTAGATAGTCCAAGTGCCCGCTAGGTGACCTAAATAGTCAAAGTGCCCGCTATGTAACCTAGATAGTCCAAGTTCCTTTTAGCTAACCTAGATAGTCCAAGTGCCCGCTAGGTAACCTACATAGTCCAAGGACCCGCTCCTTAACCTATTTCGTCCAAGTGTCCGCTAGTTAACCTACATAGTCCAAGTGCCCGCTAAATAACCAAGATAGTCAAAGTGCCCGCTAGGTAACCTACATAGTCCAAGTTCCCACTAGGTAACCTAGATAGTCCAAGTGCCCGTTACATAACCTAGATAGTCCAAGTGCCCGTTAGGTAACCTACATAGTCCAAATGCCCGCTAGTAACCTACATAGTCCAAATGCCTGATAGGGAACCACACATAGTCAAAGTGCCACTAGGTAACCTACATAGTCAAAGTGCCTGATAGGTAACCTAGATAGTCCAAGTTCCTGTTAGCTAACCTAGATAGTCTAAGTGCCCGCTAGGTAACCTACATAGTCTAAGGGCCCGCTCGTTAACCTAGTTCGTCCAAGTGCCTGCTAGGTTACCTGCAAAGCCCTAGTGCCCGTTAGGTAACCTAGATAGTCCAAGTGCCCGCTAGGTAACCTACATAGTCCAAGTGACCGCTAGGTAGCCTAGATAGTCCAAGTTCCCGTTAGCTAACATACATAGTCCCATGTGCCCGCTAGGTAACCTACATAGTCCAAGTGCCCGTTCATTAACCTAGATATTCCAAGTGCCCGCTAGGTAACTTAGACAGTCCAAGTGCCTGCTAGGTCACCTACATAGTCCAAGTCCCCGTTCGCTAACCTAGATAGTCCAAGTGCCCGCTAGGTGACCTAAATAGTCAAAGTGCCCGCTATGTAACCTAGATAGTCCAAGTTCCTGTTAGCTAACCTAGATAGTCCAAGTGCCCGCTAGGTAACCTACATAGTCCAAGGACCCGCTCCTTAACCTATTTCGTCCAAGTGTCCGCTAGTTAACCTACATAGTCCAAGTGCCCGCTAAATAACCAAGATAGTCAAAGTGCCCGCTAGGTAACCTACATAGTCCAAGTTCCCACTAGGTAACCTAGATAGTCCAAGTGCCCGTTACATAACCTAGATAGTCCAAGTGCCCCGTTAGGTAACCTACATAGTCCAAATGCCCGCTAGTAACCTACATAGTCCAAATGCCTGATAGGGAACCACACATAGTCAAAGTGCCACTAGGTAACCTACATAGTCAAAGTGCCTGCTAGGTAACCTAGATAGTCCAAGTTCCTGTTAGCTAACCTAGATAGTCTAAGTGCCCGCTAGGTAACCTACATAGTCTAAGGGCCCGCTCGTTAATCTAGTTCGTCCAAGTGCCTGCTAGGTTACCTGCAAAGTCCTAGTGCCCGTTAGGTAACCTAGATAGTCCAAGTGCCCGCTAGGTAACCTACATAGTCCAAGTGACCGCTAGGTAGCCTAGATAGTCCAAGTTCCCGTTAGCTAACATACATAGTCCATGTGCCCGCTAGGTAACCTACATAGTCCAAGTGCCCGTTCATTAACCTAGATATTCCAAGTGCCCGCTAGGTAACTTAGACAGTCCAAGTGCCTGCTAGGTCACCTACATAGTCCAAGTCCCCGTTCGCTAACCTAGATAGTGCAAGTGCCTGCTAGGTAACCTACATAGTCCAAATGCCTGCTGGTTAACCTAGATCGTCCAAGTGCCCGCTAGTTAACCTACATAGTCCAAGGGCCCACTAGTTAACCTAGATCATCCAAATGTCCTGTAGGTAACCTACATAGTCCAAGTGCCCGCTACGTAACCTAGATAGTCGAAGTGCCCGTTAGGTAACCTAGATAGTCCAAGTGCCCGCTAGGTAACCTACATATTCCAAGTGCCCGCTAGGTAACCTAGATAGTCCAAGTGCCCGTTTGCTAACACACATAATCCAAGAGCTCGCTAGGTAACCTACATAGTCCAAGTGCCCGTTCGTTAACCTAGATAGTCCAAGTGCCCGCTAGGTAACCTAGACAGTACAAGTGCCTGCTAGGTCACCTACATAGTCCAATTCCCCGTTCGCTAACCTAGATAGTCCAAGTGCCCGCTAGGTAAACTACATAGTCCAAGTGCCCGCTAGGTAAGCTACAAGTCCAAGGGCCCGCTAGTTAACCTACATAGTCCAAGGACTCGCTAGTTAACCTTGATAGTCCAAGTGGCGGCTAGTTACCCTAGCTCGTACAAGTGCCCGCTAGTTAACCTAGACTGTCCAAGTTCCCGCTAGTTAACCTACATAGTCCAAGGGCCCACTAGTTAATCTAGACCATCCTAATGTCCTCTAGTTCACCTACATAGTCCAAGTGCCCGCTACGTAACCTAGATAGTCCAAGTGCCCGCTAGGTAACCTACATAGTCCAAGTGCCCATTAGCTAACATACATAGTCCAAGTGCCCCTTAGCTAACATACATAGTCCAAGTGCCTGCTAGGTAACCTACATAGTCCAAGTGCCCGTTCGTTAACCTAGATAGTCCAAGTGACCGCTAGGTAACCTAGACAGTCCAAGTGCCTGCTAGGTAACATACAAAGTCCAAGTCCCCGTTCGCCAACCTAGGTAGTCCAAGTGCCCTCTAGGTAACCTACATAGTCCAAGGGCCCGCTAGGTAACCTAGATAGTCCAAGTGCCCACTAGGTAACCTACATAGTCCAAGTGTCCTCTAGGTAACCTATATAGTCCAAGTGCTCGCTAGGTAACCATCAAGTCCAAGGGACCGCTAGTTAACCTACATAGTCCAAGGGCCCGCCAGTTAACCTAGATAGTCCAAGTGCCCGCTAGAGAACCTGCATCGTCCAAGTGCCCGCTAGTTAACCTACATAGTCCAAGTGCCCGCTAGTTAACCTACATATTCCAAGGGCCCGGTAGGTAACCTAGATATTCAAAGTTGCTTTTAGCTAACCCACAAAGTGCAAGTGCCCGCTAGGTTACCTACATAGTCCAAGTGGCCGCTAGGTAACCTAGATAGACCAAGTGCCCGCTAGGTAACCTAGATAGTCCAAGTGCCCGTTAGGTAACCTACATAGTCCAAGGGCCCTCTAGGTAACCTATATAGTCAAAGTTCCCGCTAGGTAACCTAGATAGTCCAAGTGCCCATTAGGTAACCTAGATAGTCCAAGTGCCCGCTAGGTAACCTACATAGTTCAAGTGCCCGCTAGGTAACCTACATAGTCCAAGTGCCCGTTCGTTAACCTAGATAGTCCAAGTGCCCGCTAGGTAACCTAGACAGTACAAGTGCCTGCTAGGTCACCTACATAGTCCAAGTCCCCGTTCGCTAACCTAGATAGTCCAAATGCCCGCTAGGTAACCTACATAATCCAAGTGCCCGCTAGGTAAGCTACAAGTCCAAGGGCCCGCTAGTTAACCTACATAGTCCAAGGACTCGCTAGTTAACCTTGATAGTCCAAGTGCCGGCTAGTTAACCTAGATCGTACAAGAGCCCGCTAGTTAACCTAGATTGTCCAAGTTCCCGCTAGTTAACCTACATAGTCCAAGGGCCCACTAGTTAATCTAGACCATCCTAATGTCCTCTAGTTCACCTACATAGTCCAAGTGCCCGCTACGTAACCTAGATAGTCCAAGTGCCCGCTAGGTAACCTACATAGTCCAAGTGCCCATTAGCTAACATACATAGTCCAAGTGCCCGTTAGCGAACATACATAGTCCAAGTGCCTGCTCGGTAACCTACATAGTCCAAGTGCCCGTTCGTTAACCTAGATAGTCCAAGTGACCGCTAGGTAACCTAGACAATCCAAGTGCCTGCTAGGTAACATACAAAGTCCAAGTCCCCGTTCGCCAACCTAGGTATTCCAAGTGCCCTCTAGGTAACCTACATAGTTCAAGTGCCCGCTAGGTAACCTAGATAGTCCAAGTCCCCGTTCGCTAATCTAGATAGTCCAAATGCCCGCTAGGTAACCTACATAGTCCAAGTGCCCGCTAGGTAAGCTACAAGTCCAAGAGCCCGCTAGTTAACCTACATAGTCCAAGGGCTCGCTAGTTAACCTTGATAGTCCAAGTGCCGGCTAGTTAACCTAGATCGTCCAAAGGCCCTCTAGTTAACCTAGATCGTCCATGTGCCCGCTAGTTAACCTTCATCGTCCAATTCCCTGCTAGTTAACCTATATGGTCCAAGGGCACGCAAGGGAACCTAGATAATCCAATTTCCTATTAGCTAACCTAGATAGTCCAAGTGCCCCTAGGTAACCTACATAGTACAAGTGCCCATTCATTAACCTAGATAGTCCAAGTGCCCGCTAGGTAACCTAGACAGTCTAGTGCCCGCTAGGTTACCTACATAGTCCAAGTGCCCGCTAGGTAACCTAGATAGTCCATGTGCCCGCTAGTTAACCTGGATAGTCCTAGTGCACGTTAGTTATCCTAGATAGTCCAAGTGCCCTCTAGGGGACGTACACAGTCCAAGTGCCCCCTAGGTAACCTAGATAGTCCAAGTGCCCGCTAGGGTATGTACATAGTCCAAGTGCCTGCTAGGTAACCTAGATAGTCTAAGTGCCCGCTAGTTAACCTACATAGTCCAAGTGCCCGTTCGTTAACCTAGATCGTCCAAGTGTCCGCCAGTTAACCTACATAGTCCAAGTTCCTGTTAGGTAACATAGATAGTCCAAGTGCCCGCTAGGTAACCTATATAGTCCAAGTGCCCGCTAGGTAACCTAGATATTCCAAGTTCCTGTTCGCTAACTTAGATACTCCAAGTGCCCGCTAGGTAACCTACATAGTCCAAGTGCCCATTCGTTAACCTAGATAGTCCAAGTGCCCGCTAGTTAACCTAGACTGTCCAAGTGCCCGCTAGGTAACCTACATAGTCCCAGCGCACGCTAGGTAAACTATATAGTCCAAGTGCCCATTAGGTAACCTACATAGTTCAAGTGCCCGCTAGGTAACCTACATAGTCCAAGTTCCCGCTCGAAAACCTAGATAGTCCAAGTGCCCGGTAGGTAACCTACAAAGTCCAAGTGCCTGCTAGGTAATCTATATAGTCCAAATGCCCACTATGGCACCCACATAGTCCAAGTGCCCGCTAAGTAACCTATATAGTCCAAGTGCCCGTTAGCTAACCTAGATAGTCCAAGGGTCAACTAGTTAACCTACATAGTTCAAGGGCCCACTAGGTAACCTAGCTAAAACAAGTGCCCGCTAGTTAACCTATATCGTCCAAGTGCTCACTAGTTAACCTAGATTGTCCAAGTACCCGATAGTTAACGACATAGTGCAAGGGCTCGCTAGTTAACCTAGATCGTCCAAGTGTCCGCTATTAAACCTACATAGTCCAAGGGCCCGCTAGTTGACCTAGATAGACCAGGTGCCCGCTAGTTAACCTAGATAGTCCGAGTGCCCGTTAATTATCCTAAATAGTCCAAGTGCCCACTAGGGAACGTACATAGTCCAAGTGCCCGCTAGGTAACCTAGATATTCCTAGTGCCCGTTAGTTATCGTAGATAGTCCTTGTGCAACCTAGGGGACGTACATAGTACAAGTGCCCGCTAGGTAACCTAAATAGTCCAAGTGCCCACTAGGATATGTACATAGTCCAAGTGCCCGCTAGGTAACCTAGATAGTCTAAGTGCCGGCTAGATAACCTACATAGTCCAAGGGCACGCTAGTTAACCTACATAGTCCACGTGCCCGCTAAGGGACGTAAATAGTCCAAGTGCCCGCTAAGGAACCTACATAGTCCAAGTGCCCGTTAGGGAACCTAGTTAGTCCAAGTGCCCACTAGGGAACCTGCATCATCCAAGTGCCCGGTAGTTAATCTAGATAGTCCATGTGCCCGCTAGTTAACCAAGATAGTCCAAGTGCCCGGTAGATAACCTAGATCGTCCAAGTGCCCGCTAGTTAACCTACATAGTCCAAGGTCCGCTACTTAACCTAGATAGTCCAAGTGCCCGCTAGTTAACCTAGATAATCAAAGGGCCCGCTAGGGGATGTACATAGTCCAAGTGCCCGCTAGGTATCCTAGATAGTCCAAGTGCCCGTTAGCTAACCTAGATAGTCCAAGTGCCCGCTAGTTAACCTAGATAGTCCAAGTGCCCGCTAGGTTACCTACATAGTCCTAGTTCCCGCTAGGTAACCTAGATAGTCCTAGTGCCCGTTACCTAACATAGATCGTCCAAGTGCCCGCTAGGCAACCTACATAGTCCAAGTGCCCGTTCGTTAACCTAGAAATCCATGTCGCCCCTAGGTAACCTAGACAGTCCAAGTGCCCGCTAGGTTACCTGCATAGTCCAAGTGCCCGTTAGGTAACCTAGATAGTCCAAGTGCCCGCTAGGTGACCTAAATAGTCAAAGTGCCCGCTATGTAACCTAGATAGTCCAAGTTCCTGTTAGCTAACCTAGATAGTCCAAGTGTCCGCTAGGTAACCTCCATAGTCCAAGGACCCGCTTCTTAACCTATTTCGTCCAAGTGTCCGCTAGTTAACCTACATAGTCCAAGTGCCCGCTAAATAACCAAGATAGTCAAAGTGCCCGCTAGGTAACCTACATAGTCCAAGTTCCCACTAGGTAACCTAGATAGTCCAAGTGCCCGTTACATAACCTAGATAGTCCAAGTGCCCGTTAGGTAACCTACATAGTCCAAATGCCCGCTAGTAACCTACATAGTCCAAATGCCTGATAGGGAACCACACATAGTCAAAGTGCCACTAGGTAACCTACATAGTCAAAGTGCCTGCTAGGTAACCTAGATAGTCCAAGTTCCTGTTAGCTAACCTAGATAGTCTAAGTGCCCGCTAGGTAACCTACATAGTCTAAGGGCCCGCTCGTTAATCTAGTTCGTCCAAGTGCCTGCTAGGTTACCTGCAAAGTCCTAGTGCCCGTTAGGTAACCTAGATAGTCCAAGTGCCCGCTAGGTAACCTACATAGTCCAAGTGACCGCTAGGTAGCCTAGATAGTCCAAGTTCCCGTTAGCTAACATACATAGTCCATGTGCCCGCTAGGTAACCTACATAGTCCAAGTGCCCGTTCATTAACCTAGATATTCCAAGTGCCCGCTAGGTAACTTAGACAGTCCAAGTGCCTGCTAGGTCACCTACATAGTCCAAGTCCCCGTTCGCTAACCTAGATAGTGCAAGTGCCTGCTAGGTAACCTACATAGTCCAAATGCCTGCTGGTTAACCTAGATCGTCCAAGTGCCCGCTAGTTAACCTACATAGTCCAAGGGCCCACTAGTTAACCTAGATCATCCAAATGTCCTGTAGGTAACCTACATAGTCCAAGTGCCCGCTACGTAACCTAGATAGTCGAAGTGCCCGTTAGGTAACCTAGATAGTCCAAGTGCCCGCTAGGTAACCTACATATTCCAAGTGCCCGCTAGGTAACCTAGATAGTCCAAGTGCCCGTTTGCTAACACACATAATCCAAGAGCTCGCTAGGTAACCTACATAGTCCAAGTGCCCGTTCGTTAACCTAGATAGTCCAAGTGCCCGCTAGGTAACCTAGACAGTACAAGTGCCTGCTAGGTCACCTACATAGTCCAATTCCCCGTTCGCTAACCTAGATAGTCCAAGTGCCCGCTAGGTAAACTACATAGTCCAAGTGCCCGCTAGGTAAGCTACAAGTCCAACGGCCCGCTAGTTAACCTACATAGTCCAAGGACTCGCAAGTTAACCTTGATAGTCCAAGTGGCGGCTAGTTACCCTAGCTCGTACAAGTGCCCGCTAGTTAACCTAGACTGTCCAAGTTCCCGCTAGTTAACCTACATAGTCCAAGGGCCCACTAGTTAATCTAGACCATCCTAATGTCCTCTAGTTCACCTACATAGTCCAAGTGCCCGCTACGTAACCAAGATAGTCCAAGTGCCCGCTAGGTAACCTACATAGTCCAAGTGCCCATTAGCTAACATACATAGTCCAAGTGCCCCTTAGCTAACATACATAGTCCAAGTGCCTGCTAGGTAACCTACATAGTCCAAGTGCCCGTTCGTTAACCTAGATAGTCCAAGTGACCGCTAGGTAACCTAGACAGTCCAAGTGCCTGCTAGGTAACATACAAAGTCCAAGTCCCCGTTCGCCAACCTAGGTAGTCCAAGTGCCCTCTAGGTAACCTACATAGTCCAAGGGCCCGCTAGGTAACCTAGATAGTCCAAGTGCCCACTAGGTAACCTACATAGTCCAAGTGTCCTCTAGGTAACCTATATAGTCCAAGTGCTCGCTAGGTAACCATCAAGTCCAAGGGACCGCTAGTTAACCTACATAGTCCAAGGGCCCGCCAGTTAACCTAGATAGTCCAAGTGCCCGCTAGAGAACCTGCATCGTCCAAGTGCCCGCTAGTTAACCTACATAGTCCAAGTGCCCGCTAGTTAACCTACATATTCCAAGGGCCCGGTAGGTAACCTAGATATTCAAAGTTGCTGTTAGCTAACCCACAAAGTCCAAGTGCCCGCTAGGTTACCTACATAGTCCAAGTGGCCGCTAGGTAACCTAGATAGACCAAGTGCCCGCTAGGTAACCTAGATAGTCCAAGTGCCCGTTAGGTAACCTACATAGTCCAAGGGCCCTCTAGGTAACCTATATAGTCAAAGTTCCCGCTAGGTAACCTAGATAGTCCAAGTGCCCATTAGGTAACCTAGATAGTCCAAGTGCCCGCTAGGTAACCTACATAGTTCAAGTGCCCGCTAGGTAACCTACATAGTCCAAGTGCCCGTTCGTTAACCTAGATAGTCCAAGTGCCCGCTAGGTAACCTAGACAGTACAAGTGCCTGCTAGGTCACCTACATAGTCCAAGTCCCCGTTCGCTAACCTAGATAGTCCAAATGCCCGCTAGGTAACCTACATAGTCCAAGTGCCCGCTAGGTAAGGTACAAGTCCAAGGGCCCGCTAGTTAACCTACATAGTCCAAGGACTCGCTAGTTAACCTTGATAGTCCAAGTGCCGGCTAGTTAACCTAGATCGTACAAGTGCCCGCTAGTTAACCTAGATTGTCCAAGTTCCCGCTAGTTAACCTACATAGTCCAAGGGCCCACTAGTTAATCTAGACCATCCTAATGTCCTCTAGTTCACCTACATAGTCCAAGTGCCCGCTACGTAACCTAGATAGTCCAAGTGCCCGCTAGGTAACCTACATAGTCCAAGTGCCCATTAGCTAACATACATAGTCCAAGTGCCCGTTAGCGAACATACATAGTCCAAGTGCCTGCTCGGTAACCTACATAGTCCAAGTGCCCGTTCGTTAACCTAGATAGTCCAAGTGACCGCTAGGTAACCTAGACAATCCAAGTGCCTGCTAGGTAACATACAAAGTCCAAGTCCCCGTTCGCCAACCTAGGTAGTCCAAGTGCCCTCTAGGTAACCTACATAGTTCAAGTACCCGCTAGGTAACCTAGATAGTCCAAGTCCCCGTTCGCTAATCTAGATAGTCCAAATGCCCGCTAGGTAACCTTCATAGTCCAAGTGCCCGCTAGGTAAGCTACAAGTCCAAGAGCCCGCTAGTTAACCTACATAGTCCAAGGGCTCGCTAGTTAACCTTGATAGTCCAAGTGCCGGCTAGTTAACCTAGATCGTCCAAAGGCCCTCTAGTTAACCTAGATCGTCCAAGTGTCCGCCAGTTAACCTACATAGTCCAAGTTCCTGTTAGGTAACATAGATAGTCCAAGTGCCCGCTAGGTAACCTATATAGTCCAAGTGCCCGCTAGGTAACCTAGATATTCCAAGTTCCTGTTCGCTAACTTAGATACTCCAAGTGCCCGCTAGGTAACCTACATAGTCCAAGTGCCCATTCGTTAACCTAGATAGTCCAAGTGCCCGCTAGTTAACCTAGACTGTCCAAGTGCCCGCTAGGTAACCTACATAGTCCCAGCGCACGCTAGGTAAACTATATAGTCCAAGTGCCCATTAGGTAACCTACATAGTCCAAGTGCCCGCTAGGTAACCTACATAGTCCAAGTGCCCGCTCGAAAACCTAGATAGTCCAAGTGCCCGGTAGGTAACCTACAAAGTCCAAGTGCCTGCTAGGTAATCTATATAGTCCAAATGCCCACTATGGCACCCACATAGTCCAAGTGCCCGCTAAGTAACCTATATAGTCCAAGTGCCCGTTAGCTAACCTAGATAGTCCAAGGGTCAACTAGTTAACCTACATAGTTCAAGGGCCCACTAGGTAACCTAGCTAAAACAAGTGCCCGCTAGTTAACCTATATCGTCCAAGTGCTCACTAGTTAACCTAGATTGTCCAAGTACCCGATAGTTAACGACATAGTGCAAGGGCTCGCTAGTTAACCTAGATCGTCCAAGTGTCCGCTATTAAACCTACATAGTCCAAGGGCCCGCTAGTTGACCTAGATAGACCAGGTGCCCGCTAGTTAACCTAGATAGTCCGAGTGCCCGTTAATTATCCTAAATAGTCCAAGTGCCCACTAGGGAACGTACATAGTCCAAGTGCCCGCTAGGTAACCTAGATATTCCTAGTTCCCGTTAGTTATCGTAGATAGTCCTTGTGCCCACTAGGGGACGTACATAGTACAAGTGCCCGCTAGGTAACCTAGATAGTCCAAGTGCCCACTAGGATATGTACATAGTCCAAGTGCCCGCTAGGTAACCTAGATAGTCTAAGTGCCGGCTAGATAACCTACATAGTCCAAGGGCACGCTAGTTAACCTACATAGTCCACGTGCCCGCTAAGGGACGTAAATAGTCCAAGTGCCCGCTAAGGAACCTACATAGTCCAAGTGCCCGTTAGGTAACCTAGATAGTCCAAGTGCCCGCTAGGTGACCTAAATAGTCAAAGTGCCCGCTATGTAACCTAGATAGTCCAAGTTCCTTTTAGCTAACCTAGATAGTCCAAGTGCCCGCTAGGTAACCTACATAGTCCAAGGACCCGCTCCTTAACCTATTTCGTCCAAGTGTCCGCTAGTTAACCTACATAGTCCAAGTGCCCGCTAAATAACCAAGATAGTCAAAGTGCCCGCTAGGTAACCTACATAGTCCAAGTTCCCACTAGGTAACCTAGATAGTCCAAGTGCCCGTTACATAACCTAGATAGTCCAAGTGCCCGTTAGGTAACCTACATAGTACAAATGCCCGCTAGTAACCTACATAGTCCAAGTGCCTGTTCATTAACCTGATAGGGAACCTAAATGCCTGATAGGGAACCTACATAGTCCAAGTGCCACTAGGTAACCTACATAGTCAAAGTGCCTGCTAGGTAACCTAGATAGTCCAAGTTCCTGTTAGCTAACCTAGATAGTCTAAGTGCCCGCTAGGTAACCTACATAGTCTAAGGGCCCGCTCGTTAACCTAGTTCGTCCAAGTGCCTGCTAGGTTACCTGCAAAGCCCTAGTGCCCGTTAGGTAACCTAGATAGTCCAAGTGCCCGCTAGGTAACCTACATAGTCCAAGTGACCGCTAGGTAGCCTAGATAGTCCAAGTTCCCGTTAGCTAACATACATAGTCCATGTGCCCGCTAGGTAACCTACATAGTCCAAGTGCCCGTTCATTAACCTAGATATTCCAAGTGCCCGCTAGGTAACTTAGACAGTCCAAGTGCCTGCTAGGTCACCTACATAGTCCAAGTCCCCGTTCGCTAACCTAGATAGTGCAAGTGCCTGCTAGGTAACCTACATAGTCCAAGTGCCTGCTGGTTAACCTAGATCGTCCAAGTGCCCGCTAGTTAACCTACATAGTCCAAGGGCCCACTAGTTAACCTAGATCATCCAAATGTCCTGTAGGTAACCTACATAGTCCAAGTGCCCGCTACGTAACCTAGATAGTCGAAGTGCCCGTTAGGTAACCTAGATAGTCCAAGTGCCCGCTAGGTAACCTACATATTCCAAGTGCCCGCTAGGTAACCTAGATAGTCCAAGTGCCCGTTTGCTAACACACATAATCTAAGAGCTGGCTAGGTAACCTACATAGTCCAAGTGCCCGTTCGTTAACCTAGATAGTTCAAGTGCCCACTAGGTAACCTAGACAGTACAATTGCCTGCTAGGTCACCTACATAGTCCAATTCCCCATTTGCTAACCTAGATAGTCCAAGTGCCCGCTAGGTAAACTACATAGTCCAAGTGCCCGCTAGGTAAGCTACAAGTCCAAGGGCCCGCTAGTTAACCTACATAGTCCAAGGACTCGCTAGTTAACCTTGATAGTCCAATTGGCGGCTAGTTAACCTAGATCGTACAAGTGCCCGCTAGTTAACCTAGATTGTCCAAGTGCCCGCTAGTTAACCTACATAGTCCAAGGGCCCACTAGTTAATCTAGACCATCCTAATGTCCTCTAGTTCACCTACATAGTCCAAGTGCCCGCTACGTAACCTAGATAGTCCAAGTGCCCGCTAGGTAACCTACATAGTCCAAGTGCCCATTAGCTAACATACATAGTCCAAGTGCCTGCTAGGTAACCTACATAGTCCAAGTGCCCGCTAGTTAACCTAGATCGTCCAAGTGTCCGTTAAGAAACCTAGATAGTCCAAGTGCCCGCTAGGTTACCTACATAGTCCTAGTTCCCGCTAAGTAACCTAGATAGTCCTAGTGCCCGCTAGGGTATGTACATAGTCCAAGTGCCCGCTAGGTAACCTAGATAGTCTAAGTGCCCGCTAGTTAACCTACATAGTCCAAGGGCCCGCTAGTTAACCACCATAGTCCAAGTGCCCGCTAAGGGACTTACATAGTCCAAGTGCCCGCTAGGGAACCTACAAAGTCCAAGTGCACGTTAGGGAACCTAGATAGTCCAAGTGCCCGCTAGAGAACCTGCATCGCCCAAGTGCCCGCTAGTTAACCTACATAGTCCAAGTGCCCGCTAGTTAACCTAGATCGTCCAAGTGCCCTTTAAGAAACCTAGATAGTCCAAGTGCCCGCTAGGTTACCTACATAGTCCTAGTTCCCGCTAGGTAACCTAGATAGTCCTAGTGCCCGTTACCTAACATAGATCGTCCAAGTGCCCGCTAGGCAACCTACATAGTCCAAGTGCCCGTTCGTTAACCTAGAAATCCATGTCGCCGCTAGGTAACCTAGACAGTCCAAGTGCCCGCTAGGTTACCTGCATAGTCCAAGTGCCGGTTAGGTAACCTAGATAGTCCAAGTGCCCGCTAGGTGACCTAAATAGTCAAAGTGCCCGCTATGTAACCTAGATAGTCCAAGTTCCTGTTAGCTAACCTAGATAGTCCAAGTGCCCGCTAGGTAACCTACATAGTCCAAGGACCCGCTCCTTAACCTATTTCGTCCAAGTGTCCGCTAGTTAACCTACATAGTCCAAGTGCCCGCTAAATAACCAAGATAGTCAAAGTGCCCGCTAGGTAACCTACATAGTCCAAGTTCCCACTAGGTAACCTAGATAGTCCAAGTGCCCGTTACATAACCTAGATAGTCCAAGTGCCCGTTAGGTAACCTACATAGTCCAAATGCCCGCTAGTAACCTACATAGTCCAAATGCCTGATAGGGAACCACACATAGTCCAAGTGCCTCTAGGTAACCTACATAGTCAAAGTGCCTGCTAGGTAACCTAGATAGTCCAAGTTCCTGTTAGCTAACCTAGATAGTCTAAGTGCCCGCTAGGTAACCTACATAGTCTAAGGGCCCGCTCGTTAATCTAGTTCGTCCAAGTGCCTGCTAGGTTACCTGCAAAGTCCTAGTGCCCGTTAGGTAACCTAGATAGTCCAAGTGCCCGCTAGGTAACCTACATAGTCCAAGTGACCGCTAGGTAGCCTAGATAGTCCAAGTTCCCGTTAGCTAACATACATAGTCCATGTGCCCGCTAGGTAACCTACATAGTCCAAGTGCCCGTTCATTAACCTAGATATTCCAAGTGCCCGCTAGGTAACTTAGACAGTCCAAGTGCCTGCTAGGTCACCTACATAGTCCAAGTCCCCGTTCGCTAACCTAGATAGTGCAAGTGCCTGCTAGGTAACCTACATAGTCCAAATGCCTGCTGGTTAACCTAGATCGTCCAAGTGCCCGCTAGTTAACCTACATAGTCCAAGGGCCCACTAGTTAACCTAGATCATCCAAATGTCCTGTAGGTAACCTACATAGTCCAAGTGCCCGCTACGTAACCTAGATAGTCGAAGTGCCCGTTAGGTAACCTAGATAGTCCAAGTGCCCGCTAGGTAACCTACATATTCCAAGTGCCCGCTAGGTAACCTAGATAGTCCAAGTGCCCGTTTGCTAACACACATAATCCAAGCGCTCGCTAGGTAACCTACATAGTCCAAGTGCCCGTTCGTTAACCTAGATAGTCCAAGTGCCCGCTAGGTAACCTAGACAGTACAAGTGCCTGCTAGGTCACCTACATAGTCCAATTCCCCGTTCGCTAACCTAGATAGTCCAAGTGCCCGCTAGGTAAACTACATAGTCCAAGTGCCCGCTAGGTAAGCTACAAGTCCAAGGGCCCGCTAGTTAACCTACATAGTCCAAGGACTCGCTAGTTAACCTTGATAGTCCAAGTGGCGGCTAGTTACCCTAGCTCGTACAAGTGCCCGCTAGTTAACCTAGATTGTCCAAGTTCCCGCTAGTTAACCTACATAGTCCAAGGGCCCACTAGTTAATCTAGACCATCCTAATGTCCTCTAGTTCACCTACATAGTCCAAGTGCCCGCTACGTAACCTAGATAGTCCAAGTGCCCGCTAGGTAACCTACATAGTCCAAGTGCCCATTAGCTAACATACATAGTCCAAGTGCCCGTTAGCTAACATGCATAGTCCAAGTGCCTGCTAGGTAACCTACATAGTCCAAGTGCCCGTTCGTTAACCTAGATAGTCCAAGTGACCGCTAGGTAACCTAGACAGTCCAAGTGCCTGCTAGGTAACATACAAAGTCCAAGTCACCGTTCGCCAACCTAGGTAGTCCAAGTGCCCTCTAGGTAACCTACATAGTCCAAGGGCCCGCTAGGTAACCTAGATAGTCCAAGTGCCCACTAGGTAACCTACATAGTCCAAGTGTCCTCTCGGTAACCTATATAGTCCAAGTGCTCGCTAGGTAACCATCAAGTCCAAGGGACCGCTAGTTAACCTACATAGTCCAAGGGCCCGCCAGTTAACCTAGATAGTCCAAGTGCCCGCTAGAGAACCTGCATCGTCCAAGTGCCCGCTAGTTAACCTACATAGTCCAAGTGCCCGCTAGTTAACCTACATATTCCAAGGGCCCGGTAGGTAACCTAGATATTCAAAGTTGCTGTTAGCTAACCCACAAAGTCCAAGTGCCCGCTAGGTTACCTACATAGTCCAAGTGGCCGCTAGGTAACCTAGATAGACCAAGTGCCCGCTAGGTAACCTAGATAGTCCAAGTGCCCGTTAGGTAACCTACATAGTCCAAGGGCCCTCTAGGTAACCTATATAGTCAAAGTTCCCGCTAGGTAACCTAGATAGTCCAAGTGCCCATTAGGTAACCTAGATAGTCCAAGTGCCCGCTAGGTAACCTACATAGTTCAAGTGCCCGCTAGGTAACCAACATAGTCCAAGTGCCCGTTCGTTAACCTAGATAGTCCAAGTGCCCGCTAGGTAACCTAGACAGTACAAGTGCCTGCTAGGTCACCTACATAGTCCAAGTCCCCGTTCGCTAACCTAGATAGTCCAAATGCCCGCTAGGTAACCTACATAGTCCAAGTGCCCGCTAGGTAAGCTACAAGTCCAAGGGCCCGCTAGTTAACCTACATAGTCCAAGGACTCGCTAGTTAACCTTGATAGTCCAAGTGCCGGCTAGTTAACCTAGATCGTACAAGTGCCCGCTAGTTAACCTAGATTGTCCAAGTTCCCGCTAGTTAACTTACATAGTCCAAGGGCCCACTAGTTAATCTAGACCATCCTAATGTCCTCTAGTTCACCTACATAGTCCAAGTGCCCGCTACGTAACCTAGATAGTCCAAGTGCCCGCTAGGTAACCTACATAGTCCAAGTGCCCATTAGCTAACATACATAGTCCAAGTGCCCGTTAGCTAACATACATAGTCCAAGTGCCTGCTCGGTAACCTACATAGTCCAAGTGCCCGTTCGTTAACCTAGATAGTCCAAGTGACCGCTAGGTAACCTAGACAATCCAAGTGCCTGCTAGGTAACATACAAAGTCCAAGTCCCCGTTCGCCAACCTAGGTAGTCCAAGTGCCCTCTAGGTAACCTACATAGTTCAAGTGCCCGCTAGGTAACCTAGATAGTCCAAGTCCCCGTTCGCTAATCTAGATAGTCCAAATGCCCGCTAGGTAACCTACATAGTCCAAGTGCCCGCTAGGTAAGCTACAAGTCCAAGGGCCCGCTAGTTAACCTACATAGTCCAAGGGCTCGCTAGTTAACCTTGATAGTCCAAGTGCCGGCTAGTTAACCTAGATCGTCCAAAGGCCCTCTAGTTAACCTAGATCGTCCATGTGCCCGCTAGTTAACCTTCATCGTCCAATTCCCTGCTAGTTAACCTATATGGTCCAAGGGCACGCAAGGTAACCTAGATAATCCAATTTCCTGTTAGCTTACCTAGATAGTCCAAGTGCCCCTAGGTAACCTATATAGTACAAGTGCCCATTCATTAACCTAGGTAGTCCAAGTGCCCGCTAGGTAACCTAGACACTCTAGTGCCCGCTAGGTTACCTACATAGTCCAAGTGCCCGCTAGGTAACCTAGATAGTCCATGTGCCCGCTAGTTAACCTGGATAGTCCTAGTGCACGTTAGTTATCCTAGATAGTCCAAGTGCCCTCTAGGGGACGTACACAGTCCAAGTGCCCCCTAGGTAACCTAGATAGTCCAAGTGCCCGCTAGGGTATGTACATAGTCCAAGTGCCTGCTAGGTAACCTAGATAGTCTAAGTGCCCGCTAGTTAACCTACATAGTCCAAGTGCCCGTTCGTTAACCTAGATCGTCCAAGTGTCCGCCAGTTAACCTACATAGTCCAAGTTCCTGTTACGTAACATAGATAGTCCAAGTGCCCGCTAGGTAACCTATATAGTCCAAGTGCCCGCTAGGTAACCTAGATATTCCAAGTTCCTGTTCGCTAACTTAGATACTCCAAGTGCCCGCTAGGTAACCTACATAGTCCAAGTGCCCATTCGTTAACCTAGATAGTCCAAGTGCCCGCTAGTTAACCTAGACTGTCCAAGTGCCCGCTAGGTAACCTACATAGTCCCAGCGCACGCTAGGTAAACTATATAGTCCAAGTGCCCATTAGGTAACCTACATAGTCCAAGTGCGCGCTAGGTAACCTACATAGTCCAAGTGCCCGCTCAAAAACCTAGATAGTCCAAGTGCCCGGTAGGTAACCTACAAAGTCCAAGTGCCTGCTAGGTAATCTATATAGTCCAAATGCCCACTATGGCACCCACATAGTCCAAGTGCCCGCTAAGTAAACTATATAGTCCAAGTGCCCGTTAGCTAACCTAGATAGTCCAAGGGTCAACTAGTTAACCTACATAGTTCAAGGGCCCACTAGGTAACCTAGCTAAAACAAGTGCCCGCTAGTTAACCTATTATCGTCCAAGTGCTCACTAGTTAACCTAGATTGTCCAAGTACCCGATAGTTAACGACATAGTGCAAGGGCTCGCTAGTTAACCTAGATCGTCCAAGTGTCCGCTATTAAACCTACATAGTCCAAGGGCCCGCTAGTTGACCTAGATAGACCAGGTGCCCGCTAGTTAACCTAGATAGTCCGAGTGCCCGTTAATTATCCTAAATAGTCCAAGTGCCCACTAGGAAACGTACATAGTCCAAGTGCCCGCTAGGTAACCTAGATATTCCTAGTGCCTGTTAGTTATCGTAGATAGTCCTTGTGCCCACTAGGGGACGTACATAGTACAAGTGCCCGCTAGGTAACCTAGATAGTCCAAGTGCCCACTAGGGTATGTACATAGTCCAAGTGCCCGCTAGGTAACCTAGATAGTCTAAGTGCCGGCTAGATAACCTACATAGTCCAAGGGCACGCTAGTTAACCTACATAGTCCACGTGCCCGCTAAGGGACGTAAATAGTCCAAGTGCCCGCTAAGGAACCTACATAGTCCAAGTGCCCGTTAGGGAACTTAGTTAGTCCAAGTGCCCACTAGGGAACCTGCATCATCCAAGTGCCCGGTAGTTAATCTAGATAGTCCATGTGCCCGCTTGTAAACCAAGATAGTCCAAGTGCCCGGTAGATAACCTAGATCGTCCAAGTGCCCGCTAGTTAACCTACATAGTCCAAGGTCCGCTACTTAACCTAGATAGTCCAAGTGCCCGCTAGTTAACCTAGATAGTCAAAGTGCCCGCTAGGGGACGTACATAGTCCAAGTGCCCGCTAGGTAACCTAGATAGTCCAAGTGCCCGTTAGCTAACCTAGATAGTCCAAGTGCCCGCTAGTTAACCTAGATAGTCCAAGTGCCCGCTTGTTAACCTAGGTAGTCCAAGTGCCCGCTAGTTAACCTTGATCGTCCAAGTGACCATTCGTTAACCTAGATATTCCAAGGGACCGCTAGTTAACCTACATAGTCCAAGAACCCGCAAGTTAACCTAGATAGTCCAAGTGCCCGCTAGTTAACCTACATAGTCCAAGTGCCCGCAAGGTAACCTAGATATTCCAATTTCCTGTTAGCTAACCTAGACAGTCCAGGTGCCCGCTAGGTACCCTAGACTGTCCAGTGCCCGCTAGGTTACCTACATAGTCCAAGTGCCCGCTAGGTAACCTAGATACACCAAGTGCCCGCTAGTTAACCTAGATAGTCCTAGTACCCGTTAGTTTTCCTAGATAGTAGCAGTTCCCACTAGGTGACGTACATAGTCCAAGTGCCCGCTAGGTAACCTAGATAGTCCAAGTACCCGCTAGGGTATGTACATAGTCCAAGTGCCAGCTAGGTAACCTAGATAGTCTAAGTGCCTGCTAGTTAACCTACATAGTCCAAGGGCCCGCAAGTTAACCTACATAGTCCAAGTGCCCGCTGAGGAACCTACATAGTCCAAGTGCCCGATAGGGAACCTACATATTCCAAGTGCCTGTTAGGGAACCTAGATAGTCCAAGTTCCCGTAGGGAACCTATATAGTCTAAGTGCCCGCTAGGGAACCTAAATAGTCAAAGTGCCCGCTAGGGAACCTGCATTGTACCAGTGCCCGCTAGTTATCCTAGATCGTCCCAGTGCCCGCTACTTAACCTAGATAGTCCAAGTTCCCGCTAGTTAACCTTGATCATCCAAGTGCCCGCTAGTTAACCTACATAGTCCAAGTGCCCGATAGGGAACCTACATATTCCAAGTGCCTGTTAGGGAACCTAGATAGTTCAAGTGCCCGTAGGGAACATATATAGTCCCAGAGCCCGCTAGGGAACCTACATATTCAAAGTGCCCGTTAGGGAACCTAGATATTCCAAGTGCGCGCTAGGGAACCAGGATCATCCAAGTGCCCGGTAGTTAATCTAGATAGTCCAAGTGCCCTTAGTTAACCTAGATAGTCCAAGTGCCCGCTAGTTAACCTACATCGTCCAAGTGCCCGTTAGTTAACCTACATAGTCCAAGGGCCCGCTTGTTAACCGACAAAGTCCAAGGTCCGCTACTTAACCTAGATAGTCCAAGTGCCCGCTAGTTAACCTAGATAGACCAAGGGCCCTCTAGGTAACCTAGATAGTCCAAGTGCCCGCTAGAGAACGTACATAATCCAACTGCCCGCTAGGTAACCTAGATAGTCTAAGCGCCGGCTAGTTAACCTACATAGTCCAAGGGCTCGCTAGTTAACCTACATAGTCCAAGTGCCCGCTAAGGGACGTACATAGTCCAAGTGCCCGCTAAGGAGCCTACATAGTCCAAGTGCCCGTTAGGGAACCTAGATAATCCAAGTGCCCGCTAGGGAACATGCATCATCCAATTGCCTGGTAGTTAATCTAGATAGTCAAAGTGCCTGCTGGTAAACCTAAATAGTCCAAGTGCCCGCTAGTTAACCTACATAATCCAAGGGCCCGCTTGTTAACCTACATAGTCCAAGGTCCGATACTTAACCTAGATAGTACAAGTGCCCGCTAGTTAACCTATATAGTCCAAGGGCCCGCTAGTTAAGCTACATAGTCCAAGAACCCGCAAGTTAACCTAGATAGTCCAAGTGCCCGCTAGTGAACCTACATAGTCCAAGGGCCCGCAAGGTAACCTAGATATTCCAATTTCCTGTTAGCTAACCTAGACAGTCCAAGTGCCCGCTAGGTTACCTACATAGTCCAAGTGCCCGCTAGGTAACCTAGATAGACCAAGTGCCCGCTAGTTAACCTAGATAGTCCTAGTGCCCGTTAGTTATCCTAGATAGTCCAAGTGCCCACTAGGGGACGTATATAGTCCAAGTCCCCGCTAGGTAACCGAGATAGTCCAAGTGCCCGTACGTTAACCTAGATAGTCCAAGTGCCCGATAGGTAATCTAGACAGTGCAAGTGCCTGCTAGGTAACCTACATAGTCCAAGTGCCCGTTCGTTAACCTATATAGTCCAAGGGCCCACTAGGTATCCTGCATAGTCCAAGTGCCCAGTACGGGACGTACATAGTCCAAGTGCCCGCTAGGTAACCTAGATAGTCTAAGTGCCCGCTAGTTAACCTACATAGTCCAAGGGCCCGCAAGTTAACCTATATAGTCCAAGTGCGCGATAGGGAACCTACATAGTCCAAGTGCCCGCTAAGGGACGTACATAATCTAAGTGCCCGCTAGGGAACCTACATAGTCCAAGTGCCCGTTAGGGAACCTAGATAGTCCAAGTGCCCGCTAGGGAACCTGCATCATCCAAGTGCCCGTAGTTAATCTAGATAGTCCAAGTGCCCACTAGTTAACCTACATAGTCCAAGGTCCGCTACTTAACCTAGATAGTCCAAGTGCCCGCTAGTTAACCTAGATAGTCCAAGTGCCCTCTAGTTAACCTAGATATTCCAAGTGGCCTCTAGTTAACCTAGATAGTCCAAGTGCCCGCTAGGGGACATACATAGTCCAAGTGCCCTCTTGTTAACCTAGATAGTCCAAGTGCCCACTAGGGGACGTACATAGTCCAAGTGCCCGTTTGTTATCCTAGATAGTCCAAGTGCCCACTAGGTAACCTAGACAGTACAAGTTCCCGCTAGGTGACCTACATAGTCCAAGTGACCGCTAGTTAACCTGATAGTTCAAGTGCCTGCTACTTAACCTACATAGTCCAAGTACCCGCTAGTTAAACTACATAGCCCAGGGCCTGATAGTTAGCCTAGATAGTCCAAGTGCCTGCTAGTTAACCTACATAGTCCAAGTGCCCGCTGAGGAACCTACATTGTCCAAGTGCCCGATAGGGAACCTACATAGTCCAAGTGCCCGCTGAGGAACCTACATAGTCCAAGTGCCCGATAGGGAACCTACATATTCCAAGTGCCTGTTAGGGAACCTAGATAGTCCAAGTGCCCGTAGGGAACATATATAGTCCAAGTGCCCGCTAGGGAACCTACATAGTCAAAGTGCCAACTAGGGAACCTGCATTGTCCAAGTGCCCGCTAGTTAACCTACATAGTCCAAAACCCGCTAGTTTACCTAGATAGTCCAAGTGCCCGCTAGATAACCTACATAGTGCAAGGGCCCGCTAGTTAACCTAGATATTCTAAGTGCCCGCTAGTTAACCTAGATCGTCCAAGAGTCCGCTAGTTAACCTACATAGTCCAAGTTCCCGTTAGGTAACCTAGATAGTCCAAGTGCCCGCAAGGTAACCTACATATTCCAAGTGCCCACTAGGTAACCTAGATAGTCCAAGTGCCCGATAGGTAACCTAGATAGTCCAAGTGCCCGCTAGGTAACCTACATAGTACAAGTGCCCGTTCGTTAACCTAGAAGTCCAAGTGCCCGCTAGGTAACCTAGACTGTCCAAGTGCCCGCTAGGTAACCTAGACTGTCCAAGTGCCCGTTAATAACATAGATAGTCCAAGTGCCCGCTAGGTAACCTTTAGAGTCCAAGTGCTCGCTAGGTAACCTAGATAGTCCAAGTGCCTGTTAGGTAACCTAGATAGTCCAAGTGCCCGTTAGGAAACCTAGATAGTCCAAGGGCCCGCTAGGTAACCTACATAGTCCAAGTGCCCTCTAGGTAACCTAGATAGTACAACAGCCCGTTAGTTAACCTAGATAGTCCAAGTTCCCACTAGGGAACGTACATAGTCCAAGGACCCGCTAGTTAACCTACATAGTCCAAAAGCCCGATATGGAACCTACATACTCCAAGTGCCCGCTAAGGGACGTACATAGTCCAAGTGCCCATTAGGGAACCTACATAGTCCAAATGCACGTTAGGGAACTTAGTAGTCCAAGTGCCCCCTAGGGAACCTGCATCGTCCAAGTGCCCGCTAGTTAATCTAGATTGTCCAAGTACCCGCTAGTTAACCTAGATCGTCCATGTGCCCCCTAGTTAACCTAGATAATCCAAGTGCCCGCTAGTTAACCTACATAAACCAAGGGCCCTCTAGTTAACCTAGCTAGTCCAAGTGCCCGCTAGGGAACGTACATTGTCCAAGTGTCCGCTAGGTAACCTAGATAGTCCAAGTGCCCGCTAGGGTATGTACATAGTTCAAGTGCCTGCTAGGTAACCTAGATTGTCCAAGTGCCTGCTAGGTAACCTAGATTGTCCAAGTGCCCGCTAGGTAACCTAGATAGTCCAAGGTCCCGCTAATTAACCTACATAATCCAATGCCCGATAGGGAACCTACATAGTCCAAGTGACCGCTGAGGAACCTACATAGTCCAAGTGCCCGCTAGGGAACCTACATAGTCCAAGTGCCCGCTAGTTAATCTAGATAGTCCAAGTACCCACTAGTTAACCTAGATAGTCCAAGTGCCCGCTAGGGTATGTACATAGTTCGAGTGCCCGCTAGGTAACCTAGATTGTCCAAGGTCCCGCTAGTTAACCTACATAGTCCAAGTGCCCGCTGAGGAACCTACATAGTCCAAGTGCCCGTTAGGGAACCTAGATTGTCCAAGTGCCCATAGGGAAACTATATAGTCCAAGTGCCCGCTAGGGAACCTACCTAGTCAAAGTGCCCGCTAGGGAACCTGCATCATCCAAGTGCCCGTTGTTATCATAGATAGTCCAAGTGCCCACTAGGTAACCTAGACAGTACAAGTTCCCGCTAGGTTACCTACATAGTCCAAGTGACCGCTAGTTAACCTGATAGTTCATGTGCCTGCTACTTAACCTACATAGTCCAAGTACCCGCTAGTTAACCTACATAGCCCAGGGCCTGCTAGTTAGCCTAGATAGTCCAAGTGCCCGCTAGTTAACCTACATAGTCCAAGTGCCCGCTGAGGAACCTACATAGTCCAAGTGCCCGATAGGGAACCTACATATTCCAAGTGCCTGTTAGGGAACCTAGATAGTACAAGTGCCCATAGGGAACATATATAGTCCAAGTGCCCGCTAGGGAACCTACATAGTCAAAGTGCCAACTAGGGAACCTGCATTGTCCAAGTGCCCGCTAGTTAACCTACATAGCCCAGAACCCGCTAGTTTACCTAGATAGTCCAAGTGCCCGCTTGATAACCTACATAGTGCAAGGGCCCGCTAGTTAACCTAGATATTCTAAGTGCCCGTACGTTAACCTAGATAGTCCAAGTGCCCGATAGGTAACCTAGACAGTGCAAGTGCCTGCTAGGTAACCTACAAAGTCCAAGTGCCCGTTCGTTAACCTATATAGTCCAAGGGCCCACTAGGTATCCTGCAGAGTCCAAGTGCCCGTTAGGTAACCTAGATAGTCCAAGTGCCCGCTAGGTAACTTACATAGTCCAAGTGCCCGCTAGGTAACCTAGATAGTCTAAGTGCCCGTATGTTAACCTAGGTAGTCTAAGTGCCCGTTGTTATCCTAGATTGTCCAAGTGCCCCCTAGGTAAACTAGATAGTCCAAGGTCCAGCTAGTGAACCTACATAATCCAATGCCCGATAGGGAACCTACATAGTCCAAGTGCCCGCTGAGGAACCTACATAGTCCAAGTGCCCGCTAGGGAACCTACATAGTCCAAGTGCCCGCTAGTTAATCTAGATAATCCAAGTGCCCACTAGTTAACCTAGATAGTCCATGTGCCCGCTAGGGTATGTACATAGTTCAAGTGCCCGCTAGGTAACCTAGATAGTCCAAGGTCCCGCTAGTTAACCTACATAGTCCAAGTGCCTGCTGAGGAACCTACATAGTCCAAGTGCCCGTTAGGGAACCTAGATAGTCCAAGTGCCCATAGGGAACCTATATAGTCCAAGTGCCGCTAGGGAACCTACATAGTCAAAGTGCCCGCTAGGGAACCTGCATTGTACAAGTGCACGCTAATTAACCTAGATAGTCCAATTGACCGCTAGTTAACCTAGATAGTCAAAGTGCCCACTAGTTAACATTGATCATCCACGTGCCCACTAGTTAACCTATATACTCCAAGTGACTGATAGGGAACCTACATAGTCCAAGTGCCCGCTGAGGAACTTACATAGTCCAAGTGCCCGATAGGGAACCTACATATTCCAAGTGCCCGTTAGGGTACCTAGATAGTCCAAGTGCCCGCTAGGGTATGTACATAGTTCAAGTGCCCGCTAGGTAACCTAGATAGTCCAAGGTCCCGCTAGTTAACCTACATAGTCCAAGTGCCCGCTGAGGAACCTACATAGTCCAAGTGCCCGTTAGGGAACCTAGATAGTCCAAGTGCCCATAGGGAACCTATATAGTCCAAGTGCCCGCTAGGGAACCTACATAGTCAAAGTGTCCGCTAGGGAACCTGCATTGTACAAGTGCACGCTAATTAACCGAGATAGTCAAATTGCCCGCTAGTTAACCTAGATAGTCAAAGTGCCCACTAGTTAACATTGATCATCCACGTGCCCACTAGTTAACCTACATAGTCCAAGTGCCTGATAGGGAACCTACATAGTCCAAGTGCCCGCTGCGGAACCTACATATTCCAAGTGCCCGATAGGGAACCTACATAGTCCAAGTGCCTGATAGGGAACCTACATAGTCCAAGTGCTCGTAGGGAAAATATATAGTCCAAGTGCCCGCTAGGGAACCTACAGAGTCAAAGTGCCCGCTAGGGAACCTGTATTGTGCAAGTGCCTGCTAGTTAACCTAGATAGTCCAAGTGCCCGCTAGTTAACCTAGATAGTCCAAGTGCCCGCTAGTTAACCTACATAGTTCACGGTCTGCTAGTTAACCTAGATAGTCCAATTGCCTGCTAGTTAACCTACATAGTCCAAGAACCCGCTAGTTAACCTAGATAGTCCAAGTGCCCGTTAGTTAACCTACATAGTCCAAGGGCCCGCCAGTTAACCTACATTGTCCAAGTTCCAGTTAGGTAACATAGATAGTACAAGTGCCCGCAAGGTAACCTACATAGTCCAAGTGCCCGCTAGGTAACCTAGATATTCCAAGTTCCTGTTAGCTAACCTAGAAAATCCAAGTGCCCGCTAGGTAACCTACATAGTCCAAGTGCCCTTTCGTTAACCTAGATAGTCCACGTGCCCGCTACGTAACCTACAAAGTTCAAGTGCCCGCTAGGTAACCTAGATAGTCCAAGGTCCCGCTAGTTAACCTACATAGTCCAAGTGCCCGCTAAGAAACCTAGATAGTCCAAGTGCCCGTTAGGTAACCTAGATAGTCCAATTGCCCGCTAGGTAACCTACATAGTCCAAGTTCCCGCTACGTAACCTAGATAGTCCAAGTGCCCGTTAGGTAACCTAGATAGTCCAAGTGCCCGCTAGGTAACCTACATAGTCCTAGTTCCCGCTAGGTAACCTAGATAGTCCAAGTGCCCGTTACCTAACCTTGATAGTCCAATTGCCCGCTACGCAACATACATAGTACAAGTGCCCGTTCGTTAACCTATAAGTCCAAGTGCCCGCTAGGTAACCTAGACTGTCCAAGTGCCCGCTAGGTTACCTACATAGTCCAAATGCCCGTTCGGGAACCTAGATAGTGCAAGTGCCCGGTAGTTAACCTATATAGTCCAACTGCCCGCTAGGTAACCTAGATAGTCCTAGGGCCCGCTTGTTAACCTACATAGTCCAAGTGCCCGGTAGTTAACTTACATAATTCAAGTGTCCGTAGGGAACATACATAGTCCAAGGGCCCGCTAGGGAACATACAGAGACCATGTGCCCGCTAGGGAACCTACGTAGTCCAAGTGCCCGCTAGGTAACTTAGATAATCCAAGTGCCCGTTAGCTAACAGAGATAGTCCAAGTGCCCGCTAGGTAACCACATAGTCCAAGTGCCCGTTCATTAACCTAGATAGTCCAAGTGCCCGCTAAGTAACCTAGACAGTCCAAGTGCCTGCTAGGTAACCTACATATTCCAAGTGCCCGTTTGCTAACCTAGATCTTCAAAGTGCCCACTAGGTAACCTTGACAATCCAAGTGCCCGCTAGTTAACCTACATAGTCCAAGTGCCCGATAGGGAACCTACATAATCCAAGTGCCCGCTAGGCAACCTACATAGTCCAATTTCCCGCTAGGTAACCTAAATAGTCCAAATGCCCGCTAGGGACACTACATAGTCCAAGTGCCCGCTAGTTAACCTAGATAGTCCAAGTGCCTGCTAGTAAACCTACATAATCCAAGGACCCGCTAGTTAACCTACATAGTCCAAGGGACCGCTAGTTAACCTACATAGTGAAAGGGCCCGCTAGTTAACCTAGATCGTCCAAGTGACCGCTAGTTAACCTACATTTTCCAAGTGCCCGCTAGTTAACCTACATAATCCAAGTGCCCCTTAGCTAACCTAGATAATCCAAGGGCCCGTTAGTTGACCTACATAGTCCAAGTACGGGCTAATTAACCTATATTGTCCAAGTGTCCGTTAGCTAACCTAGATAGTCTAAGGGCCCACTAGTTAACCTACATAGTTCAAGTGCCCGCTAGCTCACCTAGATAGTCCAAGGGCCCGCTAGGTAACCTACATAGTCCAAGTGCCAGCTAGGGTATGTACATAGAGCAAGTGCCCGCTAGGTAACCTACATAGTCCAAGTGCCCGGTAGTTAACCTACATAGTCCCAATGCCCGATACAAACCTACATAGTCCAAGTGCCCAATAGGGAAACTATATAGTCCAAGTGCCCCCTATGGAACCTACACAGTCCAAGTGCCCATTAGGGAACCTAGACAGCCCAATTGCCCACTAGGGAACCTGCATCGTCCAAGTGCTCGCCAGGTAACCTAGAGAGTCCAAGGGCCTGCTAGATAACCTACATAGTCCAAGTGCCCAATACGGAATCTGCATAGTCCAAGTGCCCGCTAGGGAACCTACATAATCCAAGTGCCCTTTAGGGAAACTAGAGAGTCCAAGTGCCCATAGGGAACCTATATAGTCCAAGTTCACGCTAGGGAACCTACATAGGCAAAGTGCCCGTTAGGGAACCTGCATCGTCCAAGTGCCCGTTTGTTAACCTACATAGTCCAAGTGCCCGCTAGTTAAACTAGATAGTCCAATTGCCCGCTAGTTAACCTAGATCGTCCAAGTGCCCGTTTGTTAACCTACATAGTCCAAGGGCCCGCTAGTTAACCTACATAGTCCAAGAACCCGCTAGTTAACCTAGATAGTCCAAGTGCCCGCTAGTTAACCTAGATATTCCAAGTGCCGGCTAGTTAACCTAGATCGTCCAAGTGTCCGCTAGTTAACCTACATAGTCCAAGTGACCGTTAGGTAACCTACATACTCCTAGTGCCCGCTAGGTAACCTAGATAGTCCAAGTTCATTTTAGCTAACTAAGATAGTCCAAGTGCCCGCTAGGTAACCTAGGTAGTCAAAGTGCCCGTTAGATAACCTAGATAGTCCAAGTGCCCGCTAGGTAACCTACATAGTCAAAGTGCCCGCTAGGTAACCTAGATAGTCCAAGTTCCTGTTAGCTAACGTAGATACTCCAAGTGCCCGCTGGGTAACCTACATAGTCCAAGTGCCCGCTAGGGAACCTACAGAGTCCAAGTGCCCGGTAGGTAACGTAGATTGTCCAAATGCCCGCCAGGAAACCCACATAGTCCAAGTGCCCGCTAGGGAACTTACATAGTCCAAGTGCCCGAGAGGGAAACTCCATTTTCCAAGTTACCGTTAGGGAACCTAGATAGTCCAAGTGCCCATAGGGAACCTATATAGTCCAAGTGCCCATAGGGAACCTATATAGTCCAAGTGCCTGCTAGGGAACCTACATAGCCCAAGTGCCCGCTAGGGAACATACATAGTCCAAGTGCCCACTAGGGAATCTACATAGTCCAAGGGCCCTCTAGTTAATGTAGATAGTCCAAGTTCCGCTAGTTAATCTACAGAGTTCAAGGGCCCGCTAGTTAACCTACATAGTCCAAGTACCCGCTAGTTAACCTAGATCGTCCAAGTGTCGGCTAGTTAATCTGCATAGTACAAGTGCCCGTTCGGGAATCTAGTTAGTCCAAGTGCCCACTCTGGAACCTACATAGTCCAAATGCCTGCCAGGGAACCGACATATTCCACGTGCCCGCGCTGGAACATACATTGTCCAAGTGCTCGCTAGGGAATCTACATAGTCCAAGGGCCCGCTAGTTAATGTAGATAGTCCAAGTGCCGCTAGCTAATCCACATAGTGCAAGGGCCCGCTAGTTAACCTACAAAGTCCAAGTACCCGCTAGTTAACCTAGATGGTCCAAGTGCCCGCTAGGTAACCTACATAGTCCAAGGGCCCGCTAGTTAACCTACATAGTGCAAGGGACCGCTAGTTAACCTACATCGTCCAAGGGCCTGCTAGTTAACCTAGATAGTCCAAGTGCCCGCTAGTTAACCTACATAGTCCAAGTGCCCGCTAGGTAACCAATATAGTCCAAATGCCCGCTAGGGGCCCTAATAGTCCAAATGCCCGCTAGTTAACCTAGATAGTCCAATTGCCCGCTAGTTAACCTAGATCGTCCAAGTGCCCGTTTGTTAACCTACATAGTCCAAGTGCCCGCTAGTTAAACTAGATAGTCCAATTGCCCGCTAGTTAACCTAGATCGTCCAAGTGCCCGTTTGTTAACCTACATAGTCCAAGGGCCCGCTAGTTAACCTACATAGTCCAAGAACCCGCTAGTTAACCTAGATAGTCCAAGTGCCCGCTAGTTAACCTAGATATTCCAAGTGCCGGCTAGTTAACCTAGATCGTCCAAGTGTCCGCTAGTTAACCTACATAGTCCAAGTGACCGTTAGGTAACCTACATAGTCCTAGTGCCCGCTAGGTAACCTAGATAGTCCAAGTTCATTTTAGCTAACTAAGATAGTCCAAGTGCCCGCTAGGTAACCTAGGTAGTCAAAGTGCCCGTTAGATAACCTAGATAGTCCAAGTGCCCGCTAGGTAACCTACATAGTCAAAGTGCCCGCTAGGTAACCTAGATAGTCCAAGTTCCTGTTAGCTAACGTAGATACTCCAAGTGCCCGCTGGGTAACCTACATAGTCCAAGTGCCCGCTAGGGAACCTACAGAGTCCAAGTGCCCGGTAGGTAACGTAGATTGTCCAAATGCCCGCCAGGAAACCCACATAGTCCAAGTGCCCGCTAGGGAACTTACATAGTCCAAGTGCCCGAGAGGGAAACTCCATTTTCCAAGTTACCGTTAGGGAACCTAGATAGTCCAAGTGCCCATAGGGAACCTATATAGTCCAAGTGCCCATAGGGAACCTATATAGTCCAAGTGCCTGCTAGGGAACCTACATAGCCCAAGTGCCCGCTAGGGAACATACATAGTCCAAGTGCCCACTAGGGAATCTACATAGTCCAAGGGCCCTCTAGTTAATGTAGATAGTCCAAGTTCCGCTAGTTAATCTACAGAGTTCAAGGGCCCGCTAGTTAACCTACATAGTCCAAGTACCCGCTAGTTAACCTAGATCGTCCAAGTGTCGGCTAGTTAATCTGCATAGTACAAGTGCCCGTTCGGGAATCTAGTTAGTCCAAGTGCCCACTCTGGAACCTACATAGTCCAAATGCCTGCCAGGGAACCGACATATTCCACGTGCCCGCGCTGGAACATACATTGTCCAAGTGCTCGCTAGGGAATCTACATAGTCCAAGGGCCCGCTAGTTAATGTAGATAGTCCAAGTGCCGCTAGCTAATCCACATAGTGCAAGGGCCCGCTAGTTAACCTACAAAGTCCAAGTACCCGCTAGTTAACCTAGATGGTCCAAGTGCCCGCTAGGTAACCTACATAGTCCAAGGGCCCGCTAGTTAACCTACATAGTGCAAGGGACCGCTAGTTAACCTACATCGTCCAAGGGCCTGCTAGTTAACCTAGATAGTCCAAGTGCCCGCTAGTTAACCTACATAGTCCAAGTGCCCGCTAGGTAACCAATATAGTCCAAATGCCCGCTAGGGGCCCTAATAGTCCAAATGCCCGCTAGTTAACCTAGATAGTCCAAGTGCTCACTAGTTAACCTAGATAGTCCAAGTGCCCGCTAGTTAACCTAGATAGACCAAGTGCCCGCTGGGAACATATCTAGTCCAAGTACCCGCTAGGAAACGTACATAGTCCAAGTGCCCGCTAGGTAACATAGATAGTCCAAGTGCCCGCTAGGGAACGTACATAGTCCAAGGGCCCACTAGTTAAGCTAGATAGTCCAAGTGTCCGCTAGTTAACCTGGATAGTCCAAGTGCCCACTAGGGAATGTACATAATCCAAGTGCCCGCTAGGTAACCTAGATAGTTTAAGTACCCGCTAGGTAACCTACATAGTTCAAGTACCCGCTAGGTAACCTAGATCGTCAAAGGGCCCCCTAGTAAGCCTACATAGTCCAAGTGCCCGCTAGGTAACCTAGATAGTCCAAGGGCCCGATAGTAAACCTACATAGTCCATGGGCCCGCTAGTTAACCTTCATAGTGCAAGTGTCCGCTACTTAACCTACATATTCCAAGTTCCCGCTAGTTAACCTACATAATCTAAGTGCCCGTTGGCTAACCTAGATAGTCCAAAGTCCCGCTAGTTGACCTATATAGTCAAAGTGCCAGCTAGGTAACCAAGATAGTCCAAGTGCCTGTAAGCTAACCTAGATAGTCCAAGTGGAGGCTAGGTAACCTATATAGTCCAAGTGCCCGTTCGTTAACCTAGATAATCCAAGTGCCCGTTCTTTGACGTAGATAATCCAAATGCCCACTAGGTAACCTAGACAGTCAAAGTGCCAGCTAGTTAACCTACATAGTCCAAGTGCCCGATAGGGAACCTACATAATCCAAGTGCCTGCTAGGCAACCTACATAGTCCAAGGCCCGTTAGTTAACCTAGATAGTCAAAGTGCCTGCTAGGTAACCTAGATATTCCAAGTGCCCGCTAGGTAACCTACATAGTCCAAGTGCCCGCTACGTAACCTAAATAGTCCAAATGCCCACTAGTTAACCTAGATAGTCCAAGTGCCCGCTAGTTAACCTACATAGTCTAAGTGCCCGCTAGGTAACCAAGACAGTTCAAGTGATCACTAGGTTACCTACATAGTCCATGTGCCCGTTCGTTAACCTACATAGTCCAAGTGCCCGCGAGGTAACCAATATAGTCCAAATGCCCGCTAGGGGCCGTAATAGTCCAAATGTCCGCTAGTTAACCTTGACAGTCCAAGTGCCCGCTAGTTAACCTAGATAGACTAAGTGCCCGCTGGGAACCTACTAGTCCAAGTACCCGCTAGGAAACGTACATAGTCCAAGTGCTCGCTAGGTAACGTAGATACTCCAAGTGCCCGCTAGGGAACGTACATAGTCCAAGTGCCCGCTAGGTAACCTAGATAGTCCAAGTGCCCGCTAGTTAACCTACATAGTCCAAGTGCCCGCTAGGTAACCTAAATAGTCCAAATGCCCACTAGTTAACCTAGATAGTCCAAGTGCCCGCTAGTTAACCTACATAGTCTAAGTGCCCGCTAGGTAACCAAGACAGTTCAAGTGATCACTAGGTTACCTACATAGTCCATGTGCCCGTTCGTTAACCTACATAGTCCAAGTGCCCGCGAGGTAACCAATATAGTCCAAATGCCCGCTAGGGGCCGTAATAGTCCAAATGCCCGCTAGTTATCCTAGACAGACCAAGTGCCCGCTAGTTAACCTAGATAGACTAAGTGCCCGCTGGGAACCTACTAGTCCAAGTACCCGCTAGGAAACGTACATAGTCCAAGTGCCCGCTAGGGAACGTACATAGTCCAAGTGCTCGCTAGGGAACCTACATATTCCAAGAGGCCGCTAGGGAACCTACATAGTCCAAGTGCCCGTTAGTTAACCTAGATAGTCCCAGGGCCCGCTTGGAAACTTAGATACTCCAACAGCCCGCAAGGTAACCTACATACTCCAAGAACCCGCTATAACGTAGATAGTTCAAGTGCCAGCTAGGTAACCTAGATACTTCTCGTGCCCGTTACCTAACCTAGATAGTCCAATTGCCCGCTATGCAACATACATAGTCCTAGTGCCCGTTCTTTAACCTAGAAGTCCAAGTGCCCGCTAGGTAACCTAGACTCTCCAAGTGCCCGCTAGGTTACCTACATAGTCCAAATGCCCGTTCGGTAACCTAGATAGTGCAAGTGCCCGGTAGTTAACCTACATAGTCCAAGTGACCGCTAGGTAACCTAGGTAGTCCAAGGGCCCTCTAGTTAACCTACATAGTCCAAGTGCCCGGTAGTTAACTTACATAGTTCAAGTGTCCGTAGGGAACATATAGAGTCCAAGTGCCCGCTAGGGAACCTACATAGTCCAAGGCCCCCCTAGTTAGCCTACATAGTCCAAGTGCCCGCTAGTTAATGTAGATAGTACAAGTGCCGCTAGTTAATCTACATAGTTCAAGGGCCCGCTGGTTAACCTACATAATCCAAGTACCCGCTAGTTAACCTAGATCGTCCAGGTGTCCGCTAATTAACCTACATAGTACAAGTGCCCGCTAGGGAACCTAGATAGTCCAAGTGCCCGCTCTGGAACCTACATAGTCCAAGTGACTGCTAGGGAACCTACATAGTCCAAGTGCCCGCTCTGGAACATATACAGTCGAGGTGCCCACTAGGGAATCTACATTGTCCAAATGACCGCTAGTTAATGTAGATAGTCCAAGTGCCGCTAGTTAATCTACATAGTCCAAGGGCCCGCTAGTTAACCTACATAGTCCAAGTGCCCGCTGAGGAACCTACATAGTCCAAGTGCCCGATAGGGAACCTACATATTCCAAGTGCCCGTTAGGGAACCTAGATAGTCTAAGTGCCCGTAGGGAACCTATATAGTCCAAGTGCCCGCTAGGGAACCTGCATTGTACAAGTGCCCGTTAGTTAACCTAGATCGTCCAAGTACCCGCTAGTTAACCTAGATAGTCCAAGTGCCCGATAGGGAACCTACATAGTCCAAGTGCCCGCTGAGGAACCTACACAGTCCAAGTGCCCGATAGGGAACCTACATATTCCAAGTGCCTGTTAGGGAACTTAGATAGTCCAAGTGCCCGTAGGGAACATATATAGTCCACGTGCCCGCTAGGGAACCTGCATTGTCCAAGTGCCCGCTAGTTAACCTACATAGTCCAGAACCCGCTAGTTTACCTAGATAGTCCAAGTGCCCGCTAGATAACCTATATAGTCCAAGGGCCCGCTAGTTAACCTAGATCGTCCAAGTGCCCGCTAGGTAACCTACGTAGTCCAAGGGCCCGCTAGTTAACCTACATAGTCCAAGGGACCGCTAGTTAACCTACATCGTCCAAGGGCCTGCTAGTTAACCTAGATAGTCCAAGTGCCCGCTAGTTAACCTACATAGTCCAAGTGCCCGCTAGGTAACCAATATAGTCCAAATGCCCGCTAGGGGCCCTAATAGTCCAAATGCCCGCTAGTTAACCTAGATAGTCCAAGTGCTCACTAGTTAACCTAGATAGTCCAAGTGCCCGCTAGTTAACCTAGATAGACCAAGTGCCCGCTGGGAACATATCTAGTCCAAGTACCCGCTAGGAAACGTACATAGTCCAAGTGCCCGCTAGGTAACATAGATAGTCCAAGTGCCCGCTAGGGAACGTACATAGTCCAAGGGCCCACTAGTTAAGCTAGATAGTCCAAGTGTCCGCTAGTTAACCTGGATAGTCCAAGTGCCCACTAGGGAATGTACATAATCCAAGTGCCCGCTAGGTAACCTAGATAGTTTAAGTACCCGCTAGGTAACCTACATAGTTCAAGTACCCGCTAGGTAACCTAGATCGTCAAAGGGCCCCCTAGTAAGCCTACATAGTCCAAGTGCCCGCTAGGTAACCTAGATAGTCCAAGGGCCCGATAGTAAACCTACATAGTCCATGGGCCCGCTAGTTAACCTTCATAGTGCAAGTGTCCGCTACTTAACCTACATATTCCAAGTTCCCGCTAGTTAACCTACATAATCTAAGTGCCCGTTGGCTAACCTAGATAGTCCAAAGTCCCGCTAGTTGACCTATATAGTCAAAGTGCCAGCTAGGTAACCAAGATAGTCCAAGTGCCTGTAAGCTAACCTAGATAGTCCAAGTGGAGGCTAGGTAACCTACATAGTCCAAGTGCCCGTTCGTTAACCTAGATAATCCAAGTGCCCGTTCTTTGACGTAGATAATCCAAATGCCCACTAGGTAACCTAGACAGTCAAAGTGCCAGCTAGTTAACCTACATAGTCCAAGTGCCCGATAGGGAACTTACATAATCCAAGTGCCTGCTAGGCAACCTACATAGTCCAAGGCCCGTTAGTTAACCTAGATAGTCAAAGTGCCTGCTAGGTAACCTAGATATTCCAAGTGCCCGCTAGGTAACCTACATAGTCCAAGTGCCCGCTAGGTAACCTAAATAGTCCAAATGCCCACTAGTTAACCTAGATAGTCCAAGTGCCCGCTAGTTAACCTACATAGTCTAAGTGCCCGCTAGGTAACCAAGACAGTTCAAGTGATCACTAGGTTACCTACATAGTCCATGTGCCCGTTCGTTAACCTACATAGTCCAAGTGCCCGCGAGGTAACCAATATAGTCCAAATGCCCGCTAGGGGCCGTAATAGTCCAAATGTCCGCTAGTTAACCTTGACAGTCCAAGTGCCCGCTAGTTAACCTAGATAGACTAAGTGCCCGCTGGGAACCTACTAGTCCAAGTACCCGCTAGGAAACGTACATAGTCCAAGTGCTCGCTAGGTAACGTAGATACTCCAAGTGCCCGCTAGGGAACGTACATAGTCCAAGTGCCCGCTAGGTAACCTAGATAGTCCAAGTGCCCGCTAGTTAACCTACATAGTCCAAGTGCCCGCTAGGTAACCTAAATAGTCCAAATGCCCACTAGTTAACCTAGATAGTCCAAGTGCCCGCTAGTTAACCTACATAGTCTAAGTGCCCGCTAGGTAACCAAGACAGTTCAAGTGATCACTAGGTTACCTACATAGTCCATGTGCCCGTTCGTTAACCTACATAGTCCAAGTGCCCGCGAGGTAACCAATATAGTCCAAATGCCCGCTAGGGGCCGTAATAGTCCAAATGCCCGCTAGTTATCCTAGACAGACCAAGTGCCCGCTAGTTAACCTAGATAGACTAAGTGCCCGCTGGGAACCTACTAGTCCAAGTACCCGCTAGGAAACGTACATAGTCCAAGTGCCCGCTAGGGAACGTACATAGTCCAAGTGCTCGCTAGGGAACCTACATATTCCAAGAGGCCGCTAGGGAACCTACATAGTCCAAGTGCCCGTTAGTTAACCTAGATAGTCCCAGGGCCCGCTTGGAAACTTAGATACTCCAACAGCCCGCAAGGTAACCTACATACTCCAAGAACCCGCTATAACGTAGATAGTTCAAGTGCCAGCTAGGTAACCTAGATACTTCTCGTGCCCGTTACCTAACCTAGATAGTCCAATTGCCCGCTATGCAACATACATAGTCCTAGTGCCCGTTCTTTAACCTAGAAGTCCAAGTGCCCGCTAGGTAACCTAGACTCTCCAAGTGCCCGCTAGGTTACCTACATAGTCCAAATGCCCGTTCGGTAACCTAGATAGTGCAAGTGCCCGGTAGTTAACCTACATAGTCCAAGTGACCGCTAGGTAACCTAGGTAGTCCAAGGGCCCTCTAGTTAACCTACATAGTCCAAGTGCCCGGTAGTTAACTTACATAGTTCAAGTGTCCGTAGGGAACATATAGAGTCCAAGTGCCCGCTAGGGAACCTACATAGTCCAAGGCCCCCCTAGTTAGCCTACATAGTCCAAGTGCCCGCTAGTTAATGTAGATAGTACAAGTGCCGCTAGTTAATCTACATAGTTCAAGGGCCCGCTGGTTAACCTACATAATCCAAGTACCCGCTAGTTAACCTAGATCGTCCAGGTGTCCGCTAATTAACCTACATAGTACAAGTGCCCGCTAGGGAACCTAGATAGTCCAAGTGCCCGCTCTGGAACCTACATAGTCCAAGTGACTGCTAGGGAACCTACATAGTCCAAGTGCCCGCTCTGGAACATATACAGTCGAGGTGCCCACTAGGGAATCTACATTGTCCAAATGACCGCTAGTTAATGTAGATAGTCCAAGTGCCGCTAGTTAATCTACATAGTCCAAGGGCCCGCTAGTTAACCTACATAGTCCAAGTGCCCGCTGAGGAACCTACATAGTCCAAGTGCCCGATAGGGAACCTACATATTCCAAGTGCCCGTTAGGGAACCTAGATAGTCTAAGTGCCCGTAGGGAACCTATATAGTCCAAGTGCCCGCTAGGGAACCTGCATTGTACAAGTGCCCGTTAGTTAACCTAGATCGTCCAAGTGCCCGCTAGTTAACCTAGATAGTCCAAGTGCCCGATAGGGAACCTACATAGTCCAAGTGCCCGCTGAGGAACCTACACAGTCCAAGTGCCCGATAGGGAACCTACATATTCCAAGTGCCTGTTAGGGAACTTAGATAGTCCAAGTGCCCGTAGGGAACAAATATAGTCCAAGTGCCCGCTAGGGAACCTGCATTGTCCAAGTGCCCGCTAGTTAACCTACATAGTCCAGAACCCGCTAGTTTACCTAGATAGTCCAAGTGCCCGCTAGATAACCTATATAGTCCAAGGGCCCGCTAGTTAACCTAGATATTCCAAGTGCCCGCTAGTTAACCTAGATCATCCAAGAGTCCGCTAGTTAACCTACATAGTCCAAGTTCCCGTTAGGTAACCTAGATAGTCCAAGTGCCCGCAAGGTAACCTACATAATCCAAGTGCCCGATAGGTAACCTAGATATTCCAAGTTCCTGTTAGCTAACCTAGATAGTCCAAGTGCCTGCTAGGTAACCTACATAGTCCAAGTGCCCATTCCTTAACCTAGATAGTCCAAGTGCCCGCTAGGTAACCTAGACTGTCCAAATGCCCTCTAGGTTTCCTACATAGTCCAAGTGCACGTTCATTAGCCTAGATCATCCAAGTGCCCGCAAGGTAACCTACATAGTCCAAGGGCCCGCTAGGTAACCTAAATAGTCAAAGTTCCCGCTAGGTAACCTAGATAGTCCAAGTGCCCGTTACCTAACCTACATAGTCCAAGTGCCCGCTAGGTAACCAATATAATCCAAATACCCGCTAGGGGCCCTAATAGTCCAAATATCCGCTAGTTAACCTAGATAGTCCAAGTGCCCGCTAGTTAACCTAAATAGACCAAGTGCCCGCTAGGGAACCTATCTAGTCCAAGTACCCGCTAGGAAACGTACATACTCCAAGTGCCCGCTAGGTAACGTACATAGTCTAAGTGCCCGCTAGGTAACGTAGATAGTCCAAGGGCCTGTTTGGGAACGTACATAGTCCAAGTGCCTGCTAGGGAACCTAGATAGTCCAAGTGCCCACTAGTTAACCTACATAGTCCAGGTTCCCCCTAGGTAACCTAGATAGTCCAAGGGCCCGCTAGGTAACCTACATTGTCCTAGTGCCCCCTAGTTAACCTACATTCTCCAAGTGCCCGATAGGGAACCTACATAGTCCAAGTGCCCGCTAGGTAATCAACATGTTCCAAATGCCCGCTAGTTAACCTACATAGTCCAAGTGCCCGATACGGAACCTACATAATCCAAGTGCCCGCTAGGGAACCTACATAGTCCAAGTGCCCGTTAGTTAACCTAGATAGTCCAAGTGCCCGCTAGGTAACCTAGATTGTCCAACAGCCCGGTAGGTAACCTACATACTCCAAGTACCCGCTAGGTAACGTAGATAGTTCAAGTGCCCGCTAGGTAACCTACAAAGTCTAAGTGCCCGCTAAATAATCTTTATAGTCCAAATAAACGCTAGGGAGCCTATACAATCCAAATGCCCGCTAGGTAACCTAGATAGTCTATGGGCCCGCTAGGTAACCTACATAGTCCTAGTGCCCCCTAGTTAACCTACATTTTCCGAGTGCCCGATAGGGAACCTATATAGTCCAAGTGCCTGCTAGGTAACCTACATAGTCCAAATGCCCTCTAGTTAACCTACATAGTCCAAGTGCCCGCTAGGTAACCTAGATAATCCTAGTGCCCGCTAGGGAACCTTCATAGTCCTAGTGGCAGCTAGGTAACCTAGATAGTCCAAGTGTCCGCTAGTTAACCTAGATAGTCCTACTGCCCGTTAGTTAACCTAGAGTGTCCAAGTGCCCACTAGGGGACGTACTTAGTCCAAGTGCCCGTTAGCTAACCTAGATAGTCCAAGTGACCGCTATTTAACATTGAGCATCCAAGTGCCCGCTAGTTACCCTAGATAGTCCAAGTGCACGCTAGTTAACCTACGTAGTCCAAGGTCCGCTAGTTAACCTAGATACTCCAAGTGCTCGCTAGTTAACCTACATAGTCCAAGTACCCGCTATGTAAACTAGATAGTCAAAGTGCCCGTTAGGTAACCTAGATAGTCCAAGTGCCCGCTAGGTAACCTAGATACTCAAAGTGCCCGTTACCTAACCTAGATACTCCAAGTGTCCGCTAAGCTACCTACATAGTCCAAGTGCCAGTTCGTTAACCTAGAAGTCCAAGTGCCCGCTAGGTAACCTAGACAGTCCAAGTGCCCGCTAGGTTACCTGCATATTCCAAGTGCCCGTTCGTTAACCTAGATAGTCCAAGTGCCCACTAGGTAACCTACATAGGCCAAGTGCCCGCTAGGTAACCTATATAGTCCAAGTGCCCGCTAGTTAACCTAGATAGTCCAAGGGCCCGCTAGTTAGCCTACATAGTCCAAGGGCTCACTTGTTAACTTTGATAGTCCTAGTCCCCGCTAGTTAACCTAGATAGTCCTAGTGCCCGTTAGTTAACCTAGAGTGTCCAAGTGCCCACCAGGGGATGTACTCAGTCCAAGTGCCCGTTAGCTAACCTAGATAGTCCAAGCGCCCGCTAGTTAACATTGATCATCCAATTGCCCGCTAGTTAACCTAGATAGTCCAAGTGCACGCTAGTTTACCTAGATAGTCGAAGTGCCTTCTACTTACCCTAGATCGTCCAAGTGCTCGCTAAGAAACCTAGACAGTTCAAGTGCCCGTTAAGTAACCTAGATAGTCCAAGTGCCCGCTAGGTAACCTACATACTCCAAGTTCCCACTAGGTAACCTAGATAGTCCAAGTGCCCATTACCTAACCTGATAGTCCAATTGCCCGCTATACAACATACATAGTCCAAGTGCCCGTTCGTTAACCTAGAAGTCCAAGTGCCCGCTAGGTAACCTAGACTGTCCAAGTGCCCGCTAGGTTACCTACATAGTCCAAGTGCCCGCTAGGTAACCTAGATAGTCCAAATGCCCGCTAGGGAACCCACATAGTCCAAGTGCCCGCTAGGGAACTTAAATAGTCCATGGGCCCGCTAGGGAACCTACATAGTCCAAGTGCCCGTTAGTTAACCTAGATAGTCGCAGTGCCCGCTAGGTAACCTAGATAGTCCAACAGCCCGGTAGGTAACCTACATACTCCAAGTACCCGCTAGGTAACGAAGATAGTTCAAGTGCCAGCTAGGTAACCTAGATAGTCTAAGTGCCCGCTAGTTAACCTACAAAGTCTAAGTGCCCGCTAGGTAATCTATATAGTCCAAATGACCACTAGGGAGCATACATAGTCCAAATGCCCGCTCGGTAACCTAGGTAGTCCAAGGGCCCGCTAGGAAACCTACATAGTCCTAGTGCCCCCTAGTTAACCTACATTCTCCAAGTGCCCGATAGGGAACCTACATAGTCCAAGTGCCCGCTAGGTACCCTACATAGTCCAAGTGCCCGATAGGGAACATACATAATCCAAGTGCCCGCTAGGGAACCTACATAGTCCAAGTGCCCGTTAGGTAACGAAGATAGTTCAAGTGCCAGCTAGGTAACCTAGATAGTCCAAGTGTCCGCTAGGTAACCTACAAAGTCTAAGTGCCCGCTAGTATATCTATATAGTCCAAATGCCCGCTAGGGAATCTACATAGTCCAAGGGCCCGCTAGGTAACATAGATAGTCCAAGTGCCCGCTAGGGAACGTACATAGTCCAAGGGCCCACTAGTTAAGCTAGATAGTCCAAGTGTCCGCTAGTTAACCTGGATAGTCCAAGTGCCCACTAGGGAATGTACATAATCCAAGTGCCCGCTAGGTAACCTAGATAGTTTAAGTACCCGCTAGGTAACCTACATAGTTCAAGTACCCGCTAGGTAACCTAGATCGTCAAAGGGCCCCCTAGTAAGCCTACATAGTCCAAGTGCCCGCTAGGTAACCTAGATAGTCCAAGGGCCCGATAGTAAACCTACATAGTCCATGGGCCCGCTAGTTAACCTTCATAGTGCAAGTGTCCGCTACTTAACCTACATATTCCAAGTTCCCGCTAGTTAACCTACATAATCTAAGTGCCCGTTGGCTAACCTAGATAGTCCAAAGTCCCGCTAGTTGACCTATATAGTCAAAGTGCCAGCTAGGTAACCAAGATAGTCCAAGTGCCTGTAAGCTAACCTAGATAGTCCAAGTGGAGGCTAGGTAACCTACATAGTCCAAGTGCCCGTTCGTTAACCTAGATAATCCAAGTGCCCGTTCTTTGACGTAGATAATCCAAATGCCCACTAGGTAACCTAGACAGTCAAAGTGCCAGCTAGTTAACCTACATAGTCCAAGTGCCCGATAGGGAACTTACATAATCCAAGTGCCTGCTAGGCAACCTACATAGTCCAAGGCCCGTTAGTTAACCTAGATAGTCAAAGTGCCTGCTAGGTAACCTAGATATTCCAAGTGCCCGCTAGGTAACCTACATAGTCCAAGTGCCCGCTAGGTAACCTAAATAGTCCAAATGCCCACTAGTTAACCTAGATAGTCCAAGTGCCCGCTAGTTAACCTACATAGTCTAAGTGCCCGCTAGGTAACCAAGACAGTTCAAGTGATCACTAGGTTACCTACATAGTCCATGTGCCCATTCGTTAACCTACATAGTCCAAGTGCCCGCGAGGTAACCAATATAGTCCAAATGCCCGCTAGGGGCCGTAATAGTCCAAATGTCCGCTAGTTAACCTTGACAGTCCAAGTGCCCGCTAGTTAACCTAGATAGACTAAGTGCCCGCTGGGAACCTACTAGTCCAAGTACCCGCTAGGAAACGTACATAGTCCAAGTGCTCGCTAGGTAACGTAGATACTCCAAGTGCCCGCTAGGGAACGTACATAGTCCAAGTGCCCGCTAGGTAACCTAGATAGTCCAAGTGCCCGCTAGTTAACCTACATAGTCCAAGTGCCCGCTAGGTAACCTAAATAGTCCAAATGCCCACTAGTTAACCTAGATAGTCCAAGTGCCCGCTAGTTAACCTACATAGTCTAAGTGCCCGCTAGGTAACCAAGACAGTTCAAGTGATCACTAGGTTACCTACATAGTCCATGTGCCCGTTCGTTAACCTACATAGTCCAAGTGCCCGCGAGGTAACCAATATAGTCCAAATGCCCGCTAGGGGCCGTAATAGTCCAAATGCCCGCTAGTTATCCTAGACAGACCAAGTGCCCGCTAATTAACCTAGATAGACTAAGTGCCCGCTGGGAACCTACTAGTCCAAGTACCCGCTAGGAAACGTACATAGTCCAAGTGCCCGCTAGGGAACGTACATAGTCCAAGTGCTCGCTAGGGAACCTACATATTCCAAGAGGCCGCTAGGGAACCTACATAGTCCAAGTGCCCGTTAGTTAACCTAGATAGTCCCAGGGCCCGCTTGGAAACTTAGATACTCCAACAGCCCGCAAGGTAACCTACATACTCCAAGAACCCGCTATAACGTAGATAGTTCAAGTGCCAGCTAGGTAACCTAGATACTTCTCGTGCCCGTTACCTAACCTAGATAGTCCAATTGCCCGCTATGCAACATACATAGTCCTAGTGCCCGTTCTTTAACCTAGAAGTCCAAGTGCCCGCTAGGTAACCTAGACTCTCCAAGTGCCCGCTAGGTTACCTACATAGTCCAAATGCCCGTTCGGTAACCTAGATAGTGCAAGTGCCCGGTAGTTAACCTACATAGTCCAAGTGACCGCTAGGTAACCTAGGTAGTCCAAGGGCCCTCTAGTTAACCTACATAGTCCAAGTGCCCGGTAGTTAACTTACATAGTTCAAGTGTCCGTAGGGAACATATAGAGTCCAAGTGCCCGCTAGGGAACCTACATAGTCCAAGGCCCCCCTAGTTAGCCTACATAGTCCAAGTGCCCGCTAGTTAATGTAGATAGTACAAGTGCCGCTAGTTAATCTACATAGTTCAAGGGCCCGCTGGTTAACCTACATAATCCAAGTACCCGCTAGTTAACCTAGATCGTCCAGGTGTCCGCTAATTAACCTACATAGTACAAGTGCCCGCTAGGGAACCTAGATAGTCCAAGTGCCCGCTCTGGAACCTACATAGTCCAAGTGACTGCTAGGGAACCTACATAGTCCAAGTGCCCGCTCTGGAACATATACAGTCGAGGTGCCCACTAGGGAATCTACATTGTCCAAATGACCGCTAGTTAATGTAGATAGTCCAAGTGCCGCTAGTTAATCTACATAGTCCAAGGGCCCGCTAGTTAACCTACATAGTCCAAGTGCCCGCTGAGGAACCTACATAGTCCAAGTGCCCGATAGGGAACCTACATATTCCAAGTGCCCGTTAGGGAACCTAGATAGTCTAAGTGCCCGTAGGGAACCTATATAGTCCAAGTGCCCGCTAGGGAACCTGCATTGTACAAGTGCCCGTTAGTTAACCTAGATCGTCCAAGTGCCCGCTAGTTAACCTAGATAGTCCAAGTGCCCGATAGGGAACCTACATAGTCCAAGTGCCCGCTGAGGAACCTACACAGTCCAAGTGCCCGATAGGGAACCTACATATTCCAAGTGCCTGTTAGGGAACTTAGATAGTCCAAGTGCCCGTAGGGAACAAATATAGTCCAAGTGCCCGCTAGGGAACCTGCATTGTCCAAGTGCCCGCTAGTTAACCTACATAGTCCAGAACCCGCTAGTTTACCTAGATAGTCCAAGTGCCCGCTAGATAACCTATATAGTCCAAGGGCCCGCTAGTTAACCTAGATATTCCAAGTGCCCGCTAGTTAACCTAGATCATCCAAGAGTCCGCTAGTTAACCTACATAGTCCAAGTTCCCGTTAGGTAACCTAGATAGTCCAAGTGCCCGCAAGGTAACCTACATAATCCAAGTGCCCGATAGGTAACCTAGATATTCCAAGTTCCTGTTAGCTAACCTAGATAGTCCAAGTGCCTGCTAGGTAACCTACATAGTCCAAGTGCCCATTCCTTAACCTAGATAGTCCAAGTGCCCGCTAGGTAACCTAGACTGTCCAAATGCCCTCTAGGTTTCCTACATAGTCCAAGTGCACGTTCATTAGCCTAGATCATCCAAGTGCCCGCAAGGTAACCTACATAGTCCAAGGGCCCGCTAGGTAACCTAAATAGTCAAAGTTCCCGCTAGGTAACCTAGATAGTCCAAGTGCCCGTTACCTAACCTACATAGTCCAAGTGCCCGCTAGGTAACCAATATAATCCAAATACCCGCTAGGGGCCCTAATAGTCCAAATATCCGCTAGTTAACCTAGATAGTCCAAGTGCCCGCTAGTTAACCTAAATAGACCAAGTGCCCGCTAGGGAACCTATCTATTCCAAGTACCCGCTAGGAAACGTACATACTCCAAGTGCCCGCTAGGTAACGTACATAGTCTAAGTGCCCGCTAGGTAACGTAGATAGTCCAAGGGCCTGTTTGGGAACGTACATAGTCCAAGTGCCTGCTAGGGAACCTAGATAGTCCAAGTGCCCACTAGTTAACCTACATAGTCCAGGTTCCCCCTAGGTAACCTAGATAGTCCAAGGGCCCGCTAGGTAACCTACATTGTCCTAGTGCCCCCTAGTTAACCTACATTCTCCAAGTGCCCGATAGGGAACCTACATAGTCCAAGTGCCCGCTAGGTAATCAACATGTTCCAAATGCCCGCTAGTTAACCTACATAGTCCAAGTGCCCGATACGGAACCTACATAATCCAAGTGCCCGCTAGGGAACCTACATAGTCCAAGTGCCCGTTAGTTAACCTAGATAGTCCAAGTGCCCGCTAGGTAACCTAGATTGTCCAACAGCCCGGTAGGTAACCTACATACTCCAAGTACCCGCTAGGTAACGTAGATAGTTCAAGTGCCCGCTAGGTAACCTACAAAGTCTAAGTGCCCGCTAAATAATCTTTATAGTCCAAATAAACGCTAGGGAGCCTATACAATCCAAATGCCCGCTAGGTAACCTAGATAGTCTATGGGCCCGCTAGGTAACCTACATAGTCCTAGTGCCCCCTAGTTAACCTACATTTTCCGAGTGCCCGATAGGGAACCTATATAGTCCAAGTGCCTGCTAGGTAACCTACATAGTCCAAATGCCCTCTAGTTAACCTACATAGTCCAAGTGCCCGCTAGGTAACCTAGATAATCCTAGTGCCCGCTAGGGAACCTTCATAGTCCTAGTGGCAGCTAGGTAACCTAGATAGTCCAAGTGTCCGCTAGTTAACCTAGATAGTCCTACTGCCCGTTAGTTAACCTAGAGTGTCCAAGTGCCCACTAGGGGACGTACTTAGTCCAAGTGCCCGTTAGCTAACCTAGATAGTCCAAGTGACCGCTATTTAACATTGAGCATCCAAGTGCCCGCTAGTTACCCTAGATAGTCCAAGTGCACGCTAGTTAACCTACGTAGTCCAAGGTCCGCTAGTTAACCTAGATACTCCAAGTGCTCGCTAGTTAACCTACATAGTCCAAGTACCCGCTATGTAAACTAGATAGTCAAAGTGCCCGTTAGGTAACCTAGATAGTCCAAGTGCCCGCTAGGTAACCTAGATACTCAAAGTGCCCGTTACCTAACCTAGATACTCCAAGTGTCCGCTAAGCTACCTACATAGTCCAAGTGCCAGTTCGTTAACCTAGAAGTCCAAGTGCCCGCTAGGTAACCTAGACAGTCCAAGTGCCCGCTAGGTTACCTGCATATTCCAAGTGCCCGTTCGTTAACCTAGATAGTCCAAGTGCCCACTAGGTAACCTACATAGGCCAAGTGCCCGCTAGGTAACCTATATAGTCCAAGTGCCCGCTAGTTAACCTAGATAGTCCAAGGGCCCGCTAGTTAGCCTACATAGTCCAAGGGCTCACTTGTTAACTTTGATAGTCCTAGTCCCCGCTAGTTAACCTAGATAGTCCTAGTGCCCGTTAGTTAACCTAGAGTGTCCAAGTGCCCACCAGGGGATGTACTCAGTCCAAGTGCCCGTTAGCTAACCTAGATAGTCCAAGCGCCCGCTAGTTAACATTGATCATCCAATTGCCCGCTAGTTAACCTAGATAGTCCAAGTGCACGCTAGTTTACCTAGATAGTCGAAGTGCCTTCTACTTACCCTAGATCGTCCAAGTGCTCGCTAAGAAACCTAGACAGTTCAAGTGCCCGTTAAGTAACCTAGATAGTCCAAGTGCCCGCTAGGTAACCTACATACTCCAAGTTCCCACTAGGTAACCTAGATAGTCCAAGTGCCCATTACCTAACCTGATAGTCCAATTGCCCGCTATACAACATACATAGTCCAAGTGCCCGTTCGTTAACCTAGAAGTCCAAGTGCCCGCTAGGTAACCTAGACTGTCCAAGTGCCCGCTAGGTTACCTACATAGTCCAAGTGCCCGCTAGGTAACCTAGATAGTCCAAATGCCCGCTAGGGAACCCACATAGTCCAAGTGCCCGCTAGGGAACTTAAATAGTCCATGGGCCCGCTAGGGAACCTACATAGTCCAAGTGCCCGTTAGTTAACCTAGATAGTCGCAGTGCCCGCTAGGTAACCTAGATAGTCCAACAGCCCGGTAGGTAACCTACATACTCCAAGTACCCGCTAGGTAACGAAGATAGTTCAAGTGCCAGCTAGGTAACCTAGATAGTCTAAGTGCCCGCTAGTTAACCTACAAAGTCTAAGTGCCCGCTAGGTAATCTATATAGTCCAAATGACCACTAGGGAGCATACATAGTCCAAATGCCCGCTCGGTAACCTAGGTAGTCCAAGGGCCCGCTAGGAAACCTACATAGTCCTAGTGCCCCCTAGTTAACCTACATTCTCCAAGTGCCCGATAGGGAACCTACATAGTCCAAGTGCCCGCTAGGTACCCTACATAGTCCAAGTGCCCGATAGGGAACATACATAATCCAAGTGCCCGCTAGGGAACCTACATAGTCCAAGTGCCCGTTAGGTAACGAAGATAGTTCAAGTGCCAGCTAGGTAACCTAGATAGTCCAAGTGTCCGCTAGGTAACCTACAAAGTCTAAGTGCCCGCTAGTATATCTATATAGTCCAAATGCCCGCTAGGGAATCTACATAGTCCAAGGGCCCGCTAGGTAACATAGATAGTCCAAGTGCCCGCTAGGGAACGTACATAGTCCAAGGGCCCACTAGTTAAGCTAGATAGTCCAAGTGTCCGCTAGTTAACCTGGATAGTCCAAGTGCCCACTAGGGAATGTACATAATCCAAGTGCCCGCTAGGTAACCTAGATAGTTTAAGTACCCGCTAGGTAACCTACATAGTTCAAGTACCCGCTAGGTAACCTAGATCGTCAAAGGGCCCCCTAGTAAGCCTACATAGTCCAAGTGCCCGCTAGGTAACCTAGATAGTCCAAGGGCCCGATAGTAAACCTACATAGTCCATGGGCCCGCTAGTTAACCTTCATAGTGCAAGTGTCCGCTACTTAACCTACATATTCCAAGTTCCCGCTAGTTAACCTACATAATCTAAGTGCCCGTTGGCTAACCTAGATAGTCCAAAGTCCCGCTAGTTGACCTATATAGTCAAAGTGCCAGCTAGGTAACCAAGATAGTCCAAGTGCCTGTAAGCTAACCTAGATAGTCCAAGTGGAGGCTAGGTAACCTACATAGTCCAAGTGCCCGTTCGTTAACCTAGATAATCCAAGTGCCCGTTCTTTGACGTAGATAATCCAAATGCCCACTAGGTAACCTAGACAGTCAAAGTGCCAGCTAGTTAACCTACATAGTCCAAGTGCCCGATAGGGAACTTACATAATCCAAGTGCCTGCTAGGCAACCTACATAGTCCAAGGCCCGTTAGTTAACCTAGATAGTCAAAGTGCCTGCTAGGTAACCTAGATATTCCAAGTGCCCGCTAGGTAACCTACATAGTCCAAGTGCCCGCTAGGTAACCTAAATAGTCCAAATGCCCACTAGTTAACCTAGATAGTCCAAGTGCCCGCTAGTTAACCTACATAGTCTAAGTGCCCGCTAGGTAACCAAGACAGTTCAAGTGATCACTAGGTTACCTACATAGTCCATGTGCCCATTCGTTAACCTACATAGTCCAAGTGCCCGCGAGGTAACCAATATAGTCCAAATGCCCGCTAGGGGCCGTAATAGTCCAAATGTCCGCTAGTTAACCTTGACAGTCCAAGTGCCCGCTAGTTAACCTAGATAGACTAAGTGCCCGCTGGGAACCTACTAGTCCAAGTACCCGCTAGGAAACGTACATAGTCCAAGTGCTCGCTAGGTAACGTAGATACTCCAAGTGCCCGCTAGGGAACGTACATAGTCCAAGTGCCCGCTAGGTAACCTAGATAGTCCAAGTGCCCGCTAGTTAACCTACATAGTCCAAGTGCCCGCTAGGTAACCTAAATAGTCCAAATGCCCACTAGTTAACCTAGATAGTCCAAGTGCCCGCTAGTTAACCTACATAGTCTAAGTGCCCGCTAGGTAACCAAGACAGTTCAAGTGATCACTAGGTTACCTACATAGTCCATGTGCCCGTTCGTTAACCTACATAGTCCAAGTGCCCGCGAGGTAACCAATATAGTCCAAATGCCCGCTAGGGGCCGTAATAGTCCAAATGCCCGCTAGTTATCCTAGACAGACCAAGTGCCCGCTAATTAACCTAGATAGACTAAGTGCCCGCTGGGAACCTACTAGTCCAAGTACCCGCTAGGAAACGTACATAGTCCAAGTGCCCGCTAGGGAACGTACATAGTCCAAGTGCTCGCTAGGGAACCTACATATTCCAAGAGGCCGCTAGGGAACCTACATAGTCCAAGTGCCCGTTAGTTAACCTAGATAGTCCCAGGGCCCGCTTGGAAACTTAGATACTCCAACAGCCCGCAAGGTAACCTACATACTCCAAGAACCCGCTATAACGTAGATAGTTCAAGTGCCAGCTAGGTAACCTAGATACTTCTCGTGCCCGTTACCTAACCTAGATAGTCCAATTGCCCGCTATGCAACATACATAGTCCTAGTGCCCGTTCTTTAACCTAGAAGTCCAAGTGCCCGCTAGGTAACCTAGACTCTCCAAGTGCCCGCTAGGTTACCTACATAGTCCAAATGCCCGTTCGGTAACCTAGATAGTGCAAGTGCCCGGTAGTTAACCTACATAGTCCAAGTGACCGCTAGGTAACCTAGGTAGTCCAAGGGCCCTCTAGTTAACCTACATAGTCCAAGTGCCCGGTAGTTAACTTACATAGTTCAAGTGTCCGTAGGGAACATATAGAGTCCAAGTGCCCGCTAGGGAACCTACATAGTCCAAGGCCCCCCTAGTTAGCCTACATAGTCCAAGTGCCCGCTAGTTAATGTAGATAGTACAAGTGCCGCTAGTTAATCTACATAGTTCAAGGGCCCGCTGGTTAACCTACATAATCCAAGTACCCGCTAGTTAACCTAGATCGTCCAGGTGTCCGCTAATTAACCTACATAGTACAAGTGCCCGCTAGGGAACCTAGATAGTCCAAGTGCCCGCTCTGGAACCTACATAGTCCAAGTGACTGCTAGGGAACCTACATAGTCCAAGTGCCCGCTCTGGAACATATACAGTCGAGGTGCCCACTAGGGAATCTACATTGTCCAAATGACCGCTAGTTAATGTAGATAGTCCAAGTGCCGCTAGTTAATCTACATAGTCCAAGGGCCCGCTAGTTAACCTACATAGTCCAAGTGCCCGCTGAGGAACCTACATAGTCCAAGTGCCCGATAGGGAACCTACATATTCCAAGTGCCCGTTAGGGAACCTAGATAGTCTAAGTGCCCGTAGGGAACCTATATAGTCCAAGTGCCCGCTAGGGAACCTGCATTGTACAAGTGCCCGTTAGTTAACCTAGATCGTCCAAGTGCCCGCTAGTTAACCTAGATAGTCCAAGTGCCCGATAGGGAACCTACATAGTCCAAGTGCCCGCTGAGGAACCTACACAGTCCAAGTGCCCGATAGGGAACCTACATATTCCAAGTGCCTGTTAGGGAACTTAGATAGTCCAAGTGCCCGTAGGGAACAAATATAGTCCAAGTGCCCGCTAGGGAACCTGCATTGTCCAAGTGCCCGCTAGTTAACCTACATAGTCCAGAACCCGCTAGTTTACCTAGATAGTCCAAGTGCCCGCTAGATAACCTATATAGTCCAAGGGCCCGCTAGTTAACCTAGATATTCCAAGTGCCCGCTAGTTAACCTAGATCATCCAAGAGTCCGCTAGTTAACCTACATAGTCCAAGTTCCCGTTAGGTAACCTAGATAGTCCAAGTGCCCGCAAGGTAACCTACATAATCCAAGTGCCCGATAGGTAACCTAGATATTCCAAGTTCCTGTTAGCTAACCTAGATAGTCCAAGTGCCTGCTAGGTAACCTACATAGTCCAAGTGCCCATTCCTTAACCTAGATAGTCCAAGTGCCCGCTAGGTAACCTAGACTGTCCAAATGCCCTCTAGGTTTCCTACATAGTCCAAGTGCACGTTCATTAGCCTAGATCATCCAAATGCCCGCAAGGTAACCTACATAGTCCAAGGGCCCGCTAGGTAACCTAAATAGTCAAAGTTCCCGCTAGGTAACCTAGATAGTCCAAGTGCCCGTTACCTAACCTACATAGTCCAAGTGCCCGCTAGGTAACCAATATAATCCAAATACCCGCTAGGGGCCCTAATAGTCCAAATATCCGCTAGTTAACCTAGATAGTCCAAGTGCCCGCTAGTTAACCTAAATAGACCAAGTGCCCGCTAGGGAACCTATCTAGTCCAAGTACCCGCTAGGAAACGTACATACTCCAAGTGCCCGCTAGGTAACGTACATAGTCTAAGTGCCCGCTAGGTAACGTAGATAGTCCAAGGGCCTGTTTGGGAACGTACATAGTCCAAGTGCCTGCTAGGGAACCTAGATAGTCCAAGTGCCCACTAGTTAACCTACATAGTCCAGGTTCCCCCTAGGTAACCTAGATAGTCCAAGGGCCCGCTAGGTAACCTACATTGTCCTAGTGCCCCCTAGTTAACCTACATTCTCCAAGTGCCCGATAGGGAACCTACATAGTCCAAGTGCCCGCTAGGTAATCAACATGTTCCAAATGCCCGCTAGTTAACCTACATAGTCCAAGTGCCCGATACGGAACCTACATAATCCAAGTGCCCGCTAGGGAACCTACATAGTCCAAGTGCCCGTTAGTTAACCTAGATAGTCCAAGTGCCCGCTAGGTAACCTAGATTGTCCAACAGCCCGGTAGGTAACCTACATACTCCAAGTACCCGCTAGGTAACGTAGATAGTTCAAGTGCCCGCTAGGTAACCTACAAAGTCTAAGTGCCCGCTAAATAATCTTTATAGTCCAAATAAACGCTAGGGAGCCTATACAGTCCAAATGCCCGCTAGGTAACCTAGATAGTCTATGGGCCCGCTAGGTAACCTACATAGTCCTAGTGCCCCCTAGTTAACCTACATTTTCCGAGTGCCCGATAGGGAACCTATATAGTCCAAGTGCCTGCTAGGTAACCTACATAGTCCAAATGCCCTCTAGTTAACCTACATAGTCCAAGTGCCCGCTAGGTAACCTAGATAATCCTAGTGCCCGCTAGGGAACCTTCATAGTCCTAGTGGCAGCTAGGTAACCTAGATAGTCCAAGTGTCCGCTAGTTAACCTAGATAGTCCTAGTGCCCGTTAGTTAACCTAGAGTGTCCAAGTGCCCACTAGGGGACGTACTTAGTCCAAGTGCCCGTTAGCTAACCTAGATAGTCCAAGTGACCGCTATTTAACATTGAGCATCCAAGTGCCCGCTAGTTACCCTAGATAGTCCAAGTGCACGCTAGTTAACCTACGTAGTCCAAGGTCCGCTAGTTAACCTAGATACTCCAAGTGCTCGCTAGTTAACCTACATAGTCCAAGTGCCCGCTATGTAAACTAGATAGTCAAAGTGCCCGTTAGGTAACCTAGATAGTCCAAGTGCCCGCTAGGTAACCTAGATACTCAAAGTGCCCGTTACCTAACCTAGATAGTCCAAGTGCACGCTAAGCAACCTACATAGTCCAAGTGCCCGTTCGTTAACCTAGAAGTCCAAGTGCCCGCTAGGTAACCTAGACAGTCCAAGTGCCCGCTAGGTTACCTGCATATTCCAAGTGCCCGTTCGTTAACCTAGATAGTCCAAGTGCCCACTAGGTAACCTACATAGTCCAAGTGCCCGCTAGGTAACCTATATAGTCCAAGTGCCCGCTAGGTAACCTAGATAGTCCAAGGGCCCGCTAGTTAGCCTACATAGTCCAAGGGCTCACTTGTTAACTTTGATAGTCCTAGACCCCGCTAGTTAACCTAGATAGTCCTAGTGCCCGTTAGTTAACCTAGAGTGTCCAAGTGCCCACCACGGGATGTACTTAGTCCAAGTGCCCGTTAGCTAACCTAGATAGTCCAAGCGCCCGCTAGTTAACATTGATCATCCAATTGCCCGCTAGTTAACCTAGATAGTCCAAGTGCACGCTAGTTAACCTAGATAGTCCAAGTGCCTTCTAGTTACCCTAGATCGTCCAAGTGCTCGCTAAGAAACCTAGACAGTTCAAGTGCCCGTTAAGTAACCTAGATAGTCCAAGTGCCCGCTAGGTAACCTACATAGTCCAAGTTCCCACTAGGTAACCTAGATAGTCCAAGTGCCCATTACCTAACCTGATAGTCCAATTGCCCGCTATACAACATACATAGTCCAAGTGCCCGTTTGTTAACCTAGAAGTCCAAGTGCCCGCTAGGTAACCTAGACTGTCCAAGTGCCCGCTAGGTTACCTACATAGTCCAAGTGCCCGCTAGGTAACCTAGATAGTCCAAATGCCCGCTAGGGAACCCACATAGTCCAAGTGCCCGCTAGGGAACATAAATAGTCCATGGGCCCGATAGGGAACCTACATAGTCCAAGTGCCCGTTAGTTAACCTAGATAGTCGCAGTGCCCGCTAGGTAACCTAGATAGTCCAACAGCCCGGTAGGTAACCTACATACTCCAAGTACCCGCTAGGTAAGGAAGATAGTTCAAGTGCCAGCTAGGTAACCTAGATAGTCTAAGTGCCCGCTAGTTAACCTACAAAGTCTAAGTGCCCGCTAGGTAATCTATATAGTCCAAATGACCACTAGGGAGCATACATAGTCCAAATGCCCGCTCGGTAACCTAGGTAGTCCAAGGGCCCGCTAGGAAACCTACATAGTCCTAGTGCCCCCTAGTTAACCTACATTCTCCAAGTGCCCGATAGGGAACCTACATAGTCCAAGTGCCCGATAGGGAACATACATAATCCAAGTGCCCGCTAGGGAACCTACATAGTCCAAGTGCCCGTTAGGTAACGAAGATAGTTCAAGTGCCAGCTAGGTAACCTAGATAGTCCAAGTGTCCGCTAGGTAACCTACAAAGTCTAAGTGCCCGCTAGTATATCTATATAGTCCAAATGCCCGCTAGGGAATCTACATAGTCCAAGGGCCCGCTAGTTAACGTAGATAGTCCAAATGCCGCTAGTTAATCTACATAGTCCAAGGGCCCGCTAGGTAACCTAGATAGTCCAAGGGCCCGCTAGTTAACCTACATAGTCCAAGTGCCCGGTAGTTAAATTACATAGTTCAAGTGTCCATAGGGAACATACATAGCCCAAGTGCCCGCTAGGGAACATACATAGTCCAAGTGCCCGCTAGGGAATCTACATAGTCCAAGGGCCCGCTAGTTAATGTAGATAGTCCAAGTTCCGCTAGTTAATCTACAGAGTTCAAGGGCCCGCTAGTTAATGTAGATAGTCCAAGTTCCGCTAGTTAATCTACAGAGTTCAAGGGCCCGCTAGTTAACCTACATAGTCCAAGTACCCGCTAGTTAACCTAGATCGTCCAAGTGCCCGCTAGTTAATCTGCATAGTACAAGTGCCCGTTCGGGAATCTAGTTAGTCCAAGTGCCCACTCTGGAACCTACATAGTCCAAATGCCTGCCAGGGAACCTACATATTCCACGTGCCCGCGCTGGAACATACATTGTCCAAGTGCTCGCTAGGGAATCTACATAGTCCAAGGGCCCGCTAATTAATGTAGATAGTCCAAGTGCCGCTAGCTAATCCACATAGTGCAAGGGCCCGCTAGTTAACCTACAAAGTCCAAGTACCCGCTAGTTAACCTAGATCGTCCAAGTGCCCGCTAGGTAACCTACATAGTCCAAGGGCCCGCTAGTTAACCTACATAGTCCAAGGGACCGCTAGTTAACCTACATCGTCCAAGGGCCTGCTAGTTAACCTAGATAGTCCAAGTGCCCGCTAGTTAACCTACATAGTCCAAGTGCCCGCTAGGTAACCAATATAGTCCAAATGCCCGCTAGGGGCCCTAATAGTCCAAATGCCCGCTAGTTAACCTAGATAGTCCAAGTGCTCACTAGTTAACCTAGATAGTCCAAGTGCCCGCTAGGGAACATATCTAGTCCAAGTACCCGCTAGGAAACGTACATAGTCCAAGTGCCCGCTAGGTAACATAGATAGTCCAAGTGCCCGCTAGGGAACGTACATAGTCCAAGGGCCCACTAGTTAACCTAGATTGTCCAAGTGTCCGCTAGTTAACCTGGATAGTCCAAGTGCCCACTAGGGAATGTACATAATCCAAGTGCCCGCTAGGTAACCTAGATAGTTCAAGTACCCGCTAGGTAACCTACATAGTTCAAGTACCCGCTAGGTAACCTAGATCGTCAAAGGGCCCCCTAGTAAGCCTACATAGTCCAAGTGCCCGCTAGGTAACCTAGATAGTCCAAGGGCCCGATAGTAAACCTACATAGTCCATGGGCCCGCTAGTTAACCTTCATAGTGCAAGTGTCCGCTACTTAACCTACATATTCCAAGTTCCCGCTAGTTAACCTACATAATCTAAGTGCCCGTTGGCTAACCTAGATAGTCCAAAGTCCCACTAGTTGACCTATATAGTCAAAGTGCCAGCTAGGTAACCTAGATAGTCCAAGTGCCTGTAAGCTAACCTAGATAGTCCAAGTGGAGGCTAGGTAACCTACATAGTCCAAGTGCCCGTTCGTTAACCTAGATAATCCAAGTGCCCGTTCTTTGACGTAGATAATCCAAATGCCCACTAGGTAACCTAGACAGTCAAAGTGCCAGCTAGTTAACCTACATAGTCCAAGTGCCCGATAGGGAACCTACATAATCCAAGTGCCTGCTAGGCAACCTACATAGTCCAAGGCCCGTTAGTTAACCTAGATAGTCAAAGTGCCTGCTAGGTAACCTAGATATTCCAAGTGCCCGCTAGGTAACCTACATAGTCCAAGTGCCCGCTAGGTAACCTAAATAGTCCAAATGCCCACTAGTTAACCTAGATAGTCCAAGTGCCCGCTAGTTAACCTACATAGTCTAAGTGCCCGCTAGGTAACCAAGACAGTTCAAGTGATCACTAGGTTACCTACATAGTCCATGTGCCCGTTCGTTAACCTACATAGTCCAAGTGCCCGCGAGGTAACCAATATAGTCCAAATGCCCGCTAGGGGCCGTAATAGTCCAAATGCCCGCTAGTTAACCTAGACAGTCCAAGTGCCCGCTAGTTAACCTAGATAGACTAAGTGCCCACTGGGAACCTACTAGTCCAAGTACCCGCTAGGAAATGTACATAGTCCAAGTGCTCGCTAGGTAACGTAGATACTCCAAGTGCCCGCTAGGGAACGTACATAGTCCAAGTGCCCGCTAGGTAACCTAGATAGTCCAAGTGCCCGCTAGTTAACCTACATAGTCCAAGTGCCCGCTAGGTAACCTAAATAGTCCAAATGCTCACTAGTTAACCTAGATTGTCCAAGTGCCCGCTAGTTAACCTACATAGTCTAAGTGCCCGCTAGGTAACCAAGACAGTTCAAGTGATCACTAGGTTACCTACATAGTCCATGTGCCCGTTCGTTAACCTACATAGTCCAAGTGCCCACGAGGTAACCAATATAGTCCAAATGCCCGCTAGGGGCCGTAATAGTCCAAAGGCCCGCTAGTTATCCTAGACAGACCAAGTGCCCGCTAGTTAACCTAGATAGACTAAGTGCCCGCTGGGAACCTACTAGTCCAAGTACCCGCTAGGAAACGTACATAGTCCAAGTGCCCGCTAGGTAACGTACATAGTCCAAGTGCTCGCTAGGTAACGTAGATAGTCCAAGTGCCCGCTAGGGAACGTACATAGTCCAAGTGCTCGCTAGGGAACCTACATATTCCAAGAGGCCGCTAGGGAACCTACATAGTCCAAGTGCCCGTTAGTTAACCTAGATAGTCCCAGGGCCCGCTTGGAAACTTAGATACTCCAACAGCCCGCAAGGTAACCTACATACTCCAAGAACCCGCTATAACGTAGATAGTTCAATGCCAGCTAGGTAACCTAGATACTTCTCGTGCCCGTTACCTAACCTAGATAGTCCAATTGCCCGCTATGCAACATACATAGTCCTAGTGCCCGTTCTTTAACCTAGAAGTCCAAGTGCCCGCTAGGTAACCTAGACTCTCCAAGTGCCCGCTAGGTTACCTACATAGTCCAAATGCCCGTTCGGTAACCTAGATAGTGCAAGTGCCCGGAAGTTAACCTACATAGTCCAAATGCCCGCTAGATAACCTAGGTAGTCCAAGGGCCCTCTAGTTAACCTACATAGTCCAAGTGCCCGGTAGTTAACTTACATAGTTCAAGTGTCCGTAGGGAACATATAGAGTCCAAGTGCCCGCTAGGGAACCTACATAGTCCAAGGCCCCCCTAGGTAGCCTACATAGTCCAAGTGCCCGCTAGTTAATGTAGATAGTCCAAGTGCCGCTAGTTAATCTACATAGTTCAAGGGCCCGCTGGTTAACCTACATAATCCAAGTACCCGCTAGTTAACCTAGATCGTCCAGGTGTCCGCTAATTAACCTACATAGTACAAGTGCCCGCTAGGGAACCTAGATAGTCCAAGTGCCCGCTCTGGAACCTACATAGTCCAAGTGACTGCTAGGGAACCTACATAGTCCAAGTGCGCGCTCTGGAACATATACAGTCGAGGTGCCCGCTAGGGAATCTACATTGTCCAATGGACCGCTAGTTAATGTAGATAGTCCAAGTGCCGCTAGTTAATCTACATAGTCCAAGGGCCCGCTAGTTAACCTACATCGTCCAAGGGCCTACTAGTTAACCTAGATAGTTCAAGTGCCCGCTAGTTAACCTACATAGTCCAAGTGCCCGCGAGGTAACCTAGACATTTCAAGTGACCACTAGGTTACCTACATTGTCCAAGTGCCCTTTCGTTAACCTACATAGTCCTAGTGCCCGCTAGGTAACCAATATAGTCAAAATGCCCGCTAGGGGCCCTAATAGTCCAAATGTCCGCTAGTTAACCTAGATAGTCCAAGTGCCCGCTAGTTAACCTAGATAGACCAAGTGCCCGCTAGGGAACCAATCTAGTCCAAGTACACGCTAGGAAATGTACATACTCCAAGTGCTCGCTAGGTAACCCACATAGTCTAAGTGCCCGCTAGGTAACGTAGATAGTCCAAGGGCCTGCTTGGGAACGTACATAGTCCAAGTGCCTGCTAGGTAACGTAGATAGTCCAAGTGCCCACTAGTTAACCTACATAGTCCAGGTTCCCCCTAGGTAACCTAGATAGTCCAAGAGCCCGCTAGGTAACCTACATTGTCCTAGTGCCCGATAGGGAACCTACATAATTCAAGTGCCCGCTAGGGAACCTACATAGTCCAAGTGCCCGTTAGTTAACCTAGATAGTCCAAGTGCCCGCTAGTTGACCTAGATAGACCAAGTGCCCGCTAGGGAACCAATCTAGTCCAAGTACCCGCTAGGAAACGTACATACTCCAAGTGCTCACTAGGTAACGTACATAGTCTAAGTGCCCGCTAGGTAACGTAGATAGTCCAAGGGCCTGCTTGGGAACGTACATAGTCCAAGTGCCTGCTAGGTAACGTAGATAGTCCAAGTGCCCACTACTTAACCTACATAGTCCAGCTTCCCCCTAGGTAACCTACATACTCCAATGGCCCGCTAGGTAACCTACATTGTCCTAGTTCCCGATAGGGAACCTACATAATCCAAGTGCCCGCTAGGGAACCTACATAGTCCAAGTGCCCGTTAGTTAACCTAGATAGTGCATGTGCCCGCTAGGTAACCTAGATTGTCCAACAGCCCGGTAGGTAACCTACATACTCCAAGTACCCGCTAGGTAACGTAGATAGTTCAAGTGCCTGTTGGTAACCTAGATAGTCAAAGTGCCCGCTAGGTAACCTACAAAGTTTAAGTGCCCGCTAAATAATCTATATAGTCCAAATAAACGCTAGGGAGCCTACATAGTCCAAATGCCCGCTAGGTAACCTAGATAGTCTATGGGCCCGCTAGGTAACCTACATACTCCTAGTGCCCCCTAGTTAACCTACATTTTCCAAGTGCCCGATAGGAAACCTACATAGTCCAAGTGCCTGCTAGGTAACCTACATAGTCCAAATGCCCTCTAGTTAACCTACATAGTCCAAGGGCCCGATAGGGAACCTACATAATCCAAGTGCCCGCAAGTTGACCTACATAGTCCAAGTGCCCACTAGGTAACCTAGATAATCCTAGTGCCCGCTAGGGAACCTTCATAGTCCTAGTGCCAGCTAGGTAACCTAGATAGTCCAAGTGCCCGCTAGTTAACCTAGATAGTCCTAGTGCCCGTTAGTTAACCTAGAGTGTCCAAGTGCCCACTAGGGGACGTACTTAGTCCAAGTGCCCGTTAGCTAACCTAGATAGTCCAAGTGACCGCTAGTTAACATTGAGCATCCAAGTGCCCGCTAGTTAACCTAGATAGTCCAAGTGCACGCTAGTTAACCTACGTAGTCCAAGTGCTCGCAAGTTAACCTACATAGTACAAGAGCCCGCTAGTTGACCTAGATACTCCAAGTGCCCGCTAGTTAACCTAGAAATTCCAAGTGCCCGCTAGGTAACCTAAGAAGTCCAAATGTCCGATAGGGATCCTACATAGTCCATGTGCCCGCTAGGTATCCTACATAGTCCAAGTGCCCGTTCATTAACCTATATAGTCCAAGTGCCCGCTAGGTAACCTAGACTGTCCAAGTGCCCGCTAGGTTACCTACATAGTCCAAGTGCCCGTTCGTTAACCTAGATAGTCCAAGTGCTCGCTAGTTAACCTAGATAGTTCAAGTGCCCGCTAGTTAACCTAGATAGACCAAGTACCAGCTAGGGAACCTATCTAGTCCATGTACCCTCTAGGAATCGTACATAGTCCAAGTGCCCACTAGGTAACATAGATAGTCCAAGTGCTCGCTAGTTAACCTACATACTCCAAGTGCCTGCTAGGTAACCTAGATAGTCCAAGTGCCCACTAGTTAACCTACATAGTCCAGGTTCCCCCTAGGTAACCTAGATAGTCCAAGGGCTCACTAGGTAACCTACATAGTCCAAATGCCCGATAGGGAACCTATATAGTCCAAGTGCCCGCTAGGTAACCTACATAGTCCAAATGCCCGATAGTTAACCTACATAGTCCAAGTGCCCGATTGGGAACCTACATAGTCCAAGTGCCCGCTAGGTAACCTACATAGTCCAAATGCCCGCTAGTTAACCTACATAGTCCAAGTGCCGGATAGGGAACTTACATAGTCCATGGGCCCGCTAGGGAACCTACATAGTCCAAGTGCCCGTTAGTTAACCTAGATAGTCCCAGTGCCCGCTAGGTAACCTAGAAAGTCCAACAGCCCGGTAGGTAACCTACATACTCCAAGTACCCGCTAGGTAACGTAGATAGTTCAAGTGCCCGCTAGGTAACCTACAAAGTCTAAGTGCCCGCTAGGTAATCTATATAGTCCAAATGACCACTAGGGAGCCTACATAGTCCAAATGCCCGCTAAGTAACCTAGGTAGTCCAAGGGCCCGCTAGGAAACCTACATAGTCCTAGTGCCCCCTAGTTAACCTACATTCTCCAAGTGCCCGATAGGGAACCTACATAGTCCAAGTGCCCGCTAGGTAACCTATATTGTCCAAGTGCCCGATAGGGAACCTACATAATCCAAGTGCCCGCTAGGGAACCTACATAGTCCAAGTGCCCGTTAGGTAACCTAGATAGTCCAAATACCCGCCATGAAACCCACATAGTCCAAGTGCCCGCTAGGGAATTTACATAGTCCAAGGGCCCGCTAGGGAACCTACATAGTCCAAGTGTCCGTTAGTTAAACTAGATAGTCCAACAGCCCGCTAGGTAACCTATATACTCAAAGAACCCGCTATAACGTAGATAGTTCAAGTGCCAGCTAGGTAACCTAGACAGTTCTTGTGCCCGTTACCTAACCTAGATAGTCCAATTGCCCGCTATGCAACATACATAGTCCAAGTACCCGTTCTTTAACCTAGAAGTCCAACTGCCCGCTAGGTAACCTAGACTCTCCATGTGCCCGCTAGGTTACCTACATAATCCAAATGCCCGTTCGGTAACCTAGATAGTGCAAGTGCCCGGTAGTTAACCTACATAGTCCAAGTGCCCGCTAGGTAACCTAGATAGTCCAAGGGCCCGCTAGTTAACCTACATAGTCCAAGTGCCCGGTAGTTAACTTACATAGTTCAAGTGTCCGCAGGGAACATATAGAGTCCAAGTGCTCGCTAGGGAATCTGCATAGTGCAAGGCCCCCCTAGTTAGCCTACATAGTCCAAGAGCGGGCTAGTTAATGTAGATAGTCCAAGTGCCGCTAGTTAATCTACATAGTTCAAGGGCCCTCTGGTTAACCTACATAATCCAAGTACCCGCTAGTTAACCTAGATCGTCCAAGTGTCCGCTAATTAACCTACATAGTACAAGTGCCCGCTAGGGAACCTAGATAGTCCAAGTGCCCGCTCTGGAACCTACATAGTCCAAGTGACTGCTAGGGAACCTAAATAGTCCAACTGCCCGCTCTGGAACATATATAGTCCAAGTGCCCGCAAGGGAATCTACATAGTCCAAGGGCCCGCTAGTTAATGTAGATAGTCCAAGTGCGGCTAGTTAATCTACATAGTCCAAGGGCCCGCTAGTTAACCTACATAGTCCAAGTACCCGCTAGTTAACCTAGATCGTCCAAGTGCCCTCTATGTCACCTACATAGTCCAAGGGCCCGCTAGTTAACCTACATAGTCCAAGGGCCCGCTAGTTAACCTACATCGTCCAAGGGCCTGCTAGTTAACCTAGATAGTCCAAGTGCCGCTAGTTAACCTACATAGTCCAAGTGCCCGCGAGGTAACCTAGACATTTCACGTGACCACTAGGTTACCTACATAGTCCAAGTGCCCTTTCCTTAACCTACATAGTCCAAGTGCCCGCTAGGTAACCAATATAGTCCAAATGCCCGCAATTGGCCCTAAGAGTCCAAATGTCCGCTAGTTAACCTAGATAGTCCAAGTGCCCGCTACTTAACCTAGATAGACCAAGTGCCCGCTAGGGAACCAATCTAGTCCAAGTACCCGCTAGGAAACGTAAATACTCCAAGTGCTCGTTAGGTAACGTACATAGTCTAAGTGCCCGCTAGGTAACGTAGATAGTTCAAGGGCCTGCTTGGGAACGTACATAGTCCAAGTGCCTGCTAGGTAACGTAGATAGTCCAAGTACCCACTAGTTAACCTACATAGTCCAGCTTCCCCATAGGTAACCTAGATAGTCCAAGGGCCCGCTAGGTAACCTACATTGTCCTAGTGCCCGATAGGGAACCTACATAATCCAAGTGCCCGCTAGGGAACCTACATAGTCCAAGTGCCCATTAGTTAACCTAGATAGTCCATGTGCCCGCTAGGTAACCTAGATTGTCCAACAGCCCGGTAGGTAACCTACATACTCCAAGTACCCGCTAGGTAACGTAGATAGTTCAAGTGCCTGCTAGGTAACCTAGATAGTCAAAGTGCCCGCTAGATAACCTACAAAGTCTAAGTGCCCGCTAAATAATCTATATAGTCCAAATAAACGCTAGGGAGCCTACATAGTCCAAATGCCTGCTAGGTAACCTAGATAGTCTATGGGCCCGCTAGGTAACCTACATACTCCTAGTGCCCCCTAGTTAACCTACATTTTCCAAGTGCCCGATAGGAAACATACATAGTCCAAGTGCCTGCTAGGTAACCTACATAGTCCAAATGCCCTCTAGTTAACCTACATAGTCCAAGGGCCCGATAGGGAACCTACATAATCCAAGTGCCCGCAAGTTGACCTACATAGTCCAAGTGCCCACTAGGTAACCTAGATAATCCTAGTGCCCGCTAGGGAACCTTCATAGTCCTAGTGCCAGCTAGGTAACCTAGATAGTCCAAGTGACCGCTAGTTAACCTAGATAGTCCTAGTGCCCGTTAGTTAACCTAGAGTGTCCAAGTGCCCACTAGGGGACGTACTTAGTCCAAGTGCCCGTTAGCTAACCTAGATAGTCCAAGTGACCGCTAGTTAACATTGAGCATCCAAGTGCCCGCTAGTTAACCTAGATAGTCCAAGTGCACGCTAGTTAACCTACGTAGTCCAAGTGCTCGCTAGTTAACCTACATAGTACAAGGGCCCGCTAGTTGACCTAGATAGTCCAAGTGCCCGCTAGTTAACCTAGAAATTCCAAGTGCCCGCTAGGTAACCTAAGAAGTCCAAATGTCCGATAGGGATCCTACATAGTCCAAGTGCCCGCTAGGAAACCTACATAGTCCTAGTGCCCCCTAGTTAACCTACATTCTCCAAGTGCCCGATAGGGAACCTACATAGTCCAAGTGCCCGCTAGGTAACCTATATTGTCCAAGTGCCCGATAGGGAACCTACATAATCCAAGTGCCCGCTAGGGAACCTACATAGTCCAAGTGCCCGTTAGGTAACCTAGATAGTCCAAATACCCGCCATGAAACCCACATAGTCCAAGTGCCCGCTAGGGAATTTACATAGTCCAAGGGCCCGCTAGGGAACCTACATAGTCCAAGTGTCCGTTAGTTAAACTAGATAGTCCAACAGCCCGCTAGGTAACCTATATACTCAAAGAACCCGCTATAACGTAGATAGTTCAAGTGCCAGCTAGGTAACCTAGACAGTTCTTGTGCCCGTTACCTAACCTAGATAGTCCAATTGCCCGCTATGCAACATACATAGTCCAAGTACCCGTTCTTTAACCTAGAAGTCCAACTGCCCGCTAGGTAACCTAGACTCTCCAAGTGCCCGCTAGGTTACCTACATAATCCAAATGCCCGTTCGGTAACCTAGATAGTGCAAGTGCCCGGTAGTTAACCTACATAGTCCAAGTGCCCGCTAGGTAACCTAGATAGTCCAAGGGCCCGCTAGTTAACCTACATAGTCCAAGTGCCCGGTAGTTAACTTACATAGTTCAAGTGTCCGCAGGGAACATATAGAGTCCAAGTGCTCGCTAGGGAATCTGCATAGTGCAAGGCCCCCCTAGTTAGCCTACATAGTCCAAGAGCGGGCTAGTTAATGTAGATAGTCCAAGTGCCGCTAGTTAATCTACATAGTTCAAGGGCCCTCTGGTTAACCTACATAATCCAAGTACCCGCTAGTTAACCTAGATCGTCCAAGTGTCCGCTAATTAACCTACATAGTACAAGTGCCCGCTAGGGAACCTAGATAGTCCAAGTGCCCGCTCTGGAACCTACATAGTCCAAGTGACTGCTAGGGAACCTAAATAGTCCAACTGCCCGCTCTGGAACATATATAGTCCAAGTGCCCGCAAGGGAATCTACATAGTCCAAGGGCCCGCTAGTTAATGTAGATAGTCCAAGTGCGGCTAGTTAATCTACATAGTCCAAGGGCCCGCTAGTTAACCTACATAGTCCAAGTACCCGCTAGTTAACCTAGATCGTCCAAGTGCCCTCTATGTCACCTACATAGTCCAAGGGCCCGCTAGTTAACCTACATAGTCCAAGGGCCCGCTAGTTAACCTACATCGTCCAAGGGCCTGCTAGTTAACCTAGATAGTCCAAGTGCCGCTAGTTAACCTACATAGTCCAAGTGCCCGCGAGGTAACCTAGACATTTCACGTGACCACTAGGTTACCTACATAGTCCAAGTGCCCTTTCCTTAACCTACATAGTCCAAGTGCCCGCTAGGTAACCAATATAGTCCAAATGCCCGCAAGGGGCCCTAAGAGTCCAAATGTCCGCTAGTTAACCTAGATAGTCCAAGTGCCCGCTACTTAACCTAGATAGACCAAGTGCCCGCTAGGGAACCAATCTAGTCCAAGTACCCGCTAGGAAACGTAAATACTCCAAGTGCTCGTTAGGTAACGTACATAGTCTAAGTGCCCGCTAGGTAACGTAGATAGTTCAAGGGCCTGCTTGGGAACGTACATAGTCCAAGTGCCTGCTAGGTAACGTAGATAGTCCAAGTACCCACTAGTTAACCTACATAGTCCAGCTTCCCCATAGGTAACCTAGATAGTCCAAGGGCCCGCTAGGTAACCTACATTGTCCTAGTGCCCGATAGGGAACCTACATAATCCAAGTGCCCGCTAGGGAACCTACATAGTCCAAGTGCCCATTAGTTAACCTAGATAGTCCATGTGCCCGCTAGGTAACCTAGATTGTCCAACAGCCCGGTAGGTAACCTACATACTCCAAGTACCCGCTAGGTAACGTAGATAGTTCAAGTGCCTGCTAGGTAACCTAGATAGTCAAAGTGCCCGCTAGATAACCTACAAAGTCTAAGTGCCCGCTAAATAATCTATATAGTCCAAATAAACGCTAGGGAGCCTACATAGTCCAAATGCCTGCTAGGTAACCTAGATAGTCTATGGGCCCGCTAGGTAACCTACATACTCCTAGTGCCCCCTAGTTAACCTACATTTTCCAAGTGCCCGATAGGAAACCTACATAGTCCAAGTGCCTGCTAGGTAACCTACATAGTCCAAATGCCCTCTAGTTAACCTACATAGTCCAAGGGCCCGATAGGGAACCTACATAATCCAAGTGCCCGCAAGTTGACCTACATAGTCCAAGTGCCCACTAGGTAACCTAGATAATCCTAGTGCCCGCTAGGGAACCTTCATAGTCCTAGTGCCAGCTAGGTAACCTAGATAGTCCAAGTGACCGCTAGTTAACCTAGATAGTCCTAGTGCCCGTTAGTTAACCTAGAGTGTCCAAGTGCCCACTAGGGGACGTACTTAGTCCAAGTGCCCGTTAGCTAACCTAGATAGTCCAAGTGACCGCTAGTTAACATTGAGCATCCAAGTGCCCGCTAGTTAACCTAGATAGTCCAAGTGCACGCTAGTTAACCTACGTAGTCCAAGTGCTCGCTAGTTAACCTACATAGTACAAGGGCCCGCTAGTTGACCTAGATAGTCCAAGTGCCCGCTAGTTAACCTAGAAATTCCAAGTGCCCGCTAGGTAACCTAAGAAGTCCAAATGTCCGATAGGGATCCTACATAGTCCAAGTGCCCGCTAGGTAACCTACATAGTCCAAGTGCCCGTTCGTTAACCTATATAGTCCAAGTGCCCGCTAGGTAACCTAGACTGTCCAAATGCCCGCTAGGTTACCTACATAGTCCAAGTGCCCGTTCGTTAACCTAGATAGTCCAAGTGCTCACTAGTTAACCTAGATAGTTCAAGTGCCCGCTAGTTAACCTTGATAGACCAAGTACCCGCTAGGGAACCTATCTAGTCCAAGTACCCTCTAGGAAACGTACATAGTCCAAGTGCCCGCTAGGTAACATAGATAGTCCAAGTGCCCGCTAGGGAACGTACATAGTCCAAGTGCCCGCTAGGTAACCTAGATAGTCCAAGTGCTCGCTAGTTAACCTACATACTCCAAGTGCCTGCTAGGTAACCTAGATAGTCCAAGTGCCCACTAGTTAACCTACATAGTCCAGGTTCCCCCTAGGTAACCTAGATAGTACAAGGGCTCACTAGGTAACCTACATAGTCGAAATGCCCGATAGGGAACCTACATAGTCCAAGTGCCCGCTAGGTAACCTACATAGTCCAAATGCCCGCTAGTTAACCTACATAGTCCAAGTGCCCGATAGGGAACCTACATAGTCCAAGTGCCCGCTAGGTAACCTACATAGTCCAAATGCCCGCTAGTTAACCTACATAGTCCAAGTGCCCGATAGGGAACCTACATAATCCAAGTGCCCGCTAGGGAACCTACATTGTCCAAGTGCCCGTTATGTAATCTAGATAGTCCAATTGCCCGCTAGGGAACCCACATAGTCCAAGTGCCCGCTAGGGAACTTACATAGTCCAAGGGCCCGCTAGGGAACCTACATAGTCCAAGTGCCCGTTAGTTAACCTAGATAGTCCCAGTGCCCGCTAGGTAACCTAGAAAGTCCAACAGCCCGGTAGGTAACCTACATACTCCAAGTACCCGCTAGGTAACGTAGATAGTTCAAGTGCCCGCTAGGGAACGTACATAGTCCAACTGCCCGCTAGGTAACCTAGATAGTCCAAGTGCTCGCTAGTTAACCTACATACTCCAAGTGCCTGCTAGGTAACCTAGATAGTCCAAGTGCCCACTAGTTAACCTACATAGTCCAGGTTCCCCCTAGGTAACCTAGATAGTCCAAGGGCCCACTAGGTAACCTACATAGTCCAAATGCCCGATAGGGAACCTACATAGTCCAAGTGCCCGCTAGGTAACCTACATAGTCCAAATGCGCGCTACTTAACATACATAGTCCAAGTGCCCGATACGGAACCTACATAATCCAAGTGCCCGCTAGGGAACCTACATAGTCCAAGTGCCCGTTAGTTAACCTAGATAGTCCATGTGCCCGCTAGGTAACCTAGATTGTCCAACAGCCCGGTAGGTAACGTACATACTCCAAGTACCCGCTAGGTAACGTAGATAGTTCAAGTGCCTGCCAGGTAACCTAGATAGTCAAAGTGCCCGCTAGGTAACCTACAAAGTCTAAGTGCCCGCTAAATAATCTATATAGTTCAAATAAACGCTAGGGAGCCTACATAGTCCAAATGCCCGCTAGGTAACCTAGATAGTCTATGTGCCCGCTAGGTAACCTACATATTCCTAGTGCCCCCTAGTTAAACAACATTTTCCAAGTACCCGATAGGAAACCTACATAGTCCAAGTGCCTGCTAGGTAAAATACATAGTCCAAATGCCCTCTAGTTAACCTACATAGTCCAAGGGCCCGATAAGGAACCTACATAATCCAAGTGCCCGCTAGTTGACCTACATAGTCCAAGTGCCCGCTAGGTAACCTAGATAATCCTAGTGCCCGCTAGGGAACCTTCATAGTCCTAGTGCCAGCTAGGTAACCTAGATAGTCCAAGTGCCCGCTAGTTAACCTAGATAGTCCTAGTGCCCGTTAGTTAACCTAGAGTGTCCAAGTGCCCCCTAGGGGACGTACTTAGTCCAAGTGCCCGTTAGCTAACCTAGATAGTCCAAGTGACCGCTAGTTAACATTGAGCATCCAAGGGCCCGTTAGTTAACCTAGATAGTCCAAGTGCACGCTAGTTAACCTACGTAGTCCAAGGTCCGCTAGTTAACCTTGATAGTCCAAGTGATCGCTAGTTAACCTACATAGTGCAAGGGCCCGCTAGTTGACCTAGATACTCCAAGGGCCCGCTAGTTAACCTAGAAATTCCAAGTGCCCGCTAGGTAACCTAAGAAGTCCAAATGTCCGATAGGGATCCTACATAGTCCAAGTGCCCGCTAGGTAACCTACATAGTCCAAGTGCCCGTTCGTTAACCTATATAGTCCAAGTGCCCCCTAGGTAACCTAGACTGTCCAAGTGCCCACTAGGATACCTACATAGTCCAAGTGCCCGTTCGTTAACCTAGATAGTCCAAGTGCTCGCTAGTTAACCTAGATAGTCCAAGTGTCCTCTAGGTAACCTACAAAGTCTAAGTGCCCGCTAGTATATCTATATAGTCCAAATGCCCGCTAGGGAATCTACATAGTCCAAGGGCTCGCTAGTTATCGTAGATAGTTCAAGTGCCGCTAGTTAATCTACATAGTCTAAGGGCCCGCTAGGTAACCTAGATAGTCCAAGGGCCCGCTAGTTAACCTACATAATCCAAGTGCCCGGTAGTTAACTTACATAGTTCAAGTGTCCATAGGGAACATACATAGCCCAAGTGCCCGCTAGGGAACATACATAGTCCAAGTGCCCGCTAGGGAATCTACATACTACAAGGGCCCGCTAGTTAATGCAGATAGTCCAAGTTCCGCTAGTTAATCTACATAGTTCAAGGGCCCGCAAGTTAACCTACATAGTCCAAGTACCCGCTAGTTAACCTAGATCGTCCAAGTGTCCACTAGTTAATCTACATAGTACAAGTGCCCGCTAGGGAATTTAGTGAGTCCAAGTGCCCGCTCTGGAACCTACATATTCCAAGAGCCCGCGCTGGAACATACATAGTCCAAGTGCTCGCTAGGGAATCTACATAGTCCAAGGGCCCGCTAGTTAATGTAGATAGTCCAAGTGCCGCTAGTTAATCTACATAGTCCAAGGGCCCGCTAGTTAACCTACATAGTCCAAGTACCCGATAGTTAACCTAGATCGTCCAAGTGCCCGCTAGGTAACCTACATAGTCCAAGGGCCCGCTATTAACCTACATAGTCCAAGGGACCGCTAGTTAACCTACATCGTTCAAGGGCCTGCTAGTTAACCTAGATAGTCCAAGTGCCCGCTAGTTAACCTACATAGACCAAGTGCCCGCTAAGTAACCAATATAGTCCAAATGCCCGCTAGGGGCCCTAAAAGTCCAAATGCCCGCTAGTTAACCTAGATAGTCCAAGTGCTCACTAGTTAACCTAGATAGTCCAAGTGCCCGCTAGTTAACCTAGATAGACCAACTGCCCGCTAGGGAACATATCTAGTCCAAGTACCCGCTAGGAAACGTACATAGTCCAAGTGCCCGCTAAGTAACATAGATAGTTCAAGTGCCCACTAGGGAACGTACATAGTCCAAGTGCCCGCAAGGTAACCTAGATAGTCCAAGTGCCCGCTAGTTAACCTAGATAGTCCTAGTGCCCATTAGTTAACCTAGAGTGTCCAAGTGCCCACTAGGAGACGTACTTAGTCCAAGTGCCCGTTAGCTAACCTAGATAGTCCAAGTGACCGCTAGTTAACATTGAGCATCCAAGTGCCCGCTAGTTAACCTAGATAGTCCAAGTGCACGCTAGTTAACCTACGTAGTCCAAGTGCTCGCTAGTTAACCTACATAGTACAAGGGCCCGCTAGTTGACCTAGATAGTCCAAGTGCCCGCTAGTTAACCTAGAAATTCCAAGTGCCCGCTAGGTAACCTAAGAAGTCCAAATGTCCGATAGGGATCCTACATAATCCAAGTGCCCGCTAGGTAACCTACATACTCCAAGTGCCCGTTCGTTAACCTATATAGTCCAAGTGCCCGCTAGGTAACCTAGACTGTCCAAGTGCCCGCTAGGTTACGTACATAGTCCAAGTGCCCGTTCGTTAACCTAGATAGTCCAAGTGCTCGCTAGTTAACCTAGATAGTCCAAGTGCCCGCTGGTTAACCTAGATAGACCAAGTACCCGCTAGGGAACCTAACTAGTCCAAGTACCCTCTAGGAAACGTACATAGTCCAAGTGCCCGCTAGGTAACATAGATAGTCCAAGTGCCCGCTAGGGAACGTACATAGTCCAACTGCCCGCTAGGTAACCTAGATAGTCCAAGTGCTCGCTAGTTAACCTACATACTCCAAGTGCCTGCTAGGTAACCTAGATAGTCCAAGTGCCCACTAGTTAACCTACATAGTCCAGGTTCCCCCTAGGTAACCTAGATAGTCCAAGGGCCCACTAGGTAACCTACATAGTCCAAATGCCCGATAGGGAACCTACATAGTCCAAGTGCCCGCTAGGTAACCTACATAGTCCAAATGCGCGCTACTTAACCTACATAGTCCAAGTGCCCGATACGGAACCTACATAATCCAAGTGCCCGCTAGGGAACCTACATAGTCCAAGTGCCCGTTAGTTAACCTAGATAGTCCATGTGCCCGCTAGGTAACCTAGATTGTCCAACAGCCCGGTAGGTAACCTACATACTCCAAGTACCTGCTAGGTAATGTAGATAGTTCAAGTGCCTGCTAGGTAACCTAGATAGTCCAAGTGCCCGCTAGGTAACCTACAAAGTCTAAGTGCCCGCTAAATAATCTATATAGTCCAAATAAACGCTAGGGAGCCTACATAGTCCAAATGCCCGCTAGGTAACCTAGATAGTCTATGGGCCCGCTAGGTAACCTACATAGTCCTAGTGCCCCCTAGTTAACCTACATTTTCCAAGTGCCCGATAGGAAACCTACATAGTCCAAGTGCCCACTAGGTAACCAATATAATCCAAATACCCGCTAGGGGCCCTAATAGTCCAAATGTCCGCTAGTGAACCTAGATAGTCCAAGTGCCCGCTAGTTAACCTAGATAGACCAAGTGCCCGCTAGGGAACCTATCTAGTCCTAGTACCCGCTAGGAAACGTACATACTCCAAGTGCCCGCTAGGTAACGTAGATAGTCCAAGGGCCTGTTTGGGAACGTACATAGTCCAAGTGCCTGCTAGGTAACCTAGATAGTCCAAGTGCCCACTAGTTAACCTACATAGTCCAGGTTCCCCCTAGGTAACCTAGATAGTCCAAGGGCCCGCTAGGTAACCTACATTGTCCTAGTGCCCCCTAGTTAACCTACATTCTCCAAGTGCCCGATAGGGAACCTACATAGTCCAAGTGCCCGCTAGGTAACCAACATGTTCCAAATGCCCGCTAGTTAACCTACATAGCCCAAGTGCCCGACACGGAACCTACATAATCCAAGTGCCCGCTAGGGAACCTACATAGTCCAAGTGCCCGTTAGTTAACCTAGATAGTCCAAGTGCCCGCTAGGTAACCTAGATTGTCCAACAGCCCGGTAGGTAACCTACATACTCCAAGAACCTGCTTGGTAACGTAGATAGTTCAAGTGCCTGCTAGGTAACCTAGATAGTCCAAGTGCCCGCTAGGTAACCTACAAAGTCTAAGTGCCCGCTAAATAATCTTTATAGTCCAAATAAACGCTAGGGAGCCTATACAGTCCAAATGCCCGCTAGGTAACCTAGATAGTCTATGGGCCCGCTAGGTAACCTACATAGTCCTAGTGCCCCCTAGTTAACCTATATTTTCCAAGTGCCCGATAGGGAACCTATATAGTCCAAGTGCCTGCTAGGTAACCTACATAGTCCAAATGCCCTCTAGTTAACATACATAGTCCAAGTGCCCGCTAGGTAACCTAGATAATCCTTGTGCCCGCTAGGGAACCTTCATAGTCCTAGTGCCCGCTAGGTAACCTAGATATTCCAAGTTCCTGTTAGCTAACCTAGAAAATCCAAGTGCCCGCTAGGTAACCTACATAGTCCAAGTGCCCTTTCGTTAACCTAGATAGTCCACGTGCCCGCTACGTAACCTACATAGTTCAAGTGCCCGCTAGGTAACCTAGATAGTCGAAGGTCCCTCTAGTTAACCTACATAGTCCAAGTGCCCGCTAAGAAACCTAGATAGTCCAAGTGCCCGTTAGGTAACCTAGATAGTCCAAGTGCCCGCTAGGTAACCTACATAGTCCAAGTTCCCGCTAGGTAACCTAGATAGTCCAAGTGCCCGTTAGGTAACCTAGATAGTCCAAGTGCCCGCTAGGTTACTTACATAGTCCTAGTTCCCGCTAGGTAACCTAGATAGTCCAAGTGCCCGTTACCTAACCTTGATAGTTCAATTGCCCGCTACGCAACATACATAGTCCAAGTGCCCGTTCGTTAACCTATAAGTCCAAGTGCCCGCTAGGTAACCTAGACTGTCCAAGTGCCCGCTAGGTTACCTACATAGTCCAAATGCCCGTTCGGGAACCTAGATAGTGCAAGTGCCCGGTAGTTAACCTACATAGTCCAAGTGCCCGCTAAGTAACCTAGATAGTCCAAAGGCCCGCTTGTTAACCTACATAGTCCAAGTGCCCGGTAGTTAACTTACATAGTTCAAGTGTCCGTAGGGAACATACATAGTCCAAGTGTCCGCTAGGGAACATACAGAGACCAAGTGCCCGCTAGGGAACCTACGTAGTCCAAGTGCCAACTAGGTAACTTAGATAGTCCAAGTGCCCGTTAGCTAACAGAGATAGTCCAAGTGCCCGCTAGGTAACCACATAGTCCAAGTGCCCGTTCGTTAACCTAGATAGTCCAAGTGCCCGCTAAGTAACCTAGACAGTCCAAGTGCCTGCTAGGTAACCTACATATTCCAAGTGCCCGTTTGCTAACCTAGATCTTCAAAGTGCCCACTAGGTAACCTTGACAATCCAAGTGCCCGCTAGTTAACCTACATAGTCCAAGTGCCCGATAGGGAACCTACATAATCCAAGTGCCCGCTAGGCAACCTACATAGTCCAATTTCCCGCTAGGTAACCTAAATAGTCCAAATGCCCGCAAGGGAAACTACATAGTCCAAGTGCCCGCTAGTTAACCTAGATAGTCCAAGTGCCTGCTAGTAAACCTACATAATCCAAGGACCCGCTAGTTAACCTACATAGTGCAAGGGCCCCCTAGTTAACCTAGATCGTCCAAGTGTCCGCTAGTTAACCTACATATTCCCAGTGCCCTCTAGTTAACCTACATAGTCCAAGTGCCCGCTAAGTAACTTAGATAGTCCAAGTGCCCACTAGGGGACGTACATTGTCCATGTGCCCGCTAGGTAACTTAGATAGTCAAAGTGCCCGCTAGGGTATGTACATAGTCCAAGTGCCCGCTAGGTAACCTAGATAGTCTAAGTGCCCGCTAGTTAACCTACATAGTCCAAGGGCCCGCTAGTTAACCACCATAGTCCAAGTGCCAGATAGGAAACAAACATAGTCCAAGTGCCCGCTAAGGGACTTACATAGTCCAAGTGCCCGCTAGGGAACCTACATAGTCCAAGTGCCCGTTAGGGAACCTAGATAGTCCAAGTGCCCGCAAGAGAACCTGCATCGCCCAAGTGCCCGCTAGTTAACTTAGATAGTCCAAGTGCCCGCTAGTTAACCTACATAGTCCAAGTGCCCGCTAGTTAACCTAGATCATCCAAGTGCCCGTTAAGAAACCTAGATAGTCCAAGTGCCCGCTAGGTTACCTACATAGTCCTAGTTCCCGCTAGGTAACCTAGATAGCCCTAGTGCCCGTTACCTAACATAGATCGTCCAAGTACCCGCTAAGCAACCTACATAGTACAAGTGCCCGTTCGTTAACCTAGAAATCCATGTCGCCGCTATGTTACCTAGACAGTCCAAGTGCCCGCTAGGTTACCTGCATAGTCCAAGTGCCCGTTAGGTAACCTAGATAGTCCAAGTGCCCGCTAGGTGACCTAAATAGTCAAAGTGCCCGCTAGGTAACCTAGATAGTCCAAGTTCCTGTTAGCTAACCTAGATAGTCCATGTGCCCGCTAGGTAACCTACATAGTCCAAGGACCCGCTCCTTAACCTAGTTCGTCCAAGTGTCCGCTAGTTAACCTACATAGTCCAAGTGCCCGCTAAATAACCAAGATAGTCAAAGTGCCCGCTAAGTAACCTACATAGTCCAAGTTCCCACTAGGTAACCTAGATAGTCCAAGTGCCCGTTACATAACCTAGATAGTCCAAGTGCCCGTTAGGTAACCTACATAGTCCAAATGCCCGCTAGTAACCTACATAGTCCATGTGCCTGATAGGGAACCTACATAATCCAAGTGCCCGCTAGGGAACTTACATAGTCCAAGTGCCCGTTAGTTAACCTAGATAGTCCAAGTGCCCGCTAGTTAACCTAGATAGTCCAAGTACCCGCTAGGTAACGTAGATAGTTCAAGTGCACGCTAGGTAACCTAGATAGTCCAAGTGCCCGTTATGTAACCTACAATGTCCAAGTGCCCCCTAGGTAATCTATTTAGTCCAAATGCCCGCTAGGGCACCTACATAGTCGAAATACCCGCTCTTTAACCTACATAGTCCAAGTGCCCGCTAGCTAACCTAGATAGTCTAAGGGCCCACTAGTTAACCTACATAGTTCAAGTGCCCGCTAGCTAACCTACATAGTCCAAGTGCCCGCTAGTTAACCTAGATCGTCCAAGTGCCCGCTAGTTAACCTACATAGTCCAAGGGACCGCTAGTTAACCTACATAGTGAAAGGGCCCGCTAGTTAACCTAGATCGTCCAAGTGTCCGCTAGTTAACCTACATTTTCCAAGTGCCCGCTAGTTAACCTACATAATCCAAGTGCCCCTTAGCTAACCTAGATAGTCCAAGGGCCCGTTAGTTGACCTACATAGTCCAAGTGCCCGCGAGGTAACCTAGACATTTCACGTGACCACTAGGTTACCTACATAGTCCAAGTGCCCTTTCCTTAACCTACATAGTCCAAGTGCCCGCTAGGTAACCAATATAGTCCAAATGCCCGCAAGGGGCCCTAATAGTCCAAATGTCCGCTAGTTAACCTAGATAGTCCAAGTGCCTGCTACTTAACCTAGATAGACCAAGTGCCCGCTAGGGAACCAATCTAGTCCAAGTACCCGCTAGGAAACGTAAATACTCCAAGTGCTCGTTAGGTAACGTACATAGTCTAAGTGCCCGCTAGGTAACGTAGATAGTCCAAGGGCCTGCTTGGGAACGTACATAGTCCAAGTGCCTGCTAGGTAACGTAGATAGTCCAAGTGCCCACTAGTTAACCTACATAGTCCAGCTTCCCCCTAGGTAACCTAGATAGTCCAAGGGCCCGCTAGGTAACCTACATTGTCCTAGTGCCCGATAGGGAACCTACATAATCCAAGTGCCCGCTAGGGAACCTACATAGTCCAAGTGCCCGTTAGTTAACCTAGATAGTCCATGTGCCCGCTAGGTAACCTAGATTGTCCAACAGCCCGGTAGGTAACCTACATACTCCAAGTACCCGCTAGGTAACGTAGATAGTTCAAGTGCCTGCTAGGTAACCTAGATAGTCAAAGTGCCCGCTAGATAACCTACAAAGTCTAAGTGCCCGCTAAATAATCTATATAGTCCAAATAAACGCTAGGGAGCCTACATAGTCCAAATGCCTGCTAGGTAACCTAGATAGTCTATGTGCCCGCTAGGTAACCTACATACCCCTAGTGCCCCCTAGTTAACCTACATTTTCCAAGTGCCCGATAGGAAACCTACATAGTCCAAGTGCCTGCTAGGTAACCTACATAGTCCAAATGCCCTCTAGTTAACCTACATAGTCCAAGGGCCCGATAGGGAACCTACATAATCCAAGTGCCCGCAAGTTGACCTACATATTCCAAGTGCCCACTAGGTAACCTACATAATCCTAGTGCCCGCTAGGGAACCTTCATAGTCCTAGTGCCAGCTAGGTAACCTAGATAGTCCAAGTGCCCGCTAGTTAACCTAGATAGTCCTAGTGCCCGTTAGTTAACCTAGAGTGTCCAAGTGCCCACTAGGGGACGTACTTAGTCCAAGTGCCCGTTAGCTAACCTAGATAGTCCAAGTGACCGCTAGTTAACATTGAGCATCCAAGTGCCCGCTAGTTAACCTAGATAGTCCAAGTGCACGCTAGTTAACCTACGTAGTCCAAGTGCTCGCTAGTTAACCTACATAGTACAAGGGCCCGCTAGTTGACCTAGATAGTCCAAGTGCCCGCTAGTTAACCTAGAAATTCCAAGTGCCCGCTAGGTAACCTAAGAAGTCCAAATGTCCGATAGGGATCCTACATAGTCCATGTGCCCGCTAGGTAACCTACATAGTCCAAGTGCCCGTTCGTTAACCTATATAGTCCAAGTGCCCGCTAGGTAACCTAGACTGTCCAAATGCCCGCTAGGTTACCTACATAGTCCAAGTGCCCGTTCGTTAACCTAGATAGTCCAAGTGCTCACTAGTTAACCTAGATAGTTCAAGTGCCCGCTAGTTAACCTAGATAGACCAAGTACCCGCTAGGGAACCTATCTAGTCCAAGTACCCTCTAGGAAACGTACATAGTCCAAGTGCCCGCTAGGTAACATAGATAGTCCAAGTGCCCGCTAGGGAACGTACATAGTCCAAGTGCCCGCTAGGTAACCTAGATAGTCCAAGTGCTCGCTAGTTAACCTACATACTCCAAGTGCCTGCTAGGTAACCTAGATAGTCCAAGTGCCCACTAGTTAACCTACATAGTCCAGGTTCCCCCTAGGTAACCTAGATAGTCCAAGGGCCCACTAGGTAACCTACATAGTCCAAATGCCCGATAGGGAACCTACATAGTCCAAGTGCCCGCTAGGTAACCTACATAGTCCAAATGCCCGCTAGTTAACCTACATAGTCCAAGTGCCCGATAGGGAACCTACATAGTCCAAGTGCCCGCTAGGTAACCTACATAGTCCAAATGCCCGCTAGTTAACCTACATAGTCCAAGTGCCCGATAGGGAACCTACATAATCCAAGTGCCCGCTAGGGAACCTACATTGTCCAAGTGCCCGTTATGTAATCTAGATAGTCCAATTGCCCGCTAGGGAACCCACATAGTCCAAGTGCCCGCTAGGGAACTTACATAGTCCAAGGGCCCGCTAGGGAACCTACATAGTCCAAGTGCCCGTTAGTTAACCTAGATAGTCCCAGTGCCCGCTAGGTAACCTAGAAAGTCCAACAGCCCGGTAGGTAACCTACATACTCCAAGTACCCTCTAGGTAACGTAGATAGTTCAAGTGCCCGCTAGGTAACCTACAAAGTCTAAGTGCCCGCTAGGTAATCTATATAGTCCAAATGACCACTAGGGAGCCTACATAGTCCAAATGCCAGCTAGGTAACCTAGGTAGTCCAAGGGCCCGCTAGGAAACCTACATAGTCCTAGTGCCCCCTAGTTAACCTACATTCTCCAAGTGCCCGATAGGGAACCTACATAGTCCAAGTGCTCGCTAGGTAACCTATATTGTCCAAGTGCCCGATAGGGAACCTACATAATCCAAGTGCCCGCTAGGGAACCTACATAGTCCAAGTGCCCGTTATGTAACCTAGATAGTCCAAATGCCCGCCATGAAACCCACATAGTCCAAGTGCCCGCTAGGGAATTTACATAGTCCAAGGGCCCGCTAGGGAACCTACATAGTCCAAGTGTCCGTTAGTTAAACTAGATAGTCCAACAGCCCGCTAGGTAACCTACATACTCCAAGAACCCGCTATAACGTAGATAGTTCAAGTGCCAGCTAGGTAACCTAGATAGTTCTTGTGCCCGTTACCTAACCTACATAGTCCAATTGCCCGCTATGCAACATACATAGTCCAAGTACCCGTTCTTTAACCTAGAAGTCCAACTGCCCGCTAGGTAACCTAGACTCTCCAAGTGCCCGCTAGGTTACCTACATAGTCCAAATGCCCGTTCGGTAACCTAGATAGTGCAAGTGCCCGGTAGTTAACCTACATAGTCCAAGTGCCCGCTAGGTAACCTAGATAGTCCAAGGGCCCGCTAGTTAACCTACATAGTCCAAGTGCCCGGTAGTTAACTTACATAGTTCAAGTGTCCGTAGGGAACATATAGAGTCCAAGTGCCCGCTAGGAATCTACATAGTCCAAGGCCCCCCTAGTTAGCCTACATAGTCCAAGTGCCCGCTAGTTAATGTAGATAGTCCAAGTGCCGCTAGTTAATCTACATAGTTCAAGGGCCCGCTGGTTAACCTACATAATCCAAGTACCCGCTAGTTAACCTAGATCGTCCAAGTGTCCGCTAATTAACCTACATAGTACAAGTGCCCGCTAGGGAACCTAGATAGTCCAAGTGCCCGCTCTGGAACCTACATAGTCCAAGTGACTGCTAGGGAACCTAAATAGTCCAAGTGCCCGCTCTGGAACATATATAGTCCAAGTGCCCGCAAGGGAATCTACATAGTCCAAGGGTTCGCTAGTTAATGTAGATAGTCCAAGTGCCGCTAGTTAATCTACATAGTCCAAGGGCCCGCTAGTTAACCTACATAGTCCAAGTACCCGCTAGTTAACCTAGATCGTCCAAGTGCCCTCTATGTCACCTACAAAGTCCAAGGGCCCGCTAGTTAACCTACATAGTCCAAGGGCCCGCTAGTTAACCTACATCGTCCAAGGGCCTGCTAGTTAACCTAGATAGTCCAAGTGCCCGCTAGTTAACCTACATAGTCCAAGTGCCCGCGAGGTAACCTAGACATTTCACGTGACCACTAGGTTACCTACATAGTCCAAGTGCCCTTTCCTTAACCTACATAGTCCAAGTGCCCGCTAGGTAACCAATATAGTCCAAATGCCCGCTAGGGGCCCTAATAGTCCAAATGTCTGCTAGTTAAACTAGATAGTCCAAGTGCCCGCTAGTTAACCTAGATAGACCAAGTGCCCGCTAGGGAACCAATCTAGTCCAAGTACCCGCTAGGAAACGTACATACTCCAAGTGCTCGCTAGGTAACGTACATAGTCTAAGTGCCCGCTAGGTCACGTAGATAGTCCAAGGGCCTGCTTGGGAACGTACATAGTCCAAGTGCCTGCTAGGTAACGTAGATAGTCCACGTGCCCACTAGTTAACCTACATAGTCCAGGTTCCCCCTAGGTAACCTAGATAGTCCAAGGGCCCGCTAGGTAACCTACATTGTCCTAGTGCCCGATAGGGAACCTACATAATCCAAGTGCCCGCTAGGGAACCTACATAGTCCAAGTGCCCGTTAGTTAACCTAGATAGTCCATGTGCCCGCTAGGTAACCTAGATTGTCCAACAGCCCGGTAGGTAACGTACATACTCCAAGTACCCGCTAGGTAACGTAGATAGTTCAAGTGCCTGCTAGGTAACCTAGATAGTCAAAGTGCCCGCTAGATAACCTACAAAGTCTAAGTGCCCGCTAAATAATCTATATAGTCCAAATAAACGCTAGGGAGCCTACATAGTCCAAATGCCCGCTAGGTAACCTAGATAGTCTATGGGCCCGCTAGGTAACCTACATACTCCTAGTGCCCCCCAGTTAACCTACATTTTCAAAGTGCCCGATAGGAAACCTACATAGTCCAAGTGCCTGCTAGGTAACCTACATAGTCCAAATGCCCTCTAGTTAACCTACATAGTCCAAGGGCCCGATAGGGAACCTACATAATCCAAGTGCCCGCAAGTTGACCTACATAGTCCAAGTGCCCACTAGGTAACCTACATAATCCTAGTGCCCGCTAGGGAACCTTCATAGTCCTAGTGCCAGCTAGGTAACCTAGATAGTCCAAGTGCCCGCTAGTTAACCTAGATAGTCCTAGTGCCCGTTAGTTAACCTAGAGTGTCCAAGTGCCCACTAGGGGACGTACTTAGTCCAAGTGCCCGTTAGCTAACCTAGATAGTCCAAGTGACCGCTAGTTAACATTGAGCATCCAAGTGCCCGCTAGTTAACCTAGATAGTCCAAGTGCACGCTAGTTAACCTACGTAGTCCAAGTGCTCGCTAGTTAACCTACATAGTACAAGGGCCCGCTAGTTGACCTAGATAGTCCAAGTGCCCGCTAGTTAACCTAGAAATTCCAAGTGCCCGCTAGGTAACCTAAGAAGTCCAAATGTCCGATAGGGATCCTACATAGTCCATGTGCCCGCTAGGTAACCTACATAGTCCAAGTGCCCGTTCGTTAACCTATATAGTCCAAGTGCCCGCTAGGTAACCTAGACTGTCCAAATGCCCGCTAGGTTACCTACATAGTCCAAGTGCCCGTTCGTTAACCTAGATAGTCCAAGTGCTCACTAGTTAACCTAGATAGTTCAAGTGCCCGCTAGTTAACCTAGATAGACCAAGTACCCGCTAGGGAACCTATCTAGTCCAAGTACCCTCTAGGAAACGTACATAGTCCAAGTGCCCGCTAGGTAACATAGATAGTCCAAGTGCCCGCTAGGGAACGTACATAGTCCAAGTGCCCGCTAGGTAACCTAGATAGTCCAAGTGCTCGCTAGTTAACCTACATACTCCAAGTGCCTGCTAGGTAACCTAGATAGTCCAAGTGCCCACTAGTTAACCTACATAGTCCAGGTTCCCCCTAGGTAACCTAGATAGTCCAAGGGCCCACTAGGTAACCTACATAGTCCAAATGCCCGATAGGGAACCTACATAGTCCAAGTGCCCGCTAGGTAACCTACATAGTCCAAATGCCCGCTAGTTAACCTACATAGTCCAAGTGCCCGATAGGGAACCTACATAGTCCAAGTGCCCGCTAGGTAACCTACATAGTCCAAATGCCCGCTAGTTAACCTACATAGTCCAAGTGCCCGATAGGGAACCTACATAATCCAAGTGCCCGCTAGGGAACCTACATTGTCCAAGTGCCCGTTATGTAATCTAGATAGTCCAATTGCCCGCTAGGGAACCCACATAGTCCAAGTGCCCGCTAGGGAACTTACATAGTCCAAGGGCCCGCTAGGGAACCTACATAGTCCAAGTGCCCGTTAGTTAACCTAGATAGTCCCAGTGCCCGCTAGGTAACCTAGAAAGTCCAACAGCCCGGTAGGTAACCTACATACTCCAAGTACCCTCTAGGTAACGTAGATAGTTCAAGTGCCCGCTAGGTAACCTACAAAGTCTAAGTGCCCGCTAGGTAATCTATATAGTCCAAATGACCACTAGGGAGCCTACATAGTCCAAATGCCAGCTAGGTAACCTAGGTAGTCCAAGGGCCCGCTAGGAAACCTACATAGTCCTAGTGCCCCCTAGTTAACCTACATTCTCCAAGTGCCCGATAGGGAACCTACATAGTCCAAGTGCTCGCTAGGTAACCTATATTGTCCAAGTGCCCGATAGGGAACCTACATAATCCAAGTGCCCGCTAGGGAACCTACATAGTCCAAGTGCCCGTTATGTAACCTAGATAGTCCAAATGCCCGCCATGAAACCCACATAGTCCAAGTGCCCGCTAGGGAATTTACATAGTCCAAGGGCCCGCTAGGGAACCTACATAGTCCAAGTGTCCGTTAGTTAAACTAGATAGTCCAACAGCCCGCTAGGTAACCTACATACTCCAAGAACCCGCTATAACGTAGATAGTTCAAGTGCCAGCTAGGTAACCTAGATAGTTCTTGTGCCCGTTACCTAACCTACATAGTCCAATTGCCCGCTATGCAACATACATAGTCCAAGTACCCGTTCTTTAACCTAGAAGTCCAACTGCCCGCTAGGTAACCTAGACTCTCCAAGTGCCCGCTAGGTTACCTACATAGTCCAAATGCCCGTTCGGTAACCTAGATAGTGCAAGTGCCCGGTAGTTAACCTACATAGTCCAAGTGCCCGCTAGGTAACCTAGATAGTCCAAGGGCCCGCTAGTTAACCTACATAGTCCAAGTGCCCGGTAGTTAACTTACATAGTTCAAGTGTCCGTAGGGAACATATAGAGTCCAAGTGCCCGCTAGGAATCTACATAGTCCAAGGCCCCCCTAGTTAGCCTACATAGTCCAAGTGCCCGCTAGTTAATGTAGATAGTCCAAGTGCCGCTAGTTAATCTACATAGTTCAAGGGCCCGCTGGTTAACCTACATAATCCAAGTACCCGCTAGTTAACCTAGATCGTCCAAGTGTCCGCTAATTAACCTACATAGTACAAGTGCCCGCTAGGGAACCTAGATAGTCCAAGTGCCCGCTCTGGAACCTACATAGTCCAAGTGACTGCTAGGGAACCTAAATAGTCCAAGTGCCCGCTCTGGAACATATATAGTCCAAGTGCCCGCAAGGGAATCTACATAGTCCAAGGGTTCGCTAGTTAATGTAGATAGTCCAAGTGCCGCTAGTTAATCTACATAGTCCAAGGGCCCGCTAGTTAACCTACATAGTCCAAGTACCCGCTAGTTAACCTAGATCGTCCAAGTGCCCTCTATGTCACCTACAAAGTCCAAGGGCCCGCTAGTTAACCTACATAGTCCAAGGGCCCGCTAGTTAACCTACATCGTCCAAGGGCCTGCTAGTTAACCTAGATAGTCCAAGTGCCCGCTAGTTAACCTACATAGTCCAAGTGCCCGCGAGGTAACCTAGACATTTCACGTGACCACTAGGTTACCTACATAGTCCAAGTGCCCTTTCCTTAACCTACATAGTCCAAGTGCCCGCTAGGTAACCAATATAGTCCAAATGCCCGCTAGGGGCCCTAATAGTCCAAATGTCTGCTAGTTAAACTAGATAGTCCAAGTGCCCGCTAGTTAACCTAGATAGACCAAGTGCCCGCTAGGGAACCAATCTAGTCCAAGTACCCGCTAGGAAACGTACATACTCCAAGTGCTCGCTAGGTAACGTACATAGTCTAAGTGCCCGCTAGGTCACGTAGATAGTCCAAGGGCCTGCTTGGGAACGTACATAGTCCAAGTGCCTGCTAGGTAACGTAGATAGTCCACGTGCCCACTAGTTAACCTACATAGTCCAGGTTCCCCCTAGGTAACCTAGATAGTCCAAGGGCCCGCTAGGTAACCTACATTGTCCTAGTGCCCGATAGGGAACCTACATAATCCAAGTGCCCGCTAGGGAACCTACATAGTCCAAGTGCCCGTTAGTTAACCTAGATAGTCCATGTGCCCGCTAGGTAACCTAGATTGTCCAACAGCCCGGTAGGTAACGTACATACTCCAAGTACCCGCTAGGTAACGTAGATAGTTCAAGTGCCTGCTAGGTAACCTAGATAGTCAAAGTGCCCGCTAGATAACCTACAAAGTCTAAGTGCCCGCTAAATAATCTATATAGTCCAAATAAACGCTAGGGAGCCTACATAGTCCAAATGCCCGCTAGGTAACCTAGATAGTCTATGGGCCCGCTAGGTAACCTACATACTCCTAGTGCCCCCCAGTTAACCTACATTTTCAAAGTGCCCGATAGGAAACCTACATAGTCCAAGTGCCTGCTAGGTAACCTACATAGTCCAAATGCCCTCTAGTTAACCTACATAGTCCAAGGGCCTGATAGGGAACCTACATAATCCAAGTGCCCGCTAGTTGACCTACATAGTCCAAGTGCCCGCTAGGTAACCTAGATAATCCTAGTGCCCGCTAGGGAACCTTCATAGTCCTAGTGCCAGCTAGGTAACCTAGATAGTCCAAGTGCCCGCTAGTTAACCTAGATAGTCCTAGTGCCCGTTAGTTAACCTAGAGTGTCCAAGTGCCCACTAGGGGACGTACTTAGTCCAAGTGCCCGTTAGCTAACCTGGATAGTCCAAGTGACCGCTAGTTAACATTGAGCATCCAAGTGCCTGCTAGTTAACCTAGATAGTCCAAGTGCACGCTAGTTAACCTACGTAGTCCAAGGTCCGCTAGTTAACCTAGATAGTCCAAGTGCTCGCTAGTTAACCTACATAGTGCAAGGGCCCGCTAGTTGACCTAGATACTCCAAGTGTCCGCTAGTTAACCTAGAAATTCCAAGTGCCCGCTAGGTAACCTAAGAAGTCCAAATGTCCGATAGGGATCCTACATAGTCCAAGTGCCCGCTAGGTAACCTACATAGTCCAAGTGCCCGTTCGTTAACCTATATAGTCAAGCCCGCTAGGTAACCTAGACTGTCCAAGTGCCCGCTAGGATACCTACATAGTCCAAGTGCCCGTTCGTTAACCTAGATAGTCCAAGTGCTCGCTAGTTAACCTAGATAGTCCAAGTGCCCGCTAGTTAACCTAGATAGACCAAGTGCCCGCTAGGGAACCTATCTAGTCCAAGTACCCTCTAGGAAACGTACATAGTCCAAGTGCCCGCTAGGTAACATAGATAGTCCATGTGCCCGCTAGGGAACGTACATAGCCAAGTGCCCGCTAGGTAACCTAGATAGTCCAAGTGCTCGCTAGTTAACCTACATACTCCAAGTGCCTGCTAGGTAACCTAGATAGTCCAAGTGCCCACTAGTTAACCTACATAGTCCAGGTTCCCCCTAGGTAACCTAGATAGTCCAACGGCCTACTAGGTAACCTACATAGTCCAAATGCCTGATAGGGAACCTACATAGTCCAAGTGCCCGCTAGGTAACCTACATAGTCCAAATGCCCGCTAGTTAACCTACATAGTCCAAGTGCCCGATAGGGAACCTATATAATCCAAGTGCCCGCTAGGGAACCTACATTGTCCAAATGCCCGTTAGGTAACCTAGATAGTCCAAATGCCCGCAAGGGAACCCACATAGTCCAAGTGCCCGCTAGGGAACTTACATAGTCCAAGGCCCCTATGGGAACCTACATAGTCCAAGTGCCCGTTAGTTAACCTAGATATTCCCTGTGCCCGCTAGGTAACCTAGAAAGTCCAACAGCCCGGTAGGTAACCTACATACTCCAAGTACCCGCTAGGTAACGTAGATAGTTCAAGTGCCCGCTAGGTAACCTACAAAGTCTAAGTGCCCGCTAGGTAATCTATATAATCCAATTGACCACTAGGGAGCCTACATAGTCCAAATGCCCGCTAGGTAACCTAGGTAGTCCAAGGGCCCGCTAGGAAACCTACATAGTCCTAGTGCCCCCTAGTTAACCTACATTCTCCAAGTGCCCGATAGGGAACCTACATAGTCCAAGTGCCCGCTAGGGAACCTACATAGTCCAAGTGCCCGTTAGGTAACCTAGATAGTGCAAATGCCCGCCATGAAACCCACATAGTCCAAGTGCCCGCAAGGGAATTTACCTAGTCCACGGGCTTGCTAGGGAACCTACATAGTCCAAGTGTCCATTAGTTAAACTAGATAGTCCAAGTGCCCGCTTGGTAACCTAGATAGTCCAACAGCCCGCTAGGTAACCTACATACTCCAAGAACCCGCTATAACGTAGATAGTTCAAGTGTCAGCTAGGTAACCTAGATAGTTCTCGTGCCCGTTACCTAACCTAGATAGTCCAATTGCCCGCTATGCAACATACATAGTCCAAGTGCCCGTTCTTTAACCTAGAAGTCCAAGTGACGCTAGGTAACCTAGACTCTGCAAGTGACCGCTAGGTTACCTACATAGTCCAAATGCCCGTTCGGTCACGTAGATAGTGCAAGTGCCCGGTAGTTAACCTACATAGTCCAAGAGCCCGCTAGGTAACCTAGGTAGACCAAGGGCCCTCTACTTAACCTACATAGTCCAAGTACCCGGTAGTTAACTTACATAGTTCAAGTGTCCGTAGGGAACATATAGAGTCCAAGTGCCCGCTAGGGAACCTACATAGTCCAAGACCCCCCTAGTTAGCCTACATAGTCCAAGTGCCCGCTAGTTAATGTAGATAACCCAAGTGCCGCTACTTAATCTACATAGTTCAAGGGCCCGCTGGTTAACCTACATAATCCAAGTACCCGCTAGTTAACCTAGATCGTCCAAGTGTCCGCTAATTAACCTACATAGTACAAGTGCCCGCTAGGGAACCTAGATAGTCCAAGTGCCCGCTCTGGAACCTACATGGTCCAAGTGACTGCTAGGGAACCTACATAGTCCAAGTGCCCGCTCTGGAACATATACAGTCTAAGTGCCCGCTAGGAAATCTACATAGTCCAAGGGCCCGCTAGTTAATGTAGATAGTCCAAGTGCCGCTAGTTAATCTACATAGTCCAAGGGCCCGCTAGTTAACCTACATAGTCCAAGTACCCGCTAGTTAACCTAGATCGTCCAAGTGCCCTCTATGTCACCTACATAGTCCAAGGGCCCGCTAGTTAACCTACATAGTCCAAGGGCCCGCTAGATAACCTACATCGTCCAAGGGCCTGCTAGTTAACCTAGATAGTTCAAGTGCCCGCTAGTTAACCTACATAGTCCAAGTGCCCGCGAGGTAACCTAGACATTTCAAGTGACCACTAGGTTACCTACATAGTCCAAGTGCCCTTTCGTTAACCTACATAGTCCAAGGGCCTGCTAGGTAACCAATATAGTCCAAATGCCCGCTAGGGGCCCTAATAGTCCAAATGTCCGCTAGTTAACCTAGATAGTCCAAGTGCCCGCTAGTTAACCTAGATAGACCAAGTGCCCGCTAGGGAACCAATCTAGTCCAAGTAGCCGCTAGGAAACGTACATACTCCAAGTGCTCGCTAGGTAACGTACATAGTCTAAGTGCCCGCTGGGTAACGTAGATAGTCCAAGGGCCTGCTTGGGAACGTACATAGTCCAAGTGCCTGCTAGGTAACGTAGATAGTCCAAGTGCCCACTAGTTAACCTACATGGTCCAGCTTCCCCCTAGGTAACCTAGATAGTCGAAGGGCCCGCTAGGTACCCTACATTGTCATAGTGCCCCGTAGGGAACCTACATAATCCAAGTGCCCGCTAGGGAACCTACATAGTCCAAGTGCCCGTTAGTTAACCTAGATAGTGCATGTGCCCGCTAGGTAACCTAGATTGTCCAACAGCCCGGTAGGTAACCTACATACTCCAAGTACCCGCTAGGTGACGGAGATAGTTCAAGTTCCTGCTAGGTGACCTAGATAGTCAAAGTGCCCGCTAGGTAACCTACAAAGTCTAAGTGCCCGCTAAATAATCTATATAGTCCAAATAAACGCTAGGGAGCCTACATAGTCCAAATGCCCTCTAGGTAACCTAGATAGTCTATGGGCCCGCTAGGTAACCTACATAGTCCTAGTGCCCCCTAGTTAACCTACATTTTCCAAGTGCCCGATAGGAAACCTACATAGTCCAAGTGCCTGCTAGGTAACCTACATAGTCCAAATGCCCTCTAGTTAACCTACATAGTCCAAGTGCCCGATAGGGAACCTACATAATCCAAGTGCCCGCAAGTTGACCTACATAGTCCAAGTGCCCACTAGGTAACCTACATAATCCTAGTGCCCGCTAGGGAACCTTCATAGTCCTAGTGCCAGCTAGGTAACCTAGATAGTCCAAGTGCCCGCTAGTTAACCTAGATAGTCCTAGTGCCCATTAGTTAACCTAGAGTGTCCAAGTGCCCACTAGGAGACGTACTTAGTCCAAATGCCCGTTAGCTAACCTAGATAGTCCAAGTGACCGCTAGTTAACATTGAGCATCCAAGTGCCCGCTAGTTAACCTAGATAGTCCAAGTGCACGCTAGTTAACCTACGTAGTCCAAGTGCTCGCTAGTTAACCTACATAGTACAAGGGCCCGCTAGTTGACCTAGATAGTCCAAGTGCCCGCTAGTTAACCTAGAAATTCCAAGTGCCCGCTAGGTAACCTAAGAAGTCCAAATGTCCGATAGGAATCCTACATAATCCAAGTGCCCGCTAGGTAACCTACATACTCCAAGTGCCCGTTCGTTAACCTATATAGTCCAAGTGCCCGCTAGGTAACCTAGACTGTCCAAGTGCCCGCTAGGTTACGTACATAGTCCAAGTGCCCGTTCGTTAACCTAGATAGTCCAAGTGCTCGCTAGTTAACCTAGATAGTCCAAGTGCCCGCTGGTTAACCTAGATAGACCAAGTACCCGCTAGGGAACCTATCTAGTCCAAGTACCCTCTAGGAAACGTACATAGTCCAAGTGCCCGCTAGGTAACATAGATAGTCCAAGTGCCCGCTAGGGAACGTACATAGTCCAACTGCCCGCTAGGTAACCTAGATAGTCCAAGTGCTCGCTAGTTAACCTACATACTCCAAGTGCCTGCTAGGTAACCTAGATAGTCCAAGTGCCCACTAGTTAACCTACATAGTCCAGGTTCCCCCTAGGTAACCTAGATAGTCCAAGGGCCCACTAGGTAACCTACATAGTCCAAATGCCCGATAGGGAACCTACATAGTCCAAGTGCCCGCTAGGTAACCTACATAGTCCAAATGTGCGCTACTTAACCTACATAGTCCAAGTGCCCGATACGGAACCTACATAATCCAAGTGCCCGCTAGGGAACCTACATAGTCCAAGTGCCCGTTAGTTAACCTAGATAGTCCATGTGCCCGCTAGGTAACCTAGATTGTCCAACAGCCCGGTAGGTAACCTACATACTCCAAGTACCCGCTAGGTAACGTAGATAGTTCAAGTGCCTGCCAGGTAACCTAGATAGTCAAAGTGCCCGCTAGGTAACCTACAAAGTCTAAGTGCCCGCTAAATAATCTATATAGTCCAAATAAACGCTAGGGAGCCTACATAGTCCAAATGCCCGCTAGGTAACCTAGATAGTCTATGTGCCCGCTAGGTAACCTACATATTCCTAGTGCCCCCTAGTTAAACAACATTTTCCAAGTACCCGATAGGAAACCTACATAGTCCAAGTGCCTGCTAGGTAAAATACATAGTCCAAATGCCCTCTAGTTAACCTACATAGTCCAAGGGCCCGATAAGGAACCTACATAATCCAAGTGCCCGCTAGTTGACCTACATAGTCCAAGTGCCCGCTAGGTAACCTAGATAATCCTAGTGCCCGCTAGGGAACCTTCATAGTCCTAGTGCCAGCTAGGTAACCTAGATAGTCCAAGTGCCCGCTAGTTAACCTAGATAGTCCTAGTGCCCGTTAGTTAACCTAGAGTGTCCAAGTGGCCCCTAGGGGACGTACTTAGTCCAAGTGCCCGTTAGCTAACCTAGATAGTCCAAGTGACCGCTAGTTAACATTGAGCATCCAAGGGCCCGTTAGTTAACCTAGATAGTCCAAGTGCTCGCTAGTTAACCTACATAGTGCAAGGGCCCGCTAGTTGACCTAGATACTCCAAGTGCCCGCTAGTTAACCTAGAAATTCCAAGTGCCCGCTAGGTAACCTAAGAAGTCCAAATGTCCGATAGGGATCCTACATAGTCCAAGTGCCCGCTAGGTAACCTACATAGTCCAAGTGCCCGTTCGTTAACCTATATAGTCCAAGTGCCCGCTAGGTAACCTAGACTGTCCAAGTGCCCACTAGGATACCTACATAGTCCAAGTGCCCGTTCGTTAACCTAGATAGTCCAAGTGCTCGCTAGTTAACCTAGATAGTCCAAGTGTCCTCTAGGTAACCTACAAAGTCTAAGTGCCCGCTAGTATATCTATATAGTCCAAATGCCCGCTAGGGAATCTACATAGTCCAAGGGCTCGCTAGTTAACGTAGATAGTTCAAGTGCCGCTAGTTAATCTACATAGTCTAAGGGCCCGCTAGGTAACCTAGATAGTCCAAGGGCCCGCTAGTTAACCTACATAATCCAAGTGCCCGGTAGTTAACTTACATAATTCAAGTGTCCATAGGGAACATACATAGCCCAAGTGCCCGCTAGGGAACATACATAGTCCAAGTGCCCGCTAGGGAATCTACATACTACAAGGGCCCGCTAGTTAATGCAGATAGTCCAAGTTCCGCTAGTTAATCTACATAGTTCAAGGGCCCGCAAGTTAACCTACATAGTCCAAGTACCCGCTAGTTAACCTAGATCGTCCAAGTGTCCACTAGTTAATCTACATAGTACAAGTGCCCGCTAGAGAATTTAGTGAGTCCAAGTGCCCGCTCTGGAACCTACATATTCCAAGAGCCCGCGCTGGAACATACATAGTCCAAGTGCTCGCTAGGGAATCTACATAGTCCAAGGGCCCGCTAGTTAATGTAGATAGTCCAAGTGCCGCTAGTTAATCTACATAGTCCAAGGGCCCGCTAGTTAACCTACATAGTCCAAGTACCCGATAGTTAACCTAGATCGTCCAAGTGACCGCTAGGTAACCTACATAGTCCAAGGGCCCGCTATTAACCTACATAGTCCAAGGGACCGCTAGTTAACCTACATCGTTCAAGGGCCTGCTAGTTAACCTAGATAGTCCAAGTGCCCGCTAGTTAACCTACATAGACCAAGTGCCCGCTAAGTATCCAATATAGTCCAAATGCCCGCTAGGGGCCCTAATAGTCCAAATGCCCGCTAGTTAACCTAGATAGTCCAAGTGCTCACTAGTTAACCTAGATAGTCCAAGTGCCTGCTAGTTAACCTAGATAGACCAACTGCCCGCTAGGGAACATATCTAGTCCAAGTACCCGCTAGGAAACGTACATAGTCCAAGTGCCCGCTAGGTAACATAGATAGTCCAAGTGCCCACTAGGGAACGTACATAGTCCAAGTGCCCGCAAGGTAACCTAGATAGTCCAAGTGCCCGCTAGTTAACCTAGATAGTCCTAGTGCCCATTAGTTAACCTAGAGTGTCCAAGTGCCCACTAGGAGACGTACTTAGTCCAAGTGCCCGTTAGCTAACCTAGATAGTCCAAGTGACCGCTAGTTAACATTGAGCATCCAAGTGCCCGCTAGTTAACCTAGATAGTCCAAGTGCACGCTAGTTAACCTACGTAGTCCAAGTGCTCGCTAGTTAACCTACATAGTACAAGGGCCCGCTAGTTGACCTAGATAGTCCAAGTGCCCGCTAGTTAACCTAGAAATTCCAAGTGCCCGCTAGGTAACCTAAGAAGTCCAAATGTCCGATAGGAATCCTACATAATCCAAGTGCCCGCTAGGTAACCTACATACTCCAAGTGCCCGTTCGTTAACCTATATAGTCCAAGTGCCCGCTAGGTAACCTAGACTGTCCAAGTGCCCGCTAGGTTACGTACATAGTCCAAGTGCCCGTTCGTTAACCTAGATAGTCCAAGTGCTCGCTAGTTAACCTAGATAGTCCAAGTGCCCGCTGGTTAACCTAGATAGACCAAGTACCCGCTAGGGAACCTATCTAGTCCAAGTACCCTCTAGGAAACGTACATAGTCCAAGTGCCCGCTAGGTAACATAGATAGTCCAAGTGCCCGCTAGGGAACGTACATAGTCCAACTGCCCGCTAGGTAACCTAGATAGTCCAAGTGCTCGCTAGTTAACCTACATACTCCAAGTGCCTGCTAGGTAACCTAGATAGTCCAAGTGCCCACTAGTTAACCTACATAGTCCAGGTTCCCCCTAGGTAACCTAGATAGTCCAAGGGCCCACTAGGTAACCTACATAGTCCAAATGCCCGATAGGGAACCTACATAGTCCAAGTGCCCGCTAGGTAACCTACATAGTCCAAATGCGCGCTACTTAACCTACATAGTCCAAGTGCCCGATACGGAACCTACATAATCCAAGTGCCCGCTAGGGAACCTACATAGTCCAAGTGCCCGTTAGTTAACCTAGATAGTCCATGTGCCCGCTAGGTAACCTAGATTGTCCAACAGCCCGGTAGGTAACCTACATACTCCAAGTACCTGCTAGGTAATGTAGATAGTTCAAGTGCCTGCTAGGTAACCTAGATAGTCCAAGTGCCCGCTAGGTAACCTACAAAGTCTAAGTGCCCGCTAAATAATCTATATAGTCCAAATAAACGCTAGGGAGCCTACATAGTCCAAATGCCCGCTAGGTAACCTAGATAGTCTATGGGCCCGCTAGGTAACCTACATAGTCCTAGTGCCCCCTAGTTAACCTACATTTTCCAAGTGCCCGATATGAAACCTACATAGTCCAAGTGCCCGCTAGGTAACCAATATAATCCAAATACCCGCTAGGGGCCCTAATAGTCCAAATGTCCGCTAGTGAACCTAGATAGTCCAAGTGCCCGCTAGTTAACCTAGATAGACCAAGTGCCCGCTAGGGAACCTATCTAGTCCTAGTACCCGCTAGGAAACGTACATACTCCAAGTGCCCGCTAGGTAACGTACATAGTCTAAGTGCCCGCTAGGTAACGTAGATAGTCCAAGGGCCTGTTTGGGAACGTACATAGTCCAAGTGCCTGCTAGGTAACCTAGATAGTCCAAGTGCCCACTAGTTAACCTACATAGTCCAGGTTCCCCCTAGGTAACCTAGATAGTCCAAGGGCCCGCTAGGTAACCTACATTGTCCTTGTGCCCCCTAGTTAACCTACATTCTCCAAGTGCCCGATAGGGAACCTACATAGTCCAAGTGCCCGCTAGGTAACCAACATGTTCCAAATGCCCGCTAGTTAACCTACATAGCCCAAGTGCCCGACACGGAACCTACATAATCCACGTGCCCGCTAGGGAACCTACATAGTCCAAGTGCCCGTTAGTTAACCTAGATAGTCCAAGTGCCCGCTAGGTAACCTAGATTGTCCAACAGCCCGGTAGGTAACCTACATACTCCAAGAACCCGCTAGGTAACGTAGATAGTTCAAGTGCCTGCTAGGTAACCTAGATAGTCCAAGTGCCCGCTAGGTAACCTACAAAGTCTAAGTGCCCGCTAAATAATCTTTATGGTCCAAATAAACGCTAGGGAGCCTATACAGTCCAAATGCCCGCTAGGTAACCTAGATAGTCTATGGGCCCGCTAGGTAACCTACATAGTCCTAGTGCCCCCTAGTTAACCTACATTTTCCAAGTGCCCGATAGGGAACCTAAATAATCCAAGTGCCTGCTAGGTAACCTACATAGTCCAAATGCCCTCTAGTTAACCTACATAGTCCAAGTGCCCGCTAGGTAACCTAGATACTCTTAGTGCCCGCTAGGGAACCTTCATAGTCCTAGTGCCAGCTAGGTAACCTAGATAGTCCAAGTGTCCGCTAGTTAACCTAGATAGTCCTACTGCCCGTTAGTTAACCTAGAGTGTCCAAGTGCCCACTAGGGGACGTACTTAGTCCAAGTGCCCGTTAGCTAACCTAGATAGTCCAAGTGACCGCTAGTTAACATTGAGCATCCAAGTGCACGCTAGTTAACCTACGTAGTCCAAGTGCCCGCTATGTAACCTAGATAGTCAAAGTGCCCGTTAGGTAACCTAGATAGTCCAAGTGCCCCCTAGGTAACCTAGATACTCAAAGTGCCCGTTACCTAACCTAGATAGTCCAAGTGCCCGTTACCTAACCTAGATAGTCCAAGTGCCCGCTAAGCAACCTACATAGTCCAAGTGCCCGTTCGTTAACCTAGAAGTCCAAGTGCCCGCTAGGTAACCTAGACAGTCCAAGTGCACGCTAGGTTACCTGCATATTCCAAGTGCCCGTTCGTTAACCTAGATAGTCCAAGTGCCCACTAGGTAACCTACATAGTCCAAGGGCCCGCTAGTTAGCCTACATATTCCAAGGGCTCACTTGTTAACTTTGATAGTCCTAGTCCCCGCTAGTTAACCTAGATATTCCTAGTGCCTGTTAGTTAACCTAGAGTGTCCAAGTGCCCTCCAGGGGATGTACTTAGTCCAAGTGCCCGTTAGCTAACCTAGATAGTCCAAGTGCCCGCTAGTTAACATTGATCATCCAAGTGCCCGCTAGTTAACCTAGATAGTCCAAGTGCACGCTAGTTAACCTAGATAGTCCAAGTGCCTTCTAGTTACCCTAGATCGTCCAAGTGCTCGCTAAGAAACCTAGACAGTTCAAGTGCCTGTTAAGTAACCTAGATAGTCCTAGTGCCCGCTAGGTAACCTACATAGTCCATGTTCCCACTAGGTAACCTAGATAGTCCAAGTGCCCATTACCTAACCTGATAGTCCAATTGCCCGCTATGCAACATACATAGTCCAAGTGCCCGTTCGTTAACCTAGAAGTCCAAGTGCCCGCTAGGTAACCTAGACTGTCCAAGTGCCCGCTAGCTTACCTACATAGTCCAAGTGCCCGCTAGGTAACCTAGATAGTCCAAGGGACAGCTAGTTAACCTACATAGTCCAAGTGCCCGGTAGTTAACTTACAGAATTCAAGTGTCCATAGGGAACATACATAGCCCAAGTGCCCGCTAGGGAACATACATAGTCCAAGTGCCCGCTAGGGAATCTACATAGTCCAAGGGCCCGCTAGTTAATGTAGATAGTCCAAGTTCCGCTAGTTAATCTGCATAGTCCAAGGGCCCGCTAGTTAACCTACATAGTCCAAGTGCCCGGTAGTTAACTTACATAGTTCAAGTGTACATAGGGAACATACATAGCCCAAGTGCACGCTAGGGAACATACATAGTCCAAGTGCCCGCTAGGGAATCTACATAGTCCAAGGGCCCGCTAGTTAATGTAGATAGTCCAAGTTCCGCTAGTTAATCTGCATAGTTCAAGGGCCCGCTAGTTAACCTACATAGTCCAAGTACCCACTAGTTAACCTAGATCGTCCAAGTGTCCGCTAGTTAATCTACATAGTACAAGAGCCCGCTCGGGAATCTAGTTAGTCCAAGTGCCCGCTCTAGAACCTACATAGTCCAAGTGCCTGCTAGGAAACCTACATAGTCCAAGTGCCCGCGCTGGATCATACATAGTCCAAGTGCCCGCTAGGGAATCTACATAGTCCAAGGGCCCGCTAGTTAACGTAGATAGTCCAAGTGCCGCTAGTTAATCAAAAAAGTCCAAGGGCCTGCTAGTTAACCTACATAGTCCAAGTACCCGCTAGTTAACCTAGATCGTCCAAGTGCCCGCTAGGTAACCTACATAGTCCAAGGGCCCGCTAGTTGACCTACATAGTCCAAGGGCCCGCTAGTTAACCTACATTGTCCAAGGGCCCGCTAGTTAACCTAGATAGTCCAAGTGCCCGCTAGTTAACCTACATAGTCCAAGTGCCCGCGAGGTAACCTAGACAGTTCAAGTGACCACTAGGTTACCTACATAGTCCAAGTGCCCGTTCGTTAACCTACATAGTCCAAATGACCGCTAGGTAACCAATATAGTCCAAATGCTTGCTAGGGGCCCTAATAGTCCAAATGCCCGCTAGTTAACCTAGATAGTCCAAGTGCTCGCTAATTAACCTAGATAATCCAAGTGCCCACTAGTTAACCTAGATAGACCAAGTGCCCGCTAGGGAACCTATCTACTCCAAGTACCCGCTAGGAAACGTACATAGGCCAAGTGCCCGCTAGGTAACATAGATAGTCCAAGTGCCCGCTAGGGAACGTACATAGTCCAAGTGCCCGCTAGGTAACCTAGATAGTCCAAGTGCCTGCTAAGTAACCTAGGTAGTCCAAGTGCCCAGTAGTTAACCTACATAGTCCAGGTTCCCCCTAGGTAACCTAGATAGTCCAAGGGCCCGCTAGGTAACCTACATAGTCAAAATGCCCGATAGGGAACCTACATAGTCCAAGTGCCTGCTAGGTAACCTACATAGTCCAAATGCCCGCTAGTTAACCTACATAGTACAAGTGCCCGATAGGCAACCTACATAATCCAAGTGCCCGCTAGGGAACCTACATTGTCCAAGTGCCCGTTAGGTAACCTAGATAGTCCAAATGCCCGCTAGGGAACCCACATAGTCCAAGTGCCCGCTAGAGAACTTAAATAGTCCATGGGCCCGCTAGGGAACCTACATAGTCCAAGTGCCCGTTAGTTAACCTAGATAGTCCCAGTCCCCGCTAGGTAACCTAGATAGTCCAACAGCCCGGTAGGTAACCTACATACTCCAAGTACCCGCTAGGTAACAAAGATAGTTCAAGTGCCAGCTAGGTAACCTAGATAGTCTAAGTGCCCGCTAGGTAACCTACAAAGTCTAAGTGCCCGCTAGGTAATCTATATAGTCCAAATGACCACTAGGGAGCATACATAGTCCAAATGCCCGCTCGGTAACCTAGGTAGTCCAAGGGCCCGCTAGGAAACCTTCATAGTCCTAGTGCCCCCTAGTTAACCTACATTCTCCAAGTGCCCGATAGGGAACCTACATAGTCCAAATGCCCGCTAGGTACCCTACATAGTCCAAGTGCCCGATAGGGAACATACATAATCCAAGTGCCCGCTAGGGAACCTACATAGTCCAAGTGCCCGTTAGGTAACGAAGATAGTTCAAGTGCCAGCTAGGTAACCTAGATATTCCAAGTGTCTGCTAGGTAACCTACAAAGTCTAAGTGCCCGCTAGTATATCTATATAGTCCAAATGCCCGCTAGGGAATCTACATAGTCCAATGGCCCGCTAGTTAACGTAGATAGTCCAAATGCCGCTAGTTAATCTAATTAGTCCAAGGGCCCGCTAGGTAACCTAGATAGTCCAAGGGCCCGCTAGTTAACCTACATAGTCCAAGTGCCCGGTAGTTAACTTACATAGTTCAAGTGTCCATAGGGAACATACATAGCCCAAGTGCACGCTAGGGAACATACATAGTCCAAGTGCCCGCTAGGGAATCTACATAGTCCAAGGGCCCGCTAGTTAATGTAGATAGTCCAAGTTCCGCTAGTTAATCTGCATAGTTCAAGGGCCCGCTAGTTAACCTACATAGTCCAAGTACCCACTAGTTAACCTAGATCGTCCAAGTGTCCGCTAGTTAATCTACATAGTACAAGAGCCCGCTCGGGAATCTAGTTAGTCCAAGTGCCCGCTCTAGAACCTACATAGTCCAAGTGCCTGCTAGGGAACCTACATAGTCCAAGTGCCCGCGCTGGATCATACATAGTCCAAGTGCCCGCTAGGGAATCTACATAGTCCAAGGGCCCGCTAGTTAACGTAGATAGTCCAAGTGCCGCTAGTTAATCAACATAGTCCAAGGGCCTGCTAGTTAACCTACATAGTCCAAGTACCCGCTAGTTAACCTAGATCATCCATGTGCCCGCTAGGTAACCTACATAGTCCAAGGGCCCGCTAGTTGACCTACATAGTCCAAGGGCCCGCTAGTTAACCTACATCGTCCAAGGGCCCGCTAGTTAACCTAGATAGTCCAAGTGCCCACTAGTTAACCTACATAGTCCAACTACCCGCGAGGTAACCTAGACAGTTCAAGTGACCACTAGGTTACCTACATAGTCCAAGTGCCCGTTCGTTAACCTACATAGTCCAAATCACCGCTAGGTAACCAATATAGTCCAAATGCTTGCTAGGGGCCCTAATAGTCCAAATGCCCGCTAGTTAACCTAGATAGTCCAAGTGCTCGCTAGTTAACCAAGATAGTCCAAGTGCCCGCTAGTTAACCTAGATAGACCAAGTGCCCGCTAGGGAACCTATCTACTCCAAGTACCCGCTAGGAAACGTACATAGTCCAAGTGCCCGCTAGGTAACATAGATAGTCCAAGTGCCCGCTAGGGAACGTACATAGTCCAAGTGCCCGCTAGGTTACCTAGATAGTGCAAGTGCCTGCTAAGTAACCTAGGTAGTCCAAGTGCCCAGTAGTTAACCTACATAGTCCAGGTTCCCCCTAGGTAACCTAGATAGTCCAAGGGCCCGCTAGGTAACCTACATAGTCCAAATGCCCGCTAGTTAACCTACATAGTACAAGTGCCCGATAGGCAACCTACATAATCCAAGTGCCCGCTAGGGAACCTACATTGTCCAAGTGCCCGTTAGGTAACCTAGATAGTCCAAATGCCTGCTAGGGAACCCACATAGTCCAAGTGCCCGCTAGGGAACTTAAATAGTCCATGGGCCCGCTAGGGAACCTACATAGTCCAAGTGCCCGTTAGTTAACCTAGATAGTCCCAGTCCCCGCTAGGTAACCTAGATAGTCCAACAGCCCGGTAGGTAACCTACATACTCCAAGTACCCGCTAGGTAACGAAGATAGTTCAAGTGCCAGCTAGGTAACCTAGATAGTCTAAGTGCCCGCTAGGTAACCTACAAAGTCTAAGTGCCCGCTAGGTAATCTATATAGTCCAAATGACCACTAGGGAGCATACATAGTCCAAATGCCCGCTCGGTAACCTAGGTAGTCCAAGGGCCCGCTAGGAAACCTACATAGTCCTAGTGCCGCCTAGTTAACCTACATTCTCCAAGTGCCCGATAGGGAACCTACATAGTGCAAGTGCCCGCTAGGTACCCTACATAGTCCAAGTGCCCGATAGGGAACATACATAATCCAAGTGCCCGCTGGGGAACCTACATAGTCCAAGTGCCCGGTAGGTAACCTAGATAGCCCAAATGCCCGCCAGGAAACCCACATAGTCCAAGTGCCCGCTAGGGAACTTACATAATCCAAGTGCCCGATAGGGAAACTACATATTCCAAGTGCCTGTTAGGGAACTTAGATATTCCAAGTACCCGTAGGGAACATATATAGTCCAAGTGCCCGCTAGGGAACCTACATAGTCAAAGTGCCCGCAAGGGAACCTGCATTGTCCAAATGCCCGCTAGTTAATCTACATAGTCCAGAATCCGCTAGTTTACCTAGATAGTCCATGTGCCCGCAAGGTAACCTACATAGTCCAAAGGCCCGCTAGGTAACCTACATACTCCAAGTACCCGCTATGTAACCGAGATAGTCCAAGTGCCCGTTAGGTAACCTAGATAGTCCAAGTTCCCCCTAGGTAACCTACATTGTCCAAGTTACCGCTAGGTAACCTAGATAGTCCAAATGCCCGTTACCTAACCTAGATAGCCCAAGTGCCCGTTCGTTAATCTAGATAGTCCAAGTGCCCGCTAGGTAACCTAGACTGTCCAAGTGCCCGCTAGGTTACCTACATAGTCCAAATGCCCGTTAATAGCATAGATAGTCCAAGTGCCCGCTACCTAACCTACATAATCCAAGTGCCCGTTCGTTAACCTAGAAGTCCATGTGCCCGCTAGGTAACCTAGACTGTCCAAGTGCCCGCTAGGTTACTTACATAGTCCAAGTGCCCGTTAATAGCATAGATAGTCCAAGTGCCCGCTAGGTAACCTACATAGTCCAAGGTCCCGCAAGGTAACCTTTAGAGTCCAAGTGCCTGCTAGGTAACCTAGATAGTCCAAGTGCCCGTTAGGTAACCTAGATAGTCCAAGTGCCCGCTAGTTAACTTACGTAGTCAAAGTGCCCGCTAGGTAACCTAGACAGTCCAAGTTCCCACTAGGTATCCTGCATAGTCCAAGTGCCCGTTAGGTAACCTAGATAGTCCAAGTGCCCGCTAGGTAACCTAGATAGTCCAAGTGCCCGTATGTTATCCTAGAGAGTCCAAGTGCCTGCTAGGTACCCTAGACAGTCCAAGTGCCTGCTAGGTAACCTACATAGTCCAAGTGCCCGTTCGTTAACCTATATAGTCCAAGGGCCCACTAGGTATCCTGCATAGTCCAAGTGCCCGTTAGCTAACCTAGATAGTCCAAGTGCCCGCTAGGTAACCTACATAGTCCAAGTGCCCGCTAGGTAACCTAGATAGTCCAAGTGCCCGTACGTTAACCTAGATAGTCCAAGTGCCCGTTAGTTATCCTAGATAGTCCAAGTGCCCACTAGGGGACGTACATAGTCCAAGTGCCTGCTAGGTAACCTAGATAGTCTAAGTGCTCGCCATTTAACCTACATAGTCCAAGGGCCCGCAAGTTAACCTACATAGTCCAAGTGCGCAATAGGGAACGTACATAGTCCAAGCGCCCGCTAAGGGACTTACATAGTCTAAGTGCCCGCTAGGGAACCTACATAGTCCAAGTGCCCATTAGGGAACCTAGATAGTCCAAGTGCCCACTAGGGAACCTGCATCATCCAAGTGCCCACTAGGGAACCTGCATCATCCAAGTGCCCGCTAGTTAATCTAGATAGTCCAAGTGCCCGCTAGTTAACCTACATAGTCCAAGGTCCTCTACTTAACCTAGATAGTCCAAGTGCCCGCTAGTTAACCTACATAGTCCAAGTGCCCGCTAGGTAACCTATATAGTCCAAGTGCCCGCTAGGTAACCTAGATAGTCCAAGGGCCCGCTAGTTAGCCTACATAGTCCAAGGGCTCACTTGTTAACTTTGATAGTCCTAGTCCCCGCTAGTTAACCTAGATATTCCTAGTGCCTGTTAGTTAACCTAGAGTGTCCAAGTGCCCTCTAGGGGATGTATTTAGTCCAAGTGCCCGTTAGCTAACCTAGATAGTCCAAGTGCCCGCTAGTTAACATTGATCATCCAAGTGCCCGCTAGTTAACCTAGATAGTCCAAGTGCCTTCTAGTTACCCTAGATCGTCCAAGTGCTCGCTAAGAAACCTAGACAGTTCAAGTGCCCAGTAAGTAACATAGATAGTCCAAGTGCCCGCTAGGTAACCTACATAGTCCAAGTTCCCACTAGGTAACCTAGATAGTCCATGTGCCCATTACCTAACCTGATAGTCCAATTGCCCGCTATGCAACATACATAGTCCAAGTGCCCGTTCGTTAACCTAGAAGTCCAAGTGCCCGCTAGGTAACCTAGACTGTCCAAGTGCCCGCTAGCTTACCTACATAGTCCAAGTGCCCGCTAGGTAACCTAGATAGTCCAAGGGCCCGCTAGTTAACCTACATAGTCCAAGTGCCCGGTAGTTAACTTACATAGTTCAAGTGTCCATAGGGAACATACATAGTCCACGTGCCCGCTAGGGAACATACATAGTCCAAGTGCCCGCTAGGGAATCTACATAGTCCAAGGGCCCGCTAGTTAATGTAGATAGTCCAAGTTCCGCTAGTTAATCTGCATAGTTCAAGGACCCGCTAGTTAACCTACATAGTCCAAGTACCCACTAGTTAACCTAGATCGTCCAAGTGTCCGCTAGTTAATCTACATAGTACAAGAGCCCGCTCGGGAATCTAGTTAGTCCAAGTGCCCGCTCTAGAACATACATAGTCCAAGTGCCTGCTAGGGAACCTACATAGTCCAAGTGCCCGCGCTGGATCATACATAGTCCAAGTGCCCGCTAGGGAATCTACATAGTCCAAGGGCCCGCTAGTTAACGTAGATAGTCCAAGTGCCGCTAGTTAATCAACATAGTCCAAGGGCCTGCTAGTTAACCTACATAGTCCAAGTACCCGCTAGTTAACCTAGATCGTCCAAGTGCCCGCTAGGTAACCTACATAGTCCATGGGCCCGCTAGTTGACCTACATAGTCCAAGGGCCCGCTAGTTAACCTACATCGTCCAAGGACCCGCTAGTTAACCTAGATAGTCCAAGTGCCCGCTAGTTAACCTACATAGTCCAAGTGCCCGCGAGGTAACCTAGACAGTTCAAGGGACCACTAGGTTACCTACATAGTCCAAGTGCCCGTTCGTTAACCTACATAGTCCAAATGACCGCTAGGTAACCAATATAGTCCAAATGCTTGCTAGGGGCCCTAATAGTCCAAATGCCCGCTAGTTAACCTAGATAGTCCAAGTGCTCGCTAGTTAACCTAGATAGTCCAAGTGCCCGCTAGTTAACCTAGATAGACCAAGTGCCCGCTAGGGAACCTATCTAACTCCAAGTACCTGCTAGGAAACGTACATAGTCCAAGTGCCCGCTAGGTAACATATATAGTCCAAGTGCCCGCTAGGGAACGTACATAGTCCAAGTGCCCGCTAGGTAACCTAGATAGTCCAAGTGCCTGCTAAATAACCTAGGTAGTCCAAGTGCCCAGTAGTTAACCTACATAGTCCAGGTTCCCCCTAGGTAACCTAGATAGTCCAGGGGCCCGCTAGGTAACCTACATAGTCAAAATGCCCGATAGGGAACCTACATAGTCCAAGTGCCTGCTAGGTAACCTACATAGTCCAAATGCCCGCTAGTTAACCTACATTGTACAAGTGCCCGATATGCAACCTACATAATTCAAGTGCCCGCTAGGGAACCTACATTGTCCAAGTGCCCGTTAGGTAACCTAGATAGTCCAAATGCCCGCTAGGGAACCCACATTGTCCAAGTGTCCGCTAGGGAACTTAAATAGTCCATGGGCCCGCTAGGGATCCTACATAGTCCAAGTGCCCGTTAGTTACCCTAGATAGTCCCAGTCCCCGCTAGGTAACCTAGATAGTCCAACAGCACGGTAGGTAACCTACATACTCCAAGTACCCGCTAGGGACGAAGATAGTTCAAGTGCCAGCTAGGTAACCTAGATAGTCTAAGTGCCCGCTAGGTAACCTACAAAGTCTAAGTGCCCGCTAGGTAATCTATGTAGTCCAAATGACCACTAGGGAGCATACATAGTCCAAATGCCCGCTCGGTAACCTAGGTAGTCCAAGGGCCCGCTAGGAAACCTACATAGTCCTAGTGCCCCCTAGTTAACCTACATTCTCCAAGTGCCCGATAGGGAACCTACATAGTCCAAGTGCCCGCTAGGAACCCTACATAGTCCAAGTGCCCGATAGGGAACCTACATAGTCCAAGTACCCGTTAGGTAACGAAGATAGTTCAAGTGCCAGCTAGGTAACCTAGATAATCCAAGTGTCTGCTAGGTAACCTACAAAGTCTAAGTGCCCGCTAGTATATCTATAAAGTCCAAATGCCCGCTAGGGAATCTACATAGTCCAAGGGCCCGCTAGTTAACGTAGATAGTCTAAATGCCGCTAGTTAATCTACATAGTCCAAGGGCCCGCTAGGTAACCTAGATAGTCCAAGGGCCCGCTAGTTAACCTACATAGTCCAAGTGCCCGGTAGTTAACTTACATCGTTCAAGTGTCCATAGGGAACATACATAGCCCAAGTGCCCGCTAGGGAACATACATAGTCCAAGTGCCCGCTAGGGAATCTACATAGTCCAAGGGCCCGCTAGTTAATGTAGATAGTCCAAGTTCCGCTAGTTAATCTACAGAGTTCAAGGGCCCGCTAGTTAACCTACATAGTCCAAGTACCCGCTAGTTAACCTAGATCGTCCAAGTGTCCGCTAGTTAATCTACATAGTACAAGTGCCCGCTCGGGAATCTAGTTAGTCCAAGTGCCCACTCTGGAACCTACATAGTCCAAGTGCCTGCCAGGGAACCTACATATTCCAAGTGCCCGCGCTGGAACATACATTGTCCAAGTGCTCGCTAGGGAATCTACATAGTCCAAGGGCCCGCTAGTTAATGTAGATACTCCAAGTGCCGCTAGTTAATCCACATAGTGCAAGGGCCCGATAGTTAACCTACAAAGTCCAAGTACCCGCTAGTTAACCTAGATCGTCCAAGTGCCCGCTAGGTAACCTACATAGTCCAAGGGCCCGCTAGTTAACCTACATATTCCAAGGGACCGCTAGATAACCTACATCGTCCAAGGGCCTGCTAGTTAACCTAGATAGTCCAAGTGCCCGCTAGTTAACCTACATAGTCCAAGTGCCCGCTAGGTAACCAATATAGTCCAAATGCCCGCTAGGGGCCCTAATAGTCCAAATGCCCGCTAGTTAACCTAGATAGTCCAAGTGCTCACTAGTTAACCTAGATAGTCCAAGTGCCCGCTAGTTAACCTAGATAGACCAAGTGCCCGCTAGGGAACATATCTAGTCCAAGTACCCGCTAGGAAACGTACATAGTCCAAGTGCCCGCTAGGTAACATAGATAGTCCAAGTGCCCGCTAGGGAACGTACATAGTCCAAGGGCCCACTAGTTAACCTAGATAGTCCAAGTGTCCGCTAGTTAACCTGGATAGTCCAAGTGCCCACTAGGGAATGTACATAATCCAAGTGCCCGCTAGGTAACCTAGATAGTTCAAGTATCCGCTAGGTAACCTAGATCATCAAAAGGCCCCCTAGTAAGCCTACATAGTCCATGTGCCCGCTAGGTAACCTAAATAGTCCAAATGCCCACTAGTTAACCTAGATAGTCCAAGTGCCCGCTAGTTAACCTACATAGTCTAAGTGCCCGCTAGGTAACCAAGACAGTTCAAGTGATCACTAGGTTACCTACATAGTCCATGTGCCCGTTCGTTAACCTACATAGTCCAAGTGCCCGCAAGGTAACCAATATAGTCCAAATGCCCGCTAGGGGCCGTAATAGTCCAAATGCCCGCTAGTTAACCTAGACAGTCCAAGTGCCGGCTAGTTAACGTAGATAGACTAAGTGCCCGCTGGGAACCTACTAATCCAAGTACCCGCTAGGAAACGTACATAGTCCAAGTGCCCGCTAGGTAACGTACATAGTCCAAGTGCTCGCTAGGTAACGTAGATAGTCCAAGTGCCCGCTAGGGAACGTACATAGTCCAAGTGTCCGCTAGGTAACCTAGATAGTCCAAGTGCCCGCTAGTTAACCTACATAGTCCAAGTGCCTGCTAGGTAACCTAGATAGTCCAAGTGCCCACTAGTTAACCTACATAGTCCAAATGCCCGATAGGGAACCTATATAGTCCAAGTGCCCGCTAGGTAACCTACATAGTCCAAATACCCGCTAGTTAACCTACATAGTCCAAATGCCTGCTAGTTAACCTACATAGTCCAAGTGCCCGATAGGGAACCTACATAATCCAAGTACCTGCTAGGCAACCTGCATAGTCCAAGTGCCCGTTAGTTAACCTAGAGAGTCAAATTGCCTGCTAGGTTACCTATATAGACCAAGTGCCCGCTAGGTAACATACATAGTCCTAATGCCCGCTAGGTAACCTACATAGTCCAAGTGCCTGATAGGGAACCTACATAATCCAAGTGCCCGCTAGGGATCCTACATAGTCCAAGTGCCCGTTATTTAACCTAGATAGTCCAAATGCCCGCTAGGGAACCCACATAGTCCAACAGCCCGGTACGTAACCTACATATTCCAAGGGCCTGCTAGGGAACCTACATATTCCAAGTGCCCGTTAGTTAACCTAGATAGTCCCAGTGCCCGCTTGGTAACATAGATACTCCAACAACCCGCAAGGTAACCTACATACTCCAAGAACCCGCTATAACGTAGATAGTTCAAGTGCCAGCTAGGTAACCTAGATAGTTCTCGTGCCCGTTACCTAACCTAGATAGTCCAATTGCCCGCTATGCAACATACATAGTCCAAGTGCCCGTTCTTTAACCTAGAAGTCCAAGTGCCCGCTAGGTAACCTAGACTCTCCAAGTGCCCGCTAGGTTACCTACATTGTCCAAATGCCCGTTCGGTAACCTAGATAGTGCAAGTGCCCGGTAGTTAACCTACATAGTCCAAGTGCCCGCTAGGTAACCTAGGTAGTCCAAGGGCCCTCTAGTTAACCTACATAGTCCAAGTGCCCGGTAGTTAACTTACATACTTCAAGTGTCCGTAGGGAACATATAGAGTCCAAGTGCCCGCTAGGGAACCTACATAGCCCAAGGCCCCCCTAGTTAGCCTACATAGTCCAAGTGCCTGCTAGTTAATGTAGATAGTCCAAGTGCCGCTAGTTAATCTACATAGTTCAAGGGCAAGCTGGTTAACCTACATAATCCAAGTACCCGCTAGTTCACCTAGATCGTCCAGGTGTCCGCTAATTAACCTACATAGTACAAGTGCCCGCTAGGGTACCTAGATAGTCCAAGTGCCCGCTCTGGAACCTACATAGTCCAAGTGTCCTTTAGTTAACCTAGATAGTCCAAGTGCCCGCTTGGTAACCTAGATAGTCCAACAGCCCGCTAGGTAACCTACATACTCCAAGAACCCGCTAGGTAACGTAGATAGTTCATGTGCCAGCTAGGTAACCTAGATAGTCCAAGTGTCCGCTAGGTAACCTAAAAAGTCTAAGTGCCCGCTAGTATATCTATATAGTCCAAATGCCCGCTAGGGAATCTACATAGTCCAAGGGCCCGCTAGTTAACGTAGATAGTCCAAATGCCGCTAGTTAATCTACATAGTCCAAGGGCCCGCTAGGTAACCTAGATAGTCCAAGGGCCCGCTAGTTAACCTACATAGTCCAAGTGCCCGGTAGTTAACTTACATCGTTCAAGTGTCCATAGGGAACATACATAGCCCAAGTGCCCGCTAGGGAACATACATAGTCCAAGTGCCCGCTAGGGAATCTACATAGTCCAAGGGCCCGCTAGTTAATGTAGATAGTCCAAGTTCCGCTAGTTAATCTACAGAGTTCAAGGGCCCGCTAGTTAACCTACATAGTCCAAGTACCCGCTAGTTAACCTAGATCGTCCAAGTGTCCGCTAGTTAATCTACATAGTACAAGTGACCGCTCGGGAATCTAGTTAGTCCAAGTGCCCACTCTGGAACCTACATAGTCCAAGTGCCTGCCAGGGAACCTACATATTCCAAGTGCCCGCGCTGGAACATACATTGTCCAAGTGCTCGCTAGGGAATCTACATAGTCCAAGGGCCCGCTAGTTAATGTAGATAGTCCAAGTGCCGCTAGTTAATCCACATAGTGCAAGGGCCCGATAGTTAACCTACAAAGTCCAATTACCCGCTAGTTAACCTAGATCGTCCAAGTGCCCGCTAGGTAACCTACATAGTCCAAGGGCCCGCTAGTTAACCTACATATTCCAAGGGACCGCTAGTTAACCTACATCGTCCAAGAGCCTGCTAGTTAACCTAGATAGTCCAAGTGCCCGCTAGTTAACCTACATAGTCCAAGTGCCCGCTAGGTAACCAATATAGTCCAAATGCCCGCTAGGGGCCCTAATAGTCCAAATGCCCGCTAGTTAACCTAGATAGTCCAAGTGCTCACTAGTTAACCTAGATAGTCCAAGTGCCCGCTAGTTAACCTAGATAGACCAAGTGCCCGCTAGGGAACATATCTAGTCCAAGTACCCGCTAGGAAACGTACATAGTCCAAGTGCCCGCTAGGTAACATAGATAGTCCAAGTGCCCGCTAGGGAACGTACATAGTCCAAGGGCCCACTAGTTAACCTAGATAGTCCAAGTGTCCGCTAGTTAACCTGGATAGTCCAAGTGCCCACTAGGGAATGTACATAATCCAAGTGCCCGCTAGGTAACCTAGATAGTTCAAGTACCCGCTAGGTAACCTAGATCATCAAAAGGCCCCCTAGTAAGCCTACATAGTCCAAGTGCCCGCTAGGTAACCTAAATAGTCCAAATGCCCACTAGTTAACCTAGATAGTCCAAGTGCCCGCTAGTTAACCTACATAGTCTAAGTGCCCGCTAGGTAACCAAGACAGTTCAAGTGATCACTAGGTTACCTACATAGTCCATGTGCCCGTTCGTTAACCTACATATCCAAGTGCCCGCGAGGTAACCAATATAGTTCAAATGTCCGCTAGGGGCCGTAATAGTCCAAATGCCCGCTAGTTAACCTAGACAGTCCAAGTGCCGGCTAGTTAACGTAGATAGACTAAGTGCCAGCTGGGAACCTACTAATCCAAGTACCCGCTAGGAAACGTACATAGTCCAAGTGCCCGCTAGGTAACGTACATAGTCCAAGTGCCCGCTAGGTAACCTAGATAGTCCAAGTGCCCGCTAGTTAACCTACATAGTCCAAGTGCCTGCTAGGTAACCTAGATAGTCCAAGTGCCCACTAGTTAACCTACATAGTCCAAATGCCCGATAGGGAACCTATATAGTCCAAGTGCCCGCTAGGTAACCTACATAGTCCAAATACCCGCTAGTTAACCTACATAGTCCAAATGCCTGCTAGTTAACCTACATAGTCCAAGTGCCCGATAGGGAACCTACATAATCCAAGTACCTGCTAGGCAACCTGCATAGTCCAAGTGCCCGTTTGTTAACCTAGAGAGTCAAAGTGCCTGCTAGGTAACCTATATAGACCAAGTGCCCGCTAGGTAACTTACATAGTCCTAATGCCCGCTAGGTAACCTACATAGTCCAAGTGCCTGATAGGGAACCTACATAATCCAAGTGCCCGCTAGGGATCCTACATAGTCCAAGTGCCCGTTATTTAACCTAGATAGTCCAAATGCCCGCTAGGGAACCCACATAGTCCAACAGCCCGGTACGTAACGTACATATTACAAGGGCCCACTAGGGAACCTACATATTCCAAGTGCCCGTTAGTTAACCTAGATAGTCCCAGTGCCGCTTGGTAACTTAGATACTCCAACAGCCCGCAAGGTAACCTACATACTCCAAGAACCCGCTATAACGTAGATAGTTCAAGTGCCTGCTAGGTAACCTAGATAGTTCTCGTGCCCGTTACCTAACCTAGATAGTCCAATTGCCCGCTATGCAACATACATAGTCCAAGTGCCCGTTCTTTAACCTAGAAGTCCAAGTGCCCGCTAGGTATCCTAGACTCTCCAAGTGCCCGCTAGGTTACCTACATAGTCCAAATGCCCGTTCGGTAACCTAGATAGTGCAAGTGCCCGATAGTTAACCAACATAGTCCAAGTGCCCGCTAGGTAACCTAGGTAGTCGAAGGGCCCTCTAGTTAACCTACATAGTCCAAGTGCCCGGTAGTTAACCTACATAGTCCAAGTGCCCGCTAGGTAACCTAGGTAGTCCAAGGGCCCTCTAGTTAACCTACATAGTCCAAGTGCCCGGTAGTTAACTTACATACTTCAAGTGTCCGTAGGGAACATATAGAGTCCAAGTGCCCGCTAGGGAACCTACATAGCCCAAGGCCCCCCTAGTTAGCCTACATAGTCCAAGTGCCTGCTAGTTAATGTAGATAGTCCAAGTGCCGCTAGTTAATCTACATAGTTCAAGGGCCCGCTGGTTAACCTACATAATCCAAGTACCCGCTAGTTCACCTAGATCGTCCAGGTGTCCGCTAATTAACCTACATAGTACAAGTGCCCGCTAGGGTACCTAGATAGTCCAAGTGCCCGCTCTGGAACCTACATAGTCCAAGTGTCCTTTAGTTAACCTAGATAGTCCAAGTGCCCGCTTGGTAACCTAGATAGTCCAACAGCCCGCTAGGTAACCTACATACTCCAAGAACCCGCTAGGTAACGTAGATAGTTCATGTGCCAGCTAGGTAACCTAGATAGTCCAAGTGTCCGCTAGGTAACCTACAAAGTCTAAGTGCCCGCTAGTATATCTATATAGTCCAAATGCCCGCTAGGGAATCTACATAGTCCAAGGGCCCGCTAGTTAACGTAGATAGTCCAAATGCCGCTAGTTAATCTACATAGTCCAAGGGCCCGCTAGGTAACCTAGATAGTCCAAGGGCCCGCTAGTTAACCTACATAGTCTAAGTGCCCGTTAGTTAAATTACATAGTTCAAATGTCCATAGGGAACATACATAGCCCAAGTGCCCGCTAGGGAACATACATAGTCCAAGTGCCCGCTAGGGAATCTACATAGTCCAAGGGCTCGCTAGTTAATGTAGATAGTCCAAGTTCCGCTAGTTAATCTACAGAGTTCAAGGGCCCGCTAGTTAACCTACATAGTCCAAGTACCCGCTAGTTAACCTAGATCGTCCAAGTGTCCGCTAGTTAATCTACATAGTACAAGTGCCCGCTCAGGAATCTAGTTAGTCCAAGTGCCCACTCTGGAACCTACATAGTCCAAGTGCCTGCCAGGGAACCTACATATTCCAAGTGCCCGCGCTGGAACATACATTGTCCAAGTGCTCGCTAGGGAATCTACATAGTCCAAGGGCCCGCTAGTTAACGTAGATAGTCCAAGTGCCGCTAGTTAATCCACATAGTGCAAGGGCCCGATAGTTAACCTACAAAGTCCAAGTACCCGCTAGTTAACCTAGATCGTCCAAGTGCCCGCTAGGTAACCTACATAGTCCAAGGACCCGCTAGTTAACCTACATATTCCAAGGGACCGCTAGTTAACCTGCATCGTCCAAGGGCCTGCTAGTTAACCTAGATAGTCCAAGTGCCCGCTAGTTAACCTACATAGTCCAAGTGCCCGCTAGGTAACCAATATAGTCCAAATGCCCGCTAGGGGCCCTAATAGTCCAAATGCCCGCTAGTTAACCTAGATAGTCCAAGTGCCCGCTAGGGAACATATCTAGTCCAAGTACCCGCTAGGAAACGTACATAGTCCAAGTGCCCGCTAGGTAACATAGATAGTCCAAGTGCCCGCTAGGGAACGTACATAGTCCAAGGGCCCACTAGTTAACCTAGATAGTCCAAGTGTCCGCTAGTTAACCTGGATAGTCCAAGTGCCCACTAGGGAATGTACATAATCCAAGTGCCCGCTAGGTAACCTAGATAGTTCAAGTCCCCGCTAGGTAACCTACATAGTTCAAGTACCTGCTAGGTAACCTAGATCGTCAAAGGGCCCCCTAGTAAGCCTACATAGTCCAAGTGCCCGCTAGGTAACCTAAATAGTCCAAATGCCCACTAGTTAACCTAGATAGTCCAAGTGCCCGCTAGTTAACCTACATAGTCTAAGTGCCCGCTAGGTAACCAAGACAGTTCAAGTGATCACTAGGTTACCTACATAGTTCATGTGCCCGTTCATTAACCTACATAGTCCAAGTGCCCACGAGGTAACCAATATAGTCCAAATGCCCGCTAGGGGCCGTAATAGTCCAAATGCCCGCTAGTTAACCTAGACAGTCCAAGTGCCCGCTAGTTAACCTAGATAGACTAAGTGCCCGCTGGGAACCTACTAGTCCAAGTACCCGCTAGGAAACGTACATAGTCCAAGTGCCCGCTAGGTAACGTACATAGTCCAAGTGCTCGCTAGGTAACGTAGATAGTCCAAGTGCCCGCTAGGGAACGTACATAGTCCAAGTGCCCGCTAGGTAACCTAGATAGTCCAAGTGCCCGCTAGTTAACCTACATAGTCCAAGTGCCTGCTAGGTAACCTAGATATTCCAAGTGCCCACTAGTTAACCTACATAGTCCAAATGCCCGATAGGGAACCTATATAGTCCAAGTGCCCGCTAGGTAACCTACATAGTCCAAATACCCGCTAGTTAACCTACATCGTCCAAATGCCTGCTAGTTAACCTACATAGTCCAAGTGCCCGATAGGGAACCTACATAATCCAAGTACCTGCTAGGCAACCTGCATAGTCCAAGTGCCCGTTTGTTAACCTAGAGAGCCAAAGTGCCTGCTAGGTAACCTATATAGACCAAGTGCCCGCTAGGTAACTTACATAGTCCTAATGCCCGCTAGGTAACCTACATAGTCCAAGTGCCTGATAGGGAACCTACATAATCCAAGTGCCCGCTAGGGATCCTACATAGTCCAAGTGCCCGTTATTTAACCTAGATAGTCCAAATGCCCGCTAGGGAACCCACATAGTCCAACAGCCCGGTAGGTAACCTACATATTCCAAGGGCCCGCTAGGGAACCTACATATTCCAAGTGCCCGTTAGTTAACCTAGATATTCCCAGTGCCCGCTTGGTAACTTAGATACTCCAACAGCCCGCAAGGTAACCTACATACTCCAAGAACCCGCTATAACGTAGATAGTTCAAGTGCCAGCTAGGTAACCTAGATAGTTCTCGTGCCCGTTACCTAACCTAGATAGTCCAATTGCCCGCTATGCAACATACATAGTCCAAGTGCCCGTTCTTTAACCTAGAAGTCCAAGTGCCCGCTAGGTATCCTAGACTCTCCAAGTGCCCGCTAGGTTACCTACATAGTCCAAATGCCCGTTCGGTAACCTAGATAGTGCAAGTGCCCGGTAGTTAACCTACATAGTCCAAGTGCCCGCTAGGTAACCTAGGTAGTCCAAGGGCCCTCTAGTTAACCTACATAGTCCAAGTGCCCGGTAGTTAACTTACATAGTTCAAGTGTCCGTAGGGAACATATAGAGTCCAAGTGCCCGCTAGGGAACCTACATAGTCCAAGGCCCCCCTAGTTAGCCTACATAATCCAAGTGCCCGCTAGTTAATGTAGATAACCCAAGTGCCGCTAGTTAATCTACATAGTTCAAGGGCCCGCTGGTTAACCTACATAATCCAAGTACCCGCTAGTTAACCTAGATCGTCCAAGTGTCCGCTAATTAACCTACATAGTACAAGTGCCCGCTAGGGAACCTAGATAGTCCAAGTGCCTGCTCTGGAACCTACATAGTCCAAGTGACTGCTAGGGAACCTACATAGTCCAAGTGCCCGCTCTGGAACATATAGAGTCGAGGTGCCCGCTAGGGAATCTACATAGTCCAAAGGACCGCTAGTTAATGTAGATAGTCCAAGTGCCGCTAGTTAATCTACATAGTCCAAGGGCCCGCTAGTTAACCTACATAGTCCAAGTACCCGCTAGTTAAACTAGATCGTCCAAGTGCCCTCTATGTCACCTACATAGTCCAAGGGCCCGCTAGTTAACCTACATAGTCCAAGGGCCAGCTAGTTAACCTACATCGTCCAAGGGCCTTCTAGTTAACCTAGATAATTCAAGTGCCCGCTAGTTAACCTACATAGTCCAAGTGCCCGCGAGGTAACCTAGACATTTCAAGTGACCTCTAGGTTACCTACATAGTCCAAGTGCCCTTTCGTTAACCTACATAGTCCAAGTGCCCGCTAGGTAACCAATATAGTCCAAATGCCCGCTAGGGGCCCTAATAGTCCAAATGTCCGCTAGTTAACCTAGATAGTCCAAGTGCCCGCTAGTTAACCTAGATAGACCAAGTGCCCCCTAGGGAACCAATCTATTCCAAGTACCCGCTAGGAAACGTACATACTCCAAGTGCTCGCTAGGTAACGTACATAGTCTAAGTGCCCGCTAGGTAACGTAGATAGTCCAAGGGCCTGCTTGGAAACGTACTTAGTCCAAGTGCCTGCTAGGTAACGTAGATAGTCCAAGTGCCCACTAGTTAACCTACATAGTCCAGGTTCCCCCTAGGTAACCTAGATAGTCCAAGGGCCCGCTAGGTAACCTACATTGTCCTAGTGCCCGATAGGGAACCTACATAATCCAAGTGCCCGCTAGGGAACCTACATAGTCCAAGTGCCCATTAGTTAACCTAGATAGTGCATGTGCGCGCTAGGTAACCTAGATTGTCCAACAGCCCGGTAGGTAACCTACATACTCCAAGTACCCGCTAGGTAACGTAGATAGTTCAAGTGCCTGCTAGGTAACCTAGATAGTCAAAGTGCCCGCTAGGTAACCTACAAAGTCTAAGTGCCCGCTAAATAATCTATATAGTCCAAATAAATGCTAGGGAGCCTACATAGTCCAAATGCCCACTAGGTAACCTAGATAGTCTATGGGCCCGCTAGGTAACCTACATAGTCCTAGTGCCCCCTACTTAACCTACATTTTCCAAGTGCCCGATAGGAAACCTACATAGTCCAAGTGCCTGCTAGGTAACCTACATAGTCCAAATGCCCTCTAGTTAACCTACATAGTCCAAGGGCCCGATAGGGAACCTACATAATCCAAGTGCCCGCTAGTTGACCTATATAGTCCAAGTGCCCGCTAGGTAACCTAGATAATCCTAGTGCCCGCTAGGGAACCTTCATAGTCCTAGTGCCAGCTAGGTAACCTAGATAGTCCAAGCGCCCGCTAGTTAACCTAGATAGTCCTAGTGCCCGTTAGTTAACCTAGAGTGTCCAAGTGCCCACTAGGAGACATACTTAGTCCAAGTGCCCGTTAGCTAACCTAGATAGTCCAAGTGACCGCTATTTAACATTGAGCATCCAAGTGCCCGCTAGTTAACCTAGATAGTCCAAGTGCACGCTAGTTAACCTACGTAGTCCAAGTGCTCGCTAGTTAACCTACATAGTACAAGGGCCTGCTAGTTGACCTAGATAGTCCAAGTGCCCGCTAGTTAACCTAGAAATTCCAAGTGCCCGCTAGGTAACCTAAGAAGTCCAAATGTCCCATAGGGATCCTACATAGTCCAAGTGCCCGCTAGGTAACCTACATAGTCCAAGTGCCCGTTCGTTAACCTATATAGTTCAAGTGCCCGCTAGGTAACCTAGACTGTCCAAGTGCCCGCTAGGTTACCTACATAGTCCAAGTGCCCATTCGTTAACCTAGATAGTCCAAGTGCTCGCTAGTTAACCTAGATAGTTCAAGTGCCCGCTAGTTAACCTAGATAGACCAAGTACCCGCTAGGGAACATATCTAGTCCAAGTACCCTCTAGGAAACGTACATAGTCCAAGTGCCCGCTAGGTAACATAGATAGTCCAAGTGCCCGCTAGGGAACGTACATAGTCCAAGTGCCCGCTAGGTAACCTAGATAGTCCAAGTGCTCGCTAGTTAACCTACATACTCCAAGTGCCTGCTAGGTAACCTAGATAGTCCAAGTGCCCACTAGTTAACCTACATAGTCCAGGTTCCCCCTAGGTAACCTAGATAGTCCAAGGGCCCACTAGGTAACCTATATAGTCCAAATGCCCGATAGGGAACCTACATAGTCCAAGTGCCCGCTAGGTAACCTACATAGTCCAAATGCCCGCTAGGTAACCTACATAGTCCAAATGCCCGCTACTTAACCTACATAGTCCAAGTGCCCGTTAGTTAACCTAGATAGTCCCAGTGCCCGCTAGGTAACCTAGAAAGTCCAACAGCCCGGTAGGTAACCTACATACTCCAAGTACCCGCTAGGTAAAGTAGATAGTTCAAGTGCCCGCAAGGTAACCTACAAAATCTAAGTGCCCGCTAGGTAATCTAAATAGTCCAAATGACCACTAGGGAGTCTACATAGTCCAAATGCCCGCTAGGTAACCTAGGTAGTCCAAGGGCCCGCTAGGAAACCTACATAGTCCTAGTGCCCCCTAGTTAACCTACATTCTCCAAGTGCCCGATAGGGAACCTACATAGTCCAAGTGCCCGCTAGGTAACCTATATTGTCCAAGTGCCCGATAGGGAACCTACATAATCCAAGTGCCCGCTAGGGAACCTACATAGTCCAAGTGCCCGTTAGGTAACCTAGATAGTCCAAATGCCCGCCATGAAACCCACATAGTCCAAGTGCCCTCTAGGGAATTTACATAGTCCAAGGCCCCGCTAGGGAACCTACATAGTCCAAGTGTCCATTAGTTATCTAGATAGTCCAACAGCCCGCTAGGTAACCTACATACTCCAAGAACCCGCTATAACGTAGATAGTTCAAGTGCCAGCTAGGTAACCTAGATAGTTCTTGTGCCCGTTACCTAACCTAGATAGTCCAATTGCCCGCTATGCAACATACATAGTCCTAGTGCCCGTTCTTTAACCTAGAAGTCCAAGTGCCCGCTAGGTAACCTAGACTCTCCAAGTGCCCGCTAGGTTACCTACATAGTCCAAATGCCCGTTCGGTAACCTAGATAGTCCAAGGGCCCTTTGGTTAACCTACATAGTCCAAGTGCCCGGTAGTTAACTTACATAGTTCAAGTGTCCGTAGGGAACATATAGAGTCCAAGTGCCCGCTAAGGAACCTACATAGTCCAAGGTCCCCCTAGTTAGCCTACATAGTCCAAGTGCCCGCTAGTTAATGTAGATAACCCAAGTGCCGCTAGTTAATCTACATAGTTCAAGGGCCCGCTGGTTAACCTACATAATCCAAGTACCTGCTAGTTAACCTAGATCGTCCAAGTGTCCGCTAATTAACCTACATAGTACAAGTGCCCGCTAGGGAACCTAGATAGTCCAAGTGCCCGCTCTGGAACCTACATAGTCCAAGTGACTGCTAGGGAACCTACATAGTCCAAGTGCCCGCTCTGGAACATATATAGTCCAAGTGCCCGCAAGGGAATCTACATAGTCCAAGGGCCCGCTAGTTAATGTAGATAGTCCAAGTGCCGCTAGTTAATCTACATAGACCAAGGGCCCGCTAGTTTACCTACATAGTCCAAGTACCCGCTAGTTAACCTAGATCGTCCAAGTGCCCTCTATGTCACCTACATAGTCCAAGGGCCCGCTGGTTAACCTACATAGTCCAAGGGCCCGCTAGTTAACCTACATCGTCCAAGGGCCTGCTAGTTAACCTAGATAGTCCAAGTGCCCGCTAGTTAACCTACATAGTCCAAGTGCCCGCGAGGTAACCTAGACATTTCAAGTGACCACTAGGTTACCTACATAGTCCAAGTGCCATTTCGTTAACCTACATAGTCCAAGTGCCCGCTAGGTAACCAATATAGTCCAAATGCCCGCTAGGGGCCCTAATAGTCCAAATGTCCGCTAGTTAACCTAGATAGTCCAAGTGCCCACTAGTTAACCTAGATAGACCAAGTGCCCGCTAGGGAACCAATCTAGTCCAAGTACCCGCTAGGAAACGTACATACTCCAAGTGCTCGCTAGGTAACGTACATAGTCTAAGTGCCCGCTACGTAACGTAGATAGTCCAAGGGCCTGCTTGGGAACGTACATAGTCCAAGTGCCTGCTAGGTAACGTAGATAGTCCAAGTGCCCACTAGTTAACCTACATAGTCCAGGTTCCCCCTAAGTACCTAGATAGTCCAAGGGCCCACTAGGTAACCTACATTGTCCTAGTGCCCGATAGGGAACCTACATAATCCAAGTGCCCGCTAGGGAACCTACATAGTCCAAGTGCCCGTTAGTTAACCTAGATAGTCCATGTGCCCGCTAGGTAACCTAGATTGTCCAACAGCCCGGTAGGTAACCTACATACTCCAAGTACCCGCTAGGTAACGTAGATAGTTCAAGTGCCTGCTAGGTAACCTAGATAGTCAAAGTGCCCGCTAGGTAACCTACAAAGTCTAAGTGCCCGCTAAATAATCTATATAGTCCAAATAAACGCTAGGGAGCCTACATAGACCAAATGCCCGCTAGGTAACCTGGATAGTCTATGGGCCCGCTAGGTAACCTACATAGTCCTAGTGCCCCCTAGTTAACCTACATTTTCCAAGTGCCCGATAGGAAACCTACATAGTCCAAGTGCCTGCTAGGTAACCTACATAGTCCAAGTGCCCACTAGTTAACCTACATAGTTCAAGGGCCAACAGTTAACCTACATAATCCAAGTGCCCGCTAGTTGACCTACATAGTCCAAGGGCCCGCTAGGTAACCTAGATAATCCTAGTGCCCGCTGGGGAACCTTCATAGTCCTAGTGCCAGCTAGTTAACCTAGATAGTCCAAGTGCCTGCTAGTTAACCTAGATATTCCTAGTGCCCGTTAGTTAACCTAGAGTGTCCAAGTGCCCACTAGGGGACGTACTTAGTCCAAGTGCACGTTAGCTAACCTAGATAGTCCAAGTGACCGCTAGTTAACATTGAGCATCCAAGTGCCCGCTAGTTAACCTAGATAGTCCAAGTGCACGCTAGTTAACCTACGTAGTCCAAGGTCCGCTAGTTAACCTAGAAATTCCAAGTGCCCGCTAGGTAACTTAAGAAGTCCAAATGTCCGATAGGGATCCTACATAGTCCAAGTGCCCGCTAGGTAACCTACATAGTCCATGTGCCCGTTCGTTAACCTATATAGTCCAAGTGCCCGCTAGGTAACCTAGACTGTCCAAGTGCCCGCTAGGATACCTACATAGTCCAAGTGCCCGTTCGTTAACCTAGATAGTCCAAGTGTCCGTTAGTTGACCTACATAGTCCAAGTGCCCGCTAGGTAACCTAGATAGACCACATGCCCGCTAGGGAACCTATCTAGTCCAAGTACCCTCTAGGAAACGTACATAGTCCAAGTGCCCGCTAGGTAACATAGATAGTCCAAGTGCCCGCTAGGGAACGTACATAGCCAAGTGCCCGCTAGGTAACCTAGATAGTCCAAGTGCTCGCTAGTTAACCTACATACTCCAAGTGCCTGCTAGGTAACCTAGATAGTCCAAGTGCCCACTAGTTAACCTACATAGTCCAGGTTCCCCTTAGGTAACCTAGATAGTCCAAGGGCCCACTAGCTAACCTACATAGTCCAAATGCCCGATAGGGAACCTACTTAGTCCTAGTGCCGCTAGGTATCCTACATAGTCCAAATGCCCGCTAGTTACCCTACATATTCCAAGTGCCCGATAGGGAACCTACATAATCCAAGTGCCCGCTAGGGAACCTACATTGTTCAAGTGCCCGTTAGGTAAACTAGATAGTCCAAATGCCCGCTAGGGAACCCACATAGTCCAAGTGCCCGCTAGGGTACTTACAGAGTCCAAGGGCCCGATAGGGAACCTATTTAGTCCAAATGCCCGCTAGTTAACCCACATAGTCCAAGTGCCCGCTAGGGAACTTACATAGTCCAAGGGCCCGCTAGGGAACCTACATAGTCCAAGTGCCCATTAGTTAACCTAGATAGTCCCCGTGCCCGCTAGGTAACCTAGAAAGTCCAACAGCCCGGTAGGTAACCTACATACTCCAAGTACCCGCTAGGTAACGTAGATAGTTCAAGTGCCCGCTAGGTAACCTACAAAGTCTAAGTGCCCGCTAGGTAATCTATATAGTCCAATTGACCACTAGGGAGCCTACATAGTCCAAAAGCCCGCTAGGTAACCTAGGTAGTCCATGGGCCCGCTAGGAAACCTACATAGTCCTAGTGCCCCCTAGTTAACCTACATTCTCCAAGTGCCCGATAGGGAACCTACATAGTCCAAGTGCCCGCTAGGTAACCTACATAGTCCAAGTGCCCGATAGGGAACCTACATAATTCAAGTGTCCGCTAGGGAACCTATATAGTCCAAGTGCCCGTTAGGTAACCTAGATAGTCCAAATGCCCGCCATGAAACCCACATAGTCCAAGTGCCCGCTAGGGAATTTACATAGACCAAGGGCCCGCTAGGGAACCTACATAGTCCAAGTGTCCGTTAGTTAAACTAGATAGCCCAAGTTCCCGCTTGGTAACCTAGATAGTCCAACAGCCCGCTAGGTAACCTACATACTCCAAGAACCCGCTATAACATAGATAGTTCAAGTGCCAGCTAGGTAACCTAGATAGTTCTCGTGCCCGTTACCTAACCTAGATAGTCCAATTGCCCGCTATGCAACATGCATAGTCCAAGTGCCCGTTCTTTAACCTAGAAGTCCAAGTGCCCGCTAGGTAACCTAGACTCTCCAAGTGCCCGCTAGGTTACCTACATAGTCCAAATGCCCGTTCGGTAACGTAGATAGTGCAAGTGTCCGGTAGTTAACCTACATAGTCCAAGTGCCCGCTAGGTAACCTAGATAGTCCAAGGGCCCTCTACTTAACCTACATAGTCCAAGTACCCGGTAGTTAACTTACATAGTTCAAGTGTCCGTAGGGAACATATAGAGTCCAAGTGCCCGCTAGGGAACCTATATAGTCCAAGACCCTCCTAGTTAGGCTACATAGTCCAAGTGCCCGCTAGTTAATGTAGATAGTCCAAGTGCCACTAGTTAATCTACATAGTTCTAGGGCCCGCTGGTTAACCTACATAATCCAAGTACCCGCTAGTTAACCTAGATCGTCCAAGTGTCCGCTAATTAACCTACATAGTACAAGTGCCCGCTAGGGAACCTAGATAGTCCAAGTGCCCGCTCTGGAACCTACATAGTCCAAGTGACTGCTAGGGAACCTACATAGTCCAAGTGCCCGCTCTGGAACATATACAGTCCAAGTGCCCGCTAGGGAATCTACAGAGTCCAAGGGCCTGCTAGTTAATGTAGATAGTCCAAGTGCCGCTAGTTAATCTACATAGTCCAAGGGCCCGCTAGTTAACCTACATAGTCCAAGTACCCGCTAGTTAACCTAGATCATCCAAGTGCCCTCTATGTCACCTACATAGTCCAAGGGCCCGCTAGTTAACCTACATAGTCCAAGGGCCCGCTAGTTAACCTACATCGTCCAAGGGCCTGCTAGTTAACCTAGATAGTTCAAGTGCCCGCTAGTTAACCTACATAGTCCAAGTGCCCGCGAGGTAACCTAGACATTTCAAGTGACCACTAGGTTACCTACATAGTCCAAGTGCCCTTTCGTTAACCTACATAGTCCAAGTGCCTGCTAGGTAACCAATATAGTCCAAATGCCCGCTAGGGGCCCTAATAGTCCAAATGTCCGCTAGTTAACCTAGATAGTCCAAGTGCCCGCTAGTTAACCTAGATAGACCAAGTGCCCGCTAGGGAACCAATCTAGTCCAAGTTCCCGCTAGGAAACGTACATACTCCAAGTGCTCGCTAGGTAACGTACATAGTCTAAGTGCCCGCTAGGTAACGTAGATAGTCCAAGGGCCTGCTTGGGAACGTACATAGTCCAAGTGCCTGCTAGGTAACGTAGATAGTCCAAGTGCCCACTAGTTAACCTACATAGTCCAGCTTCCCCCTAGGTAACCTAGATAATCCAAGGGCCCGCTAGGTAACCTACATTGTCCTAGTGCCCGATAGGGAACCTACATAATCCAAGTGCCCGCTAGGGAACCTACATAGTCCAAGTGCCCGTTAGTTAACCTAGATAGTGCATGTGCCCGCTAGGTAACCTAGATTGTCCAACAGCCCGGTAGGTAACCTACATACTCCAAGTACCCGCTAGGTAACGTAGATAGTTCAAGTGCCTGCTAGGTAACCTAGATAGTCAAAGTGCCCGCTAGGTAACCTACAAAGTCTAATTGCCCGCTAAATAATCTATATAGTCCAAATAAACGCTAGGGAGCCTACACAGTCCAAATGCCCGCTAGGTAACCTAGATAGTCTATGGGCCCGCTAGGTAACCTACATAGTCCTAGTGCCCCCTACTTAACCTACATTTTCCAAGTGCCCGATAGGAAACCTACATAGTCCAAGTGCCTGCTAGGTAACCTACATAGTCCAAATGCCCTCTAGTTAACCTACATAGTCCAAGGGCCCGATAGGGAACCTACATAATCCAAGTGCCCGCTAGTTGACCTACATAGTCCAAGTGCCCGCTAGGTAACCTAGATAATCCTAGTGCCCGCTAGGGAACCTTCATAGTCCTAGTGCCAGCTAGGTAACCTAGATAGTCCAAGTGCCCGCTAGTTAACCTAGATAGTCCTAGTGCCCGTTAGTTAACCTAGAGTGTCCAAGTGCCCACTAGGGGACGGACTTAGTCCAAGTTCCCGTTAGCTAACCTAGATAGTCCAAGTGACCGCTAGTTAACATTGAGCATCCAAGTGCCCGCTAGTTAACCTAGATAGTCCAAGTGCACGCTAGTTAACCTACGTAGTCCAAGTGCTCGCTAGTTAACCTACATAGTACAAGGGCCCGCTAGTTGACCTAGATAGTCCAAGTGCCCGCTAGTTAACCTAGAAATTGCAAGTGCCCGCTAGGTAACCTAAGAAGTCCAAATGTCCGATAGGGATCCTACATAGTCCAAGTGCCCGCTAGGTAACCTACATAGTCCAAGTGCCTTTCGTTAACCTATATAGTCCAAGTGCCCGCTAGGTAACCTAGACTGTCCAAGTGCCCGCTAGGTTACCTACATAGTCCAAGTGCCCGTTCATTAACCTAGATAGTCCAAGTGCTCGCTAGTTAACCTAGATAGTCCAAGTGCCCGCTAGTTAACCTAGATAGACCAAGTACCCGCTAGGGAACCTATCTAGTCCAAGTACCCTCTAGGAAACGTACATAGTCCAAGTGCCCGCTAGGTAACATAGATAATCCAAGTGCCCGCTAGGGAACGTAGATAGTCCAAGTGCCCGCTAGGTAACCTAGACTGTCCAAGTGCCCGCTAGGTTACCTACATAGTCCAAGTGCCCGATAGGGAACCTACATAGTCCAAGTGCCCGCTAGGTAACCTACATAGTCCAAATGCCCGCTACTTAAACTACATAGTCCAAGTGCCCTATAGGGAACCTACATAATCCAAGTGCCCGCTAGGGAACCTACATTCTCCAAGTGCCCGTTAGGTAACCTAGATAGTCCAAATGCTCGCTAGGGAACGCACATAGTCCAAGTGCCCGCTAGGGAACTTACATAATCCAAGGGCCCGCTAGGGAACCTACATAGTCCAAGTGCCCGTTAGTTAACCTGGATAGTCCCAGTGCCCGCTAGGTAACCTAGAAAGTCCAACAGCCCGGTAGGTAACCTACATACTCCAAGTACCCGCTAGGTAACGTAGATAGTTCAAGTGCCCGCTAGGTAACCTACAAAGTCTAAGTGCCCGCTAGGTAATCTATGTACTCCAAATGACCACTAGGGAGCCTACATAGTCCAAATGCCCGCTAGGTAACCTAGGTAGTCCAAGGGCCCGCTAGGAAACCTAGACTCTCCAAGTGCCCGCTAGGTTACCTACATAGTCCAAATGCCCGTTCGGTAACGTAGATAGTGCAAGTGTCCGGTAGTTAACCTACATAGTCCAAGTGCCCGCTAGGTAACCTAGATAGTCCAAGGGCCCTCTACTTAACCTACATAGTCCAAGTACCCGGTAGTTAACTTACATAGTTCAAGTGTCCGTAGGGAACATATAGAGTCCAAGTGCCCGCTAGGGAACCTATATAGTCCAAGACCCTCCTAGTTAGGCTACATAGTCCAAGTGCCCGCTAGTTAATGTAGATAGTCCAAGTGCCACTAGTTAATCTACATAGTTCTAGGGCCCGCTGGTTAACCTACATAATCCAAGTACCCGCTAGTTAACCTAGATCGTCCAAGTGTCCGCTAATTAACCTACATAGTACAAGTGCCCGCTAGGGAACCTAGATAGTCCAAGTGCCCGCTCTGGAACCTACATAGTCCAAGTGACTGCTAGGGAACCTACATAGTCCAAGTGCCCGCTCTGGAACATATACAGTCTAAGTGCCCGCTAGGGAATCTACAGAGTCCAAGGGCCTGCTAGTTAATGTAGATAGTCCAAGTGCCGCTAGTTAATCTACATAGTCCAAGGGCCCGCTAGTTAACCTACATAGTCCAAGTACCCGCTAGTTAACCTAGATCGTCCAAGTGCCCTCTATGTCACCTACATAGTCCAAGGGCCCGCTAGTTAACCTACATAGTCCAAGGGCCCGCTAGTTAACCTACATCGTCCAAGGGCCTGCTAGTTAACCTAGATAGTTCAAGTGCCCGCTAGTTAACCTACATAGTCCAAGTGCCCGCGAGGTAACCTAGACATTTCAAGTGACCACTAGGTTACCTACATAGTCCAAGTGCCCTTTCGTTAACCTACATAGTCCAAGTGCCTGCTAGGTAACCAATATAGTCCAAATGCCCGCTAGGGGCCCTAATAGTCCAAATGTCCGCTAGTTAACCTAGATAGTCCAAGTGCCCGCTAGTTAACCTAGATAGACCAAGTGCCCGCTAGGGAACCAATCTAGTCCAAGTTCCCGCTAGGAAACGTACATACTCCAAGTGCTCGCTAGGTAACGTACATAGTCTAAGTGCCCGCTAGGTAACGTAGATAGTCCAAGGGCCTGCTTGGGAACGTACATAGTCCAAGTGCCTGCTAGGTAACGTAGATAGTCCAAGTGCCCACTAGTTAACCTACATAGTCCAGCTTCCCCCTAGGTAACCTAGATAATCCAAGGGCCCGCTAGGTAACCTACATTGTCCTAGTGCCCGATAGGGAACCTACATAATCCAAGTGCCCGCTAGGGAACCTACATAGTCCAAGTGCCCGTTAGTTAACCTAGATAGTGCATGTGCCCGCTAGGTAACCTAGATTGTCCAACAGCCCGGTAGGTAACCTACATACTCCAAGTACCCGCTAGGTAACGTAGATAGTTCAAGTGCCTGCTAGGTAACCTAGATAGTCAAAGTGCCCGCTAGGTAACCTACAAAGTCTAATTGCCCGCTAAATAATCTATATAGTCCAAATAAACGCTAGGGAGCCTACACAGTCCAAATGCCCGCTAGGTAACCTAGATAGTCTATGGGCCCGCTAGGTAACCTACATAGTCCTAGTGCCCCCTACTTAACCTACATTTTCCAAGTGCCCGATAGGAAACCTACATAGTTCAAGTGCCTGCTAGGTAACCTACATAGTCCAAATGCCCTCTAGTTAACCTACATAGTCCAAGGGCCCGATAGGGAACCTACATAATCCAAGTGCCCGCTAGTTGACCTACATAGTCCAAGTGCCCGCTAGGTAACCTAGATAATCCTAGTGCCCGCTAGGGAACCTTCATAGTCCTAGTGCCAGCTAGGTAACCTAGATAGTCCAAGTGCCCGCTAGTTAACCTAGATAGTCCTAGTGCCCGTTAGTTAACCTAGAGTGTCCAAGTGCCCACTAGGGGACGGACTTAGTCCAAGTTCCCGTTAGCTAACCTAGATAGTCCAAGTGACCGCTAGTTAACATTGAGCATCCAAGTGCCCGCTAGTTAACCTAGATAGTCCAAGTGCACGCTAGTTAACCTACGTAGTCCATGTGCTCGCTAGTTAACCTACATAGTACAAGGGCCCGCTAGTTGACCTAGATAGTCCAAGTGCCCGCTAGTTAACCTAGAAATTGCAAGTGCCCGCTAGGTAACCTAAGAAGTCCAAATGTCCGATAGGGATCCTACATAGTCCAAGTGCCCGCTAGGTAACCTACATAGTCCAAGTGCCTTTCGTTAACCTATATAGTCCAAGTGCCCGCTAGGTAACCTAGACTGTCCAAGTGCCCGCTAGGTTACCTACATAGTCCAAGTGCCCGTTCATTAACCTAGATAGTCCAAGTGCTCGCTAGTTAACCTAGATAGTCCAAGTGCCTGCTAGTTAACCTAGATAGACCAAGTACCCGCTAGGGAACCTATCTAGTCCAAGTACCCTCTAGGAAACGTACATAGTCCAAGTGCCCGCTAGGTAACATAGATAATCCAAGTGCCCGCTAGGGAACGTAGATAGTCCAAGTGCCCGCTAGGTAACCTAGACTGTCCAAGTGCCCGCTAGGTTACCTACATAGTCCAAGTGCCCGATAGGGAACCTACATAGTCCAAGTGCCCGCTAGGTAACCTACATAGTCCAAATGCCCGCTACTTAAACTACATAGTCCAAGTGCCCTATAGGGAACCTACATAATCCAAGTGCCCGCTAGGGAACCTACATTCTCCAAGTGCCCGTTAGGTAACCTAGATAGTCCAAATGCTCGCTAGGGAACGCACATAGTCCAAGTGCCCGCTAGGGAACTTACATAATCCAAGGGCCCGCTAGGGAACCTACATAGTCCAAGTGCCCGTTAGTTAACCTGGATAGTCCCAGTGCCCGCTAGGTAACCTAGAAAGTCCAACAGCCCGGTAGGTAACCTACATACTCCAAGTACCCGCTAGGTAACGTAGATAGTTCAAGTGCCCGCTAGGTAACCTACAAAGTCTAAGTGCCCGCTAGGTAATCTATGTACTCCAAATGACCACTAGGGAGCCTACATAGTCCAAATGCCCGCTAGGTAACCTAGGTAGTCCAAGGGCCCGCTAGGAAACCTACATAGTCCTAGTGCCCCCTAGTTAACCTACATTCTCCAAGTGCCCGATAGGGAACCTACATAGTCCAAGTGCCCGCTAGGTAACCTATATTGTCCAAGTGCCCGATAGGGAACCTACATAATCCAAGTGCCCGCTAGGGAACCTACATAGTCCAAGTGCCCGTTAGGTAACCTAGATAGTCCAAATGCCCGCCATGAAACCCACATAGTCCAAGTGCCCGCTAGGGAATTTACATAGTCCAAGGGCCCGCTAGGGAACCTACATAGTCCAAGTGTCCGTTAGTTAAACTAGATAGTCCAACAGCCCGCTAGGTAACCTACATACTCCAAGAACCCGCTATAACGTAGATAGTTCAAGTGCCAGCTAGGTAACCTAGATAGTTCTTGTGCCCGTTACCTAACCTAGATAGTCCAATTGCCCGCTATGCAACATACATAGTCCAAGTGCCCGTTCTTTATCCTAGAAGTCCAAGTGCCCGCTAGGTAACCTAGACTCTCCAAGTGCCCGCTAGGTTGCCTACATAGTCCAAATGCCCGTTCGGTAACCTAGATAGTGCAAGTGCCCGGTAGTTAACCTACATAGTCCAAGTGCCCGCTAGGTAACCTAGATAGTCCAAGGGCCCTTTAGTTAACCTACATAGTCCAAGTGCCCGGTAGTTAACTTACATAGTTCAAGTGTCCGTAGGGAACATATAGAGTCCAAGTGCCCGCTAGGGAACCTACATAGTCCAAGGACCCCTAGTTAGCCTACATAGTCCAAGTGCCCGCTAGTTAATGTAGATAGTCCAAGTGCCGCTAGTTAATCTACATAGTTCAAGGGCCCGCTGGTTAACCTACATAATCCAAGTACCCGCTAGTTAACCTAGATCGTCCAAGTGTCCGCTAATTGACCTACATAGTACAAGTGCCCGCTAGGGAACCTAGATAGTCCAAGTGCCCGCTCTGGAACCTACATAGTCCAAGTGACTGCTAGGGAACCTACATAGTCCAAGTGCCCGCTCTGGAACATATATAGTCCAAGTGCCCGCAAGGGAATCTACATAGTCAAGGGCCCGCTAGTTAATGTAGATAGTCCAAGTGCCGCTAGTTAATCTACATAGTCCAAGGGCCCGCTAGTTAACCTACATAGTCCAAGTACCCGCTAGTTAACCTAGATCGTCCAAGTGCCCTCTATGTTACCTACAAAGTCCAAGGGCCCGCTAGTTAACCTACATAGTCCAAGGGCCCGCTAGTTAACCTACATCGTCCAAGGGCCTGCTAGTTAACCTAGATATTCCAACTGCCCGCTAGTTAACCTACATAGTCCAAGTGCCCGCGAGGTAACCTATATTGTCCAACAGCCCGGTAGGTAACCTACATACTCCAAGTACCCGCTAGGTAACGTAGATAGTTCAAGTGCCTGCTAGTTAACCTAGATAGTCAAAGTGCCCGCTAGGTAACCTACAAAGTCTAATTGCCCGCTAAATAATCTATATAGTCCAAATAAACGCTAGGGAGCCTACACAGTCCAAATGCCCGCTAGGTAACCTAGATAGTCTATGGGCCCGCTAGGTAACCTACATAGTCCTAGTGCCCCCTACTTAACCTACATTTTCCAAGTGCCCGATAGGAAACCTACATAGTCCAAGTGCCTGCTAGGTAACCTACATAGTCCAAATGCCCTCTAGTTAACCTACATAGTCCAAGGGCCCGATAGGGAACCTACATAATCCAAGTGCCCGCTAGTTGACCTACATAGTCCAAGTGCCCGCTAGGTAACCAAGATAATCCTAGTGCCCGCTAGGGAACCTTCATAGTCCTAGTGCCAGCTAGATAACCTAGATAGTCTAAGTGCCCGCTAGTTAACCTAGATAGTCCTAGTGCCCGTTAGTTAACCTAGAGTGTCCAAGTGCCCACTAGGGGACGGACTTAGTCCAAGTGCCCGTTAGCTAACCTAGATAGTCCAAGTGACCGCTAGTTAACATTGAGCATCCAAGTGCCCGCTAGTTAACCTAGATAGTCCAAGTGCACGCTAGTTAACCTACGTAGTCCAAGTGCTCGCTAGTTAACCTACATAGTACAAGGGCCCGCTAGTTGACCTAGATAGTCCAAGTGCCCGCTAGTTAACCTAGAAATTTCAAGTGCCCGCTAGGTAACCTAAGAAATCCAAATGTCCGATAGGGATCCTACATAGTCCAAGTGCCCGCTAGGTAACCTACATAGTCCAAGTGCCTTTCGTTAACCTATATAGTCCAAGTGCCCGCTAGGTAACCTAGACTGTCCAAGTGCCCGCTAGGTTACCTACATAGTCCAAGTGCCCGTTCGTTAACCTAGATACTCCAAGTGCTCGCTAGTTAACCTAGATAGTCCAAGTGCCCGCTAGTTCCTAGATAGACCAAGTACCCGCTAGGGAACCTATCTAGTCCAAGTACCCTCTAGGAAACGTACATAGTCCAAGTGCCCGCTAGGTAACATAGATAGTCCAAGTGCCCGCTAGGGAACGTAGATAGTCCAAGTGCCCGCTAGGTAACCTAGACTGTCCAAGTGCCCGCTAGGTTACCTACATAGTCCAAGTGCCCGATAGGGAACCTACATAGTCCAAGTGCCCGCTAGGTAACCTACATAGTCCAAATGCCCGCTACTTAACCTACATAGTCCAAGTGCCCTATAGGGAACCTACATAATCCAAGTGCCCGCTAGGGAACCTACATTGTCCAAGTGCCCGTTAGGTAACCTAGATAGTCCAAATGCTCGCTAGGGAACCCACATAGTCCAAGTGCCCGCTAGGGAACTTACATAGTCCAAGGGCCCGCTAGGGAACCTACATAGTCCAAGTGCCCGTTAGTTAACCTGGATAGTCCCAGTGCCCGCTAGGTAACCTAGAAAGTCCAACAGCCCGGTAGGTAACCTACATACTCCAAGTACCCGCTAGGTAACGTAGATAGTTCAAGTGCCCGCTAGGTAACCTACAAAGTCTAAGTGCCCGCTAGGTAATCTATGTACTCCAAATGACCACTAGGGAGCCTACATAGTCCAAATGCCCGCTAGGTAACCTAGGTAGTCCAAGGGCCCGCTAGGAAACCTACATAGTCCTAGTGCCCCCTAGTTAACCTACATTCTCCAAGTGCCCGATAGGGAACCTACATAGTCCAAGTGCCCGCTAGGTAACTTATATTGTCCAAGTGCCCGATAGGGAACCTACATAATCCAAGTGCCCGCTAGGGAACCTACATAGTCCAAGTGCCCGTTAGGTAACCTAGATAGTCCAAATGCCCGCCATGAAACCCACATAGTCCAAGTTCCCGCTAGGGAATTTACATAGTCCAAGGGCCCGCTAGGGAACCTACATAGTCCAAGTGTCCGTTAGTTAAACTAGATAGTCCAACAGCCCGCTAGGTAACCTACATACTCCAAGAACCCGCTATAACGTAGATAGTTCAAGTGCCAGCTAGGTAACCTAGATAGTTCTTGTGCCCGTTACCTAACCTAGATAGTCCAATTGCCCGCTATGCAACATACATAGTCCAAGTGCCCGTTCTTTAACCTAGAAGTCCAAGTGCCCGCTAGGTAACCTAGACTCTCCAAGTGCCCGCTAGGTTGCCTACATAGTCCAAATGCCCGTTCGGTAACCTAGATAGTGCAAGTGCCCGGTAGTTAACCTACATAGTCCAAGTGCCCGCTAGGTAACCTAGATAGTCCAAGGGCCCTTTAGTTAACCTACATAGTCCAAGTGCCCGGTAGTTAACTTACATAGTTCAAGTGTCCGTAGGGAACATATAGAGTCCAAGTGCCCGCTAGGGAACCTACATAGTCCAAGGCCCCCCTAGTTAGCCTACATAGTCCAAGTGCCCTCTAGTTAATGTAGATAGTCCAAGTGCCGCGAGTTAATCTACATAGTTCAAGGGCCCGCTGGTTAACCTACATAATCCAAGTACCCGCTAGTTAACCTAGATCGTCCAAGTGTCCGCTAATTAACCTACATAGTACAAGTGCCCGCTAGGGAACCTAGATAGTCCAAGTGCCCGCTCTGGAACCTACATAGTCCAAGTGACTGCTAGGGAACCTACATAGTCCAAGTGCCCGCTCTGGAACATATATAGTCCAAGTGCCCGCAAGGGAATCTACATAGTCCAAGGGCCCGCTAGTTAACCTACATAGTCCAAGTACCCGCTAGTTAACCTAGATCGTCCAAGTGCCCTCTATGTCACCTACAAAGTCCAAGGGCCCGCTAGTTAACCTACATAGTCCAAGGGCCCGCTAGTTAACCTACAAAGTCCAAGGGCCCGCTAGTTAACCTACATAGTCCAAGGGCCCGCTAGTTAACCTACATCGTCCAAGGGCCTGCTAGTTAACCTAGATATTCCAACTGCCCGCTAGTTAACCTACATAGTCCAAGTGCCCGCGAGGTAACCTATATTGTCCAACAGCCCGGTAGGTAACCTACATACTCCAAGTACCCGCTAGGTAACGTAGATAGTTCAAGTGCCTGCTAGGTAACCTAGATAGTCAAAGTGCCCGCTAGGTAACCTACAAAGTCTAATTGCCCGCTAAATAATCTATATAGTCCAAATAAACGCTAGGGAGCCTACACAGTCCAAATGCCCGCTAGGTAACCTAGATAGTCTATGGGCCCGCTAGGTAACCTACATAGTCCTAGTGCCCCCTACTTAACCTACATTTTCCAAGTGCCCGATAGGAAACCTACATAGTCCAAGTGCCTGCTAGGTAACCTACATAGTCCAAATGCCCTCTAGTTAACCTACATAGTCCAAGGGCCCGATAGGGAACCTACATAATCCAAGTGCCCGCTAGTTGACCTACATAGTCCAAGTGCCCGCTAGGTAACCAAGATAATCCTAGTGCCCGCTAGGGAACCTTCATAGTCCTAGTGCCAGCTAGGTAACCTAGATAGTCCAAGTGCCCGCTAGTTAACCTAGAAATTCCAAGTGCCCGCTAGGTAACCTAAGAAGTCCAAATGTCCGATAGGGATCCTACATAGTCCAAGTGCCCGCTAGGTAACCTACATAGTCCAAGTGCCTTTCGTTAACCTATATAGTCCAAGTGCCCGCTAGGTAACCTAGACTGTCCAAGTGCCCGCTAGGTTACCTACATAGTCCAAGTGCCCGTTCGTTAACCTAGATACTCCAAGTGCTCGCTAGTTAACCTAGATAGTCCAAGTGCCCGCTAGTTCCTAGATAGACCAAGTACCCGCTAGGGAACCTATCTAGTCCAAGTACCCTCTAGGAAACGTACATAGTCCAAGTGCCCGCTAGGTAACATAGATAGTCCAAGTGCCCGCTAGGGAACGTAGATAGTCCAAGTGCCCGCTAGGTAACCTAGACTGTCCAAGTGCCCGCTAGGTTACCTACATAGTCCAAGTGCCCGATAGGGAACCTACATAGTCCAAGTGCCCGCTAGGTAACCTACATAGTCCAAATGCCCGCTACTTAACCTACATAGTCCAAGTGCCCTATAGGGAACCTTCATAATCCAAGTGCCCGCTAGGGAACCTACATTGTCCAAGTGCCCGTTAGGTAACCTAGATAGTCCAAATGCTCGCTAGGGAACCCACATAGTCCAAGTGCCCGCTAGGGAACTTACATAGTCCAAGGGCCCGCTAGGGAACCTACATAGTCCAAGTGCCCGTTAGTTAACCTGGATAGTCCCAGTGCCCGCTAGGTAACCTAGAAAGTCCAACAGCCCGGTAGGTAACCTACATACTCCAAGTACCCGCTAGGTAACGTAGATAGTTCAAGTGCCCGCTAGGTAACCTACAAAGTCTAAGTGCCCGCTAGGTAATCTATGTACTCCAAATGACCACTAGGGAGCCTACATAGTCCAAATGCCCGCTAGGTAACCTAGGTAGTCCAAGGGCCCGCTAGGAAACCTACATAGTCCTAGTGCCCCCTAGTTAACCTACATTCTCCAAGTGCCCGATAGGGAACCTACATAGTCCAAGTGCCCGCTAGGTAACCTATATTGTCCAAGTGCCCGATAGGGAACCTACATAATCCAAGTGCCCGCTAGGGAACCTACATAGTCCAAGTGCCCGTTAGGTAACCTAGATAGTCCAAATGCCCGCCATGAAACCCACATAGTCCAAGTGCCCGCTAGGGAATTTACATAGTCCAAGGGCCCGCTAGGGAACCTACATAGTCCAAGTGTCCGTTAGTTAAACTAGATAGTCCAACAGCCCGCTAGGTAACCTACATACTCCAAGAACCCGCTATAACGTAGATAGTTCAAGTGCCAGCTAGGTAACCTAGATAGTTCTTGTGCCCGTTACCTAACCTAGATAGTCCAATTGCCCGCTATGCAACATACATAGTCCAAGTGCCCGTTCTTTAACCTAGAAGTCCAAGTGCCCGCTAGGTAACCTAGACTCTCCAAGTGCCCGCTAGGTTGCCTACATAGTCCAAATGCCCGTTCGGTAACCTAGATAGTGCAAGTGCCCGGTAGTTAACCTACATAGTCCAAGTGCCCGCTAGGTAACCTAGATAGTCCAAGGGCCCTTTAGTTAACCTACATAGTCCAAGTGCCCGGTAGTTAACTTACATAGTTCAAGTGTCCGTAGGGAACATATAGAGTCCAAGTGCCCGCTAGGGAACCTACATAGTCCAAGGCCCCCCTAGTTAGCCTACATAATCCAAGTGCCCGCTAGTTAATCTACATAGTTCAAGGGCCCGCTGGTTAACCTACATAATCCAAGTACCCGCTAGTTAACCTAGATCGTCCAAGTGTCCGCTAATTAACCTACATAGTACAAGTGCCCGCTAGGGAACCTAGATAGTCCAAGTGCCCGCTCTGGAACCTACATAGTCCAAGTGACTGCTAGGGAACCTACATAGTCCAAGTGCCCGCTCTGGAACATATAGAGTCGAGGTGCCCGCTAGGGAATCTACATAGTCCAAAGGACCGCTTGTTAATGTAGATAGTCCAAGTGCCGCTAGTTAATCTACATAGTCCAAGGGCCCGCTAGTTAACCTACATAGTCCAAGTACCCGCTAGTTAAACTAGATCGTCCAAGTGCCCTCTATGTCACCTACATAGTCCAAGGGCCCGCTAGTTAACCTACATAGTCCAAGGGCCAGCTAGTTAACCTACATCGTCCAAGGGCCTTCTAGTTAACCTAGATAATTCAAGTGCCCGCTAGTTAACCTACATAGTCCAAGTGCCCGCGAGGTAACCTAGACATTTCAAGTGACCACTAGGTTACCTACATAGTCCAAGTGCCCTTTCGTTAACCTACATAGTCCAAGTGCCCGCTAGGTAACCAATATAGTCCAAATGCCGCTAGGGGCCCTAATAGTCCAAATGTCCGCTAGTTAACCTAGATAGTCCAAGTGCCCGCTAGTTAACCTAGATAGACCAAGTGCCCCCTAGGGAACCAATCTATTCCAAGTACCCGCTAGGAAACGTACATACTCCAAGTGCTCGCTAGGTAACGTACATAGTCTAAGTGCCCGCTAGGTAACGTAGATAGTCCAAGGGCCTGCTTGGAAACGTACTTAATCCAAGTGCCTGCTAGGTAACGTAGATAGTCCAAGTGCCCACTAGTTAACCTACATAGTCCAGGTTCACCCTAGGTAACCTAGATAGTCCAAGGGCCCGCTAGGTAACCTACATTGTCCTAGTGCCCGATAGGGAACCTACATAATCCAAGTGCCCGCTAGGGAACCTACATAGTCCAAGTGCCCATTAGTTAACCTAGATAGTGCATGTGCGCGCTAGGTAACCTAGACTGTCCAAGTGCCCGCTAGTTAACCTAGATAGTCCAAGTGCCCGCTAGTTCCTAGATAGACCAAGTACCCGCTAGGGAACCTATCTAGTCCAAGTACCCTCTAGGAAACGTACATAGTCCAAGTGCCCGCTAGGTAACATAGATAGTCCAAGTGCCCGCTAGGGAACGTAGATAGTCCAAGTGCCCGCTAGGTAACCTAGACTGTCCAAGTGCCCGCTAGGTTACCTACATAGTCCAAGTGCCCGATAGGGAACCTACATAGTCCAAGTGCCCGCTAGGTAACCTACATAGTCCAAATGCCCGCTACTTAACCTACATAGTCCAAGTGCCCTATAGGGAACCTTCATAATCCAAGTGCCCGCTAGGGAACCTACAATGTCCAAGTGCCCGTTAGGTAACCTAGATAGTCCAAATGCTCGCTAGGGAACCCACATAGTCCAAGTGCCCGCTAGGGAACTTACATAGTCCAAGGGCCCGCTAGGGAACCTACATAGTCCAAGTGCCCGTTAGTTAACCTGGATAGTCCCAGTGCCCGCTAGGTAACCTAGAAAGTCCAACAGCCCGGTAGGTAACCTACATACTCCAAGTACCCGCTAGGTAACGTAGATAGTTCAAGTGCCCGCTAGGTAACCTACAAAGTCTAAGTGCCCGCTAGGTAATCTATGTACTCCAAATGACCACTAGGGAGCCTACATAGTCCAAATACCCGCTAGGTAACCTAGGTAGTCCAAGGGCCCGCTAGGAAACCTACATAGTCCTAGTGCCCCCTAGTTAACCTACATTCTCCAAGTGCCCGATAGGGAACCTACATAGTCCAAGTGCCCGCTAGGTAACCTATATTGTCCAAGTGCCCGATAGGGAACCTACATAATCCAAGTGCCCGCTAGGGAACCTACATAGTCCAAGTGCCCGTTAGGTAACCTAGATAGTCCAAATGCCCGCCATGAAACCCACATAGTCCAAGTGCCCGCTAGGGAATTTACATAGTCCAAGGGCCCGCTAGGGAACCTACATAGTCCAAGTGTCCGTTAGTTAAACTAGATAGTCCAACAGCCCGCTAGGTAACCTACATACTCCAAGAACCCGCTATAACGTAGATAGTTCAAGTGCCAGCTAGGTAACCTAGATAGTTCTTGTGCCCGTTACCTAACCTAGATAGTCCAATTGCCCGCTATGCAACATACATAGTCCAAGTGCCCGTTCTTTAACCTAGAAGTCCAAGTGCCCGCTAGGTAACCTAGACTCTCCAAGTGCCCGCTAGGTTGCCTACATAGTCCAAATGCCCGTTCGGTAACCTAGATAGTGCAAGTGCCCGGTAGTTAACCTACATAGTCCAAGTGCCCGCTAGGTAACCTAGATAGTCCAAGGGCCCTTTAGTTAACCTACATAGTCCAAGTGCCCGGTAGTTAACTTACATAGTTCAAGTGTCCGTAGGGAACATATAGAGTCCAAGTGCCCGCTAGGGAACCTACATAGTCCAAGGCCCCCCTAGTTAGCCTACATAGTCCAAGTGCCCGCTAGTTAATGTAGATAGTCCAAGTGCCGCGAGTTAATCTACATAGTTCAAGGGCCCGCTGGTTAACCTACATAATCCAAGTACCCGCTAGTTAACCTAGATCGTCCAAGTGTCCGCTAATTAACCTACATAGTACAAGTGCCCGCTAGGGAACCTAGATAGTCCAAGTGCCCGCTCTGGAACCTACATAGTCCAAGTGACTGCTAGGGAACCTACATAATCCAAGTGCCCGCTCTGGAACATATATAGTCCAAGTGCCCGCAAGGGAATCTACATAGTCCAAGGGCCCGCTAGTTAATGTAGATAGTCCAAGTGCCGCTAGTTAATCTACATAGTCCAAGGGCCCGCTAGTTAACCTACATAGTCCAAGTACCCGCTAGTTAACCTAGATCGTCCAAGTGCCCTCTATGTCACCTACAAAGTCCAAGGGCCCGCTAGTTAACCTACATAGTCCAAGGGCCCGCTAGTTAACCTACATCGTCCAAGGGCCTGCTAGTTAACCTAGATATTCCAACTGCCCGCTAGTTAACCTACATAGTCCAAGTGCCCGCGAGGTAACCTATATTGTCCAACAGCCCGGTAGGTAACCTACATACTCCAAGTACCCGCTAGGTAACGTAGATAGTTCAAGTGCCTGCTAGTTAACCTAGATAGTCAAAGTGCCCGCTAGGTAACCTACAAAGTCTAATTGCCCGCTAAATAATCTATATAGTCCAAATAAACGCTAGGGAGCCTACACAGTCCAAATGCCCGCTAGGTAACCTAGATAGTCTATGGGCCCGCTAGGTAACCTACATAGTCCTAGTGCCCCCTACTTAACCTACATTTTCCAAGTGCCCGATAGGAAACCTACATAGTCCAAGTGCCTGCTAGGTAACCTACATAGTCCAAATGCCCTCTAGTTAACCTACATAGTCCAAGGGCCCGATAGGGAACCTACATAATCCAAGTGCCCGCTAGTTGACCTACATAGTCCAAGTGCCCGCTAGGTAACCTAGATAATCCTAATGCCCGCTAGGGAACCTTCATAGTCCTAGTGCCAGCTAGGTAACCTAGATAGTCCAAGTGCCCGCTAGTTAACTTAGATAGTCCTAGTGCCCGTTAGTTAACCTAGAGTGTCCAAGTGCCCACTAGGGGACGGACTTAATCCAAGTGTCCGTTAGCTAACCTAGATAGTCCAAGTGACCGCTAGTTAACATTGAGCATCCAAGTGCCCGCTAGTTAACCTAGATAGTCCAAGTGCACGCTAGTTAACCTACGTAGTCCAAGTGCTCGCTAGTTAACCTACATAGTACAAGGGCCCGCTAGTTGACCTAGATAGTCCAAGTGCCCGCTAGTTAACCTAGAAATTCCAAGTGCCCGCTAGGTAACCTAAGAAGTCCAAATGTCCGATAGGGATCCTACATAGTCCAAGTGCCCGCTAGGTAACCTACATAGTCCAAGTGCCTTTCGTTAACCTATATAGTCCAAGTGCCCGCTAGGTAACCTAGACTGTCCAAGTGCCCGCTAGGTTACCTACATAGTCCAAGTGCCCGTTCGTTAACCTAGATAGTCCAAGTGCTCGCTAGTTAACCTAGATAGTCCAAGTGCCCGCTAGTTAACCTAGATAGACCAAGTACCCGCTAGGGAACCTATCTAGTCCAAGTACCCTCTAGGAAACGTACATAGTCCAAGTGCCCGCTAGGTAACATAGATAGTCCAAGTGCCCGCTAGGGAACGTAGATAGTCCAAGTGCCCGCTAGGTAACCTAGACTGTCCAAGTGCCCGCTAGGTTACCTACATAGTCCAAGTGCCCGATAGGGAACCTACATAGTCCAAGTGCCCGCTAGGTAACCTACATAGTCCAAATGCCCGCTACTTAACCTACATAGTCCAAGTGCCCTATAGGGAACCTACATAATCCAAGTGCCCGCTAGGGAACCTACATTGTCCAAGTGCCCGTTAGGTAACCTAGATAGTCAAAATGCTCGCTAGGGAACCCACATAGTCCAAGTGCCCGCTAGGGAACTTACATAGTCCAAGGGCCCGAGAGGGAACCTACATAGTCCAAGTGCCCGTTAGTTAACCTGGATAGTCCCAGTGCCCGCTAGGTAACCTAGAAAGTCCAACAGCCTGGTAGGTAACCTACATACTCCAAGTACCCGCTAGGTAACGTAGATAGTTCAAGTGCCCGCTAGGTAACCTACAAAGTCTAAGTGCCCGCTAGGAAATCTATGTACTCCAAATGACCACTAGGGAGCCTACATAGTCCAAATGCCCGCTAGGTAACCTAGGTAGTCCAAGGGCCCGCTAGGAAACCTACATAGTCCTAGTGCCCCCTAGTTAACCTACATTCTCCAAGTGCCCGATAGGGAACCTACATAGTCCAAGTGCCCGCTAGGTAACCTATATTGTCCAAGTGCCCGATAGGGAACCTACATAATCCAAGTGCCCGCTAGGGAACCTACATAGTCCAAGTGCCCGTTAGGTAACCTAGATAGTCCAAATGCCCGCCATGAAACCCACATAGTCCAAGTGCCCGCTAGGGAATTTACATAGTCCAAGGGCCCGCTAGGGAACCTACATAGTCCAAGTGTCCGTTAGTTAAACTTGATAGTCCAACAGCCCGCTAGGTAACCTACATACTCCAAGAACCCGCTATAACGTAGATAGTTCAAGTGGCAGCTAGGTAACCTAGATAGTTCTTGTGCCCGTTACCTAACCTAGATAGTCCAATTGCCCGCTATGCAACATACATAGTCCAAGTGCCCGTTCTTTAACCTAGAAGTCCAAGTGCCCGCTAGGTAACCTAGACTCTCCAAGTGCCCGCTAGGTTGCCTACATAGTCCAAATGCCCGTTCGGTAACCTAGATAGTGCAAGTGCCCGGTAGTTAACCTACATAGTCCAAGTGCCCGCTAGGTAACCTAGATAGTCCAAGGGCCCTTTAGTTAACCTACATAGTCCAAGTGCCCGGTAGTTAACTTACATAGTTCAAGTGTCCGTAGGGAACATATAGAGTCCAAGTGCCCGCTAGGGAACCTACATAGTCCAAGGCCCCCCTAGTTAGCCTACATAGTCCAAGTGCCCGCTAGTTAATGTAGATAGTCCAAGTGCCGCGAGTTAATCTACATAGTTCAAGGGCCCGCTGGTTAACCTACATAATCCAAGTACCCGCTAGTTAACCTAGATCGTCCAAGTGTCCGCTAATTAACCTACATAGTACAAGTGCCCGCTAGGGAACCTAGATAGTCCAAGTGCCCGCTCTGGAACCTACATAGTCCAAGTGACTGCTAGGGAACCTACATAATCCAAGTGCCCGCTCTGGAACATATATAGTCCAAGTGCCCGCAAGGGAATCTACATAGTCCAAGGGCCCGCTAGTTAATGTAGATAGTCCAAGTGCCGCTAGTTAATCTACATAGTCCAAGGGCCCGCTAGTTAACCTACATAGTCCAAGTACCCGCTAGTTAACCTAGATCGTCCAAGTGCCCTCTATGTCACCTACAAAGTCCAAGGGCCCGCTAGTTAACCTACATAGTCCAAGGGCCCGCTAGTTAACCTACATCGTCCAAGGGCCTGCTAGTTAACCTAGATATTCCAACTGCCCGCTAGTTAACCTACATAGTCCAAGTGCCCACGAGGTAACCTAGACATTTCAAGTGACCACTAGGTTACCTACATAGTCCAAGTGCCCTTTCGTTAACCTACATAGTCCAAGTGCCCGCTAGGTAACCAATATAGTCCAAATGCCCGCTAGGGGCCCTAATAGTCCAAATGTCCGCTAGTTAACCTAGATACTCCAAGTGCCCGCTAGTTAACCTAGATAGACCAAGTGCCCGCTAGGGAACCAATCTTGTCCAAGTACCCGCTAGGAAACGTACATACTCCAAGTGCTCGCTAGGTAACGTACATAGTCTAAGTGCCCGCTAGGTAACGTAGATAGTCCAAGGACCTGCTTGGGAAAGCACATAGTCCAAGTGCCTGCTAGGTAACGTAGATAGTCCAAGTGCCCACTAGTTAACCTACATAGTCCAGCTTCCCCCTAGGTAACCTAGATAGTCCAAGGGCCCGCTAGGTAACCTACATTGTCCTAGTGCCCGCTAGGGAACCTACATAATCCAAGTGCCCGCTAGGGAACCTACATAGTCCAAGTGCCCGTTAGTTAACCTAGATAGTCCATGTACCCGCTAGGTAACCTAGATTGTCCAACAGCCCGGTAGGTAACCTACATACTCCAAGTACCCGCTAGGTAACGTAGATAGTTCAAGTGCCTGCTAGGTAACCTAGATAGTCAAAGTGCCCGCTAGGTAACCTACAAAGTCTAAGTGCCCGCTAAATAATCTATATAGTCCAAATAAACGCTAGGGAGCCTACATAGTACAAATGCCCGCTAGGTAACGTAGATAGTCTATGGGCCCGCTAGGTAACCTACATAGTCCTAGTGCCCCACAGTTAAACTACATTTTCCAAGTGCCCGATAGGAAACCTACATAGTCCAAGTGCCTGCTAGGTAACCTACATAGTCCAAATGCCCTCTAGATAACCTACATAGTCCAAGGGCCCGATAGGGAACCTACATAATACAAGTGCCCGCTAGTTGACCTACATAGTCCAAGTGCCCGCTAGGTAACCTAGATAATCCTAGTGCCTGCTAGGGAACCTTCATAGTCCTAGTGCCAGCTAGGTAACCTAGATAGTCCAAGTGCCCGCTAGTTAACCTTGATAGTCCTAGTGCCCGTTAGTTAACCTAGAGTGTCCAAGTGCCCACTAGGGGACGTACTTAGTCCAAGTGCCCGTTAGCTAACCTAGATAGTGCAAGTGACCGCTAGTTAACATTGAGCATCCAAGTGCCCACTAGTTTACCTAGATAGTCCAAGTGCACGCTAGTTAACCTACGTAGTCCAAGGTCCGCTAGTTAACCTAGATAGTCCAAGTGCTCGCTAGTTAACCTACATAGTACAAGGGCCCGCTAGTTGGCCTAGATAGTCCAAGTGCCCGCTAGTTAACCTAGAAATTCCAAGTGTCCGCTAGGTAACCTAAGAAGTCCAAATGTCGATAGGGATCCTACATAGTCCAAGTGCCCGCTAGGTAACCTACATAGTCCAAGTGCCCGTTCGTTAACCTATATAGTCCAAGTGCCCGCTAGGTAACCTAGACTATCCAAGTGCCCGCTAGGATACCTACATAGTCCAAGTGCCCGTTCGTTAACCTAGATAGTCCAAGTGCTCGCTAGTTAACCTAGATAGTCCGAGTGTCCTCTAGGTAACCTACAAAGTCTAAGTGCCCACTAGTATATCTATATAGTCCAAATGCCCGCTACGGAATCTAAATAGTCCAAGGGCCCGCTAGTTAACGTAGATAGTCCAAGTGCCGCTAGTTAATCTACATAGTCGAAGGGCCCGCTAGTTAACCTACATAGTCCAAGTGCCCGGTAGTTAACTTACATAGTTCAAGTGTCCATAGGGAATATACATAGCCCAAGTGCCCGCTAGGGAACATACATAGTCCAAGTGCCCGCTAGGGAATCTACATACTCCAAGGGCCCGCTAGTTAATGCAGATAGTCCAAGTTCCGCTAGTTAATCTACATAGTTCAAGGGCCCGCAAGTTAACCTACATAGTCCAAGTACCCGCTACTTAACCTAGATCGTCCAAGTGTCCGCTAGTTAATCTACATAGTACAAGTGCCTGCTAGGGAAGCTAGTTAGTCCAAGTGCCCGCTCTGGAACCTACATATTCCAAGAGCCCGCGCTGGAACATACATAGTCCAAGTGCTCGCTAGGGAATCTACATAGTCCAAGGGCCCGCTAGTTAATGTAGATAGTCCAAATGCCGCTAGTTAATCTACATAGTACAAGGACCCGCTAGTTAACCTACATAGTCCAAGTACCCGCTAGTTAACCTAGATCGTCCAAGTGCCCGCTAGGTAACCTACATAGTCCAAGGGCCCGCTATTAACCTACATAGTCCAAGGGACCGCTAGTTAACCTACATAGTTCAAGGGCCTGCTAGTTAACCTAGATAGTCCAAGTGCCCGCTAGTTAACCTACATAGACCAAGTGCCCGCTAAGTAACCAATATAGTCCAAATGCCCGCTAGGGGCCCTAATAGTCCAAATGCCCGCTAGTTAACCTAGATAGTCCAAGTGCTCACTAGTTAACCTAGATAGTCCACGTGCCCGCTAGTTAACCTAGATAGACCAAGTGCCCGCTAGGTAACATAGATAGTCCAAGTGCCGGCTAGGGAACGTACATAGTCCAAGTGCCCGCTAGGTAACCTAGATAGTCCAAGTGCTCGCTAGTTAACCTACATAGTCCAAGTGCCTGCTAGGTAACCTAGATATTCCAAGTGCCCACTAGTTAACGTACATAGTCCAGGTTCCCCCTAGGTAACCTAGATAGTTCAAGGGCCCGCTAGGTAACCTACATAATCCAAGTGCCCGCTAGGTAACCTAGATAGTCCAAGTGCACGCTAGTTAACCTACGTAGTCCAAGTGCTCGCTAGTTAACCTACATAGTACAAGGGCCCGCTAGTTGACCTAGATAGTCCAAGTGCCCGCTAGTTAACCTAGAAATTCCAAGTGCCCGCTAGGTAACCTAAGAAATCCAAATGTCCGATAGGGATCCTACATAGTCCAAGTGCCCGCTAGGTAACCTACATAGTCCAAGTGCCTTTCGTTAACCTATATAGTCCAAGTGCCCGCTAGGTAACCTAGACTGTCCAAGTGCCCGCTAGGTTACCTACATAGTCCAAGTGCCCGTTCGTTAACCTAGATACTCCAAGTGCTCGCTAGTTAACCTAGATAGTCCAAGTGCCCGCTAGTTCCTAGATAGACCAAGTACCCGCTAGGGAACCTATCTAGTCCAAGTACCCTCTAGGAAACGTACATAGTCCAAGTGCCCGCTAGGTAACATAGATAGTCCAAGTGCCCGCTAGGGAACGTAGATAGTCCAAGTGCCCGCTAGGTAACCTAGACTGTCCAAGTGCCCGCTAGGTTACCTACATAGTCCAAGTGCCCGATAGGGAACCTACATAGTCCAAGTGCCCGCTAGGTAACCTACATAGTCCAAATGCCCGCTACTTAACCTACATAGTCCAAGTGCCCTATAGGGAACCTACATAATCCAAGTGCCCGCTAGGGAACCTACATTGTCCAAGTGCCCGTTAGGTAACCTAGATAGTCCAAATGCTCGCTAGGGAACCCACATAGTCCAAGTGCCCGCTAGGGAACTTACATAGTCCAAGGGCCCGCTAGGGAACCTACATAGTCCAAGTGCCCGTTAGTTAACCTGGATAGTCCCAGTGCCCGCTAGGTAACCTAGAAAGTCCAACAGCCCGGTAGGTAACCTACATACTCCAAGTACCCGCTAGGTAACGTAGATAGTTCAAGTGCCCGCTAGGTAACCTACAAAGTCTAAGTGCCCGCTAGGTAATCTATGTACTCCAAATGACCACTAGGGAGCCTACATAGTCCAAATGCCCGCTAGGTAACCTAGGTAGTCCAAGGGCCCGCTAGGAAACCTACATAGTCCTAGTGCCCCCTAGTTAACCTACATTCTCCAAGTGCCCGATAGGGAACCTACATAGTCCAAGTGCCCGCTAGGTAACTTATATTGTCCAAGTGCCCGATAGGGAACCTACATAATCCAAGTGCCCGCTAGGGAACCTACATAGTCCAAGTGCCCGTTAGGTAACCTAGATAGTCCAAATGCCCGCCATGAAACCCACATAGTCCAAGTTCCCGCTAGGGAATTTACATAGTCCAAGGGCCCGCTAGGGAACCTACATAGTCCAAGTGTCCGTTAGTTAAACTAGATAGTCCAACAGCCCGCTAGGTAACCTACATACTCCAAGAACCCGCTATAACGTAGATAGTTCAAGTGCCAGCTAGGTAACCTAGATAGTTCTTGTGCCCGTTACCTAACCTAGATAGTCCAATTGCCCGCTATGCAACATACATAGTCCAAGTGCCCGTTCTTTAACCTAGAAGTCCAAGTGCCCGCTAGGTAACCTAGACTCTCCAAGTGCCCGCTAGGTTGCCTACATAGTCCAAATGCCCGTTCGGTAACCTAGATAGTGCAAGTGCCCGGTAGTTAACCTACATAGTCCAAGTGCCCGCTAGGTAACCTAGATAGTCCAAGGGCCCTTTAGTTAACCTACATAGTCCAAGTGCCCGGTAGTTAACTTACATAGTTCAAGTGTCCGTAGGGAACATATAGAGTCCAAGTGCCCGCTAGGGAACCTACATAGTCCAAGGCCCCCCTAGTTAGCCTACATAGTCCAAGTGCCCGCTAGTTAATGTAGATAGTCCAAGTGCCGCGAGTTAATCTACATAGTTCAAGGGCCCGCTGGTTAACCTACATAATCCAAGTACCCGCTAGTTAACCTAGATCGTCCAAGTGTCCGCTAATTAACCTACATAGTACAAGTGCCCGCTAGGGAACCTAGATAGTCCAAGTGCCCGCTCTGGAACCTACATAGTCCAAGTGACTGCTAGGGAACCTACATAGTCCAAGTGCCCGCTCTGGAACATATATAGTCCAAGTGCCCGCAAGGGAATCTACATAGTCCAAGGGCCCGCTAGTTAACCTACATAGTCCAAGTACCCGCTAGTTAACCTAGATCGTCCAAGTGCCCTCTATGTCACCTACAAAGTCCAAGGGCCCGCTAGTTAACCTACATAGTCCAAGGGCCCGCTAGTTAACCTACAAAGTCCAAGGGCCCGCTAGTTAACCTACATAGTCCAAGGGCCCGCTAGTTAACCTACATCGTCCAAGGGCCTGCTAGTTAACCTAGATATTCCAACTGCCCGCTAGTTAACCTACATAGTCCAAGTGCCCGCGAGGTAACCTATATTGTCCAACAGCCCGGTAGGTAACCTACATACTCCAAGTACCCGCTAGGTAACGTAGATAGTTCAAGTGCCTGCTAGGTAACCTAGATAGTCAAAGTGCCCGCTAGGTAACCTACAAAGTCTAATTGCCCGCTAAATAATCTATATAGTCCAAATAAACGCTAGGGAGCCTACACAGTCCAAATGCCCGCTAGGTAACCTAGATAGTCTATGGGCCCGCTAGGTAACCTACATAGTCCTAGTGCCCCCTACTTAACCTACATTTTCCAAGTGCCCGATAGGAAACCTACATAGTCCAAGTGCCTGCTAGGTAACCTACATAGTCCAAATGCCCTCTAGTTAACCTACATAGTCCAAGGGCCCGATAGGGAACCTACATAATCCAAGTGCCCGCTAGTTGACCTACATAGTCCAAGTGCCCGCTAGGTAACCAAGATAATCCTAGTGCCCGCTAGGGAACCTTCATAGTCCTAGTGCCAGCTAGGTAACCTAGATAGTCCAAGTGCCCGCTAGTTAACCTAGAAATTCCAAGTGCCCGCTAGGTAACCTAAGAAGTCCAAATGTCCGATAGGGATCCTACATAGTCCAAGTGCCCGCTAGGTAACCTACATAGTCCAAGTGCCTTTCGTTAACCTATATAGTCCAAGTGCCCGCTAGGTAACCTAGACTGTCCAAGTGCCCGCTAGGTTACCTACATAGTCCAAGTGCCCGTTCGTTAACCTAGATACTCCAAGTGCTCGCTAGTTAACCTAGATAGTCCAAGTGCCCGCTAGTTCCTAGATAGACCAAGTACCCGCTAGGGAACCTATCTAGTCCAAGTACCCTCTAGGAAACGTACATAGTCCAAGTGCCCGCTAGGTAACATAGATAGTCCAAGTGCCCGCTAGGGAACGTAGATAGTCCAAGTGCCCGCTAGGTAACCTAGACTGTCCAAGTGCCCGCTAGGTTACCTACATAGTCCAAGTGCCCGATAGGGAACCTACATAGTCCAAGTGCCCGCTAGGTAACCTACATAGTCCAAATGCCCGCTACTTAACCTACATAGTCCAAGTGCCCTATAGGGAACCTTCATAATCCAAGTGCCCGCTAGGGAACCTACATTGTCCAAGTGCCCGTTAGGTAACCTAGATAGTCCAAATGCTCGCTAGGGAACCCACATAGTCCAAGTGCCCGCTAGGGAACTTACATAGTCCAAGGGCCCGCTAGGGAACCTACATAGTCCAAGTGCCCGTTAGTTAACCTGGATAGTCCCAGTGCCCGCTAGGTAACCTAGAAAGTCCAACAGCCCGGTAGGTAACCTACATACTCCAAGTACCCGCTAGGTAACGTAGATAGTTCAAGTGCCCGCTAGGTAACCTACAAAGTCTAAGTGCCCGCTAGGTAATCTATGTACTCCAAATGACCACTAGGGAGCCTACATAGTCCAAATGCCCGCTAGGTAACCTAGGTAGTCCAAGGGCCCGCTAGGAAACCTACATAGTCCTAGTGCCCCCTAGTTAACCTACATTCTCCAAGTGCCCGATAGGGAACCTACATAGTCCAAGTGCCCGCTAGGTAACCTATATTGTCCAAGTGCCCGATAGGGAACCTACATAATCCAAGTGCCCGCTAGGGAACCTACATAGTCCAAGTGCCCGTTAGGTAACCTAGATAGTCCAAATGCCCGCCATGAAACCCACATAGTCCAAGTGCCCGCTAGGGAATTTACATAGTCCAAGGGCCCGCTAGGGAACCTACATAGTCCAAGTGTCCGTTAGTTAAACTAGATAGTCCAACAGCCCGCTAGGTAACCTACATACTCCAAGAACCCGCTATAACGTAGATAGTTCAAGTGCCAGCTAGGTAACCTAGATAGTTCTTGTGCCCGTTACCTAACCTAGATAGTCCAATTGCCCGCTATGCAACATACATAGTCCAAGTGCCCGTTCTTTAACCTAGAAGTCCAAGTGCCCGCTAGGTAACCTAGACTCTCCAAGTGCCCGCTAGGTTGCCTACATAGTCCAAATGCCCGTTCGGTAACCTAGATAGTGCAAGTGCCCGGTAGTTAACCTACATAGTCCAAGTGCCCGCTAGGTAACCTAGATAGTCCAAGGGCCCTTTAGTTAACCTACATAGTCCAAGTGCCCGGTAGTTAACTTACATAGTTCAAGTGTCCGTAGGGAACATATAGAGTCCAAGTGCCCGCTAGGGAACCTACATAGTCCAAGGCCCCCCTAGTTAGCCTACATAATCCAAGTGCCCGCTAGTTAATCTACATAGTTCAAGGGCCCGCTGGTTAACCTACATAATCCAAGTACCCGCTAGTTAACCTAGATCGTCCAAGTGTCCGCTAATTAACCTACATAGTACAAGTGCCCGCTAGGGAACCTAGATAGTCCAAGTGCCCGCTCTGGAACCTACATAGTCCAAGTGACTGCTAGGGAACCTACATAGTCCAAGTGCCCGCTCTGGAACATATAGAGTCGAGGTGCCCGCTAGGGAATCTACATAGTCCAAAGGACCGCTTGTTAATGTAGATAGTCCAAGTGCCGCTAGTTAATCTACATAGTCCAAGGGCCCGCTAGTTAACCTACATAGTCCAAGTACCCGCTAGTTAAACTAGATCGTCCAAGTGCCCTCTATGTCACCTACATAGTCCAAGGGCCCGCTAGTTAACCTACATAGTCCAAGGGCCAGCTAGTTAACCTACATCGTCCAAGGGCCTTCTAGTTAACCTAGATAATTCAAGTGCCCGCTAGTTAACCTACATAGTCCAAGTGCCCGCGAGGTAACCTAGACATTTCAAGTGACCACTAGGTTACCTACATAGTCCAAGTGCCCTTTCGTTAACCTACATAGTCCAAGTGCCCGCTAGGTAACCAATATAGTCCAAATGCCCGCTAGGGGCCCTAATAGTCCAAATGTCCGCTAGTTAACCTAGATAGTCCAAGTGCCCGCTAGTTAACCTAGATAGACCAAGTGCCCCCTAGGGAACCAATCTATTCCAAGTACCCGCTAGGAAACGTACATACTCCAAGTGCTCGCTAGGTAACGTACATAGTCTAAGTGCCCGCTAGGTAACGTAGATAGTCCAAGGGCCTGCTTGGAAACGTACTTAATCCAAGTGCCTGCTAGGTAACGTAGATAGTCCAAGTGCCCACTAGTTAACCTACATAGTCCAGGTTCACCCTAGGTAACCTAGATAGTCCAAGGGCCCGCTAGGTAACCTACATTGTCCTAGTGCCCGATAGGGAACCTACATAATCCAAGTGCCCGCTAGGGAACCTACATAGTCCAAGTGCCCATTAGTTAACCTAGATAGTGCATGTGCGCGCTAGGTAACCTAGACTGTCCAAGTGCCCGCTAGTTAACCTAGATAGTCCAAGTGCCCGCTAGTTCCTAGATAGACCAAGTACCCGCTAGGGAACCTATCTAGTCCAAGTACCCTCTAGGAAACGTACATAGTCCAAGTGCCCGCTAGGTAACATAGATAGTCCAAGTGCCCGCTAGGGAACGTAGATAGTCCAAGTGCCCGCTAGGTAACCTAGACTGTCCAAGTGCCCGCTAGGTTACCTACATAGTCCAAGTGCCCGATAGGGAACCTACATAGTCCAAGTGCCCGCTAGGTAACCTACATAGTCCAAATGCCCGCTACTTAACCTACATAGTCCAAGTGCCCTATAGGGAACCTTCATAATCCAAGTGCCCGCTAGGGAACCTACAATGTCCAAGTGCCCGTTAGGTAACCTAGATAGTCCAAATGCTCGCTAGGGAACCCACATAGTCCAAGTGCCCGCTAGGGAACTTACATAGTCCAAGGGCCCGCTAGGGAACCTACATAGTCCAAGTGCCCGTTAGTTAACCTGGATAGTCCCAGTGCCCGCTAGGTAACCTAGAAAGTCCAACAGCCCGGTAGGTAACCTACATACTCCAAGTACCCGCTAGGTAACGTAGATAGTTCAAGTGCCCGCTAGGTAACCTACAAAGTCTAAGTGCCCGCTAGGTAATCTATGTACTCCAAATGACCACTAGGGAGCCTACATAGTCCAAATACCCGCTAGGTAACCTAGGTAGTCCAAGGGCCCGCTAGGAAACCTACATAGTCCTAGTGCCCCCTAGTTAACCTACATTCTCCAAGTGCCCGATAGGGAACCTACATAGTCCAAGTGCCCGCTAGGTAACCTATATTGTCCAAGTGCCCGATAGGGAACCTACATAATCCAAGTGCCCGCTAGGGAACCTACATAGTCCAAGTGCCCGTTAGGTAACCTAGATAGTCCAAATGCCCGCCATGAAACCCACATAGTCCAAGTGCCCGCTAGGGAATTTACATAGTCCAAGGGCCCGCTAGGGAACCTACATAGTCCAAGTGTCCGTTAGTTAAACTAGATAGTCCAACAGCCCGCTAGGTAACCTACATACTCCAAGAACCCGCTATAACGTAGATAGTTCAAGTGCCAGCTAGGTAACCTAGATAGTTCTTGTGCCCGTTACCTAACCTAGATAGTCCAATTGCCCGCTATGCAACATACATAGTCCAAGTGCCCGTTCTTTAACCTAGAAGTCCAAGTGCCCGCTAGGTAACCTAGACTCTCCAAGTGCCCGCTAGGTTGCCTACATAGTCCAAATGCCCGTTCGGTAACCTAGATAGTGCAAGTGCCCGGTAGTTAACCTACATAGTCCAAGTGCCCGCTAGGTAACCTAGATAGTCCAAGGGCCCTTTAGTTAACCTACATAGTCCAAGTGCCCGGTAGTTAACTTACATAGTTCAAGTGTCCGTAGGGAACATATAGAGTCCAAGTGCCCGCTAGGGAACCTACATAGTCCAAGGCCCCCCTAGTTAGCCTACATAGTCCAAGTGCCCGCTAGTTAATGTAGATAGTCCAAGTGCCGCGAGTTAATCTACATAGTTCAAGGGCCCGCTGGTTAACCTACATAATCCAAGTACCCGATAGTTAACCTAGATCGTCCAAGTGTCCGCTAATTAACCTACATAGTACAAGTGCCCGCTAGGGAACCTAGATAGTCCAAGTGCCCGCTCTGGAACCTACATAGTCCAAGTGACTGCTAGGGAACCTACATAATCCAAGTGCCCGCTCTGGAACATATATAGTCCAAGTGCCCGCAAGGGAATCTACATAGTCCAAGGGCCCGCTAGTTAATGTAGATAGTCCAAGTGCCGCTAGTTAATCTACATAGTCCAAGGGCCCGCTAGTTAACCTACATAGTCCAAGTACCCGCTAGTTAACCTAGATCGTCCAAGTGCCCTCTATGTCACCTACAAAGTCCAAGGGCCCGCTAGTTAACCTACATAGTCCAAGGGCCCGCTAGTTAACCTACATCGTCCAAGGGCCTGCTAGTTAACCTAGATATTCCAACTGCCCGCTAGTTAACCTACATAGTCCAAGTGCCCGCGAGGTAACCTATATTGTCCAACAGCCCGGTAGGTAACCTACATACTCCAAGTACCCGCTAGGTAACGTAGATAGTTCAAGTGCCTGCTAGTTAACCTAGATAGTCAAAGTGCCCGCTAGGTAACCTACAAAGTCTAATTGCCCGCTAAATAATCTATATAGTCCAAATAAACGCTAGGGAGCCTACACAGTCCAAATGCCCGCTAGGTAACCTAGATAGTCTATGGGCCCGCTAGGTAACCTACATAGTCCTAGTGCCCCCTACTTAACCTACATTTTCCAAGTGCCCGATAGGAAACCTACATAGTCCAAGTGCCTGCTAGGTAACCTACATAGTCCAAATGCCCTCTAGTTAACCTACATAGTCCAAGGGCCCGATAGGGAACCTACATAATCCAAGTGCCCGCTAGTTGACCTACATAGTCCAAGTGCCCGCTAGGTAACCTAGATAATCCTAATGCCCGCTAGGGAACCTTCATAGTCCTAGTGCCAGCTAGGTAACCTAGATAGTCCAAGTGCCCGCTAGTTAACTTAGATAGTCCTAGTGCCCGTTAGTTAACCTAGAGTGTCCAAGTGCCCACTAGGGGACGGACTTAATCCAAGTGTCCGTTAGCTAACCTAGATAGTCCAAGTGACCGCTAGTTAACATTGAGCATCCAAGTGCCCGCTAGTTAACCTAGATAGTCCAAGTGCACGCTAGTTAACCTACGTAGTCCAAGTGCTCGCTAGTTAACCTACATAGTACAAGGGCCCGCTAGTTGACCTAGATAGTCCAAGTGCCCGCTAGTTAACCTAGAAATTCCAAGTGCCCGCTAGGTAACCTAAGAAGTCCAAATGTCCGATAGGGATCCTACATAGTCCAAGTGCCCGCTAGGTAACCTACATAGTCCAAGTGCCTTTCGTTAACCTATATAGTCCAAGTGCCCGCTAGGTAACCTAGACTGTCCAAGTGCCCGCTAGGTTACCTACATAGTCCAAGTGCCCGTTCGTTAACCTAGATAGTCCAAGTGCTCGCTAGTTAACCTAGATAGTCCAAGTGCCCGCTAGTTAACCTAGATAGACCAAGTACCCGCTAGGGAACCTATCTAGTCCAAGTACCCTCTAGGAAACGTACATAGTCCAAGTGCCCGCTAGGTAACATAGATAGTCCAAGTGCCCGCTAGGGAACGTAGATAGTCCAAGTGCCCGCTAGGTAACCTAGACTGTCCAAGTGCCCGCTAGGTTACCTACATAGTCCAAGTGCCCGATAGGGAACCTACATAGTCCAAGTGCCCGCTAGGTAACCTACATAGTCCAAATGCCCGCTACTTAACCTACATAGTCCAAGTGCCCTATAGGGAACCTACATAATCCAAGTGCCCGCTAGGGAACCTACATTGTCCAAGTGCCCGTTAGGTAACCTAGATAGTCAAAATGCTCGCTAGGGAACCCACATAGTCCAAGTGCCCGCTAGGGAACTTACATAGTCCAAGGGCCCGAGAGGGAACCTACATAGTCCAAGTGCCCGTTAGTTAACCTGGATAGTCCCAGTGCCCGCTAGGTAACCTAGAAAGTCCAACAGCCTGGTAGGTAACCTACATACTCCAAGTACCCGCTAGGTAACGTAGATAGTTCAAGTGCCCGCTAGGTAACCTACAAAGTCTAAGTGCCCGCTAGGAAATCTATGTACTCCAAATGACCACTAGGGAGCCTACATAGTCCAAATGCCCGCTAGGTAACCTAGGTAGTCCAAGGGCCCGCTAGGAAACCTACATAGTCCTAGTGCCCCCTAGTTAACCTACATTCTCCAAGTGCCCGATAGGGAACCTACATAGTCCAAGTGCCCGCTAGGTAACCTATATTGTCCAAGTGCCCGATAGGGAACCTACATAATCCAAGTGCCCGCTAGGGAACCTACATAGTCCAAGTGCCCGTTAGGTAACCTAGATAGTCCAAATGCCCGCCATGAAACCCACATAGTCCAAGTGCCCGCTAGGGAATTTACATAGTCCAAGGGCCCGCTAGGGAACCTACATAGTCCAAGTGTCCGTTAGTTAAACTTGATAGTCCAACAGCCCGCTAGGTAACCTACATACTCCAAGAACCCGCTATAACGTAGATAGTTCAAGTGCCAGCTAGGTAACCTAGATAGTTCTTGTGCCCGTTACCTAACCTAGATAGTCCAATTGCCCGCTATGCAACATACATAGTCCAAGTGCCCGTTCTTTAACCTAGAAGTCCAAGTGCCCGCTAGGTAACCTAGACTCTCCAAGTGCCCGCTAGGTTGCCTACATAGTCCAAATGCCCGTTCGGTAACCTAGATAGTGCAAGTGCCCGGTAGTTAACCTACATAGTCCAAGTGCCCGCTAGGTAACCTAGATAGTCCAAGGGCCCTTTAGTTAACCTACATAGTCCAAGTGCCCGGTAGTTAACTTACATAGTTCAAGTGTCCGTAGGGAACATATAGAGTCCAAGTGCCCGCTAGGGAACCTACATAGTCCAAGGCCCCCCTAGTTAGCCTACATAGTCCAAGTGCCCGCTAGTTAATGTAGATAGTCCAAGTGCCGCGAGTTAATCTACATAGTTCAAGGGCCCGCTGGTTAACCTACATAATCCAAGTACCCGCTAGTTAACCTAGATCGTCCAAGTGTCCGCTAATTAACCTACATAGTACAAGTGCCCGCTAGGGAACCTAGATAGTCCAAGTGCCCGCTCTGGAACCTACATAGTCCAAGTGACTGCTAGGGAACCTACATAATCCAAGTGCCCGCTCTGGAACATATATAGTCCAAGTGCCCGCAAGGGAATCTACATAGTCCAAGGGCCCGCTAGTTAATGTAGATAGTCCAAGTGCCGCTAGTTAATCTACATAGTCCAAGGGCCCGCTAGTTAACCTACATAGTCCAAGTACCCGCTAGTTAACCTAGATCGTCCAAGTGCCCTCTATGTCACCTACAAAGTCCAAGGGCCCGCTAGTTAACCTACATAGTCCAAGGGCCCGCTAGTTAACCTACATCGTCCAAGGGCCTGCTAGTTAACCTAGATATTCCAACTGCCCGCTAGTTAACCTACATAGTCCAAGTGCCCACGAGGTAACCTAGACATTTCAAGTGACCACTAGGTTACCTACATAGTCCAAGTGCCCTTTCGTTAACCTACATAGTCCAAGTGCCCGCTAGGTAACCAATATAGTCCAAATGCCCGCTAGGGGCCCTAATAGTCCAAATGTCCGCTTGTTAACCTAGATACTCCAAGTGCCCGCTAGTTAACCTAGATAGACCAAGTGCCCGCTAGGGAACCAATCTTGTCCAAGTACCCGCTAGGAAACGTACATACTCCAAGTGCTCGCTAGGTAACGTACATAGTCTAAGTGCCCGCTAGGTAACGTAGATAGTCCAAGGACCTGCTTGGGAAAGCACATAGTCCAAGTGCCTGCTAGGTAACGTAGATAGTCCAAGTGCCCACTAGTTAACCTACATAGTCCAGCTTCCCCCTAGGTAACCTAGATAGTCCAAGGGCCCGCTAGGTAACCTACATTGTCCTAGTGCCCGCTAGGGAACCTACATAATCCAAGTGCCCGCTAGGGAACCTACATAGTCCAAGTGCCCGTTAGTTAACCTAGATAGTCCATGTACCCGCTAGGTAACCTAGATTGTCCAACAGCCCGGTAGGTAACCTACATACTCCAAGTACCCGCTAGGTAACGTAGATAGTTCAAGTGCCTGCTAGGTAACCTAGATAGTCAAAGTGCCCGCTAGGTAACCTACAAAGTCTAAGTGCCCGCTAAATAATCTATATAGTCCAAATAAACGCTAGGGAGCCTACATAGTACAAATGCCCGCTAGGTAACGTAGATAGTCTATGGGCCCGCTAGGTAACCTACATAGTCCTAGTGCCCCACAGTTAAACTACATTTTCCAAGTGCCCGATAGGAAACCTACATAGTCCAAGTGCCTGCTAGGTAACCTACATAGTCCAAATGCCCTCTAGATAACCTACATAGTCCAAGGGCCCGATAGGGAACCTACATAATACAAGTGCCCGCTAGTTGACCTACATAGTCCAAGTGCCCGCTAGGTAACCTAGATAATCCTAGTGCCTGCTAGGGAACCTTCATAGTCCTAGTGCCAGCTAGGTAACCTAGATAGTCCAAGTGCCCGCTAGTTAACCTTGATAGTCCTAGTGCCCGTTAGTTAACCTAGAGTGTCCAAGTGCCCACTAGGGGACGTACTTAGTCCAAGTGCCCGTTAGCTAACCTAGATAGTGCAAGTGACCGCTAGTTAACATTGAGCATCCAAGTGCCCACTAGTTTACCTAGATAGTCCAAGTGCACGCTAGTTAACCTACGTAGTCCAAGGTCCGCTAGTTAACCTAGATAGTCCAAGTGCTCGCTAGTTAACCTACATAGTACAAGGGCCCGCTAGTTGGCCTAGATAGTCCAAGTGCCCGCTAGTTAACCTAGAAATTCCAAGTGTCCGCTAGGTAACCTAAGAAGTCCAAATGTCGATAGGGATCCTACATAGTCCAAGTGCCCGCTAGGTAACCTACATAGTCCAAGTGCCCGTTCGTTAACCTATATAGTCCAAGTGCCCGCTAGGTAACCTAGACTATCCAAGTGCCCGCTAGGATACCTACATAGTCCAAGTGCCCGTTCGTTAACCTAGATAGTCCAAGTGCTCGCTAGTTAACCTAGATAGTCCGAGTGTCCTCTAGGTAACCTACAAAGTCTAAGTGCCCACTAGTATATCTATATAGTCTAAATGCCCGCTACGGAATCTAAATAGTCCAAGGGCCCGCTAGTTAACGTAGATAGTCCAAGTGCCGCTAGTTAATCTACATAGTCGAAGGGCCCGCTAGTTAACCTACATAGTCCAAGTGCCCGGTAGTTAACTTACATAGTTCAAGTGTCCATAGGGAATATACATAGCCCAAGTGCCCGCTAGGGAACATACATAGTCCAAGTGCCCGCTAGGGAATCTACATACTCCAAGGGCCCGCTAGTTAATGCAGATAGTCCAAGTTCCGCTAGTTAATCTACATAGTTCAAGGGCCCGCAAGTTAACCTACATAGTCCAAGTACCCGCTACTTAACCTAGATCGTCCAAGTGTCCGCTAGTTAATCTACATAGTACAAGTGCCTGCTAGGGAAGCTAGTTAGTCCAAGTGCCCGCTCTGGAACCTACATATTCCAAGAGCCCGCGCTGGAACATACATAGTCCAAGTGCTCGCTAGGGAATCTACATAGTCCAAGGGCCCGCTAGTTAATGTAGATAGTCCAAATGCCGCTAGTTAATCTACATAGTACAAGGACCCGCTAGTTAACCTACATAGTCCAAGTACCCGCTAGTTAACCTAGATCGTCCAAGTGCCCGCTAGGTAACCTACATAGTCCAAGGGCCCGCTATTAACCTACATAGTCCAAGGGACCGCTAGTTAACCTACATAGTTCAAGGGCCTGCTAGTTAACCTAGATAGTCCAAGTGCCCGCTAGTTAACCTACATAGACCAAGTGCCCGCTAAGTAACCAATATAGTCCAAATGCCCGCTAGGGGCCCTAATAGTCCAAATGCCCGCTAGTTAACCTAGATAGTCCAAGTGCTCACTAGTTAACCTAGATAGTCCACGTGCCCGCTAGTTAACCTAGATAGACCAAGTGCCCGCTAGGTAACATAGATAGTCCAAGTGCCGGCTAGGGAACGTACATAGTCCAAGTGCCCGCTAGGTAACCTAGATAGTCCAAGTGCTCGCTAGTTAACCTACATAGTCCAAGTGCCTGCTAGGTAACCTAGATATTCCAAGTGCCCACTAGTTAACGTACATTGTCCAGGTTCCCCCTAGGTAACCTAGATAGTTCAAGGGCCCGCTAGGTAACCTACATAATCCAAGTGCCCGCTAGGTAACCTACATAGTCCAAGTGCCCGATAGGGAACCTACATAATCCGTGCCCGCTAGGGAACCTACATAGTCCAAGTGCCCGTTAGGTAACCTAGATAGTCCAAATGTCCGCTAGGAAACCCACATAGTCCAAGTGCCCGCTAGGGAACTTACATAGTCCAAGGGCCCGAGAGGGAACCTACATAGTACAAGTGCCCTTTAGTTAACCTAGATAGTCCCAGTGCCCGCTAGGTAACCTAGAAAGTCCAACAGCCTGGTAGGTAACCTACATACTCCAAGTACCCGCTAGGTAACGTAGATAGTTCAAGTGCCCGCTAGGTAACCTACAAAGTCTAAGTGCCCGCTAGGAAATCTATGTACTCCAAATGACCACTAGGGAGCCTACATAGTCCAAATGCCCGCTAGGTAACCTAGGTAGTCCAAGGGCCCGCTAGGAAACCTACATAGTCCTAGTGCCCCCTAGTTAACCTACATTCTCCAAGTGCCCGATAGGGAACCTACATAGTCCAAGTGCCCGCTAGGTAACTTATATTGTCCAAGTGCCCGATAGGGAACCTACATAATCCAAGTGCCCGCTGGGGAACCTACATAGTCCAAGTGCCCGTTAGGTAACCTAGATAGTCCAAATGCCCGCCATGAAACCCACATAGTCCAAGTGCCCGCTAGGGAATTTACATAGTCCAAGGGCCCGCTAGGGAACCTACATAGTCCAAGTGTCCGTTAGTTAAACTTGATAGTCCAACAGCCCGCTAGGTAACCTACATACTCCAAGAACCCGCTATAACGTAGATAGTTCAAGTGCCAGCTAGGTAACCTAGATAGTTCTTGTGCCCGTTACCTAACCTAGATAGTCCAATTGCCCGCTATGCAACATACATAGTCCAAGTGCCCGTTCTTTAACCTAGAAGTCCAAGTGCCCGCTAGGTAACCTAGACTCTCCAAGTGCCCGCTAGGTTGCCTACATAGTCCAAATGCCCGTTCGGTAACCTAGATAGTGCAAGTGCCCGGTAGTTAACCTACATAGTCCAAGTGCCCGCTAGGTAACCTAGATAGTCCAAGGGCCCTTTAGTTAACCTACATAGTCCAAGTGCCCGGTAGTTAACTTACATAGTTCAAGTGTCCGTAGGGAACATATAGAGTCCAAGTGCCCGCTAGGGAACCTACATAGTCCAAGGCCCCCCTAGTTAGCCTACATAGTCCAAGTGCCCGCTAGTTAATGTAGATAGTCCAAGTGCCGCGAGTTAATCTACATAGTTCAAGGGCCCGCTGGTTAACCTACATAATCCAAGTACCCGCTAGTTAACCTAGATCGTCCAAGTGTCCGCTAATTAACCTACATAGTACAAGTGCCCGCTAGGGAACCTAGATAGTCCAAGTGCCCGCTCTGGAACCTACATAGTCCAAGTGACTGCTAGGGAACCTACATAATCCAAGTGCCCGCTCTGGAACATATATAGTCCAAGTGCCCGCAAGGGAATCTACATAGTCCAAGGGCCCGCTAGTTAATGTAGATAGTCCAAGTGCCGCTAGTTAATCTACATAGTCCAAGGGCCCGCTAGTTAACCTACATAGTCCAAGTACCCGCTAGTTAACCTAGATCGTCCAAGTGCCCTCTATGTCACCTACAAAGTCCAAGGGCCCGCTAGTTAACCTACATAGTCCAAGGGCCCGCTAGTTAACCTACATCGTCCAAGGGCCTGCTAGTTAACCTAGATATTCCAACTGCCCGCTAGTTAACCTACATAGTCCAAGTGCCCACGAGGTAACCTAGACATTTCAAGTGACCACTAGGTTACCTACATAGTCCAAGTGCCCTTTCGTTAACCTACATAGTCCAAGTGCCCGCTAGGTAACCAATATAGTCCAAATGCCCGCTAGGGGCCCTAATAGTCCAAATGTCCGCTTGTTAACCTAGATACTCCAAGTGCCCGCTAGTTAACCTAGATAGACCAAGTGCCCGCTAGGGAACCAATCTTGTCCAAGTACCCGCTAGGAAACGTACATACTCCAAGTGCTCGCTAGGTAACGTACATAGTCTAAGTGCCCGCTAGGTAACGTAGATAGTCCAAGGACCTGCTTGGGAAAGCACATAGTCCAAGTGCCTGCTAGGTAACGTAGATAGTCCAAGTGCCCACTAGTTAACCTACATAGTCCAGCTTCCCCCTAGGTAACCTAGATAGTCCAAGGGCCCGCTAGGTAACCTACATTGTCCTAGTGCCCGCTAGGGAACCTACATAATCCAAGTGCCCGCTAGGGAACCTACATAGTCCAAGTGCCCGTTAGTTAACCTAGATAGTCCATGTACCCGCTAGGTAACCTAGATTGTCCAACAGCCCGGTAGGTAACCTACATACTCCAAGTACCCGCTAGGTAACGTAGATAGTTCAAGTGCCTGCTAGGTAACCTAGATAGTCAAAGTGCCCGCTAGGTAACCTACAAAGTCTAAGTGCCCGCTAAATAATCTATATAGTCCAAATAAACGCTAGGGAGCCTACATAGTACAAATGCCCGCTAGGTAACGTAGATAGTCTATGGGCCCGCTAGGTAACCTACATAGTCCTAGTGCCCCACAGTTAAACTACATTTTCCAAGTGCCCGATAGGAAACCTACATAGTCCAAGTGCCTGCTAGGTAACCTACATAGTCCAAATGCCCTCTAGATAACCTACATAGTCCAAGGGCCCGATAGGGAACCTACATAATACAAGTGCCCGCTAGTTGACCTACATAGTCCAAGTGCCCGCTAGGTAACCTAGATAATCCTAGTGCCTGCTAGGGAACCTTCATAGTCCTAGTGCCAGCTAGGTAACCTAGATAGTCCAAGTGCCCGCTAGTTAACCTTGATAGTCCTAGTGCCCGTTAGTTAACCTAGAGTGTCCAAGTGCCCACTAGGGGACGTACTTAGTCCAAGTGCCCGTTAGCTAACCTAGATAGTGCAAGTGACCGCTAGTTAACATTGAGCATCCAAGTGCCCACTAGTTTACCTAGATAGTCCAAGTGCACGCTAGTTAACCTACGTAGTCCAAGGTCCGCTAGTTAACCTAGATAGTCCAAGTGCTCGCTAGTTAACCTACATAGTACAAGGGCCCGCTAGTTGGCCTAGATAGTCCAAGTGCCCGCTAGTTAACCTAGAAATTCCAAGTGTCCGCTAGGTAACCTAAGAAGTCCAAATGTCGATAGGGATCCTACATAGTCCAAGTGCCCGCTAGGTAACCTACATAGTCCAAGTGCCCGTTCGTTAACCTATATAGTCCAAGTGCCCGCTAGGTAACCTAGACTATCCAAGTGCCCGCTAGGATACCTACATAGTCCAAGTGCCCGTTCGTTAACCTAGATAGTCCAAGTGCTCGCTAGTTAACCTAGATAGTCCGAGTGTCCTCTAGGTAACCTACAAAGTCTAAGTGCCCACTAGTATATCTATATAGTCTAAATGCCCGCTACGGAATCTAAATAGTCCAAGGGCCCGCTAGTTAACGTAGATAGTCCAAGTGCCGCTAGTTAATCTACATAGTCGAAGGGCCCGCTAGTTAACCTACATAGTCCAAGTGCCCGGTAGTTAACTTACATAGTTCAAGTGTCCATAGGGAATATACATAGCCCAAGTGCCCGCTAGGGAACATACATAGTCCAAGTGCCCGCTAGGGAATCTACATACTCCAAGGGCCCGCTAGTTAATGCAGATAGTCCAAGTTCCGCTAGTTAATCTACATAGTTCAAGGGCCCGCAAGTTAACCTACATAGTCCAAGTACCCGCTACTTAACCTAGATCGTCCAAGTGTCCGCTAGTTAATCTACATAGTACAAGTGCCTGCTAGGGAAGCTAGTTAGTCCAAGTGCCCGCTCTGGAACCTACATATTCCAAGAGCCCGCGCTGGAACATACATAGTCCAAGTGCTCGCTAGGGAATCTACATAGTCCAAGGGCCCGCTAGTTAATGTAGATAGTCCAAATGCCGCTAGTTAATCTACATAGTACAAGGACCCGCTAGTTAACCTACATAGTCCAAGTACCCGCTAGTTAACCTAGATCGTCCAAGTGCCCGCTAGGTAACCTACATAGTCCAAGGGCCCGCTATTAACCTACATAGTCCAAGGGACCGCTAGTTAACCTACATAGTTCAAGGGCCTGCTAGTTAACCTAGATAGTCCAAGTGCCCGCTAGTTAACCTACATAGACCAAGTGCCCGCTAAGTAACCAATATAGTCCAAATGCCCGCTAGGGGCCCTAATAGTCCAAATGCCCGCTAGTTAACCTAGATAGTCCAAGTGCTCACTAGTTAACCTAGATAGTCCACGTGCCCGCTAGTTAACCTAGATAGACCAAGTGCCCGCTAGGTAACATAGATAGTCCAAGTGCCGGCTAGGGAACGTACATAGTCCAAGTGCCCGCTAGGTAACCTAGATAGTCCAAGTGCTCGCTAGTTAACCTACATAGTCCAAGTGCCTGCTAGGTAACCTAGATATTCCAAGTGCCCACTAGTTAACGTACATTGTCCAGGTTCCCCCTAGGTAACCTAGATAGTTCAAGGGCCCGCTAGGTAACCTACATAATCCAAGTGCCCGCTAGGTAACCTACATAGTCCAAGTGCCCGATAGGGAACCTACATAATCCGTGCCCGCTAGGGAACCTACATAGTCCAAGTGCCCGTTAGGTAACCTAGATAGTCCAAATGTCCGCTAGGAAACCCACATAGTCCAAGTGCCCGCTAGGGAACTTACATAGTCCAAGGGCCCGAGAGGGAACCTACATAGTACAAGTGCCCTTTAGTTAACCTAGATAGTCCCAGTGCCCGCTAGGTAACCTAGAAAGTCCAACAGCCTGGTAGGTAACCTACATACTCCAAGTACCCGCTAGGTAACGTAGATAGTTCAAGTGCCCGCTAGGTAACCTACAAAGTCTAAGTGCCCGCTAGGAAATCTATGTACTCCAAATGACCACTAGGGAGCCTACATAGTCCAAATGCCCGCTAGGTAACCTAGGTAGTCCAAGGGCCCGCTAGGAAACCTACATAGTCCTAGTGCCCCCTAGTTAACCTACATTCTCCAAGTGCCCGATAGGGAACCTACATAGTCCAAGTGCCCGCTAGGTAACTTATATTGTCCAAGTGCCCGATAGGGAACCTACATAATCCAAGTGCCCGCTGGGGAACCTACATAGTCCAAGTGCCCGTTAGGTAACCTAGATAGTCCAAATGCCCGCCATGAAACCCACATAGTCCAAGTGCCCGCTAGGGAATTTACATAGTCCAAGGGCCCGCTAGGGAACCTACATAGTCCAAGTGTCCGTTAGTTAAACTTGATAGTCCAACAGCCCGCTAGGTAACCTACATACTCCAAGAACCCGCTATAACGTAGATAGTTCAAGTGCCAGCTAGGTAACCTAGATAGTTCTTGTGCCCGTTACCTAACCTAGATAGTCCAATTGCCCGCTATGCAACATACATAGTCCAAGTGCCCGTTCTTTAACCTAGAAGTCCAAGTGCCCGCTAGGTAACCTAGACTCTCCAAGTGCCCGCTAGGTTGCCTACATAGTCCAAATGCCCGTTCGGTAACCTAGATAGTGCAAGTGCCCGGTAGTTAACCTACATAGTCCAAGTGCCCGCTAGGTAACCTAGATAGTCCAAGGGCCCTTTAGTTAACCTACATAGTCCAAGTGCCCGGTAGTTAACTTACATAGTTCAAGTGTCCGTAGGGAACATATAGAGTCCAAGTGCCCGCGAGGGAACCTACATAGTCCAAGGCCCCCCTAGTTAGCCTACATAGTCCAAGTGCCCGCTAGTTAATGTAGATAGTCCAAGTGCCGCGAGTTAATCTACATAGTTCAAGGGCCCGCTGGTTAACCTACATAATCCAAGTACCCGCTAGTTAACCTAGATCGTCCAAGTGTCCGCTAATTAACCTACATAGTACAAGTGCCCGCTAGGGAACCTAGATAGTCCAAGTGCCCGCTCTGGAACCTACATAGTCCAAGTGACTGCTAGGGAACCTACATAATCCAAGTGCCCGCTCTGGAACATATATAGTCCAAGTGCCCGCAAGGGAATCTACATAGTCCAAGGGCCCGCTAGTTAATGTAGATAGTCCAAGTGCCGCTAGTTAATCTACATAGTCCAAGGGCCCGCTAGTTAACCTACATAGTCCAAGTACCCGCTAGTTAACCTAGATCGTCCAAGTGCCCTCTATGTCACCTACAAAGTCCAAGGGCCCGCTAGTTAACCTACATAGTCCAAGGGCCCGCTAGTTAACCTACATCGTCCAAGGGCCTGCTAGTTAACCTAGATATTCCAACTGCCCGCTAGTTAACCTACATAGTCCAAGTGCCCACGAGGTAACCTAGACATTTCAAGTGACCACTAGGTTACCTACATAGTCCAAGTGCCCTTTCGTTAACCTACATAGTCCAAGTGCCCGCTAGGTAACCAATATAGTCCAAATGCCCGCTAGGGGCCCTAATAGTCCAAATGTCCGCTAGTTAACCTAGATACTCCAAGTGCCCGCTAGTTAACCTAGATAGACCAAGTGCCCGCTAGGGAACCAATCTTGTCCAAGTACCCGCTAGGAAACGTACATACTCCAAGTGCTCGCTAGGTAACGTACATAGTCTAAGTGCCCGCTAGGTAACGTAGATAGTCCAAGGGCCTGCTTGGGAAAGCACATAGTCCAAGTGCCTGCTAGGTAACGTAGATAGTCCAAGTGCCCACTAGTTAACCTACATAGTCCAGCTTCCCCCTAGGTAACCTAGATAGTCCAAGGGCCCGCTAGGTAACCTACATTGTCCTAGTGCCCGCTAGGGAACCTACATAATCCAAGTGCCCGCTAGGGAACCTACATAGTCCAAGTGCCCGTTAGTTAACCTAGATAGTCCATGTACCCGCTAGGTAACCTAGATTGTCCAACAGCCCGGTAGGTAACCTACATACTCCAAGTACCCGCTAGGTAACGTAGATAGTTCAAGTGCCTGCTAGGTAACCTAGATAGTCAAAGTGCCCGCTAGGTAACCTACAAAGTCTAAGTGCCCGCTAAATAATCTATATAGTCCAAATAAACGCTAGGGAGCCTACATAGTACAAATGCCCGCTAGGTAACGTAGATAGTCTATGGGCCCGCTAGGTAACCTACATAGTCCTAGTGCCCCACAGTTAAACTACATTTTCCAAGTGCCCGATAGGAAACCTACATAGTCCAAGTGCCTGCTAGGTAACCTACATAGTCCAAATGCCCTCTAGATAACCTACATAGTCCAAGGGCCCGATAGGGAACCTACATAATACAAGTGCCCGCTAGTTGACCTACATAGTCCAAGTGCCCGCTAGGTAACCTAGATAATCCTAGTGCCTGCTAGGGAACCTTCATAGTCCTAGTGCCAGCTAGGTAACCTAGATAGTCCAAGTGCCCGCTAGTTAACCTTGATAGTCCTAGTGCCCGTTAGTTAACCTAGAGTGTCCAAGTGCCCACTAGGGGACGTACTTAGTCCAAGTGCCCGTTAGCTAACCTAGATAGTCCAAGTGACCGCTAGTTAACATTGAGCATCCAAGTGCCCACTAGTTTACCTAGATAGTCCAAGTGCACGCTAGTTAACCTACGTAGTCCAAGGTCCGCTAGTTAACCTAGATAGTCCAAATGCTCGCTAGTTAACCTACATAGTACAAGGGCCCGCTAGTTGGCCTAGATAGTCCAAGTGCCCGCTAGTTAACCTAGAAATTCCAAGTGTCCGCTAGGTAACCTAAGAAGTCCAAATGTCCGATAGGGATCCTACATAGTCCAAGTGCCCGCTAGGTAACCTACATAGTCCAAGTGCCCGTTCGTTAACCTATATAGTCCAAGTGCCCGCTAGGTAACCTAGACTATCCAAGTGCCCGCTAGGATACCTACATAGTCCAAGTGCCCGTTCGTTAACCTAGATAGTCCAAGTGCTCGCTAGTTAACCTAGATAGTCCGAGTGTCCTCTAGGTAACCTACAAAGTCTAAGTGCCCACTAGTATATCTATATAGTCCAAATGCCCGCTACGGAATCTAAATAGTCCAAGGGCCCGCTAGTTAACGTAGATAGTCCAAGTGCCGCTAGTTAATCTACATAGTCGAAGGGCCCGCTAGTTAACCTACATAGTCCAAGTGCCCGGTAGTTAACTTACATAGTTCAAGTGTCCATAGGGAATATACATAGCCCAAGTGCCCGCTAGGGAACATACATAGTCCAAGTGCCCGCTAGGGAATCTACATACTCCAAGGGCCCGCTAGTTAATGCAGATAGTCCAAGTTCCGCTAGTTAATCTACATAGTTCAAGGGCCCGCAAGTTAACCTACATAGTCCAAGTACCCGCTACTTAACCTAGATCGTCCAAGTGTCCGCTAGTTAATCTACATAGTACAAGTGCCTGCTAGGGAAGCTAGTTAGTCCAAGTGCCCGCTCTGGAACCTACATATTCCAAGAGCCCGCGCTGGAACATACATAGTCCAAGTGCTCGCTAGGGAATCTACATAGTCCAAGGGCCCGCTAGTTAATGTAGATAGTCCAAATGCTGCTAGTTAATCTACATAGTACAAGGACCCGCTAGTTAACCTACATAGTCCAAGTACCCGCTAGTTAACCTAGATCGTCCAAGTGCCCGCTAGGTAACCTACATAGTCCAAGGGCCCGCTATTAACCTACATAGTCCAAGGGACCGCTAGTTAACCTACATAGTTCAAGGGCCTGCTAGTTAACCTAGATAGTCCAAGTGCCCGCTAGTTAACCTACATAGACCAAGTGCCCGCTAAGTAACCAATATAGTCCAAATGCCCGCTAGGGGCCCTAATAGTCCAAATGCCCGCTAGTTAACCTAGATAGTCCAAGTGCTCACTAGTTAACCTAGATAGTCCACGTGCCCGCTAGTTAACCTAGATAGACCAAGTGCCCGCTAGGTAACATAGATAGTCCAAGTGCCGGCTAGGGAACGTACATAGTCCAAGTGCCCGCTAGGTAACCTAGATAGTCCAAGTGCTCGCTAGTTAACCTACATAGTCCAAGTGCCTGCTAGGTAACCTAGATATTCCAAGTGCCCACTAGTTAACGTACATAGTCCAGGTTCCCCCTAGGTAACCTAGATAGTTCAAGGGCCCGCTAGGTAACCTACATAATCCAAGTGCCCGCTAGGTAACCTACATAGTCCAAGTGCCCAATAGGGAACCTACATAATCCGTGCCCGCTAGGGAACCTACATAGTCCAAGTGCCCGTTAGGTAACCTAGATAGTCCAAATGTCCGCTAGGAAACCCACATAGTCCAAGTGCCCGCTAGGGAACTTACATAGTCCAAGGGCCCGAGAGGGAACCTACATAGTACAAGTGCCCGTTAGTTAACCTAGATAGTCCCAGTGCCCGCTAGGTAACCTAGAAAGTCCAACAGCCTGGTAGGTAACCTACATACTCCAAGTACCCGCTAGGTAACGTAGGTAGTTCAAGTGCCCGCTAGGTAACCTACAAAGTCTAAGTGCCCGCTAGGTAATCTATATAGTCCAATTGACCACTAGGAAGCCTACATAGTCCAAATGCCCGCTAGGAAAACTAGGTTGTCCATGGGCCCGCTAGAAAACCTACATAGTCCTAGTGCCCCCTAGTTAACCTACATTCTCCAAGTGCCCGCTAGGTAACCTACATAGTCCAAGTGCCCGCTAGGTAACCTACATAGTCCTAGTGCCCGATAGGGAACCTACATAATTCAAGTGCCCGCTAGGGAACCTACATAGTCCAAGTGCCCGTTAGGTAACCTAGATAGTCCAAATGCCCGCCATGAAACCCACATAGACCAAGTGCCGGCTAGGGAATTTACATAGTCCAAGGGCCCGCAAGGGAACCTACATAGTCCAAGTGTCCGTTAGTTAAACTAGATAGTCCAAGTGCCCGCTTGGTAACCTAGATAGTCCAACAGCCCGCTAGGTAACCTACATACTCCAAGAACCCGCTATAACGTAAATAGTTCAAGTGTCAGCTAGGTAACCTAGATAGTTCTCGTGCCCGTTACCTAACCTAGATAGTCCAATTGCCCGCTATGCAACATACATAGTCCAAGTGCCCGTTCTTTAACCTAGAAGTCCAAGTGCCGCTAGGTAACCTAGACTCTCCAAGTGACCACTAGGTTACCTACATAGTCCAAATGCCCGTTCGGTAACGTACATAGTGCAAGTGCCCGGTAGTTAACCTACATACTCCAAGTGCCCGCTAGGTAACCTAGATAGTCCAAGGGCCCTCTACTTAACCTACATAGTCCAAGTACCCGGTAGTTAACTTACATAGTTCAAGTGTCCGTAGGGAACATATACAGTCCAATTGCCCGCTAGGGAACCTACATAGTCCAAGACCCCGCTAGTTAGCCTACATAGTCCAAGTGCCCGCTAGTTAATGTAGATAGTCCAAGTGCCGCTAGTTAATCTACATAGTTCAAGGGCCCGCTGGTTAACCTACATAATCCAAGTACCCGCTAGTTAACCTAGATCGTCCAAGTGTCCGCTAATTAACCTACATAGTACAAGTGCCCGCTAGGGAACCTAGATAGTCCAAGTGCCCGCTCTGGAACCTACATAGTCCAAGTGACTGCTAGGGAACCTACATAGTCCAAGTGCCCGCTCTGGAACATATGCAGTCCAAGTGCCCGCTAGGGAATCTACATAGTCCAAGGGCCCGCTAGTTAATGTAGATAGTCCAAGTGCCGCTAGTTAATTTACATAGTCCAAGGGCCCGCTAGTTAACCTACATAGTCCAAGTACCCGCTAGTTAACCTAGATCGTCCAAGTGCCCTCTATGTCACCTACATAGTCCAAGGGCCCGCTAGTTAACCTACATAGTCCAAGGGCCCGCTAGTTAACCTACATCGTCCAAGGGCCTGCTAGTTAACCTAGATAGTTCAAGTGCCCGCTAGTTAACCTACATAGTCCAAGTGCCCGCGAGGTAACCTAGACATTTCAAGTGACCACTAGGTTACCTACATAGTCCAAGTGCCCTTTCGTTAACCTACATAGTCCAAGTGCCTGCTAGGTAACCAATATAGTCCAAATGCCCGCTAGGGGCCCTAATAGTCCAAATGTCCGCTAGTTAACCTAGATAGTCCAAGTGCCCGCTAATTAACCTAGATAGACCAAGTGCCCGCTAGGGAACCAATCTAGTCCAAGTACCCGCTAGGAAACGTACATACTCCAAGTGCTCGCTAGGTAACGTACATAGTCTAAGTGCCCGCTAGGTAACGTAGATAGTCCAAGGGCCTGCTTGGGAACGTACATAGTCCAAGTGCCTGCTAGGTAACGTAGATAGTCCAAGTGCCCACTAGTTAACCTACATAGTCCAGCTTCCCCCTAGGTAACCTAGATAGTCCAAGGGCCCCTAGGTAACCTACATTGTCCTAGTGCCCGATAGGGAACCTACATAATCCAAGTGCCCGCTAGGGAACCTACATAGTCCAAGTGCCCGTTAGTTAACCTAGATAGTCCATGTGCCCGCTAGGTAACCTAGATTGTCCAACAGCCCAGTAGGTAACCTACATACTCCAAGTACCCGCTAGGTAACGTAGATAGTTCAAGTGCCTGCTAGGTATCCTAGATAGTCAAAGTGCCCGCTAGGTAACCTACAAAGTCTAAGTGCCCGCTAAATAATCTATATAGTCCAAATAAACGCTAGGAAGCCTACATAGTCCAAATGCCCGCTAGGTAACCTAGATAGTCTATGGGCCCGCTAGGTAACCTACATAGTCCTAGTGCCCCCTACTTAACCTACATTTTCCAAGTGCCCGATAGGAAACCTACATAGTCCAAGTGCCTGCTAGGTAACCTACATAGTCCAAATGCCCTCTAGTTAACCTACATAGTCCAAGGGCCCGATAGGGAACCTACATAATCCAAGTGCCCGCTAGTTGACCTACATAGTCCAAGTGCCCGCTAGGTAACCTAGATAACCCTAGTGCCCGCTAGGGAACCTTCATAGTCCTAGTGCCAGCTAGGTAACCTAGATAGTCCAAGTGCCCGCTAGTTAATCTACATAGTCGAAGGGCCCGCTAGTTAACCTACATAGTCCAAGTGCCCGGTAGTTAACTTACATAGTTCAAGTGTCCATAGGGAATATACATAGCCCAAGTGCCCGCTAGGGAACATACATAGTCCAAGTGCCCGCTAGGGAATCTACATACTCCAAGGGCCCGCTAGTTAATGCAGATAGTCCAAGTTCCGCTAGTTAATCTACATAGTTCAAGGGCCCGCAAGTTAACCTACATAGTCCAAGTACCCGCTACTTAACCTAGATCGTCCAAGTGTCCGCTAGTTAATCTACATAGTACAAGTGCCTGCTAGGGAAGCTAGTTAGTCCAAGTGCCCGCTCTGGAACCTACATATTCCAAGAGCCCGCGCTGGAACATACATAGTCCAAGTGCTCGCTAGGGAATCTACATAGTCCAAGGGCCCGCTAGTTAATGTAGATAGTCCAAGTGCCGCTAGTTAATCTACATAGTACAAGGACCCGCTAGTTAACCTACATAGTCCAAGTACCCGCTAGTTAACCTAGATCGTCCAAGTGCCCGCTAGGTAACCTACATAGTCCAAGGGCCCGCTATTAACCTACATAGTCCAAGGGACCGCTAGTTAACCTACATCGTTCAAGGGCCTGCTAGTTAACCTAGATAGTCCAAGTGCCCGCTAGTTAACCTACATAGACCAAGTGCCCGCTAAGTAACCAATATAGTCCAAATGCCCGCTAGGGGCCCTAATAGTCCAAATGCCCGCTAGTTAACCTAGATAGTCCAAGTGCTCACTAGTTAACCTAGATAGTCCACGTGCCCGCTAGTTAACCTAGAAAGACCAAGTGCCCGCTAGGTAACATAGATAGTCCAAGTGCCGGCTAGGGAACGTACATAGTCCAAGTGCCCGCTAGGTAACCTAGATAGTCCAAGTGCTCGCTAGTTAACCTACATAGTCCAAGTGCCTGCTAGGTAACCTAGATATTCCAAGTGCCCACTAGTTAACGTACATAGTCCAGGTTCCCCCTAGGTAACCTAGATAGTTCAAGGGCCCGCTAGGTAACCTACATAATCCAAGTGCCCGCTAGGTAACCTACATAGTCCAAGTGCCCGATAGGGAACCTACATAATCCGTGCCCGCTAGGGAACCTACATAGTCCAAGTGCCCGTTAGGTAACCTAGATAGTCCAAATGTCCGCTAGGAAACCCACATAGTCCAAGTGCCCGCTAGGGAACTTACATAGTCCAAGGGCCTGAGAGGGAACCTACATAGTCCAAGTGCCCGTTAGTTAACCTAGATAATCCCAGTGCCCGCTAGGTAACCTAGAAAGTCCAACAGCCTGGTAGGTAACCTACATACTCCAAGTACCCGCTAGGTAACGTAGGTAGTTCAAGTGCCCGCTAGGTAACCTACAAAGTCTAAGTGCCCGCTAGGTAATCTATATAGTCCAATTGACCACTAGGAAGCCTACATAGTCCAAATGCCCGCTAGGAAAACTAGGTTGTCCATGGGCCCGCTAGGAAACCTACAAAGTCCTAGTGCCCCCTAGTTAACCTACATTCCCCAGTGCCCGATAGGGAACCTACATAGTCCAAGTGCCCGCTAGGTAACCTACATAGTCCTAGTGCCCGATAGGGAACCTACATAATTCAAGTGCCCGCTAGGGAACCTACATAGTCCAAGTGCCCGTTAGGTAACCTAGATAGTCCAAATGCCCGCCATGAAACCCACATAGACCAAGTGCCGGCTAGGGAATTTACATAGTCCAAGGGCCCGCAAGGGAACCTACATAGTCCAAGTGTCCGTTAGTTAAACTAGATAGTCCAAGTGCCCGCTTGGTAACCTAGATAGTCCAACAGCCCGCTAGGTAACCTACATACTCCAAGAACCCGCTATAACGTAAATAGTTCAAGTGTCAGCTAGGTAACCTAGATAGTTCTCGTGCCCGTTACCTAACCTAGATAGTCCAATTGCCCGCTATGCAACATACATAGTCCAAGTGCCCGTTCTTTAACCTAGAAGTCCAAGTGCCGCTAGGTAACCTAGACTCTCCAAGTGCCCACTAGGTTACCTACATAGTCCAAATGCCCGTTCGGTAACGTACATAGTGCAAGTGCCCGGTAGTTAACCTACATACTCCAAGTGCCCGCTAGGTAACCTAGATAGTCCAAGGGCCCTCTACTTAACCTACATAGTCCAAGTACCCGGTAGTTAACTTACATAGTTCAAGTGTCCGTAGGGAACATATACAGTCCAATTGCCCGCTAGGGAACCTACATAGTCCAAGACCCCGCTAGTTAGCCTACATAGTCCAAGTGCCCGCTAGTTAATGTAGATAGTCCAAGTGCCGCTAGTTAATCTACATAGTTCAAGGGCCCGCTGGTTAACCTACATAATCCAAGTACCCGCTAGTTAACCTAGATAGTCCAAGTGTCCGCTAATTAACCTACATAGTACAAGTGCCCGCTAGGGAACCTAGATAGTCCAAGTGCCCGCTCTGGAACCTACATAGTCCAAGTGACTGCTAGGGAACCTACATAGTCCAAGTGCCCGCTCTGGAACATATACAGTCCAAGTGCCCGCTAGGGAATCTACATAGTCCAAGGGCCCGCTAGTTAATGTAGATAGTCCAAGTGCCGCTAGTTAATTTACATAGTCCAAGGGCCCGCTAGTTAACCTACATAGTCCAAGTACCCGCTAGTTAACCTAGATCGTCCAAGTGCCCTCTATGTCACCTACATAGTCCAAGGGCCCGCTAGTTAACCTACATAGTCCAAGGGCCCGCTAGTTAACCTACATCGTCCAAGGGCCTGCTAGTTAACCTAGATAGTTCAAGTGCCCGCTAGTTAACCTACATAGTCCAAGTGCCCGCGAGGTAACCTAGACATTTCAAGTGACCACTAGGTTACCTACATAGTCCAAGTGCCCTTTCGTTAACCTACATAGTCCAAGTGCCTGCTAGGTAACCAATATAGTCCAAATGCCCGCTAGGGGCCCTAATAGTCCAAATGTCCGCTAGTTAACCTAGATAGTCCAAGTGCCCGCTAATTAACCTAGATAGACCAAGTGCCCGCTAGGGAACCAATCTAGTCCAAGTACCCGCTAGGAAACGTACATACTCCAAGTGCTCGCTAGGTAACGTACATAGTCTAAGTGCCCGCTAGGTAACGTAGATAGTCCAAGGGCCTGCTTGGGAACGTACATAGTCCAAGTGCCTGCTAGGTAACGTAGATAGTCCAAGTGCCCACTAGTTAACCTACATAGTCCAGCTTCCCCCTAGGTAACCTAGATAGTCCAAGGGCCCCTAGGTAACCTACATTGTCCTAGTGCCCGATAGGGAACCTACATAATCCAAGTGCCCGCTAGGGAACCTACATAGTCCAAGTGCCCGTTAGTTAACTTAGATAGTCCATGTGCCCGCTAGGTAACCTAGATTGTCCAACAGCCCAGTAGGTAACCTACATACTCCAAGTACCCGGTAGGTAACGTAGATAGTTCAAGTGCCTGCTAGGTATCCTAGATAGTCAAAGTGCCCGCTAGGTAACCTACAAAGTCTAAGTGCCCGCTAAATAATCTATATAGTCCAAATAAACGCTAGGAAGCCTACATAGTCCAAATGCCCGCTAGGTAACCTAGATAGTCTATGGGCCCGCTAGGTAACCTACATAGTCCTAGTGCCCCCTACTTAACCTACATTTTCCAAGTGCCCGATAGGAAACCTACATAGTCCAAGTGCCTGCTAGGTAACCTACATAGTCCAAATGCCCTCTAGTTAACCTACATAGTCCAAGGGCCCGATCGGGAACCTACATAATCCAAGTGCCCGCTAGTTGACCTACATAGTCCAAGTGCCCGCTAGGTAACCTAGATAATCCTAGTGCCCGCTAGGGAACCTTCATAGTCCTAGTGCCAGCTAGGTAACCTAGATAGTCCAAGTGCCCGCTAGTTAACCTAGATAGTCCTAGTGCCCGTTAGTTAACCTAGAGTGTCCAAGTGCCCACTAGGGGACGTACTTAGTCCAAGTGCCCGTTAGCTAACCTAGATAGTCCAAGTGACCGCAAGTTAACATTGAGCATCCAAGTGCCCGCTAGTTAACCTAGATAGTCCAAGTGCACCCTAGTTAACCTACGTAGTCCAAGTGCTCGCTAGTTAACCTACATAGTACAAGGGCCCGCTAGTTGACCTAGATAGTCCAAGTGCCCGCTAGTTAACCTAGAAATTCCAAGTGCCCGCTAGGTAACCTAAGAAGTCCAAATGTCCGATAGGGATCCTACATAGTCCAAGTGCCCTCTAGGTAACCTACATAGTCCAAGTGCCCGTTCGTTAACCTATATAGTCCAAGTGCCCGCTAGGTAACCTAGACTGTCCAAGTGCCCGCTAGGTTACTTACATAGTCCAAGTCCCCTTCGTTCGTTAACCTAGATAGTCCAAGTGCTCGCTAGTTAACCTAGATAGTCCAAGTGCCCGCTAGTTAACCTAGATAGACCAAGTACCCGCTAGGGAACCTATCTAGTCCAAGTACCCTCTAGGAAACATACATAGTCCAAGTGCCCGCTAGGTAACATAGATAGTCCAAGTGCCCGCTAGGGAACCTACATAGTCCAAGTGCCCGCTAGGTAACCTATATTGTCCAAGTGCCCGATAGGGAACCTACATAATCCAAGTGCCCGCTAGGGAACCTACATAGTCCAAGTGCCCGTTAGGTAACCTAGATAGTCCAAATGCCCGCCATGAAACCCACATAGTCCAAGTGCCCGCTAGGGAATTTACATAGTCCAAGGGCCCGCTAGGGAACCTACATAGTCAAGTGTCCGTTAGTTAAACTAGATAGTCCAACAGCCCACTAGGTAACCTACATACTCCAAGAACCCGCTATAACGTAGATAGTTCAAGTGCCAGCTAGGTAACCTAGATAATTCTTGTGCCCGTTACCTAACCTAGATAGTCCAATTGCCCGCTATGCAACATACATATTCCAAGTGCCCGTTCTTTAACCTAGAAATCCAAGTGCCCGCTAGGTAACCTAGACTCTCCAAGTGCACGCTAGGTTGCCTACATAGTCCAAATGCCCGTTCGGTAACCTAGATAGTGCAAGTGCCCGGTAGTTAACCTACATAGTCGAAGTGCCGGCTAGGTAACCTAGATAGTCCAAGGGCCCTTTAGTTAACCTACATAGTCCAAGTGCCCGGTAGTTAACTTACATAGTTCAAGTGTCCGTAGGGAACATATAGAGTCCAAGTGCCTGCTAGGGAACCTACATATTCCAAGGCCCCACTAGTTATCCTACATAGTCCAAGTGCCCGCTAGTTAATGCAGATAGTCCAAGTGCCGCGAGTTAATCTACATAGTTCAAGGGCCCGCTGGTTAACCTACATAATCCAAGTACCCGCTAGTTAACCTAGATCGTCCAAGTGTCCGCTAATTAACCTACATAGTACAAGTGCCCGCTAGGGAACCTAGATAGTCCAAGTGCCCGCTCTGGAACCTACATAGTCCAAGTGACTGCTAGGGAACCTACATAGTCCAAGTGCCCGCTCTGGAACATATATAGTCCAAGTGCCCGCAAGGGAATCTACATAGTCCAAGGGCCCGCTAGTTAATGTAGATAGGCCAAGTGCCGCTAGTTAATCTACATAGTCCAAGGGCCCGCTAGTTAACCTACATAGTCCAAGGGCCCGCTAGTTAACCTACATAGTCCAAGGGCCCACTAGTTAACCTACATCGTCCAAGGGCCTGCTAGTTAACCTAGATAGTCCAAGTGCCCGCTAGTTAACCTACATAGTCCAAGTGCCCGCGAGGTAACCTAGACATTTCAAGTGACCAAGAGGTTACCTACATAGTCCAAGTGCCCTTTCGTTAACCTACATAGTCCAAGTGTCCGCTAGGTAACCAATATAGTCCAAATGCCCACTAGGGGCCCTAATAATCCAAATGTCCGCTAGGTAACCTAGATAGTCCAAGTGCACGCTAGTTAACCTAGATAGACCAAGTGCCCGCTAGGGAACCAATCTAGTCCAAGTACCCGCTAGGAAACGTACATACTCCAAGTGCTCGCTAGGTAACGTACATAGTCTAAGTGCCCGCTAGGTAACGTAGATAGTCCAAGGGCCTGCTTGGAAACGTACTTAGTCCAAGTGCCTGCTAGGTAACGTAGATAGTCCAAGTGCCCACTAGTTAACCTACATAGTCCAGGTTCCCCCTAGGTAACCTAGATAGTCCAAGGGCCCGCTAGGTAACCTACATTGTCCTAGTACCCGATAGGGAACCTACATAATCCAAGTGCCCGCTAGGGAACCTACATAGTCCAAGTGCCCGTTAGTTAACCTAGATAGTGCATGTGCCCGCTAGGTAACCTAGATTGTCCAACAGCCCGGTAGGTAACCAACATACTCCAAGTATCCGCTAGGTAACGTAGATAGTTTAAGTGCCTGCTAGGTAACCAAGATAGTCAAAGTGCCCGCTAGGTAACCTACAAAGTCTAAGTGCCCGCTAAATAATCTATATAGTCCAAATAAACGCTAGGGAGCCTACATAGTCCAAATGCCCGCTAGGTAACCTAGATAGTCTATGGGCCCGCTAGGTAACCTACATAGTCCTAGTGCCCCCTAGTTAACCTACATTTTCCAAGTGCCCGATAGGAAACCTACATAGTCCAAGTGCCTGCTAGGTAAACTACATAGTCCAAATGCCCTCTAGTTAACCTACATAGTCCAAGGGCCCGATAGGGAACCTACATAATCCAAGTGCCCGCTAGTTGACCTACATAGTCCAAGTGCCCGCTAGGTAACCTAGATAATCCTAGTGCCCGCTAGGGAACCTTCATAGTCCTAGTGCCAGCTAGGTAACCTAGATAGTCCAAGTGCCCGCTAGTTAACCTAGATATTCCTAGTGCCCGTTAGTTAACCTAGAGTGTCCAAGTGCCCACTAGGGGACGTACTTAGTCCAAGTGCCCGTTAGCTAACCTAGATAGTCCAAGTGACCGCGAGTTAACATTGAGCATCCAAGTGCCCGCTAGTTAACCTAGATAATCCAAGTGCACCCTAGTTAACCTACGTAGTCCAAGTGCTCGCTAGTTAACCTACATAGTACAAGGGCCCGCTAGTTGACCTAGATAGTCCAAGTGCCCGCTAGTTAACCTAGAAATTCCAAGTGCCCGCTAGGTAACCTAAGAAGTCCAAATGTCCGATAGGGATCCTACATAGTCCAAGTGCCCTCTAGGTAACCTACATAGTCCAAGTGCCCGTTCGTTAACCTATATAGTCCAAGTGCCCGCTAGGTAACCTAGACTGTCCAAGTGCCCGCTAGGTTACTTACATAGTCCAAGTCCCCTTCGTTCGTTAACCTAGATAGTCCAAGTGCTCGCTAGTTAACCTAGATAGTCCAAGTGCCCGCTAGTTAACCTAGATAGACCAAGTACCCGCTAGGGAACCTATCTAGTCCAAGTACCCTCTAGGAAACATACATAGTCCAAGTGCCCGCTAGGTAACATAGATAGTCCAAGTGCCCGTTAGGGAACGTACATAGTCCAAGTGTCCGCTAGGTAACCTAGATAGTCCAAGTGCTCGCTAGTTAACCTACATACTCCAAGTGCCTGCTAGGTAACCTAGATAGTCCAAGTGCCCACTAGTTAACCTACATAGTCCAGGTTCCCCCTAGGTAACCTAGATAGTCCAAGGGCCCACTAGGTAACCTACATAGTCCAAATGCCCGATAGGGAACCTACATAGTCCAAGTGCCCGCTGGGTAACCTACATAGTCCAAATGCCCGCTAGTTAACCTACATAGTCCAAGTGCCCGATAGGGAACCTACATAGTCCAAGTGCCCGCTAGGTAACCTACATAGTCCAAATGCCCGCTACTTAACCTACATAGTCCAAGTGCCCGATAGGGAACCTACATAATCCAAGTGCCCGCTAGGGAACCTACACTGTCCAAGTGCCCGTTAGGTAACCTAGATAGTCCAAATGCCCGCTAGGGAACCCACATAGTCCAAGTGCCCGCTAGGGAACTTACATAGTCCAAGGGCCCGCTAGGGAACCTACATAGTCCAAGTGCCCGTTAGTTAACCTAGATAGTCCCCGTGCCCGCTAGGTAACCTAGAAAGTCCAACAGCCCGGTAGGTAACCTACATACTCCAAGTACCCGCTAGGTAACGTAGATAGTTCAAGTGCCCGCTAGGTAACCTACAAAGTCTAATGCCCGCTAGGTAATCTATGTACTCCAAATGACCACTAGGGAGCCTACATAGTCCAAATGCCCGCTAGGTAACCTAGGTAGTACAAGGGCCCGCTAGGAAACCTACATAGTCCTAGTGCCCCCTAGTTAACCTACATTCTCCAAGTGCCCGATAGGGAACCTACATAGTCCAAGTGCCCGCTAGGTAACCTATATTGTCCAAGTGCCCGATAGGGAACCTACATAATCCAAGTGCCCGCTAGGGAACCTACATAGTCCAAGTGCCCGTTAGGTAACCTAGATAGTCCAAATGCCCACCATGAAACCCACATAGTCCAAGTGCCCGCTAGGGAATTTACATAGTCCAAGGGCCCGCTAGGGAACCTACATAGTCCAAGTGTCCATTAGTTAAACTAGATAGTCCAACAGCCCACTAGGTAACCTACATACTCCAAGAACCCGCTATAACGTAGATAGTTCAAGTGCCAGCTAGGTAACCTAGATAGTTCTTGTGCCCGTTACCTAACCTAGATAGTCCAATTGCCCGCTATGCAACATACATAGTCCAAGTGCCCGTTCTTTAACCTAGAAGTCCAAGTGCCCGCTAGGTAACCTAGACTCTCCAAGTGCCCGCTAGGTTGCCTACATAGTCCAAATGCCCGTTCGGTAACCTAGATAGTGCAAGTGCCCGGTAGTTAACCTACATAGTCGAAGTGCCGGCTAGGTAACCTAGATAGTCCAAGGGCCCTTTAGTTAACCTACATAGTCCAAGTGCCCGGTAGTTAACTTACATAGTTCAAGTGTCCGTAGGGAACATATAGAGTCCAAGTGCCTGCTAGGGAACCTACATAGTCCAAGGTCCCCCTAGTTAGCCTACATAGTCCAAGTGCCCGCTAGTTAATGTAGATAGTCCAAGTGCCGCGAGTTAATCTACATAGTTCAAGGGCCCGCTGGTTAACCTACATAATCCAAGTACCCGCTAGTTAACCTAGATCGTCCAAGTGTCCGCTAATTAACCTACATAGTACAAGTGCCCGCTAGGGAACCTAGATAGTCCAAGTGCCCGCTCTGGAACCTACATAGTCAAAGTGACTGCTAGGGAACCTACATAGTCCAAGTGCCCGCTCTGGAACATATATAGTCCAAGTGCCCGCAAGGGAATCTACATAGTCCAAGGGCCCGCTAGTTAATGTAGATAGTCCAAGTGCCGCTAGTTAATCTACATAGTCCAAGGGCCCGCTAGTTAACCTACATAGTCCAAGTACCCGCTAGTTAACCTAGATCGTCCAAGTGCCCTCTATGTCACCTACATAGTCCAAGGGCCCGCTAGTTAACCTACATAGTCCAAGGGCCCGCTAGTTAACCTACATCGTCCAAGGGCCTGCTAGTTAACCTAGATAGTCCACGTGCCCGCTAGTTAACCTACATAGTCCAAGTGCCCGCGAGGTAACCTAGACATTTCAAGTGACCACTAGGTTACCTACATAGTCCAAGTGCCCTTTCGTTAACCTACATAGTCCAAGTGCCCGCTAGGTAACCAATATAGTCCAAATGCCCGCTAGGGGCCCTAATAGTCCAAATGTCCGCCAGGTAACCTAGATAGTCCAAGTGCACGCTAGTTAACCTAGATAGACCAAGTGCCCGCTAGGGAACCAATCTAGTCCAAGTACCCGCTAGGAAACGTACATACTCCAAGTGCTCGCTAGGTAATGTACATAGTCTAAGTGCCCGCTAGGTAACGTAGATAGTCCAAGGGCCTGCTTGGAAACGTACTTAGTCCAAGTGCCTGCTAGGTAACGTAGATAGTCCAAGTGCCCACTAGTTAACCTACATAGTCAAGGTTCCCCCTAGGTAACCTAGATAGTCCAAGGGCCCGCTAGGTAACCTACATTGTCCTAGTACCCGATAGGGAACCTACATAATCCAAGTGCCCGCTAGGGAACCTACATAGTCCAAGTGCCCGTTAGTTAACCTAGATAGTGCATGTGCCCGCTAGGTAACCTAGATTGTCCAACAGCCCGATAGGTAACCTACATACTCCAAGTACCCGCTAGGTAACGTAGATAGTTTAAGTGCCTGCTAGGTAACCAAGATAGTCAAAGTGCCCGCTAGGTAACCTACAAAGTCTAAGTGCCCGCTAAATAATCTATATAGTCCAAATAAACGCTAGGGAGCCTACATAGTCCAAATGCCCGCTAGGTAACCTAGATAGTCTATGGGCCCGCTAGGTAACCTACATAGTCCTAGTGCCCCCTAGTTAACCTACATTTTCCAAGTGCCCGATAGGAAACCTACATAGTCCAAGTGCCTGCTAGGTAACCTACATAGTCCAAGGGCCCGATAGGGAACCTACATAATCCAAGTGCCCGCTAGTTGACCTACATAGTCCAAGTGCCCGCTAGGTAACCTAGATAATCCTTGTATCCGCTAGGGAACCTTCATAGTCCTAGTGCCAGCTAGGTAACCTAGATAGTCCGAGTGCCCGCTAGTTAACCTAGATAGTCCAAGTGCCCGCTAGTTAACCTACATAGTCCTAGTGCCCGTTAGTTAACTTAGAGGGTCCAAGTGCCCACTAGGGGACGTACTTAGTCCAAGTGCCCGTTAGCTAACCTACATAGTCCAAGTGACCGCTAGTTAACATTGAGCATCAAAGTGCCCGCTAGTTAACCTAGATAGTCCAAGTGCACGCTAGTTAACCTATGTAGTCCAAGGTCCGCTAGTTAACCTAGATAGTCCAAGTGCTCGCTAGTTAACCTACATAGTACAAGGGTCCGCTAGTTGACCTAGATAGTCCAAGTGCCCGCTAGTTAACCTAGAAATTCCAAGTGCCCGCTAGGTAACCTAAGATGTCCAAATGTCCTATAGGGGTCCTACATAGTCCAAGTGCCCGCTATGTAACCTACATAGTCCAAGTGCCCGTTCGTTAACCTATATAGTCCAAGTGCCCGCTAGGTAACCTAGACTATCCAAGTGCCCGCTAGGATACCTACATAGTCCAAGTGCCCGTTCGTTAACCTAGATAGTCCAAGTGCTCGCTAGTTAACCTAGATAGTCCAAGTGTACTCTAGGTATCCTACAAAGTCTAAGTGCCCACTAGTATATCTATATAGTCCAAATGCCCGCTAGGGAATCTACATAGTCCAAGGGCCCGCTAGTTAACGTAGATAGTCCAAGTGCCGCTAGATAATATACATAGTCCAAGGGCCCGCTAGGTAACCTAGATAGTCCAAGGGCCCGCTAGTTAACCTACATAGACCAAGTGCCCGGTAGTTAACTTACATAGTTCAAGTGTCCGTAGGGAACATATAGAGTCCAAGTGCCCGCGAGGGAACCTACATAGTCCAAGGCCCCCCTAGTTAGCCTACATAGTCCAAGTGCCCGCTAGGGAATTTACATAGTCCAAGGGCCCGCTAGGGAACCTACATAGCCAAGTGTCCATTAGTTAAACTAGATAGTCCAACAGCCCGCTAGGTAACCTACATACTCCAAGAACCCGCTATAACGTAGATAGTTCAAGTGCCAGCTCGGTAACCTAGATAGTTCTTGTGCCCGTTACCTAACCTAGATAGTCCAATTGCCCGCTACGCAACATACATAGTCCAAGTGCCCGTTCTTTAACCTAGAAGTCCAAGTGCCTGCTAGGTAACCTACATAGTCCAAATGCCCTCTAGTTAACCTACATAGTCCAAGGGCCCGATAGGGAACCTACATAATCAAAGTGCCCGCTAGTTGACCTACATAGTCCAAGTGCCCGCTAGGTAACCTAGATAATCCTTGTGCCCGCTAGGGAACCTTCATAGTCCTAGTGCCAGCTAGGTAACCTAGGTAGTCCAAGTGCCCGCTAGTTAACCTAGATAGTTCTAGTTCCCGTTAGTTAACCTAGAGTGTCCAAGTGCCCACTAGGGGACGTACTTAGTCCAAGTGCCCGTTAGCTAACCTAGATAGTCCAAGTGACCGCTAGTTAACATTGAGCATCTAAGTGCCCGCTAGTTAACCTAGATAGTCCAAGTGCACGCTAGTTAACCTACGTAGTCCAAGGTCCGCTAGTTAACCTAGATAGTCCAAATGCCCGCCAGGAAACCCACATAGTCCAAGTGCCCTCTCGGGAATTTACATAGTCCAAGTGCCCGCTAGGGAACCTAGATAGTCAAACAGCCCGGTAGGTAACCTACATACTCCAAATACACGCTAGGTAACGTAGATATTTCAAATGCCAGCTAGGTAACCTAGAAAGTCCAAGTGCCCGCTAGGTAACCTACAAAGTCTAAGTGCCCGCTAGGTAATCTATATAGTCCAAATGACCACTAGGTAACCTAGGTAGTCCAAGGGCCCGCTAGGAAACCTACATATTCCTAGTGCCCTCTAGTTAACCTACATTCTCCACGTGCCCGATAGGGAACCTACATAGTCCAAGTGCCCGCTAGGTAACCTACATAGTCCAAGTGCCCGATAGGGAACCTACATAATCCAAGTGCCCGCTAGGGAACCTGCATAGTCCAAGTGCCCGTTAGGTAACCTAGATAGTCCAAATGCCCGCCATGAAACCCACATAGTCCAAGTGCCGTTAGGGAATTTACATAGTCCAAGTGCCCGCTAGGTAACCTAGATAGTCCAAGGGCCCGCTAGTTAACCTACATAGTCCAAGTGCCCGGTAGTTAACTTACATAGTTCAAATGTCCATAGGGAAAATACATAGTCCAAGTGCCCGCTAGGGATTCTACATAGTCCAATATCCCGCTAGATAAAGTAGATAGTCCAAGTTCCGCTAGTTAATCTACATTGTTCAAGGGTCCTTAGTGAACCTACATAGTCCAAGTACCCGCTATTTAACCTAGATCGTCCAAGTGTCCGCTAGTTAATCTACATAGTACAAGTGCCCGCTCGGGAAATTAGTTAGTCCAAGTGCCCGCTCTGGAACCTACATACTCCAAGTGCCTGCTAGGGAACCTACATAGTCCAAGGGCCCGCTAGTTAACGTAGATAGTCCAAGTGCCGCTAGTTAATCTACATAGTCCAAGGGCCCTCTAGTTAACCTACATAGTCCAAGTACCCGCTAGTTAACCTAGATCGTCCAAGTGCCCGCTAGGTAACCTACATAGTCCAAGGGCCCGCTAGTTAACCTACATCGTCCAAGGGCCCGCTAGTTAACCTAGATAGTCCAAGTGCCTGCTAGTTAACCTACATTGTCCAAGTGCCCGCTAGGTAACCTAGACAGTTCAAGTGACCACTAGGTTACCTACATAGTCCAAGTGCCCGTTCGTTAACCTACATAGTCCAAATGCCCGCTAGGTAACCAATATAGTCCAAATTCCTGCTAGGGGCCCTAATAGTCCAAATGCCCGCTAGTTAACCTAGATAGTCCAAGTGCTCGCTAGTTAACATAGATAGTCCAAGTGCCCGCTAGTTAACCTAGATAGAACAAGTGCCCGCTAGGGAACCTATCTAGTCCAAGTACCCGCTAGGAAACGTACATAGTCCATGTGCCCGCTAGGTAACCTAGATAGTCCAACAGCCCAGTAGGTAACCTACATACTCCAAGTACCCGCTAGGTAACGTAGATAGTTCAAGTGCCCGCTAGGTAACCTACAAAGTCTAAGTGCCCGCTAGGTAATCTATACAGTCCAAATGTCCACTAGGGAGCCTACATAGTCCAAATGCCCGCTAGGTAACATAGGTAGTCCACGGGCCCGCTAGGAAACCTACATAGTCCTAGTGCCCCCTAGTTAACCTACATTCTCCAAGTGCCCGATAGAGAACCTACATAGTCCAAGTGCCCGCTAGGTAACCTACATAGTCCATGTGCCAGATAGGGAACCTATATAATAAGTGCCCGCTAGGGAACCAACATAGTCCAAGTGCCCATTCGGTAACCTAGATAGTCCAAATGCCCGCCATGAAACCCACATAGTCCAAGTGCCCGCTAGGGAATTTACATAGTCCAATGGCCCGCTAGGGAACCTACATAGTCCAAGTGTCCGTTAGTTAACCTAGATAGTCCAAGTGCCCGCTTGGTAACCTAGATAGTCCAACAGCCCGCTAGGTAAGCTACATACTCCAAGAACCCGCTAGGTAACGTAGATAGTTCATGTGCCAGCTAGGTAACCTAGATAGTCCAAGTGTCCGCTAGGTAACCTACAAAGTCTAAGTGCCCGCTAGTATATCTATGTAGTCCAAATGCCCGCTAGGGAATCTACATAGTCCAAGGGCCCGCTAGTTAACATAGATAGTCCAAGTGCCGCTAGTTAATCTACATAGTCCAAGGGCCCGCTAGGTAACCTAGATAGTCCAAGGGCCCGCTAGTTAACATACATAGTCCAAGTGCCCGGTAGTTAACTTACATACTTCAAATGTCCATAGGAAACATACATAGTCCAAGTGCCCGCTAGGGAATCTACATAGTCCAATGGCCCGCTAGTTAAAGTAGATAGTCCAAGTTCCGCTAGTTATTCTACATTGTTCAAGGGTCCTTAGTTAACCTACATAGTCCAAGTACCCGCTAGTTAACCTAGATCGTCCAAGTGTCCGCTAGTTAATCTACATAGTACAAGTGCCCGCTCGGGAATCTTGTTAGTCCAAGTGCCCGCTCTGGAACCTACATAGTCCAAGTGCCTGCTAGGGAACCTACATAGTCCAAGGGCCCGCTAGGTAACGTAGATTGTCCAAGTGCCGCTAGTTAATCTACATAGTCCAAGGGCCCGCTAGTTAACCTACATAGTCCAAGTACCCGCTAGTTAACCTAGATCGTCCAAGTGCCCGCTAGGTAACCTACATAGTCCAAGGGCCCGCTAGTTAACCTACATATTCCAAGGGACCGCTAGTTAACCTACATCATCCAAGAGCCTGCTAGTTAACCTAGATAGTCCAAGTGCCCGCTAGTTAACCTACATAGTCCAAATGCCCGGTAGGTAACCAATATAGTCCAAATGCCCGCTAGAGGCCCTAATAATCCAAATGCCCGGTAGTTAACCTAGATAGTCCAAATGCTCACTAGTTAACCTAGATAGTCCAAGTGCCGGCTAGTTAACCTAGATAGACCAAGTGCCCGCTAGGGAACGTACATAGTCCAAGTGCCCGCTAGGTAACCTAGATAGTCCAAGTGCTCGCTAGTTAACCTACATAGTCCAGGTTCGCCCTAGGTAACCTAGATAGTCCAAGAACCCGCTAGGTAACGTAGATAATTCATGTGCCAGCTAGGTAACCTAGATAGTCCAAGTGTCCTCTAGGTAACTTACAAAGTCTAAGTGCCCGCTAGATTATCTATATAGTCCAAATGCCCGTTAGGGAAACTACATAGTCCAAGGGCCCGCTAGTTAACGTAGATAGTCCAAGTGCCGCTAGTTAATCTACATAGCCCAAGGGCCCGCTAGTTAACCTACATAGTCCAAGTACCCGCTAGGTAACCAAGATCGTCCAAGTGCCCGCTAGGTAACCTACATAGTCCAAGGACCCGCTAGTTAACCTACATAGTCCAAGGGCCCGCTATGTAACCTACAAAGTCTAAATGCCCGCTTGGTTATCTATATAGTCCAAATGCCCCCTAGGGAACCTACATACTCCAAGTGCCTGCTAGGAAACCTAGATAATCCAAGTGCCCGCTAGTTAACCTAAATAGTCCTAGTGCCCGCTAGTTAACCTAGATCGTCCACGTGCCCGCTAGTTAACCAACATAGTCAATGGCCCCGATCGTTAACCTACATAGTGCAAGAGCCCGCTAGTTAACCTAGATCGTGCAAGTGTCCGCTAGTTAACCTACATAGTCCAAGTGCCAGTTAGCTAACCTAGATAGTCCAAGGGCCCGCTAGTTGACCTACATAGTCCAAGTGCCCGCTGAGTAACCTAGATAATCCAAGTGCCCGCTAGGGAACCTTCATAGTCCAAGTGCCAGCTAAGTAACCTAGATAGTCCAAGTGCCCGCTAGTTAACCTAGATAGTCCTATTTCCCGTTAGTTAACCTAGAGTGTCCAAGTGCCCACTAGGGGACGTACTTAGTCCAAGTGCCCGTTAGCTAACCTAGATAGTCCAAGTGTCCTCTAGTTAATCTACATAGTCCAAGTGCCCGCTAGTTAACCTATATACCACGTGCCCGCTACGTAACCTAGATAGTCCAAAGGCACGCTAGTTAACCTACATAGTCCAAGTGCACGCTAGAAAACCTAGATAGTCCAAGTGCCTGCTAGGTAACCTACATAGTGCAAGTGTCCACTAGTTAACCTACATATTCCAAGTGCCCGCTAGTTAACATAGATAGTCCAAGTGCCCGCTAGGGAACGTACATAGTCAAAGTGCCCGCTAGGTAACCTAGATAGTGCAAGTGCCCGCTAGTTAACCTAGATAGTTCAAGTACCCGCTAGGTAACCTAGATCGTCCAATGGCCCCCTAGTTAGCCTATATAGTCCAAGTGCCCGCTAGGTAACCTAGATAGTCCAAGTGCCCGTTCGGTAACCTAGATAGTCCAAGTGCCCTTTAGGGAACCTAGATAGTCCAAGGGCCCGCTAGTAAACCTCTATAGTCCATGGGCCTGCTAGTTAACCTACATATTCCAAGTGCCCGCTAGTTAACATAGATAGTCCAAGTGCCGGCTAGGTAACCTAGATAGTACAAGTGCCCGCTAAGTAATCTAGATAGTCCAAGTGCCTGTTAGCTAACCTAGATAGTCCAAGTGGTGGCTAGGTAACCTACATAGTCCAAGTGCCCGTTCGTTAACCTACATAATCCATGGGCCCGCTAATTAACCTACATAGTTCAAGGCCCCGCTAGTTAACCTAGATCGTGCCAGTGTCCGCTAGTTAGCCTATATACCAAGTGCCCGCTACGTAACCTAGATAGTCCAAGGGCACGCTAGTTAACATACATAGTGCAAGTGCCTGCTAGGCAACCTAGATAGTCCAAGTGCCCGCTAAGGAACCTACATAGTCCAGGTGCACGCTATTAACCTATATAGTCCAAGTGCCCGCTAGTTAACCTAGATAGTCCAAGTGCCTGCTAGGTAACCTACATAGTGCAAGTGTCCGCTAGTTAACCTACATAGTCCAAGTGCCCGCTACTTAACCTAGATAGTTCAAGTACCCGCTAGGTAACCTAGATAGTCCAAGGGCCCCCTAGTTAGCCTACATAGTCCAAGTGCCCGCTAGGTAACCTAGATAGTCCAAGTGCCTTTTCGGTAACCTAGATAGACCAAGTGCCCTTTAGGGAACCTAGATAGCGAAGGGCCTGCAAGTAAACCTACATAGTCCAAGGACCCGCTAGTTAACCTACATATTCCAAGTGCCCGCTAGTTAACCTACATAATCTAAGTGCCCGTTAGCTAACCTAGATAGTCCAAGGGCCCGCTAGTTGACCTACATAGTCCAAGTGCCAGCTAGGTATCCTAGATAGTACAAGTGCCCGCTAGGTAACCTAAATAGTCCAAGTGCCCGTTAGTTAACCTAGATAGTCCAAGTGCCCACTAGGGGACGTACTTAGTCCATGTGCCCATTAGCTAACCTAGATAGTCCAAGTGCCCGCTAGTTAACATTGATCATCCAAGTGCCCGCTAGTTAATCTAGATAGTCCAAGTGCCCTCTAGTTAACCTAGATCGTCCAAGTGCCCGCAAGTTAACCAACATAGTCCAAAGGCCCGCTAGTTAACCTACATAGTCCAAGGTCCGCTAGTTAACCTAGATAGTCCAAGTGCTCGCTAGTTAACCTACATAGTAAAAGGGCCCACTAGTTGACCTAGATAGTCCAAGTGCCCGCTATCTGACCTAGATTGTCCAAGTGCCCGCTAGGTAACCTAAGTAGTCCAAATATCCGATAGGGATCCTACATAGTCCAAGTGCCCGCTAGGTAACCTACATTGTCCAAGTGCCCGTTCCTTAACCTAGATAGTCCAAGTGCCCCCTGGGTAACCTAGACTGTCCAAGTGGCCACTAGGTTACCTACATAGTCCAAGTGCCCGTTCGTTAACCTAGATAGTCCAAGTGCCCGCTAGGAAACCTACATAGTCCAAGGGCCCGCTAGGCAACCTAGATAGCCCAAGTGTCCGCTAGATAACCTAGAGTCCAAGTGTTCGCTAGTTAACCTACATAGTCCAAGTGCCCGCTATGTAACCTAGATAGTCAAAGTGCCCGTTAGGTAACCTAGATAGTCCAAGTGCCCGCTAGGTAACTTACATTGTCCAAGTTCCCGCTAGGTAACCTAGATACTCAAAGTGCCCGTTACCTAACCTAGATAGTCCAAGTGCCCGCTAGGCAACCTACATAGTCCAAGAGCCCGTTCGTTAACCTAGAAGTCCAAGTGCCCGCTAGGTAACCTAGACAGTCCAAGTGCCCGCTAGGTTACCTGCATATTCCAAGTGCCCATTCGTTAACCTAGATAGTCCAAGTGCCCACTAGGTAACCTACATAGTCCAAGTGCCCGCTAGGTAACCTATATAGTCTAATTGCCCGCTAGGTAACCTAGATAGTCCAAGGGCCCGCTAGTTAACCTACCTAGTCCAAGGGCTCACTTGTTCACTTTGATAGTCCAAGTGCCCGATAGTTAACCTAGATCTTCCAAGTGCCCGCTAGTTAACCTAGATTGTCCAAGTGCCCGCTCGATAACCTACATAGTCCAAGGGCACGCTAGTTAACCTATATCGTCCAAGTGCCCGCTAAGGAACCTACATAGTCCAAGTGTCCGCTAGGTAACCTAGATACTGCAAGTGCCCGCTAGTTAACCTAGATAGTTCAAGTACCCGCTAGGTAACCTAGATCGTCCAAGGACCACCTAGTTAGCCTACATAGTCCAAGTGCCCGCTAGGCAACCTAGATAGTCCAAGTGCCCGTTCGTTAACCTAGATAGTCCAAGTGCCCTTTAGGGAACCTAGAAAGTCCAAGGGCCCGCTAGTAAACATACAAAGTCCATGGGCCCGCTAGTTAACCTTCATAGTGCAAGTGTCCGCTACTTTACCTACATATTCCAAGTGCCCGATAGTTAACCTACATAATCTAAGTGCCCGTTGGCTAACCTAGATAGTCCAAGGGCCCGCTAGTTGACCTACATAGTCCAAGTGCCCGCAGGTTAACCTAGATAGTCCAAGTGCCTGCTAGGTAACCTACATAGTGCAAGTGTCCACTAGTTAACCTATATATTCCAAGTGCCCGCTAGTTAACATAGATAGTCCAAGTGCCCGCTAGGGAACCTATCTAGTCCAAGTACCCGCTAGGAAACGTACATAGTCCAAGTGCCCGCTAGGTAACATAGATAGTCCAAGTGCCCGCTAGGGAACGTACATAGTCCAAGTGCCCGCTAGGTAACCTAGATAGTCCAAGTGCTCGCTAGTTAACCTACATAGTCCAGGTTCCCCCTAGGTAACCTAGATAGTCCAAGAACCCGCTAGGTAACGTAGATAATTCATGTGCCAGCTAGGTAACCTAGATAGTCCAAGTGTCCTCTAGGTAACTTACAAAGTCTAAGTGCCCGCTAGATTATCTATATAGTCCAAATGCCCGTTAGGGAAACTACATAGTCCAAGGGCCCGCTAGTTAACGTAGATAGTCCAAGTGCCGCTAGTTAATCTACATAGCCCAAGGGCCCGCTAGTTAACCTACATAGTCCAAGTACCCGCTAGGTAACCAAGATCGTCCAAGTGCCCGCTAGGTAACCTACATAGTCCAAGGACCCGCTAGTTAACCTACATAGTCCAAGGGCCCGCTACGTAACCTACAAAGTCTAAATGCCCGCTTGGTTATCTATATAGTCCAAATGCCCCCTAGGGAACCTACATACTCCAAGTGCCTGCTAGGTAACCTAGATAATCCAAGTGCCCGCTAGTTAACCTAAATAGTCCTAGTGCCCGCTAGTTAACCTAGATCGTCCACGTGCCCGCTAGTTAACCAACATAGTCAATGGCCCCGATCGTTAACCTACATAGTGCAAGAGCCCGCTAGTTAACCTAGATCGTGCAAGTGTCCGCTAGTTAACCTACATAGTCCAAGTGCCAGTTAGCTAACCTAGATAGTCCAAGGGCCCGCTAGTTGACCTACATAGTCCAAGTGCCCGCTGAGTAACCTAGATAATCCAAGTGCCCGCTAGGGAACCTTCATAGTCCAAGTGCCAGCTAGGTAACCTAGATAGTCCAAGTGCCCGCTAGTTAACCTAGATAGTCCTATTTCCCGTTAGTTAACCTAGAGTGTCCAAGTGCCCACTAGGGGACGTACTTAGTCCAAGTGCCCGTTAGCTAACCTAGATAGTCCAAGTGTCCTCTAGTTAATCTACATAGTCCAAGTGCCCGCTAGTTAACCTATATACCACGTGCCCGCTACGTAACCTAGATAGTCCAAAGGCACGCTAGTTAACCTACATAGTCCAAGTGCACGCTAGGCAACCTAGATAGACCAAGTGCCTGCTAGGTAACCTACATAGTGCAAGTGTCCACTAGTTAACCTACATATTCCAAGTGCCCGCTAGTTAACATAGATAGTCCAAGTGCCCGCTAGGGAACGTACATAGTCAAAGTGCCCGCTAGGTAACCTAGATAGTTCAAGTACCCGCTAGGTAACCTAGATCGTCCAATGGCCCCCTAGTTAGCCTACATAGTCCAAGTGCCCGCTAGGTAACCTAGATAGTCCAAGTGCCCGTTCGGTAACCTAGATAGTCCAAGTGCCCTTTAGGGAACCTAGATAGTCCAAGGGCCCGCTAGTAAACCTCTATAGTCCATGGGCCCGCTAGTTAACCTACATATTCCAAGTGCCCGCTAGTTAACATAGATAGTCCAAGTGCCGGCTAGGTAACCTAGATAGTACAAGTGCCCGCTAAGTAATCTAGATAGTCCAAGTGCCTGTTAGCTAACCTAGATAGTCCAAGTGGTGGCTAGGTAACCTACATAGTCCAAGTGCCCGTTCGTTAACCTACATAATCCATGGGCCCGCTAATTAACCTACACAGTTCAAGGCCCCGCTAGTTAACCTAGATCGTGCAAGTGTCCGCTAGTTAGCCTATATACCAAGGGCCCGCTACGTAACCTAGATAGTCCAAGGGCACGCTAGTTAACATACATAGTGCAAGTGCCTGCTAGGCAACCTAGATAGTCCAAGTGCCCGCTAAGGAACCTACATAGTCCAGGTGCACGCTATTAACCTATATAGTCCAAGTGCCCGCTAGTTAACCTAGATAGTCCAAGTGCCTGCTAGGTAACCTACATAGTGCAAGTGTCCGCTAGTTAACCTACATAGTCCAAGTGCCCGCTACTTAACCTAGATAGTTCAAGTACCCGCTAGGTAACCTAGATAGTCCAAGGGCCCCCTTGTTAGCCTACATAGTCCAAGTGCCCGCTAGGTAACCTAGATAGTCCAAGTGCCTTTTCGGTAACCTAGATAGACCAAGTGCCCTTTAGGGAACCTAGATAGCGAAGGGCCTGCAAGTAAACCTACATAGTCCAAGGACCCGCTAGTTAACCTACATATTCCAAGTGCCCGCTAGTTAACCTACATAATCTAAGTGCCCTTTAGCTAACCTAGATAGTCCAAGGGCCCGCTAGTTGACCTACATAGTCCAAGTGCCAGCTAGGTATCCTAGATAGTACAAGTGCCCGCTAGGTAACCTAGATAGTCCAAGTGCCCGTTAGTTAACCTAGATAGTCCAAGTGCCCACTAGGGGACGTACTTAGTCCATGTGCCCATTAGCTAACCTAGATAGTCCAAGTGCCCGCTAGTTAACATTGATCATCCAAGTGCCCGCTAGTTAATCTAGATAATCCAAGTGCCATCTAGTTAACCTAGATCGTCCAAGTGCCCGCAAGTTAACCAACATAGTCCAAAGGCCCACTAGTTAACCTACATAGTCCAAGGTCCGCTAGATAACCTAGATAGTCCAAGTGCTCGCTAGTTAACCTACATAGTAAAAGGGCCCACTAGTTGACCTAGATAGTCCAAGTGCCCGCTATCTGACCTAGATTGTCCAAGTGCCCGCTAGGTAACCTAAGTAGTCCAAATATCCGATAGGGATCCTACATAGTCCAAGTGCCCGCTAGGTAACCTACATTGTCCAAGTGCCCGTTCCTTAACCTAGATAGTCCAAGTGCCCCCTGGGTAACCTAGACTGTCCAAGTGGCCGCTAGGTTACCTACATAGTCCAAGTGCCCGTTCGTTAACCTAGATAGTCCAAGTGCCCGCTAGGAAACCTACATAGTCCAAGGGCCCGCTAGGCAACCTAGATAGCCCAAGTGTCCGCTAGATAACCTAGAGTCCAAGTGTTCGCTAGTTAACCTACATAGTCCAAGTGCCCGCTATGTAACCTAGATAGTCAAAGTGCCCGTTAGGTAACCTAGATAGTCCAAGTGCCCGCTAGGTAACTTACATTGTCCAAGTTCCCGCTAGGTAACCTAGATACTCAAAGTGCCCGTTACCTAACGTAGATAGTCCAAGTGCCCGCTAGGCAACCTACATAGTCCAAGAGCCCTTTCGTTAACCTAGAAGTCCAAGTGCCCGCTAGGTAACCTAGACAGTCCAAGTGCCCGCTAGGTTACCTGCATATTCCAAGTGCCCATTCGTTAACCTAGATAGTCCAAGTGCCCACTAGGTAACCTACATAGTCCAAGTGCCCGCTAGGTAACCTATATAGTCTAATTGCCCGCTAGGTAACCTAGATAGTCCAAGGGCCCGCTAGTTAACCTACCTAGTCCAAGGGCTCACTTGTTCACTTTGATAGTCCAAGTGCCCGATAGTTAACCTAGATCTTCCAAGTGCCCGCTAGTTAACCTAGATTGTCCAAGTGCCCGCTCGATAACCTACATAGTCCAAGGGCACGCTAGTTAACCTATATCGCCCAAGTGCCCGCTAAGGAACCTACATAGTCCAAGTGTCCGCTAGGTAACCTAGATACTGCAAGTGCCCGCTAGTTAACCTAGATAGTTCAAGTACCCGCTAGGTAACCTAGATCGTCCAAGGACCACCTAGTTAGCCTACATAGTCCAAGTGCCCGCTAGGCAACCTAGATAGTCCAAGTGCCCGTTCGTTAACCTAGATAGTCCAAGTGCCCTTTAGGAAACCTAGAAAGTCCAAGGGCCCGCTAGTAAACATACAAAGTCCATGGGCCCGCTAGTTAACCTTCATAGTGCAAGTGTCCGCTACTTTACCTACATATTCCAAGTGCCCGATAGTTAACCTACATAATCTAAGTGCCCGTTGGCTAACCTAGATAGTCCAAGGGCCCGCTAGTTGACCTACATAGTCCAAGTGCCCGCAGGTTAACCTAGATAGTCCAAGTGCCTGCTAGGTAACCTACATAGTGCAAGTGTCCACTAGTTAACCTATATATTCCAAGTGCCCGCTAGTTAACATAGATAGTCCAAGTGCCCGCTAGGGAACGTACATAGTCCAAGTGACCGCTAGGTAACCTAGATAGTTCAAGTACCCGCTAGGTAACCCAGATCATCAAAGGGCCCCCTAGTTAGCCTACATAGTCCAAGTGCCCGCTAGGTAACCTAGATAGTCCAAGTGCCCTTTAGGGAACCTAGATAGTCCAAGGGCCCGCTAGTAAACCTACATAGTCCATGGGCCCGCTAGTTAACCTACATATTCCATGTTCCCGCTAGTTAACCTACATAATCTAAGTGCCTGTTGGCTAACCTAGATAGTCCAAGGGCCTGCTAGTTGACCTACATAGTCAAAGTGCCACCTAGGTAACCTACGTAGTACAAGTGCCCGCTAGGGAACCTAGATAGTCCAAGTGCCTGTTAGCTAAACTAGATAGTCCAAGTGGCAGCTAGGTAACCTACATAGTCCAAGTGCCCGTTCGTTAACCTAGATAATCCAAGTGCCCGTTCGTTAACCGAGATAATCCAAGTGCCCACTAGGTAACCTAGACAGTCCAAGTGCCCGCTAGTTAACCTACAAAGTCCAAGTGCCCTATAGCGAACCTACATAATCCAAGTGCCCGCTAGGCAACCTGCATAGTCCAAGTGCCCGTTAGTTAACCTAGATAGTCAAAGTGCCTGCTAGGTAACCTAGATAGTCCAAGTGCCCGCTAGGTAACCTAAATAGTCCAAATGCCTGCTAGGGAAACTACATAGTCCTAGTGCCCGCTAGTTAACCTAGATAGTCCAAGTGCCTGCTAGTAAACCTATATAATCCATGGGCCCGCTAGTGAACCTACATAGTGCAAGGGCCCGCTAGTTAACCTAGATTGTGCAAGTGTCCGCTAGTTAGCCTATATAGTCCAAGTGCCCGCTCTTTAACCTATATACCAAGTGCCCGCTACGTAACCTAGATAGTCCAAGGGCACGCTAGTTAACCTACATAGTGCAAGTGCCCGCTAGGCAACATAGATAGTCCAAGTGCCCGCTAAGGAACCTACATAATCCAAGTGCACGCTAGTTAACCTATATAGTCCAAGTGCCCGCTAGTTAACCTAGATAGTCCAAGTGCCTGCTAGGTAACCTACATAGTGCAAGTGTCCGCTAGTTAACCTACATAGTCCAAGTGCCCGCTACTTAACCTAGATACTTCAAGTACCCACTAGGTAACCTAGATAGTCCAAGGGCCCCCTAGTTAGCCTACATAGTCCAAGTGCCCGCTAGGTAACCTAGATAGTCCAAGTGCCTTTTCGGTAACCTAGATAGTCCAAGTGCCCTTTAGGGAACCTAGATAGTCGAAGGGCCCGCAAGTAAACCTACATATTCCAAGGGCCCGCTAGTTAACCTACATATTCCAAGTGCCCGCTAGTTAACCTACATAATCTAAGTGCCCGTTAGCTAACCTAGATAGTCCAAGGGCCCGCTAGTTGACCTACATAGTCCAAGTGCCAGCTAGGTATCCTAGATAGTACAAGTGCCCGCTAGGTAACCTAGATAGTCCAAGTGCCCGTTAGTTAACCTAGATAGTCCAAGTGCCCACTTGGGGACGTACTTAGTCCATGAGCCCATTAGCTAACCTAGATAGTCCAAGTGCCCTCTAGTTAACATTGATCATCCAAGTGCCCGCTAGTTAACCTAGATAGTCCAAGTGCCCTCTAGTTAACCTAGATCGTCCAAGTGCCCGCAAGTTAACCTACATAGTCCAAAGGCCCGCTAGTTAACCTACATAGTCCAAGGTCCGCTAGTTAACCTAGATAGTCCAAGTGCTGGCTAGTTAGCCTACATAGTACAAGGGCCCACTAGTTGACCTAGATAATCCAAGTGCCCGCTATCTAACCTAGATAGTCCAAGTGCCCGCTAGGTAACCTACATAGTCCAAATATCCGATAGGGATCCTACATAGTCCAAGTGCCCGCTAGGTAACCTACATTGTCCAAGTGCCCGTTCTTTAACCTAGATAGTCCAAGTGCCCCCTGGGTAACCTAGACTGTCCAAGTGCCCACTAGGTTACTTACATAGTCCAAGTGCCCGTTCGTTAACCTAGATAGTCCAAGTGCCCGCTAGGTAACCTACATAGTCCAAGGGCCCGTTAGGTAACCTAGATAGTCCAAGTGTCCGCTAGATAACCTAGAGTCCAAGTGCTCGCTAGTTAACCTACATAGTCCAAGTGCCGCTATGTAACCTAGATAGTCAAGGTGCCCGTTAGGTAACCTAGATAGTCCAAGTGCCCGCTAGGTAACTTACATTGTCCTAGTTCACCCTAGGTAACCTAGATAATCCAAGTGCCCGTTACCTAACCTAGATATTCCAAGTGCCCGCTAGGCAACCTACATTTTCCAAGTGCCCATTCGTTAACCTAGAAGTCCAAGTGCCCACTAGGTAACCTATATAGTCCAAGGGCCCGCTAAGGTACCTAGAATGGCCACGTGCCCGCTAGTTAACCTACATAGTCCAAGTGCCCGCTAGTTAACCTACATACCAAGTGCCCGCTACGTAACCTAGATAATCCAAGGGCCCACTAGTTAACCTAGATAGTCCAAGTGCCTGCTAGTAAACCTAAATAAGCAATGGGCCCGCTAGTTAACCTATATAGTGCAAGGGCCCGCTAGTTAACCTAGATCGTGCAAGTGTCCGCTAGTTAGCCTATATAGTCCAAGTGCCCGCTCTTTAACCTATATACCAAGCGCCCGCTACGTAACCTAGATATTCCAAGTGCCCGCTAGGTAACCTAGATAGTCCAAGTGCCCGCTAGTTAACCTACATAGTCCAAGTGCCCGCTAGTTAACCTATATACCAAGTGCCCGCTACGTAACCTAGATAGTCCAAGGGCCCACTAGTTAACCTACCTAGTCCAAGGGCTCACTTGTTCATTTTGATAGTCCAAGTGCCCGCTAGTTAACCTAGATCTTCCAAGTGCCCGTTAGTTACCTGATTGTCCAAGTGCCCGCTAGTTAACCTACATAGTCCAAGGGCCCACTAATTAACCTAGATCGTCCAAGGGCCCCCTAGTTAGCCTACATAGTCCAAGTGCCCACTAGGTAACCTAGATATTCCAAGTGCCTGTTCGGTAACCTAGATAGTACAAGTGCCCTTTAGGGAACCTAGATAGTCCAAGGGCCCGCTAGTAAACCTACATAGTCCATGGGCCCGCTAGTTAACCTACATAGTGCAAGGGCCCGCTAGTTAACCTAGATTGTGCAAGTGTCCGCTAGTTAGCCTATATAGTCCAAGTACCCGCTCTTTAACCTATATACCAAGTGCCCGCTAAGTAACCTAGATAGTCCAAGGGCACGCTAGTTAACCTACATAGTGCAAGTGCCCGCTAGGCAACATAGATAGTCCAAGTGCCCGCTAAGGAACCTACATAATCCAAGTGCACGCTAGTTAACCTATATAGTCCAAGTGCCCGCTAGTTAACCTAGATAGTCCAAGTGCCTGCTAGGTAACCTACATAGTGCAAGTGTCCGCTAGTTAACCTACATAGTCCAAGTGCCCGCTAGTTAACCTAGATAGTTCAAGTACCCACTAGGTAACCTAGATAGTCCAAGGGCCCCCTAGTTAGCCTACATAGTCCAAGTGCCCGCTAGGTAACCTAGATAGTCCAAGTGCCTTTTCGGTAACCTAGATAGTCCAAGTGCCCTTTAGGGAACCTAGATAGTCGAAGGGCCCGCAAGTAAACCTACATATTCCAAGGGCCCGCTAGTTAACCTACATATTCCAAGTGCCCGCTAGTTAACCTACATAATCTAAGTGCCCGTTAGCTAACCTAGATAGTCCAAGGGCCCGCTAGTTGACCTACATAGTCCAAGTGCCAGCTAGGTATCCTAGATAGTACAAGTGCCCGCTAGGTTACCTAGATAGTCCAAGTGCCCGTTAGTTAACCTAGATAGTCCAAGTGCCCACTAGGGGACGTACTTAGTCCATGTGCCCATTAGCTAACCTAGATAGTCCAAGTGCCCTCTAGTTAACATTGATCATCCAAGTGCCCGCTAGTTAACCTAGATAGTCCACGTGCCCTCTAGTTAACCTAGATCGTCCAAGTGCCCGCAAGTTAACATACATAGTCCAAAGGCCCGCTAGTTAACCTACATAGTCCAAGGTCCGCTAGTTAACCTAGATAGTCCAAGTGCTGGCTAGTTAGCCTACATAGTACAAGGGCCCACTAGTTGACCTAGATAATCCAATTGCCTGCTATCTAACCTAGATAGTCCAAGTGCCCGCTAGGTAACCTACATAGTCCAAATATGCGATAGGGATCCTACATAGTCCAAGTGCCCGCTAGGTAACCTACATTGTCCAAGTGCCCGTTCTTTAACCTAGATAGTCCAAGTGCCCCCTGGGTAACCTAGACTGTCCAAGTGCCCACTAGGTTACTTACATAGTCCAAGTGCCCGTTCGTTAACCTAGATAGTCCAAGTGCCCGCTAGGTAACCTACATAGTCCAAGGGCCCGTTAGGTAACCTAGATAGTCCAAGTGTCCGCTAGATAACCTAGAGTCCAAGTGCTCGCTAGTTAACCTACATAGTCCAAGTGCCGCTATGTAACCTAGATAGTCAAGGTGCCCGTTAGGTAACCTAGATAGTCCAAGTGCCCGCTAGGTAACTTACATTGTCCAAGTTCCCCCTAGGTAACCTAGATAGTCCAAGTGCCCGTTACCTAACCTAGATATTCCAAGTGCCCGTTAGCTAACCTACATTTTCCAAGTGCCCATTCGTTAACCTAGAAGTCCAAGTGCCCACTAGGTAACCTATATAGTCCAAGGGCCCGCTAAGGTACCTAGACAGGCCACGTGCCCGCTAGTTAACCTACATAGTCCAAGTGCCCGCTAGTTAACCTACATACCAAGTGCCCGCTACGTAACCTAGATAATCCAAGGGCCCACTAGTTAACCTTGATAGTCCAAGTGCCTGCTAGTAAACCAAAATAAGCCATGGGCCCGCTAGTTAACCTACATAGTGCAAGGGCCCGCTAGTTAACCTAGATCGTGCAAGTGTCCGCTAGTTAGCCTATATAGTCCAAGTGCCCGCTCTTTAACCTATATACCAAGCGCCCGCTACGTAACCTAGATATTCCAAGTGCCCGCTAGGTAACCTAGATAGTCCAAGTGCCCGCTAGTTAACCTACATAGTCCAAGTGCCCGCTAGTTAACCTATATACCAAGTGCCCGCTACGTAACCTAGATAGTCCAAGGGCCCACTAGTTAACCTACCTAGTCCAAGGGCTCACTTGTTCATTTTGATAGTCCAAGTGCCCGCTAGTTAACCTAGATCTTCCAAGTGCCCGCTAGTTACCTGATTGTCCAAGTGCCCGCTAGTTAACCTACATAGTCCAAGGGCCCACTAATTAACCTAGATCGTCCAAGGGCCCCCTAGTTAGCCTACATAGTCAAAGTGCCCACTAGGTAACCTAGATAGTCCAAGTGCCTGTTCGGTAACCTAGATAGTACAAGTGCCCTTTAGGGAACCTTGATAGTCCAAGGGCCCGCTAGTAAACCTACATAGTCCATGGGCCCGCTAGTTAACCTTCATAGTGCAAGTGTCCGCTACTTAACCTACATATTCCAAGTACCCGCTAGTTAACCTACATAATCTAAGTGCCCGTTGGCTAACCTAGATAGTCCAAGTGCCTGCTAGGTAACCTACATAGTGCAAGTGTCCGCTAGTTAACCTACATATTCCAAGTGCCCGCTAGTTAACATAGATAGTCCAAGTGCCCGCTAGGGAACGTACATAGTCCAAATGCCCGCTAGGTAACCTAGATAGTTCAAGTACCCGCTAGGTAACCTAGATCATCAAAGGGGCCCCTAGTTAGCCTACATAGTCCAAGTGCCCACTAGGTAACCTAGATAGTTCAAGTGCCCTTTAGGGAACCTAGATAGTCCAAGTGCCCTTTAGGGAACCTAGATAGTCCAAGGGCCCGCTAGTAAACCTACATAGTCCATGGGCCCGCTAGTTAACCTACATATTCCAAGTTCCCGCTAGTTAACCTACATAATCTAAGTGCCCGTTGGCTAACCTAGATAGTCCAAGGGCCCGCTAGTTGACCTACATAGTCAAAGTGCCACCTAGGTAACCTACGTAGTACAAGTGCCCGCTAGGGAACCTAGATAGTCCAAGTGCCTGTTAGCTAACCTAGATAGTCCAAGTGGCGGCCAGGTAACCTACATAGTCCAAGTGCCCGTTCGTTAACCTAGATAATCCAAGTGCCCGTTCGTTAACCGAGATAATCCAAGTGCCCACTAGGTAACCTAGACAGTCCAAGTGCCCGCTAGTTATCCTACAAAGTCCAAGTGCCCTATAGGGAACCTACATAATCCAAGTGCCCGCTAGGCAACCTATATAGTCCAAGTGCCCGTTAGTTAACCTAGATAGTCAAAGTGCCTGCTAGGTAACCTAGATAGTCCAAGTGCCCGCTAGGTAACCTACATAGTCCAAGTGCCCGCTAGGTAACCTAAATAGTCCAAATGCCCGCTAGGGAAACTACATAGTCCAAGTGCCCGCTAGTTAACCTAGATAGTTAAAGTGTCTGCTAGAAAACCTACATAATCCATAGGCCCGCTAGTTAGCCTACATAGTGCAAGGGCCCGCTAGTTAACCTACATCGTCCAAGGGCCCGCTAGTTAACCTAGATAGTCCAAGTGCCCGCTAGTTAACCTACATAGTCTAAGTGCCCGCTAGGTAACCTAGACAGTTCAAGTGACCACTAGGTTACCTACATAGTCCATGTGCCCGTTCGTTAACCTACATAGTCCAAGTGCCCGTTGGTAACCAATATAGTCCAAATGCCCGCTAGGGTCCCTAATATTCCAAATGCCCGCTAGTTAACCTAGATGGTCCGAGTGCTCGCTAGTTAACCTAGATAGTCCAAGTGCCTGCTAGTTAACATACATAGACCAAGTGCCCGCTAGGGAACCTATCTAGTCCAAGTACCCGCTAGGAAACGTACATAGTCCAAGTGCCCGCTAGGTAACGTACATAGTCCAAGTGCCCGCTAGGTAACGTAGATAGTCCGAGTGCCCGCTAGGGAACGTAGATAGTCCAAGTGCCCGCTAGGTAACCTAGATAATCCAAGTGCCCGCTAGTTAACCTACATAGTCCAAGTGCCTGCTAGGTAACCTAGATAGTCCAAGTGCCCACTAGTTAACCTACATAGTCCAGGTTCCCCCTAGGTAACCTAGATAGTCCAAGGGCCCGCTAGGTAACCTAAATAGTCCAAATGCATGTTAGGGAACCTATATAGTCCAAGTGCCCGCTAGGTAACCTACATAGTCCAAGTGCCCGCTAGGTAACGTAGATAGTCCGAGTGCCCGCTAGGGAACGTTGATAGTTCAAGTGCCCGCTAGGTAACCTAGATAATCCAAGTGCCCGCTAGTTAACCTACATAGTCCAAGTGCCTGCTAGGTAACCTAGATAGTCCAAGTGCCCACTAGTTAACCTACATAGTCCAGGTTCCCCCTAGGTAACCTAGATAGTCCAAGGGCCCGCTAGGTAACCTAAATAGTCCAAATGCATGATAGGGAACCTATGTAGTCCAAGTGCCCGCTAGGTAACGTACATAGTCCAAGTGCCCGCTAGGTAACGTAGATAGTCCGAGTGCCCGCTAGGGAACGTAGATAGTCCAAGTGCCCGCTAGGTAACCTAGATAATCCAAGTGCCCGCTAGTTAACCTACATAGTCCAAGTGCCTGCTAGGTAACCTAGATAGTCCAAGTGCCCACTAGTTAACCTACATAGTCCAGGTTCCCCCTAGGTAACCTAGATAGTCCAAGGGCCCGCTAGGTAACCTACATAGTCCAAATGCCTGATAGGTAACCTACATAGTCCAAGTGTCCGCTAGGTAACCTACATAGTCCAAATGCCCACTAGTTAACCTACATAATCCAAGTGCCCGATAGGGAACCAACATAATCCAAGTGCCCGCTCGGGAACCTACATAGTTCACGTGCCCGTTAGGTAACCTAGATAGTCCAAATGCCCGCTAGGGTACCCACATAGTCCAAGTGCTCGCTAGGGAACCTACATAGTCCAAGGGCCCGCTAGGGAACCTACATAGTCCAAGCTCCCGTTAGTTAACCTAGATAGTCCCAGTGCCCCCTTGGTAACTTAGATAATCCAACAGCCCTCTAGGTAACCTACATACTCCATAAAACCGCTATAACGTAGATAGTTCAAGTGACAGCTAGGTAACCTAGATAGTTCTTGTGCCGCTAGGTATCCTACAAAGTCTAAGTGCCTGCTAGGTTATCTATATAGTCCAAATGCCCGCTAGGGAATCTACATAGTCCAAGTGCCGCTAGTTTATCTACATAGTCCAAGGGGCCGCTAGTTAACCTACATAGTCCAAGTACCCGCTAAAAACCTAGATTGTCCAAGTGCACGCTAGTTAACCTAGATAGTCCAAGTGCCCTCTAGTTAACCTAGATCGTCCAAGTGCCCGCTAAGAAACCTAGCTAGTCCAAGTGCCCGTTACCTAACCTAGATAGTCCAATTGCCCGCTATGAAACATACATAGTCCAAGTGCCCGTTCGTTAACCTAGAAGTCCAAGGGCCCGCTAGGTAACCTAGACTCTCCAAGTGCCCGCTAGGTTACCTACATAGTCCAAATGCCTGTTCGGTAACGTAGATTGTGCAAGTGCCCGGTAGTTAACCTACATAGTCCAAGTGCCCGCTAGGTAACCTAGATAGTCCAAGGGCCCGCTAGTTAACCTACATAGTCCAAGTGCCCGGTAGTTAACTTACATAGTTCAAGTGTCCGTAGGGAACATACAGAGTCCAAGTGCCCGCTAGGGAACCTACATATTCCAAGTGCCCGCTAGGCAATCTACATATTCCAAGGGCCCGCTAGTTAATGTAGATAGTCCAAGTGCCGCTAGTTAATCTACATAGTTCAAGGGCCCGCTAGTTAACCTACATAATCCAAGTACCTGCTAGTTCACCTAGATCGTCCAAGTGTCCGCTAATTAACCTACATAGTACAAGTGCCCGCTAGGGAACCTAGATAGTCCAAGTGCCCGCTCTGGAACCTACTTAGTCCAAGTGACTGCTAAGGAACCTACATAGTCCAACTGCCCGCTCTGGAACATACATAGTCCAAGTGCTCGCTATGGAATCTACATAGTGCAATGGCCCGCTAGTTGACCTACATAGTCCAAGAACCTGCTAGTTAACCTAGATCATCCAAGTACCCACTAGGTAACCTACATAGTCCAAGGGCCCGCTAGTTAACCTACATCGTCCAAGGGCCCGCTAGTTAACCTACATAGTCCAAGGGCCCGCTAGTTAACCTACATCGTCCAAGGGCCCGCTACGTAACCTAGATAGTCCAAGTGCCCGCTAGTTAACCTACATAGTCCAAGTGCCCGCGAGGTAACCTAGACAGTTCAAGTGACCACTAGGTTACCGACATAGTCCAAGTGCCCGTTCGTTAACCTACATAGTCCAAGTGCCCGCTAGGTAATCAATATAGTCCAAATGCCCGCTAGGGGCCCTAATATTCCAAATGCCCGCTAGTTAACCTAGATAGTGCAAGTGCTCGCTAGTTAACCTAGATAGTGCAAGTGCCCGCTAGTTAACCTAGATAGACCAAGTGCCCGCTAGGGAACGTACATAGGTTAAGTGCCCACGAGGTAATGTACATAGTCTAAGTGCCCGCTAGGTAACATAGATAGACCAAAGGCCTGCTAGGGAACGTACATAGTCCAAGTGCCTGCTAGGTAACGTACATAGTCTAAGTGCCCGCTAGGTAACGTAGATATTCCAAGGGCCAGTTTGGGAACGTACATAGTCCAAGTGCCTGCTAGGTAACCTAGATAGTCCAAGTGCCCACTAGTTAACCTACATTGTCCAGGTTCCCCCTAGGTAACCTAGATAGTCCAAGTGTCCGCTAGATAACCTAGAGTCCAAGCGCTCGCTAGCTAACCTACATAGTCCAAGTGCCCGCTATGTAACCTGGATAGTCAAAGAGCCCGTTAGGTAACCTAGATAGTCCAAGTGCCTGCTAGGTAACTTATATTGTCCAAGTTCCTGCTAGGTAACCTAGATACTCAAAGTGCCCGTTACCTAACCTAGATAGTCCAAGTGCCCGCCAAGCAACCTACATAGTCTAAGTACCCGTTCGTTAACCAAGAAGTCCAAGTGCCCACTAGGTAACCTACATAGTCCAAGTGCCCCCTAGGTAACCTATATAATCCAAGTGCCCGCTAGGTAACCTAGATAGTCCAAGGGCCCGCTAGTTAACCTACATAGTCCAAGGGTTACTTGTTAACTTTGATAGTCCAAGTGCCCGCTAGTTAACCTAGATCGTCCAAGTACCCGCTAGTTAACCTAGATTGTCCATGTGCCTGCTAGTTAACCTACATAGTCCAACGGCCCACTAGTTAACCTAGATAGTCCATGTACCCGCTAGGTAACCTAGATAGTCCAACAGCCCGGTAGGTAACCTACATACTCCAATTACCCGCTAGGTTACGTAGATAGTTCAAGTGCCTGTTAGGTAACCTAGATAGTCCAAGTGCCCGCTAGGTAACCTACAAAGTCTAAGTGCCCGCTAAGTAATCTATATAGTCCAAATAACCGCTAGGGAGCCTACATCGTCCAAATGGCCGCTAGGTAACCTAGATAGTCTAAGGGCCCGCTAGGTAACCTACATAGTCCTAGTGCCCCCTAGTTAACCTACATTTTCCAAGTGCCCCATAGGGAACCTACATAGTCCAAGTGCCCGCTAGGTAACCTACATAGTCCAAATGCCCTCTAGTTAACCTACATAGTCCAAGTGCCTGATAGGGAACCTACATAATCCAAGTGCCCGCTAGTTGACCTACATAGTCCAAGTGCCCGCTAGGTAACCTAGATAATCCTAGTGCCCGCTAGGGAACCTTCACAGTCCTAGTGCCAGACAGGTAACCTAGATAGTCCAAGTGCCCACTAGTTAACCTAGATAGTCCTAGTGCCCAGTAGGGGACGTACTTAGTCCAAGTGCCTGTTAGCTAACCTAGATAGTCCAAGTGCCCGCTAGTTAGCATTGATCATCCAAGTGCCCACTAGTTAACCTAGATAGTCCAAGTGCACGCTAGTTAACCTACATAATCCAAGGGCCCGCTAGTTAACCTACGTAGTCCAAGGTCCGCTAGTTAACCTAGATAGTCCAAGTGCTCGCTAGTTAACCTACATAGTACAAGGGCCCGCTAGTTGACCTAGATAGTCCAAGTGCCGGCTAGTTAACCTAAATTGTCCAAGTGCCTGCTAGGTAACCTACATAGTCCAAGTGCCCGTTCGTTAACCTAGATAGTCCAAGTGCCCGCTTGGTAACCTAGACTGTCCAAGTGCCTGCTAGGTTACCTACATACTCCAAGTGCCCGTTCGTTAACCTAGATAGTCCAAGTGCCCGCTAGGAAACCTACATAGTCCAAGGGCCCGCTAGGTAACCTAGATAGTCCAAGTGTCCGCTAGATAACCTAGAATCCAAGTGCTCGCTAGCTAACCTACATAGTCCAAGGTCCCGCTATGTAACCTAGATAGTCAAAGTGCCCCTTAGGTAACCTAGATAGTCCAAGTGCCCGCTAGGTAACCTAGATACTCAAAGTGCCCGTTACCTAACCTAGATAGTCCAAGTGCCCGCCAAGCAACCTACATAGTCTAAGTGCCCATTCGTTAACCTAGAAGTCCAAGTGCCCACTAAGTAACCTACATAGTCCATATGCCCCCTAGGTAACATATATAATCCAAGTGCCCGCTAGGTAACCTAGATAGTCCATGGGCCCGCTAGTTAACCTACATAGTCCAAGGGCTCACTTGTGAACTTTGATAGTCCAAGTGCCCGCTAGTTAACCTAGATCGTCCAAGTGCCCGCTAGGTAACCTAGATTGTCCAAGTGCCTGCTAGATACCTACATAGTCCAACGGCCCCTAGTTAACCTAGATAGTCAAAGTGCCCGCTAGGTAACCTAGATAGTCCAACAGCCCGGTAGGTAACCTACAAAGTCTAAGTGTCCGCTAAGTAATCTATATAGTCCAAATAACCGCTATGGAGCCTACATCTTCTAAATGGCCGCTAGGTAACCTTGATAGTCTAAGGGCCCGCTAGGTAACCTACATAGTCCTAGTGCCCCCTAGTTAACCTACATTTTCCAAGTGCCCCATAGGGAACCTACATAGTCCAAGTGCCCGCTAGGTAACCTACATAGTCCAAATGCCCTCTAGTTAACCTACATAGTCCAAGTGCCCGATAGGGAACCTACATAATCCAAGTGCCCGCTAGTTGACCTATATAGTCCAAGTGCCCGCTAGGTAACCTAGATAATCTTAGTGCCCGATAGGGAACCTTCACAGTCCTAGTGCCAGCTAGGTAACCTAGATAACTCAAGTGCCCGCTAGTTAACCTAGAAAATCCTAGTGCCCAGTAGGGGACGTACTTAGTCCAAGTGCCTGTTAGCTAACCTAGATAGTCCAAGTGCCCGCTAGTTAACATTGATCATCCAAGTGCCCGCTAGTTAACCTACATATTCCAAGTGCACGCTAGTTAACCTACATAGTCCAAGGGCCCGCTAGTTAACCTAGATAGTCTAAGTGCTCGCTAGTTAACCTACATAGTACAAGGGCCCGCTAGTTGACCTAGATAGTCCAAGTGCCCGCTAGGTAACCTAAGTAGTTCAAATGTCCGATAGGGATCCTACATAGTCCAAGTGCCCGCTAGGTAACTTACAGAGTCCAAGTGCCCGTTCGTTAACCTAGATAGTCCAAGTGGCCGCTAGGTAACCTAGACTGTCCAAGTGCCTGCTAGGTTACCTACATAGTCCAAGTGCCCGTTCGTTAACCTAGATAGTCCAACTACCCGCTAGGAAACCTACATAGTCCAAGGGCCCGCTAGGGAACCTAGATAGTCCAAGTGTCCGCTAGATAACCTAGAGTCCAAGTGCTCGCTAGCTAACCTACATACTCCAAGGTCCCGCTATGTAACCTACATAGTCAAAGTGCCTGTTAGGTAACCTAGATAGTCCAAGTGCCCGCTAGGTAACCTAGATACTCAAAGTGCCCGTTACCTAACCTAGATAGTGAAGTGCCTGCTAAGCAACCTACATAGTCTAAGTGCCCGTTCGTTAACCTAGAAGTCCAAGTGCCCGCTAGGTAACCTAGACAGTACAAGTGCCCGCTAGGTTACCTGCATATTCCAAGTGCCCCTTCGTTAACCTAGATAGTCCAAGTGCCCACTAGGTAACCTATATAGTCCAAGGGCCCTCTAGGTAACCTATATAGTCCAAGGGCTCACTTGTTAACTTTGATAGTCCAAGTGCCGCCAGTTAACCTAGATCGTCCAAGTGCCCGCTAGTTAACCTAGATTGTCCAAGTGCCTGCTAGTTAACCTACATAGTCCAACGGCCCACTAGTTAACCTAGATAGTCCAAGTGTCCTCTAGTTAACCTACATATTCCAAGTGCCCGCTAGTTAACCTATATACCAAGTGCCCGCTACGTATCCTAGATAGTCCAAGGGCACGCTAGTTAACTTATATAGTCCAAGTGCCCGCTAGGCAACCAAGATAGTCCAAGTGCACGCTAGTTAACCTAGATAATCCAAGTGCCTGCTAGGTAACCTTCATAGTGCAAGTGTCCACTAGTTAACCTACATATTCCAAGTGCCCGCTAGTTAACATAGATAGTCCAAGTGACCGCTAGGGAACTTACATAGTCCAAGTGCCCGCTAGGTAACCTAGATAGTGCAAGTGCCCGCTAGTTAACCTAGATAGTTCAAGTACCCGCTAGGTAACCTAGATCGTCCAAGGGCCCCCTAGTTAGCCTACATAGTCCAAGTGCCCGCTAAATAACCTAGATAGTCCAAGTGCCCGTTCGGTAACCTAGATATTCCAAGTACCCTTTAGGGAAACTAGATAGTCCAAGGGCCCTCTAGTAAACCTACATAGTCCATGGGCCCGCTAGTTAACCTACATAGTGCAAGTGTCCGCTAGTTAACCTACATATTCCAAGAGCCCGCTATTTAACCTACATAATCTAAGTGCCAGCTAGGTAACCTAGATAGTACAAGTGCCCGCTAGGGAATCTAGATAGTCCAAGTGCCTGTTAGCTAACCTAGATAGTCCAATTGGCGGCTAGGTAACCTACATAGTCCAAGTGCCCGTTCGTTAACCTAGATAATCCAATTGCCCGCGAGGTAACCAGGACAGTCAAATTGTCCGCTACTTTACCTACATAGTCCAAGTGCCCGTTAGGAAACCTACATAATTCAAGTGCCCGCTAGGCAACCTATATACTCGAAGTGCCCGTTAGTGAACCTAGATAGTCAAAGTGCCTGCTAGGTAACCTAGATAGTCCAAGTGCCCGCTAGGTAACCTACATAGTCCAAGTGCCCGCTAGGTAACCTAAATAGCCCAAATGCCTGCTAGGGAAACTACATATTCCAAGTGCCCGCTAGTTAACCTATATACCAAGTGCCCGCTACGTATCCTAGATAGTAGAAGGGCACGCTAGTTAACCTACATAGTCCAAGTGCCCGCTAGGCAATCTAGATAGTCCAAGTGCCCGCTAAGGAACCTACATAGTCCAAGTGCACGCTAGTTAACCTAGATAATCAAAGTGCCTGCTAGGTACCCTACATAGTGCAAGTGTCCACTAGTTAACCTACATATTCCAAGTGCCCGCTAGTTAACATAGATAGTCCAAGTGACCGCTAGGGAACTTACATAGTCCAAGTGCCCGCTAGGTAACCTAGATAGTGCAAGTGCCCGCTAGTTAACCTAGATAGTTCAAGTACCCGCTACGTAACCTAGATCGTCCAAGGGCCCCCTAGTTAGCCTACATAGTCCAAGTGCCCGCTAAATAACCTAGATAGTCCAAGTGCCCGTTCGATAACCTAGATATTCCAAGTACCCTTTAGGGAAACTAGATAGTCCAAGGGCCCGCTAGTAAACCTACATAGTCAATGGGCCCTCTAGTTAACCTACATAATGCAAGTGTCCGCTAGGCAACCTAGATAGTCCAAGTGCCCGTTAAGGAACCTACATAGTCCAAGTGCACGCTAGTTAACCTAGATAGTCCAAGTGCCCTTTAGGGAACCTAGATAGTCCAAGGGCCCGCAAGTAAACCTACATAGTCCATGGGCCCGCTAGATAACCTACATATTCCACGTGCCCGATAGTTAACATAGATAGTCCAACTGCCGGCTAGGGAACGTACATAGTCCATGTGCCCGCTAGTTAACCTAGATAGTTCAAGTACCCACTAGGTAACCTAGATTGTCCAAGGGCCCCCTAGTTAACCAACATAGTCCAAGTGCCCGCTAGGTAACCTAGATAGTCCAAGTGCCTCTTCGGTAACCTAATAGTCCAAGTGGCCTTTAGGGAACCTAGATAGTCCAAGGGCCCGCAAGTAAACTTACATAGTCCATGGGCCCGCTAGTTAACCTACATATTCCAAGTGCCCGTTACCTAAACTAGATAGTCCAAGGGCCCGCTAGTTGACCTACATAGTCCAAGGGCCAGCTAGTTATCCTACATAATCCAAGTGCCTGCTAGTAAACCTACATAATCCATTGGCCCGCTAGTTAACCTACATAGTGCAAGGGCCCGCTAGTTAACCTAGATCGTGCAAGTGTCCGCTAGTTAGCCTATATAAACCAAGTGCCCGCTAGTTAACCTATATACCAAGTACCCGCTACGTAACCTAGATAGTCCAAGGGCACGCTAGTTAACCTACATAGTACAAGTGCCCGTTAGGCAACCTAGCTAGTCCAAGTGCCCGTTACCTAACCTAGATAGTCCAATTGCCCGCTATGAAACATACATAGTCCAAGTGCCCGTTCGTTAACCTAGAAGTCCAAGGGCCCGCTAGGTAACCTAGACTCTCCAAGTGCCCGCTAGGTTACCTACATAGTCCAAATGCCTGTTCGGTAACGTAGATTGTGCAAGTGCCCGGTAGTTAACCTACATAGTCCAAGTGCCCGCTAGGTAACCTAGATAGTCCAAGGGCCCGCTAGTTAACCTACATAGTCCAAGTGCCCGGTAGTTAACTTACATAGTTCAAGTGTCCGTAGGGAACATACAGAGTCCAAGTGCCCGCTAGGGAACCTACATATTCCAAGTGCCCGCTAGGCAATCTACATATTCCAAGGGCCCGCTAGTTAATGTAGATAGTCCAAGTGCCGCTAGTTAATCTACATAGTTCAAGGGCCCGCTAGTTAACCTACATAATCCAAGTACCTGCTAGTTCACCTAGATCGTCCAAGTGTCCGCTAATTAACCTACATAGTACAAGTGCCCGCTAGGGAACCTAGATAGTCCAAGTGCCCGCTCTGGAACCTACTTAGTCCAAGTGACTGCTAAGGAACCTACATAGTCCAACTGCCCGCTCTGGAACATACATAGTCCAAGTGCTCGCTATGGAATCTACATAGTGCAATGGCCCGCTAGTTGACCTACATAGTCCAAGAACCTGCTAGTTAACCTAGATCATCCAAGTACCCACTAGGTAACCTACATAGTCCAAGGGCCCGCTAGTTAACCTACATCGTCCAAGGGCCCGCTAGTTAACCTACATAGTCCAAGGGCCCGCTAGTTAACCTACATCGTCCAAGGGCCCGCTACGTAACCTAGATAGTCCAAGTGCCCGCTAGTTAACCTACATAGTCCAAGTGCCCGCGAGGTAACCTAGACAGTTCAAGTGACCACTAGGTTACCGACATAGTCCAAGTGCCCGTTCGTTAACCTACATAGTCCAAGTGCCCGCTAGGTAATCAATATAGTCCAAATGCCCGCTAGGGGCCCTAATATTCCAAATGCCCGCTAGTTAACCTAGATAGTGCAAGTGCTCGCTAGTTAACCTAGATAGTGCAAGTGCCCGCTAGTTAACCTAGATAGACCAAGTGCCCGCTAGGGAACGTACATAGGTTAAGTGCCCACGAGGTAATGTACATAGTCTAAGTGCCCGCTAGGTAACATAGATAGACCAAAGGCCTGCTAGGGAACGTACATAGTCCAAGTGCCTGCTAGGTAACGTACATAGTCTAAGTGCCCGCTAGGTAACGTAGATATTCCAAGGGCCAGTTTGGGAACGTACATAGTCCAAGTGCCTGCTAGGTAACCTAGATAGTCCAAGTGCCCACTAGTTAACCTACATTGTCCAGGTTCCCCCTAGGTAACCTAGATAGTCCAAGTGTCCGCTAGATAACCTAGAGTCCAAGCGCTCGCTAGCTAACCTACATAGTCCAAGTGCCCGCTATGTAACCTGGATAGTCAAAGAGCCCGTTAGGTAACCTAGATAGTCCAAGTGCCTGCTAGGTAACTTATATTGTCCAAGTTCCTGCTAGGTAACCTAGATACTCAAAGTGCCCGTTACCTAACCTAGATAGTCCAAGTGCCCGCCAAGCAACCTACATAGTCTAAGTACCCGTTCGTTAACCAAGAAGTCCAAGTGCCCACTAGGTAACCTACATAGTCCAAGTGCCCCCTAGGTAACCTATATAATCCAAGTGCCCGCTAGGTAACCTAGATAGTCCAAGGGCCCGCTAGTTAACCTACATAGTCCAAGGGTTACTTGTTAACTTTGATAGTCCAAGTGCCCGCTAGTTAACCTAGATCGTCCAAGTACCCGCTAGTTAACCTAGATTGTCCATGTGCCTGCTAGTTAACCTACATAGTCCAACGGCCCACTAGTTAACCTAGATAGTCCATGTACCCGCTAGGTAACCTAGATAGTCCAACAGCCCGGTAGGTAACCTACATACTCCAATTACCCGCTAGGTTACGTAGATAGTTCAAGTGCCTGTTAGGTAACCTAGATAGTCCAAGTGCCCGCTAGGTAACCTACAAAGTCTAAGTGCCCGCTAAGTAATCTATATAGTCCAAATAACCGCTAGGGAGCCTACATCGTCCAAATGGCCGCTAGGTAACCTAGATAGTCTAAGGGCCCGCTAGGTAACCTACATAGTCCTAGTGCCCCCTAGTTAACCTACATTTTCCAAGTGCCCCATAGGGAACCTACATAGTCCAAGTGCCCGCTAGGTAACCTACATAGTCCAAATGCCCTCTAGTTAACCTACATAGTCCAAGTGCCTGATAGGGAACCTACATAATCCAAGTGCCCGCTAGTTGACCTACATAGTCCAAGTGCCCGCTAGGTAACCTAGATAATCCTAGTGCCCGCTAGGGAACCTTCACAGTCCTAGTGCCAGACAGGTAACCTAGATAGTCCAAGTGCCCACTAGTTAACCTAGATAGTCCTAGTGCCCAGTAGGGGACGTACTTAGTCCAAGTGCCTGTTAGCTAACCTAGATAGTCCAAGTGCCCGCTAGTTAGCATTGATCATCCAAGTGCCCACTAGTTAACCTAGATAGTCCAAGTGCACGCTAGTTAACCTACATAATCCAAGGGCCCGCTAGTTAACCTACGTAGTCCAAGGTCCGCTAGTTAACCTAGATAGTCCAAGTGCTCGCTAGTTAACCTACATAGTACAAGGGCCCGCTAGTTGACCTAGATAGTCCAAGTGCCGGCTAGTTAACCTAAATTGTCCAAGTGCCTGCTAGGTAACCTACATAGTCCAAGTGCCCGTTCGTTAACCTAGATAGTCCAAGTGCCCGCTTGGTAACCTAGACTGTCCAAGTGCCTGCTAGGTTACCTACATACTCCAAGTGCCCGTTCGTTAACCTAGATAGTCCAAGTGCCCGCTAGGAAACCTACATAGTCCAAGGGCCCGCTAGGTAACCTAGATAGTCCAAGTGTCCGCTAGATAACCTAGAATCCAAGTGCTCGCTAGCTAACCTACATAGTCCAAGGTCCCGCTATGTAACCTAGATAGTCAAAGTGCCCCTTAGGTAACCTAGATAGTCCAAGTGCCCGCTAGGTAACCTAGATACTCAAAGTGCCCGTTACCTAACCTAGATAGTCCAAGTGCCCGCCAAGCAACCTACATAGTCTAAGTGCCCATTCGTTAACCTAGAAGTCCAAGTGCCCACTAAGTAACCTACATAGTCCATATGCCCCCTAGGTAACATATATAATCCAAGTGCCCGCTAGGTAACCTAGATAGTCCATGGGCCCGCTAGTTAACCTACATAGTCCAAGGGCTCACTTGTGAACTTTGATAGTCCAAGTGCCCGCTAGTTAACCTAGATCGTCCAAGTGCCCGCTAGGTAACCTAGATTGTCCAAGTGCCTGCTAGATACCTACATAGTCCAACGGCCCCTAGTTAACCTAGATAGTCAAAGTGCCCGCTAGGTAACCTAGATAGTCCAACAGCCCGGTAGGTAACCTACAAAGTCTAAGTGTCCGCTAAGTAATCTATATAGTCCAAATAACCGCTATGGAGCCTACATCTTCTAAATGGCCGCTAGGTAACCTTGATAGTCTAAGGGCCCGCTAGGTAACCTACATAGTCCTAGTGCCCCCTAGTTAACCTACATTTTCCAAGTGCCCCATAGGGAACCTACATAGTCCAAGTGCCCGCTAGGTAACCTACATAGTCCAAATGCCCTCTAGTTAACCTACATAGTCCAAGTGCCCGATAGGGAACCTACATAATCCAAGTGCCCGCTAGTTGACCTATATAGTCCAAGTGCCCGCTAGGTAACCTAGATAATCTTAGTGCCCGATAGGGAACCTTCACAGTCCTAGTGCCAGCTAGGTAACCTAGATAACTCAAGTGCCCGCTAGTTAACCTAGAAAATCCTAGTGCCCAGTAGGGGACGTACTTAGTCCAAGTGCCTGTTAGCTAACCTAGATAGTCCAAGTGCCCGCTAGTTAACATTGATCATCCAAGTGCCCGCTAGTTAACCTACATATTCCAAGTGCACGCTAGTTAACCTACATAGTCCAAGGGCCCGCTAGTTAACCTAGATAGTCTAAGTGCTCGCTAGTTAACCTACATAGTACAAGGGCCCGCTAGTTGACCTAGATAGTCCAAGTGCCCGCTAGGTAACCTAAGTAGTTCAAATGTCCGATAGGGATCCTACATAGTCCAAGTGCCCGCTAGGTAACTTACAGAGTCCAAGTGCCCGTTCGTTAACCTAGATAGTCCAAGTGGCCGCTAGGTAACCTAGACTGTCCAAGTGCCTGCTAGGTTACCTACATAGTCCAAGTGCCCGTTCGTTAACCTAGATAGTCCAACTACCCGCTAGGAAACCTACATAGTCCAAGGGCCCGCTAGGGAACCTAGATAGTCCAAGTGTCCGCTAGATAACCTAGAGTCCAAGTGCTCGCTAGCTAACCTACATACTCCAAGGTCCCGCTATGTAACCTACATAGTCAAAGTGCCTGTTAGGTAACCTAGATAGTCCAAGTGCCCGCTAGGTAACCTAGATACTCAAAGTGCCCGTTACCTAACCTAGATAGTGAAGTGCCTGCTAAGCAACCTACATAGTCTAAGTGCCCGTTCGTTAACCTAGAAGTCCAAGTGCCCGCTAGGTAACCTAGACAGTACAAGTGCCCGCTAGGTTACCTGCATATTCCAAGTGCCCCTTCGTTAACCTAGATAGTCCAAGTGCCCACTAGGTAACCTATATAGTCCAAGGGCCCTCTAGGTAACCTATATAGTCCAAGGGCTCACTTGTTAACTTTGATAGTCCAAGTGCCGCCAGTTAACCTAGATCGTCCAAGTGCCCGCTAGTTAACCTAGATTGTCCAAGTGCCTGCTAGTTAACCTACATAGTCCAACGGCCCACTAGTTAACCTAGATAGTCCAAGTGTCCTCTAGTTAACCTACATATTCCAAGTGCCCGCTAGTTAACCTATATACCAAGTGCCCGCTACGTATCCTAGATAGTCCAAGGGCACGCTAGTTAACTTATATAGTCCAAGTGCCCGCTAGGCAACCAAGATAGTCCAAGTGCACGCTAGTTAACCTAGATAATCCAAGTGCCTGCTAGGTAACCTTCATAGTGCAAGTGTCCACTAGTTAACCTACATATTCCAAGTGCCCGCTAGTTAACATAGATAGTCCAAGTGACCGCTAGGGAACTTACATAGTCCAAGTGCCCGCTAGGTAACCTAGATAGTGCAAGTGCCCGCTAGTTAACCTAGATAGTTCAAGTACCCGCTAGGTAACCTAGATCGTCCAAGGGCCCCCTAGTTAGCCTACATAGTCCAAGTGCCCGCTAAATAACCTAGATAGTCCAAGTGCCCGTTCGGTAACCTAGATATTCCAAGTACCCTTTAGGGAAACTAGATAGTCCAAGGGCCCTCTAGTAAACCTACATAGTCCATGGGCCCGCTAGTTAACCTACATAGTGCAAGTGTCCGCTAGTTAACCTACATATTCCAAGAGCCCGCTATTTAACCTACATAATCTAAGTGCCAGCTAGGTAACCTAGATAGTACAAGTGCCCGCTAGGGAATCTAGATAGTCCAAGTGCCTGTTAGCTAACCTAGATAGTCCAATTGGCGGCTAGGTAACCTACATAGTCCAAGTGCCCGTTCGTTAACCTAGATAATCCAATTGCCCGCGAGGTAACCAGGACAGTCAAATTGTCCGCTACTTTACCTACATAGTCCAAGTGCCCGTTAGGAAACCTACATAATTCAAGTGCCCGCTAGGCAACCTATATACTCGAAGTGCCCGTTAGTGAACCTAGATAGTCAAAGTGCCTGCTAGGTAACCTAGATAGTCCAAGTGCCCGCTAGGTAACCTACATAGTCCAAGTGCCCGCTAGGTAACCTAAATAGCCCAAATGCCTGCTAGGGAAACTACATATTCCAAGTGCCCGCTAGTTAACCTATATACCAAGTGCCCGCTACGTATCCTAGATAGTAGAAGGGCACGCTAGTTAACCTACATAGTCCAAGTGCCCGCTAGGCAATCTAGATAGTCCAAGTGCCCGCTAAGGAACCTACATAGTCCAAGTGCACGCTAGTTAACCTAGATAATCAAAGTGCCTGCTAGGTACCCTACATAGTGCAAGTGTCCACTAGTTAACCTACATATTCCAAGTGCCCGCTAGTTAACATAGATAGTCCAAGTGACCGCTAGGGAACTTACATAGTCCAAGTGCCCGCTAGGTAACCTAGATAGTGCAAGTGCCCGCTAGTTAACCTAGATAGTTCAAGTACCCGCTACGTAACCTAGATCGTCCAAGGGCCCCCTAGTTAGCCTACATAGTCCAAGTGCCCGCTAAATAACCTAGATAGTCCAAGTGCCCGTTCGATAACCTAGATATTCCAAGTACCCTTTAGGGAAACTAGATAGTCCAAGGGCCCGCTAGTAAACCTACATAGTCAATGGGCCCTCTAGTTAACCTACATAATGCAAGTGTCCGCTAGGCAACCTAGATAGTCCAAGTGCCCGTTAAGGAACCTACATAGTCCAAGTGCACGCTAGTTAACCTAGATAGTCCAAGTGCCCTTTAGGGAACCTAGATAGTCCAAGGGCCCGCAAGTAAACCTACATAGTCCATGGGCCCGCTAGATAACCTACATATTCCACGTGCCCGATAGTTAACATAGATAGTCCAACTGCCGGCTAGGGAACGTACATAGTCCATGTGCCCGCTAGTTAACCTAGATAGTTCAAGTACCCACTAGGTAACCTAGATTGTCCAAGGGCCCCCTAGTTAACCAACATAGTCCAAGTGCCCGCTAGGTAACCTAGATAGTCCAAGTGCCTCTTCGGTAACCTAATAGTCCAAGTGGCCTTTAGGGAACCTAGATAGTCCAAGGGCCCGCAAGTAAACTTACATAGTCCATGGGCCCGCTAGTTAACCTACATATTCCAAGTGCCCGTTACCTAAACTAGATAGTCCAAGGGCCCGCTAGTTGACCTACATAGTCCAAGGGCCAGCTAGTTATCCTACATAATCCAAGTGCCTGCTAGTAAACCTACATAATCCATTGGCCCGCTAGTTAACCTACATAGTGCAAGGGCCCGCTAGTTAACCTAGATCGTGCAAGTGTCCGCTAGTTAGCCTATATAAACCAAGTGCCCGCTAGTTAACCTATATACCAAGTACCCGCTACGTAACCTAGATAGTCCAAGGGCACGCTAGTTAACCTACATAGTACAAGTGCCCGTTAGGCAACCTAGATAGTCCAAGTGCCCGCTAAAGAACCTAAATAGTCAAAGTGCACGATAGTTAACCTAGATAGTCCAAGTGCCCGCTATTTAACCTAATTAGTTCAAGTCCTGCTAGGTAACTTACATAGTGCAAGTGTCTGCTAGTTAACCTACATATTCCAAGTGCCCGCTAGTTAACATAGATAGTCCAAGTGCTGACTAGGTAACGTACATAGTCCAAGTGCCCGCTAGTTAACCTAGATAGTTCAAGTACCCACTAGGTAACCTAGATAGTCCAAGGGCCCCCTAGTTAGCCAACTTAGTCCAAGTGCCCGCTAGGTAACCTAGATAGTCCAAGTGCCTTTTCGGTAACCTAATAGTCCAAGTGGCCTTTAGGGAACCTAGATAGTCCAAGGGCCCGCAAGTAAACCTACATAGTCCATGGGCCCGCTAGTTAACCTACATATTCCAAGTGCCCGCTAGTTAACCTACATAATCTAAGTGCCCGTTAGCTAACCTAGATAGTCCAAGGGCCCGCTAGTTGACCTACATAGTCCAAGGGCCAGCTAGTTATCCTAGATAGTACAAGTGCCCTCTAGGGAACCTCAATAGTCCAAGTGCATGTTAGCTTACCTAGATAGTCCAAGTGGCGGCTAGGTAACCTACATAGTCCAAGTGCCCGATAGGGAACCTACATAATCCAAGTGCCCGCTAGGGAACCTACATAGTCTAAGGGCCTGCTAGGCAACCTACATAGTCCAAGTGCCCGTTAGTTAACCTAGATAGTCCAAGTGCCCGCTAGGTAACCTAGATAGTCCAACAGCCCGGTAGGTAACCTACATACTCCAAGTACCCGCTAGTTAACGTAGATAGTTCAAGTGCCTGCTAGGTAACCTAGATAGTCCAAGTGCCCGCTAGGTAACCTACAAAGTCTAAGTGCCCGCTAAGTAATCTGTATAGTCCAAATAACCGCTAGGGAGCCTACATAGTCCAAATGGCCGCTAGGTAACCTAGATAGTCTAAGGGCCCGCTAGGTAACCTACATAGTCCTAGTGCCCCCTAGTTAACCTACATTTTCCAAGTGCCCGATAGGGAACCTACATAGTCCAAGTGCCCGCTAGGTAACCTACATAGTCCAAATGCCCTCTAGTTAACCTACATAGTACAAGTGCCCGATAGGGAACCTACATAATCCAAGTGCCCGCTAGTTGACCTACATAGTCCAAGTGCCCGCTAGGTAACCTAGATTATCCTAGTGCCCGCTAGGGAACCTTCATAGTACTAGTGCCAGCTAGGTAACCTAGAGAGTCCAAGTGCCCGCTTGTTAACCTAGATAGTCCTAGTGCCCAGTAGGGGACGTACTTAATCCAAGTGCCTGTTAGCTAACCTAGATAGTCTAAGTGCCCGCTAGTTAACATTGATCATCCAAGTGCCCGCTAGTTAACCTAGATAGTCCAAGTGCTCGCTAGTTAACCTACATAGTACAAGGGCTCGCTAGTTGACCTAGATAGTCCAAGTGCCCGCTAGTTAACGTAGATAGTCCAAGTGTCCGCTAGGTAACCTAAGTAGTCCAAATGTCCGATAGGGATCCTACATAGTCCAAGTGCCCGCTAGGTAACCTACATAGTCCAAGTGCCCGTTAGTTAACCTAGATAGTCCAAGTGCCCGGTAGGAAACCTACATAGTCCAAGGGCCCGGTAGGTAACCTAGATGGTCCAAGTGCCCGCTAGGTAACCTAGAGTCCAAGTGCTCGCTAGTTAACCTACATAATCCAAGTGCCCGCTATGCAACCTAGATAGTCAAAGTGCCCGTTAGGTAACCTAGATAGTCCAAGTGCCTGCTAGGTAACTTACATTGTCCAAGTTCCGGCTAGGTAAGCTAGATACTCAAATTGCCCGTTACCTAACCTAAATAGTCCAAGTGCCCGCTAAGCAACCTACATAGTCCAAGTGCCCATTCATTAACCTAGAAGTTCTAGTGCCCGCTAGGTAACCTAGACAGTCCAAGTGCCCGCTAGGTAACCTACAAAGTCTAAGTGCCCGCTAAGTAATCTGTATAGTCCAAATAACCGCTAGGGAGCCTACATAGTCCAAATGGGCGCTAGGTAACCTAGATAGTCTAAGGGCCCGCTAGGTAACCTACATAGTCCTAGTGCCCCCTAGTTAACCTACATTTTCCAAGTGCCCGATAGGGAACCTACATAGTCCAAGTGCCCGCTAGGTAACCTACATAGTCCAAATGCCCTCTAGTTAACCTACATAGTCCAAGTGCCCGATAGGGAACCTACATAATCCAAGTGCCCGCTAGTTGACCTACATAGTCCAAGTGCCCGCTAGGTAACCTAGATTATCCTAGTGCCCGCTAGGGAACCTTCATAGTACTAGTGCCAGCTAGGTAACCTAGAGAGTCCAAGTGCCCGCTTGTTAACCTAGATAGTCCTAGTGCCCAGTAGGGGACGTACTTAGTCCAAGTGTCTGTTAGCTAACCTAGATAGTCTAAGTGCCCGCTAGTTAACATTGATCATCCAAGTGCCCGCTAGTTAACCTAGATAGTCCAAATGCTCGCTAGTTAACCTACATAGTACAAGGGCTCGCTAGTTGACCTAGATAATCCAAGTGCCCGCTAGTTAACGTAGATAGTCCAAGTGTCCGCTAGGTAACCTAAGTAGTCCAAATGTCCGATAGGGATCCTACATAGTCCAAGTGCCCGCTAGGTAACCTACATAGTCCAAGTGCCCGTTAGTTAACCTAGATAGTCCAAGTGCCCGGTAGGAAACCTACATAGTCCAAGGGCCCGGTAGGTAACCTAGATAGTCCAAGTGCCCGCTAGGTAACTTACATTGTCCAAGTTCCGGCTAGGTAAGCTAGATACTCAAATTGCCCGTTACCTAACCTAAATAGTCCAAGTGCCCGCTAAGCAACCTACATAGTCCAAGTGCCCATTCGTTAACCTAGAAGTTCAAGTGCCCGCTAGGTAACCTAGACAGTTCAAGTGCCCGCTAGGTTACCTGCATATTCCAAGTGCCCGTTCGTTAACCTAGATAGTCCAAGTGCCCACTAGGTAACCTACATAGTCCAAGGGCCTGCTAGTTAACCTACATAGTCCAAGGGCTCACTTGTTAACTTTGATAGTCCAAGTGCCCGCTAGTTAACCTAGATCGTCCAAGTGCCCGCTAGTTAACCTAGATAGTCCTAGTGCCCATTAGTTAACCTAGAGTGTCCAAGTGCCCACTCAGGGACGTACTTAGTCCAAGTGCCCCTTAGCTAACCTAGATAGTCCAATTGCCCGCTAGTTAACATTGATCATCCAAGTGCCCACTAGTTAACCTAGATAGTCCAAGTGCACTCTAGTTATCCTAGATAGTCCAAGTGCCCTCTAGTTAACCTAGATCGTCCTAGTGCCCGCTAAGAAACGTTGACATCCATTTGCCCGTTAAGTAACCTAGATAGTCCAAGTGCCCGCTAGGTAACCTAGATAGTCCAAGTTCCCGTTACCTAAACTAGATAGTCCCATTGCCCACTATGCAACATACATAGTCCAAGTGCCCGCTCGTTAACCTAGAAGTCCAAGTGCCCGCTAGGTAACCTAGACTGTCTAAGTGCCCGCTAGTTTACCTACATAGTCCAAAAGCCCGCAAGGTAACCTACATAGTCCAAGGGCCCGCTAGTTAACCTACATAGTCCAAGTGCCCGGTAGTTAACTTACATAGTTCAGGTGTCCATAGGGAACATACATAGTCCAAGTGTCCGCTAGGGAACATACATAGTCCAAGTGCCCGCTAGGGAATCTACATAGTCCAAAGGCCCGCTAGTTAATGTAGATAGTCCAAGTTCCGCTAGTTAATCTACATAGTTCAAGGGCCCGCTAGTTAACCTACATAGTACAAGTGCCCGCTAGGGAATCTAGTTAGTCCAACTGCCCGCTCTGGAACCTACATAGTCCAAGTGCCTGCTAGGGAACCTACATAGTCCAAGTGCCCGCTAAGGAACCTACATAGTCCAAGTGCACGCTAGTGAACCTAGATAGTCCAAGTGCCTGTTAGCTAACCTAGATAGTCTAATGCCCTCTAGTTAACATTGATCATCCAAGTGCCCGCTAGTTAACCTAGATAGTCCAAGTGCTCGCTAGTTAACCTACATAGTACAAGGGCTCACTAGTTGACCTAGATAGTCCAAGTGCCCGCTAGTTAACGTAGATAGTCCAAGTGCCCGCTAGGTAACCTAAGTAGTCCAAATGTCCGATAGGGATCCTACATAGTCCAAGTGCCCGCTAGGTAACCTACATAGTCCAAGTGCCCGTTAGTTAACCTAGATAGTCCAAGTGCCCGGTAGGAAACCTACATAGTCCAAGGGCCCGGTAGGTAACCTAGATAGTCCAAGTGCCCGCTAGGTAACCTAGAGTCCAAGTGCTCGCTAGTTAACCTACATAATCCAAGTGCCCGCTATGCAACCTAGATAGTCAAAGTGCCCGTTAGGTAACCTAGATAATCCAAGTGCCCGCTAGGTAACTTACATTGTCCAAGTTCCGGCTAGGTAAGCTAGATACTCAAAGTGCCCGTTACCTAACCTAAATAGTGCAAGTGCCCGCTAAGCCACCTACATAGTCCAAGTGCCCATTCGTTAACCTAGAAGTTCAAGTGCCCACTAGGTAACCTAGACAGTCCAAGTGCCCGCTAGGTAACCTACATAATCCAAGTGCCCGCTATGTAACCTAAATAGTCCAAATCCCCGCTAGGGAAACTACATAGTCCAAGGGCCCACTAGTTAACCTAGATCGTCCATGTGTCCTATAGTTAACCTACATAGTCCAAGTGCACGCTAGGTAACCTACATAGTGCAAGTGTCCGCCAGATAACCTACATAGTCCAAGAGCCAGTTAGGTAACCTACATAGTCCAAGTGCCCGCTAGGTAACCTACATAGTGCAAGTGTCCGCTAGTTAACCTACGTAGTCCAAGGGCCCGGTAGTTAACCTACATAGTCAAGTGCCCGATAGTTAACTTACATAGTTCAAGTGTCCGTAGGGAACATACATAGTCCAAGTGCCCGCTAGGGAACATTCATAGTCCAAGTGCCCGCTAGGGAATCTACATAGTCCAAGGGCCCGCTAGTTAACGTAGATAGTCCAAGTGCCGCTAGTTAATCTACATAGTCCAAGTGCTCGATAAGGAACCTACATACTCCAAGTGCCCGCTCTGGAACCTACATAGTCCAAGTGCCTGCTAGGGAACCTACATAGTCCAAGTGCCCGCTCTAGAACATACATAGTCCAAGTGCCAGCTAGGGAATCTACATAGTCCAAGGGCCCGCTAGTTAACGTAGATAGTCCAAGTACCCGCTAGTTAACCTAGATAGACCAAGTACCCGCTAGGGAACGTACCTTGTCCAACTGCCCGATAGGGAACCTACATAGTCCAAGTGCCCGCTAGTTAACATAGGTAGTGCAAGTACCCGCTAGGAAACATACGTAGTCCAAGTGCCCGCTAGTTAATGTACATAGTCCAAGTGCCTGCTAGGTAACGTAGATAGTCCAAGTGCTCGCTAGGGAACTTACATAGTCCAAGGGCCCGCTAGGGAACCTACATAGTCCAAGTGCCTGTTAGCTAACCTAGATAGTCCCAGTGCCCGCTAGGTAACCTAGATAGTCCAACAGCCCGGTAGGTAACCTACATACTCCAAGTACCCGCTAGGTAACGTAGATAGTCCAAGTGCCCGCTAGATAACCTACAAAGTCTAATTGCCCGCTCAGTAATCTATATAGTCCAAATGCCCGCTGGGAGCCTACATAATCCAAATGCCCGCTACGTAACCTAGATAGTCCAAGGGCCTGCTAGGTAACCTACATAGTCCTAGTGCCCCTAGTTAACCTACATTCTCCAAGTGCCCGATAGGTAACCTACATAGTCCTAGTGCCCCTAGTTAACCTACATTCTCCAAGTGCCCGCTAGGTAACCTACATAGTCCAAATACCCTCTAGTTAACCTACATAGTTCAAGTGCCCGATAGGGAACCTACATGATCCAAGTGCCCGCTAGGGAACCTACATAGTCCAAGTGCCAGTTAGGTAAACTAGATAGTCCAAATGCCCGCCAGGAAACCCACATAGTCCAAGTGCCCGCTAGGGAACTTACATAGTACAAGGGCCCGCTAGGGAACCTACATAGTCCAAGTGCCCGTTCGTTAACCTAGATAGTCCAAGTGCCCGCTAGGAAACCTACATAGTCCAAGGGCCCGCTAGGTAACCTAGATAGTCCAAGTGCCCGCTAGGTAACCTGGAGTCCAAGTGCTCGCTAGTTAACCTACATAGTCCAAGTGCCCGCTATGTAACCTAGATAGTCAAAGTGCCCGTTAGGTAGCCTAGATAGTCCAAGTGCCCGCTAGGTAACTTACATTGACCAAGTTCCCGCTAGGTAACCTAGATAGTCCAAGTGCCCCTTACCTAACCTAGATAGTCCAAGTGCCCGCTAGGCAACCTACATAGTCCAAGAGCCCGTTCGTTAACCTAGAAGTCCAAGTGCCCGCTAGGTAACCTAGACAGTAGAAATGCCCGCTAGGTTACCTGCATTTTCCATGTGCCCGTTCGTTAACCTAGATAGTCCAAGTGCCCACTAGGTAAACTACAGAGTCCAAGTGCCCGCTAGGTAACCTATAAAGTCCAAATGCCCTCTAGGTAACCTACATAGTCCAAAGGCTCACTTGTTAACTTTGATAGTCCAAGTGCCTGCTAATTAACCTAGATCGTCCAAGTGCCCGCTTGTTAACCTAGATTGTCCAAGTGCCTGCTAGTTAACCTACATAGTCCAAAGGCCCACTAGTTAACCTAGATAGTCCAAGTGTCCTCTAGTTAACCTACATAGTGCAAGTGCCCGCTAGTTAACCTACATAATCTAAGTGCCCGTTAGCTAACCTAGATAGGCCAAGGGCCCGCTAGTTGACCTACATATTCCAAGTGCCAGCTAGGTATCCTAGATAGTACAAGTGCCCGCTAGGGAACCTAGATAGTCCAAGTGCCTGTTAGCTAACCTAGATAGTGCAAGTGGCGGCTAGGTAACGTACATAGTCCAAGTGCCCATTCGTAAACCTAGATAATCCCAGTGTCCACTAGGTAACCTAGACAGTCCAAGTGCCCGCTAGTTAACCTACATAGTCCAAGTACCCGCTAGGTAACCTACATAGTCCAAGGGCTCACTTGTTAACTTTGATAGTCCAAGTGCCTGCTAGTTAACCTAGATCGTCCAAGTGCCCGCTTGTTAACCTAGATTGTCCAGTGCCTGCTAGTTAACCTACATAGTCCAAGGGCCCACTAGTTAACCTAGATAGTCCAAGTGTCCTCTAGTTAACCTACATAGTGCAAGTGCCCGCTAGTTAACCTACATAATCTAAGTGCCCGTTAGCTAACCTAGATAGTCCAAGTGCTCGCTAGTTAACTTATATACTCCAAGTTCCCGCTATGTAACCTAGATAGTCAAAGTGCCCGTAAGGTAACCAAGATAGTCCAAGTGCCCGCTAGGTAACTTACATTGTCCAAGTTCCCGCTAGGTAACATAGATAGTCCAAGTTCCCTTTACCTAACCTAGATAGTCCAAGTGCCCGCTAGGCAACCTACATAGTCCAAGAGCCCGTTCTTTAACCTAGAAGTCCAAGTGCCTGCTAGGTAACCTAGAGAGTCCAAGTGCCCGCTAGGTTACCTGCATATTCCAAGTGCCCGTTCGTTAACCTAGATAGTCCAAGTGCCCACTAGGTAACCTACATAGTGCAAGTACCCGCTAGGTAACCTATATAGTCCAAGTGCCCGCTAGGTAACCTAGATAGTCCAAGTGCCCGCTAGTTAACCTACATAGTCCAAGGGCTCACTTGTTAACTTTGATAGTCCAGCTGCCCGCTACTTAACTTAGATCGTCCAAGTGCCCGCTAGTTAACCTAGATTTTCCAAGTGCCTGCTAGTTAACCTACATAGCCAAAGGCCCAGTATTTAACCTAGATAGTCCAAGTGTCCTCTAGTTAACCTATATGCCAAGTGCCGGCTACGTAACCTAGATAGTCCAAGTGCCCGCTAGTTAACCTACATATTCCAAGTGCCCGCTAGTTAACATAGATAGTCCAAGTGCCCCTGGGGAATGTACATAGTCCAAGTGCCCGCTAGGTAACATAGATAGTGCAAGTGCCCGCTAGTTAACCTAGATAGTTCTAGTACCCCCTAGGTAACCTAGATCGTCCAAGGGCCCCCTAGTTAGCCTACATAGTCCAAGTGCCCGCTAGGTAACCTAGATAGTCCAAGTGCCCGCTAGGAAACCTACATTGTCCAAGTTCCCGCTAGGTAACCGAGATAGTCCAAGTGCCCGTTACCTAACCTAGATAGTCCAAGTGCCCGCTAGGCAACATACATAGTCCAAGTGCCCGTTCGTTAACCTAGATAGTCCAAGTGCCCGCTAGGGAACCTATATAGTCCAAGTGCTATCTAGGTAACCTAGATAGTGCAAGGGCCCGCTAGTTAACCTACATAATCCAAGAGCTCGCTTGTTAACTTTGATAGTCCAAGTGCCCGTTAGCTAACCTAGATAATCCAAGAGCCCGCTAGGTAACCTAGACTGTCCAAGTGCCCGCTAGGTTACCTACATAGTCTAAATGCCCGTTCCTTAACCTATATAGTCAAAGTGCCCGCTAGGAAGCCTACATAGTCCAAATGCCCACCAGTTAACCTAGATCGTCCATGTGTCCTCTAGTTAACCTACATAGTCCAAGTGCACGCTAGGTAACCTGCATAGTGCAAGTGTCCGCCAGATAACCTACATAGTCCAAGTGCCAGTTAGGTAACCTACATAGTCCAAGTGCCCGCAAGGTAACCTACATAGTGCAAGTGTCCGCTAGTTAACTTACGTAGTCCAAGGGCCCGGTAGTTAACCTACATAGTCCAAGTGCCCGGTAGTTAACTTACATAATTCAAGTGTCCGTAGGGAACATACATAGTCCAAGTGCCCGCTAGGGAACATTCATAGTCCAAGTGCCCGCTAGGGAACCTACGTAGTCCAAGTGCCCGCTAGGGAATCTACATAGTCCAAGGACCCCCTAGTTAACGTAGATAGTCCAAGTGCCGCTAGTTAATCTACATAGTCCAAGTGCTCGATAAGGAACCTACATAGTCCAAGTGCCCGCTCTGGAACCTACATAGTCCAAGTGCCTGCTAGGGAACCTACATAGTCCAAGTGCCCGCTCTGGAACATACATAGTCCAAGTGCCCGCTAGGGAATCTACATAGTCCAAGGGCCCGCTAGTTAACGTAGATAGTCCAAGTACCCGCTAGTTAACCTAAATAGACCAAGTACCCGCTAGGGAACGTACCTTGTCCAACTGCCCGATAGGGAACCTACATAGTCCAAGTGCCCGCTAGTTAACATAGGTAGTCCAAATACCCGCTAGGAAACGTACGTAGTCCATGTGCCCGCTAGTTAACGTACATAGTCCAAGTTCCTACTAGGTAACGTAGATAGTCCAAGTGCCCGCTAGGGAACTTACATAGTCGAAGGGCCCGCTAGGGAACCTACATAGGCCAAGTGCCCGTTAGCTAACCTAGATAGTCCCAGTGCCCGCTAGGTAACCTAGATAGTCCAACAGCCCGGTAGGTAACCTACATACTCCAAGTACCGCTAGGTAACGTAGATAGTTCAAGTGCCAGCTAGGTAACCTAGATAGTCCAATTGCCCGCTGGATAACCTACAAAGTCTAATTGCCCACTCAGTAATCTATAGAGTCCAAATGCCCGCTGGGAGCCTACGTAATCCAAATGCCCGCTACGTAACCTAGATAGTCCAAGGGCCCGCTAGGTAACTTACATTGTCCAAGTTCCCGCTAGGTAACCTAGATAGTCCAAGTGCCCGTTACCTAACCTAGATAGTCCAAGTGCCCGCTAGGCAACCTACATAATCCAAGAGCCCGTTCGTTAACGTAGAAGTCCAAGTGCCCGCTAGGTATCCTAGACAGTCTAAGTGCCCGCTAGGTTACCTGCATATTCCAAGTGCCCGTTCGTTAACCTAGATATTCCAAGTGCCCACTAGGTAACCTAGATAGTCCAAGGGCCCGCTAGTTAACCTACATAGTCCAAGGGCTCACTTGTTAACTTTGATAGTCCAAATGCCCACTAGTTAAACTAGATCGTCCAAGTGCCCGCTAGTTAACCTAGATTGTCCAAGTGCCTGCAGTTAACCTACATAGTCCAAGGGCCCACTAGTTAACTTAGATAGTCCAAGTGTCCTCTAGTTAACCTACATAGTCCATGTGCCCGCTAGTTAACCTATATACCAAGTGCCCGCTACGTAACCTAGATAGGTCAAGGGCACGCTAGTTAACCTACATAGTCCAAGTGCCCGCTAGGCAACCTAGATAGTCCAAGTGTCCGCTAGTTACCCTGGATAGTCCAAGTACCTGCTAGGTAACCTACATAGTGCAAGTGTCCACTAGTTAACCTACATATTCCAAGTGCCCGCTAGTTAACATAGATAGTCCTAGTGCCCGATAGTTAACCTAGATAGTTCAAGTACCTGCTAGGTAACCTAGATCGTCCAAGGGCCCCCTAGTTAGCCTACATAGTCCAAGTGCCCGCTAGGTAACCTAGATACTCCAAATGCCCGTTCGGTAACCTAGATAGTCCAAGTGCCCTTTAGGGAATCTAGATAGTCCAAGGGCCCACTAGTAAACCTACATAGTCCATGGGCATGCTAGTTAACCTACATAGTGCAAGTGCCCGCTAGTTAACATACATAATCTAAGTGCCCGTTAGCAAACCTAGATAGTCCAAGGGCCTGTTAGTTGACCTACATAGTCCATGTGCCAGCTAGGTAACCTAGATAGTACAAGTGCCCGCTAGGGAACCTAGATAGTCCAAGTGCCTGTTAGCTAACCTAGATAGTGCAAGTGGCGGATAGTTAACCTACATAGTCCACGTGCCCATTCGTTAACCTAGATAATCCAAGTGGCCGCTAGGTAACCTAGACAGTCCAAGTGCCCGATAGTTAACCTACATAGTCCAAGTGCCTGATAGGGAACCTACATAATCCAAGTGCCCGCTAGTCAACCTACATAGTCCAAGTGCCCGTTAGTTAACCTAGATAGTCAAAGTGCCTGCTATGTAACCTACATAGTCCAAGTGCCCGCTAGGTAACCTACATAGAACAAGTGCACGCTAGGTAACCTAAATAGTCCAAATGCCCGCTAGGGAAACTACATAGTCCAAGTGCCCGCTAGTTAACCTAGATAGTCCTATGCCTGCTAGTAAACCTACATAATCCATGGGCCCGCTAGTTAACCTACATATTGCAAGGGCCCGCTAGTTAACCTAGATCATGCAAGTGTCCGCTAGTTAACCTACATAGTCCAAGTACACGCTAGTTAACCTAGATCGTACAAGTTCCCGCTAGTTAACCTACGTAGTCCAAGTGCCTCTTCGTTAACCTCATTCTCCAAGTGCCCGCTAGGTAACCTATGAGTCCAAATGCCCGCTAGGGACCCTAATAATCCAAGTGCCCGCTAGGTAACCTAGATAGTCCAAGTGCTCACCAGTTAACCTAGATAGTCCAAGTGCCCGCTAGTTAACCTAGATAGACCAAGTGCCCGCTAGGGACCCTACCTAGTCCAAGTGCCCGATAGGGAACCTACAGAGTCCAAGTGCCCGCTAGTTAACATAGATATTCCAAGTACCCCCTAGGAAAAGTACATAGTCCAAGTGTCCGCTAGTTAACGTACATAGTCCAAATGCCCACTAGGTAACGTACATAGTCCAAGTGCCCGCTAGGGAACGTACATAATCCAAGTGCCCGCTAGGTAACCTAGATAGTCCAAGTGCCCGCTAGTTAACCTACATAGTCCAAGTGCCTGCTAGGTAACCTAGATAGTCCAAGTGCCCATTAGTTAACCTACATAGTCCAAAGTCCCCCGAGGTAACCTAGATAGTCCAAAGGCCCGCTAGGTAACCTACATTGTCCTAGTGCCCCCTAGTTAACCTACATTCTCCAAGGGCCCGATAGGGAACCTACATAGTCCAAGTGCCCGCTAGGTAACCTACATAGTCCAAATGCCCGCTAGTTAACCTACATGATTCAAGTGCTGTTAGGTAACCTAGATAGCCCAAATGCCCGCTAGGGAACCCACATAGTCCAAGTGCCCGCTTGGGATCTTACATAGTCCAAGGGCCCCCTAGGGAACTTACATAGTCCACGGACCCGCTAGGGAACTTACATACTCCAAGGGCCCACTAGGGAACCTACATAGTCCAAGTGCCCGTTAGTTTACCTAGATAGTCCAAGTGCCCTCTAGGTAACCTAGATAGTCCAACAGCCCGGTAGGTAACGTACATACTCCAAGTACCCGCTGGGTAACGTAGATAGTTCAAGTGCCAGCTAGATAACCTAGATAGTCCAAGTGCCCGCTAGGTAACCTTCAAAGTCTAAGTGCCAGCTAGATAATCTATATAGTCCAAATGCCCGCTAGGGAGCCTACATAATCCAAATGCCCGCTAGGTAACCTAGATATTCAAGGGCCCGCTAGGTAACCAACATAGTCCTAGTGGCCCCTAGTTAACCTACATTTTCCAAGTGCCCGATAGGGAACCTACATAGTCCAAGTGCCAGCTAGGTAACCTACATAGTCCAAATGCCCTCTAGTTAACCCACATAGTCCAAGTTCCCGCTAGGGAACTTACATAGTCCAAGGGCCGCTAGGGAACCTACATAATCCAAGTGCCTGTTAGTTAACCTACATAGTCCAAGGGCCTGCTATGTAACCTAGATAGTCGAACAGCCCGTTTTACCGTGGAAGACGGGTCACCACAGAGCTGTCTCTTTTGTGTTGAGACAAACTTTGCTGAATTTACCTGCCAGCAGTTGCGTGTCCTCCCTTTCTTTTAAGGCAGATGGAGACGCACGAGTGTAAAGAGAACGGTGAATGGTGGCCGTTGATAAGCCAGGATCATCAGAAACCGCAGAGTAAATTTTAGGAACGTAGACGTAGGACAGCGGAGAAAACTTCACTCAGGGATTTCAGGGAACTCTCCTTACAATGCTGAGACGTGACACGCCTAGTGCCTGGGGGCAACCCGGCTCCTGCCCTAGGTAGTTTTGTTGAGCGTGCCTCCCTCAGGTGGTGCCTTTTCTCTCCCAGCAATATTGTTCCGTGAAATTCTGCCGATGATGAAAACTGTTTGCCATGGCTTTGTCCTTTCACCTCATTAGCCTCATCTTTGAAGAACAAATGCTTTTCTACACGGGTGCTGCCTCCCTGAGCTTTCCTTTGTCTTGGCTCAATCGATGCAGATTCCTGTGCTGAATACGCCATGGACTAGCACAGGTAGGTTCTTGTCAGTATACCGGGCAAACGCAGCAATTTCGAATGTCAAGACCCACCTGGCTTGATCAAGGTTCTTTATTCCAGTGAAAAGGATTTTTATCCAAATTCTAGAGGAGCACCAGTGTGCCTCTGGGAGCTACACCTGGGCCTGCTGAACAGCGGCTCCGGAGTTTTCATTTTCTGACTAAAATTCAACACGGAATTTCATGGATCTAAGGAAACCGTGAATTGTGGACGTACCAGATTCTCACATCTTCATTGTCTTTTGGAAGCTGAAGTTTCCCAGTCTGATCCGGCTGCCACTTCATTTCTGGCAATGATCATTCAATTGTGGACGTTCAGCCTTCTTCGGAATTCTCTTATACCGGCATGTTCCCACGCCACATAAAGACCACTCGGTGGAGGTTTATGTGACTCAGGACAACTCTTTATTTCAGGCATCTAGAACAAAGGGAATTCACAGAGGTTGATGATCACTTATTAAAGTCCCGTTTCTCTATGATGCCCACTGATGACACTTCTACATCGGAGGGCAAAGAGCTCGTGCAGCATGATATTCTCATTTCAGGCAGGCCGCCTGCAGTTCCTTCCTTGCAGAAAAATCTTTCCCAGTGTACTTCTTTAAAATGCTGCAAAATAGTGGGACAGAAGATTTCGGTTTAGCGTTCACTTTAAACGGGCATAGGTACAGGCATGTGGGCATGTTTAGAGACAGTGTTTCACTGGTCTAGGGTAAAGGGTGAAGCGCCTGGGTTCCCGTGCTTCACTACTGTATGGCCGCAAGATGATGTGTAGGCACAGCGGCAAATCCATCGGTGGCAATTCTCTCATATTGTCATTGCGATGGGAAGATGCCTTATTTGCTAGGAATTGTTTTACCGTGGAAGACGGGTCACCACAGAGCTGTCTCTTTTGTGTTGAGACAAACTTTGCTGAATTTACCTGCCAGCAGTTGCGTGTCCTCCCTTTCTTTTAAGGCCGATGGAGACACACGAGTGTAAGGAGAACGGTGAATGGTAGCCGTTCATAAGCCAGGATCATCAGAAACTGCAGAGTAAATTTTAGGAACGTAGACGTAGGACAGCGGAGAAAACTTCACTCAGGGACTTCAGGGAACTCTCCTTATAATGCTGAGACCTGACACGCCTAGTGCCTGGGGGAAACCCGGCTCCTGCCCTAGGTAGTTTTGTTGAGCGTGCTTCCCTCAGGTGGTTCCTTTTCTCTCCCAGCAATATTGCTCCGTGAAATTCTGCCGATGATGAAAACTGTTTGCCATGGCTTTGTCCTTTCACCTCATTGGCCTCATCTTTGAAGTACAAATGCTTTTCTACACGGGTGCTGCCTCCCTGAGCTTTCCTTTGTCTTGGCTCAGTCAATGCAGATTCCTGTGCTGAATACGCCATGGACAAGCACAGGTGGATTCTCATGAGTATACCGGGCAAACGCAGCAATTTCGATTGTCAAGACCCACCTGGCTTGATCAAGGTTCTTTATTACAGTGAAAAGGATTTTTATCCAAATTCTAGAGGAGCACCAGTGTGCCTCCGGGAGCTACACCCGGGCCTGCTGAACAGCGGCTCCGGAGTTTTCATTTTCTGACTAAAATTCAACACGGAATTTCATGGATCTAAGGAAACCATGAATTGTGGACATACCAGATTCTCACATCTTCATTGTCTAATGGAAGCTGAAGTTTCCCAGTCTGATCCGGCTGCCACTTCATTTCTGGCAATGATCATTCAATTGTGGACGTTCAGCCTTCTTCGGAATTCTCTTATACCGGCATGTTCCTGCGCCACATAAAGACCACTCGGTGGAGGTTTATGTGACTCAGGACAACTCTTTATTTCAGGCGTCTAGAACAAAGGGAATTCACAGAGGTTGATGATCACTTATTAAAGTCCCGTTTCTCTATGATGCCCACTGATGACACTTCTACATCGGAGGGCAAAGAGCTCGTGCAGCATGATATTCTCATTTCAGCCACGCCGCCTGCAGTTCCTTCCTTGCAGAAAAATCTTTCCCAGTGTACTTCTTTAAAATGCTGCAAAATAGTGGGACAGAAGATTTCGGTTTAGCGTTCACTTTAAACGGGCATAGGTACAGGCATGTGGGCATGTTTAGAGACAGTGTTTCACTGGTCTAGGGTAAAGGGTGAAGCGCCTGGGTTCCGGTGCTTCACTACTGTATGGCCTCAAGATGATGTGTAGGCACAGCGGCAAATCCATCGGTGGCAATTCTCTCATATTGTCATTGCGATGGGAAGATTCCTTATTCGCTAGGAAATGTTTTACCATGGAAGACGGGTCACCACAGAGCTGTCTCTTTTGTGTTGAGACAAACTTTGCTGAATTTACCTGCCAGCAGTTGCGTGTCCTCCCTTTCTTTTAAGTCCGATGGAGACGCAAGAGTGTAAGGAGAACGGTGAATGGTGGCCGTTCATAAGCCAGAATCATCAGAAACCGCAGAGTAAATTTTAGGAACGTAGACGTAGGACAGCGGAGAAAACTTCACTCAGGGACTTCAGGGAACTCTCCTTACAATGCTGAGGCCTGACACGCCTAGTGCCTGGGGGCAACCCGGCTCCTGCCCTAGGTAGTTTTGTTGAGCTTGCCTCCCTCAGGTGGTGCCTTTTCTCTCCCAGCAATATTGCTCCGTGAAATTCTGCCGATGAAGAAAACTGATTGCTATGGCTTTGTCCTTTCACCTCATTGGCCTCATCTTTGAAGTACAAATGCTTTTCTACAAGGGTGCTGCCTCCCTGAGCTTTCCTTTCTCTTGGCTCAATCTATGCAGATTCCTGTGCTGAATACGCCATGGACTAGCACAGGTGGGTTCTCATGAGTATACCGGGCAAACGCAGCAATTTCGATTGTCAAGACCCACCTGGCTTGATCAAGGTTCTTTATTCCAGTGAAAAGGATTTTTATCCAAATTCTAGAGGAGCACCAGTGTGCCTCCGGGAGCTACACCCGGGCCTGCTGAACAGCGGCTCCGGAGTTTTCATTTTCTGACTAAAATTCAACACGGAATTTCATGGATCTAAGGAAACCATGAATTGTGGACATACCAGATTCTCACATCTTCATTGTCTAATGGAAGCTGAAGTTTCCCAGTCTGATCCGGCTGCCACTTCATTTCTGGCAATGATCATTCAATTGTGGACGTTCAGCCTTCTTCGGAATTCTCTTATACCGGCATGTTCCCGCGCCACATAAAGACCACTCGGTGGAGGTTTATGTGACTCAGGACAACTCTTTATTGCAGGCGTCTAGAACAAAGGGAATTCACAGAGGTTGATGATCACTTATTAAAGTCCCGTTTCTCTATGATGCCCACTGATGACACTTCTACATCGGAGGGCAAAGAGCTCGTGCAGCATGATATTCTCATTTCAGCCAGGCCGCCTGCAGTTCCTTCCTTGCAGAAAAATCTTTCCCAGTGTACTTCTTTAAAATGCTGCAAAATAGTGGGACAGAAGATTTCGGTTTAGCGTTCACTTTAAACGGGCATAGGTACAGGCATGTGGGCATGTTTAGAGACAGTGTTTCACTGGTCTAGGGTAAAGGGTGAAGCGCCTGGGTTCCGGTGCTTCACTACTGTATGGCCTCAAGATGATGTGTAGGCACAGCGGCAAATCCATCGGTGGCAATTCTCTCATATTGTCATTGCGATGGGAAGATTCCTTATTCGCTAGGAAATGTTTTACCATGGAAGACGGGTCACCACAGAGCTGTCTCTTTTGTGTTGAGACAAACTTTGCTGAATTTACCTGCCAGCAGTTGCGTGTCCTCCCTTTCTTTTAAGGTCGATGGAGACGCACGAGTGTAAGGAGAACGGTGAATGGTGGCCGTTCATAAGCCAGAATCATCAGAAACCGCAGAGTAAATTTTAGGAACGTAGACGTAGGACAGCGGAGAAAACTTCACTCAGGGACTTCAGGGAACTCTCCTTACAATGCTGAGGCCTGACACGCCTAGTGCCTGGGGGCAACCCGGCTCCTGCCCTAGGTAGTTTTGTTGAGCTTGCCTCCCTCAGGTGGTGCCTTTTCTCTCCCAGCAATATTGCTCCGTGAAATTCTGCCCATGATGAAAACTGCCATGGCTTTGTCCTTTCACCTCATTGGCCTCATCTTTGAAGTACAAATGCTTTTCTACAAGGGTGCTGCCTCCCTGAGCTTTCCTTTCTCTTGGCTCAATCTATGCAGATTCCTGTGCTGAATACGCCATGGACTAGCACAGGTGGGTTCTCATGAGTATACCGGGCAAACGCAGCAATTTCGATTGTCAAGACCCACCTGGCTTGATCAAGGTTCTTTATTCCAGTGAAAAGGATTTTTATCCAAATTCTAGAGGAGCACCAGTGTGCCTCCGGGAGCTACACCCGGGCCTGCTGAACAGCGGCTCCGGAGTTTTCATTTTCTGACTAAAATTCAACACGGAATTTCATGGATCTAAGGAAACCATGAATTGTGGACATACCAGATTCTCACATCTTCATTGTCTAATGGAAGCTGAAGTTTCCCAGTCTGATCCGGCTGCCACTTCATTTCTGGCAATGATCATTCAATTGTGGACGTTCAGCCTTCTTCGGAATTCTCTTATACCGGCATGTTCCCGCGCCACATAAAGACCACTCGGTGGAGGTTTATGTGACTCAGGACAACTCTTTATTTCAGGCGTCTAGAACAAAGGGAATTCACAGAGGTTGATGATCACTTATTAAAGTCCCGTTTCTCTATGATGCCCACTGATGACACTTCTACATCGGAGGGCAAAGAGCTCGTGCAGCATGATATTCTCATTTCAGCCAGGCCGCCTGCAGTTCCTTCCTTGCAGAAAAATCTTTCCCAGTGTACTTCTTTAAAATGCTGCAAAATAGTGGGACAGAAGATTTCGGTTTAGCGTTCACTTTAAACGGGCATAGGTACAGGCATGTGGGCATGTTTAGAGACAGTGTTTCACTGGTCTAGGGTAAAGGGTGAAGCGCCTGGGTTCCGGTGCTTCACTACTGTATGGCCTCAAGATGATGTGTAGGCACAGCGGCAAATCCATCGGTGGCAATTCTCTCATATTGTCATTGCGATGGGAAGATTCCTTATTCGCTAGGAAATGTTTTACCATGGAAGACGGGTCACCACAGAGCTGTCTCTTTTGTGTTGAGACAAACTTTGCTGAATTTACCTGCCAGCAGTTGCGTGTCCTCCCTTTCTTTTAAGGTCGATGGAGACGCACGAGTGTAAGGAGAACGGTGAATGGTGGCCGTTCATAAGCCAGAATCATCAGAAACCGCAGAGTAAATTTTAGGAACGTAGACGTAGGACAGCGGAGAAAACTTCACTCAGGGACTTCAGGGAACTCTCCTTACAATGCTGAGGCCTGACACGCCTAGTGCCTGGGGGCAACCCGGCTCCTGCCCTAGGTAGTTTTGTTGAGCTTGCCTCCCTCAGGTGGTGCCTTTTCTCTCCCAGCAATATTGCTCCGTGAAATTCTGCCGATGAAGAAAACTGATTGCTATGGCTTTGTCCTTTCACCTCATTGGCCTCATCTTTGAAGTACAAATGCTTTTCTACAAGGGTGCTGCCTCCCTGAGCTTTCCTTTCTCTTGGCTCAATCTATGCAGATTCCTGTGCTGAATACGCCATGGACTAGCACAGGTGGGTTCTCATGAGTATACCGGGCAAACGCAGCAATTTCGATTGTCAAGACCCACCTGGCTTGATCAAGGTTCTTTATTCCAGTGAAAAGGATTTTTATCCAAATTCTAGAGGAGCACCAGTGTGCCTCCGGGAGCTACACCCGGGCCTGCTGAACAGCGGCTCCGGAGTTTTCATTTTCTGACTAAAATTCAACACGGAATTTCATGGATCTAAGGAAACCATGAATTGTGGACATACCAGATTCTCACATCTTCATTGTCTAATGGAAGCTGAAGTTTCCCAGTCTGATCCGGCTGCCACTTCATTTCTGGCAATGATCATTCAATTGTGGACGTTCAGCCTTCTTCGGAATTCTCTTATACCGGCATGTTCCCGCGCCACATAAAGACCACTCGGTGGAGGTTTATGTGACTCAGGACAACTCTTTATTTCAGGCGTCTAGAACAAAGGGAATTCACAGAGGTTGATGATCACTTATTAAAGTCCCGTTTCTCTATGATGCCCACTGATGACACTTCTACATCGGAGGGCAAAGAGCTCGTGCAGCATGATATTCTCATTTCAGCCAGGCCGCCTGCAGTTCCTTCCTTGCAGAAAAATCTTTCCCAGTGTACTTCTTTAAAATGCTGCAAAATAGTGGGACAGAAGATTTCGGTTTAGCGTTCACTTTAAACGGGCATAGGTCCAGGCATGTGGGCATGTTTAGAGACAGTGTTTCACTGGTCTAGGGTAAAGGGTGAAGCGCCTGGGTTCCGGTGCTTCACTACTGTATGGCCTCAAGATGATGTGTAGGCACAGCGGCAAATCCATCGGTGGCAATTCTCTCATATTGTCATTGCGATGGGAAGATTCCTTATTCGCTAGGAAATGTTTTACCATGGAAGACGGGTCACCACAGAGCTGTCTCTTTTGTGTTGAGACAAACTTTGCTGAATTTACCTGCCAGCAGTTGCGTGTCCTCCCTTTCTTTTAAGGTCGATGGAGACGCACGAGTGTAAGGAGAACGGTGAATGGTGGCCGTTCATAAGCCAGAATCATCAGAAACCGCAGAGTAAATTTTAGGAACGTAGACGTAGGACAGCGGAGAAAACTTCACTCAGGGACTTCAGGGAACTCTCCTTACAATGCTGAGGCCTGACACGCCTAGTGCCTGGGGGCAACCCGGCTCCTGCCCTAGGTAGTTTTGTTGAGCTTGCCTCCCTCAGGTGGTGCCTTTTCTCTCCCAGCAATATTGCTCCGTGAAATTCTGCCGATGAAGAAAACTGATTGCTATGGCTTTGTCCTTTCACCTCATTGGCCTCATCTTTGAAGTACAAATGCTTTTCTACAAGGGTGCTGCCTCCCTGAGCTTTCCTTTGTCTTGGCTCAATCGATGCAGATTCCTGTGCTGAATACGCCATGGACTAGCACAGGTGGGTTCTTGTCAGTATACCGGGCAAACGCAGCAATTTCGATTGTCAAGACCCACCTGGCTTGATCAAGGTTCTTTATTCCAGTGAAAACGATTTTTATCCAAATTCTAGAGGAGCACCAGTGTGCCTCTGGGAGCTACACCCGGGCCTGCTGAACAGCGGCTCCGGAGTTTTCATTTTCTGACTAAAATTCAGCACGGAATTTCATGGATCTAAGGAAACCGTGAATTGTGGACGTACCAGAATCTCACATGTTCATTGTCTAATGGAAGCTTAAGTTTCCCAGTCTGATCCGGCTGCCACATCATTTCTGGCATTGACCATTCAAATGTGGACGTTCAGCCTTCTTCGGAATTCTCTTATACCGGCATGTTCCCGCGCCACATAAAGACCACTCGGTGGAGGTTTATGTGACTCAGGACAACTCTTTATTGCAGGCGTCTAGAACAAAGGGAATTCACAGAGGTTGATGATCACTTATTAAAGTCCCGTTTCTCTATGATGCCCACTGATGACACTTCTACATCGGAGGGCAAAGAGCTCGTGCAGCATGATATTCTCATTTCAGCCACGCCGCCTGCAGTTCCTTCCTTGCAGAAAAATCTTTCCCAGTGTACTTCTTTAAAATGCTGCAAAATAGTGGGACAGAAGATTTCGGTTTAGCGTTCACTTTAAACGGGCATAGGTACAGGCATGTGGGCATGTTTAGAGACAGTGTTTCACTGGTCTAGGGTAAAGGGTGAAGCGCCTGGGTTCCCGTGCTTCACTACTGTATGGCCTCAAGATGATGTGTAGGCACAGCGGCAAATCCATCGGTGGCAATTCTCTCATATTGTCATTGCGATGGGAAGATTCCTTATTCGCTAGGAAATGTTTTACCATGGAAGACGGGTCACCACAGAGCTGTCTCTTTTGTGTTGAGACAAACTTTGCTGAATTTACCTGCCAGCAGTTGCGTGTCCTCCCTTTCTTTTAAGGTCGATGGAGACGCACGAGTGTAAGGAGAACGGTGAATGGTGGCCGTTCATAAGCCAGAATCATCAGAAACCGCAGAGTAAATTTTAGGAACGTAGACGTAGGACAGCGGAGAAAACTTCACTCAGGGACTTCAGGGAACTCTCCTTACAATGCTGAGGCCTGACACGCCTAGTGCCTGGGGGCAACCCGGCTCCTGCCCTAGGTAGTTTTGTTGAGCTTGCCTCCCTCAGGTGGTGCCTTTTCTCTCCCAGCAATATTGCTCCGTGAAATTCTGCCGATGAAGAAAACTGATTGCTATGGCTTTGTCCTTTCACCTCATTGGCCTCATCTTTGAAGTACAAATGCTTTTCTACAAGGGTGCTGCCTCCCTGAGCTTTCCTTTCTCTTGGCTCAATCTATGCAGATTCCTGTGCTGAATACGCCATGGACTAGCACAGGTGGGTTCTCATGAGTATACCGGGCAAACGCAGCAATTTCGATTGTCAAGACCCACCTGGCTTGATCAAGGTTCTTTATTCCAGTGAAAAGGATTTTTATCCAAATTCTAGAGGAGCACCAGTGTGCCTCCGGGAGCTACACCCGGGCCTGCTGAACAGCGGCTCCGGAGTTTTCATTTTCTGACTAAAATTCAACACGGAATTTCATGGATCTAAGGAAACCATGAATTGTGGACATACCAGATTCTCACATCTTCATTGTCTAATGGAAGCTGAAGTTTCCCAGTCTGATCCGGCTGCCACTTCATTTCTGGCAATGATCATTCAATTGTGGACGTTCAGCCTTCTTCGGAATTCTCTTATACCGGCATGTTCCCGCGCCACATAAAGACCACTCGGTGGAGGTTTATGTGACTCAGGACAACTCTTTATTTCAGGCGTCTAGAACAAAGGGAATTCACAGAGGTTGATGATCACTTATTAAAGTCCCGTTTCTCTATGATGCCCACTGATGACACTTCTACATCGGAGGGCAAAGAGCTCGTGCAGCATGATATTCTCATTTCAGCCAGGCTGCCTGCAGTTCCTTCCTTGCAGAAAAATCTTTCCCAGTGTACTTCTTTAAAATGCTGCAAAATAGTGGGACAGAAGATTTCGGTTTAGCGTTCACTTTAAACGGGCATAGGTCCAGGCATGTGGGCATGTTTAGAGACAGTGTTTCACTGGTCTAGGGTAAAGGGTGAAGCGCCTGGGTTCCGGTGCTTCACTACTGTATGGCCTCAAGATGATGTGTAGGCACAGCGGCAAATCCATCGGTGGCAATTCTCTCATATTGTCATTGCGATGGGAAGATTCCTTATTCGCTAGGAAATGTTTTACCATGGAAGACGGGTCACCACAGAGCTGTCTCTTTTGTGTTGAGACAAACTTTGCTGAATTTACCTGCCAGCAGTTGCGTGTCCTCCCTTTCTTTTAAGGTCGATGGAGACGCACGAGTGTAAGGAGAACGGTGAATGGTGGCCGTTCATAAGCCAGAATCATCAGAAACCGCAGAGTAAATTTTAGGAACGTAGACGTAGGACAGCGGAGAAAACTTCACTCAGGGACTTCAGGGAACTCTCCTTACAATGCTGAGGCCTGACACGCCTAGTGCCTGGGGGCAACCCGGCTCCTGCCCTAGGTAGTTTTGTTGAGCTTGCCTCCCTCAGGTGGTGCCTTTTCTCTCCCAGCAATATTGCTCCGTGAAATTCTGCCGATGAAGAAAACTGATTGCTATGGCTTTGTCCTTTCACCTCATTGGCCTCATCTTTGAAGTACAAATGCTTTTCTACAAGGGTGCTGCCTCCCTGAGCTTTCCTTTGTCTTGGCTCAATCGATGCAGATTCCTGTGCTGAATACGCCATGGACTAGCACAGGTGGGTTCTTGTCAGTATACCGGGCAAACGCAGCAATTTCGATTGTCAAGACCCACCTGGCTTGATCAAGGTTCTTTATTCCAGTGAAAACGATTTTTATCCAAATTCTAGAGGAGCACCAGTGTGCCTCTGGGAGCTACACCCGGGCCTGCTGAACAGCGGCTCCGGAGTTTTCATTTTCTGACTAAAATTCAGCACGGAATTTCATGGATCTAAGGAAACCGTGAATTGTGGACGTACCAGAATCTCACATGTTCATTGTCTAATGGAAGCTTAAGTTTCCCAGTCTGATCCGGCTGCCACATCATTTCTGGCATTGACCATTCAAATGTGGACGTTCAGCCTTCTTCGGAATTCTCTTATACCGGCATGTTCCCGCGCCACATAAAGACCACTCGGTGGAGGTTTATGTGACTCAGGACAACTCTTTATTGCAGGCGTCTAGAACAAAGGGAATTCACAGAGGTTGATGATCACTTATTAAAGTCCCGTTTCTCTATGATGCCCACTGATGACACTTCTACATCGGAGGGCAAAGAGCTCGTGCAGCATGATATTCTCATTTCAGCCACGCCGCCTGCAGTTCCTTCCTTGCAGAAAAATCTTTCCCAGTGTACTTCTTTAAAATGCTGCAAAATAGTGGGACAGAAGATTTCGGTTTAGCGTTCACTTTAAACGGGCATAGGTACAGGCATGTGGGCATGTTTAGAGACAGTGTTTCACTGGTCTAGGGTAAAGGGTGAAGCGCCTGGGTTCCCGTGCTTCACTACTGTATGGCCTCAAGATGATGTGTAGGCACAGCGGCAAATCCATCGGTGGCAATTCTCTCATATTGTCATTGCGATGGGAAGATTCCTTATTCGCTAGGAAATGTTTTACCATGGAAGACGGGTCACCACAGAGCTGTCTCTTTTGTGTTGAGACAAACTTTGCTGAATTTACCTGCCAGCAGTTGCGTGTCCTCCCTTTCTTTTAAGGTCGATGGAGACGCACGAGTGTAAAGAGAACGGTGAATGGTGGCCGTTCATAAGCCAGAATCATCAGAAACCGCAGAGTAAATTTTAGGAACGTAGACGTACGACAGCGGAGAAAACTTCACTCAGGGACTTCAGGGAACTCTCCTTACAATGCTGAGGCCTGACACGCCTAGTGCCTGGGGGCAACCCGGCTCCTGCCCTAGGTAGTTTTGTTGAGCTTGCCTCCCTCAGGTGGTGCCTTTTCTCTCCCAGCAATATTGCTCCGTGAAATTCTGCCGATGAAGAAAACTGATTGCTATGGCTTTGTCCTTTCACCTCATTGGCCTCATCTTTGAAGTACAAATGCTTTTCTACAAGGGTGCTGCCTCCCTGAGCTTTCCTTTCTCTTGGCTCAATCTATGCAGATTCCTGTGCTGAATACGCCATGGACTAGCACAGGTGGGTTCTTGTCAGTATACCGGGCAAACGCAGCAATTTCGATTGTCAAGACCCACCTGGCTTGATCAAGGTTCTTTATTCCAGTGAAAACGATTTTTATCCAAATTCTAGAGGAGCACCAGTGTGCCTCTGGGAGCTACACCCGGGCCTGCTGAACATCGGCTCCGGAGTTTTCATTTTCTGACTAAAATTCAGCACGGAATTTCATGGATCTAAGGAAACCGTGAATTGTGGACGTACCAGAATCTCACATGTTCATTGTCTAATGGAAGCTGAAGTTTCCTAGTCTGATCCGGCTGCCACATCATTTCTGGCATTGACCATTCAAATGTGGACGTTCAGCCTTCTTCGGAATTCTCTTATACCGGCATGTTCCCGCGCCACATAAAGACCACTCGGTGGAGGTTTATGTGACTCAGGACAACTCTTTATTTCAGGCGTCTAGAACAAAGGGAATTCACAGAGGTTGATGATCACTTATTAAAGTCCCGTTTCTCTATGATGCCCACTGATGACACTTCTACATCGGAGGGCAAAGAGCTCGTGCAGCATGATATTCTCATTTCAGCTAGGCCGCCTGCAATTTCTTCCTTGCAGAAAAATCTTTCCCAGTGTACTTCTTTAAAATGCTGCAAAATAGTGGGACAGAAGATTTCGGTTTAGCGTTCACTTTAAACGGGCATAGGTAAAGGCATGTGGGCATGTTTAGAGACAGTGTTTCACTGGTCTAGGGTAAAGGGTGAAGCGCCTGGGTTCCCGTGCTTCACTACTGTATGGCCGCAAGATGATGTGTAGGCACAGCGGCAAATCCATCGGTGGCAATTCTCTCATATTGTCATTGCGATGGGAAGATTCCTTATTCGCTAGGAATTCTTTACCGTGGAAGAAGGGTGACCACAGAGCTGTCTCTTTTGTGTCGAGACAAACTTTGCTGAATTTACCTGCCAGCAGTTGCGTGTCCTCCCTTTCTTTTAAGGCCGATGGAGACGCACGAGTGTAAGGAGAACGGTGAATGGTGGCCGTTCATAAGCCAGGATCATCAGAAACCGCAGAGTAAATTTTAGGAACGTAGACGTAGGACAGCGAAGAAAACTTCACTCAGGGACTTCAGGGAACTCTCCTTACAATGCTGAGGCCTGACACGCCTAGTGCCTGGGGGCAACCCGGCTCCTGCCCTAGGTAGTTTTGTTGAGCGTGCCTCCCTCAGGTTGTGCCTTTTCTCTCCCAGCATTATTGCTCCGTGAAATTCTGCCGATGATGAAAACTGCCATGGCTTTGTCCTTTCACCTCATTGGCCTCATCTTTGAAGTACAAATGCTTTTCTACACGGGTGCTGCCTCCCTGAGCTTTCCTTTGTCTTGGCTCAATCGATGCAGATTCCTGTGCTGAATACGCCATGGACTAGCACAGGTGGGTTCTTGTCAGTATACCGGGCAAACGCAGCAATTTCGATTGTCAAGACCCACCTGGCTTGATCAAGGTTCTTTATTCCAGTGAAAACGATTTTTATCCAAATTCTAGAGGAGCACCAGTGTTGCCTCTGGGAGCTACACCCGGGCCTGCTGAACAGCGGCTCCGGAGTTTTCCTTTTCTGACTAAAATTCAACACGGAATTTCATGGATCTAAGGAAACCGTGAATTGTGGACGTACCAGATTCTCACATCTTCATTGCCTAATGGAAGCTGAAGTTTCCCAGTCTGATCCGGCTGCCACTTCATTTCTTTCAATGACCATTCAATTGTGGACGTTCAGCCTTCTTCGGAATTCTCTTATACCGGCATGTTCCCGCGCCGCATCAAGACCACTCGGTGGAGGTTTCTGTGACTCAGGACAACTCTTATTTCAGGCGTCTAGAACAAAGGGAATTCACAGAGGTTGATGATCACTTATTAAAGTCCCGTTTCTCTATGATGCCCACTGATGACACTTCTACATCGGAGGGCAAAGAGCTCGTGCAGCATGATATTCTCATTTCAGCCATGCCGCCTGCAGTTCCTTCCTTGCAGAAAAATCTTTCCCAGTGTACTTCTTTAAAATGCTGCAAAATAGTGGGACAGAAGATTTCGGTTTAGCGTTAACTTTAAACGAGCATAGGTACAGGCATGTGGGCATGTTTAGAGACAGTGTTTCACTGGTCTAGGGTAAAGGGTGAAGCGCCTGGGTTCCCGTGCTTCACTACTGTATGGCCTCAAGATGATGTGTAGGCACAGCGGCAAATCCATCGGTAGCAATTCTCTCATATTGTCATTGCGATGGGAAGATTCCTTATTCGCTAGGAATTGTTTTACCGTGGAAGACGGGTCACCACAGAGCTGTCTCTTTTGTGTTGAGACAAACTTTGCTGAATTTACCTGCCAGCAGTTGCGTGTCCTCCCTTTCTTTTAAGTCCGATGGAGACGCACGAGTGTAAGGAGAACGGTGAATGGTGGCCGTTCATAAGCCAGAATCATCAGAAAGCGCAGAGTAAATTTTAGGAACGTAGACGTAGGACAGCGGAGAAAACTTCACTCAGGGACTTCAGGGAACTCTCCTTACAATGCTGAGGCCTGACACGCCTAGTGCCTGGGGGCAACCCGGCTCCTGCCCTAGGTAGTTTTGTTGAGCGTGCCTCCCTCAGGTTGTGCCTTTTCTCTCCCAGCATTATTGCTCCGTGAAATTCTGCCGATGATGAAAACTGCCATGGCTTTGTCCTTTCACCTCATTGGCCTCATCTTTGAAGTACAAATGCTTTTCTACATGGGTGCTGCCTCCCTGAGCTTTCCTTTGTCTTGGCTCAATCGATGCAGATTCTGTGCTGAATACGCCATGGACTAGCACAGGTGGGTTCTCGTGAGTATACCGGGCAAACGCAGCAATTTCGATTGTCAAGACCCACCTGGCTTGATCAAGGTTCTTTATTCCAGTGAAAACGATTTTTATCCAAATTCTAGAGGAGCACCAGTGTGCCTCCGGGAGCTACACCCGGGCCTGCTGAACAGCGGCTCCGGAGTTTTCCTTTTCTGACTAAAATTCAGCACGGAATTTCATGGATCTTAGGAAACCGTGAATTGTGGACGTACCAGATTCTCACATCTTCATTGTCTAATGGAAGCTGAAGTTTCCCAGTCTGATCCGGCTGCCACTTCATTTCTGGCAATGTCCATTCAATTGTGGACGTCAAGCCTTCTTCGGAATTCTCTTATACCGGCATGTTCCCGCGCCGCATCAAGACCACTCGGTGGAGGTTTCTGTGACTCAGGACAACTCTTATTTCAGGCGTCTAGAACAAAGGGAATTCACAGAGGTTGATGATCACTTATTAAAGTCCCGTTTCTCTATGATGCCCACTGATGACACTTCTACATCGGAGGGCAAAGAGCTCGTGCAGCATGATATTCTCATTTCAGCCACGACGCATGCAGTTCCTTCCTTGCAGAAAAATCTTTCCCAGTGCACTTCTTTAAAATGCTGCAAAATAGTGGGACAGAAGACTTCGGTTTAGCCTTAACTTTAAACGGGCATAGGTACAGGCATGTGGGCATGTTTAGAGACAGTGTTTCACTGGTCTAGGGTAAAGGGTGAAGTGCCTGGGTTCCCGTGCTTCACTACTGTATGGCCTCAAGATGATGTGTAGGCACAGCGGCAAATCCATCCGTGGCAATTCTCTCATATTGTCATTGCGATTGGAAGATTCCTTATTCGCTAGGAATTGTTTTACCTTGGAAGACGACTCACCACAGAGCTGTCTCTTTTGTGTTGAGACAAACTTTGCTGAATTTACCTGCCAGCATTTGCGTGTCCTCCCTTTCTTTTAAGTCCGATGGAGACGCACGAGTGTAAGGAGAACGGTGAATGGTGGCCGTTCATAAGCCAGGATCATCAGAAACCGCAGAGTAAATTTTAGGAACGTAGACGTAGGACAGCGGAGAAAACTTCACTCAGGGACTTCAGGGAACTCTCCTTACAATGCTGAGGCCTGACACGCCTAGTGCCTGGGGGCAACCCGGCTCCTGCCCTAGGTAGTTTTGTTGAGCTTGCCTCCCTCAGGTTGTGCCTTTTCTCTCCCAGCATTATTGCTCCGTGAAATTCTGCCGATGATGAAAACTGCCATGGCTTTGTCCTTTCACCTCATTGGCCTCATCTTTGAAGTACAAATGCTTTTCTACACGGGTGCTGCCTCCCTGAGCTTTCCTTTGTCTTGGCTCAATCGATGCAGATTCCTGTGCTGAATACGCCATGGACTAGCACAGGTGGGTTCTTGTCAGTATACCGGGCAAACGCAGCAATTTCGATTGTCAAGACCCACCTGGCTTGATCAAGGTTCTTTATTCCAGTGAAAACGATTTTTATCCAAATTCTAGAGGAGCACCAGTGTTGCCTCTGGGAGCTACACCCGGGCCTGCTGAACAGCGGCTCCGGAGTTTTCCTTTTCTGACTAAAATTCAACACGGAATTTCATGGATCTAAGGAAACCGTGAATTGTGGACGTACCAGATTCTCACATCTTCATTGCCTAATGGAAGCTGAAGTTTCCCAGTCTGATCCGGCTGCCACTTCATTTCTTTCAATGACCATTCAATTGTGGACGTTCAGCCTTCTTCGGAATTCTCTTATACCGGCATGTTCCCGCGCCGCATCAAGACCACTCGGTGGAGGATTCTGTGACTCAGGCCAACTCTTATTTCAGGCGTCTAGAACAAAGGGAATTCACAGAGGTTGATGATCACTTATTAAAGTCCCGTTTCTCTATGATGCCCACTGATGACACTTCTACATCGGAGGGCAAAGAGCTCGTGCAGCATGATATTCTCATTTCAGCCATGCCGCATGCAGTTCCTTCCTTGCAGAAAAATCTTTCCCAGTGTACTTCTTTAAAATGCTGCAAAATATTGGGACAGAAGATTTCGGTTTAGCGTTCACTTTAAACGGGCATAGGTACAGGAATGTGGGCATGTTTAGAGACAGTGTTTCACTGGTCTAGGGTAAAGGGTGAAGCGCCTGGGTTCCCGTGCTTCACTACTGTATGGCCTCAAGATGATGTGTAGGCACAGCGGCAAATCCATCGGTGGCAATTCTCTCATATTGTCATTGCGATGGGAAGATTCCTTATTCGCTAGGAAATATTTTACCATGGAAGACGGGTCACCACAGAGCTGTCTCTTTTGTGTTGAGACAAACTTTGCTGAATTTACCTGCCAGCAGTTGCGTGTCCTCCCTTTCTTTTAAGGTCGATGGAGACGCACGAGTGTAAAGAGAACGGTGAATGGTGGCCGTTCATAAGCCAGAATCATCAGAAACCGCAGAGTAAATTTTAGGAACGTAGACGTACGACAGCGGAGAAAACTTCACTCAGGGACTTCAGGGAACTCTCCTTACAATGCTGAGGCCTGACACGCCTAGTGCCTGGGGGCAACCCGGCTCCTGCCCTAGGTAGTTTTGTTGAGCTTGCCTCCCTCAGGTGGTGCCTTTTCTCTCCCAGCAATATTGCTCCGTGAAATTCTGCCGATGAAGAAAACTGATTGCTATGGCTTTGTCCTTTCACCTCATTGGCCTCATCTTTGAAGTACAAATGCTTTTCTACAAGGATGCTGCCTCCCTGAGCTTTCCTTTCTCTTGGCTCAATCTATGCAGATTCCTGTGCTGAATACGCCATGGACTAGCACAGGTGGGTTCTTGTCAGTATACCGGGCAAACGCAGCAATTTCGATTGTCAAGACCCACCTGGCTTGATCAAGGTTCTTTATTCCAGTGAAAACGATTTTTATCCAAATTCTAGAGGAGCACCAGTGTGCCTCTGGGAGCTACACCCGGGCCTGCTGAACATCGGCTCCGGAGTTTTCATTTTCTGACTAAAATTCAGCACGGAATTTCATGGATCTAAGGAAACCGTGAATTGTGGACGTACCAGAATCTCACATGTTCATTGTCTAATGGAAGCTGAAGTTTCCTAGTCTGATCCGGCTGCCACATCATTTCTGGCATTGACCATTCAATTGTGGACGTCAAGCCTTCTTCGGAATTCTCTTATACCGGCATGTTCCCGCGCCGCATCAAGACCACTCGGTGGAGGTTTCTGTGACTCAGGACAACTCTTATTTCAGGCGTCTAGAACAAAGGGAATTCACAGAGGTTGATGATCACTTATTAAAGTCCCGTTTCTCTATGATGCCCACTGATGACACTTCTACATCGGAGGGCAAAGAGCTCGTGCAGCATGATATTCTCATTTCAGCTAGGCCGCCTGCAATTTCTTCCTTGCAGAAAAATCTTTCCCAGTGTACTTCTTTAAAATGCTGCAAAATAGTGGGACAGAAGATTTCGGTTTAGCGTTCACTTTAAACGGGCATAGGTAAAGGCATGTGGGCATGTTTAGAGACAGTGTTTCACTGGTCTAGGGTAAAGGGTGAAGCGCCTGGGTTCCCGTGCTTCACTACTGTATGGCCGCAAGATGATGTGTAGGCACAGCGGCAAATCCATCGGTGGCAATTCTCTCATATTGTCATTGCGATGGGAAGATTCCTTATTCGCTAGGAATTCTTTACCGTGGAAGAAGGGTGACCACAGAGCTGTCTCTTTTGTGTCGAGACAAACTTTGCTGAATTTACCTGCCAGCAGTTGCGTGTCCTCCCTTTCTTTTAAGGCCGATGGAGACGCACGAGTGTAAGGAGAACGGTGAATGGTGGCCGTTCATAAGCCAGGATCATCAGAAACCGCAGAGTAAATTTTAGGAACGTAGACGTAGGACAGCGAAGAAAACTTCACTCAGGGACTTCAGGGAACTCTCCTTACAATGCTGAGGCCTGACACGCCTAGTGCCTGGGGGCAACCCGGCTCCTGCCCTAGGTAGTTTTGTTGAGCGTGCCTCCCTCAGGTTGTGCCTTTTCTCTCCCAGCATTATTGCTCCGTGAAATTCTGCCGATGATGAAAACTGCCATGGCTTTGTCCTTTCACCTCATTGGCCTCATCTTTGAAGTACAAATGCTTTTCTACACGGGTGCTGCCTCCCTGAGCTTTCCTTTGTCTTGGCTCAATCGATGCAGATTCCTGTGCTGAATACGCCATGGACTAGCACAGGTGGGTTCTTGTCAGTATACCGGGCAAACGCAGCAATTTCGATTGTCAAGACCCACCTGGCTTGATCAAGGTTCTTTATTCCAGTGAAAACGATTTTTATCCAAATTCTAGAGGAGCACCAGTGTTGCCTCTGGGAGCTACACCCGGGCCTGCTGAACAGCGGCTCCGGAGTTTTCCTTTTCTGACTAAAATTCAACACGGAATTTCATGGATCTAAGGAAACCGTGAATTGTGGACGTACCAGATTCTCACATCTTCATTGCCTAATGGAAGCTGAAGTTTCCCAGTCTGATCCGGCTGCCACTTCATTTCTTTCAATGACCATTCAATTGTGGACGTTCAGCCTTCTTCGGAATTCTCTTATACCGGCATGTTCCCGCGCCGCATCAAGACCACTCGGTGGAGGTTTCTGTGACTCAGGACAACTCTTATTTCAGGCGTCTAGAACAAAGGGAATTCACAGAGGTTGATGATCACTTATTAAAGTCCCGTTTCTCTATGATGCCCACTGATGACACTTCTACATCGGAGGGCAAAGAGCTCGTGCAGCATGATATTCTCATTTCAGCCATGCCGCCTGCAGTTCCTTCCTTGCAGAAAAATCTTTCCCAGTGTACTTCTTTAAAATGCTGCAAAATAGTGGGACAGAAGATTTCGGTTTAGCGTTAACTTTAAACGAGCATAGGTACAGGCATGTGGGCATGTTTAGAGACAGTGTTTCACTGGTCTAGGGTAAAGGGTGAAGCGCCTGGGTTCCCGTGCTTCACTACTGTATGGCCTCAAGATGATGTGTAGGCACAGCGGCAAATCCATCGGTAGCAATTCTCTCATATTGTCATTGCGATGGGAAGATTCCTTATTCGCTAGGAATTGTTTTACCGTGGAAGACGGGTCACCACAGAGCTGTCTCTTTTGTGTTGAGACAAACTTTGCTGAATTTACCTGCCAGCAGTTGCGTGTCCTCCCTTTCTTTTAAGTCCGATGGAGACGCACGAGTGTAAGGAGAACGGTGAATGGTGGCCGTTCATAAGCCAGAATCATCAGAAAGCGCAGAGTAAATTTTAGGAACGTAGACGTAGGACAGCGGAGAAAACTTCACTCAGGGACTTCAGGGAACTCTCCTTACAATGCTGAGGCCTGACACGCCTAGTGCCTGGGGGCAACCCGGCTCCTGCCCTAGGTAGTTTTGTTGAGCGTGCCTCCCTCAGGTTGTGCCTTTTCTCTCCCAGCATTATTGCTCCGTGAAATTCTGCCGATGATGAAAACTGCCATGGCTTTGTCCTTTCACCTCATTGGCCTCATCTTTGAAGTACAAATGCTTTTCTACATGGGTGCTGCCTCCCTGAGCTTTCCTTTGTCTTGGCTCAATCGATGCAGATTCTGTGCTGAATACGCCATGGACTAGCACAGGTGGGTTCTCGTGAGTATACCGGGCAAACGCAGCAATTTCGATTGTCAAGACCCACCTGGCTTGATCAAGGTTCTTTATTCCAGTGAAAACGATTTTTATCCAAATTCTAGAGGAGCACCAGTGTGCCTCCGGGAGCTACACCCGGGCCTGCTGAACAGCGGCTCCGGAGTTTTCCTTTTCTGACTAAAATTCAGCACGGAATTTCATGGATCTTAGGAAACCGTGAATTGTGGACGTACCAGATTCTCACATCTTCATTGTCTAATGGAAGCTGAAGTTTCCCAGTCTGATCCGGCTGCCACTTCATTTCTGGCAATGTCCATTCAATTGTGGACGTCAAGCCTTCTTCGGAATTCTCTTATACCGGCATGTTCCCGCGCCGCATCAAGACCACTCGGTGGAGGTTTCTGTGACTCAGGACAACTCTTATTTCAGGCGTCTAGAACAAAGGGAATTCACAGAGGTTGATGATCACTTATTAAAGTCCCGTTTCTCTATGATGCCCACTGATGACACTTCTACATCGGAGGGCAAAGAGCTCGTGCAGCATGATATTCTCATTTCAGCCACGACGCATGCAGTTCCTTCCTTGCAGAAAAATCTTTCCCAGTGCACTTCTTTAAAATGCTGCAAAATAGTGGGACAGAAGACTTCGGTTTAGCCTTAACTTTAAACGGGCATAGGTACAGGCATGTGGGCATGTTTAGAGACAGTGTTTCACTGGTCTAGGGTAAAGGGTGAAGTGCCTGGGTTCCCGTGCTTCACTACTGTATGGCCTCAAGATGATGTGTAGGCACAGCGGCAAATCCATCCGTGGCAATTCTCTCATATTGTCATTGCGATTGGAAGATTCCTTATTCGCTAGGAATTGTTTTACCTTGGAAGACGACTCACCACAGAGCTGTCTCTTTTGTGTTGAGACAAACTTTGCTGAATTTACCTGCCAGCATTTGCGTGTCCTCCCTTTCTTTTAAGTCCGATGGAGACGCACGAGTGTAAGGAGAACGGTGAATGGTGGCCGTTCATAAGCCAGGATCATCAGAAACCGCAGAGTAAATTTTAGGAACGTAGACGTAGGACAGCGGAGAAAACTTCACTCAGGGACTTCAGGGAACTCTCCTTACAATGCTGAGGCCTGACACGCCTAGTGCCTGGGGGCAACCCGGCTCCTGCCCTAGGTAGTTTTGTTGAGCTTGCCTCCCTCAGGTTGTGCCTTTTCTCTCCCAGCATTATTGCTCCGTGAAATTCTGCCGATGATGAAAACTGCCATGGCTTTGTCCTTTCACCTCATTGGCCTCATCTTTGAAGTACAAATGCTTTTCTACACGGGTGCTGCCTCCCTGAGCTTTCCTTTGTCTTGGCTCAATCGATGCAGATTCCTGTGCTGAATACGCCATGGACTAGCACAGGTGGGTTCTTGTCAGTATACCGGGCAAACGCAGCAATTTCGATTGTCAAGACCCACCTGGCTTGATCAAGGTTCTTTATTCCAGTGAAAACGATTTTTATCCAAATTCTAGAGGAGCACCAGTGTTGCCTCTGGGAGCTACACCCGGGCCTGCTGAACAGCGGCTCCGGAGTTTTCCTTTTCTGACTAAAATTCAACACGGAATTTCATGGATCTAAGGAAACCGTGAATTGTGGACGTACCAGATTCTCACATCTTCATTGCCTAATGGAAGCTGAAGTTTCCCAGTCTGATCCGGCTGCCACTTCATTTCTTTCAATGACCATTCAATTGTGGACGTTCAGCCTTCTTCGGAATTCTCTTATACCGGCATGTTCCCGCGCCGCATCAAGACCACTCGGTGGAGGATTCTGTGACTCAGGCCAACTCTTATTTCAGGCGTCTAGAACAAAGGGAATTCACAGAGGTTGATGATCACTTATTAAAGTCCCGTTTCTCTATGATGCCCACTGATGACACTTCTACATCGGAGGGCAAAGAGCTCGTGCAGCATGATATTCTCATTTCAGCCATGCCGCATGCAGTTCCTTCCTTGCAGAAAAATCTTTCCCAGTGTACTTCTTTAAAATGCTGCAAAATATTGGGACAGAAGATTTCGGTTTAGCGTTCACTTTAAACGGGCATAGGTACAGGAATGTGGGCATGTTTACAGACAGTGTTTCACTGGTCTAGGGTAAAGGGTGAAGCGCCTGGGTTCCCGTGCTTCACTACTGTATGGCCTCAAGATGATGTGTAGGCACAGCGGCAAATCCATCGGTGGCAATTCTCTCATATTGTCATTGCGATGGGAAGATTCCTTATTCGCTAGGAAATATTTTACCATGGAAGACGGGTCACCACAGAGCTGTCTCTTTTGTGTTGAGACAAACTTTGCTGAATTTACCTGCCAGCAGTTGCGTGTCCTCCCTTTCTTTTAAGGTCGATGGAGACGCACGAGTGTAAAGAGAACGGTGAATGGTGGCCGTTCATAAGCCAGAATCATCAGAAACCGCAGAGTAAATTTTAGGAACGTAGACGTACGACAGCGGAGAAAACTTCACTCAGGGACTTCAGGGAACTCTCCTTACAATGCTGAGGCCTGACACGCCTAGTGCCTGGGGGCAACCCGGCTCCTGCCCTAGGTAGTTTTGTTGAGCTTGCCTCCCTCAGGTGGTGCCTTTTCTCTCCCAGCAATATTGCTCCGTGAAATTCTGCCGATGAAGAAAACTGATTGCTATGGCTTTGTCCTTTCACCTCATTGGCCTCATCTTTGAAGTACAAATGCTTTTCTACAAGGATGCTGCCTCCCTGAGCTTTCCTTTCTCTTGGCTCAATCTATGCAGATTCCTGTGCTGAATACGCCATGGACTAGCACAGGTGGGTTCTTGTCAGTATACCGGGCAAACGCAGCAATTTCGATTGTCAAGACCCACCTGGCTTGATCAAGGTTCTTTATTCCAGTGAAAACGATTTTTATCCAAATTCTAGAGGAGCACCAGTGTGCCTCTGGGAGCTACACCCGGGCCTGCTGAACATCGGCTCCGGAGTTTTCATTTTCTGACTAAAATTCAGCACGGAATTTCATGGATCTAAGGAAACCGTGAATTGTGGACGTACCAGAATCTCACATGTTCATTGTCTAATGGAAGCTGAAGTTTCCTAGTCTGATCCGGCTGCCACATCATTTCTGGCATTGACCATTCAATTGTGGACGTCAAGCCTTCTTCGGAATTCTCTTATACCGGCATGTTCCCGCGCCGCATCAAGACCACTCGGTGGAGGTTTCTGTGACTCAGGACAACTCTTATTTCAGGCGTCTAGAACAAAGGGAATTCACAGAGGTTGATGATCACTTATTAAAGTCCCGTTTCTCTATGATGCCCACTGATGACACTTCTACATCGGAGGGCAAAGAGCTCGTGCAGCATGATATACTCATTTCAGCCACGACGCATGCAGTTCCTTCCTTGCAGAAAAATCTTTCCCAGTGCACTTCTTTAAAATGCTGCAAAATAGTGGGACAGAAGACTTCGGTTTAGCCTTAACTTTAAACGGGCATAGGTACAGGCATGTGGGCATGTTTAGAGACAGTGTTTCACTGGTCTAGGGTAAAGGGTGAAGTGCCTGGGTTCCCGTGCTTCACTACTGTATGGCCTCAAGATGATGTGTAGGCACAGCGGCAAATCCATCGGTGGCAATTCTCTCATATTGTCATTGCGATTGGAAGATTCCTTATTCGCTAGGAATTGTTTTACCTTGGAAGACGACTCACCACAGAGCTGTCTCTTTTGTGTTGAGACAAACTTTGCTGAATTTACCTGCCAGCATTTGCGTGTCCTCCCTTTCTTTTAAGTCCGATGGAGACGCACGAGTGTAAGGAGAACGGTGAATGGTGGCCGTTCATAAGCCAGGATCATCAGAAACCGCAGAGTAAATTTTAGGAACGTAGACGTAGGACAGCGGAGAAAACTTCACTCAGGGACTTCAGGGAACTCTCCTTACAATGCTGAGGCCTGACACGCCTAGTGCCTGGGGGCAACCCGGCTCCTGCCCTAGGTAGTTTTGTTGAGCTTGCCTCCCTCAGGTTGTGCCTTTTCTCTCCCAGCATTATTGCTCCGTGAAATTCTGCCGATGATGAAAACTGCCATGGCTTTGTCCTTTCACCTCATTGGCCTCATCTTTGAAGTACAAATGCTTTTCTACACGGGTGCTGCCTCCCTGAGCTTTCCTTTGTCTTGGCTCAATCGATGCAGATTCCTGTGCTGAATACGCCATGGACTAGCACAGGTGGGTTCTTGTCAGTATACCGGGCAAACGCAGCAATTTCGATTGTCAAGACCCACCTGGCTTGATCAAGGTTCTTTATTCCAGTGAAAACGATTTTTATCCAAATTCTAGAGGAGCACCAGTGTTGCCTCTGGGAGCTACACCCGGGCCTGCTGAACAGCGGCTCCGGAGTTTTCCTTTTCTGACTAAAATTCAACACGGAATTTCATGGATCTAAGGAAACCGTGAATTGTGGACGTACCAGATTCTCACATCTTCATTGCCTAATGGAAGCTGAAGTTTCCCAGTCTGATCCGGCTGCCACTTCATTTCTTTCAATGACCATTCAATTGTGGACGTTCAGCCTTCTTCGGAATTCTCTTATACCGGCATGTTCCCGCGCCGCATCAAGACCACTCGGTGGAGGATTCTGTGACTCAGGCCAACTCTTATTTCAGGCGTCTAGAACAAAGGGAATTCACAGAGGTTGATGATCACTTATTAAAGTCCCGTTTCTCTATGATGCCCACTGATGACACTTCTACATCGGAGGGCAAAGAGCTCGTGCAGCATGATATTCTCATTTCAGCCATGCCGCCTGCAGTTCCTTCCTTGCAGAAAAATCTTTCCCAGTGTACTTCTTTAAAATGCTGCAAAATAGTGGGACAGAAGATTTCGGTTTAGCGTTAACTTTAAACGAGCATAGGTACAGGCATGTGGGCATGTTTAGAGACAGTGTTTCACTGGTCTAGGGTAAAGGGTGAAGCGCCTGGGTTCCCGTGCTTCACTACTGTATGGCCTCAAGATGATGTGTAGGCACAGCGGCAAATCCATCGGTAGCAATTCTCTCATATTGTCATTGCGATGGGAAGATTCCTTATTCGCTAGGAATTGTTTTACCGTGGAAGACGGGTCACCACAGAGCTGTCTCTTTTGTGTTGAGACAAACTTTGCTGAATTTACCTGCCAGCAGTTGCGTGTCCTCCCTTTCTTTTAAGTCCGATGGAGACGCACGAGTGTAAGGAGAACGGTGAATGGTGGCCGTTCATAAGCCAGAATCATCAGAAAGCGCAGAGTAAATTTTAGGAACGTAGACGTAGGACAGCGGAGAAAACTTCACTCAGGGACTTCAGGGAACTCTCCTTACAATGCTGAGGCCTGACACGCCTAGTGCCTGGGGGCAACCCGGCTCCTGCCCTAGGTAGTTTTGTTGAGCGTGCCTCCCTCAGGTTGTGCCTTTTCTCTCCCAGCATTATTGCTCCGTGAAATTCTGCCGATGATGAAAACTGCCATGGCTTTGTCCTTTCACCTCATTGGCCTCATCTTTGAAGTACAAATGCTTTTCTACACGGGTGCTGCCTCCCTGAGCTTTCCTTTGTCTTGGCTCAATCGATGCAGATTCTGTGCTGAATACGCCATGGACTAGCACAGGTGGGTTCTCGTGAGTATACCGGGCAAACGCAGCAATTTCGATTGTCAAGACCCACCTGGCTTGATCAAGGTTCTTTATTCCAGTGAAAACGATTTTTATCCAAATTCTAGAGGAGCACCAGTGTGCCTCCGGGAGCTACACCCGGGCCTGCTGAACAGCGGCTCCGGAGTTTTCCTTTTCTGACTAAAATTCAGCACGGAATTTCATGGATCTTAGGAAACCGTGAATTGTGGACGTACCAGATTCTCACATCTTCATTGTCTAATGGAAGCTGAAGTTTCCCAGTCTGATCCGGCTGCCACTTCATTTCTGGCAATGACCATTCAATTGTGGACGTCAAGCCTTCTTCGGAATTCTCTTATACCGGCATGTTCCCGCGCCGCATCAAGACCACTCGGTGGAGGTTTCTGTGACTCAGGACAACTCTTATTTCAGGCGTCTAGAACAAAGGGAATTCACAGAGGTTGATGATCACTTATTAAAGTCCCGTTTCTCTATGATGCCCACTGATGACACTTCTACATCGGAGGGCAAAGAGCTCGTGCAGCATGATATTCTCATTTCAGCCACGACGCATGCAGTTCCTTCCTTGCAGAAAAATCTTTCCCAGTGCACTTCTTTAAAATGCTGCAAAATAGTGGGACAGAAGACTTCGGTTTAGCCTTAACTTTAAACGGGCATAGGTACAGGCATGTGGGCATGTTTAGAGACAGTGTTTCACTGGTCTAGGGTAAAGGGTGAAGTGCCTGGGTTCCCGTGCTTCACTACTGTATGGCCTCAAGATGATGTGTAGGCACAGCGGCAAATCCATCGGTGGCAATTCTCTCATATTGTCATTGCGATTGGAAGATTCCTTATTCGCTAGGAATTGTTTTACCTTGGAAGACGACTCACCACAGAGCTGTCTCTTTTGTGTTGAGACAAACTTTGCTGAATTTACCTGCCAGCATTTGCGTGTCCTCCCTTTCTTTTAAGTCCGATGGAGACGCACGAGTGTAAGGAGAACGGTGAATGGTGGCCGTTCATAAGCCAGGATCATCAGAAACCGCAGAGTAAATTTTAGGAACGTAGACGTAGGACAGCGGAGAAAACTTCACTCAGGGACTTCAGGGAACTCTCCTTACAATGCTGAGGCCTGACACGCCTAGTGCCTGGGGGCAACCCGGCTCCTGCCCTAGGTAGTTTTGTTGAGCTTGCCTCCCTCAGGTTGTGCCTTTTCTCTCCCAGCATTATTGCTCCGTGAAATTCTGCCGATGATGAAAACTGCCATGGCTTTGTCCTTTCACCTCATTGGCCTCATCTTTGAAGTACAAATGCTTTTCTACACGGGTGCTGCCTCCCTGAGCTTTCCTTTGTCTTGGCTCAATCGATGCAGATTCCTGTGCTGAATACGCCATGGACTAGCACAGGTGGGTTCTTGTCAGTATACCGGGCAAACGCAGCAATTTCGATTGTCAAGACCCACCTGGCTTGATCAAGGTTCTTTATTCCAGTGAAAACGATTTTTATCCAAATTCTAGAGGAGCACCAGTGTTGCCTCTGGGAGCTACACCCGGGCCTGCTGAACAGCGGCTCCGGAGTTTTCCTTTTCTGACTAAAATTCAACACGGAATTTCATGGATCTAAGGAAACCGTGAATTGTGGACGTACCAGATTCTCACATCTTCATTGCCTAATGGAAGCTGAAGTTTCCCAGTCTGATCCAGCTGCCACTTCATTTCTTTCAATGACCATTCAATTGTGGACGTTCAGCCTTCTTCGGAATTCTCTTATACCGGCATGTTCCCGCGCCGCATCAAGACCACTCGGTGGAGGATTCTGTGACTCAGGCCAACTCTTATTTCAGGCGTCTAGAACAAAGGGAATTCACAGAGGTTGATGATCACTTATTAAAGTCCCGTTTCTCTATGATGCCCACTGATGACACTTCTACATCGGAGGGCAAAGAGCTCGTGCAGCATGATATTCTCATTTCAGCCATGCCGCATGCAGTTCCTTCCTTGCAGAAAAATCTTTCCCAGTGTACTTCTTTAAAATGCTGCAAAATATTGGGACAGAAGATTTCGGTTTAGCGTTCACTTTAAACGGGCATAGGTACAGGAATGTGGGCATGTTTACAGACAGTGTTTCACTGGTCTAGGGTAAAGGGTGAAGCGCCTGGGTTCCCGTGCTTCACTACTGTATGGCCTCAAGATGATGTGTAGGCACAGCGGCAAATCCATCGGTGGCAATTCTCTCATATTGTCATTGCGATGGGAAGATTCCTTATTCGCTAGGAAATATTTTACCATGGAAGACGGGTCACCACAGAGCTGTCTCTTTTGTGTTGAGACAAACTTTGCTGAATTTACCTGCCAGCAGTTGCGTGTCCTCCCTTTCTTTTAAGGTCGATGGAGACGCACGAGTGTAAAGAGAACGGTGAATGGTGGCCGTTCATAAGCCAGAATCATCAGAAACCGCAGAGTAAATTTTAGGAACGTAGACGTACGACAGCGGAGAAAACTTCACTCAGGGACTTCAGGGAACTCTCCTTACAATGCTGAGGCCTGACACGCCTAGTGCCTGGGGGCAACCCGGCTCCTGCCCTAGGTAGTTTTGTTGAGCTTGCCTCCCTCAGGTGGTGCCTTTTCTCTCCCAGCAATATTGCTCCGTGAAATTCTGCCGATGAAGAAAACTGATTGCTATGGCTTTGTCCTTTCACCTCATTGGCCTCATCTTTGAAGTACAAATGCTTTTCTACAAGGGTGCTGCCTCCCTGAGCTTTCCTTTCTCTTGGCTCAATCTATGCAGATTCCTGTGCTGAATACGCCATGGACTAGCACAGGTGGGTTCTTGTCAGTATACCGGGCAAACGCAGCAATTTCGATTGTCAAGACCCACCTGGCTTGATCAAGGTTCTTTATTCCAGTGAAAACGATTTTTATCCAAATTCTAGAGGAGCACCAGTGTGCCTCTGGGAGCTACACCCGGGCCTGCTGAACATCGGCTCCGGAGTTTTCATTTTCTGACTAAAATTCAGCACGGAATTTCATGGATCTAAGGAAACCGTGAATTGTGGACGTACCAGAATCGCACATGTTCATTGTCTAATGGAAGCTGAAGTTTCCTAGTCTGATCCGGCTGCCACATCATTTCTGGCATTGACCATTCAATTGTGGACGTCAAGCCTTCTTCGGAATTCTCTTATACCGGCATGTTCCCGCGCCGCATCAAGACCACTCGGTGGAGGTTTCTGTGACTCAGGACAACTCTTATTTCAGGCGTCTAGAACAAAGGGAATTCACAGAGGTTGATGATCACTTATTAAAGTCCCGTTTCTCTATGATGCCCACTGATGACACTTCTACATCGGAGGGCAAAGAGCTCGTGCAGCATGATATTCTCATTTCAGCCACGACGCATGCAGTTCCTTCCTTGCAGAAAAATCTTTCCCAGTGCACTTCTTTAAAATGCTGCAAAATAGTGGGACAGAAGACTTCGGTTTAGCCTTAACTTTAAACGGGCATAGGTACAGGCATGTGGGCATGTTTAGAGACAGTGTTTCACTGGTCTAGGGTAAAGGGTGAAGTGCCTGGGTTCCCGTGCTTCACTACTGTATGGCCTCAAGATGATGTGTAGGCACAGCGGCAAATCCATCGGTGGCAATTCTCTCATATTGTCATTGCGATTGGAAGATTCCTTATTCGCTAGGAATTGTTTTACCTTGGAAGACGACTCACCACAGAGCTGTCTCTTTTGTGTTGAGACAAACTTTGCTGAATTTACCTGCCAGCATTTGCGTGTCCTCCCTTTCTTTTAAGTCCGATGGAGACGCACGAGTGTAAGGAGAACGGTGAATGGTGGCCGTTCATAAGCCAGGATCATCAGAAACCGCAGAGTAAATTTTAGGAACGTAGACGTAGGACAGCGGAGAAAACTTCACTCAGGGACTTCAGGGAACTCTCCTTACAATGCTGAGGCCTGACACGCCTAGTGCCTGGGGGCAACCCGGCTCCTGCCCTAGGTAGTTTTGTTGAGCTTGCCTCCCTCAGGTTGTGCCTTTTCTCTCCCAGCATTATTGCTCCGTGAAATTCTGCCGATGATGAAAACTGCCATGGCTTTGTCCTTTCACCTCATTGGCCTCATCTTTGAAGTACAAATGCTTTTCTACACGGGTGCTGCCTCCCTGAGCTTTCCTTTGTCTTGGCTCAATCGATGCAGATTCCTGTGCTGAATACGCCATGGACTAGCACAGGTGGGTTCTTGTCAGTATACCGGGCAAACGCAGCAATTTCGATTGTCAAGACCCACCTGGCTTGATCAAGGTTCTTTATTCCAGTGAAAACGATTTTTATCCAAATTCTAGAGGAGCACCAGTGTTGCCTCTGGGAGCTACACCCGGGCCTGCTGAACAGCGGCTCCGGAGTTTTCCTTTTCTGACTAAAATTCAACACGGAATTTCATGGATCTAAGGAAACCGTGAATTGTGGACGTACCAGATTCTCACATCTTCATTGCCTAATGGAAGCTGAAGTTTCCCAGTCTGATCCGGCTGCCACTTCATTTCTTTCAATGACCATTCAATTGTGGACGTTCAGCCTTCTTCGGAATTCTCTTATACCGGCATGTTCCCGCGCCGCATCAAGACCACTCGGTGGAGGATTCTGTGACTCAGGCCAACTCTTATTTCAGGCGTCTAGAACAAAGGGAATTCACAGAGGTTGATGATCACTTATTAAAGTCCCGTTTCTCTATGATGCCCACTGATGACACTTCTACATCGGAGGGCAAAGAGCTCGTGCAGCATGATATTCTCATTTCAGCCATGCCGCATGCAGTTCCTTCCTTGCAGAAAAATCTTTCCCAGTGTACTTCTTTAAAATGCTGCAAAATATTGGGACAGAAGATTTCGGTTTAGCGTTCACTTTAAACGGGCATAGGTACAGGAATGTGGGCATGTTTACAGACAGTGTTTCACTGGTCTAGGGTAAAGGGTGAAGCGCCTGGGTTCCCGTGCTTCACTACTGTATGGCCTCAAGATGATGTGTAGGCACAGCGGCAAATCCATCGGTGGCAATTCTCTCATATTGTCATTGCGATGGGAAGATTCCTTATTCGCTAGGAAATATTTTACCATGGAAGACGGGTCACCACAGAGCTGTCTCTTTTGTGTTGAGACAAACTTTGCTGAATTTACCTGCCAGCAGTTGCGTGTCCTCCCTTTCTTTTAAGGTCGATGGAGACGCACGAGTGTAAAGAGAACGGTGAATGGTGGCCGTTCATAAGCCAGAATCATCAGAAACCGCAGAGTAAATTTTAGGAACGTAGACGTACGACAGCGGAGAAAACTTCACTCAGGGACTTCAGGGAACTCTCCTTACAATGCTGAGGCCTGACACGCCTAGTGCCTGGGGGCAACCCGGCTCCTGCCCTAGGTAGTTTTGTTGAGCTTGCCTCCCTCAGGTGGTGCCTTTTCTCTCCCAGCAATATTGCTCCGTGAAATTCTGCCGATGAAGAAAACTGATTGCTATGGCTTTGTCCTTTCACCTCATTGGCCTCATCTTTGAAGTACAAATGCTTTTCTACAAGGGTGCTGCCTCCCTGAGCTTTCCTTTCTCTTGGCTCAATCTATGCAGATTCCTGTGCTGAATACGCCATGGACTAGCACAGGTGGGTTCTTGTCAGTATACCGGGCAAACGCAGCAATTTCGATTGTCAAGACCCACCTGGCTTGATCAAGGTTCTTTATTCCAGTGAAAACGATTTTTATCCAAATTCTAGAGGAGCACCAGTGTGCCTCTGGGAGCTACACCCGGGCCTGCTGAACATCGGCTCCGGAGTTTTCATTTTCTGACTAAAATTCAGCACGGAATTTCATGGATCTAAGGAAACCGTGAATTGTGGACGTACCAGAATCTCACATGTTCATTGTCTAATGGAAGCTGAAGTTTCCTAGTCTGATCCGGCTGCCACATCATTTCTGGCATTGACCATTCAAATGTGGACGTTCAGCCTTCTTCGGAATTCTCTTATACCGGCATGTTCCCGCGCCACATAAAGACCACTCGGTGGAGGTTTATGTGACTCAGGACAATTCTTTATTGCAGGCGTCTAGAACAAAGGGAATTCACAGAGGTTGATGATCACTTATTAAAGTCCCGTTTCTCTATGATGCCCACTGATGACACTTCTACATCGGAGGGCAAAGAGCTCGTGCAGCATGATATTCTCATTTCAGCCATGCCGCCTGCAGTTCCTTCCTTGCAGAAAAATCTTTCCAGTGTACTTCTTTAAAATGCTGCAAAATAGTGGGACAGAAGATTTCGGTTTAGCGTTCACTTTAAACGGGCATAGGTACAGGCATGTGGGCATGTTTAGAGACAGTGTTTCACTGGTCTAGGGTAAAGGGTGAAGCGCCTGGGTTCCCGTGCTTCACTACTGTATGGCCGCAAGATGATGTGTAGGCACAGCGGCAAATCCATCGGTGGCAATTCTCTCATATTGTCATTGCGATGGGAAGATGCCTTATTCGCTAGGAATTGTTTTACCGTGGAAGACGTGTCACCACAGAGCTGTCTCTTTTGTGTTGAGACAAACTTTGCTGAATTTACCTGCCAGCAGTTGCGTGTCCTCCCTTTCTTTTAAGGCCGATGGAGACACACGAGTGTAAGGAGAACGGTGAATGGTAGCCGTTCATAAGCCAGGATCATCAGAAACTGCAGAGTAAATTTTAGGAACGTAGACGTAGGACAGCGGAGAAAACTTCACTCAGGGACTTCAGGGAACTCTCCTTACAATGCTGAGGCCTGACACGCCTATTGCCTGGGGGCAACCCGGCTCCTGCCCTAGGTAGTTTTGTTGAGCTTGCCTCACTCAGGTGGTGCCTTTTCTCTCCCAGCATTATTGCTCCGTGAAATTCTGCCCATGATGAAAACTGCCATGGCTTTGTCCTTTCACCTCATTGGCCTCATCTTTGAAGTACAAATGCTTTTCTACAAGGGTGCTGCCTCCCTGAGCTTTCCTTTCTCTTGGCTCAATCTATGCAGATTCCTGTGCTGAATACGCCATGGACTAGCACAGGTGGGTTCTCATGAGTATACCGGGCAAACGCAGCAATTTCGATTGTCAAGACCCACCTGGCTTGATCAAGGTTCTTTATTCCAGTGAAAAGGATTTTTATCCAAATTCTAGAGGAGCACCAGTGTGCCTCCGGGAGCTACACCCGGGCCTGCTGAACAGCGGCTCCGGAGTTTTCATTTTCTGACTAAAATTCAACACGGAATTTCATGGATCTAAGGAAACCATGAATTGTGGACATACCAGATTCTCACATCTTCATTGTCTAATGGAAGCTGAAGTTTCCCAGTCTGATCCGGCTGCCACTTCATTTCTGGCAATGATCATTCAATTGTGGACGTTCAGCCTTCTTCGGAATTCTCTTATACCGGCATGTTCCCGCGCCACATAAAGACCACTCGGTGGAGGTTTATGTGACTCAGGACAACTCTTTATTTCAGGCGTCTAGAACAAAGGGAATTCACAGAGGTTGATGATCACTTATTAAAGTCCCGTTTCTCTATGATGCCCACTGATGACACTTCTACATCGGAGGGCAAAGAGCTCGTGCAGCATGATATTCTCATTTCAGCCACGCCGCCTGCAGTTCCTTCCTTGCAGAAAAATCTTTCCCAGTGTACTTCTTTAAAATGCTGCAAAATAGTGGGACAGAAGATTTCGGTTTAGCGTTCACTTTAAACGGGCATAGGTACAGGCATGTGGGCATGTTTAGAGACAGTGTTTCACTGGTCTAGGGTAAAGGGTGAAGCGCCTGGGTTCCGGTGCTTCACTACTGTATGGCCTCAAGATGATGTGTAGGCACAGCGGCAAATCCATCGGTGGCAATTCTCTCATATTGTCATTGCGATGGGAAGATTCCTTATTCGCTAGGAAATGTTTTACCATGGAAGACGGGTCACCACAGAGCTGTCTCTTTTGTGTTGAGACAAACTTTGCTGAATTTACCTGCCAGCAGTTGCGTGTCCTCCCTTTCTTTTAAGTCCGATGGAGACGCAAGAGTGTAAGGAGAACGGTGAATGGTGGCCGTTCATAAGCCAGAATCATCAGAAACCGCAGAGTAAATTTTAGGAACGTAGACGTAGGACAGCGGAGAAAACTTCACTCAGGGACTTCAGGGAACTCTCCTTACAATGCTGAGGCCTGACACGCCTAGTGCCTGGGGGCAACCCGGCTCCTGCCCTAGGTAGTTTTGTTGAGCTTGCCTCCCTCAGGTGGTGCCTTTTCTCTCCCAGCAATATTGCTCCGTGAAATTCTGCCGATGAAGAAAACTGATTGCTATGGCTTTGTCCTTTCACCTCATTGGCCTCATCTTTGAAGTACAAATGCTTTTCTACAAGGGTGCTGCCTCCCTGAGCTTTCCTTTCTCTTGGCTCAATCTATGCAGATTCCTGTGCTGAATACGCCATGGACTAGCACAGGTGGGTTCTCATGAGTATACCGGGCAAACGCAGCAATTTCGATTGTCAAGACCCACCTGGCTTGATCAAGGTTCTTTATTCCAGTGAAAAGGATTTTTATCCAAATTCTAGAGGAGCACCAGTGTGCCTCCGGGAGCTACACCCGGGCCTGCTGAACAGCGGCTCCGGAGTTTTCATTTTCTGACTAAAATTCAACACGGAATTTCATGGATCTAAGGAAACCATGAATTGTGGACATACCAGATTCTCACATCTTCATTGTCTAATGGAAGCTGAAGTTTCCCAGTCTGATCCGGCTGCCACTTCATTTCTGGCAATGATCATTCAATTGTGGACGTTCAGCCTTCTTCGGAATTCTCTTATACCGGCATGTTCCCGCGCCACATAAAGACCACTCGGTGGAGGTTTATGTGACTCAGGACAACTCTTTATTGCAGGCGTCTAGAACAAAGGGAATTCACAGAGGTTGATGATCACTTATTAAAGTCCCGTTTCTCTATGATGCCCACTGATGACACTTCTACATCGGAGGGCAAAGAGCTCGTGCAGCATGATATTCTCATTTCAGCCACGCCGCCTGCAGTTCCTTCCTTGCAGAAAAATCTTTCCCAGTGTACTTCTTTAAAATGCTGCAAAATAGTGGGACAGAAGATTTCGGTTTAGCGTTCACTTTAAACGGGCATAGGTACAGGCATGTGGGCATGTTTAGAGACAGTGTTTCACTGGTCTAGGGTAAAGGGTGAAGCGCCTGGGTTCCGGTGCTTCACTACTGTATGGCCTCAAGATGATGTGTAGGCACAGCGGCAAATCCATCGGTGGCAATTCTCTCATATTGTCATTGCGATGGGAAGATTCCTTATTCGCTAGGAAATGTTTTACCATGGAAGACGGGTCACCACAGAGCTGTCTCTTTTGTGTTGAGACAAACTTTGCTGAATTTACCTGCCAGCAGTTGCGTGTCCTCCCTTTCTTTTAAGTCCGATGGAGACGCAAGAGTGTAAGGAGAACGGTGAATGGTGGCCGTTCATAAGCCAGAATCATCAGAAACCGCAGAGTAAATTTTAGGAACGTAGACGTAGGACAGCGGAGAAAACTTCACTCAGGGACTTCAGGGAACTCTCCTTACAATGCTGAGGCCTGACACGCCTAGTGCCTGGGGGCAACCCGGCTCCTGCCCTAGGTAGTTTTGTTGAGCTTGCCTCCCTCAGGTGGTGCCTTTTCTCTCCCAGCAATATTGCTCCGTGAAATTCTGCCGATGAAGAAAACTGATTGCTATGGCTTTGTCCTTTCACCTCATTGGCCTCATCTTTGAAGTACAAATGCTTTTCTACAAGGGTGCTGCCTCCCTGAGCTTTCCTTTCTCTTGGCTCAATCTATGCAGATTCCTGTGCTGAATACGCCATGGACTAGCACAGGTGGGTTCTCATGAGTATACCGGGCAAACGCAGCAATTTCGATTGTCAAGACCCACCTGGCTTGATCAAGGTTCTTTATTCCAGTGAAAAGGATTTTTATCCAAATTCTAGAGGAGCACCAGTGTGCCTCCGGGAGCTACACCCGGGCCTGCTGAACAGCGGCTCCGGAGTTTTCATTTTCTGACTAAAATTCAACACGGAATTTCATGGATCTAAGGAAACCATGAATTGTGGACATACCAGATTCTCACATCTTCATTGTCTAATGGAAGCTGAAGTTTCCCAGTCTGATCCGGCTGCCACTTCATTTCTGGCAATGATCATTCAATTGTGGACGTTCAGCCTTCTTCGGAATTCTCTTATACCGGCATGTTCCCGCGCCACATAAAGACCACTCGGTGGAGGTTTATGTGACTCAGGACAACTCTTTATTGCAGGCGTCTAGAACAAAGGGAATTCACAGAGGTTGATGATCACTTATTAAAGTCCCGTTTCTCTATGATGCCCACTGATGACACTTCTACATCGGAGGGCAAAGAGCTCGTGCAGCATGATATTCTCATTTCAGCCACGCCGCCTGCAGTTCCTTCCTTGCAGAAAAATCTTTCCCAGTGTACTTCTTTAAAATGCTGCAAAATAGTGGGACAGAAGATTTCGGTTTAGCGTTCACTTTAAACGGGCATAGGTACAGGCATGTGGGCATGTTTAGAGACAGTGTTTCACTGGTCGAGGGTAAAGGGTGAAGCGCCTGGGTTCCGGTGCTTCACTACTGTATGGCCTCAAGATGATGTGTAGGCACAGCGGCAAATCCATCGGTGGCAATTCTCTCATATTGTCATTGCGATGGGAAGATTCCTTATTCGCTAGGAAATGTTTTACCATGGAAGACGGGTCACCACAGAGCTGTCTCTTTTGTGTTGAGACAAACTTTGCTGAATTTACCTGCCAGCAGTTGCGTGTCCTCCCTTTCTTTTAAGTCCGATGGAGACGCAAGAGTGTAAGGAGAACGGTGAATGGTGGCCGTTCATAAGCCAGAATCATCAGAAACCGCAGAGTAAATTTTAGGAACGTAGACGTAGGACAGCGGAGAAAACTTCACTCAGGGACTTCAGGGAACTCTCCTTACAATGCTGAGGCCTGACACGCCTAGTGCCTGGGGGCAACCCGGCTCCTGCCCTAGGTAGTTTTGTTGAGCTTGCCTCCCTCAGGTGGTGCCTTTTCTCTCCCAGCAATATTGCTCCGTGAAATTCTGCCGATGAAGAAAACTGATTGCTATGGCTTTGTCCTTTCACCTCATTGGCCTCATCTTTGAAGTACAAATGCTTTTCTACAAGGGTGCTGCCTCCCTGAGCTTTCCTTTCTCTTGGCTCAATCTATGCAGATTCCTGTGCTGAATACGCCATGGACTAGCACAGGTGGGTTCTCATGAGTATACCGGGCAAACGCAGCAATTTCGATTGTCAAGACCCACCTGGCTTGATCAAGGTTCTTTATTCCAGTGAAAAGGATTTTTATCCAAATTCTAGAGGAGCACCAGTGTGCCTCCGGGAGCTACACCCGGGCCTGCTGAACAGCGGCTCCGGAGTTTTCATTTTCTGACTAAAATTCAACACGGAATTTCATGGATCTAAGGAAACCATGAATTGTGGACATACCAGATTCTCACATCTTCATTGTCTAATGGAAGCTGAAGTTTCCCAGTCTGATCCGGCTGCCACTTCATTTCTGGCAATGATCATTCAATTGTGGACGTTCAGCCTTCTTCGGAATTCTCTTATACCGGCATGTTCCCGCGCCACATAAAGACCACTCGGTGGAGGTTTATGTGACTCAGGACAACTCTTTATTGCAGGCGTCTAGAACAAAGGGAATTCACAGAGGTTGATGATCACTTATTAAAGTCCCGTTTCTCTATGATGCCCACTGATGACACTTCTACATCGGAGGGCAAAGAGCTCGTGCAGCATGATATTCTCATTTCAGCCAGGCCGCCTGCAGTTCCTTCCTTGCAGAAAAATCTTTCCCAGTGTACTTCTTTAAAATGCTGCAAAATAGTGGGACAGAAGATTTCGGTTTAGCGTTCACTTTAAACGGGCATAGGTACAGGCATGTGGGCATGTTTAGAGACAGTGTTTCACTGGTCTAGGGTAAAGGGTGAAGCGCCTGGGTTCCGGTGCTTCACTACTGTATGGCCTCAAGATGATGTGTAGGCACAGCGGCAAATCCATCGGTGGCAATTCTCTCATATTGTCATTGCGATGGGAAGATTCCTTATTCGCTAGGAAATGTTTTACCATGGAAGACGGGTCACCACAGAGCTGTCTCTTTTGTGTTGAGACAAACTTTGCTGAATTTACCTGCCAGCAGTTGCGTGTCCTCCCTTTCTTTTAAGGTCGATGGAGACGCACGAGTGTAAGGAGAACGGTGAATGGTGACCGTTCATAAGCCAGAATCATCAGAAACCGCAGAGTAAATTTTAGGAACGTAGACGTAGGACAGCGGAGAAAACTTCACTCAGGGACTTCAGGGAACTCTCCTTACAATGCTGAGGCCTGACACGCCTAGTGCCTGGGGGCAACCCGGCTCCTGCCCTAGGTAGTTTTGTTGAGCTTGCCTCCCTCAGGTGGTGCCTTTTCTCTCCCAGCAATATTGCTCCGTGAAATTCTGCCGATGAAGAAAACTGATTGCTATGGCTTTGTCCTTTCACCTCATTGGCCTCATCTTTGAAGTACAAATGCTTTTCTACAAGGGTGCTGCCTCCCTGAGCTTTCCTTTGTCTTGGCTCAATCGATGCAGATTCCTGTGCTGAATACGCCATGGACTAGCACAGGTGGGTTCTTGTCAGTATACCGGGCAAACGCAGCAATTTCGATTGTCAAGACCCACCTGGCTTGATCAAGGTTCTTTATTCCAGTGAAAACGATTTTTATCCAAATTCTAGAGGAGCACCAGTGTGCCTCTGGGAGCTACACCCGGGCCTGCTGAACAGCGGCTCCGGAGTTTTCATTTTCTGACTAAAATTCAGCACGGAATTTCATGGATCTAAGGAAACCGTGAATTGTGGACGTACCAGAATCTCACATGTTCATTGTCTAATGGAAGCTGAAGTTTCCCAGTCTGATCCGGCTGCCACATCATTTCTGGCATTGACCATTCAAATGTGGACGTTCAGCCTTCTTCGGAATTCTCTTATACCGGCATGTTCCCGCGCCACATAAAGACCACTCGGTGGAGGTTTATGTGACTCAGGACAACTCTTTATTGCAGGCGTCTAGAACAAAGGGAATTCACAGAGGTTGATGATCACTTATTAAAGTCCCGTTTCTCTATGATGCCCACTGATGACACTTCTACATCGGAGGGCAAAGAGCTCGTGCAGCATGATATTCTCATTTCAGCCACGCCGCCTGCAGTTCCTTCCTTGCAGAAAAATCTTTCCCAGTGTACTTCTTTAAAATGCTGCAAAATAGTGGGACAGAAGATTTCGGTTTAGCGTTCACTTTAAACGGGCATAGGTACAGGCATGTGGGCATGTTTAGAGACAGTGTTTCACTGGTCTAGGGTAAAGGGTGAAGCGCCTGGGTTCCCGTGCTTCACTACCGTATGGCCTCAAGATGATGTGTAGGCACAGCGGCAAATCCATCGGTGGCAATTCTCTCATATTGTCATTGCGATGGGAAGATTCCTTATTCGCTAGGAAATATTTTACCATGGAAGACGGGTCACCACAGAGCTGTCTCTTTTGTGTTGAGACAAACTTTGCTGAATTTACCTGCCAGCAGTTGCGTGTCCTCCCTTTCTTTTAAGGTCGATGGAGACGCACGAGTGTAAAGAGAACGGTGAATGGTGGCCGTTCATAAGCCAGAATCATCAGAAACCGCAGAGTAAATTTTAGGAACGTAGACGTAGGACAGCGGAGAAAACTTCACTCAGGGACTTCAGGGAACTCTCCTTACAATGCTGAGGCCTGACACGCCTATTGCCTGGGGGCAACCCGGCTCCTGCCCTAGGTAGTTTTGTTGAGCTTGCCTCCCTCAGGTGGTGCCTTTTCTCTCCCAGCAATATTGCTCCGTGAAATTCTGCCGATGAAGAAAACTGATTGTTATGGCTTTGTCCTTTCACCTCATTGGCCTCATCTTTGAAGTACAAATGCTTTTCTACAAGGGTGCTGCCTCCCTGAGCTTTCCTTTCTCTTGGCTCAATCTATGCAGATTCCTGTGCTGAATACGCCATGGACTAGCACAGGTGGGTTCTTGTCAGTATACCGGGCAAACGCAGCAATTTCGATTGTCAAGACCCACCTGGCTTGATCAAGGTTCTTTATTCCAGTGAAAACGATTTTTATCCAAATTCTAGAGGAGCACCAGTGTGCCTCTGGGAGCTACACCCGGGCCTGCTGAACATCGGCTCCGGAGTTTTCATTTTCTGACTAAAATTCAGCACGGAATTTCATGGATCTAAGGAAACCGTGAATTGTGGACGTACCAGAATCTCACATGTTCATTGTCTAATGGAAGCTGAAGTTTCCTAGTCTGATCCGGCTGCCACATCATTTCTGGCATTGACCATTCAAATGTGGACGTTCAGCCTTCTTCGGAATTCTCTTATACCGGCATGTTCCCGCGCCACATAAAGACCACTCGGTGGAGGTTTATGTGACTCAGGACAACTCTTTATTTCAGGCGTCTAGAACAAAGGGAATTCACAGAGGTTGATGATCACTTATTAAAGTCCCGTTTCTCTATGATGCCCACTGATGACACTTCTACATCGGAGGGCAAAGAGCTCGTGCAGCATGATATTCTCATTTCAGCCAGGCCGCCTGCAATTTCTTCCTTGCAGAAAAATCTTTCCCAGTGTACTTCTTTAAAATGCTGCAAAATAGTGGGACAGAAGATTTCGGTTTAGCGTTCACTTTAAACGGGCATAGGTAAAGGCATGTGGGCATGTTTAGAGACAGTGTTTCACTGGTCTAGGGTAAAGGGTGAAGCGCCTGGGTTCCCGTGCTTCACTACTGTATGGCCGCAAGATGATGTGTAGGCACAGCGGCAAATCCATCGGTGGCAATTCTCTCATATTGTCATTGCGATGGGAAGATTCCTCATTCGCTAGGAATTCTTTACCGTGGAAGAAGGGTGACCACAGAGCTGTCTCTTTTGTGTCGAGACAAACATTGCTGAATTTACCTGCCAGCAGTTGCGTGTCCTCCCTTTCTTTTAAGGCCGATGGAGACGCACGAGTGTAAGGAGAACGGTGAATGGTGGCCGTTCATAAGCCAGGATCATCAGAAACCGCAGAGTAAATTTTAGGAACGTAGACGTACGACAGCGAAGAAAACTTCACTCAGGGACTTCAGGGAACTCTCCTTACAATGCTGAGGCCTGACACGCCTAGTGCCTGGGGGCAACCCGGCTCCTGCCCTAGGTAGTTTTGTTGAGCGTGCCTCCCTCAGGTTGTGCCTTTTCTCTCCCAGCATTATTGCTCCGTGAAATTCTGCCGATGATGAAAACTGCCATGGCTTTGTCCTTTCACCTCATTGGCCTCATCTTTGAAGTACAAATGCTTTTCTACACGGGTGCTGCCTCCCTGAGCTTTCCTTTGTCTTGGCTCAATCGATGCAGATTCCTGTGCTGAATACGCCATGGACTAGCACAGGTGGGTTCTTGTCAGTATACCGGGCAAACGCAGCAATTTCGATTGTCAAGACCCACCTGGCTTGATCAAGGTTCTTTATTCCAGTGAAAACGATTTTTATCCAAATTCTAGAGGAGCACCAGTGTTGCCTCTGGGAGCTACACCCGGGCCTGCTGAACAGCGGCTCCGGAGTTTTCCTTTTCTGACTAAAATTCAACACGGAATTTCATGGATCTAAGGAAACCGTGAATTGTGGACATACCAGATTCTCACATCTTCATTGCCTAATGGAAGCTGAAGTTTCCCAGTCTGATCCGGCTGCCACTTCATTTCTTTCAATGACCATTCAATTGTGGACGTTCAGCCTTCTTCGGAATTCTCTTATACCGGCATGTTCCCGCGCCGCATCAAGACCACTCGGTGGAGGTTTCTGTGACTCAGGACAACTCTTATTTCAGGCGTCTAGAACAAAGGGAATTCACAGAGGTTGATGATCACTTATTAAAGTCCCGTTTCTCTATGATGCCCACTGATGACACTTCTACATCGGAGGGCAAAGAGCTCGTGCAGCATGATATTCTCATTTCAGCCATGCCGCCTGCAGTTCCTTCCTTGCAGAAAAATCTTTCCCAGTGTACTTCTTTAAAATGCTGCAAAATAGTGGGACAGAAGATTTCGGTTTAGCGTTAACTTTAAACGAGCATAGGTACAGGCATGTGGGCATGTTTAGAGACAGTGTTTCACTGGTCTAGGGTAAAGGGTGAAGCGCCTGGGTTCCCGTGCTTCACTACTGTATGGCCTCAAGATGATGTGTAGGCACAGCGGCAAATCCATCGGTAGCAATTCTCTCATATTGTCATTGCGATGGGAAGATTCCTTATTCGCTAGGAATTGTTTTACCGTGGAAGACGGGTCACCACAGAGCTGTCTCTTTTGTGTTGAGACAAACTTTGCTGAATTTACCTGCCAGCAGTTGCGTGTCCTCCCTTTCTTTTAAGTCCGATGGAGACGCACGAGTGTAAGGAGAACGGTGAATGGTGGCCGTTCATAAGCCAGAATCATCAGAAAGCGCAGAGTAAATTTTAGGAACGTAGACGTAGGACAGCGGAGAAAACTTCACTCAGGGACTTCAGGGAACTCTCCTTACAATGCTGAGGCCTGACACGCCTAGTGCCTGGGGGCAACCCGGCTCCTGCCCTAGGTAGTTTTGTTGAGCGTGCCTCCCTCAGGTTTGCCTTTTCTCTCCCAGCATTATTGCTCCGTGAAATTCTGCCGATGATGAAAACTGCCATGGCTTTGTCCTTTCACCTCATTGGCCTCATCTTTGAAGTACAAATGCTTTTCTACACGGGTGCTGCCTCCCTGAGCTTTCCTTTGTCTTGGCTCAATCGATGCAGATTCCTGTGCTGAATACGCCATGGACTAGCACAGGTGGGTTCTCGTGAGTATACCGGGCAAACGCAGCAATTTCGATTGTCAAGACCCACCTGGCTTGATCAAGGTTCTTTATTCCAGTGAAAACGATTTTTATCCAAATTCTAGAGGAGCACCAGTGTGCCTCTGGGAGCTACACCCGGGCCTGCTGAACAGCGGCTCCGGAGTTTTCCTTTTCTGAATAAAATTCAGCACGGAATTTCATGGATCTTAGGAAACCGTGAATTGTGGACGTACCAGATTCTCACATCTTCATTGTCTAATGGAAGCTGAAGTTTCCCAGTCTGATCCGGCTGCCACTTCATTTCTGGCAATGACCATTCAATTGTGGACGTTCAGCCTTCTTCGGAATTCTCTTATACCGGCATGTTCCCGCGCCGCATCAAGACCACTCGGTGGAGGTTTCTGTGACTCAGGACAACTCTTATTTCAGGCGTCTAGAACAAAGGGAATTCACAGAGGTTGATGATCACTTATTAAAGTCCCGTTTCTCTATGATGCCCACTGATGACACTTCTACATCGGAGGGCAAAGAGCTCGTGCAGCATGATATTCTCATTTCAGCCACGACGCATGCAGTTCCTTCCTTGCAGAAAAATCTTTCCCAGTGCACTTCTTTAAAATGCTGCAAAATAGTGGGACAGAAGACTTCGGTTTAGCCTTAACTTTAAACGGGCATAGGTACAGGCATGTGGGCATGTTTAGAGACAGTGTTTCACTGGTCTAGGGTAAAGGGTGAAGTGCCTGGGTTCCCGTGCTTCACTACTGTATGGCCTCAAGATGATGTGTAGGCACAGCGGCAAATCCATCGGTGGCAATTCTCTCATATTGTCATTGCGATTGGAAGATTCCTTATTCGCTAGGAATTGTTTTACCTTGGAAGACGACTCACCACAGAGCTGTCTCTTTTGTGTTGAGACAAACTTTGCTGAATTTACCTGCCAGCATTTGCGTGTCCTCCCTTTCTTTTAAGTCCGATGGAGACGCACGAGTGTAAGGAGAACGGTGAATGGTGGCCGTTCATAAGCCAGGATCATCAGAAACCGCAGAGTAAATTTTAGGAACGTAGACGTAGGACAGCGGAGAAAACTTCACTCAGGGACTTCAGGGAACTCTCCTTACAATGCTGAGGCCTGACACGCCTAGTGCCTGGGGGCAACCCGGCTCCTGCCCTAGGTAGTTTTGTTGAGCTTGCCTCCCTCAGGTTGTGCCTTTTCTCTCCCAGCATTATTGCTCCGTGAAATTCTGCCGATGATGAAAACTGCCATGGCTTTGTCCTTTCACCTCATTGGCCTCATCTTTGAAGTACAAATGCTTTTCTACACGGGTGCTGCCTCCCTGAGCTTTCCTTTGTCTTGGCTCAATCGATGCAGATTCCTGTGCTGAATACGCCATGGACTAGCACAGGTGGGTTCTTGTCAGTATACCGGGCAAACGCAGCAATTTCGATTGTCAAGACCCACCTGGCTTGATCAAGGTTCTTTATTCCAGTGAAAACAATTTTTATCCAAATTCTAGAGGAGCACCAGTGTTGCCTCTGGGAGCTACACCCGGGCCTGCTGAACAGCGGCTCCGGAGTTTTCCTTTTCTGACTAAAATTCAACACGGAATTTCATGGATCTAAGGAAACCGTGAATTGTGGACGTACCAGATTCTCACATCTTCATTGCCTAATGGAAGCTGAAGTTTCCCAGTCTGATCCGGCTGCCACTTCATTTCTTTCAATGACCATTCAATTGTGGACGTTCAGCCTTCTTCGGAATTCTCTTATACCGGCATGTTCCCGCGCCGCATCAAGACCACTCGGTGGAGGATTCTGTGACTCAGGCCAACTCTTATTTCAGGCGTCTAGAACAAAGGGAATTCACAGAGGTTGATGATCACTTATTAAAGTCCCGTTTCTCTATGATGCCCACTGATGACACTTCTACATCGGAGGGCAAAGAGCTCGTGCAGCATGATATTCTCATTTCAGCCATGCCGCATGCAGTTCCTTCCTTGCAGAAAAATCTTTCCCAGTGTACTTCTTTAAAATGCTGCAAAATATTGGGACAGAAGATTTCGGTTTAGCGTTCACTTTAAACGGGCATAGGTACAGGAATGTGGGCATGTTTACAGACAGTGTTTCACTGGTCTAGGGTAAAGGGTGAAGCGCCTGGGTTCCCGTGCTTCACTACTGTATGGCCTCAAGATGATGTGTAGGCACAGCGGCAAATCCATCGGTGGCAATTCTCTCATATTGTCATTGCGATGGGAAGATTCCTTATTCGCTAGGAAATATTTTACCATGGAAGACGGGTCACCACAGAGCTGTCTCTTTTGTGTTGAGACAAACTTTGCTGAATTTACCTGCCAGCAGTTGCGTGTCCTCCCTTTCTTTTAAGGTCGATGGAGACGCACGAGTGTAAAGAGAACGGTGAATGGTGGCCGTTCATAAGCCAGAATCATCAGAAACCGCAGAGTAAATTTTAGGAACGTAGACGTACGACAGCGGAGAAAACTTCACTCAGGGACTTCAGGGAACTCTCCTTACAATGCTGAGGCCTGACACGCCTAGTGCCTGGGGGCAACCCGGCTCCTGCCCTAGGTAGTTTTGTTGAGCTTGCCTCCCTCAGGTGGTGCCTTTTCTCTCCCAGCAATATTGCTCCGTGAAATTCTGCCGATGAAGAAAACTGATTGCTATGGCTTTGTCCTTTCACCTCATTGGCCTCATCTTTGAAGTACAAATGCTTTTCTACACGGGTGCTGCCTCCCTGAGCTTTCCTTTGTCTTGGCTCAATCGATGCAGATTCTGTGCTGAATACGCCATGGACTAGCACAGGTGGGTTCTCGTGAGTATACCGGGCAAACGCAGCAATTTCGATTGTCAAGACCCACCTGGCTTGATCAAGGTTCTTTATTCCAGTGAAAACGATTTTTATCCAAATTCTAGAGGAGCACCAGTGTGCCTCTGGGAGCTACACCCGGGCCTGCTGAACAGCGGCTCCGGAGTTTTCCTTTTCTGAATAAAATTCAGCACGGAATTTCATGGATCTTAGGAAACCGTGAATTGTGGACGTACCAGATTCTCACATCTTCATTGTCTAATGGAAGCTGAAGTTTCCCAGTCTGATCCGGCTGCCACTTCATTTCTGGCAATGACCATTCAATTGTGGACGTTCAGCCTTCTTCGGAATTCTCTTATACCGGCATGTTCCCGCGCCGCATCAAGACCACTCGGTGGAGGTTTCTGTGACTCAGGACAACTCTTATTTCAGGCGTCTAGAACAAAGGGAATTCACAGAGGTTGATGATCACTTATTAAAGTCCCATTTCTCTATGATGCCCACTGATGACACTTCTACATCGGAGGGCAAAGAGCTCGTGCAGCATGATATTCTCATTTCAGCCACGACGCATGCAGTTCCTTCCTTGCAGAAAAATCTTTCCCAGTGCACTTCTTTAAAATGCTGCAAAATAGTGGGACAGAAGATTTCGGTTTAGCCTTAACTTTAAACGGGCATAGGTACAGGCATGTGGGCATGTTTAGAGACAGTGTTTCACTGGTCTAGGGTAAAGGGTGAAGTGCCTGGGTTCCCGTGCTTCACTACTGTATGGCCTCAAGATGATGTGTAGGCACAGCGGCAAATCCATCGGTGGCAATTCTCTCATATTGTCATTGCGATTGGAAGATTCCTTATTCGCTAGGAATTGTTTTACCTTGGAAGACGACTCACCACAGAGCTGTCTCTTTTGTGTTGAGACAAACTTTGCTGAATTTACCTGCCAGCATTTGCGTGTCCTCCCTTTCTTTTAAGTCCGATGGAGACGCACGAGTGTAAGGAGAACGGTGAATGGTGGCCGTTCATAAGCCAGGATCATCAGAAACCGCAGAGTAAATTTTAGGAACGTAGACGTAGGACAGCGGAGAAAACTTCACTCAGGGACTTCAGGGAACTCTCCTTACAATGCTGAGGCCTGACACGCCTAGTGCCTGGGGGCAACCCGGCTCCTGCCCTAGGTAGTTTTGTTGAGCTTGCCTCCCTCAGGTTGTGCCTTTTCTCTCCCAGCATTATTGCTCCGTGAAATTCTGCCGATGATGAAAACTGCCATGGCTTTGTCCTTTCACCTCATTGGCCTCATCTTTGAAGTACAAATGCTTTTCTACACGGGTGCTGCCTCCCTGAGCTTTCCTTTGTCTTGGCTCAATCGATGCAGATTCCTGTGCTGAATACGCCATGGACTAGCACAGGTGGGTTCTTGTCAGTATACCGGGCAAACGCAGCAATTTCGATTGTCAAGACCCACCTGGCTTGATCAAGGTTCTTTATTCCAGTGAAAACGATTTTTATCCAAATTCTAGAGGAGCACCAGTGTTGCCTCTGGGAGCTACACCCGGGCCTGCTGAACAGCGGCTCCGGAGTTTTCCTTTTCTGACTAAAATTCAACACGGAATTTCATGGATCTAAGGAAACCGTGAATTGTGGACGTACCAGATTCTCACATCTTCATTGCCTAATGGAAGCTGAAGTTTCCCAGTCTGATCCGGCTGCCACTTCATTTCTTTCAATGACCATTCAATTGTGGACGTTCAGCCTTCTTCGGAATTCTCTTATACCGGCATGTTCCCGCGCCGCATCAAGACCACTCGGTGGAGGATTCTGTGACTCAGGCCAACTCTTATTTCAGGCGTCTAGAACAAAGGGAATTCACAGAGGTTGATGATCACTTATTAAAGTCCCGTTTCTCTATGATGCCCACTGATGACACTTCTACATCGGAGGGCAAAGAGCTCGTGCAGCATGATATTCTCATTTCAGCCATGCCGCATGCAGTTCCTTCCTTGCAGAAAAATCTTTCCCAGTGTACTTCTTTAAAATGCTGCAAAATATTGGGACAGAAGATTTCGGTTTAGCGTTCACTTTAAACGGGCATAGGTACAAAAATGTGGGCATGTTTACAGACAGTGTTTCACTGGTCTAGGGTAAAGGGTGAAGCGCCTGGGTTCCCGTGCTTCACTACTGTATGGCCTCAAGATGATGTGTAGGCACAGCGGCAAATCCATCGGTGGCAATTCTCTCATATTGTCATTGCGATGGGAAGATTCCTTATTCGCTAGGAAATATTTTACCATGGAAGACGGGTCACCACAGAGCTGTCTCTTTTGTGTTGAGACAAACTTTGCTGAATTTACCTGCCAGCAGTTGCGTGTCCTCCCTTTCTTTTAAGGTCGATGGAGACGCACGAGTGTAAAGAGAACGGTGAATGGTGGCCGTTCATAAGCCAGAATCATCAGAAACCGCAGAGTAAATTTTAGGAACGTAGACGTACGACAGCGGAGAAAACTTCACTCAGGGACTTCAGGGAACTCTCCTTACAATGCTGAGGCCTGACACGCCTAGTGCCTGGGGGCAACCCGGCTCCTGCCCTAGGTAGTTTTGTTGAGCTTGCCTCCCTCAGGTGGTGCCTTTTCTCTCCCAGCAATATTGCTCCGTGAAATTCTGCCGATGAAGAAAACTGATTGCTATGGCTTTGTCCTTTCACCTCATTGGCCTCATCTTTGAAGTACAAATGCTTTTCTACAAGGGTGCTGCCTCCCTGAGCTTTCCTTTCTCTTGGCTCAATCTATGCAGATTCCTGTGCTGAATACGCCATGGACTACCACAGGTGGGTTCTTGTCAGTATACCGGGCAAACGCAGCAATTTCGATTGTCAAGACCCACCTGGCTTGATCAAGGTTCTTTATTCCAGTGAAAACGGTTTTTATCCAAATTCTAGAGGAGCACCAGTGTGCCTCTGGGAGCTACACCCGGGCCTGCTGAACATCGGCTCCGGAGTTTTCATTTTCTGACTAAAATTCAGCACGGAATTTCATGGATCTAAGGAAACCGTGAATTGTGGACGTACCAGAATCTCACATGTTCATTGTCTAATGGAAGCTGAAGTTTCCTAGTCTGATCCGGCTGCCACATCATTTCTGGCATTGACCATTCAAATGTGGACGTTCAGCCTTCTTCGGAATTCTCTTATACCGGCATGTTCCCGCGCCACATAAAGACCACTCGGTGGAGGTTTATGTGACTCAGGACAACTCTTTATTGCAGGCGTCTAGAACAAAGGGAATTCACAGAGGTTGATGATCACTTATTAAAGTCCCGTTTCTCTATGATGCCCACTGATGACACTTCTACATCTGAGGGCAAAGAGCTCGTGCAGCATGATATTCTCATTTCAGCCAGGCCGCCTGCAATTTCTTCCTTGCAGAAAAATCTTTCCCAGTGTACTTCTTTAAAATGCTGCAAAATAGTGGGACAGAAGATTTCGGTTTAGCGTTCACTTTAAACGGGCATAGGTACAGGCATTTGGGCATGTTTAGAGACAGTGTTTCACTGGTCTAGGGTAAAGGGTGAAGCGCCTGGGTTCCCGTGCTTCACTACTGTATGGCCGCAAGATGATGTGTAGGCACAGCGGCAAATCCATCGGTGGCAATTCTCTCATATTGTCATTGCGATGGGAAGATTCCTTATTCGCTAGGAATTCTTTACCGTGGAAGAAGGGTGACCACAGAGCTGTCTCTTTTGTGTCGAGACAAACATTGCTGAATTTACCTGCCAGCAGTTGCGTGTCCTCCCTTTCTTTTAAGGCCGATGGAGACGCACGAGTGTAAGGAGAACGGTGAATGGTGGCCGTTCATAAGCCAGGATCATCAGAAACCGCAGAGTAAATTTTAGGAACGTAGACGTACGACAGCGAAGAAAACTTCACTCAGGGACTTCAGGGAACTCTCCTTACAATGCTGAGGCCTGACACGCCTAGTGCCTGGGGGCAACCCGGCTCCTGCCCTAGGTAGTTTTGTTGAGCGTGCCTCCCTCAGGTTGTGCCTTTTCTCTCCCAGCATTATTGCTCCGTGAAATTCTGCCGATGATGAAAACTGCCATGGCTTTGTCCTTTCACCTCATTGGCCTCATCTTTGAAGTACAAATGCTTTTCTACACGGGTCCTGCCTCCCTGAGCTTTCCTTTGTCTTGGCTCAATCGATGCAGATTCCTGTGCTGAATACGCCATGGACTAGCACAGGTGGGTTCTCGTGAGTATACCGGGCAAACGCAGCAATTTCGATTGTCAAGACCCACCTGGCTTGATCAAGGTTCTTTATTCCAGTGAAAACGATTTTTATCCAAATTCTAGAGGAGCACCAGTGTTGCCTCTGGGAGCTACACCCGGGCCTGCTGAACAGCGGCTCCGGAGTTTTCCTTTTCTGACTAAAATTCAACACGGAATTTCATGGATCTAAGGAAACCGTGAATTGTGGACGTACCAGATTCTCACATCTTCATTGCCTAATGGAAGCTGAAGTTTCCCAGTCTGATCCGGCTGCCACTTCATTTCTTTCAATGACCATTCAATTGTGGACGTTCAGCCTTCTTCGGAATTCTCTTATACCGGCATGTTCCCGCGCCGCATCAAGACCACTCGGTGGAGGTTTCTGTGACTCAGGACAACTCTTATTTCAGGCGTCTAGAACAAAGGGAATTCACAGAGGTTGATGATCAGTTATTAAAGTCCCGTTTCTCTATGATGCCCACTGATGACACTTCTACATCGGAGGGCAAAGAGCTCGTGCAGCATGATATTCTCATTTCAGCCATGCCGCCTGCAGTTTCTTCCTTGCAGAAAAATCTTTCCCAGTGTACTTCTTTAAAATGCTGCAAAATAGTGGGACAGAAGATTTCGGTTTAGCGTTAACTTTAAACGAGCATAGGTACAGGCATGTGGGCATGTTTAGAGACAGTGTTTCACTGGTCTAGGGTAAAGGGTGAAGCGCCTGGGTTCCCGTGCTTCACTACTGTATGGCCTCAAGATGATGTGTAGGCACAGCGGCAAATCCATCGGTAGCAATTCTCTCATATTGTCATTGCGATGGGAAGATTCCTTATTCGCTAGGAATTGTTTTACCGTGGAAGACGGGTCACCACAGAGCTGTCTCTTTTGTGTTGAGACAAACTGCTGAATTTACCTGCCAGCAGTTGCGTGTCCTCCCTTTCTTTTAAGTCCGATGGAGACGCACGAGTGTAAGGAGAACGGTGAATGGTGGCCGTTCATAAGCCAGAATCATCAGAAAGCGCAGAGTAAATTTTAGGAACGTAGACGTAGGACAGCGGAGAAAACTTCACTCAGGGACTTCAGGGAACTCTCCTTACAATGCTGAGGCCTGACACGCCTAGTGCCTGGGGGCAACCCGGCTCCTGCCCTAGGTAGTTTTGTTGAGCATGCCTCCCTCAGGTTGTGCCTTTTCTCTCCCAGCATTATTGCTCCGTGAAATTCTGCCGATGATGAAAACTGCCATGGCTTTGTCCTTTCACCTCATTGGCCTCATCTTTGAAGTACAAATGCTTTTCTACACGGGTGCTGCCTCCTTGAGCTTTCCTTTGTCTTGGCTCAATCGATGCAGATTCTGTGCTGAATACGCCATGGACTAGCACAGGTGGGTTCTCGTGAGTATACCGGGCAAACGCAGCAATTTCGATTGTCAAGACCCACCTGGCTTGATCAAGGTTCTTTATTCCAGTGAAAACGATTTTTATCCAAATTCTAGAGGAGCACCAGTGTGCCTCTGGGAGCTACACCCGGGCCTGCTGAACAGCGGCTCCGGAGTTTTCCTTTTCTGACTAAAATTCAGCACGGAATTTCATGGATCTTAGGAAACCGTGAATTGTGGACGTACCAGATTCTCACATCTTCATTGTCTAATGGAAGCTGAAGTTTCCCAGTCTGATCCGGCTGCCACTTCATTTCTGGCAATGACCATTCAATTGTGGACGTTCAGCCTTCTTCGGAATTCTCTTATACCGGCATGTTCCCGCGCCGCATCAAGACCACTCGGTGGAGGTTTCTGTGACTCAGGACAACTCTTATTTCAGGCGTCTAGAACAAAGGGAATTCACAGAGGTTGATGATCACTTATTAAAGTCCCGTTTCTCTATGATGCCCACTGATGACACTTCTACATCGGAGGGCAAAGAGCTCGTGCAGCATGATATTCTCATTTCAGCCACGACGCATGCAGTTCCTTCCTTGCAGAAAAATCTTTCCCAGTGCACTTCTTTAAAATGCTGCAAAATAGTGGGACAGAAGACTTCGGTTTAGCCTTAACTTTAAACGGGCATAGGTACAGGCATGTGGGCATGTTTAGAGACAGTGTTTCACTGGTCTAGGGTAAAGGGTGAAGTGCCTGGGTTCCCGTGCTTCACTACTGTATGGCCTCAAGATGATGTGTAGGCACAGCGGCAAATCCATCGGTGGCAATTCTCTCATATTGTCATTGCGATTGGAAGATTCCTTATTCGCTAGGAATTGTTTTACCTTGGAAGACGACTCACCACAGAGCTGTCTCTTTTGTGTTGAGACAAACTTTGCTGAATTTACCTGCCAGCATTTGCGTGTCCTCCCTTTCTTTTAAGTCCGATGGAGACGCACGAGTGTAAGGAGAACGGTGAATGGTGGCCGTTCATAAGCCAGGATCATCAGAAACCGCAGAGTAAATTTTAGGAACGTAGACGTAGGACAGCGGAGAAAACTTCACTCAGGGACTTCAGGGAACTCTCCTTACAATGCTGAGGCCTGACACGCCTAGTGCCTGGGGGCAACCCGGCTCCTGCCCTAGGTAGTTTTGTTGAGCTTGCCTCCCTCAGGTTGTGCCTTTTCTCTCCCAGCATTATTGCTCCGTGAAATTCTGCCGATGATGAAAACTGCCATGGCTTTGTCCTTTCACCTCATTGGCCTCATCTTTGAAGTACAAATGCTTTTCTACACGGGTGCTGCCTCCCTGAGCTTTCCTTTGTCTTGGCTCAATCGATGCAGATTCCTGTGCTGAATACGCCATGGACTAGCACAGGTGGGTTCTTGTCAGTATACCGGGCAAACGCAGCAATTTCGATTGTCAAGACCCACCTGGCTTGATCAAGGTTCTTTATTCCAGTGAAAACGATTTTTATCCAAATTCTAGAGGAGCACCAGTGTTGCCTCTGGGAGCTACACCCGGGCCTGCTGAACAGCGGCTCCGGAGTTTTCCTTTTCTGACTAAAATTCAACACGGAATTTCATGGATCTAAGGAAACCGTGAATTGTGGACGTACCAGATTCTCACATCTTCATTGCCTAATGGAAGCTGAAGTTTCCCAGTCTGATCCGGCTGCCACTTCATTTCTTTCAATGACCATTCAATTGTGGACGTTCAGCCTTCTTCGGAATTCTCTTATACCGGCATGTTCCCGCGCCGCATCAAGACCACACGGTGGAGGATTCTGTGACTCAGGCCAACTCTTATTTCAGGCGTCTAGAACAAAGGGAATTCACAGAGGTTGATGATCAGTTATTAAAGTCCCGTTTCTCTATGATGCCCACTGATGACACTTCTACATCGGAGGGCAAAGAGCTCGTGCAGCATGATATTCTCATTTCAGCCACGACGCATGCAGTTCCTTCCTTGCAGAAAAATCTTTCCCAGTGCATTTCTTTAAAATGCTGCAAAATAGTGGGACAGAAGACTTCGGTTTAGCCTTAACTTTAAACGGGCATAGGTACAGGCATGTGGGCATGTTTAGAGACAGTGTTTCACTGGTCTAGGGTAAAGGGTGAAGTGCCTGGGTTCCCGTGCTTCACTACTGTATGGCCTCAAGATGATGTGTAGGCACAGCGGCAAATCCATCGGTAGCAATTCTCTCATATTGTCATTGCGATGGGAAGATTCCTTATTCGCTAGGAATTGTTTTACCGTGGAAGACGGGTCACCACAGAGCTGTCTCTTTTGTGTTGAGACAAACTTTGCTGAATTTACCTGCCAGCAGTTGCGTGTCCTCCCTTTCTTTTAAGTCCGATGGAGACGCACGAGTGTAAGGAGAACGGTGAATGGTGGCCGTTCATAAGCCAGAATCATCAGAAAGCGCAGAGTAAATTTTAGGAACGTAGACGTAGGACAGCGGAGAAAACTTCACTCAGGGACTTCAGGGAACTCTCCTTACAATGCTGAGGCCTGACACGCCTAGTGCCTGGGGGCAACCCGGCTCCTGCCCTAGGTAGTTTTGTTGAACTTGCCTCCCTCAGGTGGTGCCTTTTCTCTCCCAGCATTATTGCTCCGTGAAATTCTGCCGATGATGAAAACTGCCATGGCTTTGTCCTTTCACCTCATTGGCCTCATCTTTGAAGTACAAATGCTTTTCTACACGGGTGCTGCCTCCCTGAGCTTTCCTTTGTCTTGGCTCAATCGATGCAGATTCTGTGCTGAATACGCCATGGACTAGCACAGGTGGGTTCTCGTGAGTATACCGGGCAAACGCAGCAATTTCGATTGTCAAGACCCACCTGGCTTGATCAAGGTTCTTTATTCCAGTGAAAACGATTTTTATCCAAATTCTAGAGGAGCACCAGTGTGCCTCTGGGAGCTACACCCGGGCCTGCTGAACAGCGGCTCCGGAGTTTTCCTTTTCTGACTAAAATTCAGCACGGAATTTCATGGATCTTAGGAAACCGTGAATTGTGGACGTACCAGATTCTCACATCTTCATTGTCTAATGGAAGCTGAAGTTTCCCAGTCTGATCCGGCTGCCACTTCATTTCTGGCAATGACCATTCAATTGTGGACGTTCAGCCTTCTTCGGAATTCTCTTATACCGGCATGTTCCCGCGCCGCATCAAGACCACTCGGTGGAGGTTTCTGTGACTCAGGACAACTCTTATTTCAGGCGTCTAGAACAAAGGGAATTCACAGAGGTTGTTGATCACTTATTAAAGTCCCGTTTCTCTATGATGCCCACTGATGACACTTCTACATCGGAGGGCAAAGAGCTCGTGCAGCATGATATTCTCTTTTCAGCCACGACGCATGCAGTTCCTTCCTTGCAGAAAAATCTTTCCCAGTGTACTTCTTTAAAATGCTGCAAAATAGTGGGACAGAAGACTTCGGTTTAGCCTTAACTTTAAACGGGCATAGGTACAGGCATGTGGGCATGTTTAGAGACAGTGTTTCACTGGTCTAGGGTAAAGGGTGAAGTGCCTGGGTTCCCGTGCTTCACTACTGTATGGCCTCAAGATGATGTGTAGGCACAGCGGCAAATCCATCGGTGGCAATTCTCTCATATTGTCATTGCGATTGGAAGATTCCTTATTCGCTAGGAATTGTTTTACCTTGGAAGACGACTCACCACAGAGCTGTCTCTTTTGTGTTGAGACAAACTTTGCTGAATTTACCTGCCAGCATTTGCGTGTCCTCCCTTTCTTTTAAGTCCGATGGAGACGCACGAGTGTAAGGAGAACGGTGAATGGTGGCCGTTCATAAGCCAGGATCATCAGAAACCGCAGAGTAAATTTTAGGAACGTAGACGTAGGACAGCGGAGAAACCTTCACTCAGGGACTTCAGGGAACTCTCCTTACAATGCTGAGGCCTGACACGCCTAGTGCCTGGGGGCAACCCGGCTCCTGCCCTAGGTAGTTTTGTTGAGCTTGCCTCCCTCAGGTGGTGCCTTTTCTCTCCCAGCAATATTGCTCCGTGAAATTCTGCCGATGATGAAAACTGCCATGGCTTTGTCCTTTCACCTCATTGGCCTCATCTTTGAAGTACAAATGCTTTTCTACACGGGTGCTGCCTCCCTGAGCTTTCCTTTGTCTTGGCTCAATCGATGCAGATTCCTGTGCTGAATACGCCATGGACTAGCACAGGTGGGTTCTCGTGAGTATACCGGGCAAACGCAGCAATTTCGATTGTCAAGACCCACCTGGCTTGATCAAGGTTCTTTATTCCAGTGAAAACGATTTTTATCCAAATTCTAGAGGAGCACCAGTGTTGCCTCTGGGAGCTACACCCGGGCCTGCTGAACAGCGGCTCCGGAGTTTTCCTTTTCTGACTAAAATTCAACACGGAATTTCATGGATCTAAGGAAACCGTGAATTGTGGACGTACCAGATTCTCACATCTTCATTGCCTAATGGAAGCTGAAGTTTCCCAGTCTGATCCGGCTGCCACTTCATTTCTTTCAATGACCATTCAATTGTGGACGTTCAGCCTTCTTCGGAATTCTCTTATACCGGCATGTTCCCGCGCCGCATCAAGACCACACGGTGGAGGATTCTGTGACTCAGGCCAACTCTTATTTCAGGCGTCTAGAACAAAGGGAATTCACAGAGGTTGATGATCAGTTATTAAAGTCCCGTTTCTCTATGATGCCCACTGATGACACTTCTACATCGGAGGGCAAAGAGCTCGTGCAGCATGATATTCTCATTTCAGCCATGCCGCCTGCAGTTCCTTCCTTGCAGAAAAATCTTTCCCAGTGTACTTCTTTAAAATGCTGCAAAATAGTGGGACAGAAGATTTCGGTTTAGCGTTAACTTTAAACGAGCATAGGTACAGGCATGTGGGCATGTTTAGAGACAGTGTTTCACTGGTCTAGGGTAAAGGGTGAAGCGCCTGGGTTCCCGTGCTTCACTACTGTATGGCCTCAAGATGATGTGTAGGCACAGCGGCAAATCCATCGGTAGCAATTCTCTCATATTGTCATTGCGATGGGAAGATTCCTTATTCGCTAGGAATTGTTTTACCGTGGAAGACGGGTCACCACAGAGCTGTCTCTTTTGTGTTGAGACAAACTTTGCTGAATTTACCTGCCAGCAGTTGCGTGTCCTCCCTTTCTTTTAAGTCCGATGGAGACGCACGAGTGTAAGGAGAACGGTGAATGGTGGCCGTTCATAAGCCAGAATCATCAGAAAGCGCAGAGTAAATTTTAGGAACGTAGACGTAGGACAGCGGAGAAAACTTCACTCAGGGACTTCAGGGAACTCTCCTTACAATGCTGAGGCCTGACACGCCTAGTGCCTGGGGGCAACCCGATCCTGCCCTAGGTAGTTTTGTTGAGCGTGCCTCCCTCAGGTTGTGCCTTTTCTCTCCCAGCATTATTGCTCCGTGAAATTCTGCCGATGATGAAAACTGCCATGGCTTTGTCCTTTCACCTCATTGGCCTCATCTTTGAAGTACAAATGCTTTTCTACACGGGTGCTGCCTCCCTGAGCTTTCCTTTGTCTTGGCTCAATCAATGCAGATTCTGTGCTGAATACGCCATGGACTAGCACAGGTGGGTTCTCGTGAGTATACCGGGCAAACGCAGCAATTTCGATTGTCAAGACCCACCTGGCTTGATCAAGGTTCTTTATTCCAGTGAAAACGATTTTTATCCAAATTCTAGAGGAGCACCAGTGTTGCCTCTGGGAGCTACACCCGGGCCTGCTGAACAGCGGCTCCGGAGTTTTCCTTTTCTGACTAAAATTCAACACGGAATTTCATGGATCTAAGGAAACCGTGAATTGTGGACGTACCAGATTCTCACATCTTCATTGTCTAATGGAAGCTGAAGTTTCCCAGTCTGATCCGGCTGCCACTTCATTTCTGGCAATGACCATTCAATTGTGGACGTTCAGCCTTCTTCGGAATTCTCTTATACCGGCATGTTCCCGCGCCGCATCAAGACCACTCGGTGGAGGTTTCTGTGACTCAGGACAACTCTTATTTCAGGCGTCTAGAACAAAGGGAATTCACAGAGGTTGATGATCACTTATTAAAGTCCCGTTTCTCTATGATGCCCACTGATGACACTTCTACATCGGAGGGCAAAGAGCTCGTGCAGCATGATATTCTCATTTCAGCCACGACGCATGCAGTTCCTTCCTTGCAGAAAAATCTTTCCCAGTGTACTTCTTTAAAATGCTGCAAAATAGTGGGACAGAAGACTTCGGTTTAGCCTTAACTTTAAACGGGCATAGGTACAGGCATGTGGGCATGTTTAGAGACAGTGTTTCACTGGTCTAGGGTAAAGGGTGAAGCGCCTGGGTTCCCGTGCTTCACTACTGTATGGCCTCAAGATGATGTGTAGGCACAGCGGCAAATCCATCGGTAGCAATTCTCTCATATTGTCATTGCGATGGGAAGATTCCTTATTCGCTAGGAATTGTTTTACCGTGGAAGACGGGTCACCACAGAGCTGTCTCTTTTGTGTTGAGACAAACTTTGCTGAATTTACCTGCCAGCAGTTGCGTGTCCTCCCTTTCTTTTAAGTCCGATGGAGACGCACGAGTGTAAGGAGAACGGTGAATGGTGGCCGTTCATAAGCCAGAATCATCAGAAAGCGCAGAGTAAATTTTAGGAACGTAGACGTAGGACAGCGGAGAAAACTTCACTCAGGGACTTCAGGGAACTCTCCTTACAATGCTGAGGCCTGACACGCCTAGTGCCTGGGGGCAACCCGGCTCCTGCCCTAGGTAGTTTTGTTGAGCGTGCCTCCCTCAGGTTGTGCCTTTTCTCTCCCAGCATTATTGCTCCGTGAAATTCTGCCGATGATGAAAACTGCCATGGCTTTGTCCTTTCACCTCATTGGCCTCATCTTTGAAGTACAAATGCTTTTCTACACGGGTGCTGCCTCCCTGAGCTTTCCTTTGTCTTGGCTCAATCGATGCAGATTCTGTGCTGAATACGCCATGGACTAGCACAGGTGGGTTCTCGTGAGTATACCGGGCAAACGCAGCAATTTCGATTGTCAAGACCCACCTGGCTTGATCAAGGTTCTTTATTCCAGTGAAAACGATTTTTATCCAAATTCTAGAGGAGCACCAGTGTTGCCTCTGGGAGCTACACCCGGGCCTGCTGAACAGCGGCTCCGGAGTTTTCCTTTTCTGACTAAAATTCAACACGGAATTTCATGGATCTAAGGAAACCGTGAATTGTGGACGTACCAGATTCTCACATCTTCATTGTCTAATGGAAGCTGAAGTTTCCCAGTCTGATCCGGCTGCCACTTCATTTCTGGCAATGACCATTCAATTGTGGACGTTCAGCCTTCTTCGGAATTCTCTTATACCGGCATGTTCCCGCGCCGCATCAAGACCACTCGGTGGAGGTTTCTGTGACTCAGGACAACTCTTATTTCAGGCGTCTAGAACAAAGGGAATTCACAGAGGTTGATGATCACTTATTAAAGTCCCGTTTCTCTATGATGCCCACTGATGACACTTCTACATCGGAGGGCAAAGAGCTCGTGCAGCATGATATTCTCATTTCAGCCACGACGCATGCAGTTCCTTCCTTGCAGAAAAATCTTTCCCAGTGTACTTCTTTAAAATGCTGCAAAATAGTGGGACAGAAGACTTCGGTTTAGCCTTAACTTTAAACGGGCATAGGTACAGGCATGTGGGCATGTTTAGAGACAGTGTTTCACTGGTCTAGGGTAAAGGGTGAAGTGCCTGGGTTCCCGTGCTTCACTACTGTATGGCCTCAAGATGATGTGTAGGCACAGCGGCAAATCCATCGGTGGCAATTCTCTCATATTGTCATTGCGATTGGAAGATTTCTTATTCGCTAGGAATTGTTTTACCTTGGAAGACGACTCACCACAGAGCTGTCTCTTTTGTGTTGAGACAAACTTTGCTGAATTTACCTGCCAGCATTTGCGTGTCCTCCCTTTCTTTTAAGTCCGATGGAGACGCACGAGTGTAAGGAGAACGGTGAATGGTGGCCGTTCATAAGCCAGGATCATCAGAAACCGCAGAGTAAATTTTAGGAACGTAGACGTAGGACAGCGGAGAAAACTTCACTCAGGGACTTCAGGGAACTCTCCTTACAATGCTGAGGCCTGACACGCCTAGTGCCTGGGGGCAACCCGGCTCCTGCCCTAGGTAGTTTTGTTGAGCTTGCCTCCCTCAGGTGGTGCCTTTTCTCTCCCAGCAATATTGCTCCGTGAAATTCTGCCGATGATGAAAACTGCCATGGCTTTGTCCTTTCACCTCATTGGCCTCATCTTTGAAGTACAAATGCTTTTCTACACGGGTGCTGCCTCCCTGAGCTTTCCTTTGTCTTGGCTCAATCGATGCAGATTCCTGTGCTGAATACGCCATGGACTAGCACAGGTGGGTTCTTGTCAGTATACCGGGCAAACGCAGCAATTTCGATTGTCAAGACCCACCTGGCTTGATCAAGGTTCTTTATTCCAGTGAAAACGATTTTTATCCAAATTCTAGAGGAGCACCAGTGTTGCCTCTGGGAGCTACACCCGGGCCTGCTGAACAGCGGCTCCGGAGTTTTCCTTTTCTGACTAAAATTCAACACGGAATTTCATGGATCTAAGGAAACCGTGAATTGTGGACGTACCAGATTCTCACATCTTCATTGCCTAATGGAAGCTGAAGTTTCCCAGTCTGATCCGGCTGCCACTTCATTTCTTTCAATGACCATTCAATTGTGGACGTTCAGCCTTCTTCGGAATTCTCTTATACCGGCATGTTCCCGCGCCGCATCAAGACCACACGGTGGAGGATTCTGTGACTCAGGCCAACTCTTATTTCAGGCGTCTAGAACAAAGGGAATTCACAGAGGTTGATGATCAGTTATTAAAGTCCCGTTTCTCTATGATGCCCACTGATGACACTTCTACATCGGAGGGCAAAGAGCTCGTGCAGCATGATATTCTCATTTCAGCCATGCCGCCTGCAGTTCCTTCCTTGCAGAAAAATCTTTCCCAGTGTACTTCTTTAAAATGCTGCAAAATAGTGGGACAGAAGATTTCGGTTTAGCGTTAACTTTAAACGAGCATAGGTACAGGCATGTGGGCATGTTTAGAGACAGTGTTTCACTGGTCTAGGGTAAAGGGTGAAGCGCCTGGGTTCCCGTGCTTCACTACTGTATGGCCTCAAGATGATGTGTAGGCACAGCGGCAAATCCATCGGTAGCAATTCTCTCATATTGTCATTGCGATGGGAAGATTCCTTATTCGCTAGGAATTGTTTTACCGTGGAAGACGGGTCACCACAGAGCTGTCTCTTTTGTGTTGAGACAAACTTTGCTGAATTTACCTGCCAGCAGTTGCGTGTCCTCCCTTTCTTTTAAGTCCGATGGAGACGCACGAGTGTAAGGAGAACGGTGAATGGTGGCCGTTCATAAGCCAGAATCATCAGAAAGCGCAGAGTAAATTTTAGGAACGTAGACGTAGGACAGCGGAGAAAACTTCACTCAGGGACTTCAGGGAACTCTCCTTACAATGCTGAGGCCTGACACGCCTAGTGCCTGGGGGCAACCCGGCTCCTGCCCTAGGTAGTTTTGTTGAGCGTGCCTCCCTCAGGTTGTGCCTTTTCTCTCCCAGCATTATTGCTCCGTGAAATTCTGCCGATGATGAAAACTGCCATGGCTTTGTCCTTTCACCTCATTGGCCTCATCTTTGAAGTACAAATGCTTTTCTACACGGGTGCTGCCTCCCTGAGCTTTCCTTTGTCTTGGCTCAATCGATGCAGATTCTGTGCTGAATACGCCATGGACTAGCACAGGTGGGTTCTCGTGAGTATACCGGGCAAACGCAGCAATTTCGATTGTCAAGACCCACCTGGCTTGATTAAGGTTCTTTATTCCAGTGAAAACGATTTTTATCCAAATTCTAGAGGAGCACCAGTGTTGCCTCTGGGAGCTACACCCGGGCCTGCTGAACAGCGGCTCCGGAGTTTTCCTTTTCTGACTAAAATTCAACACGGAATTTCATGGATCTAAGGAAACCGTGAATTGTGGACGTACCAGATTCTCACATCTTCATTGCCTAATGGAAGCTGAAGTTTCCCAGTCTGATCCGGCTGCCACTTCATTTCTGGCAATGACCATTCAATTGTGGACGTTCAGCCTTCTTCGGAATTCTCTTATACCGGCATGTTCCCGCGCCGCATCAAGACCACTCGGTGGAGGTTTCTGTGACTCAGGACAACTCTTATTTCAGGCGTCTAGAACAAAGGGAATTCACAGAGGTTGATGATCACTTATTAAAGTCCCGTTTCTCTATGATGCCCACTGATGACACTTCTACATCGGAGGGCAAAGAGCTCGTGCAGCATGATATTCTCATTTCAGCCACGACGCATGCAGTTCCTTCCTTGCAGAAAAATCTTTCCCAGTGTACTTCTTTAAAATGCTGCAAAATAGTGGGACAGAAGACTTCGGTTTAGCGTTAACTTTAAACGAGCATAGGTACAGGCATGTGGGCATGTTTAGAGACAGTGTTTCACTGGTCTAGGGTAAAGGGTGAAGCGCCTGGGTTCCCGTGCTTCACTACTGTATGGCCTCAAGATGATGTGTAGGCACAGCGGCAAATCCATCGGTAGCAATTCTCTCATATTGTCATTGCGATGGGAAGATTCCTTATTCGCTAGGAATTGTTTTACCGTGGAAGACGGGTCACCACAGAGCTGTCTCTTTTGTGTTGAGACAAACTTTGCTGAATTTACCTGCCAGCAGTTGCGTGTCCTCCCTTTCTTTTAAGTCCGATGGAGACGCACGAGTGTAAGGAGAACGGTGAATGGTGGCCGTTCATAAGCCAGAATCATCAGAAAGCGCAGAGTAAATTTTAGGAACGTAGACGTAGGACAGCGGAGAAAACTTCACTCAGGGACTTCAGGGAACTCTCCTTACAATGCTGAGGCCTGACACGCCTAGTGCCTGGGGGCAACCCGGCTCCTGCCCTAGGTAGTTTTGTTGAGCGTGCCTCCCTCAGGTTGTGCCTTTTCTCTCCCAGCATTATTGCTCCGTGAAATTCTGCCGATGATGAAAACTGCCATGGCTTTGTCCTTTCACCTCATTGGCCTCATCTTTGAAGTACAAATGCTTTTCTACACGGGTGCTGCCTCCCTGAGCTTTCCTTTGTCTTGGCTCAATCGATGCAGATTCCTGTGCTGAATACGCCATGGACTAGCACAGGTGGGTTCTTGTCAGTATACCGGGCAAACGCAGCAATTTCGATTGTCAAGACCCACCTGGCTTGATCAAGGTTCTTTATTCCAGTGAAAACGATTTTTATCCAAATTCTAGAGGAGCACCAGTGTTGCCTCTGGGAGCTACACCCGGGCCTGCTGAACAGCGGCTCCGGAGTTTTCCTTTTCTGACTAAAATTCAACACGGAATTTCATGGATCTAAGGAAACCGTGAATTGTGGACGTACCAGATTCTCACATCTTCATTGTCTAATGGAAGCTGAAGTTTCCCAGTCTGATCCGGCTGCCACTTCATTTCTGGCAATGACCATTCAATTGTGGACGTTCAGCCTTCTTCGGAATTCTCTTATACCGGCATGTTCCCGCGCCGCATCAAGACCACTCGGTGGAGGATTCTGTGACTCAGGCCAACTCTTATTTCAGGCGTCTAGAACAAAGGGAATTCACAGAGGTTGATGATCACTTATTAAAGTCCCGTTTCTCTATGATGCCCACTGATGACACTTCTACATCGGAGGGCAAAGAGCTCGTGCAGCATGATATTCTCATTTCAGCCACGACGCATGCAGTTCCTTCCTTGCAGAAAAATCTTTCCCAGTGTACTTCTTTAAAATGCTGCAAAATAGTGGGACAGAAGACTTCGGTTTAGCCTTAACTTTAAACGGGCATAGGTACAGGCATGTGGGCATGTTTAGAGACAGTGTTTCACTGGTCTAGGGTAAAGGGTGAAGCGCCTGGGTTCCCGTGCTTCACTACTGTATGGCCTCAAGATGATGTGTAGGCACAGCGGCAAATCCATCGGTAGCAATTCTCTCATATTGTCATTGCGATGGGAAGATTCCTTATTCGCTAGGAATTGTTTTACCGTGGAAGACGGGTCACCACAGAGCTGTCTCTTTTGTGTTGAGACAAACTTTGCTGAATTTACCTGCCAGCAGTTGCGTGTCCTCCCTTTCTTTTAAGTCCGATGGAGACGCACGAGTGTAAGGAGAACGGTGAATGGTGGCCGTTCATAAGCCAGAATCATCAGAAAGCGCAGAGTAAATTTTAGGAACGTAGACGTAGGACAGCGGAGAAAACTTCACTCAGGGACTTCAGGGAACTCTCCTTACAATGCTGAGGCCTGACACGCCTAGTGCCTGGGGGCAACCCGGCTCCTGCCCTAGGTAGTTTTGTTGAGCGTGCCTCCCTCAGGTTGTGCCTTTTCTCTCCCAGCATTATTGCTCCGTGAAATTCTGCCGATGATGAAAACTGCCATGGCTTTGTCCTTTCACCTCATTGGCCTCATCTTTGAAGTACAAATGCTTTTCTACACGGGTGCTGCCTCCCTGAGCTTTCCTTTGTCTTGGCTCAATCGATGCAGATTCTGTGCTGAATACGCCATGGACTAGCACAGGTGGGTTCTCGTGAGTATACCGGGCAAACGCAGCAATTTCGATTGTCAAGACCCACCTGGCTTGATCAAGGTTCTTTATTCCAGTGAAAACGATTTTTATCCAAATTCTAGAGGAGCACCAGTGTTGCCTCTGGGAGCTACACCCGGGCCTGCTGAACAGCGGCTCCGGAGTTTTCCTTTTCTGACTAAAATTCAACACGGAATTTCATGGATCTAAGGAAACCGTGAATTGTGGACGTACCAGATTCTCACATCTTCATTGTCTAATGGAAGCTGAAGTTTCCCAGTCTGATCCGGCTGCCACTTCATTTCTGGCAATGACCATTCAATTGTGGACGTTCAGCCTTCTTCGGAATTCTCTTATACCGGCATGTTCCCGCGCCGCATCAAGACCACTCGGTGGAGGTTTCTGTGACTCAGGACAACTCTTATTTCAGGCGTCTAGAACAAAGGGAATTCACAGAGGTTGATGATCACTTATTAAAGTCCCGTTTCTCTATGATGCCCACTGATGACACTTCTACATCGGAGGGCAAAGAGCTCGTGCAGCATGATATTCTCATTTCAGCCACGACGCATGCAGTTCCTTCCTTGCAGAAAAATCTTTCCCAGTGTACTTCTTTAAAATGCTGCAAAATAGTGGGACAGAAGACTTCGGTTTAGCCTTAACTTTAAACGGGCATAGGTACAGGCATGTGGGCATGTTTAGAGACAGTGTTTCACTGGTCTAGGGTAAAGGGTGAAGTGCCTGGGTTCCCGTGCTTCACTACTGTATGGCCTCAAGATGATGTGTAGGCACAGCGGCAAATCCATCGGTGGCAATTCTCTCATATTGTCATTGCGATTGGAAGATTCCTTATTCGCTAGGAATTGTTTTACCTTGGAAGACGACTCACCACAGAGCTGTCTCTTTTGTGTTGAGACAAACTTTGCTGAATTTACCTGCCAGCATTTGCGTGTCCTCCCTTTCTTTTAAGTCCGATGGAGACGCACGAGTGTAAGGAGAACGGTGAATGGTGGCCGTTCATAAGCCAGGATCATCAGAAACCGCAGAGTAAATTTTAGGAACGTAGACGTAGGACAGCGGAGAAAACTTCACTCAGGGACTTCAGGGAACTCTCCTTACAATGCTGAGGCCTGACACGCCTAGTGCCTGGGGGCAACCCGGCTCCTGCCCTAGGTAGTTTTGTTGAGCTTGCCTCCCTCAGGTGGTGCCTTTTCTCTCCCAGCAATATTGCTCCGTGAAATTCTGCCGATGATGAAAACTGCCATGGCTTTGTCCTTTCACCTCATTGGCCTCATCTTTGAAGTACAAATGCTTTTCTACACGGGTGCTGCCTCCCTGAGCTTTCCTTTGTCTTGGCTCAATCGATGCAGATTCCTGTGCTGAATACGCCATGGACTAGCACAGGTGGGTTCTTGTCAGTATACCGGGCAAACGCAGCAATTTCGATTGTCAAGACCCACCTGGCTTGATCAAGGTTCTTTATTCCAGTGAAAACGATTTTTATCCAAATTCTAGAGGAGCACCAGTGTTGCCTCTGGGAGCTACACCCGGGCCTGCTGAACAGCGGCTCCGGAGTTTTCCTTTTCTGACTAAAATTCAACACGGAATTTCATGGATCTAAGGAAACCGTGAATTGTGGACGTACCAGATTCTCACATCTTCATTGCCTAATGGAAGCTGAAGTTTCCCAGTCTGATCCGGCTGCCACTTCATTTCTTTCAATGACCATTCAATTGTGGACGTTCAGCCTTCTTCGGAATTCTCTTATACCGGCATGTTCCCGCGCCGCATCAAGACCACACGGTGGAGGATTCTGTGACTCAGGCCAACTCTTATTTCAGGCGTCTAGAACAAAGGGAATTCACAGAGGTTGATGATCAGTTATTAAAGTCCCGTTTCTCTATGATGCCCACTGATGACACTTCTACATCGGAGGGCAAAGAGCTCGTGCAGCATGATATTCTCATTTCAGCCATGCCGCCTGCAGTTCCTTCCTTGCAGAAAAATCTTTCCCAGTGTACTTCTTTAAAATGCTGCAAAATAGTGGGACAGAAGATTTCGGTTTAGCGTTAACTTTAAACGAGCATAGGTACAGGCATGTGGGCATGTTTAGAGACAGTGTTTCACTGGTCTAGGGTAAAGGGTGAAGCGCCTGGGTTCCCGTGCTTCACTACTGTATGGCCTCAAGATGATGTGTAGGCACAGCGGCAAATCCATCGGTAGCAATTCTCTCATATTGTCATTGCGATGGGAAGATTCCTTATTCGCTAGGAATTGTTTTACCGTGGAAGACGGGTCACCACAGAGCTGTCTCTTTTGTGTTGAGACAAACTTTGCTGAATTTACCTGCCAGCAGTTGCGTGTCCTCCCTTTCTTTTAAGTCCGATGGAGACGCACGAGTGTAAGGAGAACGGTGAATGGTGGCCGTTCATAAGCCAGAATCATCAGAAAGCGCAGAGTAAATTTTAGGAACGTAGACGTAGGACAGCGGAGAAAACTTCACTCAGGGACTTCAGGGAACTCTCCTTACAATGCTGAGGCCTGACACGCCTAGTGCCTGGGGGCAACCCGGCTCCTGCCCTAGGTAGTTTTGTTGAGCGTGCCTCCCTCAGGTTGTGCCTTTTCTCTCCCAGCATTATTGCTCCGTGAAATTCTGCCGATGATGAAAACTGCCATGGCTTTGTCCTTTCACCTCATTGGCCTCATCTTTGAAGTACAAATGCTTTTCTACACGGGTGCTGCCTCCCTGAGCTTTCCTTTGTCTTGGCTCAATCGATGCAGATTCTGTGCTGAATACGCCATGGACTAGCACAGGTGGGTTCTCGTGAGTATACCGGGCAAACGCAGCAATTTCGATTGTCAAGACCCACCTGGCCTGATCAAGGTTCTTTATTCCAGTGAAAACGATTTTTATCCAAATTCTAGAGGAGCACCAGTGTTGCCTCTGGGAGCTACACCCGGGCCTGCTGAACAGCGGCTCCGGAGTTTTCCTTTTCTGACTAAAATTCAACACGGAATTTCATGGATCTAAGGAAACCGTGAATTGTGGACGTACCAGATTCTCACATCTTCATTGCCTAATGGAAGCTGAAGTTTCCCAGTCTGATCCGGCTGCCACTTCATTTCTGGCAATGACCATTCAATTGTGGACGTTCAGCCTTCTTCGGAATTCTCTTATACCGGCATGTTCCCGCGCCGCATCAAGACCACTCGGTGGAGGTTTCTGTGACTCAGGACAACTCTTATTTCAGGCGTCTAGAACAAAGGGAATTCACAGAGGTTGATGATCACTTATTAAAGTCCCGTTTCTCTATGATGCCCACTGATGACACTTCTACATCGGAGGGCAAAGAGCTCGTGCAGCATGATATTCTCATTTCAGCCACGACGCATGCAGTTCCTTCCTTGCAGAAAAATCTTTCCCAGTGTACTTCTTTAAAATGCTGCAAAATAGTGGGACAGAAGACTTCGGTTTAGCCTTAACTTTAAACGGGCATAGGTACAGGCATGTGGGCATGTTTAGAGACAGTGTTTCACTGGTCTAGGGTAAAGGGTGAAGCGCCTGGGTTCCCGTGCTTCACTACTGTATGGCCTCAAGATGATGTGTAGGCACAGCGGCAAATCCATCGGTAGCAATTCTCTCATATTGTCATTGCGATGGGAAGATTCCTTATTCGCTAGGAATTGTTTTACCGTGGAAGACGGGTCACCACAGAGCTGTCTCTTTTGTGTTGAGACAAACTTTGCTGAATTTACCTGCCAGCAGTTGCGTGTCCTCCCTTTCTTTTAAGTCCGATGGAGACGCACGAGTGTAAGGAGAACGGTGAATGGTGGCCGTTCATAAGCCAGAATCATCAGAAAGCGCAGAGTAAATTTTAGGAACGTAGACGTAGGACAGCGGAGAAAACTTCACTCAGGGACTTCAGGGAACTCTCCTTACAATGCTGAGGCCTGACACGCCTAGTGCCTGGGGGCAACCCGGCTCCTGCCCTAGGTAGTTTTGTTGAGCGTGCCTCCCTCAGGTTGTGCCTTTTCTCTCCCAGCATTATTGCTCCGTGAAATTCTGCCGATGATGAAAACTGCCATGGCTTTGTCCTTTCACCTCATTGGCCTCATCTTTGAAGTACAAATGCTTTTCTACACGGGTGCTGCCTCCCTGAGCTTTCCTTTGTCTTGGCTCAATCGATGCAGATTCTGTGCTGAATACGCCATGGACTAGCACAGGTGGGTTCTCGTGAGTATACCGGGCAAACGCAGCAATTTCGATTGTCAAGACCCACCTGGCTTGATCAAGGTTCTTTATTCCAGTGAAAACGATTTTTATCCAAATTCTAGAGGAGCACCAGTGTTGCCTCTGGGAGCTACACCCGGGCCTGCTGAACAGCGGCTCCGGAGTTTTCCTTTTCTGACTAAAATTCAACACGGAATTTCATGGATCTAAGGAAACCGTGAATTGTGGACGTACCAGATTCTCACATCTTCATTGCCTAATGGAAGCTGAAGTTTCCCAGTCTGATCCGGCTGCCACTTCATTTCTTTCAATGACCATTCAATTGTGGACGTTCAGCCTTCTTCGGAATTCTCTTATACCGGCATGTTCCCGCGCCGCATCAAGACCACACGGTGGAGGATTCTGTGACTCAGGCCAACTCTTATTTCAGGCGTCTAGAACAAAGGGAATTCACAGAGGTTGATGATCAGTTATTAAAGTCCCGTTTCTCTATGATGCCCACTGATGACACTTCTACATCGGAGGGCAAAGAGCTCATGCAGCATGATATTCTCATTTCAGCCATGCCGCCTGCAGTTCCTTCCTTGCAGAAAAATCTTTCCCAGTGTACTTCTTTAAAATGCTGCAAAATAGTGGGACAGAAGATTTCGGTTTAGCGTTAACTTTAAACGAGCATAGGTACAGGCATGTGGGCATGTTTAGAGACAGTGTTTCACTGGTCTAGGGTAAAGGGTGAAGCGCCTGGGTTCCCGTGCTTCACTACTGTATGGCCTCAAGATGATGTGTAGGCACAGCGGCAAATCCATCGGTAGCAATTCTCTCATATTGTCATTGCGATGGGAAGATTCCTTATTCGCTAGGAATTGTTTTACCGTGGAAGACGGGTCACCACAGAGCTGTCTCTTTTGTGTTGAGACAAACTTTGCTGAATTTACCTGCCAGCAGTTGCGTGTCCTCCCTTTCTTTTAAGTCCGATGGAGACGCACGAGTGTAAGGAGAACGGTGAATGGTGGCCGTTCATAAGCCAGAATCATCAGAAAGCGCAGAGTAAATTTTAGGAACGTAGACGTAGGACAGCGGAGAAAACTTCACTCAGGGACTTCAGGGAACTCTCCTTACAATGCTGAGGCCTGACACGCCTAGTGCCTGGGGGCAACCCGGCTCCTGCCCTAGGTAGTTTTGTTGAGCGTGCCTCCCTCAGGTTGTGCCTTTTCTCTCCCAGCATTATTGCTCCGTGAAATTCTGCCGATGATGAAAACTGCCATGGCTTTGTCCTTTCACCTCATTGGCCTCATCTTTGAAGTACAAATGCTTTTCTACACGGGTGCTGCCTCCCTGAGCTTTCCTTTGTCTTGGCTCAATCGATGCAGATTCCTGTGCTGAATACGCCATGGACTAGCACAGGTGGGTTCTTGTCAGTATACCGGGCAAACGCAGCAATTTCGATTGTCAAGACCCACCTGGCTTGATCAAGGTTCTTTATTCCAGTGAAAACGATTTTTATCCAAATTCTAGAGGAGCACCAGTGTTGCCTCTGGGAGCTACACCCGGGCCTGCTGAACAGCGGCTCCGGAGTTTTCCTTTTCTGACTAAAATTCAACACGGAATTTCATGGATCTAAGGAAACCGTGAATTGTGGACGTACCAGATTCTCACATCTTCATTGTCTAATGGAAGCTGAAGTTTCCCAGTCTGATCCGGCTGCCACTTCATTTCTGGCAATGACCATTCAATTGTGGACGTTCAGCCTTCTTCGGAATTCTCTTATACCGGCATGTTCCCGCGCCGCATCAAGACCACTCGGTGGAGGTTTCTGTGACTCAGGACAACTCTTATTTCAGGCGTCTAGAACAAAGGGAATTCACAGAGGTTGATGATCACTTATTAAAGTCCCGTTTCTCTATGATGCCCACTGATGACACTTCTACATCGGAGGGCAAAGAGCTCGTGCAGCATGATATTCTCATTTCAGCCACGACGCATGCAGTTCCTTCCTTGCAGAAAAATCTTTCCCAGTGTACTTCTTTAAAATGCTGCAAAATAGTGGGACAGAAGACCGGTTTAGCCTTAACTTTAAACGGGCATAGGTACAGGCATGTGGGCATGTTTAGAGACAGTGTTTCACTGGTCTAGGGTAAAGGGTGAAGCGCCTGGGTTCCCGTGCTTCACTACTGTATGGCCTCAAGATGATGTGTAGGCACAGCGGCAAATCCATCGGTAGCAATTCTCTCATATTGTCATTGCGATGGGAAGATTCCTTATTCGCTAGGAATTGTTTTACCGTGGAAGACGGGTCACCACAGAGCTGTCTCTTTTGTGTTGAGACAAACTTTGCTGAATTTACCTGCCAGCAGTTGCGTGTCCTCCCTTTCTTTTAAGTCCGATGGAGACGCACGAGTGTAAGGAGAACGGTGAATGGTGGCCGTTCATAAGCCAGAATCATCAGAAAGCGCAGAGTAAATTTTAGGAACGTAGACGTAGGACAGCGGAGAAAACTTCACTCAGGGACTTCAGGGAACTCTCCTTACAATGCTGAGGCCTGACACGCCTAGTGCCTGGGGGCAACCCGGCTCCTGCCCTAGGTAGTTTTGTTGAGCGTGCCTCCCTCAGGTTGTGCCTTTTCTCTCCCAGCATTATTGCTCCGTGAAATTCTGCCGATGATGAAAACTGCCATGGCTTTGTCCTTTCACCTCATTGGCCTCATCTTTGAAGTACAAATGCTTTTCTACACGGGTGCTGCCTCCCTGAGCTTTCCTTTGTCTTGGCTCAATCGATGCAGATTCTGTGCTGAATACGCCATGGACTAGCACAGGTGGGTTCTCGTGAGTATACCGGGCAAACGCAGCAATTTCGATTGTCAAGACCCACCTGGCTTGATCAAGGTTCTTTATTCCAGTGAAAACGATTTTTATCCAAATTCTAGAGGAGCACCAGTGTTGCCTCTGGGAGCTACACCCGGGCCTGCTGAACAGCGGCTCCGGAGTTTTCCTTTTCTGACTAAAATTCAACACGGAATTTCATGGATCTAAGGAAACCGTGAATTGTGGACGTACCAGATTCTCACATCTTCATTGTCTAATGGAAGCTGAAGTTTCCCAGTCTGATCCGGCTGCCACTTCATTTCTGGCAATGACCATTCAATTGTGGACGTTCAGCCTTCTTCGGAATTCTCTTATACCGGCATGTTCCCGCGCCGCATCAAGACCACTCGGTGGAGGTTTCTGTGACTCAGGACAACTCTTATTTCAGGCGTCTAGAACAAAGGGAATTCACAGAGGTTGATGATCACTTATTAAAGTCCCGTTTCTCTATGATGCCCACTGATGACACTTCTACATCGGAGGGCAAAGAGCTCGTGCAGCATGATATTCTCATTTCAGCCACGACGCATGCAGTTCCTTCCTTGCAGAAAAATCTTTCCCAGTGTACTTCTTTAAAATGCTGCAAAATAGTGGGACAGAAGACTTCGGTTTAGCCTTAACTTTAAACGGGCATAGGTACAGGCATGTGGGCATGTTTAGAGACAGTGTTTCACTGGTCTAGGGTAAAGGGTGAAGTGCCTGGGTTCCCGTGCTTCACTACTGTATGGCCTCAAGATGATGTGTAGGCACAGCGGCAAATCCATCGGTGGCAATTCTCTCATATTGTCATTGCGATTGGAAGATTCCTTATTCGCTAGGAATTGTTTTACCTTGGAAGACGACTCACCACAGAGCTGTCTCTTTTGTGTTGAGACAAACTTTGCTGAATTTACCTGCCAGCATTTGCGTGTCCTCCCTTTCTTTTAAGTCCGATGGAGACGCACGAGTGTAAGGAGAACGGTGAATGGTGGCCGTTCATAAGCCAGGATCATCAGAAACCGCAGAGTAAATTTTAGGAACGTAGACGTAGGACAGCGGAGAAAACTTCACTCAGGGACTTCAGGGAACTCTCCTTACAATGCTGAGGCCTGACACGCCTAGTGCCTGGGGGCAACCCGGCTCCTGCCCTAGGTAGTTTTGTTGAGCTTGCCTCCCTCAGGTGGTGCCTTTTCTCTCCCAGCAATATTGCTCCGTGAAATTCTGCCGATGATGAAAACTGCCATGGCTTTGTCCTTTCACCTCATTGGCCTCATCTTTGAAGTACAAATGCTTTTCTACACGGGTGCTGCCTCCCTGAGCTTTCCTTTGTCTTGGCTCAATCGATGCAGATTCCTGTGCTGAATACGCCATGGACTAGCACAGGTGGGTTCTTGTCAGTATACCGGGCAAACGCAGCAATTTCGATTGTCAAGACCCACCTGGCTTGATCAAGGTTCTTTATTCCAGTGAAAACGATTTTTATCCAAATTCTAGAGGAGCACCAGTGTTGCCTCTGGGAGCTACACCCGGGCCTGCTGAACAGCGGCTCCGGAGTTTTCCTTTTCTGACTAAAATTCAACACGGAATTTCATGGATCTAAGGAAACCGTGAATTGTGGACGTACCAGATTCTCACATCTTCATTGCCTAATGGAAGCTGAAGTTTCCCAGTCTGATCCGGCTGCCACTTCATTTCTTTCAATGACCATTCAATTGTGGACGTTCAGCCTTCTTCGGAATTCTCTTATACCGGCATGTTCCCGCGCCGCATCAAGACCACACGGTGGAGGATTCTGTGACTCAGGCCAACTCTTATTTCAGGCGTCTAGAACAAAGGGAATTCACAGAGGTTGATGATCAGTTATTAAAGTCCCGTTTCTCTATGATGCCCACTGATGACACTTCTACATCGGAGGGCAAAGAGCTCGTGCAGCATGATATTCTCATTTCAGCCATGCCGCCTGCAGTTCCTTCCTTGCAGAAAAATCTTTCCCAGTGTACTTCTTTAAAATGCTGCAAAATAGTGGGACAGAAGATTTCGGTTTAGCGTTAACTTTAAACGAGCATAGGTACAGGCATGTGGGCATGTTTAGAGACAGTGTTTCACTGGTCTAGGGTAAAGGGTGAAGCGCCTGGGTTCCCGTGCTTCACTACTGTATGGCCTCAAGATGATGTGTAGGCACAGCGGCAAATCCATCGGTAGCAATTCTCTCATATTGTCATTGCGATGGGAAGATTCCTTATTCGCTAGGAATTGTTTTACCGTGGAAGACGGGTCACCACAGAGCTGTCTCTTTTGTGTTGAGACAAACTTTGCTGAATTTACCTGCCAGCAGTTGCGTGTCCTCCCTTTCTTTTAAGTCCGATGGAGACGCACGAGTGTAAGGAGAACGGTGAATGGTGGCCGTTCATAAGCCAGAATCATCAGAAAGCGCAGAGTAAATTTTAGGAACGTAGACGTAGGACAGCGGAGAAAACTTCACTCAGGGACTTCAGGGAACTCTCCTTACAATGCTGAGGCCTGACACGCCTAGTGCCTGGGGGCAACCCGGCTCCTGCCCTAGGTAGTTTTGTTGAGCGTGCCTCCCTCAGGTTGTGCCTTTTCTCTCCCAGCATTATTGCTCCGTGAAATTCTGCCGATGATGAAAACTGCCATGGCTTTGTCCTTTCACCTCATTGGCCTCATCTTTGAAGTACAAATGCTTTTCTACACGGGTGCTGCCTCCCTGAGCTTTCCTTTGTCTTGGCTCAATCGATGCAGATTCTGTGCTGAATACGCCATGGACTAGCACAGGTGGGTTCTCGTGAGTATACCGGGCAAACGCAGCAATTTCGATTGTCAAGACCCACCTGGCCTGATCAAGGTTCTTTATTCCAGTGAAAACGATTTTTATCCAAATTCTAGAGGAGCACCAGTGTTGCCTCTGGGAGCTACACCCGGGCCTGCTGAACAGCGGCTCCGGAGTTTTCCTTTTCTGACTAAAATTCAACACGGAATTTCATGGATCTAAGGAAACCGTGAATTGTGGACGTACCAGATTCTCACATCTTCATTGCCTAATGGAAGCTGAAGTTTCCCAGTCTGATCCGGCTGCCACTTCATTTCTGGCAATGACCATTCAATTGTGGACGTTCAGCCTTCTTCGGAATTCTCTTATACCGGCATGTTCCCGCGCCGCATCAAGACCACTCGGTGGAGGTTTCTGTGACTCAGGACAACTCTTATTTCAGGCGTCTAGAACAAAGGGAATTCACAGAGGTTGATGATCACTTATTAAAGTCCCGTTTCTCTATGATGCCCACTGATGACACTTCTACATCGGAGGGCAAAGAGCTCGTGCAGCATGATATTCTCATTTCAGCCACGACGCATGCAGTTCCTTCCTTGCAGAAAAATCTTTCCCAGTGTACTTCTTTAAAATGCTGCAAAATAGTGGGACAGAAGACTTCGGTTTAGCCTTAACTTTAAACGGGCATAGGTACAGGCATGTGGGCATGTTTAGAGACAGTGTTTCACTGGTCTAGGGTAAAGGGTGAAGCGCCTGGGTTCCCGTGCTTCACTACTGTATGGCCTCAAGATGATGTGTAGGCACAGCGGCAAATCCATCGGTAGCAATTCTCTCATATTGTCATTGCGATGGGAAGATTCCTTATTCGCTAGGAATTGTTTTACCGTGGAAGACGGGTCACCACAGAGCTGTCTCTTTTGTGTTGAGACAAACTTTGCTGAATTTACCTGCCAGCAGTTGCGTGTCCTCCCTTTCTTTTAAGTCCGATGGAGACGCACGAGTGTAAGGAGAACGGTGAATGGTGGCCGTTCATAAGCCAGAATCATCAGAAAGCGCAGAGTAAATTTTAGGAACGTAGACGTAGGACAGCGGAGAAAACTTCACTCAGGGACTTCAGGGAACTCTCCTTACAATGCTGAGGCCTGACACGCCTAGTGCCTGGGGGCAACCCGGCTCCTGCCCTAGGTAGTTTTGTTGAGCGTGCCTCCCTCAGGTTGTGCCTTTTCTCTCCCAGCATTATTGCTCCGTGAAATTCTGCCGATGATGAAAACTGCCATGGCTTTGTCCTTTCACCTCATTGGCCTCATCTTTGAAGTACAAATGCTTTTCTACACGGGTGCTGCCTCCCTGAGCTTTCCTTTGTCTTGGCTCAATCGATGCAGATTCTGTGCTGAATACGCCATGGACTAGCACAGGTGGGTTCTCGTGAGTATACCGGGCAAACGCAGCAATTTCGATTGTCAAGACCCACCTGGCTTGATCAAGGTTCTTTATTCCAGTGAAAACGATTTTTATCCAAATTCTAGAGGAGCACCAGTGTTGCCTCTGGGAGCTACACCCGGGCCTGCTGAACAGCGGCTCCGGAGTTTTCCTTTTCTGACTAAAATTCAACACGGAATTTCATGGATCTAAGGAAACCGTGAATTGTGGACGTACCAGATTCTCACATCTTCATTGCCTAATGGAAGCTGAAGTTTCCCAGTCTGATCCGGCTGCCACTTCATTTCTTTCAATGACCATTCAATTGTGGACGTTCAGCCTTCTTCGGAATTCTCTTATACCGGCATGTTCCCGCGCCGCATCAAGACCACACGGTGGAGGATTCTGTGACTCAGGCCAACTCTTATTTCAGGCGTCTAGAACAAAGGGAATTCACAGAGGTTGATGATCAGTTATTAAAGTCCCGTTTCTCTATGATGCCCACTGATGACACTTCTACATCGGAGGGCAAAGAGCTCATGCAGCATGATATTCTCATTTCAGCCATGCCGCCTGCAGTTCCTTCCTTGCAGAAAAATCTTTCCCAGTGTACTTCTTTAAAATGCTGCAAAATAGTGGGACAGAAGATTTCGGTTTAGCGTTAACTTTAAACGAGCATAGGTACAGGCATGTGGGCATGTTTAGAGACAGTGTTTCACTGGTCTAGGGTAAAGGGTGAAGCGCCTGGGTTCCCGTGCTTCACTACTGTATGGCCTCAAGATGATGTGTAGGCACAGCGGCAAATCCATCGGTAGCAATTCTCTCATATTGTCATTGCGATGGGAAGATTCCTTATTCGCTAGGAATTGTTTTACCGTGGAAGACGGGTCACCACAGAGCTGTCTCTTTTGTGTTGAGACAAACTTTGCTGAATTTACCTGCCAGCAGTTGCGTGTCCTCCCTTTCTTTTAAGTCCGATGGAGACGCACGAGTGTAAGGAGAACGGTGAATGGTGGCCGTTCATAAGCCAGAATCATCAGAAAGCGCAGAGTAAATTTTAGGAACGTAGACGTAGGACAGCGGAGAAAACTTCACTCAGGGACTTCAGGGAACTCTCCTTACAATGCTGAGGCCTGACACGCCTAGTGCCTGGGGGCAACCCGGCTCCTGCCCTAGGTAGTTTTGTTGAGCGTGCCTCCCTCAGGTTGTGCCTTTTCTCTCCCAGCATTATTGCTCCGTGAAATTCTGCCGATGATGAAAACTGCCATGGCTTTGTCCTTTCACCTCATTGGCCTCATCTTTGAAGTACAAATGCTTTTCTACACGGGTGCTGCCTCCCTGAGCTTTCCTTTGTCTTGGCTCAATCGATGCAGATTCCTGTGCTGAATACGCCATGGACTAGCACAGGTGGGTTCTTGTCAGTATACCGGGCAAACGCAGCAATTTCGATTGTCAAGACCCACCTGGCTTGATCAAGGTTCTTTATTCCAGTGAAAACGATTTTTATCCAAATTCTAGAGGAGCACCAGTGTTGCCTCTGGGAGCTACACCCGGGCCTGCTGAACAGCGGCTCCGGAGTTTTCCTTTTCTGACTAAAATTCAACACGGAATTTCATGGATCTAAGGAAACCGTGAATTGTGGACGTACCAGATTCTCACATCTTCATTGTCTAATGGAAGCTGAAGTTTCCCAGTCTGATCCGGCTGCCACTTCATTTCTGGCAATGACCATTCAATTGTGGACGTTCAGCCTTCTTCGGAATTCTCTTATACCGGCATGTTCCCGCGCCGCATCAAGACCACTCGGTGGAGGTTTCTGTGACTCAGGACAACTCTTATTTCAGGCGTCTAGAACAAAGGGAATTCACAGAGGTTGATGATCACTTATTAAAGTCCCGTTTCTCTATGATGCCCACTGATGACACTTCTACATCGGAGGGCAAAGAGCTCGTGCAGCATGATATTCTCATTTCAGCCACGACGCATGCAGTTCCTTCCTTGCAGAAAAATCTTTCCCAGTGTACTTCTTTAAAATGCTGCAAAATAGTGGGACAGAAGACCGGTTTAGCCTTAACTTTAAACGGGCATAGGTACAGGCATGTGGGCATGTTTAGAGACAGTGTTTCACTGGTCTAGGGTAAAGGGTGAAGCGCCTGGGTTCCCGTGCTTCACTACTGTATGGCCTCAAGATGATGTGTAGGCACAGCGGCAAATCCATCGGTAGCAATTCTCTCATATTGTCATTGCGATGGGAAGATTCCTTATTCGCTAGGAATTGTTTTACCGTGGAAGACGGGTCACCACAGAGCTGTCTCTTTTGTGTTGAGACAAACTTTGCTGAATTTACCTGCCAGCAGTTGCGTGTCCTCCCTTTCTTTTAAGTCCGATGGAGACGCACGAGTGTAAGGAGAACGGTGAATGGTGGCCGTTCATAAGCCAGAATCATCAGAAAGCGCAGAGTAAATTTTAGGAACGTAGACGTAGGACAGCGGAGAAAACTTCACTCAGGGACTTCAGGGAACTCTCCTTACAATGCTGAGGCCTGACACGCCTAGTGCCTGGGGGCAACCCGGCTCCTGCCCTAGGTAGTTTTGTTGAGCGTGCCTCCCTCAGGTTGTGCCTTTTCTCTCCCAGCATTATTGCTCCGTGAAATTCTGCCGATGATGAAAACTGCCATGGCTTTGTCCTTTCACCTCATTGGCCTCATCTTTGAAGTACAAATGCTTTTCTACACGGGTGCTGCCTCCCTGAGCTTTCCTTTGTCTTGGCTCAATCGATGCAGATTCTGTGCTGAATACGCCATGGACTAGCACAGGTGGGTTCTCGTGAGTATACCGGGCAAACGCAGCAATTTCGATTGTCAAGACCCACCTGGCTTGATCAAGGTTCTTTATTCCAGTGAAAACGATTTTTATCCAAATTCTAGAGGAGCACCAGTGTTGCCTCTGGGAGCTACACCCGGGCCTGCTGAACAGCGGCTCCGGAGTTTTCCTTTTCTGACTAAAATTCAACACGGAATTTCATGGATCTAAGGAAACCGTGAATTGTGGACGTACCAGATTCTCACATCTTCATTGTCTAATGGAAGCTGAAGTTTCCCAGTCTGATCCGGCTGCCACTTCATTTCTGGCAATGACCATTCAATTGTGGACGTTCAGCCTTCTTCGGAATTCTCTTATACCGGCATGTTCCCGCGCCGCATCAAGACCACTCGGTGGAGGTTTCTGTGACTCAGGACAACTCTTATTTCAGGCGTCTAGAACAAAGGGAATTCACAGAGGTTGATGATCACTTATTAAAGTCCCGTTTCTCTATGATGCCCACTGATGACACTTCTACATCGGAGGGCAAAGAGCTCGTGCAGCATGATATTCTCATTTCAGCCACGACGCATGCAGTTCCTTCCTTGCAGAAAAATCTTTCCCAGTGTACTTCTTTAAAATGCTGCAAAATAGTGGGACAGAAGACTTCGGTTTAGCCTTAACTTTAAACGGGCATAGGTACAGGCATGTGGGCATGTTTAGAGACAGTGTTTCACTGGTCTAGGGTAAAGGGTGAAGTGCCTGGGTTCCCGTGCTTCACTACTGTATGGCCTCAAGATGATGTGTAGGCACAGCGGCAAATCCATCGGTGGCAATTCTCTCATATTGTCATTGCGATTGGAAGATTCCTTATTCGCTAGGAATTGTTTTACCTTGGAAGACGACTCACCACAGAGCTGTCTCTTTTGTGTTGAGACAAACTTTGCTGAATTTACCTGCCAGCATTTGCGTGTCCTCCCTTTCTTTTAAGTCCGATGGAGACGCACGAGTGTAAGGAGAACGGTGAATGGTGGCCGTTCATAAGCCAGGATCATCAGAAACCGCAGAGTAAATTTTAGGAACGTAGACGTAGGACAGCGGAGAAAACTTCACGCAGGGACTTCAGGGAACTCTCCTTACAATGCTGAGGCCTGACACGCCTAGTGCCTGGGGGCAACCCGGCTCCTGCCCTAGGTAGTTTTGTTGAGCTTGCCTCCCTCAGGTGGTGCCTTTTCTCTCCCAGCAATATTGCTCCGTGAAATTCTGCCGATGATGAAAACTGCCATGGCTTTGTCCTTTCACCTCATTGGCCTCATCTTTGAAGTACAAATGCTTTTCTACACGGGTGCTGCCTCCCTGAGCTTTCCTTTGTCTTGGCTCAATCGATGCAGATTCCTGTGCTGAATACGCCATGGACTAGCACAGGTGGGTTCTTGTCAGTATACCGGGCAAACGCAGCAATTTCGATTGTCAAGACCCACCTGGCTTGATCAAGGTTCTTTATTCCAGTGAAAACGATTTTTATCCAAATTCTAGAGGAGCACCAGTGTTGCCTCTGGGAGCTACACCCGGGCCTGCTGAACAGCGGCTCCGGAGTTTTCCTTTTCTGACTAAAATTCAACACGGAATTTCATGGATCTAAGGAAACCGTGAATTGTGGACGTACCAGATTCTCACATCTTCATTGCCTAATGGAAGCTGAAGTTTCCCAGTCTGATCCGGCTGCCACTTCATTTCTTTCAATGACCATTCAATTGTGGACGTTCAGCCTTCTTCGGAATTCTCTTATACCGGCATGTTCCCGCGCCGCATCAAGACCACACGGTGGAGGATTCTGTGACTCAGGCCAACTCTTATTTCAGGCGTCTAGAACAAAGGGAATTCACAGAGGTTGATGATCAGTTATTAAAGTCCCGTTTCTCTATGATGCCCACTGATGACACTTCTACATCGGAGGGCAAAGAGCTCGTGCAGCATGATATTCTCATTTCAGCCATGCCGCCTGCAGTTCCTTCCTTGCAGAAAAATCTTTCCCAGTGTACTTCTTTAAAATGCTGCAAAATAGTGGGACAGAAGATTTCGGTTTAGCGTTAACTTTAAACGAGCATAGGTACAGGCATGTGGGCATGTTTAGAGACAGTGTTTCACTGGTCTAGGGTAAAGGGTGAAGCGCCTGGGTTCCCGTGCTTCACTACTGTATGGCCTCAAGATGATGTGTAGGCACAGCGGCAAATCCATCGGTAGCAATTCTCTCATATTGTCATTGCGATGGGAAGATTCCTTATTCGCTAGGAATTGTTTTACCGTGGAAGACGGGTCACCACAGATGTCTCTTTTGTGTTGAGACAAACTTTGCTGAATTTACCTGCCAGCAGTTGCGTGTCCTCCCTTTCTTTTAAGTCCGATGGAGACGCACGAGTGTTAGGAGAACGGTGAATGGTGGCCATTCATAAGCCAGAATCATCAGAAAGCGCAGAGTAAATTTTAGGAACGTAGACGTAGGACAGCGGAGAAAACTTCACTCAGGGACTTCAGGGAACTCTCCTTACAATGCTGAGGCCTGACACGCCTAGTGCCTGGGGGCAACCCGGCTCCTGCCCTAGGTAGTTTTGTTGAGCGTGCCTCCCTCAGGTTGTGCCTTTTCTCTCCCAGCATTATTGCTCCGTGAAATTCTGCCGATGATGAAAACTGCCATGGCTTTGTCCTTTCACCTCATTGGCCTCATCTTTGAAGTACAAATGCTTTTCTACACGGGTGCTGCCTCCCTGAGCTTTCCTTTGTCTTGGCTCAATCGATGCAGATTCTGTGCTGAATACGCCATGGACTAGCACAGGTGGGTTCTCGTGAGTATACCGGGCAAACGCAGCAATTTCGATTGTCAAGACCCACCTGGCTTGATCAAGGTTCTTTATTCCAGTGAAAACGATTTTTATCCAAATTCTAGAGGAGCACCAGTGTGCCTCTGGGAGCTACACCCGGGCCTGCTGAACAGCGGCTCCGGAGTTTTCCTTTTCTGACTAAAATTCAGCACGGAATTTCATGGATCTTAGGAAACCGTGAATTGTGGACGTACCAGATTCTCACATCTTCATTGTCTAATGGAAGCTGAAGTTTCCCAGTCTGATCCGGCTGCCACTTCATTTCTGGCAATGACCATTCAATTGTGGACGTTCAGCCTTCTTCGGAATTCTCTTATACCGGCATGTTCCCGCGCCGCATCAAGACCACTCGGTGGAGGTTTCTGTGACTCAGGACAACTCTTATTTCAGGCGTCTAGAACAAAGGGAATTCACAGAGGTTGATGATCACTTATTAAAGTCCCGTTTCTCTATGATGCCCACTGATGACACTTCTACATCGGAGGGCAAAGAGCTCGTGCAGCATGATATTCTCATTTCAGCCACGACGCATGCAGTTCCTTCCTTGCAGAAAAATCTTTCCCAGTGTACTTCTTTAAAATGCTGCAAAATAGTGGGACAGAAGACTTCGGTTTAGCCTTAACTTTAAACGGGCATAGGTACAGGCATGTGGGCATGTTTAGAGACAGTGTTTCACTGGTCTAGGGTAAAGGGTGAAGCGCCTGGGTTCCCGTGCTTCACTACTGTATGGCCTCAAGATGATGTGTAGGCACAGCGGCAAATCCATCGGTGGCAATTCTCTCATATTGTCATTGCGATTGGAAGATTCCTTATTCGCTAGGAATTGTTTTACCTTGGAAGACGACTCACCACAGAGCTGTCTCTTTTGTGTTGAGACAAACTTTGCTGAATTTACCTGCCAGCATTTGCGTGTCCTCCCTTTCTTTTAAGTCCGATGGAGACGCACGAGTGTAAGGAGAACGGTGAATGGTGGCCGTTCATAAGCCAGGATCATCAGAAACCGCAGAGTAAATTTTAGGAACGTAGACGTAGGACAGCGGAGAAAACTTCACTCAGGGACTTCAGGGAACTCTCCTTACAATGCTGAGGCCTGACACGCCTAGTGCCTGGGGGCAACCCGGCTCCTGCCCTAGGTAGTTTGGTTGAGCTTGCCTCCCTCAGGTTGTGCCTTTTCTCTCCCAGCATTATTGCTCCGTGAAATTCTGCCGATGATGAAAACTGCCATGGCTTTGTCCTTTCACCTCATTGGCCTCATCTTTGAAGTACAAATGCTTTTCTACACGGGTGCTGCCTCCCTGAGCTTTCCTTTGTCTTGGCTCAATCGATGCAGATTCCTGTGCTGAATACGCCATGGACTAGCACAGGTGGGTTCTTGTCAGTATACCGGGCAAACGCAGCAATTTCGATTGTCAAGACCCACCTGGCTTGATCAAGGTTCTTTATTCCAGTGAAAACGATTTTTATCCAAATTCTAGAGGAGCACCAGTGTTGCCTCTGGGAGCTACACCCGGGCCTGCTGAACAGCGGCTCCGGAGTTTTCCTTTTCTGACTAAAATTCAACACGGAATTTCATGGATCTAAGGAAACCGTGAATTGTGGACGTACCAGATTCTCACATCTTCATTGCCTAATGGAAGCTGAAGTTTCCCAGTCTGATCCGGCTGCCACTTCATTTCTTTCAATGACCATTCAATTGTGGACGTTCAGCCTTCTTCGGAATTCTCTTATACCGGCATGTTCCCGCGCCGCATCAAGACCACTCGGTGGAGGATTCTGTGACTCAGGCCAACTCTTATTTCAGGCGTCTAGAACAAAGGGAATTCACAGAGGTTGATGATCAGTTATTAAAGTCCCGTTTCTCTATGATGCCCACTGATGACACTTCTACATCGGAGGGCAAAGAGCTCGTGCAGCATGATATTCTCATTTCAGCCATGCCGCCTGCAGTTCCTTCCTTGCAGAAAAATCTTTCCCAGTGTACTTCTTTAAAATGCTGCAAAATAGTGGGACAGAAGATTTCGGTTTAGCGTTAACTTTAAACGAGCATAGGTACAGGCATGTGGGCATGTTTAGAGACAGTGTTTCACTGGTCTAGGGTAAAGGGTGAAGCGCCTGGGTTCCCGTGCTTCACTACTGTATGGCCTCAAGATGATGTGTAGGCACAGCGGCAAATCCATCGGTAGCAATTCTCACATATTGTCATTGCGATGGGAAGATTCCTTATTCGCTAGGAATTGTTTTACCGTGGAAGACGACTCACCACAGAGCTGTCTCTTTTGTGTTGAGACAAACTTTGCTGAATTTACCTGCCAGCAGTTGCGTGTCCTCCCTTTCTTTTAAGTCCGATGGAGACGCACGAGTGTAAGGAGAACGGTGAATGGTGGCCGTTCATAAGCCAGAATCATCAGAAAGCGCAGAGTAAATTTTAGGAACGTAGACGTAGGACAGCGGAGAAAACTTCACTCAGGGACTTCAGGGAACTCTCCTTACAATGCTGAGGCCTGACACGCCTAGTGCCTGGGGGCAACCCGGCTCCTGCCCTAGGTAGTTTTGTTGAGCGTGCCTCCCTCAGGTTGTGCCTTTTCTCTCCCAGCATTATTGCTCCGTGAAATTCTGCCGATGATGAAAACTGCCATGGCTTTGTCCTTTCACCTCATTGGCCTCATCTTTGAAGTACAAATGCTTTTCTACACGGGTGCTGCCTCCCTGAGCTTTCCTTTGTCTTGGCTCAATCGATGCAGATTCTGTGCTGAATACGCCATGGACTAGCACAGGTGGGTTCTCGTGAGTATACCGGGCAAACGCAGCAATTTCGATTGTCAAGACCCACCTGGCTTGATCAAGGTTCTTTATTCCAGTGAAAACGATTTTTATCCAAATTCTAGAGGAGCACCAGTGTGCCTCTGGGAGCTACACCCGGGCCTGCTGAACAGCGGCTCCGGAGTTTTCCTTTTCTGACTAAAATTCAGCACGGAATTTCATGGATCTAAGGAAACCGTGAATTGTGGACGTACCAGATTCTCACATCTTCATTGCCTAATGGAAGCTGAAGTTTCCCAGTCTGATCCGGCTGCCACTTCATTTCTTTCAATGACCATTCAATTGTGGACGTTCAGCCTTCTTCGGAATTCTCTTATACCGGCATGTTCCCGCGCCGCATCAAGACCACTCGGTGGAGGATTCTGTGACTCAGGCCAACTCTTATTTCAGGCGTCTAGAACAAAGGGAATTCACAGAGGTTGATGATCAGTTATTAAAGTCCCGTTTCTCTATGATGCCCACTGATGACACTTCTACATCGGAGGGCAAAGAGCTCGTGCAGCATGATATTCTCATTTCAGCCATGCCGCCTGCAGTTCCTTCCTTGCAGAAAAATCTTTCCCAGTGTACTTCTTTAAAATGCTGCAAAATAGTGGGACAGAAGATTTCGGTTTAGCGTTAACTTTAAACGAGCATAGGTACAGGCATGTGGGCATGTTTACAGACAGTGTTTCACTGGTCTAGGGTAAAGGGTGAAGCGCCTGGGTTCCCGTGCTTCACTACTGTATGGCCTCAAGATGATGTGTAGGCACAGCGGCAAATCCATCGGTAGCAATTCTCTCATATTGTCATTGCGATGGGAAGATTCCTTATTCGCTAGGAATTGTTTTACCGTGGAAGACGACTCACCACAGAGCTGTCTCTTTTGTGTTGAGACAAACTTTGCTGAATTTACCTGCCAGCAGTTGCGTGTCCTCCCTTTCTTTTAAGTCCGATGGAGACGCACGAGTGTAAGGAGAACGGTGAATGGTGGCCGTTCATAAGCCAGAATCATCAGAAAGCGCAGAGTAAATTTTAGGAACGTAGACGTAGGACAGCGGAGAAAACTTCACTCAGGGACTTCAGGGAACTCTCCTTACAATGCTGAGGCCTGACACGCCTAGTGCCTGGGGGCAACCCGGCTCCTGCCCTAGGTAGTTTTGTTGAGCGTGCCTCCCTCAGGTTGTGCCTTTTCTCTCCCAGCATTATTGCTCCGTGAAATTCTGCCGATGATGAAAACTGCCATGGCTTTGTCCTTTCACCTCATTGGCCTCATCTTTGAAGTACAAATGCTTTTCTACACGGGTGCTGCCTCCCTGAGCTTTCCTTTGTCTTGGCTCAATCGATGCAGATTCTGTGCTGAATACGCCATGGACTAGCACAGGTGGGTTCTCGTGAGTATACCGGGCAAACGCAGCAATTTCGATTGTCAAGACCCACCTGGCTTGATCAAGGTTCTTTATTCCAGTGAAAACGATTTTTATCCAAATTCTAGAGGAGCACCAGTGTGCCTCTGGGAGCTACACCCGGGCCTGCTGAACAGCGGCTCCGGAGTTTTCCTTTTCTGACTAAAATTCAGCACGGAATTTCATGGATCTTAGGAAACCGTGAATTGTGGACGTACCAGATTCTCACATCTTCATTGTCTAATGGAAGCTGAAGTTTCCCAGTCTGATCCGGCTGCCACTTCATTTCTGGCAATGACCATTCAATTGTGGACGTTCAGCCTTCTTCGGAATTCTCTTATACCGGCATGTTCCCGCGCCGCATCAAGACCACTCGGTGGAGGTTTCTGTGACTCAGGACAACTCTTATTTCAGGCGTCTAGAACAAAGGGAATTCACAGAGGTTGATGATCACTTATTAAAGTCCCGTTTCTCTATGATGCCCACTGATGACACTTCTACATCGGAGGGCAAAGAGCTCGTGCAGCATGATATTCTCATTTCAGCCACGACGCATGCAGTTCCTTCCTTGCAGAAAAATCTTTCCCAGTGTACTTCTTTAAAATGCTGCAAAATAGTGGGACAGAAGACTTCGGTTTAGCCTTAACTTTAAACGGGCATAGGTACAGGCATGTGGGCATGTTTAGAGACAGTGTTTCACTGGTCTAGGGTAAAGGGTGAAGCGCCTGGGTTCCCGTGCTTCACTACTGTATGGCCTCAAGATGATGTGTAGGCACAGCGGCAAATCCATCGGTGGCAATTCTCTCATATTGTCATTGCGATTGGAAGATTCCTTATTCGCTAGGAATTGTTTTACCTTGGAAGACGACTCACCACAGAGCTGTCTCTTTTGTGTTGAGACAAACTTTGCTGAATTTACCTGCCAGCATTTGCGTGTCCTCCCTTTCTTTTAAGTCCGATGGAGACGCACGAGTGTAAGGAGAATGGTGAATGGTGGCCGTTCATAAGCCAGGATCATCAGAAACCGCAGAGTAAATTTTAGGAACGTAGACGTAGGACAGCGGAGAAAACTTCACTCAGGGACTTCAGGGAACTCTCCTTACAATGCTGAGGCCTGACACGCCTAGTGCCTGGGGGCAACCCGGCTCCTGCCCTAGGTAGTTTGGTTGAGCTTGCCTCCCTCAGGTTGTGCCTTTTCTCTCCCAGCATTATTGCTCCGTGAAATTCTGCCGATGATGAAAACTGCCATGGCTTTGTCCTTTCACCTCATTGGCCTCATCTTTGAAGTACAAATGCTTTTCTACACGGGTGCTGCCTCCCTGAGCTTTCCTTTGTCTTGGCTCAATCGATGCAGATTCTGTGCTGAATACGCCATGGACTAGCACAGGTGGGTTCTCGTGAGTATACCGGGCAAACGCAGCAATTTCGATTGTCAAGACCCACCTGGCTTGATCAAGGTTCTTTATTCCAGTGAAAACGATTTTTATCCAAATTCTAGAGGAGCACCAGTGTGCCTCTGGGAGCTACACCCGGGCCTGCTGAACAGCGGCTCCGGAGTTTTCCTTTTCTGACTAAAATTCAGCACGGAATTTCATGGATCTAAGGAAACCGTGAATTGTGGACGTACCAGATTCTCACATCTTCATTGCCTAATGGAAGCTGAAGTTTCCCAGTCTGATCCGGCTGCCACTTCATTTCTTTCAATGACCATTCAATTGTGGACGTTCAGCCTTCTTCGGAATTCTCTTATACCGGCATGTTCCCGCGCCGCATCAAGACCACTCGGTGGAGGATTCTGTGACTCAGGCCAACTCTTATTTCAGGCGTCTAGAACAAAGGGAATTCACAGAGGTTGATGATCAGTTATTAAAGTCCCGTTTCTCTATGATGCCCACTGATGACACTTCTACATCGGAGGGCAAAGAGCTCGTGCAGCATGATATTCTCATTTCAGCCATGCCGCCTGCAGTTCCTTCCTTGCAGAAAAATCTTTCCCAGTGTACTTCTTTAAAATGCTGCAAAATAGTGGGACAGAAGATTTCGGTTTAGCGTTAACTTTAAACGAGCATAGGTACAGGCATGTGGGCATGTTTACAGACAGTGTTTCACTGGTCTAGGGTAAAGGGTGAAGCGCCTGGGTTCCCGTGCTTCACTACTGTATGGCCTCAAGATGATGTGTAGGCACAGCGGCAAATCCATCGGTAGCAATTCTCTCATATTGTCATTGCGATGGGAAGATTCCTTATTCGCTAGGAATTGTTTTACCGTGGAAGACGACTCACCACAGAGCTGTCTCTTTTGTGTTGAGACAAACTTTTCTGAATTTACCTGCCAGCAGTTGCGTGTCCTCCCTTTCTTTTAAGTCCGATGGAGACGCACGAGTGTAAGGAGAACGGTGAATGGTGGCCGTTCATAAGCCAGAATCATCAGAAAGCGCAGAGTAAATTTTAGGAACGTAGACGTAGGACAGCGGAGAAAACTTCACTCAGGGACTTCAGGGAACTCTCCTTACAATGCTGAGGCCTGACACGCCTAGTGCCTGGGGGCAACCCGGCTCCTGCCCTAGGTAGTTTTGTTGAGCGTGCCTCCCTCAGGTTGTGCCTTTTCTCTCCCAGCATTATTGCTCCGTGAAATTCTGCCGATGATGAAAACTGCCATGGCTTTGTCCTTTCACCTCATTGGCCTCATCTTTGAAGTACAAATGCTTTTCTACACGGGTGCTGCCTCCCTGAGCTTTCCTTTGTCTTGGCTCAATCGATGCAGATTCTGTGCTGAATACGCCATGGACTAGCACAGGTGGGTTCTCGTGAGTATACCGGGCAAACGCAGCAATTTCGATTGTCAAGACCCACCTGGCTTGATCAAGGTTCTTTATTCCAGTGAAAACGATTTTTATCCAAATTCTAGAGGAGCACCAGTGTGCCTCTGGGAGCTACACCCGGGCCTGCTGAACAGCGGCTCCGGAGTTTTCCTTTTCTGACTAAAATTCAGCACGGAATTTCATGGATCTTAGGAAACCGTGAATTGTGGACGTACCAGATTCTCACATCTTCATTGTCTAATGGAAGCTGAAGTTTCCCAGTCTGATCCGGCTGCCACTTCATTTCTGGCAATGACCATTCAATTGTGGACGTTCAGCCTTCTTCGGAATTCTCTTATACCGGCATGTTCCCGCGCCGCATCAAGACCACTCGGTGGAGGTTTCTGTGACTCAGGACAACTCTTATTTCAGGCGTCTAGAACAAAGGGAATTCACAGAGGTTGATGATCACTTATTAAAGTCCCGTTTCTCTATGATGCCCACTGATGACACTTCTACATCGGAGGGCAAAGAGCTCGTGCAGCATGATATTCTCATTTCAGCCACGACGCATGCAGTTCCTTCCTTGCAGAAAAATCTTTCCCAGTGTACTTCTTTAAAATGCTGCAAAATAGTGGGACAGAAGACTTCGGTTTAGCCTTAACTTTAAACGGGCATAGGTACAGGCATGTGGGCATGTTTAGAGACAGTGTTTCACTGGTCTAGGGTAAAGGGTGAAGCGCCTGGGTTCCCGTGCTTCACTACTGTATGGCCTCAAGATGATGTGTAGGCACAGCGGCAAATCCATCGGTGGCAATTCTCTCATATTGTCATTGCGATTGGAAGATTCCTTATTCGCTAGGAATTGTTTTACCTTGGAAGACGACTCACCACAGAGCTGTCTCTTTTGTGTTGAGACAAACTTTGCTGAATTTACCTGCCAGCATTTGCGTGTCCTCCCTTTCTTTTAAGTCCGATGGAGACGCACGAGTGTAAGGAGAATGGTGAATGGTGGCCGTTCATAAGCCAGGATCATCAGAAACCGCAGAGTAAATTTTAGGAACGTAGACGTAGGACAGCGGAGAAAACTTCACTCAGGGACTTCAGGGAACTCTCCTTACAATGCTGAGGCCTGACACGCCTAGTGCCTGGGGGCAACCCGGCTCCTGCCCTAGGTAGTTTGGTTGAGCTTGCCTCCCTCAGGTTGTGCCTTTTCTCTCCCAGCATTATTGCTCCGTGAAATTCTGCCGATGATGAAAACTGCCATGGCTTTGTCCTTTCACCTCATTGGCCTCATCTTTGAAGTACAAATGCTTTTCTACACGGGTGCTGCCTCCCTGAGCTTTCCTTTGTCTTGGCTCAATCGATGCAGATTCCTGTGCTGAATACGCCATGGACTAGCACAGGTGGGTTCTTGTCAGTATACCGGGCAAACGCAGCAATTTCGATTGTCAAGACCCACCTGGCTTGATCAAGGTTCTTTATTCCAGTGAAAACGATTTTTATCCAAATTCTAGAGGAGCACCAGTGTTGCCTCTGGGAGCTACACCCGGGCCTGCTGAACAGCGGCTCCGGAGTTTTCCTATTCTGACTAAAATTCAACACGGAATTTCATGGATCTAAGGAAACCGTGAATTGTGGACGTACCAGATTCTCACATCTTCATTGCCTAATGGAAGCTGAAGTTTCCCAGTCTGATCCGGCTGCCACTTCATTTCTTTCAATGACCATTCAATTGTGGACGTTCAGCCTTCTTCGGAATTCTCTTATACCGGCATGTTCCCGCGCCGCATCAAGACCACTCGGTGGAGGATTCTGTGACTCAGGCCAACTCTTATTTCAGGCGTCTAGAACAAAGGGAATTCACAGAGGTTGATGATCAGTTATTAAAGTCCCGTTTCTCTATGATGCCCACTGATGACACTTCTACATCGGAGGGCAAAGAGCTCGTGCAGCATGATATTCTCATTTCAGCCATGCCGCCTGCAGTTCCTTCCTTGCAGAAAAATCTTTCCCAGTGTACTTCTTTAAAATGCTGCAAAATAGTGGGACAGAAGATTTTGGTTTAGCGTTAACTTTAAACGAGCATAGGTACAGGCATGTGGGCATGTTTAGAGACAGTGTTTCACTGGTCTAGGGTAAAGGGTGAAGCGCCTGGGTTCCCGTGCTTCACTACTGTATGGCCTCAAGATGATGTGTAGGCACAGCGGCAAATCCATCGGTAGCAATTCTCTCATATTGTCATTGCGATGGGAAGATTCCTTATTCGCTAGGAATTGTTTTACCGTGGAAGACGGGTCACCACAGAGCTGTCTCTTTTGTGTTGAGACAAACTTTGCTGAATTTACCTGCCAGCATTTGCGTGTCCTCCCTTTCTTTTAAGTCCGATGGAGACGCACGAGTGTAAGGAGAACGGTGAATGGTGGCCGTTCATAAGCCAGGATCATCAGAAAGCGCAGAGTAAATTTTAGGAACGTAGACGTAGGACAGCGGAGAAAACTTCACTCAGGGACTTCAGGGAACTCTCCTTACAATGCTGAGGCCTGACACGCCTAGTGCCTGGGGGCAACCCGGCTCCTGCCCTAGGTAGTTTTGTTGAGCGTGCCTCCCTCAGGTTGTGCCTTTTCTCTCCCAGCATTATTGCTCCGTGAAATTCTGCCGATGATGAAAACTGCCATGGCTTTGTCCTTTCACCTCATTGGCCTCATCTTTGAAGTACAAATGCTTTTCTACACGGGTGCTGCCTCCCTGAGCTTTCCTTTGTCTTGGCTCAATCGATGCAGATTCTGTGCTGAATACGCCATGGACTAGCACAGGTGGGTTCTCGTGAGTATACCGGGCAAACGCAGCAATTTCGATTGTCAAGACCCACCTGGCTTGATCAAGGTTCTTTATTCCAGTGAAAACGATTTTTATCCAAATTCTAGAGGAGCACGAGTGTGCCTCTGGGAGCTACACCCGGGCCTGCTGAACAGCGGCTCCGGAGTTTTCCTTTTCTGACTAAAATTCAGCACGGAATTTCATGGATCTTAGGAAACCGTGAATTGTGGACGTACCAGATTCTCACATCTTCATTGTCTAATGGAAGCTGAAGTTTCCCAGTCTGATCCGGCTGCCACTTCATTTCTGGCAATGACCATTCAATTGTGGACGTTCAGCCTTCTTCGGAATTCTCTTATACCGGCATGTTCCCGCGCCGCATCAAGACCACTCGGTGGAGGATTCTGTGACTCAGGCCAACTCTTATTTCAGGCGTCTAGAACAAAGGGAATTCACAGAGGTTGATGATCAGTTATTAAAGTCCCGTTTCTCTATGATGCCCACTGATGACACTTCTACATCGGAGGGCAAAGAGCTCGTGCAGCATGATATTCTCATTTCAGCCATGCCGCCTGCAGTTCCTTCCTTGCAGAAAAATCTTTCCCAGTGTACTTCTTTAAAATGCTGCAAAATAGTGGGACAGAAGATTTCGGTTTAGCGTTAACTTTAAACGAGCATAGGTACAGGCATGTGGGCATGTTTAGAGACAGTGTTTCACTGGTCTAGGGTAAAGGGTGAAGCGCCTGGGTTCCCGTGCTTCACTACTGTATGGCCTCAAGATGATGTGTAGGCACAGCGGCAAATCCATCGGTAGCAATTCTCTCATATTGTCATTGCGATGGGAAGATTCCTTATTCGCTAGGAATTGTTTTACCGTGGAAGACGACTCACCACAGAGCTGTCTCTTTTGTGTTGAGACAAACTTTGCTGAATTTACCTGCCAGCAGTTGCGTGTCCTCCCTTTCTTTTAAGTCCGATGGAGACGCACGAGTGTAAGGAGAACGGTGAATGGTGGCCGTTCATAAGCCAGAATCATCAGAAAGCGCAGAGTAAATTTTAGGAACGTAGACGTAGGACAGCGGAGAAAACTTCACTCAGGGACTTCAGGGAACTCTCCTTACAATGCTGAGGCCTGACACGCCTAGTGCCTGGGGGCAACCCGGCTCCTGCCCTAGGTAGTTTTGTTGAGCGTGCCTCCCTCAGGTTGTGCCTTTTCTCTCCCAGCATTATTGCTCCGTGAAATTCTGCCGATGATGAAAACTGCCATGGCTTTGTCCTTTCACCTCATTGGCCTCATCTTTGAAGTACAAATGCTTTTCTACACGGGTGCTGCCTCCCTGAGCTTTCCTTTGTCTTGGCTCAATCGATGCAGATTCTGTGCTGAATACGCCATGGACTAGCACAGGTGGGTTCTCGTGAGTATACCGGGCAAACGCAGCAATTTCGATTGTCAAGACCCACCTGGCTTGATCAAGGTTCTTTATTCCAGTGAAAACGATTTTTATCCAAATTCTAGAGGAGCACCAGTGTGCCTCTGGGAGCTACACCCGGGCCTGCTGAACAGCGGCTCCGGAGTTTTCCTTTTCTGACTAAAATTCAGCACGGAATTTCATGGATCTTAGGAAACCGTGAATTGTGGACGTACCAGATTCTCACATCTTCATTGTCTAATGGAAGCTGAAGTTTCCCAGTCTGATCCGGCTGCCACTTCATTTCTGGCAATGACCATTCAATTGTGGACGTTCAGCCTTCTTCGGAATTCTCTTATACCGGCATGTTCCCGCGCCGCATCAAGACCACTCGGTGGAGGTTTCTGTGACTCAGGACAACTCTTATTTCAGGCGTCTAGAACAAAGGGAATTCACAGAGGTTGATGATCACTTATTAAAGTCCAGTTTCTCTATGATGCCCACTGATGACACTTCTACATCGGAGGGCAAAGAGCTCGTGCAGCATGATATTCTCATTTCAGCCACGACGCATGCAGTTCCTTCCTTGCAGAAAAATCTTTCCCAGTGTACTTCTTTAAAATGCTGCAAAATAGTGGGACAGAAGACTTCGGTTTAGCCTTAACTTTAAACGGGCATAGGTACAGGCATGTGGGCATGTTTAGAGACAGTGTTTCACTGGTCTAGGGTAAAGGGTGAAGCGCCTGGGTTCCCGTGCTTCACTACTGTATGGCCTCAAGATGATGTGTAGGCACAGCGGCAAATCCATCGGTGGCAATTCTCTCATATTGTCATTGCGATTGGAAGATTCCTTATTCGCTAGGAATTGTTTTACCTTGGAAGACGACTCACCACAGAGCTGTCTCTTTTGTGTTGAGACAAACTTTGCTGAATTTACCTGCCAGCATTTGCGTGTCCTCCCTTTCTTTTAAGTCCGATGGAGACGCACGAGTGTAAGGAGAACGGTGAATGGTGGCCGTTCATAAGCCAGGATCATCAGAAACCGCAGAGTAAATTTTAGGAACGTAGACGTAGGACAGCGGAGAAAACTTCACTCAGGGACTTCAGGGAACTCTCCTTACAATGCTGAGGCCTGACACGCCTAGTGCCTGGGGGAAACCCGGCTCCTGCCCTAGGTAGTTTGGTTGAGCTTGCCTCCCTCAGGTTGTGCCTTTTCTCTCCCAGCATTATTGCTCCGTGAAATTCTGCCGATGATGAAAACTGCCATGGTTTTGTCCTTTCACCTCATTGGCCTCATCTTTGAAGTACAAATGCTTTTCTACACGGGTGCTGCCTCCCTGAGCTTTCCTTTGTCTTGGCTCAATCGATGCAGATTCCTGTGCTGAATACGCCATGGACTAGCACAGGTGGGTTCTTGTCAGTATACCGGGCAAACGCAGCAATTTCGATTGTCAAGACCCACCTGGCTTGATCAAGGTTCTTTATTCCAGTGAAAACGATTTTTATCCAAATTCTAGAGGAGCACCAGTGTTGCCTCTGGGAGCTACACCCGGGCCTGCTGAACAGCGGCTCCGGAGTTTTCCTTTTCTGACTAAAATTCAACACGGAATTTCATGGATCTAAGGAAACCGTGAATTGTGGACGTACCAGATTCTCACATCTTCATTGCCTAATGGAAGCTGAAGTTTCCCAGTCTGATCCGGCTGCCACTTCATTTCTTTCAATGACCATTCAATTGTGGACGTTCAGCCTTCTTCGGAATTCTCTTATACCGGCATGTTCCCGCGCCGCATCAAGACCACTCGGTGGAGGATTCTGTGACTCAGGCCAACTCTTATTTCAGGCGTCTAGAACAAAGGGAATTCACAGAGGTTGATGATCAGTTATTAAAGTCCCGTTTCTCTATGATGCCCACTGATGACACTTCTACATCGGAGGGCAAAGAGCTCGTGCAGCATGATATTCTCATTTCAGCCATGCCGCCTGCAGTTCCTTCCTTGCAGAAAAATCTTTCCCAGTGTACTTCTTTAAAATGCTGCAAAATAGTGGGACAGAAGATTTCGGTTTAGCGTTAACTTTAAACGAGCATAGGTACAGGCATGTGGGCATGTTTAGAGACAGTGTTTCACTGGTCTAGGGTAAAGGGTGAAACGCCTGGGTTCCCGTGCTTCACTACTGTATGGCCTCAAGATGATGTGTAGGCACAGCGGCAAATCGATCGGTAGCAATTCTCTCATATTGTCATTGCGATGGGAAGATTCCTTATTCGCTAGGAATTGTTTTACCGTGGAAGACGGGTCACCACAGAGCTGTCTCTTTTGTGTTGAGACAAACGTTGCTGAATTTACCTGCCAGCAGTTGCATGTCCTCCCTTTCTTTTAAGTCCGATGGAGACGCACGAGTGTAAGGAGAACGGTGAATGGTGGCCGTTCATAAACCAGAATCATCAGAAAGCGCAGAGTAAATTTTAGGAACGTAGACGTAGGACAGCGGAGAAAACTTCACTCAGGGACTTCAGGGAACTCTCCTTACAATGCTGAGGCCTGACACGCCTAGTGCCTGGGGGCAACCCGGCTCCTGCCCTAGGTAGTTTTGTTGAGCGTGCCTCCCTCAGGTTGTGCCTTTTCTCTCCCAGCATTATTGCTCCGTGAAATTCTGCCGATGATGAAAACTGCCATGGCTTTGTCCTTTCACCTCATTGGCCTCATCTTTGAAGTACAAATGCTTTTCTACACGGGTGCTGCCTCCCTGAGCTTTCCTTTGTCTTGGCTCAATTGATGCAGATTCTGTGCTGAATACGCCATGGACTAGCACAGGTGGGTTCTCGTGAGTATACCGGGCAAACGCAGCAATTTCGATTGTCAAGACCCACCTGGCTTGATCAAGGTTCTTTATTCCAGTGAAAACGATTTTTATCCAAATTCTAGAGGAGCACCAGTGTGCCTCTGGGAGCTACACCCGGGCCTGCTGAACAGCGGCTCCGGAGTTTTCCTTTTCTGACTAAAATTCAGCACGGAATTTCATGGATCTTAGGAAACCGTGAATTGTGGACGTACCAGATTCTCACATCTTCATTGTCTAATGGAAGCTGAAGTTTCCCAGTCTGATCCGGCTGCCACTTCATTTCTGGCAATGACCATTCAATTGTGGACGTTCAGCCTTCTTCGGAATTCTCTTATACCGGCATGTTCCCGCGCCGCATCAAGACCACTCGGTGGAGGTTTCTGTGACTCAGGACAACTCTTATTTCAGGCGTCTAGAACAAAGGGAATTCACAGAGGTTGATGATCACTTATTAAAGTCCCGTTTCTCTATGATGCCCACTGATGACACTTCTACATCGGAGGGCAAAGAGCTCGTGCAGCATGATATTCTCATTTCAGCCACGACGCATGCAGTTCCTTCCTTGCAGAAAAATCTTTCCCAGTGTACTTCTTTAAAATGCTGCAAAATAGTGGGACAGAAGATTTCGGTTTAGCGTTAACTTTAAACGGGCATAGGTACAGGCATGTGGGCATGTTTAGAGACAGTGTTTCACTGGTCTAGGGTAAAGGGTGAAGCGCCTGGGTTCCCGTGCTTCACTACTGTATGGCCGCAAGATGATGTGTAGGCACAGCGGCAAATCCATCGGTGGCAATTCTCTCATATTGTCATTGCGATGGGAAGGTTCCTTATTCGCTAGGAAATGTTTTACCGTGGAAGAAGGGTGACCACAGAGCTGTCTCTTTTGTGTCGAGACAAACTTTGCTGAATTTACCTGCCAGCATTTGCGTGTCCTTCCTTTCTTTTAAGTCCGATGGAGACGCACGAGTGTAAGGAGAACGGTGAATGGTGGCCGTTCATAAGCCAGGATCATCAGAAACCGCAGAGTAAATTTTAGGAACGTAGACGTAGGACAGCGGAGAAAACTTCACTCAGGGACTTCAGGGAACTCTCCTTACAATGCTGAGGCCTGACACGCCTAGTGCCTGGGGGCAACCCGGCTCCTGCCCTAGGTAGTTTTGTTGAGCTTGCCTCCCTCAGGTTGTGCCTTTTCTCTCCCAGCATTATTGCTCCGTGAAATTCTGCCGATGATGAAAACTGCCATGGCTTTGTCCTTTCACCTCATTGGCCTCATCTTTGAAGTACAAATGCTTTTCTACACGGGTGCTGCCTCCCTGAGCTTTCCTTTGTCTTGGCTCAATCGATGCAGATTCCTGTGCTGAATACGCCATGGACTAGCACAGGTGGGTTCTCGTGAGTATACCGGGCAAACGCAGCAATTTCGATTGTCAAGACCCACCTGGCTTGATCAAGGTTCTTTATTCCAGTGAAAACGATTTTTATCCAAATTCTAGAGGCGCACCAGTGTTGCCTCTGGGAGCTACACCCGGGCCTGCTGAACAGCGGCTCCGGAGTTTTCCTTTTCTAACTAAAATTCAACACGGAATTTCATGGATCTAAGGAAACCGTGAATTGTGGACGTACCAGATTCTCACATCTTCATTGCCTAATGGAAGCTGAAGTTTCCCAGTCTGATCCGGCTGCCACTTCATTTCTTTCAATGACCATTCAATTGTGGACGTTCAGCCTTCTTCGGAATTCTCTTATACCGGCATGTTCCCGCGCCGCATCCAGACCACTCGGTGGAGGTTTCTGTGACTCAGGACAACTCTTATTTCAGGCGTCTAGAACAAAGGGAATTCACAGAGGTTGATGATCAGTTATTAAAGTCCCGTTTCTCTATGATGCCCACTGATGACACTTCTACATCGGAGGGCAAAGAGCTCGTGCAGCATGATATTCTCATTTCAGCCATGCCGCCTGCAGTTCCTTCCTTGCAGAAAAATCTTTCCCAGTGTACTTCTTTAAAATGCTGCAAAATAGTGGGACAGAAGATTTCGGTTTAGCGTTAACTTTAAACGAGCATAGGTACAGGCATGTGGGGATGTTTAGAGACAGTGTTTCACTGGTCTAGGGTAAAGGGTGAAGCGCCTGGGTTCCCGTGCTTCACTACTGTATGGCCTCAAGATGATGTGTAGGCACAGCGGCAAATCCATCGGTAGCAATTCTCTCATATTGTCATTGCGATGGGAAGATTCCTTATTCGCTAGGAATTGTTTTACCGTGGAAGACGGGTCACCACAGAGCTGTCTCTTTTGTGTTGAGACAAACTTTGCTGAATTTACCTGCCAGCAGTTGCGTGTCCTCCCTTTCTTTTAAGTCCGATGGAGACGCACGAGTGTAAGGAGAACGGTGAATGGTGGCCGTTCATAAGCCAGAATCATCAGAAAGCGCAGAGTAAATTTTAGGAACGTAGACGTAGGACAGCGGAGAAAACTTCACTCAGGGACTTCAGGGAACTCTCCTTACAATGCTGAGGCCTGACACGCCTAGTGCCTGGGGGCAACCCGGCTCCTGCCCTAGGTAGTTTTGTTGAGCTTGCCTCCCTCAGGTGGTGCCTTTTCTCTCCCAGCATTATTGCTCCGTGAAATTCTGCCCATGATGAAAACTGCCATGGCTTTGTCCTTTCACCTCATTGGCCTCATCTTTGAAGTACAAATGCTTTTCTACACGGGTGCTGCCTCCCTCAGCTTTCCTTTGTCTTGGCTCAATCGATGCAGATTCCTGTGCTGAATACGCCATGGACTAGCACAGGTGGGTTCTTGTCAGTATACCGGGCAAACGCAGCAATTTCGATTGTCAAGACCCACCTGGCTTGATCAAGGTTCTTTATTCCAGTGAAAACGATTTTTATCCAAATTCTAGAGGAGCACCAGTGTTGCCTCTGGGAGCTACACCCGGGCCTGCTGAACAGCGGCTCCGGAGTTTTCCTTTTCTGACTAAAATTCAACACGGAATTTCATGGATCTAAGGAAACCGTGAATTGTGGACGTACCAGATTCTCACATCTTCATTGCCTAATGGAAGCTGACGTTTCCCAGTCTGATCCGGCTGCCACTTCATTTCTTTCAATGACCATTCAATTGTGGACGTTCAGCCTTCTTCGGAATTCTCTTATACCGGCATGTTCCCGCGCCGCATCCAGACCACTCGGTGGAGGTTTCTGTGACTCAGGACAACTCTTATTTCAGGCGTCTAGAACAAAGGGAATTCACAGAGGTTGATGATCAGTTATTAAAGTCCCGTTTCTCTATGATGCCCACTGATGACACTTCTACATCGGAGGGCAAAGAGCTCGTGCAGCATGATATTCTCATTTCAGCCATGCCGCCTGCAGTTCCTTCCTTGCAGAAAAATCTTTCCCAGTGTACTTCTTTAAAATGCTGCAAAATAGTGGGACAGAAGATTTCGGTTTAGCGTTAACTTTAAACGAGCATAGGTACAGGCATGTGGGCATGTTTAGAGACAGTGTTTCACTGGTGTAGGGTAAAGGGTGAAGCGCCTGGGTTCCCGTGCTTCACTACTGTATGGCCTCAAGATGATGTGTAGGCACAGCGGCAAATCCATCGGTAGCAATTCTCTCATATTGTCATTGCGATGGGAAGATTCCTTATTCGCTAGGAATTGTTTTACCGTGGAAGACGGGTCACCACAGAGCTGTCTCTTTTGTGTTGAGACAAACTTTGCTGAATTTACCTGCCAGCAGTTGCATGTCCTCCCTTTCTTTTAAGTCCGATGGAGACGCACGAGTGTAAGGAGAACGGTGAATGGTGGCCGTTCATAAACCAGAATCATCAGAAAGCGCAGAGTAAATTTTAGGAACGTAGACGTAGGACAGCGGAGAAAACTTCACTCAGGGACTTCAGGGAACTCTCCTTACAATGCTGAGGCCTGACACGCCTAGTGCCTGGGGGCAACCCGGCTCCTGCCCTAGGTAGTTTTGTTGAGCGTGCCTCCCTCAGGTTGTGCCTTTTCTCTCCCAGCATTATTGCTCCGTGAAATTCTGCCGATGATGAAAACTGCCATGGCTTTGTCCTTTCACCTCATTGGCCTCATCTTTGAAGTACAAATGCTTTTCTACACGGGTGCTGCCTCCCTGAGCTTTCCTTTGTCTTGGCTCAATCGATGCAGATTCTGTGCTGAATACGCCATGGACTAGCACAGGTGGGTTCTCGTGAGTATACCGGGCAAACGCAGCAATTTCGATTGTCAAGACCCACCTGGCTTGATCAAGGTTCTTTATTCCAGTGAAAACGATTTTTATCCAAATTCTAGAGGAGCACCAGTGTGCCTCTGGGAGCTACACCCGGGCCTGCTGAACAGCGGCTCCGGAGTTTTCCTTTTCTGACTAAAATTCAGCACGGAATTTCATGGATCTTAGGAAACCGTGAATTGTGGACGTACCAGATTCTCACATCTTCATTGTCTAATGGAAGCTGAAGTTTCCCAGTCTGATCCGGCTGCCACTTCATTTCTGGCAATGACCATTCAATTGTGGACGTTCAGCCTTCTTCGGAATTCTCTTATACCGGCATGTTCCCGCGCCGCATCAAGACCACTCGGTGGAGGTTTCTGTGACTCAGGACAACTCTTATTTCAGGCGTCTAGAACAAAGGGAATTCACAGAGGTTGATGATCACTTATTAAAGTCCCGTTTCTCTATGATGCCCACTGATGACACTTCTACATCGGAGGGCAAAGAGCTCGTGCAGCATGATATTCTCATTTCAGCCACGACGCATGCAGTTCCTTCCTTGCAGAAAAATCTTTCCCAGTGTACTTCTTTAAAATGCTGCAAAATAGTGGGACAGAAGATTTCGGTTTAGCCGTAACTTTAAACGGGCATAGGTACAGGCATGTGGGCATGTTTAGAGACAGTGTTTCACTGGTCTAGGGTAAAGGGTGAAGCGCCTGGGTTCCCGTGCTTCACTACTGTATGGCCTCAAGATGATGTGTAGGCACAGCGGCAAATCCATCGGTAGCAATTCTCTCATATTGTCATTGCGATGGGAAGATTCCTTATTCGCTAGGAATTGTTTTACCGTGGAAGACGGGTCACCACAGAGCTGTCTCTTTTGTGTTGAGACAAACTTTGCTGAATTTACCTGCCAGCATTTGCGTGTCCTCCCTTTCTTTTAAGTCCGATGGAGACGCACGAGTGTAAGGAGAACGGTGAATGGTGGCCGTTCATAAGCCAGGATCATCAGAAACCGCAGAGTAAATTTTAGGAACGTAGACGTAGGACAGCGGAGAAAACTTCACTCAGGGACTTCAGGGAACTCTCCTTACAATGCTGAGGCCTGACACGCCTAGTGCCTGGGGGCAACCCGGCTCCTGCCCTAGGTAGTTTTGTTGAGCTTGCCTCCCTCAGGTTGTGCCTTTTCTCTCCCAGCATTATTGCTCCGTGAAATTCTGCCGATGATGAAAACTGCCATGGCTTTGTCCTTTCACCTCATTGGCCTCATCTTTGAAGTACAAATGCTTTTCTACACGGGTGCTGCCTCCCTGAGCTTTCCTTTGTCTTGGCTCAATCGATGCAGATTCCTGTGCTGAATACGCCATGGACTAGCACAGGTGGGTTCTCGTGAGTATACCGGGCAAACGCAGCAATTTCGATTGTCAAGACCCACCTGGCTTGATCAAGGTTCTTTATTCCAGTGAAAACGATTTTTATCCAAATTCTAGAGGCGCACCAGTGTTGCCTCTGGGAGCTACACCCGGGCCTGCTGAACAGCGGCTCCGGAGTTTTCCTTTTCTAACTAAAATTCAACACGGAATTTCATGGATCTAAGGAAACCGTGAATTGTGGACGTACCAGATTCTCACATCTTCATTGCCTAATGGAAGCTGAAGTTTCCCAGTCTGATCCGGCTGCCACTTCATTTCTTTCAATGACCATTCAATTGTGGACGTTCAGCCTTCTTCGGAATTCTCTTATACCGGCATGTTCCCGCGCCGTAGCCAGACCACTCGGTGGAGGTTTCTGTGACTCAGGACAACTCTTATTTCAGGCGTCTAGAACAAAGGGAATTCACAGAGGTTGATGATCAGTTATTAAAGTCCCGTTTCTCTATGATGCCCACTGATGACACTTCTACATCGGAGGGCAAAGAGCTCGTGCAGCATGATATTCTCATTTCAGCCATGCCGCCTGCAGTTCCTTCCTTGCAGAAAAATCTTTCCCAGTGTACTTCTTTAAAATGCTGCAAAATAGTGGGACAGAAGATTTCGGTTTAGCGTTAACTTTAAACGAGCATAGGTACAGGCATGTGGGGATGTTTAGAGACAGTGTTTCACTGGTCTAGGGTAAAGGGTGAAGCGCCTGGGTTCCCGTGCTTCACTACTGTATGGCCTCAAGATGATGTGTAGGCACAGCGGCAAATCCATCGGTAGCAATTCTCTCATATTGTCATTGCGATGGGAAGATTCCTTATTCGCTAGGAATTGTTTTACCGTGGAAGACGGGTCACCACAGAGCTGTCTCTTTTGTGTTGAGACAAACTTTGCTGAATTTACCTGCCAGCAGTTGCGTGTCCTCCCTTTCTTTTAAGTCCGATGGAGACGCACGAGTGTAAGGAGAACGGTGAATGGTGGCCGTTCATAAGCCAGAATCATCAGAAAGCGCAGAGTAAATTTTAGGAACGTAGACGTAGGACAGCGGAGAAAACTTCACTCAGGGACTTCAGGGAACTCTCCTTACAATGCTGAGGCCTGACACGCCTAGTGCCTGGGGGCAACCCGGCTCCTGCCCTAGGTAGTTTTGTTGAGCTTGCCTCCCTCAGGTGGTGCCTTTTCTCTCCCTGCATTATTGCTCCGTGAAATTCTGCCGATGATGAAAACTGCCATGGCTTTGTCCTTTCACCTCATTGGCCTCATCTTTGAAGTACAAATGCTTTTCTACACGGGTGCTGCCTCCCTCAGCTTTCCTTTGTCTTGGCTCAATCGATGCAGATTCCTGTGCTGAATACGCCATGGACTAGCACAGGTGGGTTCTTGTCAGTATACCGGGCAAACGCAGCAATTTCGATTGTCAAGACCCACCTGGCTTGATCAAGGTTCTTTATTCCAGTGAAAACGATTTTTATCCAAATTCTAGAGGAGCACCAGTGTTGCCTCTGGGAGCTACACCCGGGCCTGCTGAACAGCGGCTCCGGAGTTTTCCTTTTCTGACTAAAATTCAACACGGAATTTCATGGATCTAAGGAAACCGTGAATTGTGGACGTACCAGATTCTCACATCTTCATTGCCTAATGGAAGCTGAAGTTTCCCAGTCTGATCCGGCTGCCACTTCATTTCTTTCAATGACCATTCAATTGTGGACGTTCAGCCTTCTTCGGAATTCTCTTATACCGGCATGTTCCCGCGCCGCATCCAGACCACTCGGTGGAGGTTTCTGTGACTCAGGACAACTCTTATTTCAGGCGTCTAGAACAAAGGGAATTCACAGAGGTTGATGATCAGTTATTAAAGTCCCGTTTCTCTATGATGCCCACTGATGACACTTCTACATCGGAGGGCAAAGAGCTCGTGCAGCATGATATTCTCATTTCAGCCATGCCGCCTGCAGTTCCTTCCTTGCAGAAAAATCTTTCCCAGTGTACTTCTTTAAAATGCTGCAAAATAGTGGGACAGAAGATTTCGGTTTAGCGTTAACTTTAAACGAGCATAGGTACAGGCATGTGGGGATGTTTAGAGACAGTGTTTCACTGGTCTAGGGTAAAGGGTGAAGCGCCTGGGTTCCCGTGCTTCACTACTGTATGGCCTCAAGATGATGTGTCGGCACAGCGGCAAATCCATCGGTAGCAATTCTCTCATATTGTCATTGCGATGGGAAGATTCCTTATTCGCTAGGAATTGTTTTACCGTGGAAGAGGGGTCACCACAGAGCTGTCTCTTTTGTGTTGAGACAAACTTTGCTGAATTTACCTGCCAGCAGTTGCGTGTCCTCCCTTTCTTTTAAGTCCGATGGAGACGCACGAGTGTAAGGAGAACGGTGAATGGTGGCCGTTCATAAGCCAGAATCATCAGAAAGCGCAGAGTAAATTTTAGGAACGTAGACGTAGGACAGCGGAGAAAACTTCACTCAGGGACTTCAGGGAACTCTCCTTACAATGCTGAGGCCTGACACGCCTAGTGCATGGGGGCAACCCGGCTCCTGCCCTAGGTAGTTTTGTTGAGCTTGCCTCCCTCAGGTTGTGCCTTTTCTCTCCCAGCATTATTGCTCCGTGAAATTCTGCCGATGATGAAAACTGCCATGGCTTTGTCCTTTCACCTCATTGGCCTCATCTTTGAAGTACAAATGCTTTTCTACACGGGTGCTGCCTCCCTGAGCTTTCCTTTGTCTTGGCTCAATCGATGCAGATTCCTGTGCTGAATACGCCATGGACTAGCACAGGTGGGTTCTTGTCAGTATACCGGGCAAACGCAGCAATTTCGATTGTCAAGACCCACCTGGCTTGATCAAGGTTCTTTATTCCAGTGAAAACGATTTTTATCCAAATTCTAGAGGAGCACCAGTGTTGCCTCTGGGAGCTACACCCGGGCCTGCTGAACAGCGGCTCCGGAGTTTTCCTTTTCTGACTAAAATTCAACACGGAATTTCATGGATCTAAGGAAACCGTGAATTGTGGACGTACCAGATTCTCACATCTTCATTACCTAATGGAAGCTGAAGTTTCCCAGTCTGATCTGGCTGCCACTTCATTTCTTTCAATGACCATTCAATTGTGGACGTTCAGCCTTCTTCGGAATTCTCTTATACCGGCATGTTCCCGCGCCGCATCAAGACCACTCGGTGGAGGTTTCTGTGACTCAGGACAACTCTTATTTCAGGCGTCTAGAACAAAGGGAATTCACAGAGGTTGATGATCAGTTATTAAAGTCCCGTTTCTCTATGATGCCCACTGATGACACTTCTACATCGGAGGGCAAAGAGCTCGTGCAGCATGATATTCTCATTTCAGCCACGACGCCTGCAGTTCCTTCCTTGCAGAAAAATCTTTCCCAGTGTACTTCTTTAAAATGCTGCAAAATAGTGGGACAGAAGATTTCGGTTTAGCGTGAACTTTAAACGAGCATAGGTACAGGCATGTGGGCATGTTTAGAGACAGTGTTTCACTGGTGTAGGGTAAAGGGTGAAGTGCCTGGGTTCCCGTGCTTCACTACTGTATGGCCTCAAGATGATGTGTAGGCACAGCGGCAAATCCATCGGTAGCAATTCTCTCATATTGTCATTGCGATGGGAAGATTCCTTATTCGCTAGGAATTGTTTTACCGTGGAAGACGGGTCACCACAGAGCTGTCTCTTTTGTGTCGAGACAAACTTTGCTGAATTTACCTGCCAGCAGTTGCGTGTCCTCCCTTTCTTTTAAGTCCGATGGAGACGCACGAGTGTAAGGAGAACGGTGAATGGTGGCCGTTCATAAGCCAGGATCATCAGAAACCGCAGAGCAAATTTTAGGAACGTAGACGTAGGACAGCGGAGAAAACTTCACTCAGGGACTTCAGGGAACTCTCCTTACAATGCTGAGGCCTGACACGCCTAGTGCCTGGGGGCAACCCGGCTCCTGCCCTAGGTAGTTTTGTTGAGCGTGCCTCCCTCAGGTTGTGCCTTTTCTCTCCCAGCATTATTGCTCCGTGAAATTCTGCCGATGATGAAAACTGCCATGGCTTTGTCCTTTCACCTCATTGGCCTCATCTTTGAAGTACAAATGCTTTTCTACACGGGTGCTGCCTCCCTGAGCTTTCCTTTGTCTTGGCTCAATCGATGCAGATTCCTGTGCTGAATACGCCATGGACTAGCACAGGTGGGTTCTCGTGAGTATACCGGGCAAACGCAGCAATTTCGATTGTCAAGACCCACCTGGCTTGATCAAGGTTCTTTATTCCAGTGAAAACGATTTTTATCCAAATTCTAGAGGAGCACCAGTGTTGCCTCTGGGAGCTACACCCGGGCCTGCTGAACAGCGGCTCCGGAGTTTTCCTTTTCTAACTAAAATTCAACACGGAATTTCATGGATCTAAGGAAACCGTGAATTGTGGACGTACCAGATTCTCACATCTTCATTGCCTAATGGAAGCTGAAGTTTCCCAGTCTGATCCGGCTGCCACTTCATTTCTTTCAATGACCATTCAATTGTGGACGTTCAGCCTTCTTCGGAATTCTCTTATACCGGCATGTTCCCGCGCCGCATCAAGACCACTCGGTGGAGGTTTCTGTGACTCAGGACAACTCTTATTTCAGGCGTCTAGAACAAAGGGAATTCACAGAGGTTGATGATCAGTTATTAAAGTCCCATTTCTCTATGATGCCCACTGATGACACTTCTACATCGGAGGGCAAAGAGCTCGTGCAGCATGATATTCTCATTTCAGCCATGCCGCCTGCAGTTCCTTCCTTGCAGAAAAATCTTTCCCAGTGTACTTCTTTAAAATGCTGCAAAATAGTGGGACAGAAGATTTCGGTTTAGCGTTAACTTTAAACGAGCATAGGTACAGGCATGTGGGCATGTTTAGAGACAGTGTTTCACTGGTCTAGGGTAAAGGGTGAAGCGCCTGGGTTCCCGTGCTTCACTACTGTATGGCCTCAAGATGATGTGTAGGCACAGCGGCAAATCCATCGGTAGCAATTCTCTCATATTGTCATTGCGATGGGAAGATTCCTTATTCGCTAGGAATTGTTTTACCGTGGAAGACGGGTCACCACAGAGCTGTCTCTTTTGTGTTGAGACAAACTTTGCTGAATTTACCTGCCAGCAGTTGCGTGTCCTCCCTTTCTTTTAAGTCCGATGGAGACGCACGAGTGTAAGGAGAACGGTGAATGGTGGCCGTTCATAAGCCAGAATCATCAGAAAGCGCAGAGTAAATTTTAGGAACGTAGACGTAGGACAGCGGAGAAAACTTCACTCAGGGACTTCAGGGAACTCTCCTTACAATGCTGAGGCCTGACACGCCTAGTGCCTGGGGGCAACCCGGCTCCTGCCCTAGGTAGTTTTGTTGAGCGTGCCTCCCTCAGGTTGTGCCTTTTCTCTCCCAGCAATATTGCTCCGTGAAATTCTGCCGATGATGAAAACTGCCATGGCTTTGTCCTTTCACCTCATTGGCCTCATCTTTGAAGTACAAATGCTTTTCTACACGGGTGCTGCCTCCCTGAGCTTTCCTTTGTCTTGGCTCAATCGATGCAGATTCCTGTGCTGAATACGCCATGGACTAGCACAGGTGGGTTCTTGTCAGTATAGCGGGCAAACGCAGCAATTTCGATTGTCAAGACCCACCTGGCTTGATCAAGGTTCTTTATTCCAGTGAAAACGATTTTTATCCAAATTCTAGAGGAGCACCAGTGTTGCCTCTGGGAGCTACACCCGGGCCTGCTGAACAGCGGCTCCGGAGTTTTCCTTTTCTGACTAAAATTCAACACGGAATTTCATGGATCTAAGGAAACCGTGAATTGTGGACGTACCAGATTCTCACATCTTCATTGCCTAATGGAAGCTGAAGTTTCCCAGTCTGATCCGGCTGCCACTTCATTTCTTTCAATGACCATTCAATTGTGGACGTTCAGCCTTCTTCGGAATTCTCTTATACCGGCATGTTCCCGCGCCGCATCAAGACCACTCGGTGGAGGTTTCTGTGACTCAGGACAACTCTTATTTCAGGCGTCTAGAACAAAGGGAATTCACAGAGGTTGATGATCAGTTATTAAAGTCCCGTTTCTCTATGATGCCCACTGATGACACTTCTACATCGGAGGGCAAAGAGCTCGTGCAGCATGATATTCTCATTTCAGCCATGCCGCCTGCAGTTCCTTCCTTGCAGAAAAATCTTTCCCAGTGTACTTCTTTAAAATGCTGCAAAATAGTGGGACAGAAGATTTCGGTTTAGCGTTAACTTTAAACGAGCATAGGTACAGGCATGTGGGCATGTTTAGAGACAGTGTTTCACTGGTCTAGGGTAAAGGGTGAAGCGCCTGGGTTCCCGTGCTTCACTACTGTATGGCCTCAAGATGATGTGTAGGCACAGCGGCAAATCCATCGGTAGCAATTCTCTCATATTGTCATTGCGATGGGAAGATTCCTTATTCGCTAGGAATTGTTTTACCGTGGAAGACGGGTCACCACAGAGCTGTCTCTTTTGTGTCGAGACAAACTTTGCTGAATTTACCTGCCAGCAGTTGCGTGTCCTCCCTTTCTTTTAAGGCCGATGGAGACGCACGAGTGTAAGGAGAACGGTGAATGGTGGCCGTTCATAAGCCAGGATCATCAGAAACCGCAGAGTAAATTTTAGGAACGTAGACGTAGGACAGCGGAGAAAACTTCACTCAGGGACTTCAGGGAACTCTCCTTACAATGCTGAGGCCTGACACGCCTAGTGCCTGGGGGCAACCCGGCTCCTGCCCTAGGTAGTTTTGTTGAGCGTGCCTCCCTCAGGTTGTGCCTTTTCTCTCCCAGCATTATTGCTCCGTGAAATTCTGCCGATGATGAAAACTGCCATGGCTTTGTCCTTTCACCTCATTGGCCTCATCTTTGAAGTACAAATGCTTTTCTACACGGGTGCTGCCTCCCTGAGCTTTCCTTTGTCTTGGCTCAATCGATGCAGATTCTGTGCTGAATACGCCATGGACTAGCACAGGTGGGTTCTCGTGAGTATACCGGGCAAACGCAGCAATTTCGATTGTCAAGACCCACCTGGCTTGATCAAGGTTCTTTATTCCAGTGAAAACGATTTTTATCCAAATTCTAGAGGAGCACCAGTGTGCCTCTGGGAGCTACACCCGGGCCTGCTGAACAGCGGCTCCGGAGTTTTCCTTTTCTGACTAAAATTCAGCACGGAATTTCATGGATCTAAGGAAACCGTGAATTGTGGACGTACCAGATTCTCACATCTTCATTGTCTAATGGAAGCTGAAGTTTCCCAGTCTGATCCGGCTGCCACTTCATTTCTGGCAATGACCATTCAATTGTGGACGTTCAGCCTTCTTCGGAATTCTCTTATACCGGCATGTTCCCGCGCCACATCAAGACCACTCGGTGGAGGTTTCTGTGACTCAGGACAACTCTTATTTCAGGCGTCTAGAACAAAGGGAATTCACAGAGGTTGATGATCACTTATTAAAGTCCCGTTTCTCTATGATGCCCACTGATGACACTTCTACGTCGGAGGGTAAAGAGCTCGTGCAGCATGATATTCTCATTTCAGCCACGACGCATGCAGTTCCTTCCTTGCAGAAAAATCTTTCCCAGTGTACTTCTTTACAATGCTGCAAAATAGTGGGACAGAAGATTTCGGTTTAGCCGTAACTTTAAACGGGCATAGGTACAGGCATGTGGGCATGTTTAGAGACAGTGTTTCACTGGTCTAGGGTAAAGGGTGAAGCGCCTGGGTTCCCGTGCTTCACTACTGTATGGCCTCAAGATGATGTGTAGGCACAGCGGCAAATCCATCGGTAGCAATTCTCTCATATTGTCATTGCGATGGGAAGATTCCTTATTCGCTAGGAATTGTTTTACCGTGGAAGACGGGTCACCACAGAGCTGTCTCTTTTGTGTCGAGACAAACTTTGCTGAATTTACCTGCCAGCAGTTGCGTGTCCTCCCTTTCTTTTAAGGCCGATGGAGACGCACGAGTGTAAGGAGAACGGTGAATGGTGGCCGTTCATAAGCCAGGATCATCAGAAACCGCAGAGTAAATTTTAGGAACGTAGACGTAGGACAGCGGAGAAAACTTCACTCAGGGACTTCAGGGAACTCTCCTTACAATGCTGAGGCCTGACACGCCTAGTGCCTGGGGGCAACCCGGCTCCTGCCCTAGGTAGTTTTGTTGAGCGTGCCTCCCTCAGGTTGTGCCTTTTCTCTCCCAGCATTATTGCTCCGTGAAATTCTGCCGATGATGAAAACTGCCATGGCTTTGTCCTTTCACCTCATTGGCCTCATCTTTGAAGTACAAATGCTTTTCTACACGGGTGCTGCCTCCCTGAGCTTTCCTTTGTCTTGGCTCAATCGATGCAGATTCTGTGCTGAATACGCCATGGACTAGCACAGGTGGGTTCTCGTGAGTATACCGGGCAAACGCAGCAATTTCGATTGTCAAGACCCACCTGGCTTGATCAAGGTTCTTTATTCCAGTGAAAACGATTTTTATCCAAATTCTAGAGGAGCACCAGTGTGCCTCTGGGAGCTACACCCGGGCCTGCTGAACAGCGGCTCCGGAGTTTTCCTTTTCTGACTAAAATTCAGCACGGAATTTCATGGATCTAAGGAAACCGTGAATTGTGGACGTACCAGATTCTCACATCTTCATTGTCTAATGGAAGCTGAAGTTTCCCAGTCTGATCCGGCTGCCACTTCATTTCTGGCAATGACCATTCAATTGTGGACGTTCAGCCTTCTTCGGAATTCTCTTATACCGGCATGTTCCCGCGCCGCATCAAGACCACTCGGTGGAGGTTTCTGTGACTCAGGACAACTCTTATTTCAGGCGTCTAGAACAAAGGGAATTCACAGAGGTTGATGATCACTTATTAAAGTCCCGTTTCTCTATGATGCCCACTGATGACACTTCTACGTCGGAGGGTAAAGAGCTCGTGCAGCATGATATTCTCATTTCAGCCACGACGCATGCAGTTCCTTCCTTGCAGAAAAATCTTTCCCAGTGTACTTCTTTACAATGCTGCAAAATAGTGGGACAGAAGATTTCGGTTTAGCCGTAACTTTAAACGGGCATAGGTACAGGCATGTGGGCATGTTTAGAGACAGTGTTTCACTGGTCTAGGGTAAAGGGTGAAGCGCCTGGGTTCCCGTGCTTCACTACTGTATGGCCTCAAGATGATGTGTAGGCACAGCGGCAAATCCATCGGTGGCAATTCTCTCATATTGTCATTGCGATGGGAAGGTTCCTTATTCGCTAGGAAATGTTTTACCGTGGAAGAAGGGTGACCACAGAGCTGTCTCTTTTGTGTCGAGACAAACTTTGCTGAATTTACCTGCCAGCATTTGCGTGTCCTCCCTTTCTTTTAAGTCCGATGGAGACGCACGAGTGTAAGGAGAACGGTGAATGGTGGCCGTTCATAAGCCAGGATCATCAGAAACCGCAGAGTAAATTTTAGGAACGTAGACGTAGGACAGCGGAGAAAACTTCACTCAGGGACTTCAGGGAACTCTCCTTACAATGCTGAGGCCTGACACGCCTAGTGCCTGGGGGCAACCCGGCTCCTGCCCTAGGTAGTTTTGTTGAGCTTGCCTCCCTCAGGTTGTGCCTTTTCTCTCCCAGCATTATTGCTCCGTGAAATTCTGCCGATGATGAAAACTGCCATGGCTTTGTCCTTTCACCTCATTGGCCTCATCTTTGAAGTACAAATGCTTTTCTACACGGGTGCTGCCTCCCTGAGCTTTCCTTTGTCTTGGCTCAATCGATGCAGATTCCTGTGCTGAATACGCCATGGACTAGCACAGGTGGGTTCTCGTGAGTATACCGGGCAAACGCAGCAATTTCGATTGTCAAGACCCACCTGGCTTGATCAAGGTTCTTTATTCCAGTGAAAACGATTTTTATCCAAATTCTAGAGGCGCACCAGTGTTGCCTCTGGGAGCTACACCCGGGCCTGCTGAACAGCGGCTCCGGAGTTTTCCTTTTCTAACTAAAATTCAACACGGAATTTCATGGATCTAAGGAAACCGTGAATTGTGGACGTACCAGATTCTCACATCTTCATTGCCTAATGGAAGCTGAAGTTTCCCAGTCTGATCCGGCTGCCACTTCATTTCTTTCAATGACCATTCAATTGTGGACGTTCAGCCTTCTTTGGAATTCTCTTATACCGGCATGTTCCCGCGCCGCATCCAGACCACTCGGTGGAGGTTTCTGTGACTCAGGACAACTCTTATTTCAGGCGTCTAGAACAAAGGGAATTCACAGAGGTTGATGATCAGTTATTAAAGTCCCGTTTCTCTATGATGCCCACTGATGACACTTCTACATCGGAGGGCAAAGAGCTCGTGCAGCATGATATTCTCATTTCAGCCATGCCGCCTGCAGTTCCTTCCTTGCAGAAAAATCTTTCCCAGTGTACTTCTTTAAAATGCTGCAAAATAGTGGGACAGAAGATTTCGGTTTAGCGTTAACTTTAAACGAGCATAGGTACAGGCATGTGGGGATGTTTAGAGACAGTGTTTCACTGGTCTAGGGTAAAGGGTGAAGCGCCTGGGTTCCCGTGCTTCACTACTGTATGGCCTCAAGATGATGTGTAGGCACAGCGGCAAATCCATCGGTAGCAATTCTCTCATATTGTCATTGCGATGGGAAGATTCCTTATTCGCTAGGAATTGTTTTACCGTGGAAGACGGGTCACCACAGAGCTGTCTCTTTTGTGTTGAGACAAACTTTGCTGAATTTACCTGCCAGCAGTTGCGTGTCCTCCCTTTCTTTTAAGTCCGATGGAGACGCACGAGTGTAAGGAGAACGGTGAATGGTGGCCGTTCATAAGCCAGAATCATCAGAAAGCGCAGAGTAAATTTTAGGAACGTAGACGTAGGACAGCGGAGAAAACTTCACTCAGGGACTTCAGGGAACTCTCCTTACAATGCTGAGGCCTGACACGCCTAGTGCCTGGGGGCAACCCGGCTCCTGCCCTAGGTAGTTTTGTTGAGCTTGCCTCCCTCAGGTGGTGCCTTTTCTCTCCCAGCATTATTGCTCCGTGAAATTCTGCCGATGATGAAAACTGCCATGGCTTTGTCCTTTCACCTCATTGGCCTCATCTTTGAAGTACAAATGCTTTTCTACACGGGTGCTGCCTCCCTGAGCTTTCCTTTGTCTTGGCTCAATCGATGCAGATTCCTGTGCTGAATACGCCATGGACTAGCACAGGTGGGTTCTTGTCAGTATACCGGGCAAACGCAGCAATTTCGATTGTCAAGACCCACCTGGCTTGATCAAGGTTCTTTATTCCAGTGAAAACGATTTTTATCCAAATTCTAGAGGAGCACCAGTGTTGCCTCTGGGAGCTACACCCGGGCCTGCTGAACAGCGGCTCCGGAGTTTTCCTTTTCTGACTAAAATTCAACACGGAATTTCATGGATCTAAGGAAACCGTGAATTGTGGACGTACCAGATTCTCACATCTTCATTGCCTAATGGAAGCTGAAGTTTCCCAGTCTGATCCGGCTGCCACTTCATTTCTTTCAATGACCATTCAATTGTGGACGTTCAGCCTTCTTCGGAATTCTCTTATACCGGCATGTTCCCGCGCCGCATCAAGACCACTCGGTGGAGGATTCTGTGACTCAGGCCAACTCTTATTTCAGGCGTCTAGAACAAAGGGAATTCACAGAGGTTGATGATCAGTTATTAAAGTCCCGTTTCTCTATGATGCCCACTGATGACACTTCTACATCGGAGGGCAAAGAGCTCGTGCAGCATGATATTCTCATTTCAGCCATGCCGCCTGCAGTTCCTTCCTTGCAGAAAAATCTTTCCCAGTGTACTTCTTTAAAATGCTGCAAAATAGTGGGACAGAAGATTTCGGTTTAGCGTTAACTTTAAACGAGCATAGGTACAGGCATGTGGGCATGTTTAGAGACAGTGTTTCACTGGTCTAGGGTAAAGGGTGAAGCGCCTGGGTTCCCGTGCTTCACTACTGTATGGCCTCAAGATGATGTGTAGGCACAGCGGCAAATCCATCGGTAGCAATTCTCTCATATTGTCATTGCGATGGGAAGATTCCTTATTCGCTAGGAATTGTTTTACCGTGGAAGACGGGTCACCACAGAGCTGTCTCTTTTGTGTTGAGACAAACTTTGCTGAATTTACCTGCCAGCATTTGCGTGTCCTCCCTTTCTTTTAAGTCCGATGGAGACGCACGAGTGTAAGGAGAACGGTGAATGGTGGCCGTTCATAAGCCAGGATCATCAGAAAGCGCAGAGTAAATTTTAGGAACGTAGACGTAGGACAGCGGAGAAAACTTCACTCAGGGACTTCAGGGAACTCTCCTTACAATGCTGAGGCCTGACACGCCTAGTGCCTGGGGTAACCCGGCTCCTGCCCTAGGTAGTTTTGTTGAGCGTGCCTCCCTCAGGTTGTGCCTTTTCTCTCCCAGCATTATTGCTCCGTGAAATTCTGCCGATGATGAAAACTGCCATGGCTTTGTCCTTTCACCTCATTGGCCTCATCTTTGAAGTACAAATGCTTTTCTACACGGGTGCTGCCTCCCTGAGCTTTCCTTTGTCTTGGCTCAATCGATGCAGATTCTGTGCTGAATACGCCATGGACTAGCACAGGTGGGTTCTCGTGAGTATACCGGGCAAACGCAGCAATTTCGATTGTCAAGACCCACCTGGCTTGATCAAGGTTCTTTATTCCAGTGAAAACGATTTTTATCCAAATTCTAGAGGAGCACCAGTGTGCCTCTGGGAGCTACACCCGGGCCTGCTGAACAGCGGCTCCGGAGTTTTCCTTTTCTGACTAAAATTCAACACGGAATTTCATGGATCTTAGGAAACCGTGAATTGTGGACGTACCAGATTCTCACATCTTCATTGTCTAATGGAAGCTGAAGTTTCCCAGTCTGATCCGGCTGCCACTTCATTTCTGGCAATGACCATTCAATTGTGGACGTTCAGCCTTCTTCGGAATTCTCTTATACCGGCATGTTCCCGCGCCGCATCAAGACCACTCGGTGGAGGATTCTGTGACTCAGGCCAACTCTTATTTCAGGCGTCTAGAACAAAGGGAATTCACAGAGGTTGATGATCAGTTATTAAAGTCCCGTTTCTCTATGATGCCCACTGATGACACTTCTACATCGGAGGGCAAAGAGCTCGTGCAGCATGATATTCTCATTTCAGCCATGCCGCCTGCAGTTCCTTCCTTGCAGAAAAATCTTTCCCAGTGTACTTCTTTAAAATGCTGCAAAATAGTGGGACAGAAGATTTCGGTTTAGCGTTAACTTTAAACGAGCATAGGTACAGGCATGTGGGCATGTTTAGAGACAGTGTTTCACTGGTCTAGGGTAAAGGGTGAAGCGCCTGGGTTCCCGTGCTTCACTACTGTATGGCCTCAAGATGATGTGTAGGCACAGCGGCAAATCCATCGGTAGCAATTCTCTCATATTGTCATTGCGATGGGAAGATTCCTTATTCGCTAGGAATTGTTTTACCGTGGAAGACGACTCACCACAGAGCTGTCTCTTTTGTGTTGAGACAAACTTTGCTGAATTTACCTGCCAGCAGTTGCGTGTCCTCCCTTTCTTTTAAGTCCGATGGAGACGCACGAGTGTAAGGAGAACGGTGAATGGTGGCCGTTCATAAGCCAGAATCATCAGAAAGCGCAGAGTAAATTTTAGGAACGTAGACGTAGGACAGCGGAGAAAACTTCACTCAGGGACTTCAGGGAACTCTCCTTACAATGCTGAGGCCTGACACGCCTAGTGCCTGGGGGCAACCCGGCTCCTGCCCTAGGTAGTTTTGTTGAGCGTGCCTCCCTCAGGTTGTGCCTTTTCTCTCCCAGCATTATTGCTCCGTGAAATTCTGCCGATGATGAAAACTGCCATGGCTTTGTCCTTTCACCTCATTGGCCTCATCTTTGAAGTACAAATGCTTTTCTACACGGGTGCTGCCTCCCTGAGCTTTCCTTTGTCTTGGCTCAATCGATGCAGATTCTGTGCTGAATACGCCATGGACTAGCACAGGTGGGTTCTCCTGAGTATACCGGGCAAACGCAGCAATTTCGATTGTCAAGACCCACCTGGCTTGATCAAGGTTCTTTATTCCAGTGAAAACGATTTTTATCCAAATTCTAGAGGAGCACCAGTGTGCCTCTGGGAGCTACACCCGGGCCTGCTGAACAGCGGCTCCGGAGTTTTCCTTTTCTGACTAAAATTCAGCACGGAATTTCATGGATCTTAGGAAACCGTGAATTGTGGACGTACCAGATTCTCACATCTTCATTGCCTAATGGAAGCTGAAGTTTCCCAGTCTGATCCGGCTGCCACTTCATTTCTGGCAATGACCATTCAATTGTGGACGTTCAGCCTTCTTCGGAATTCTCTTATACCGGCATGTTCCCGCGCCGCATCAAGACCACTCGGTGGAGGTTTCTGTGACTCAGGACAACTCTTATTTCAGGCGTCTAGAACAAAGGGAATTCACAGAGGTTGATGATCACTTATTAAAGTCCCGTTTCTCTATGATGCCCACTGATGACACTTCTACATCGGAGGGCAAAGAGCTCGTGCAGCATGATATTCTCATTTCAGCCACGACGCATGCAGTTCCTTCCTTGCAGAAAAATCTTTCCCAGTGTACTTCTTTAAAATGCTGCAAAATAGTGGGACAGAAGACTTCGGTTTAGCCTTAACTTTAAACGGGCATAGGTACAGGCATGTGGGCATGTTTAGAGACAGTGTTTCACTGGTCTAGGGTAAAGGGTGAAGCGCCTGGGTTCCCGTGCTTCACTACTGTATGGCCTCAAGATGATGTGTAGGCACAGCGGCAAATCCATCGGTGGCAATTCTCTCATATTGTCATTGCGATTGGAAGATTCCTTATTCGCTAGGAATTGTTTTACCTTGGAAGACGACTCACCACAGAGCTGTCTCTTTTGTGTTGAGACAAACTTTGCTGAATTTACCTGCCAGCATTTGCGTGTCCTCCCTTTCTTTTAAGTCCGATGGAGACGCACGAGTGTAAGGAGAACGGTGAATGGTGGCCGTTCATAAGCCAGGATCATCAGAAACCGCAGAGTAAATTTTAGGAACGTAGACGTAGGACAGCGGAGAAAACTTCACTCAGGGACTTCAGGGAACTCTCCTTACAATGCTGAGGCCTGACACGCCTAGTGCCTGGGGGCAACCCGGCTCCTGCCCTAGGTAGTTTGGTTGAGCTTGCCTCCCTCAGGTTGTGCCTTTTCTCTCCCAGCATTATTGCTCCGTGAAATTCTGCCGATGATGAAAACTGCCATGGCTTTGTCCTTTCACCTCATTGGCCTCATCTTTGAAGTACAAATGCTTTTCTACACGGGTGCTGCCTCCCTGAGCTTTCCTTTGTCTTGGCTCAATCGATGCAGATTCCTGTGCTGAATACGCCATGGACTAGCACAGGTGGGTTCTTGTCAGTATACCGGGCAAACGCAGCAATTTCGATTGTCAAGACCCACCTGGCTTGATCAAGGTTCTTTATTCCAGTGAAAACGATTTTTATCCAAATTCTAGAGGAGCACCAGTGTTGCCTCTGGGAGCTACACCCGGGCCTGCTGAACAGCGGCTCCGGAGTTTTCCTTTTCTGACTAAAATTCAACACGGAATTTCATGGATCTAAGGAAACCGTGAATTGTGGACGTACCAGATTCTCACATCTTCATTGCCTAATGGAAGCTGAAGTTTCCCAGTCTGATCCGGCTGCCACTTCATTTCTTTCAATGACCATTCAATTGTGGACGTTCAGCCTTCTTCGGAATTCTCTTATACCGGCATGTTCCCGCGCCGCATCAAGACCACTCGGTGGAGGATTCTGTGACTCAGGACAACTCTTATTTCAGGCGTCTAGAACAAAGGGAATTCACAGAGGTTGATGATCAGTTATTAAAGTCCCGTTTCTCTATGATGCCCACTGATGACACTTCTACATCGGAGGGCAAAGAGCTCGTGCAGCATGATATTCTCATTTCAGCCATGCCGCCTGCAGTTCCTTCCTTGCAGAAAAATCTTTCCCAGTGTACTTCTTTAAAATGCTGCAAAATAGTGGGACAGAAGATTTCGGTTTAGCGTTAACTTTAAACGAGCATAGGTACAGGCATGTGGGCATGTTTAGAGACAGTGTTTCACTGGTCTAGGGTAAAGGGTGAAGCGCCTGGGTTCCCGTGCTTCACTACTGTATGGCCTCAAGATGATGTGTAGGCACAGCGGCAAATCGATCGGTAGCAATTCTCTCATATTGTCATTGCGATGGGAAGATTCCTTATTCGCTAGGAATTGTTTTACCGTGGAAGACGGGTCACCACAGAGCTGTCTCTTTTGTGTTGAGACAAACTTTGCTGAATTTACCTGCCAGCAGTTGCATGTCCTCCCTTTCTTTTAAGTCCGATGGAGACGCACGAGTGTAAGGAGAACGGTGAATGGTGGCCGTTCATAAACCAGAATCATCAGAAAGCGCAGAGTAAATTTTAGGAACGTAGACGTAGGACAGCGGAGAAAACTTCACTCAGGGACTTCAGGGAACTCTCCTTACAATGCTGAGGCCTGACACGCCTAGTGCCTGGGGGCAACCCGGCTCCTGCCCTAGGTAGTTTTGTTGAGCGTGCCTCCCTCAGGTTGTGCCTTTTCTCTCCCAGCATTATTGCTCCGTGAAATTCTGCCGATGATGAAAACTGCCATGGCTTTGTCCTTTCACCTCATTGGCCTCATCTTTGAAGTACAAATGCTTTTCTACACGGGTGCTGCCTCCCTGAGCTTTCCTTTGTCTTGGCTCAATCGATGCAGATTCTGTGCTGAATACGCCATGGACTAGCACAGGTGGGTTCTCGTGAGTATACCGGGCAAACGCAGCAATTTCGATTGTCAAGACCCACCTGGCTTGATCAAGGTTCTTTATTCCAGTGAAAACGATTTTTATCCAAATTCTAGAGGAGCACCAGTGTGCCTCTGGGAGCTACACCCGGGCCTGCTGAACAGCGGCTCCGGAGTTTTCCTTTTCTGACTAAAATTCAGCACGGAATTTCATGGATCTTAGGAAACCGTGAATTGTGGACGTACCAGATTCTCACATCTTCATTGTCTAATGGAAGCTGAAGTTTCCCAGTCTGATCCGGCTGCCACTTCATTTCTGGCAATGACCATTCAATTGTGGACGTTCAGCCTTCTTCGGAATTCTCTTATACCGGCATGTTCCCGCGCCGCATCAAGACCACTCGGTGGAGGTTTCTGTGACTCAGGACAACTCTTATTTCAGGCGTCTAGAACAAAGGGAATTCACAGAGGTTGATGATCACTTATTAAAGTCCCGTTTCTCTATGATGCCCACTGATGACACTTCTACATCGGAGGGCAAAGAGCTCGTGCAGCATGATATTCTCATTTCAGCCACGACGCATGCAGTTCCTTCCTTGCAGAAAAATCTTTCCCAGTGTACTTCTTTAAAATGCTGCAAAATAGTGGGACAGAAGATTTCGGTTTAGCCGTAACTTTAAACGGGCATAGGTACAGGCATGTGGGCATGTTTAGAGACAGTGTTTCACTGGTCTAGGGTAAAGGGTGAAGCGCCTGGGTTCCCGTGCTTCACTACTGTATGGCCGCAAGATGATGTGTAGGCACAGCGGCAAATCCATCGGTGGCAATTCTCTCATATTGTCATTGCGATGGGAAGGTTCCTTATTCGCTAGGAAATGTTTTACCGTGGAAGAAGGGTGACCACAGAGCTGTCTCTTTTGTGTCGAGACAAACTTTGCTGAATTTACCTGCCAGCATTTGCGTGTCCTTCCTTTCTTTTAAGTCCGATGGAGACGCACGAGTGTAAGGAGAACGGTGAATGGTGGCCGTTCATAAGCCAGGATCATCAGAAACCGCAGAGTAAATTTTAGGAACGTAGACGTAGGACAGCGGAGAAAACTTCACTCAGGGACTTCAGGGAACTCTCCTTACAATGCTGAGGCCTGACACGCCTAGTGCCTGGGGGCAACCCGGCTCCTGCCCTAGGTAGTTTTGTTGAGCTTGCCTCCCTCAGGTTGTGCCTTTTCTCTCCCAGCATTATTGCTCCGTGAAATTCTGCCGATGATGAAAACTGCCATGGCTTTGTCCTTTCACCTCATTGGCCTCATCTTTGAAGTACAAATGCTTTTCTACACGGGTGCTGCCTCCCTGAGCTTTCCTTTGTCTTGGCTCAATCGATGCAGATTCCTGTGCTGAATACGCCATGGACTAGCACAGGTGGGTTCTCGTGAGTATACCGGGCAAACGCAGCAATTTCGATTGTCAAGACCCACCTGGCTTGATCAAGGTTCTTTATTCCAGTGAAAACGATTTTTATCCAAATTCTAGAGGCGCACCAGTGTTGCCTCTGGGAGCTACACCCGGGCCTGCTGAACAGCGGCTCCGGAGTTTTCCTTTTCTAACTAAAATTCAACACGGAATTTCATGGATCTAAGGAAACCGTGAATTGTGGACGTACCAGATTCTCACATCTTCATTGCCTAATGGAAGCTGAAGTTTCCCAGTCTGATCCGGCTGCCACTTCATTTCTTTCAATGACCATTCAATTGTGGACGTTCAGCCTTCTTCGGAATTCTCTTATACCGGCATGTTCCCGCGCCGCATCCAGACCACTCGGTGGAGGTTTCTGTGACTCAGGACAACTCTTATTTCAGGCGTCTAGAACAAAGGGAATTCACAGAGGTTGATGATCAGTTATTAAAGTCCCGTTTCTCTATGATACCCACTGATGACACTTCTACATCGGAGGGCAAAGAGCTCGTGCAGCATGATATTCTCATTTCAGCCATGCCGCCTGCAGTTCCTTCCTTGCAGAAAAATCTTTCCCAGTGTACTTCTTTAAAATGCTGCAAAATAGTGGGACAGAAGATTTCGGTTTAGCGTTAACTTTAAACGAGCATAGGTACAGGCATGTGGGGATGTTTAGAGACAGTGTTTCACTGGTCTAGGGTAAAGGGTGAAGCGCCTGGGTTCCCGTGCTTCACTACTGTATGGCCTCAAGATGATGTGTAGGCACAGCGGCAAATCCATCGGTAGCAATTCTCTCATATTGTCATTGCGATGGGAAGATTCCTTATTCGCTAGGAATTGTTTTACCGTGGAAGACGGGTCACCACAGATCTCTCTTTTGTGTTGAGACAAACTTTGCTGAATTTACCTGCCAGCAGTTGCGTGTCCTCCCTTTCTTTTAAGTCCGATGGAGACGCACGAGTGTAAGGAGAACGGTGAATGGTGGCCGTTCATAAGCCAGGATCATCAGAAACCGCAGAGTAAATTTTAGGAACGTAGACGTAGGACAGCGGAGTAAACTTCACTCAGGGACTTCAGGGAACTCTCCTTACAATGCTGAGGCCTGACACGCCTAGTGCCTGGGGGCAACCCGGCTCCTGCCCTAGGTAGTTTTGTTGAGCTTGCCTCACTCAGGTGGTGCCTTTTCTCTCCCAGCATTATTGCTCCGTGAAATTCTGCCCATGATGAAAACTGCCATGGCTTTGTCCTTTCACCTCATTGGCCTCATCTTTGAAGTACAAATGCTTTTCTACACGGGTGCTGCCTCCCTGAGCTTTCCTTTGTCTTGGCTCAATCGATGCAGATTCCTGTGCTGAATACGCCATGGACTAGCACAGGTGGGTTCTTGTCAGTATACCGGGCAAACGCAGCAATTTCGATTGTCAAGACCCACCTGGCTTGATCAAGGTTCTTTATTCCAGTGAAAACGATTTTTATCCAAATTCTAGAGGAGCACCAGTGTTGCCTCTGGGAGCTACACCCGGGCCTGCTGAACAGCGGCTCCGGAGTTTTCCTTTTCTGACTAAAATTCAACACGGAATTTCATGGATCTAAGGAAACCGTGAATTGTGGACGTACCAGATTCTCACATCTTCATTGCCTAATGGAAGCTGAAGTTTCCCAGTCTGATCCGGCTGCCACTTCATTTCTTTCAATGACCATTCAATTGTGGACGTTCAGCCTTCTTTGGAATTCTCTTATACCGGCATGTTCCCGCGCCGCATCCAGACCACTCGGTGGAGGTTTCTGTGACTCAGGACAACTCTTATTTCAGGCGTCTAGAACAAAGGGAATTCACAGAGGTTGATGATCAGTTATTAAAGTCCCGTTTCTCTATGATGCCCACTGATGACACTTCTACATCGGAGGGCAAAGAGCTCGTGCAGCATGATATTCTCATTTCAGCCATGCCGCCTGCAGTTCCTTCCTTGCAGAAAAATCTTTCCCAGTGTACTTCTTTAAAATGCTGCAAAATAGTGGGACAGAAGATTTCGGTTTAGCGTTAACTTTAAACGAGCATAGGTACAGGCATGTGGGCATGTTTAGAGACAGTGTTTCACTGGTGTAGGGTAAAGGGTGAAGCGCCTGGGTTCCCGTGCTTCACTACTGTATGGCCTCAAGATGATGTGTCGGCACAGCGGCAAATCCATCGGTAGCAATTCTCTCATATTGTCATTGCGATGGGAAGATTCCTTATTCGCTAGGAATTGTTTTACCGTGGAAGACGGGTCACCACAGAGCTGTCTCTTTTGTGTTGAGACAAACTTTGCTGAATTTACCTGCCAGCAGTTGCATGTCCTCCCTTTCTTTTAAGTCCGATGGAGACGCACGAGTGTAAGGAGAACGGTGAATGGTGGCCGTTCATAAACCAGAATCATCAGAAAGCGCAGAGTAAATTTTAGGAACGTAGACGTAGGACAGCGGAGAAAACTTCACTCAGGGACTTCAGGGAACTCTCCTTACAATGCTGAGGCCTGACACGCCTAGTGCCTGGGGGCAACCCGGCTCCTGCCCTAGGTAGTTTTGTTGAGCGTGCCTCCCTCAGGTTGTGCCTTTTCTCTCCCAGCATTATTGCTCCGTGAAATTCTGCCGATGATGAAAACTGCCATGGCTTTGTCCTTTCACCTCATTGGCCTCATCTTTGAAGTACAAATGCTTTTCTACACGGGTGCTGCCTCCCTGAGCTTTCCTTTGTCTTGGCTCAATCGATGCAGATTCTGTGCTGAATACGCCATGGACTAGCACAGGTGGGTTCTCGTGAGTATACCGGGCAAACGCAGCAATTTCGATTGTCAAGACCCACCTGGCTTGATCAAGGTTCTTTATTCCAGTGAAAACGATTTTTATCCAAATTCTAGAGGAGCACCAGTGTGCCTCTGGGAGCTACACCCGGGCCTGCTGAACAGCGGCTCCGGAGTTTTCCTTTTCTGACTAAAATTCAGCACGGAATTTCATGGATCTTAGGAAACCGTGAATTGTGGACGTACCAGATTCTCACATCTTCATTGTCTAATGGAAGCTGAAGTTTCCCAGTCTGATCCGGCTGCCACTTCATTTCTGGCAATGACCATTCAATTGTGGACGTTCAGCCTTCTTCGGAATTCTCTTATACCGGCATGTTCCCGCGCCGCATCAAGACCACTCGGTGGAGGTTTCTGTGACTCAGGACAACTCTTATTTCAGGCGTCTAGAACAAAGGGAATTCACAGAGGTTGATGATCACTTATTAAAGTCCCGTTTCTCTATGATGCCCACTGATGACACTTCTACATCGGAGGGCAAAGAGCTCGTGCAGCATGATATTCTCATTTCAGCCACGACGCATGCAGTTCCTTCCTTGCAGAAAAATCTTTCCCAGTGTACTTCTTTAAAATGCTGCAAAATAGTGGGACAGAAGATTTCGGTTTAGCCGTAACTTTAAACGGGCATAGGTACAGGCATGTGGGCATGTTTAGAGACAGTGTTTCACTGGTCTAGGGTAAAGGGTGAAGCGCCTGGGTTCCCGTGCTTCACTACTGTATGGCCGCAAGATGATGTGTAGGCACAGCGGCAAATCCATCGGTGGCAATTCTCTCATATTGTCATTGCGATGGGAAGGTTCCTTATTCGCTAGGAAATGTTTTACCGTGGAAGAAGGGTGACCACAGAGCTGTCTCTTTTGTGTCGAGACAAACTTTGCTGAATTTACCTGCCAGCATTTGCGTGTCCTTCCTTTCTTTTAAGTCCGATGGAGACGCACGAGTGTAAGGAGAACGGTGAATGGTGGCCGTTCATAAGCCAGGATCATCAGAAACCGCAGAGTAAATTTTAGGAACGTAGACGTAGGACAGCGGAGAAAACTTCACTCAGGGACTTCAGGGAACTCTCCTTACAATGCTGAGGCCTGACACGCCTAGTGCCTGGGGGCAACCCGGCTCCTGCCCTAGGTAGTTTTGTTGAGCTTGCCTCCCTCAGGTTGTGCCTTTTCTCTCCCAGCATTATTGCTCCGTGAAATTCTGCCGATGATGAAAACTGCCATGGCTTTGTCCTTTCACCTCATTGGCCTCATCTTTGAAGTACAAATGCTTTTCTACACGGGTGCTGCCTCCCTGAGCTTTCCTTTGTCTTGGCTCAATCGATGCAGATTCCTGTGCTGAATACGCCATGGACTAGCACAGGTGGGTTCTCGTGAGTATACCGGGCAAACGCAGCAATTTCGATTGTCAAGACCCACCTGGCTTGATCAAGGTTCTTTATTCCAGTGAAAACGATTTTTATCCAAATTCTAGAGGCGCACCAGTGTTGCCTCTGGGAGCTACACCCGGGCCTGCTGAACAGCGGCTCCGGAGTTTTCCTTTTCTAACTAAAATTCAACATGGAATTTCATGGATCTAAGGAAACCGTGAATTGTGGACGTACCAGATTCTCACATCTTCATTGCCTAATGGAAGCTGAAGTTTCCCAGTCTGATCCGGCTGCCACTTCATTTCTTTCAATGACCATTCAATTGTGGACGTTCAGCCTTCTTTGGAATTCTCTTATACCGGCATGTTCCCGCGCCGCATCCAGACCACTCGGTGGAGGTTTCTGTGACTCAGGACAACTCTTATTTCAGGCGTCTAGAACAAAGGGAATTCACAGAGGTTGATGATCAGTTATTAAAGTCCCGTTTCTCTATGATGCCCACTGATGACACTTCTACATCGGAGGGCAAAGAGCTCGTGCAGCATGATATTCTCATTTCAGCCATGCCGCCTGCAGTTCCTTCCTTGCAGAAAAATCTTTCCCAGTGTACTTCTTTAAAATGCTGCAAAATAGTGGGACAGAAGATTTCGGTTTAGCGTTAACTTTAAACGAGCATAGGTACAGGCATGTGGGGATGTTTAGAGACAGTGTTTCACTGGTCTAGGGTAAAGGGTGAAGCGCCTGGGTTCCCGTGCTTCACTACTGTATGGCCTCAAGATGATGTGTAGGCACAGCGGCAAATCCATCGGTAGCAATTCTCTCATATTGTCATTGCGATGGGAAGATTCCTTATTCGCTAGGAATTGTTTTACCGTGGAAGACGGGTCACCACAGAGCTGTCTCTTTTGTGTTGAGACAAACTTTGCTGAATTTACCTGCCAGCAGTTGCGTGTCCTCCCTTTCTTTTAAGTCCGATGGAGACGCACGAGTGTAAGGAGAACGGTGAATGGTGGCCGTTCATAAGCCAGAATCATCAGAAAGCGCAGAGTAAATTTTAGGAACGTAGACGTAGGACAGCGGAGAAAACTTCACTCAGGGACTTCAGGGAACTCTCCTTACAATGCTGAGGCCTGACACGCCTAGTGCCTGGGGGCAACCCGGCTCCTGCCCTAGGTAGTTTTGTTGAGCTTGCCTCCCTCAGGTGGTGCCTTTTCTCTCCCAGCATTATTGCTCCGTGAAATTCTGCCGATGATGAAAACTGCCATGGCTTTGTCCTTTCACCTCATTGGCCTCATCTTTGAAGTACAAATGCTTTTCTACACGGGTGCTGCCTCCCTCAGCTTTCCTTTGTCTTGGCTCAATCGATGCAGATTCCTGTGCTGAATACGCCATGGACTAGCACAGGTGGGTTCTTGTCAGTATACCGGGCAAACGCAGCAATTTCGATTGTCAAGACCCACCTGGCTTGATCAAGGTTCTTTATTCCAGTGAAAACGATTTTTATCCAAATTCTAGAGGAGCACCAGTGTTGCCTCTGGGAGCTACACCCGGGCCTGCTGAACAGCGGCTCCGGAGTTTTCCTTTTCTGACTAAAATTCAACACGGAATTTCATGGATCTAAGGAAACCGTGAATTGTGGACGTACCAGATTCTCACATCTTCATTGCCTAATGGAAGCTGAAGTTTCCCAGTCTGATCCGGCTGCCACTTCATTTCTTTCAATGACCATTCAATTGTGGACGTTCAGCCTTCTTCGGAATTCTCTTATACCGGCATGTTCCCGCGCCGCATCAAGACCACTCGGTGGAGGTTTCTGTGACTCAGGACAACTCTTATTTCAGGCGTCTAGAACAAAGGGAATTCACAGAGGTTGATGATCAGTTATTAAAGTCCCGTTTCTCTATGATGCCCACTGATGACACTTCTACATCGGAGGGCAAAGAGCTCGTGCAGCATGATATTCTCATTTCAGCCATGCCGCCTGCAGTTCCTTCCTTGCAGAAAAATCTTTCCCAGTGTACTTCTTTAAAATGCTGCAAAATAGTGGGACAGAAGATTTCGGTTTAGCGTTAACTTTAAACGAGCATAGGTACAGGCATGTGGGCATGTTTAGAGACAGTGTTTCACTGGTCTAGGGTAAAGGGTGAAGCGCCTGGGTTCCCGTGCTTCACTACTGTATGGCCTCAAGATGATGTGTCGGCACAGCGGCAAATCCATCGGTAGCAATTCTCTCATATTGTCATTGCGATGGGAAGATTCCTTATTCGCTAGGAATTGTTTTACCGTGGAAGAGGGGTCACCACAGAGCTGTCTCTTTTGTGTTGAGACAAACTTTGCTGAATTTACCTGCCAGCAGTTGCGTGTCCTCCCTTTCTTTTAAGTCCGATGGAGACGCACGAGTGTAAGGAGAACGGTGAATGGTGGCCGTTCATAAGCCAGAATCATCAGAAAGCGCAGAGTAAATTTTAGGAACGTAGACGTAGGACAGCGGAGAAAACTTCACTCAGGGACTTCAGGGAACTCTCCTTACAATGCTGAGGCCTGACACGCCTAGTGCATGGGGGCAACCCGGCTCCTGCCCTAGGTAGTTTTGTTGAGCTTGCCTCCCTCAGGTTGTGCCTTTTCTCTCCCAGCATTATTGCTCCGTGAAATTCTGCCGATGATGAAAACTGCCATGGCTTTGTCCTTTCACCTCATTGGCCTCATCTTTGAAGTACAAATGCTTTTCTACACGGGTGCTGCCTCCCTGAGCTTTCCTTTGTCTTGGCTCAATCGATGCAGATTCCTGTGCTGAATACGCCATGGACTAGCACAGGTGGGTTCTTGTCAGTATACCGGGCAAACGCAGCAATTTCGATTGTCAAGAACCACCTGGCTTGATCAAGGTTCTTTATTCCAGTGAAAACGATTTTTATCCAAATTCTAGAGGAGCACCAGTGTTGCCTCTGGGAGCTACACCCGGGCCTGCTGAACAGCGGCTCCGGAGTTTTCCTTTTCTGACTAAAATTCAACACGGAATTTCATGGATCTAAGGAAACCGTGAATTGTGGACGTACCAGATTCTCACATCTTCATTACCTAATGGAAGCTGAAGTTTCCCAGTCTGATCTGGCTGCCACTTCATTTCTTTCAATGACCATTCAATTGTGGACGTTCAGCCTTCTTCGGAATTCTCTTATACCGGCATGTTCCCGCGCCGCATCAAGACCACTCGGTGGAGGTTTCTGTGACTCAGGACAACTCTTATTTCAGGCGTCTAGAACAAAGGGAATTCACAGAGGTTGATGATCAGTTATTAAAGTCCCGTTTCTCTATGATGCCCACTGATGACACTTCTACATCGGAGGGCAAAGAGCTCGTGCAGCATGATATTCTCATTTCAGCCACGACGCATGCAGTTCCTTCCTTGCAGAAAAATCTTTCCCAGTGTACTTCTTTAAAATGCTGCAAAATAGTGGGACAGAAGATTTCGGTTTAGCGTGAACTTTAAACGAGCATAGGTACAGGCATGTGGGCATGTTTAGAGACAGTGTTTCACTGGTGTAGGGTAAAGGGTGAAGTGCCTGGGTTCCCGTGCTTCACTACTGTATGGCCTCAAGATGATGTGTAGGCACAGCGGCAAATCCATCGGTAGCAATTCTCTCATATTGTCATTGCGATGGGAAGATTCCTTATTCGCTAGGAATTGTTTTACCGTGGAAGACGGGTCACCACAGAGCTGTCTCTTTTGTGTCGAGACAAACTTTGCTGAATTTACCTGCCAGCAGTTGCGTGTCCTCCCTTTCTTTTAAGGCCGATGGAGACGCACGAGTGTAAGGAGAACGGTGAATGGTGGCCGTTCATAAGCCAGGATCATCAGAAACCGCAGAGTAAATTTTAGGAACGTAGACGTAGGACAGCGGAGAAAACTTCACTCAGGGACTTCAGGGAACTCTCCTTACAATGCTGAGGCCTGACACGCCTAGTGCCTGGGGGCAACCCGGCTCCTGCCCTAGGTAGTTTTGTTGAGCGTGCCTCCCTCAGGTTGTGCCTTTTCTCTCCCAGCATTATTGCTCCGTGAAATTCTGCCGATGATGAAAACTGCCATGGCTTTGTCCTTTCACCTCATTGGCCTCATCTTTGAAGTACAAATGCTTTTCTACACGGGTGCTGCCTCCCTGAGCTTTCCTTTGTCTTGGCTCAATCGATGCAGATTCCTGTGCTGAATACGCCATGGACTAGCACAGGTGGGTTCTCGTGAGTATACCGGGCAAACGCAGCAATTTCGATTGTCAAGACCCACCTGGCTTGATCAAGGTTCTTTATTCCAGTGAAAACGATTTTTATCCAAATTCTAGAGGAGCACCAGTGTTGCCTCTGGGAGCTACACCCGGGCCTGCTGAACAGCGGCTCCGGAGTTTTCCTTTTCTAACTAAAATTCAACACGGAATTTCATGGATCTAAGGAAACCGTGAATTGTGGACGTACCAGATTCTCACATCTTCATTGCCTAATGGAAGCTGAAGTTTCCCAGTCTGATCCGGCTGCCACTTCATTTCTTTCAATGACCATTCAATTGTGGACGTTCAGCCTTCTTCGGAATTCTCTTATACCGGCATGTTCCCGCGCCGCATCAAGACCACTCGGTGGAGGTTTCTGTGACTCAGGACAACTCTTATTTCAGGCGTCTAGAACAAAGGGAATTCACAGAGGTTGATGATCAGTTATTAAAGTCCCGTTTCTCTATGATGCCCACTGATGACACTTCTACATCGGAGGGCAAAGAGCTCGTGCAGCATGATATTCTCATTTCAGCCATGCCGCCTGCAGTTCCTTCCTTGCAGAAAAATCTTTCCCAGTGTACTTCTTTAAAATGCTGCAAAATAGTGGGACAGAAGATTTCGGTTTAGCGTTAACTTTAAACGAGCATAGGTACAGGCATGTGGGCATGTTTAGAGACAGTGTTTCACTGGTCTAGGGTAAAGGGTGAAGCGCCTGGGTTCCCGTGCTTCACTACTGTATGGCCTCAAGATGATGTGTAGGCACAGCGGCAAATGCATCGGTAGCAATTCTCTCATATTGTCATTGCGATGGGAAGATTCCTTATTCGCTAGGAATTGTTTTACCGTGGAAGACGGGTCACCACAGAGCTGTCTCTTTTGTGTTGAGACAAACTTTGCTGAATTTACCTGCCAGCAGTTGCGTGTCCTCCCTTTCTTTTAAGTCCGATGGAGACGCACGAGTGTAAGGAGAACGGTGAATGGTGGCCGTTCATAAGCCAGAATCATCAGAAAGCGCAGAGTAAATTTTAGGAACGTAGACGTAGGACAGCGGAGAAAACTTCACTCAGGGACTTCAGGGAACTCTCCTTACAATGCTGAGGCCTGACACGCCTAGTGCCTGGGGGCAACCCGGCTCCTGCCCTAGGTAGTTTTGTTGAGCGTGCCTCCCTCAGGTTGTGCCTTTTCTCTCCCAGCAATATTGCTCCGTGAAATTCTGCCGATGATGAAAACTGCCATGGCTTTGTCCTTTCACCTCATTGGCCTCATCTTTGAAGTACAAATGCTTTTCTACACGGGTGCTGCCTCCCTCAGCTTTCCTTTGTCTTGGCTCAATCGATGCAGATTCCTGTGCTGAATACGCCATGGACTAGCACAGGTGGGTTCTTGTCAGTATACCGGGCAAACGCAGCAATTTCGATTGTCAAGACCCACCTGGCTTGATCAAGGTTCTTTATTCCAGTGAAAACGATTTTTATCCAAATTCTAGAGGAGCACCAGTGTTGCCTCTGGGAGCTACACCCGGGCCTGCTGAACAGCGGCTCCGGAGTTTTCCTTTTCTGACTAAAATTCAACACGGAATTTCATGGATCTAAGGAAACCGTGAATTGTGGACGTACCAGATTCTCACATCTTCATTGCCTAATGGAAGCTGAAGTTTCCCAGTCTGATCCGGCTGCCACTTCATTTCTTTCAATGACCATTCAATTGTGGACGTTCAGCCTTCTTCGGAATTCTCTTATACCGGCATGTTCCCGCGCCGCATCAAGACCACTCGGTGGAGGTTTCTGTGACTCAGGACAACTCTTATTTCAGGCGTCTAGAACAAAGGGAATTCACAGAGGTTGATGATCAGTTATTAAAGTCCCGTTTCTCTATGATGCCCACTGATGACACTTCTACATCGGAGGGCAAAGAGCTCGTGCAGCATGATATTCTCATTTCAGCCATGCCGCCTGCAGTTCCTTCCTTGCAGAAAAATCTTTCCCAGTGTACTTCTTTAAAATGCTGCAAAATAGTGGGACAGAAGATTTCGGTTTAGCGTTAACTTTAAACGAGCATAGGTACAGGCATGTGGGCATGTTTAGAGACAGTGTTTCACTGGTCTAGGGTAAAGGGTGAAGCGCCTGGGTTCCCGTGCTTCACTACTGTATGGCCTCAAGATGATGTGTAGGCACAGCGGCAAATCCATCGGTAGCAATTCTCTCATATTGTCATTGCGATGGGAAGATTCCTTATTCGCTAGGAATTGTTTTACCGTGGAAGACGGGTCACCACAGAGCTGTCTCTTTTGTGTCGAGACAAACTTTGCTGAATTTACCTGCCAGCAGTTGCGTCTCCTCCCTTTCTTTTAAGGCCGATGGAGACGCACGAGTGTAAGGAGAACGGTGAATGGTGGCCGTTCATAAGCCAGGATCATCAGAAACCGCAGAGTAAATTTTAGGAACGTAGACGTAGGACAGCGGAGAAAACTTCACTCAGGGACTTCAGGGAACTCTCCTTACAATGCTGAGGCCTGACACGCCTAGTGCCTGGGGGCAACCCGGCTCCTGCCCTAGGTAGTTTTGTTGAGCGTGCCTCCCTCAGGTTGTGCCTTTTCTCTCCCAGCATTATTGCTCCGTGAAATTCTGCCGATGATGAAAACTGCCATGGCTTTGTCCTTTCACCTCATTGGCCTCATCTTTGAAGTACAAATGCTTTTCTACACGGGTGCTGCCTCCCTGAGCTTTCCTTTGTCTTGGCTCAATCGATGCAGATTCTGTGCTGAATACGCCATGGACTAGCACAGGTGGGTTCTCGTGAGTATACCGGGCAAACGCAGCAATTTCGATTGTCAAGACCCACCTGGCTTGATCAAGGTTCTTTATTCCAGTGAAAACGATTTTTATCCAAATTCTAGAGGAGCACCAGTGTGCCTCTGGGAGCTACACCCGGGCCTGCTGAACAGCGGCTCCGGAGTTTTCCTTTTCTGACTAAAATTCAGCACGGAATTTCATGGATCTAAGGAAACCGTGAATTGTGGACGTACCAGATTCTCACATCTTCATTGTCTAATGGAAGCTGAAGTTTCCCAGTCTGATCCGGCTGCCACTTCATTTCTGGCAATGACCATTCAATTGTGGACGTTCAGCCTTCTTCGGAATTCTCTTATACCGGCATGTTCCCGCGCCACATCAAGACCACTCGGTGGAGGTTTCTGTGACTCAGGACAACTCTTATTTCAGGCGTCTAGAACAAAGGGAATTCACAGAGGTTGATGATCACTTATTAAAGTCCCGTTTCTCTATGATGCCCACTGATGACACTTCTACATCGGAGGGTAAAGAGCTCGTGCAGCATGATATTCTCATTTCAGCGACGACGCATGCAGTTCCTTCCTTGCAGAAAAATCTTTCCCAGTGTACTTCTTTACAATGCTCCAAAATAGTGGGACAGAAGATTTCGGTTTAGCCGTAACTTTAAACGGGCATAGGTACAGGCATGTGGGCATGTTTAGAGACAGTGTTTCACTGGTCTAGGGTAAAGGGTGAAGCGCCTGGGTTCCCGTGCTTCACTACTGTATGGCCTCAAGATGATGTGTAGGCACAGCGGCAAATCCATCGGTAGCAATTCTCTCATATTGTCATTGCGATGGGAAGATTCCTTATTCGCTAGGAATTGTTTTACCGTGGAAGACGGGTCACCACAGAGCTGTCTCTTTTGTGTCGAGACAAACTTTGCTGAATTTACCTGCCAGCAGTTGCGTGTCCTCCCTTTCTTTTAAGGCCGATGGAGACGCACGAGTGTAAGGAGAACGGTGAATGGTGGCCGTTCATAAGCCAGGATCATCAGAAACCGCAGAGTAAATTTTAGGAACGTAGACGTAGGACAGCGGAGAAAACTTCACTCAGGGACTTCAGGGAACTCTCCTTACAATGCTGAGGCCTGACACGCCTAGTGCCTGGGGGCAACCCGGCTCCTGCCCTAGGTAGTTTTGTTGAGCGTGCCTCCCTCAGGTTGTGCCTTTTCTCTCCCAGCATTATTGCTCCGTGAAATTCTGCCGATGATGAAAACTGCCATGGCTTTGTCCTTTCACCTCATTGGCCTCATCTTTGAAGTACAAATGCTTTTCTACACGGGTGCTGCCTCCCTGAGCTTTCCTTTGTCTTGGCTCAATCGATGCAGATTCTGTGCTGAATACGCCATGGACTAGCACAGGTGGGTTCTCGTGAGTATACCGGGCAAACGCAGCAATTTCGATTGTCAAGACCCACCTGGCTTGATCAAGGTTCTTTATTCCAGTGAAAACGATTTTTATCCAAATTCTAGAGGAGCACCAGTGTGCCTCTGGGAGCTACACCCGGGCCTGCTGAACAGCGGCTCCGGAGTTTTCCTTTTCTGACTAAAATTCAGCACGGAATTTCATGGATCTTAGGAAACCGTGAATTGTGGACGTACCAGATTCTCACATCTTCATTGTCTAATGGAAGCTGAAGTTTCCCAGTCTGATCCGGCTGCCACTTCATTTCTGGCAATGACCATTCAATTGTGGACGTTCAGCCTTCTTCGGAACTCTCTTATACCGGCATGTTCCCGCGCCGCATCAAGACCACTCGGTGGAGGTTTCTGTGACTCAGGACAACTCTTATTTCAGGCGTCTAGAACAAAGGGAATTCACAGAGGTTGATGATCACTTATTAAAGTCCCGTTTCTCTATGATGCCCACTGATGACACTTCTACATCGGAGGGCAAAGAGCTCGTGCAGCATGATATTCTCATTTCAGCCACGACGCATGCAGTTCCTTCCTTGCAGAAAAATCTTTCCCAGTGTACTTCTTTAAAATGCTGCAAAATAGTGGGACAGAAGATTTCGGTTTAGCCGTAACTTTAAACGGGCATAGGTACAGGCATGTGGGCATGTTTAGAGACAGTGTTTCACTTGTCTAGGGTAAAGGGTGAAGCGCCTGGGTTCCCGTGCTTCACTACTGTATGGCCGCAAGATGATGTGTAGGCACAGCGGCAAATCCATCGGTGGCAATTCTCTCATATTGTCATTGCGATGGGAAGGTTCCTTATTCGCTAGGAAATGTTTTACCGTGGAAGAAGGGTGACCACAGAGCTGTCTCTTTTGTGTCGAGACAAACTTTGCTGAATTTACCTGCCAGCATTTGCGTGTCCTCCCTTTCTTTTAAGTCCGATGGAGACGCACGAGTGTAAGGAGAACGGTGAATGGTGGCCGTTCATAAGCCAGGATCATCAGAAACCGCAGAGTAAATTTTAGGAACGTAGACGTAGGACAGCGGAGAAAACTTCACTCAGGGACTTCAGGGAACTCTCCTTACAATGCTGAGGCCTGACACGCCTAGTGCCTGGGGGCAACCCGGCTCCTGCCCTAGGTAGTTTTGTTGAGCTTGCCTCCCTCAGGTTGTGCCTTTTCTCTCCCAGCATTATTGCTCCGTGAAATTCTGCCGATGATGAAAACTGCCATGGCTTTGTCCTTTCACCTCATTGGCCTCATCTTTGAAGTACAAATGCTTTTCTACACGGGTGCTGCCTCCCTGAGCTTTCCTTTGTCTTGGCTCAATCGATGCAGATTCCTGTGATGAATACGCCATGGACTAGCACAGGTGGGTTCTCGTGAGTATACCGGGCAAACGCAGCAATTTCGATTGTCAAGACCCACCTGGCTTGATCAAGGTTCTTTATTCCAGTGAAAACGATTTTTATCCAAATTCTAGAGGCGCACCAGTGTTGCCTCTGGGAGCTACACCCGGGCCTGCTGAACAGCGGCTCCGGAGTTTTCCTTTTCTAACTAAAATTCAACACGGAATTTCATGGATCTAAGGAAACCGTGAATTGTGGACGTACCAGATTCTCACATCTTCATTGCCTAATGGAAGCTGAAGTTTCCCAGTCTGGTCCGGCTGCCACTTCATTTCTTTCAATGACCATTCAATTGTGGACGTTCAGCCTTCTTTGGAATTCTCTTATACCGGCATGTTCCCGCGCCGCATCCAGACCACTCGGTGGAGGTTTCTGTGACTCAGGACAACTCTTATTTCAGGCGTCTAGAACAAAGGGAATTCACAGAGGTTGATGATCAGTTATTAAAGTCCCGTTTCTCTATGATGCCCACTGATGACACTTCTACATCGGAGGGCAAAGAGCTCGTGCAGCATGATATTCTCATTTCAGCCATGCCGCCTGCAGTTCCTTCCTTGCAGAAAAATCTTTCCCAGTGTACTTCTTTAAAATGCTGCAAAATAGTGGGACAGAAGATTTCGGTTTAGCGTTAACTTTAAACGAGCATAGGTACAGGCATGTGGGCATGTTTAGAGACAGTGTTTCACTGGTCTAGGGTAAAGGGTGAAGCGCCTGGGTTCCCGTGCTTCACTACTGTATGGCCTCAAGATGATGTGTAGGCACAGCGGCAAATCCATCGGTAGCAATTCTCTCATATTGTCATTGCGATGGGAAGATTCCTTATTCGCTAGGAATTGTTTTACCGTGGAAGACGGGTCACCACAGAGCTGTCTCTTTTGTGTTGAGACAAACTTTGCTGAATTTACCTGCCAGCAGTTGCGTGTCCTCCCTTTCTTTTAAGTCCGATGGAGACGCACGAGTGTAAGGAGAACGGTGAATGGTGGCCGTTCATAAGCCAGAATCATCAGAAAGCGCAGAGTAAATTTTAGGAACGTAGACGTAGGACAGCGGAGAAAACTTCACTCAGGGACTTCAGGGAACTCTCCTTACAATGCTGAGGCCTGACACGCCTAGTGCCTGGGGGCAACCCGGCTCCTGCCCTAGGTAGTTTTGTTGAGCTTGCCTCCCTCAGGTGGTGCCTTTTCTCTCCCAGCATTATTGCTCCGTGAAATTCTGCCGATGATGAAAACTGCCATGGCTTTGTCCTTTCACCTCATTGGCCTCATCTTTGAAGTACAAATGCTTTTCTACACGGGTGCTGCCTCCCTGAGCTTTCCTTTGTCTTGGCTCAATCGATGCAGATTCCTGTGATGAATACGCCATGGACTAGCACAGGTGGGTTCTCGTGAGTATACCGGGCAAACGCAGCAATTTCGATTGTCAAGACCCACCTGGCTTGATCAAGGTTCTTTATTCCAGTGAAAACGATTTTTATCCAAATTCTAGAGGCGCACCAGTGTTGCCTCTGGGAGCTACACCCGGGCCTGCTGAACAGCGGCTCCGGAGTTTTCCTTTTCTAACTAAAATTCAACACGGAATTTCATGGATCTAAGGAAACCGTGAATTGTGGACGTACCAGATTCTCACATCTTCATTGCCTAATGGAAGCTGAAGTTTCCCAGTCTGGTCCGGCTGCCACTTCATTTCTTTCAATGACCATTCAATTGTGGACGTTCAGCCTTCTTTGGAATTCTCTTATACCGGCATGTTCCCGCGCCGCATCCAGACCACTCGGTGGAGGTTTCTGTGACTCAGGACAACTCTTATTTCAGGCGTCTAGAACAAAGGGAATTCACAGAGGTTGATGATCAGTTATTAAAGTCCCGTTTCTCTATGATGCCCACTGATGACACTTCTACATCGGAGGGCAAAGAGCTCGTGCAGCATGATATTCTCATTTCAGCCATGCCGCCTGCAGTTCCTTCCTTGCAGAAAAATCTTTCCCAGTGTACTTCTTTAAAATGCTGCAAAATAGTGGGACAGAAGATTTCGGTTTAGCGTTAACTTTAAACGAGCATAGGTACAGGCATGTGGGGATGTTTAGAGACAGTGTTTCACTGGTCTAGGGTAAAGGGTGAAGCGCCTGGGTTCCCGTGCTTCACTACTGTATGGCCTCAAGATGATGTGTAGGCACAGCGGCAAATCCATCGGTAGCAATTCTCTCATATTGTCATTGCGATGGGAAGATTCCTTATTCGCTAGGAATTGTTTTACCGTGGAAGACGGGTCACCACAGAGCTGTCTCTTTTGTGTTGAGACAAACTTTGCTGAATTTACCTGCCAGCAGTTGCGTGTCCTCCCTTTCTTTTAAGTCCGATGGAGACGCACGAGTGTAAGGAGAACGGTGAATGGTGGCCGTTCATAAGCCAGAATCATCAGAAAGCGCAGAGTAAATTTTAGGAACGTAGACGTAGGACAGCGGAGAAAACTTCACTCAGGGACTTCAGGGAACTCTCCTTACAATGCTGAGGCCTGACACGCCTAGTGCCTGGGGGCAACCCGGCTCCTGCCCTAGGTAGTTTTGTTGAGCTTGCCTCCCTCAGGTGGTGCCTTTTCTCTCCCAGCATTATTGCTCCGTGAAATTCTGCCGATGATGAAAACTGCCATGGCTTTGTCCTTTCACCTCATTGGCCTCATCTTTGAAGTACAAATGCTTTTCTACACGGGTGCTGCCTCCCTGAGCTTTCCTTTGTCTTGGCTCAATCGATGCAGATTCCTGTGCTGAATACGCCATGGACTAGCACAGGTGGGTTCTTGTCAGTATACCGGGCAAACGCAGCAATTTCGATTGTCAAGACCCACCTGGCTTGATCAAGGTTCTTTATTCCAGTGAAAACGATTTTTATCCAAATTCTAGAGGAGCACCAGTGTTGCCTCTGGGAGCTACACCCGGGCCTGCTGAACAGCGGCTCCGGAGTTTTCCTTTTCTGACTAAAATTCAACACGGAATTTCATGGATCTAAGGAAACCGTGAATTGTGGACGTACCAGATTCTCACATCTTCATTGCCTAATGGAAGCTGAAGTTTCCCAGTCTGATCCGGCTGCCACTTCATTTCTTTCAATGACCATTCAATTGTGGACGTTCAGCCTTCTTCGGAATTCTCTTATACCGGCATGTTCCCGCGCCGCATCAAGACCACTCGGTGGAGGTTTCTGTGACTCAGGACAACTCTTATTTCAGGCGTCTAGAACAAAGGGAATTCACAGAGGTTGATGATCAGTTATTAAAGTCCCGTTTCTCTATGATGCCTACTGATGACACTTCTACATCGGAGGGCAAAGAGCTCGTGCAGCATGATATTCTCATTTCAGCCATGCCGCCTGCAGTTCCTTCCTTGCAGAAAAATCTTTCCCAGTGTACTTCTTTAAAATGCTGCAAAATAGTGGGACAGAAGATTTCGGTTTAGCGTTAACTTTAAACGAGCATAGGTACAGGCATGTGGGCATGTTTAGAGACAGTGTTTCACTGGTGTAGGGTAAAGGGTGAAGCGCCTGGGTTCCCGTGCTTCACTACTGTATGGCCTCAAGATGATGTGTCGGCACAGCGGCAAATCCATCGGTAGCAATTCTCTCATATTGTCATTGCGATGGGAAGATTCCTTATTCGCTAGGAATTGTTTTACCGTGGAAGACGGGTCACCACAGAGCTGTCTCTTTTGTGTTGAGACAAACTTTGCTGAATTTACCTGCCAGCAGTTGCATGTCCTCCCTTTCTTTTAAGTCCGATGGAGACGCACGAGTGTAAGGAGAACGGTGAATGGTGGCCGTTCATAAACCAGAATCATCAGAAAGCGCAGAGTAAATTTTAGGAACGTAGACGTAGGACAGCGGAGAAAACTTCACTCAGGGACTTCAGGGAACTCTCCTTACAATGCTGAGGCCTGACACGCCTAGTGCCTGGGGGCAACCCGGCTCCTGCCCTAGGTAGTTTTGTTGAGCGTGCCTCCCTCAGGTTGTGCCTTTTCTCTCCCAGCATTATTGCTCCGTGAAATTCTGCCGATGATGAAAACTGCCATGGCTTTGTCCTTTCACCTCATTGGCCTCATCTTTGAAGTACAAATGCTTTTCTACACGGGTGCTGCCTCCCTGAGCTTTCCTTTGTCTTGGCTCAATCGATGCAGATTCTGTGCTGAATACGCCATGGACTAGCACAGGTGGGTTCTCGTGAGTATACCGGGCAAACGCAGCAATTTCGATTGTCAAGACCCACCTGGCTTGATCAAGGTTCTTTATTCCAGTGAAAACGATTTTTATCCAAATTCTAGAGGAGCACCAGTGTGCCTCTGGGAGCTACACCCGGGCCTGCTGAACAGCGGCTCCGGAGTTTTCCTTTTCTGACTAAAATTCAGCACGGAATTTCATGGATCTTAGGAAACCGTGAATTGTGGACGTACCAGATTCTCACATCTTCATTGTCTAATGGAAGCTGAAGTTTCCCAGTCTGATCCGGCTGCCACTTCATTTCTGGCAATGACCATTCAATTGTGGACGTTCAGCCTTCTTCGGAATTCTCTTATACCGGCATGTTCCCGCGCCGCATCAAGACCACTCGGTGGAGGTTTCTGTGACTCAGGACAACTCTTATTTCAGGCGTCTAGAACAAAGGGAATTCACAGAGGTTGATGATCACTTATTAAAGTCCCGTTTCTCTATGATGCCCACTGATGACACTTCTACATCGGAGGGCAAAGAGCTCGTGCAGCATGATATTCTCATTTCAGCTACGACGCATGCAGTTCCTTCCTTGCAGAAAAATCTTTCCCAGTGTACTTCTTTAAAATGCTGCAAAATAGTGGGACAGAAGATTTCGGTTTAGCCGTAACTTTAAACGGGCATAGGTACAGGCATGTGGGCATGTTTAGAGACAGTGTTTCACTGGTCTAGGGTAAAGGGTGAAGCGCCTGGGTTCCCGTGCTTCACTACTGTATGGCCGCAAGATGATGTGTAGGCACAACGGCAAATCCATCGGTGGCAATTCTCTCATATTGTCATTGCGATGGGAAGGTTCCTTATTCGCTAGGAAATGTTTTACCGTGGAAGAAGGGTGACCACAGAGCTGTCTCTTTTGTGTCGAGACAAACTTTGCTGAATTTACCTGCCAGCATTTGCGTGTCCTCCCTTTCTTTTAAGTCCGATGGAGACGCACGAGTGTAAGGAGAACGGTGAATGGTGGCCGTTCATAAGCCAGGATCATCAGAAACCGCAGAGTAAATTTTAGGAACGTAGACGTAGGACAGCGGAGAAAACTTCACTCAGGGACTTCAGGGAACTCTCCTTACAATGCTGAGGCCTGACACGCCTAGTGCCTGGGGGCAACCCGGCTCCTGCCCTAGGTAGTTTTGTTGAGCTTGCCTCCCTCAGGTTGTGCCTTTTCTCTCCCAGCATTATTGCTCCGTGAAATTCTGCCGATGATGAAAACTGCCATGGCTTTGTCCTTTCACCTCATTGGCCTCATCTTTGAAGTACAAATGCTTTTCTACACGGGTGCTGCCTCCCTGAGCTTTCCTTTGTCTTGGCTCAATCGATGCAGATTCCTGTGCTGAATACGCCATGGACTAGCACAGGTGGGTTCTCGTGAGTATACCGGGCAAACGCAGCAATTTCGATTGTCAAGACCCACCTGGCTTGATCAAGGTTCTTTATTCCAGTGAAAACGATTTTTATCCAAATTCTAGAGGCGCACCAGTGTTGCCTCTGGGAGCTACACCCGGGCCTGCTGAACAGCGGCTCCGGAGTTTTCCTTTTCTAACTAAAATTCAACACGGAATTTCATGGATCTAAGGAAACCGTGAATTGTGGACGTACCAGATTCTCACATCTTCATTGCCTAATGGAAGCTGAAGTTTCCCAGTCTGATCCGGCTGCCACTTCATTTCTTTCAATGACCATTCAATTGTGGACGTTCAGCCTTCTTCGGAATTCTCTTATACCGGCATGTTCCCGCGTCGCATCCAGACCACTCGGTGGAGGTTTCTGTGACTCAGGACAACTCTTATTTCAGGCGTCTAGAACAAAGGGAATTCACAGAGGTTGATGATCAGTTATTAAAGTCCCGTTTCTCTATGATGCCCACTGATGACACTTCTACATCGGAGGGCAAAGAGCTCGTGCAGCATGATATTCTCATTTCAGCCATGCCGCCTGCAGTTCCTTCCTTGCAGAAAAATCTTTCCCAGTGTACTTCTTTAAAATGCTGCAAAATAGTGGGACAGAAGATTTCGGTTTAGCGTTAACTTTAAACGAGCATAGGTACAGGCATGTGGGGATGTTTAGAGACAGTGTTTCACTGGTCTAGGGTAAAGGGTGAAGCGCCTGGGTTCCCGTGCTTCACTACTGTATGGCCTCAAGATGATGTGTAGGCACAGCGGCAAATCCATCGGTAGCAATTCTCTCATATTGTCATTGCGATGGGAAGATTCCTTATTCGCTAGGAATTGTTTTACCGTGGAAGACGGGTCACCACAGAGCTGTCTCTTTTGTGTTGAGACAAACTTTGCTGAATTTACCTGCCAGCAGTTGCGTGTCCTCCCTTTCTTTTAAGTCCGATGGAGACGCACGAGTGTAAGGAGAACGGTGAATGGTGGCCGTTCATAAGCCAGAATCATCAGAAAGCGCAGAGTAAATTTTAGGAACGTAGACGTAGGACAGCGGAGAAAACTTCACTCAGGGACTTCAGGGAACTCTCCTTACAATGCTGAGGCCTGACACGCCTAGTGCCTGGGGGCAACCCGGCTCCTGCCCTAGGTAGTTTTGTTGAGCTTGCCTCCCTCAGGTTGTGCCTTTTCTCTCCCAGCATTATTGCTCCGTGAAATTCTGCCGATGATGAAAACTGCCATGGCTTTGTCCTTTCACCTCATTGGCCTCATCTTTGAAGTACAAATGCTTTTCTACACGGGTGCTGCCTCCCTGAGCTTTCCTTTGTCTTGGCTCAATCGATGCAGATTCCTGTGCTGAATACGCCATGGACTAGCACAGGTGGGTTCTTGTCAGTATACCGGGCAAACGCAGCAATTTCGATTGTCAAGACCCACCTGGCTTGATCAAGGTTCTTTATTCCAGTGAAAACGATTTTTATCCAAATTCTAGAGGAGCACCAGTGTTGCCTCTGGGAGCTACACCCGGGTCTGCTGAACAGCGGCTCCGGAGTTTTCCTTTTCTGACTAAAATTCAACACGGAATTTCATGGATCTAAGGAAACCGTGAATTGTGGACGTACCAGATTCTCACATCTTCATTGCCTAATGGAAGCTGAAGTTTCCCAGTCTGATCCGGCTGCCACTTCATTTCTTTCAATGACCATTCAGTTGTGGACGTTCAGCCTTCTTCGGAATTCTCTTATACCGGCATGTTCCCTCGCCGCATCAAGACCACTCGGTGGAGGTTTCTGTGACTCAGGACAACTCTTATTTCAGGCGTCTAGAACAAAGGGAATTCACAGAGGTTGATGATCAGTTATTAAAGTCCCGTTTCTCTATGATGCCCACTGATGACACTTCTACATCGGAGGGCAAAGAGCTCGTGCAGCATGATATTCTCATTTCAGCCATGCCGCCTGCAGTTCCTTCCTTGCAGAAAAATCTTTCCCAGTGTACTTCTTTAAAATGCTGCAAAATAGTGGGACAGAAGATTTCGGTTTAGCGTTAACTTTAAACGAGCATAGGTACAGGCATGTGGGCATGTTTAGAGACAGTGTTTCACTGGTCTAGGGTAAAGGGTGAAGCGCCTGGGTTCCCGTGCTTCACTACTGTATGGCCTCAAGATGATGTGTCGGCACAGCGGCAAATCCATCGGTAGCAATTCTCTCATATTGTCATTGCGATGGGAAGATTCCTTATTCGCTAGAAATTGTTTTACCGTGGAAGACGGGTCACCACAGAGCTGTCTCTTTTGTGTTGAGACAAACTTTGCTGAATTTACCTGCCAGCAGTTGCGTGTCCTCCCTTTCTTTTAAGTCCGATGGAGACGCACGAGTGTAAGGAGAACGGTGAATGGTGGCCGTTCATAAGCCAGAATCATCAGAAAGCGCAGAGTAAATTTTAGGAACGTAGACGTAGGACAGCGGAGAAAACTTCACTCAGGGACTTCAGGGAACTCTCCTTACAATGCTGAGGCCTGACACGCCTAGTGCCTGGGGGCAACCCGGCTCCTGCCCTAGGTAGTTTTGTTGAGCGTGCCTCCCTCAGGTGGTGCCTTTTCTCTCCCAGCAATACTGCTCCGTGAAATTCTGCCGATGATGAAAACTGCCATGGCTTTGTCCTTTCACCTCATTGGCCTCATCTTTGAAGTACAAATGCTTTTCTACACGGGTGCTGCCTCCCTCAGCTTTCCTTTGTCTTGGCTCAATCGATGCAGATTCCTGTGCTGAATACGCCATGGACTAGCACAGGTGGGTTCTTGTCAGTATACCGGGCAAACGCAGCAATTTCGATTGTCAAGACCCACCTGGCTTGATCAAGGTTCTTTATTCCAGTGAAAACGATTTTTATCCAAATTCTAGAGGAGCACCAGTGTGCCTCTGGGAGCTACACCCGGGCCTGCTGAACAGCGGCTCCGGAGTTTTCCTTTTCTGACTAAAATTCAGCACGGAATTTCATGGATCTTAGGAAACCGTGAATTGTGGACGTACCAGATTCTCACATCTTCATTGTCTAATGGAAGCTGAAGTTTCCCAGTCTGATCCGGCTGCCACTTCATTTCTGGCAATGACCATTCAATTGTGGACGTTCAGCCTTCTTCGGAATTCTCTTATACCGGCATGTTCCCGCGCCGCATCAAGACCACTCGGTGGAGGTTTCTGTGACTCAGGACAACTCTTATTTCAGGCGTCTAGAACAAAGGGAATTCACAGAGGTTGATGATCACTTATTAAAGTCCCGTTTCTCTATGATGCCCACTGATGACACTTCTACATCGGAGGGCAAAGAGCTCGTGCAGCATGATATTCTCATTTCAGCCACGACGCATGCAGTTCCTTCCTTGCAGAAAAATCTTTCCCAGTGTACTTCTTTAAAATGCTGCAAAATAGTGGGACAGAAGATTTCGGTTTAGCCGTAACTTTAAACGGGCATAGGTACAGGCATGTGGGCATGTTTAGAGACAGTGTTTCACTGGTCTAGGGTAAAGGGTGAAGCGCCTGGGTTCCCGTGCTTCACTACTGTATGGCCGCAAGATGATGTGTAGGCACAACGGCAAATCCATCGGTGGCAATTCTCTAATATTGTCATTGCGATGGGAAGGTTCCTTATTCGCTAGGAAATGTTTTACCGTGGAAGAAGGGTGACCACAGAGCTGTCTCTTTTGTGTCGAGACAAACTTTGCTGAATTTACCTGCCAGCATTTGCGTGTCCTCCCTTTCTTTTAAGTCCGATGGAGACGCACGAGTGTAAGGAGAACGGTGAATGGTGGCCGTTCATAAGCCAGGATCATCAGAAACCGCAGAGTAAATTTTAGGAACGTAGACGTAGGACAGCGGAGAAAACTTCACTCAGGGACTTCAGGGAACTCTCCTTACAATGCTGAGGCCTGACACGCCTAGTGCCTGGGGGCAACCCGGCTCCTGCCCTAGGTAGTTTTGTTGAGCTTGCCTCCCTCAGGTTGTGCCTTTTCTCTCCCAGCATTATTGCTCCGTGAAATTCTGCCGATGATGAAAACTGCCATGGCTTTGTCCTTTCACCTCATTGGCCTCATCTTTGAAGTACAAATGCTTTTCTACACGGGTGCTGCCTCCCTGAGCTTTCCTTTGTCTTGGCTCAATCGATGCAGATTCCTGTGCTGAATACGCCATGGACTAGCACAGGTGGGTTCTCGTGAGTATACCGGGCAAACGCAGCAATTTCGATTGTCAAGACCCACCTGGCTTGATCAAGGTTCTTTATTCCAGTGAAAACGATTTTTATCCAAATTCTAGAGGCGCACCAGTGTTGCCTCTGGGAGCTACACCCGGGCCTGCTGAACAGCGGCTCCGGAGTTTTCCTTTTCTAACTAAAATTCAACACGGAATTTCATGGATCTAAGGAAACCGTGAATTGTGGACGTACCAGATTCTCACATCTTCATTGCCTAATGGAAGCTGAAGTTTCCCAGTCTGATCCGGCTGCCACTTCATTTCTTTCAATGACCATTCAATTGTGGACGTTCAGCCTTCTTCGGAATTCTCTTATACCGGCATGTTCCCACGTCGCATCCAGACCACTCGGTGGAGGTTTCTGTGACTCAGGACAACTCTTATTTCAGGCGTCTAGAACAAAGGGAATTCACAGAGGTTGATGATCACTTATTAAAGTCCCGTTTCTCTATGATGCCCACTGATGACACTTCTACATCGGAGGGCAAAGAGCTCGTGCAGCATGATATTCTCATTTCAGCCATGCCGCCTGCAGTTCCTTCCTTGCAGAAAAATCTTTCCCAGTGTACTTCTTTAAAATGCTGCAAAATAGTGGGACAGAAGATTTCGGTTTAGCGTTAACTTTAAACGAGCATAGGTACAGGCATGTGGGGATGTTTAGAGACAGTGTTTCACTGGTCTAGGGTAAAGGGTGAAGCGCCTGGGTTCCCGTGCTTCACTACTGTATGGCCTCAAGATGATGTGTAGGCACAGCGGCAAATCCATCGGTAGCAATTCTCTCATATTGTCATTGCGATGGGAAGATTCCTTATTCGCTAGGAATTGTTTTACCGTGGAAGACGGGTCACCACAGAGCTGTCTCTTTTGTGTTGAGACAAACTTTGCTGAATTTACCTGCCAGCAGTTGCGTGTCCTCCCTTTCTTTTAAGTCCGATGGAGACGCACGAATGTAAGGAGAACGGTGAATGGTGGCCGTTCATAAGCCAGAATCATCAGAAAGCGCAGAGGAAATTTTAGGAACGTAGACGTAGGACAGCGGAGAAAACTTCACTCAGGGACTTCAGGGAACTCTCCTTACAATGCTGAGGCCTGACACGCCTAGTGCCTGGGGGCAACCCGGCTCCTGCCCTAGGTAGTTTTGTTGAGCTTGCCTCCCTCAGGTTGTGCCTTTTCTCTCCCAGCATTATTGCTCCGTGAAATTCTGCCGATGATGAAAACTGCCATGGCTTTGTCCTTTCACCTCATTGGCCTCATCTTTGAAGTACAAATGCTTTTCTACACGGGTGCTGCCTCCCTGAGCTTTCCTTTGTCTTGGCTCAATCGATGCAGATTCCTGTGCTGAATACGCCATGGACTAGCACAGGTGGGTTCTTGTCAGTATACCGGGCAAACGCAGCAATTTCGATTGTCAAGACCCACCTGGCTTGATCAAGGTTCTTTATTCCAGTGAAAACGATTTTTATCCAAATTCTAGAGGAGCACCAGTGTTGCCTCTGGGAGCTACACCCGGGCCTGCTGAACAGCGGCTCCGGAGTTTTCCTTTTCTGACTAAAATTCAACACGGAATTTCATGGATCTAAGGAAACCGTGAATTGTGGACGTACCAGATTCTCACATCTTCATTGCCTAATGGAAGCTGAAGTTTCCCATTCTGATCCGGCTGCCACTTCATTTCTTTCAATGACCATTCAGTTGTGGACGTTCAGCCTTCTTCGGAATTCTCTTATACCGGCATGTTCCCTCGCCGCATCAAGACCACTCGGTGGAGGTTTCTGTGACTCAGGACAACTCTTATTTCAGGCGTCTAGAACAAAGGGAATTCACAGAGGTTGATGATCAGTTATTAAAGTCCCGTTTCTCTATGATGCCCACTGATGACACTTCTACATCGGAGGGCAAAGAGCTCGTGCAGCATGATATTCTCATTTCAGCCATGCCGCCTGCAGTTCCTTCCTTGCAGAAAAATCTTTCCCAGTGTACTTCTTTAAAATGCTGCAAAATAGTGGGACAGAAGATTTCGGTTTAGCGTTAACTTTAAACGAGCATAGGTACAGGCATGTGGGCATGTTTAGAGACAGTGTTTCACTGGTCTAGGGTAAAGGGTGAAGCGCCTGGGTTCCCGTGCTTCACTACTGTATGGCCTCAAGATGATGTGTCGGCACAGCGGCAAATCCATCGGTAGCAATTCTCTCATATTGTCATTGCGATGGGAAGATTCCTTATTCGCTAGAAATTGTTTTACCGTGGAAGACGGGTCACCACAGAGCTGTCTCTTTTGTGTTGAGACAAACTTTGCTGAATTTACCTGCCAGCAGTTGCGTGTCCTCCCTTTCTTTTAAGTCCGATGGAGACGCACGAGTGTAAGGAGAACGGTGAATGGTGGCCGTTCATAAGCCAGAATCATCAGAAAGCGCAGAGTAAATTTTAGGAACGTAGACGTAGGACAGCGGAGAAAACTTCACTCAGGGACTTCAGGGAACTCTCCTTACAATGCTGAGGCCTGACACGCCTAGTGCCTGGGGGCAACCCGGCTCCTGCCCTAGGTAGTTTTGTTGAGCGTGCCTCCCTCAGGTGGTGCCTTTTCTCTCCCAGCAATACTGCTCCGTGAAATTCTGCCGATGATGAAAACTGCCATGGCTTTGTCCTTTCACCTCATTGGCCTCATCTTTGAAGTACAAATGCTTTTCTACACGGGTGCTGCCTCCCTCAGCTTTCCTTTGTCTTGGCTCAATCGATGCAGATTCCTGTGCTGAATACGCCATGGACTAGCACAGGTGGGTTCTTGTCAGTATACCGGGCAAACGCAGCAATTTCGATTGTCAAGACCCACCTGGCTTGATCAAGGTTCTTTATTCCAGTGAAAACGATTTTTATCCAAATTCTAGAGGAGCACCAGTGTGCCTCTGGGAGCTACACCCGGGCCTGCTGAACAGCGGCTCCGGAGTTTTCCTTTTCTGACTAAAATTCAGCACGGAATTTCATGGATCTTAGGAAACCGTGAATTGTGGACGTACCAGATTCTCACATCTTCATTGTCTAATGGAAGCTGAAGTTTCCCAGTCTGATCCGGCTGCCACTTCATTTCTGGCAATGACCATTCAATTGTGGACGTTCAGCCTTCTTCGGAATTCTCTTATACCGGCATGTTCCCGCGCCGCATCAAGACCACTCGGTGGAGGTTTCTGTGACTCAGGACAACTCTTATTTCAGGCGTCTAGAACAAAGGGAATTCACAGAGGTTGATGATCACTTATTAAAGTCCCGTTTCTCTATGATGCCCACTGATGACACTTCTACATCGGAGGGCAAAGAGCTCGTGCAGCATGATATTCTCATTTCAGCCACGACGCATGCAGTTCCTTCCTTGCAGAAAAATCTTTCCCAGTGTACTTCTTTAAAATGCTGCAAAATAGTGGGACAGAAGATTTCGGTTTAGCCGTAACTTTAAACGGGCATAGGTACAGGCATGTGGGCATGTTTAGAGACAGTGTTTCACTGGTCTAGGGTAAAGGGTGAAGCGCCTGGGTTCCCGTGCTTCACTACTGTATGGCCGCAAGATGATGTGTAGGCACAACGGCAAATCCATCGGTGGCAATTCTCTCATATTGTCATTGCGATGGGAAGGTTCCTTATTCGCTAGGAAATGTTTTACCGTGGAAGAAGGGTGACCACAGAGCTGTCTCTTTTGTGTCGAGACAAACTTTGCTGAATTTACCTGCCAGCATTTGCGTGTCCTCCCTTTCTTTTAAGTCCGATGGAGACGCACGAGTGTAAGGAGAACGGTGAATGGTGGCCGTTCATAAGCCAGGATCATCAGAAACCGCAGAGTAAATTTTAGGAACGTAGACGTAGGACAGCGGAGAAAACTTCACTCAGGGACTTCAGGGAACTCTCCTTACAATGCTGAGGCCTGACACGCCTAGTGCCTGGGGGCAACCCGGCTCCTGCCCTAGGTAGTTTTGTTGAGCTTGCCTCCCTCAGGTTGTGCCTTTTCTCTCCCAGCATTATTGCTCCGTGAAATTCTGCCGATGATGAAAACTGCCATGGCTTTGTCCTTTCACCTCATTGGCCTCATCTTTGAAGTACAAATGCTTTTCTACACGGGTGCTGCCTCCCTGAGCTTTCCTTTGTCTTGGCTCAATCGATGCAGATTCCTGTGCTGAATACGCCATGGACTAGCACAGGTGGGTTCTCGTGAGTATACCGGGCAAACGCAGCAATTTCGATTGTCAAGACCCACCTGGCTTGATCAAGGTTCTTTATTCCAGTGAAAACGATTTTTATCCAAATTCTAGAGGCGCACCAGTGTTGCCTCTGGGAGCTACACCCGGGCCTGCTGAACAGCGGCTCCGGAGTTTTCCTTTTCTAACTAAAATTCAACACGGAATTTCATGGATCTAAGGAAACCGTGAATTGTGGACGTACCAGATTCTCACATCTTCATTGCCTAATGGAAGCTGAAGTTTCCCAGTCTGATCCGGCTGCCACTTCATTTCTTTCAATGACCATTCAATTGTGGACGTTCAGCCTTCTTCGGAATTCTCTTATACCGGCATGTTCCCGCGTCGCATCCAGACCACTCGGTGGAGGTTTCTGTGACTCAGGACAACTCTTATTTCAGGCGTCTAGAACAAAGGGAATTCACAGAGGTTGATGATCAGTTATTAAAGTCCCGTTTCTCTATGATGCCCACTGATGACACTTCTACATCGGAGGGCAAAGAGCTCGTGCAGCATGATATTCTCATTTCAGCCATGCCGCCTGCAGTTCCTTCCTTGCAGAAAAATCTTTCCCAGTGTACTTCTTTAAAATGCTGCAAAATAGTGGGACAGAAGATTTCGGTTTAGCGTTAACTTTAAACGAGCATAGGTACAGGCATGTGGGGATGTTTAGAGACAGTGTTTCACTGGTCTAGGGTAAAGGGTGAAGCGCCTGGGTTCCCGTGCTTCACTACTGTATGGCCTCAAGATGATGTGTAGGCACAGCGGCAAATCCATCGGTAGCAATTCTCTCATATTGTCATTGCGATGGGAAGATTCCTTATTCGCTAGGAATTGTTTTACCGTGGAAGACGGGTCACCACAGAGCTGTCTCTTTTGTGTCGAGACAAACTTTGCTGAATTTACCTGCCAGCAGTTGCGTGTCCTCCCTTTCTTTTAAGTCCGATGGAGACGCACGAGTGTAAGGAGAACGGTGAATGGTGGCCGTTCATAAGCCAGAATCATCAGAAAGCGCAGAGGAAATTTTAGGAACGTAGACGTAGGACAGCGGAGAAAACTTCACTCAGGGACTTCAGGGAACTCTCCTTACAATGCTGAGGCCTGACACGCCTAGTGCCTGGGGGCAACCCGGCTCCTGCCCTAGGTAGTTTTGTTGAGCGTGCCTCCCTCAGGTGGTGCCTTTTCTCTCCCAGCATTATTGCTCCGTGAAATTCTGCCGATGATGAAAACTGCCATGGCTTTGTCCTTTCACCTCATTGGCCTCATCTTTGAAGTACAAATGCTTTTCTACACGGGTGCTGCCTCCCTGAGCTTTCCTTTGTCTTGGCTCAATCGATGCAGATTCCTGTGCTGAATACGCCATGGACTAGCACAGGTGGGTTCTTGTCAGTATACCGGGCAAACGCAGCAATTTCGATTGTCAAGACCCACCTGGCTTGATCAAGGTTCTTTATTCCAGTGAAAACGATTTTTATCCAAATTCTAGAGGAGCACCAGTGTTGCCTCTGGGAGCTACACCCGGGCCTGCTGAACAGCGGCTCCGGAGTTTTCCTTTTCTGACTAAAATTCAACACGGAATTTCATGGATCTAAGGAAACCGTGAATTGTGGACGTACCAGATTCTCACATCTTCATTGCCTAATGGAAGCTGAAGTTTCCCATTCTGATCCGGCTGCCACTTCATTTCTTTCAATGACCATTCAGTTGTGGACGTTCAGCCTTCTTCGGAATTCTCTTATACCGGCATGTTCCCTCGCCGCATCAAGACCACTCGGTGGAGGTTTCTGTGACTCAGGACAACTCTTATTTCAGGCGTCTAGAACAAAGGGAATTCACAGAGGTTGATGATCAGTTATTAAAGTCCCGTTTCTCTATGATGCCCACTGATGACACTTCTACATCGGAGGGCAAAGAGCTCGTGCAGCATGATATTCTCATTTCAGCCATGCCGCCTGCAGTTCCTTCCTTGCAGAAAAATCTTTCCCAGTGTACTTCTTTAAAATGCTGCAAAATAGTGGGACAGAAGATTTCGGTTTAGCGTTAACTTTAAACGAGCATAGGTACAGGCATGTGGGCATGTTTAGAGACAGTGTTTCACTGGTCTAGGGTAAAGGGTGAAGCGCCTGGGTTCCCGTGCTTCACTACTGTATGGCCTCAAGATGATGTGTCGGCACAGCGGCAAATCCATCGGTAGCAATTCTCTCATATTGTCATTGCGATGGGAAGATTCCTTATTCGCTAGAAATTGTTTTACCGTGGAAGACGGGTCACCACAGAGCTGTCTCTTTTGTGTTGAGACAAACTTTGCTGAATTTACCTGCCAGCAGTTGCGTGTCCTCCCTTTCTTTTAAGTCCGATGGAGACGCACGAGTGTAAGGAGAACGGTGAATGGTGGCCGTTCATAAGCCAGAATCATCAGATAGCGCAGAGTAAATTTTAGGAACGTAGACGTAGGACAGCGGAGAAAACTTCACTCAGGGACTTCAGGGAACTCTCCTTACAATGCTGAGGCCTGACACGCCTAGTGCCTGGGGGCAACCCGGCTCCTGCCCTAGGTAGTTTTGTTGAGCGTGCCTCCCTCAGGTGGTGCCTTTTCTCTCCCAGCAATACTGCTCCGTGAAATTCTGCCGATGATGAAAACTGCCATGGCTTTGTCCTTTCACCTCATTGGCCTCATCTTTGAAGTACAAATGCTTTTCTACACGGGTGCTGCCTCCCTCAGCTTTCCTTTGTCTTGGCTCAATCGATGCAGATTCCTGTGCTGAATACGCCATGGACTAGCACAGGTGGGTTCTTGTCAGTATACCGGGCAAACGCAGCAATTTCGATTGTCAAGACCCACCTGGCTTGATCAAGGTTCTTTATTCCAGTGAAAACGATTTTTATCCAAATTCTAGAGGAGCACCAGTGTTGCCTCTGGGAGCTACACCCGGGCCTGCTGAACAGCGGCTCCGGAGTTTTCCTTTTCTGACTAAAATTCAACACGGAATTTCATGGATCTAAGGAAACCGTGAATTGTGGACGTACCAGATTCTCACATCTTCATTGCCTAATGGAAGCTGAAGTTTCCCATTCTGATCCGGCTGCCACTTCATTTCTTTCAATGACCATTCAATTGTGGACGTTCAGCCTTCTTCGGAATTCTCTTATACCGGCATGTTCCCGCGCCGCATCAAGACCACTCGGTGGAGGTTTCTGTGACTCAGGACAACTCTTATTTCAGGCGTCTAGAACAAAGGGAATTCACAGAGGTTGATGATCAGTTATTAAAGTCCCGTTTCTCTATGATGCCCACTGATGACACTTCTACATCGGAGGGCAAAGAGCTCGTGCAGCATGATATTCTCATTTCAGCCATGCCGCCTGCAGTTCCTTCCTTGCAGAAAAATCTTTCCCAGTGTACTTCTTTAAAATGCTGCAAAATAGTGGGACAGAAGATTTCGGTTTAGCGTGAACTTTAAACGAGCATAGGTACAGGCATGTGGGCATGTTTAGAGACAGTGTTTCACTGGTCTAGGGTAAAGGGTGAAGCGCCTGGGTTCCCGTGCTTCACTACTGTATGGCCTCAAGATGATGTGTAGGCACAGCGGCAAATCCATCGGTAGCAATTCTCTCATATTGTCATTGCGATGGGAAGATTCCTTATTCGCTAGGAATTGTTTTACCGTGGAAGACGGGTCACCACAGAGCTGTCTCTTTTGTGTCGAGACAAACTTTGCTGAATTTACCTGCCAGCAGTTGCGTGTCCTCCCTTTCTTTTAAGTCCGATGGAGACGCACGAGTGTAAGGAGAACGGTGAATGGTGGCCGTTCATAAGCCAGAATCATCAGAAACCGCAGAGTAAATTTTAGGAACGTAGACGTAGGACAGCGGAGAAAACTTCACTCAGGGACTTCAGGGAACTCTCCTTACAATGCTGAGGCCTGACACGCCTAGTGCCTGGGGGCAACCCGGCTCCTGCCCTAGGTAGTTTTGTTGAGCGTGCCTCCCTCAGGTTGTGCCTTTTCTCTCCCAGCAATATTGCTCCGTGAAATTCTGCCGATGATGAAAACTGCCATGGCTTTGTCCTTTCACCTCATTGGCCTCATCTTTGAAGTACAAATGCTTTTCTACACGGGTGCTGCCTCCCTCAGCTTTCCTTTGTCTTGGCTCAATCGATGCAGATTCCTGTGCTGAATACGCCATGGACTAGCACAGGTGGGTTCTCGTGAGTATACCGGGCAAACGCAGCAATTTCGATTGTCAAGACCCACCTGGCTTGATCAAGGTTCTTTATTCCAGTGAAAACGATTTTTATCCAAATTCTAGAGGAGCACCAGTGTTGCCTCTGGGAGCTACACCCGGGCCTGCTGAACAGCGGCTCCGGAGTTTTCCTTTTCTGACTAAAATTCAACACGGAATTTCATGGATCTAAGGAAACCGTGAATTGTGGACGTACCAGATTCTCACATCTTCATTGCCTAATGGAAGCTGAAGTTTCCCATTCTGATCCGGCTGCCACTTCATTTCTTTCAATGACCATTCAATTGTGGACGTTCAGCCTTCTTCGGAATTCTCTTATACCGGCATGTTCCCGCGCCGCATCAAGACCACTCGGTGGAGGTTTCTGTGACTCAGGACAACTCTTATTTCAGGCGTCTAGAACAAAGGGAATTCACAGAGGTTGATGATCAGTTATTAAAGTCCCGTTTCTCTATGATGCCCACTGATGACACTTCTACATCGGAGGGCAAAGAGCTCGTGCAGCATGATATTCTCATTTCAGCCATGCCGCCTGCAGTTCCTTCCTTGCAGAAAAATCTTTCCCAGTGTACTTCTTTAAAATGCTGCAAAATAGTGGGACAGAAGATTTCGGTTTAGCGTTAACTTTAAACGAGCATAGGTACAGGCATGTGGGCATGTTTAGAGACAGTGTTTCACTGGTCTAGGGTAAAGGGTGAAGCGCCTGGGTTCCCGTGCTTCACTACTGTATGGCCTCAAGATGATGTGTAGGCACAGCGGCAAATCCATCGGTAGCAATTCTCTCATATTGTCATTGCGATGGGAAGATTCCTTATTCGCTAGAAATTGTTTTACCGTGGAAGACGGGTCACCACAGAGCTGTCTCTTTTGTGTTGAGACAAACTTTGCTGAATTTACCTGCCAGCAGTTGCGTGTCCTCCCTTTCTTTTAAGGCCGATGGAGACGCACGAGTGTAAGGAGAACGGTGAATGGTGGCCGTTCATAAGCCAGAATCATCAGAAAGCGCAGAGTAAATTTTAGGAACGTAGACGTAGGACAGCGGAGAAAACTTCACTCAGGGACTTCAGGGAACTCTCCTTACAATGCTGAGGCCTGACACGCCTAGTGCCTGGGGGCAACCCGGCTCCTGCCCTAGGTAGTTTTGTTGAGCGTGCCTCCCTCAGGTGGTGCCTTTTCTCTCCCAGCAATACTGCTCCGTGAAATTCTGCCGATGATGAAAACTGCCATGGCTTTGTCCTTTCACCTCATTGGCCTCATCTTTGAAGTACAAATGCTTTTCTACACGGGTGCTGCCTCCCTCAGCTTTCCTTTGTCTTGGCTCAATCGATGCAGATTCCTGTGCTGAATACGCCATGGACTAGCACAGGTGGGTTCTTGTCAGTATACCGGGCAAACGCAGCAATTTCGATTGTCAAGACCCACCTGGCTTGATCAAGGTTCTTTATTCCAGTGAAAACGATTTTTATCCAAATTCTAGAGGAGCACCAGTGTTGCCTCTGGGAGCTACACCCGGGCCTGCTGAACAGCGGCTCCGGAGTTTTCCTTTTCTGACTAAAATTCAACACGGAATTTCATGGATCTAAGGAAACCGTGAATTGTGGACGTACCAGATTCTCACATCTTCATTGCCTAATGGAAGCTGAAGTTTCCCATTCTGATCCGGCTGCCACTTCATTTCTTTCAATGACCATTCAATTGTGGACGTTCAGCCTTCTTCGGAATTCTCTTATACCGGCATGTTCCCGCGCCGCATCAAGACCACTCGGTGGAGGTTTCTGTGACTCAGGACAACTCTTATTTCAGGCGTCTAGAACAAAGGGAATTCACAGAGGTTGATGATCAGTTATTAAAGTCCCGTTTCTCTATGATGCCCACTGATGACACTTCTACATCGGAGGGCAAAGAGCTCGTGCAGCATGATATTCTCATTTCAGCCATGCCGCCTGCAGTTCCTTCCTTGCAGAAAAATCTTTCCCAGTGTACTTCTTTAAAATGCTGCAAAATAGTGGGACAGAAGATTTCGGTTTAGCGTTAACTTTAAACGAGCATAGGTACAGGCATGTGGGCATGTTTAGAGACAGTGTTTCACTGGTCTAGGGTAAAGGGTGAAGCGCCTGGGTTCCCGTGCTTCACTACTGTATGGCCTCAAGATGATGTGTAGGCACAGCGGCAAATCCATCGGTAGCAATTCTCTCATATTGTCATTGCGATGGGAAGATTCCTTATTCGCTAGGAATTGTTTTACCGTGGAAGACGGGTCACCACAGAGCTGTCTCTTTTGTGTCGAGACAAACTTTGCTGAATTTACCTGCCAGCAGTTGCGTGTCCTCCCTTTCTTTTAAGGCCGATGGAGACGCACGAGTGTAAGGAGAACGGTGAATGGTGGCCGTTCATAAGCCAGAATCATCAGAAAGCGCAGAGTAAATTTTAGGAACGTAGACGTAGGACAGCGGAGAAAACTTCACTCAGGGACTTCAGGGAACTCTCCTTACAATGCTGAGGCCTGACACGCCTAGTGCCTGGGGGCAACCCGGCTCCTGCCCTAGGTAGTTTTGTTGAGCGTGCCTCCCTCAGGTTGTGCCTTTTCTCTCCCAGCAATATTGCTCCGTGAAATTCTGCCGATGATGAAAACTGCCATGGCTTTGTCCTTTCACCTCATTGGCCTCATCTTTGAAGTACAAATGCTTTTCTACCCGGGTGCTGCCTCCCTCAGCTTTCCTTTGTCTTGGCTCAATCGATGCAGATTCCTGTGCTGAATACGCCATGGACTAGCACAGGTGGGTTCTTGTCAGTATACCGGGCAAACGCAGCAATTTCGATTGTCAAGACCCACCTGGCTTGATCAAGGTTCTTTATTCCAGTGAAAACGATTTTTATCCAAATTCTAGAGGAGCACCAGTGTTGCCTCTGGGAGCTACACCCGGGCCTGCTGAACAGCGGCTCCGGAGTTTTCCTTTTCTGACTAAAATTCAACACGGAATTTCATGGATCTAAGGAAACCGTGAATTGTGGACGTACCAGATTCTCACATCTTCATTGCCTAATGGAAGCTGAAGTTTCCCATTCTGATCCGGCTGCCACTTCATTTCTTTCAATGACCATTCAATTGTGGACGTTCAGCCTTCTTCGGAATTCTCTTATACCGGCATGTTCCCGCGCCGCATCAAGACCACTCGGTGGAGGTTTCTGTGACTCAGGACAACTCTTATTTCAGGCGTCTAGAACAAAGGGAATTCACAGAGGTTGATGATCAGTTATTAAAGTCCCGTTTCTCTATGATGCCCACTGATGACACTTCTACATCGGAGGGCAAAGAGCTCGTGCAGCATGATATTCTCATTTCAGCCATGCCGCCTGCAGTTCCTTCCTTGCAGAAAAATCTTTCCCAGTGTACTTCTTTAAAATGCTGCAAAATAGTGGGACAGAAGATTTCGGTTTAGCGTTAACTTTAAACGAGCATAGGTACAGGCATGTGGGCATGTTTAGAGACAGTGTTTCACTGGTCTAGGGTAAAGGGTGAAGCGCCTGGGTTCCCGTGCTTCACTACTGTATGGCCTCAAGATGATGTGTAGGCACAGCGGCAAATCCATCGGTAGCAATTCTCTCATATTGTCATTGCGATGGGAAGATTCCTTATTCGCTAGGAATTGTTTTACCGTGGAAGACGGGTCACCACAGAGCTGTCTCTTTTGTGTCGAGACAAACTTTGCTGAATTTACCTGCCAGCAGTTGCGTGTCCTCCCTTTCTTTTAAGGCCGATGGAGACGCACGAGTGTAAGGAGAACGGTGAGTGGTGGCCGTTCATAAGCCAGGATCATCAGAAACCGCAGAGTAAATTTTAGGAACGTAGACGTAGGACAGCGGAGAAAACTTCACTCAGGGACTTCAGGGAACTCTCCTTACAATGCTGAGGCCTGACACGCCTAGTGCCTGGGGGCAACCCGGCTCCTGCCCTAGGTAGTTTTGTTGAGCGTGCCTCCCTCAGGTTGTGCCTTTTCTCTCCCAGCATTATTGCTCCGTGAAATTCTGCCGATGATGAAAACTGCCATGGCTTTGTCCTTTCACCTCATTGGCCTCATCTTTGAAGTACAAATGCTTTTCTACACGGGTGCTGCCTCCCTCAGCTTTCCTTTGTCTTGGCTCAATCGATGCAGATTCCTGTGCTGAATACGCCATGGACTAGCACAGGTGGGTTCTCGTGAGTATACCGGGCAAACGCAGCAATTTCGATTGTCAAGACCCACCTGGCTTGATCAAGGTTCTTTATTCCAGTGAAAACGATTTTTATCCAAATTCTAGAGGAGCACCAGTGTTGCCTCTGGGAGCTACACCCGGGCCTGCTGAACAGCGGCTCCGGAGTTTTCCTTTTCTAACTAAAATTCAACACGGAATTTCATGGATCTAAGGAAACCGTGAATTGTGGACGTACCAGATTCTCACATCTTCATTGCCTAATGGAAGCTGAAGTTTCCCAGTCTGATCCGGCTGCCACTTCATTTCTTTCAATGACCATTCAATTGTGGACGTTCAGCCTTCTTCGGAATTCTCTTATACCGGCATGTTCCCGCGCCGCATCAAGACCACTCGGTGGAGGTTTCTGTGACTCAGGACAACTCTTATTTCAGGCGTCTAGAACAAAGGGAATTCACAGAGGTTGATGATCAGTTATTAAAGTCCCGTTTCTCTATGATGCCCATTGATGACACTTCTACATCGGAGGGCAAAGAGCTCGTGCAGCATGATATTCTCATTTCAGCCATGCCGCCTGCAGTTCCTTCCTTGCAGAAAAATCTTTCCCAGTGTACTTCTTTAAAATGCTGCAAAATAGTGGGACAGAAGATTTCGGTTTAGCGTTAACTTTAAACGAGCATAGGTACAGGCATGTGGGCATGTTTAGAGACAGTGTTTCACTGGTGTAGGGTAAAGGGTGAAGCGCCTGGGTTCCCGTGCTTCACTACTGTATGGCCTCAAGATGATGTGTAGGCACAGCGGCAAATCCATCGGTAGCAATTCTCTCATATTGTCATTGCGATGGGAAGATTCCTTATTCGCTAGGAATTGTTTTACCGTGGAAGACGGGTCACCACAGAGCTGTCTCTTTTGTGTTGAGACAAACTTTGCTGAATTTACCTGCCAGCAGTTGCGTGTCCTCCCTTTCTTTTAAGTCCGATGGAGACGCACGAGTGTAAGGAGAACGGTGAATGGTGGCCGTTCATAAGCCAGAATCATCAGAAAGCGCAGAGTAAATTTTAGGAACGTAGACGTAGGACAGCGGAGAAAACTTCACTCAGGGACTTCAGGGAACTCTCCTTACAATGCTGAGGCCTGACACGCCTAGTGCCTGGGGGCAACCCGGCTCCTGCCCTAGGTAGTTTTGTTGAGCGTGCCTCCCTCAGGTGGTGCCTTTTCTCTCCCAGCAATACTGCTCCGTGAAATTCTGCCGATGATGAAAACTGCCATGGCTTTGTCCTTTCACCTCATTGGCCTCATCTTTGAAGTACAAATGCTTTTCTACACGGGTGCTGCCTCCCTCAGCTTTCCTTTGTCTTGGCTCAATCGATGCAGATTCCTGTGCTGAATACGCCATGGACTAGCACAGGTGGGTTCTTGTCAGTATACCGGGCAAACGCAGCAATTTCGATTGTCAAGACCCACCTGGCTTGATCAAGGTTCTTTATTCCAGTGAAAACGATTTTTATCCAAATTCTAGAGGAGCACCAGTGTTGCCTCTGGGAGCTACACCCGGGCCTGCTGAACAGCGGCTCCGGAGTTTTCCTTTTCTGACTAAAATTCAACACGGAATTTCATGGATTAAGGAAACCGTGAATTGTGGACGTACCAGATTCTCACATCTTCATTGCCTAATGGAAGCTGAAGTTTCCCAGTCTGATCCGGCTGCCACTTCATTTCTTTCAATGACCATTCAATTGTGGACGTTCAGCCTTCTTCGGAATTCTCTTATACCGGCATGTTCCCGCGCCGCATCAAGACCACTCGGTGGAGGTTTCTGTGACTCAGGACAACTCTTATTTCAGGCGTCTAGAACAAAGGGAATTCACAGAGGTTGATGATCAGTTATTAAAGTCCCGTTTCTCTATGATGCTCACTGATGACACTTCTACATCGGAGGGCAAAGAGCTCGTGCAGCATGATATTCTCATTTCAGCCATGCCGCCTGCAGTTCCTTCCTTGCAGAAAATTCTTTCCCAGTGTACTTCTTTAAAATGCTGCAAAATAGTGGGACAGAAGATTTCGGTTTAGCGTGAACTTTAAACGAGCATAGGTACAGGCATGTGGGCATGTTTAGAGACAGTGTTTCACTGGTGTAGGGTAAAGGGTGAAGCGCCTGGGTTCCCGTGCTTCACTACTGTATGGCCTCAAGATGATGTGTAGGCACAGCGGCAAATCCATCGGTAGCAATTCTCTCATATTGTCATTGCGATGGGAAGATTCCTTATTCGCTAGGAATTGTTTTACCGTGGAAGACGGGTCACCACAGAGCTGTCTCTTTTGTGTCGAGACAAACTTTGCTGAATTTACCTGCCAGCAGTTGCGTGTCCTCCCTTTCTTTTAAGGCCGATGGAGACGCACGAGTGTAAGGAGAACGGTGAGTGGTGGCCGTTCATAAGCCAGGATCATCAGAAACCGCAGAGTAAATTTTAGGAACGTAGACGTAGGACAGCGGAGAAAACTTCACTCAGGGACTTCAGGGAACTCTCCTTACAATGCTGAGGCCTGACACGCCTAGTGCCTGGGGGCAACCCGGCTCCTGCCCTAGGTAGTTTTGTTGAGCGTGCCTCCCTCAGGTTGTGCCTTTTCTCTCCCAGCATTATTGCTCCGTGAAATTCTGCCGATGATGAAAACTGCCATGGCTTTGTCCTTTCACCTCATTGGCCTCATCTTTGAAGTACAAATGCTTTTCTACCCGGGTGCTGCCTCCCTCAGCTTTCCTTTGTCTTGGCTCAATCGATGCAGATTCCTGTGCTGAATACGCCATGGACTAGCACAGGTGGGTTCTTGTCAGTATACCGGGCAAACGCAGCAATTTCGATTGTCAAGACCCACCTGGCTTGATCAAGGTTCTTTATTCCAGTGAAAACGATTTTTATCCAAATTCTAGAGGAGCACCAGTGTTGCCTCTGGGAGCTACACCCGGGCCTGCTGAACAGGGGCTCCGGAGTTTTCCTTTTCTGACTAAAATTCAACACGGAATTTCATGGATCTAAGGAAACCGTGAATTGTGGACGTACCAGATTCTCACATCTTCATTGCCTAATGGAAGCTGAAGTTTCCCAGTCTGATCCGGCTGCCACTTCATTTCTTTCAATGACCATTCAATTGTGGACGTTCAGCCTTCTTCGGAATTCTCTTATACCGGCATGTTCCCGCGCCGCATCAAGACCACTCGGTGGAGGTTTCTGTGACTCAGGACAACTCTTATTTCAGGCGTCTAGAACAAAGGGAATTCACAGAGGTTGATGATCAGTTATTAAAGTCCCGTTTCTCTATGATGCCCACTGATGACACTTCTACATCGGAGGGCAAAGAGCTCGTGCAGCATGATATTCTCATTTCAGCCATGCCGCCTGCAGTTCCTTCCTTGCAGAAAAATCTTTCCCAGTGTACTTCTTTAAAATGCTGCAAAATAGTGGGACAGAAGATTTCGGTTTAGCGTTAACTTTAAACGAGCATAGGTACAGGCATGTGGGCATGTTTAGAGACAGTGTTTCACTGGTGTAGGGTAAAGGGTGAAGCGCCTGGGTTCCCGTGCTTCACTACTGTATGGCCTCAAGATGATGTGTAGGCACAGCGGCAAATCCATCGGTAGCAATTCTCTCATATTGTCATTGCGATGGGAAGATTCCTTATTCGCTAGGAATTGTTTTACCGTGGAAGACGGGTCACCACAGAGCTGTCTCTTTTGTGTTGAGACAAACTTTGCTGAATTTACCTGCCAGCAGTTGCGTGTCCTCCCTTTCTTTTAAGTCCGATGGAGACGCACGAGTGTAAGGAGAACGGTGAATGGTGGCCGTTCATAAGCCAGAATCATCAGAAAGCGCAGAGTAAATTTTAGGAACGTAGACGTAGGACAGCGGAGAAAACTTCACTCAGGGACTTCAGGGAACTCTCCTTACAATGCTGAGGCCTGACACGCCTAGTGCCTGGGGGCAACCCGGCTCCTGCCCTAGGTAGTTTTGTTGAGCTTGCCTCCCTCAGGTTGTGCCTTTTCTCTCCCAGCATTATTGCTCCGTGAAATTCTGCCGATGATGAAAACTGCCATGGCTTTGTCCTTTCACCTCATTGGCCTCATCTTTGAAGTACAAATGCTTTTCTACACGGGTGCTGCCTCCCTGAGCTTTCCTTTGTCTTGGCTCAATCGATGCAGATTCCTGTGCTGAATACGCCATGGACTAGCACAGGTGGGTTCTTGTCAGTATACCGGGCAAACGCAGCAATTTCGATTGTCAAGACCCACCTGGCTTGATCAAGGTTCTTTATTCCAGTGAAAACGATTTTTATCCAAATTCTAGAGGAGCACCAGTGTTGCCTCTGGGAGCTACACCCGGGCCTGCTGAACAGCGGCTCCGGAGTTTTCCTTTTCTGACTAAAATTCAACACGGAATTTCATGGATCTAAGGAAACCGTGAATTGTGGACGTACCAGATTCTCACATCTTCATTACCTAATGGAAGCTGAAGTTTCCCAGTCTGATCCGGCTGCCACTTCATTTCTTTCAATGACCATTCAATTGTGGACGTTCAGCCTTCTTCGGAATTCTCTTATACCGGCATGTTCCCGCGCCGCATCAAGACCACTCGGTGGAGGTTTCTGTGACTCAGGACAACTCTTATTTCAGGCGTCTAGAACAAAGGGAATTCACAGAGGTTGATGATCAGTTATTAAAGTCCCGTTTCTCTATGATGCCCACTGATGACACTTCTACATCGGAGGGCAAAGAGCTCGTGCAGCATGATATTCTCATTTCAGCCATGCCGCCTGCAGTTCCTTCCTTGCAGAAAAATCTTTCCCAGTGTACTTCTTTAAAATGCTGCAAAATAGTGGGACAGAAGATTTCGGTTTAGCGTTAACTTTAAACGAGCATAGGTACAGGCATGTGGGCATGTTTAGAGACAGTGTTTCACTGGTCTAGGGTAAAGGGTGAAGCGCCTGGGTTCCCGTGCTTCACTACTGTATGGCCTCAAGATGATGTGTAGGCACAGCGGCAAATCCATCGGTAGCAATTCTCTCATATTGTCATTGCGATGGGAAGATTCCTTATTCGCTAGGAATTGTTTTACCGTGGAAGACGGGTCACCACAGAGCTGTCTCTTTTGTGTTGAGACAAACTTTGCTGAATTTACCTGCCAGCAGTTGCGTGTCCTCCCTTTCTTTTAAGTCCGATGGAGACGCACGAGTGTAAGGAGAACGGTGAATGGTGGCCGTTCATAAGCCAGAATCATCAGAAAGCGCAGAGTAAATTTTAGGAACGTAGACGTAGGACAGCGGAGAAAACTTCACTCAGGGACTTCAGGGAACTCTCCTTACAATGCTGAGGCCTGACACGCCTAGTGCCTGGGGGCAACCCGGCTCCTGCCCTAGGTAGTTTTGTTGAGCTTGCCTCCCTCAGGTGGTGCCTTTTCTCTCCCAGCAATATTGCTCCGTGAAATTCTGCCGATGATGAAAACTGCCATGGCTTTGTCCTTTCACCTCATTGGCCTCATCTTTGAAGTACAAATGCTTTTCTACCCGGGTGCTGCCTCCCTCAGCTTTCCTTTGTCTTGGCTCAATCGATGCAGATTCCTGTGCTGAATACGCCATGGACTAGCACAGGTGGGTTCTTGTCAGTATACCGGGCAAACGCAGCAATTTCGATTGTCAAGACCCACCTGGCTTGATCAAGGTTCTTTATTCCAGTGAAAACGATTTTTATCCAAATTCTAGAGGAGCACCAGTGTTGCCTCTGGGAGCTACACCCGGGCCTGCTGAACAGCGGCTCCGGAGTTTTCCTTTTCTGACTAAAATTCAACACGGAATTTCATGGATCTAAGGAAACCGTGAATTGTGGACGTACCAGATTCTCACATCTTCATTGCCTAATGGAAGCTGAAGTTTCCCAGTCTGATCCGGCTGCCACTTCATTTCTTTCAATGACCATTCAATTGTGGACGTTCAGCCTTCTTCGGAATTCTCTTATACCGGCATGTTCCCGCGCCGCATCAAGACCACTCGGTGGAGGTTTCTGTGACTCAGGACAACTCTTATTTCAGGCGTCTAGAACAAAGGGAATTCACAGAGGTTGATGATCAGTTATTAAAGTCCCGTTTCTCTATGATGCCCACTGATGACACTTCTACATCGGAGGGCAAAGAGCTCGTGCAGCATGATATTCTCATTTCAGCCATGCCGCCTGCAGTTCCTTCCTTGCAGAAAAATCTTTCCCAGTGTACTTCTTTAAAATGCTGCAAAATAGTGGGACAGAAGATTTCGGTTTAGCGTTAACTTTAAACGAGCATAGGTACAGGCATGTGGGCATGTTTAGAGACAGTGTTTCACTGGTCTAGGGTAAAGGGTGAAGCGCCTGGGTTCCCGTGCTTCACTACTGCATGGCCTCAAGATGATGTGTAGGCACAGCGGCAAATCCATCGGTAGCAATTCTCTCATATTGTCATTGCGATGGGAAGATTCCTTATTCGCTAGGAATTGTTTTACCGTGGAAGACGGGTCACCACAGAGCTGTCTCTTTTGTGTTGAGACAAACTTTGCTGAATTTACCTGCCAGCAGTTGCGTGTCCTCCCTTTCTTTTAAGTCCGATGGAGACGCACGAGTGTAAGGAGAACGGTGAATGGTGGCCGTTCATAAGCCAGAATCATCAGAAAGCGCAGAGTAAATTTTAGGAACGTAGACGTAGGACAGCGGAGAAAACTTCACTCAGGGACTTCAGGGAACTCTCCTTACAATGCTGAGGCCTGACACGCCTAGTGCCTGGGGGCAACCCGGCTCCTGCCCTAGGTAGTTTTGTTGAGCGTGCCTCCCTCAGGTTGTGCCTTTTCTCTCCCAGCATTATTGCTCCGTGAAATTCTGCCGATGATGAAAACTGCCATGGCTTTGTCCTTTCACCTCATTGGCCTCATCTTTGAAGTACAAATGCTTTTCTACACGGGTGCTGCCTCCCTCAGCTTTCCTTTGTCTTGGCTCAATCGATGCAGATTCCTGTGCTGAATACGCCATGGACTAGCACAGGTGGGTTCTCGTGAGTATACCGGGCAAACGCAGCAATTTCGATTGTCAAGACCCACCTGGCTTGATCAAGGTTCTTTATTCCAGTGAAAACGATTTTTATCCAAATTCTAGAGGAGCACCAGTGTTGCCTCTGGGAGCTACACCCGGGCCTGCTGAACAGCGGCTCCGGAGTTTTCCTTTTCTGACTAAAATTCAACACGGAATTTCATGGATCTAAGGAAACCGTGAATTGTGGACGTACCAGATTCTCACATCTTCATTGCCTAATGGAAGCTGAAGTTTCCCAGTCTGATCCGGCTGCCACTTCATTTCTTTCAATGACCATTCAATTGTGGACGTTCAGCCTTCTTCGGAATTCTCTTATACCGGCATGTTCCCGCGCCGCATCCAGACCACTCGGTGGAGGTTTCTGTGACTCAGGACAACTCTTATTTCAGGCGTCTAGAACAAAGGGAATTCACAGAGGTTGATGATCAGTTATTAAAGTCCCGTTTCTCTATGATGCCCACTGATGACACTTCTACATCGGAGGGCAAAGAGCTCGTGCAGCATGATATTCTCATTTCAGCCATGCCGCCTGCAGTTCCTTCCTTGCAGAAAAATCTTTCCCAGTGTACTTCTTTAAAATGCTGCAAAATAGTGGGACAGAAGATTTCGGTTTAGCGTTAACTTTAAACGAGCATAGGTACAGGCATGTGGGCATGTTTAGAGACAGTGTTTCACTGGTCTAGGGTAAAGGGTGAAGCGCCTGGGTTCCCGTGCTTCACTACTGTATGGCCTCAAGATGATGTGTAGGCACAGCGGCAAATCCATCGGTAGCAATTCTCTCATATTGTCATTGCGATGGGAAGATTCCTTATTCGCTAGGAATTGTTTTACCGTGGAAGACGGGTCACCACAGAGCTGTCTCTTTTGTGTTGAGACAAACTTTGCTGAATTTACCTGCCAGCAGTTGCGTGTCCTCCCTTTCTTTTAAGTCCGATGGAGACGCACGAGTGTAAGGAGAACGGTGAATGGTGGCCGTTCATAAGCCAGAATCATCAGAAAGCGCAGAGTAAATTTTAGGAACGTAGACGTAGGACAGCGGAGAAAACTTCACTCAGGGACTTCAGGGAACTCTCCTTACAATGCTGAGGCCTGACACGCCTAGTGCCTGGGGGCAACCCGGCTCCTGCCCTAGGTAGTTTTGTTGAGCTTGCCTCCCTCAGGTGGTGCCTTTTCTCTCCCAGCAATATTGCTCCGTGAAATTCTGCCGATGATGAAAACTGCCATGGCTTTGTCCTTTCACCTCATTGGCCTCATCTTTGAAGTACAAATGCTTTTCTACCCGGGTGCTGCCTCCCTCAGCTTTCCTTTGTCTTGGCTCAATCGATGCAGATTCCTGTGCTGAATACGCCATGGACTAGCACAGGTGGGTTCTTGTCAGTATACCGGGCAAACGCAGCAATTTCGATTGTCAAGACCCACCTGGCTTGATCAAGGTTCTTTATTCCAGTGAAAACGATTTTTATCCAAATTCTAGAGGAGCACCAGTGTTGCCTCTGGGAGCTACACCCGGGCCTGCTGAACAGCGGCTCCGGAGTTTTCCTTTTCTGACTAAAATTCAACACGGAATTTCATGGATCTAAGGAAACCGTGAATTGTGGACGTACCAGATTCTCACATCTTCATTGCCTAATGGAAGCTGAAGTTTCCCAGTCTGATCCGGCTGCCACTTCATTTCTTTCAATGACCATTCAATTGTGGACGTTCAGCCTTCTTCGGAATTCTCTTATACCGGCATGTTCCCGCGCCGCATCAAGACCACTCGGTGGAGGTTTCTGTGACTCAGGACAACTCTTATTTCAGGCGTCTAGAACAAAGGGAATTCACAGAGGTTGATGATCAGTTATTAAAGTCCCGTTTCTCTATGATGCCCACTGATGACACTTCTACATCGGAGGGCAAAGAGCTCGTGCAGCATGATATTCTCATTTCAGCCATGCCGCCTGCTGTTCCTTCCTTGCAGAAAAATCTTTCCCAGTGTACTTCTTTAAAATGCTGCAAAATAGTGGGACAGAAGATTTCGGTTTAGCGTTAACTTTAAACGAGCATAGGTACAGGCATGTGGGCATGTTTAGAGACAGTGTTTCACTGGTGTAGGGTAAAGGGTGAAGCGCCTGGGTTCCCGTGCTTCACTACTGTATGGCCTCAAGATGATGTGTAGGCACAGCGGCAAATCCATCGGTAGCAATTCTCTCATATTGTCATTGCGATGGGAAGATTCCTTATTCGCTAGGAATTGTTTTACCGTGGAAGACGGGTCACCACAGAGCTGTCTCTTTTGTGTTGAGACAAACTTTGCTGAATTTACCTGCCAGCAGTTGCGTGTCCTCCCTTTCTTTTAAGTCCGATGGAGACGCACGAGTGTAAGGAGAACGGTGAATGGTGGCCGTTCATAAGCCAGAATCATCAGAAAGCGCAGAGTAAATTTTAGGAACGTAGACGTAGGACAGCGGAGAAAACTTCACTCAGGGACTTCAGGGAACTCTCCTTACAATGCTGAGGCCTGACACGCCTAGTGCCTGGGGGCAACCCGGCTCCTGCCCTAGGTAGTTTTGTTGAGCTTGCCTCCCTCAGGTGGTGCCTTTTCTCTCCCAGCATAATTGCTCCGTGAAATTCTGCCGATGATGAAAACTGCCATGGCTTTGTCCTTTCACCTCATTGGCCTCATCTTTGAAGTACAAATGCTTTTCTACACGGGTGCTGCCTCCCTGAGCTTTCCTTTGTCTTGGCTCAATCGATGCAGATTCCTGTGCTGAATACGCCATGGACTAGCACAGGTGGGTTCTCGTCAGTATACCGGGCAAACGCAGCAATTTCGATTGTCAAGACCCACCTGGCTTGATCAAGGTTCTTTATTCCAGTGAAAACGATTTTTATCCAAATTCTAGAGGAGCACCAGTGTTGCCTCTGGGAGCTACACCCGGGCCTGCTGAACAGCGGCTCCGGAGTTTTCCTTTTCTGACTAAAATTCAACACGGAATTTCATGGATCTAAGGAAACCGTGAATTGTGGACGTACCAGATTCTCACATCTTCATTACCTAATGGAAGCTGAAGTTTCCCAGTCTGATCCGGCTGCCACTTCATTTCTTTCAATGACCATTCAATTGTGGACGTTCAGCCTTCTTCGGAATTCTCTTATACCGGCATGTTCCCGCGCCGCATCAAGACCACTCGGTGGAGGTTTCTGTGACTCAGGACAACTCTTATTTCAGGCGTCTAGAACAAAGGGAATTCACAGAGGTTGATGATCAGTTATTAAAGTCCCGTTTCTCTATGATGCCCACTGATGACACTTCTACATCGGAGGGCAAAGAGCTCGTGCAGCATGATATTCTCATTTCAGCCATGCCGCCTGCAGTTCCTTCCTTGCAGAAAAATCTTTCCCAGTGTACTTCTTTAAAATGCTGCAAAATAGTGGGACAGAAGATTTCGGTTTAGCGTTAACTTTAAACGAGCATAGGTACAGGCATGTGGGCATGTTTAGAGACAGTGTTTCACTGGTCTAGGGTAAAGGGTGAAGCGCCTGGGTTCCCGTGCTTCACTACTGTATGGCCTCAAGATGATGTGTAGGCACAGCGGCAAATCCATCGGTAGCAATTCTCTCATATTGTCATTGCGATGGGAAGATTCCTTATTCGCTAGGAATTGTTTTACCGTGGAAGACGGGTCACCACAGAGCTGTCTCTTTTGTGTCGAGGAAAACTGCTGAATTTACCTGCCAGCAGTTGCGTGTCCTCCCTTTCTTTTAAGTCCGATGGAGACGCACGAGTGTAAGGAGAACGGTGAATGGTGGCCGTTCATAAGCCAGGATCATCAAAGTGCAGAGTAAATTTTAGGAACGTAGACGTAGGACAGCGGAGAAAACTTCACTCAGGGACTTCAGGGAACTCTCCTTACAATGCTGAGGCCTGACACGCCTAGTGCCTGGGGGCAACCCGGCTCCTGCCCTAGGTAGTTTTGTTGAGCGTGCCTCCCTCAGGTTGTGCCTTTTCTCTCCCAGCATTATTGCTCCGTGAAATTCTGCCGATGATGAAAACTGCCATGGCTTTGTCCTTTCACCTCATTGGCCTCATCTTTGAAGTACAAATGCTTTTCTACACGGGTGCTGCCTCCCTGAGCTTTCCTTTGTCTTGGCTCAATCGATGCAGATTCCTGTGCTGAATACGCCATGGACTAGCACAGGTGGGTTCTCGTGAGTATACCGGGCAAACGCAGCAATTTCGATTGTCAAGACCCACCTGGCTTGATCAAGGTTCTTTATTCCAGTGAAAACGATTTTTATCCAAATTCTAGAGGAGCACCAGTGTTGCCTCTGGGAGCTACACCCGGGCCTGCTGAACAGCGGCTCCGGAGTTTTCCTTTTCTGACTAAAATTCAACACGGAATTTCATGGATCTAAGGAAACCGTGAATTGTGGACGTATCAGATTCTCACATCTTCATTGCCTAATGGAAGCTGAAGTTTCCCAGTCTGATCCGGCTGCCACTTCATTTCTTTCAATGACCATTCAATTGTGGACGTTCAGCCTTCTTCGGAATTCTCTTATACCGGCATGTTCCCGCGCCGCATCAAGACCACTCGGTGGAGGTTTCTGTGACTCAGGACAACTCTTATTTCAGGCGTCTAGAACAAAGGGAATTCACAGAGGTTGATGATCAGTTATTAAAGTCCCGTTTCTCTATGATGCCCACTGATGACACTTCTACATCGGAGGGCAAAGAGCTCGTGCAGCATGATATTCTCATTTCAGCCACGCCGCCTGCAGTTCCTTCCTTGCAGAAAAATCTTTCCCAGTGTACTTCTTTAAAATGCTGCAAAATAGTGGGACAGAAGATTTCGGTTTAGCGTTAACTTTAAACGAGCATAGGTACAGGCATGTGGGCATGTTTAGAGACAGTGTTTCACTGGTCTAGGGTAAAGGGTGAAGCGCCTGGGTTCCCGTGCTTCACTACTGTATGGCCTCAAGATGATGTGTAGGCACAGCGGCAAATCCATCGGTAGCAATTCTCTCATATTGTCATTGCGATGGGAAGATTCCTTATTCGCTAGGAATTGTTTTACCGTGGAAGATGGGTCACCACAGAGCTGTCTCTTTTGTGTTGAGACAAACTTTGCTGAATTTACCTGCCAGCAGTTGCGTGTCCTCCCTTTCTTTTAAGTCCGATGGAGACGCACGAGTGTAAGGAGAACGGTGAATGGTGGCCGTTCATAAGCCAGAATCATCAGAAAGCGCAGAGTAAATTTTAGGAACGTAGACGTAGGACAGCGGAGAAAACTTCACTCAGGGACTTCAGGGAACTCTCCTTACAATGCTGAGGCCTGACACGCCTAGTGCCTGGGGGCAACCCGGCTCCTGCCCTAGGTAGTTTTGTTGAGCTTGCCTCCCTCAGGTGGTGCCTTTTCTCTCCCAGCAATATTGCTCCGTGAAATTCTGCCGATGATGAAAACTGCCATGGCTTTGTCCTTTCACCTCATTGGCCTCATCTTTGAAGTACAAATGCTTTTCTACCCGGGTGCTGCCTCCCTCAGCTTTCCTTTGTCTTGGCTCAATCGATGCAGATTCCTGTGCTGAATACGCCATGGACTAGCACAGGTGGGTTCTTGTCAGTATACCGGGCAAACGCAGCAATTTCGATTGTCAAGACCCACCTGGCTTGATCAAGGTTCTTTATTCCAGTGAAAACGATTTTTATCCAAATTCTAGAGGAGCACCAGTGTTGCCTCTGGGAGCTACACCCGGGCCTGCTGAACAGCGGCTCCGGAGTTTTCCTTTTCTGACTAAAATTCAACACGGAATTTCATGGATCTAAGGAAACCGTGAATTGTGGACGTACCAGATTCTCACATCTTCATTGCCTAATGGAAGCTGAAGTTTCCCAGTCTGATCCGGCTGCCACTTCATTTCTTTCAATGACCATTCAATTGTGGACGTTCAGCCTTCTTCGGAATTCTCTTATACCGGCATGTTCCCGCGCCGCATCAAGACCACTCGGTGGAGGTTTCTGTGACTCAGGACAACTCTTATTTCAGGCGTCTAGAACAAAGGGAATTCACAGAGGTTGATGATCAGTTATTAAAGTCCCGTTTCTCTATGATGCCCACTGATGACACTTCTACATCGGAGGGCAAAGAGCTCGTGCAGCATGATATTCTCATTTCAGCCATGCCGCCTGCAGTTCCTTCCTTGCAGAAAAATCTTTCCCAGTGTACTTCTTTAAAATGCTGCAAAATAGTGGGACAGAAGATTTCGGTTTAGCGTTAACTTTAAACGAGCATAGGTACAGGCATGTGGGCATGTTTAGAGACAGTGTTTCACTGGTGTAGGGTAAAGGGTGAAGCGCCTGGGTTCCCGTGCTTCACTACTGTATGGCCTCAAGATGATGTGTAGGCACAGCGGCAAATCCATCGGTAGCAATTCTCTCATATTGTCATTGCGATGGGAAGATTCCTTATTCGCTAGGAATTGTTTTACCGTGGAAGACGGGTCACCACAGAGCTGTCTCTTTTGTGTCGAGGAAAACTTTGCTGAATTTACCTGCCAGCAGTTGCGTGTCCTCCCTTTCTTTTAAGTCCGATGGAGACGCACGAGTGTAAGGAGAACGGTGAATGGTGGCCGTTCATAAGCCAGGATCATCAAAGTGCACAGTAAATTTTAGGAACGTAGACGTAGGACAGCGGAGAAAACTTCACTCAGGGACTTCAGGGAACTCTCCTTACAATGCTGAGGCCTGACACGCCTAGTGCCTGGGGGCAACCCGGCTCCTGCCCTAGGTAGTTTTGTTGAGCGTGCCTCCCTCAGGTTGTGCCTTTTCTCTCCCAGCATTATTGCTCCGTGAAATTCTGCCGATGATGAAAACTGCCATGGCTTTGTCCTTTCACCTCATTGGCCTCATCTTTGAAGTACAAATGCTTTTCTACCCGGGTGCTGCCTCCCTCAGCTTTCCTTTGTCTTGGCTCAATCGATGCAGATTCCTGTGCTGAATACGCCATGGACTAGCACAGGTGGGTTCTCGTGAGTATACCGGGCAAACGCAGCAATTTCGATTGTCAAGACCCACCTGGCTTGATCAAGGTTCTTTATTCCAGTGAAAACGATTTTTATCCAAATTCTAGAGGAGCACCAGTGTTGCCTCTGGGAGCTACACCCGGGCCTGCTGAACAGCGGCTCCGGAGTTTTCCTTTTCTGACTAAAATTCAACACGGAATTTCATGGATCTAAGGAAACCGTGAATTGTGGACGTACCAGATTCTCACATCTTCATTGCCTAATGGAAGCTGAAGTTTCCCAGTCTGATCCGGCTGCCACTTCATTTCTTTCAATGACCATTCAATTGTGGACGTTCAGCCTTCTTCGGAATTCTCTTATACTGGCATGTTCCCGCGCCGCATCAAGACCACTCGGTGGAGGTTTCTGTGACTCAGGACAACTCTTATTTCAGGCGTCTAGAACAAAGGGAATTCACAGAGGTTGATGATCAGTTATTAAAGTCCCGTTTCTCTATGATGCCCACTGATGACACTTCTACATCGGAGGGCAAAGAGCTCGTGCAGCATGATATTCTCATTTCAGCCACGCCGCCTGCAGTTCCTTCCTTGCAGAAAAATCTTTCCCAGTGTACTTCTTTAAAATGCTGCAAAATAGTGGGACAGAAGATTTCGGTTTAGCGTTAACTTTAAACGAGCATAGGTACAGGCATGTGGGCATGTTTAGAGACAGTGTTTCACTGGTCTAGGGTAAAGGGTGAAGCGCCTGGGTTCCCGTGCTTCACTACTGTATGGCCTCAAGATGATGTGTAGGCACAGCGGCAAATCCATCGGTAGCAATTCTCTCATATTGTCATTGCGATGGGAAGATTCCTTATTCGCTAGGAATTGTTTTACCGTGGAAGACGGGTCACCACAGAGCTGTCTCTTTTGTGTTGAGACAAACTTTGCTGAATTTACCTGCCAGCAGTTGCGTGTCCTCCCTTTCTTTTAAGTCCGATGGAGACGCACGAGTGTAAGGAGAACGGTGAATGGTGGCCGTTCATAAGCCAGAATCATCAGAAAGCGCAGAGTAAATTTTAGGAACGTAGACGTAGGACAGCGGAGAAAACTTCACTCAGGGACTTCAGGGAACTCTCCATACAATGCTGAGGCCTGACACGCCTAGTGCCTGGGGGCAACCCGGCTCCTGCCCTAGGTAGTTTTGTTGAGCTTGCCTCCCTCAGGTGGTGCCTTTTCTCTCCCAGCAATATTGCTCCGTGAAATTCTGCCGATGATGAAAACTGCCATGGCTTTGTCCTTTCACCTCATTGGCCTCATTTTTGAAGTACAAATGCTTTTCTACACGGGTGCTGCCTCCCTCAGCTTTCCTTTGTCTTGGCTCAATCGATGCAGATTCCTGTGCTGAATACGCCATGGACTAGCACAGGTGGGTTCTTGTCAGTATACCGGGCAAACGCAGCAATTTCGATTGTCAAGACCCACCTGGCTTGATCAAGGTTCTTTATTCCAGTGAAAACGATTTTTATCCAAATTCTAGAGGAGCACCAGTGTTGCCTCTGGGAGCTACACCCGGGCCTGCTGAACAGCGGCTCCGGAGTTTTCCTTTTCTGACTAAAATTCAACACGGAATTTCATGGATCTAAGGAAACCGTGAATTGTGGACGTACCAGATTCTCACATCTTCATTGCCTAATGGAAGCTGAAGTTTCCCAGTCTGATCCGGCTGCCACTTCATTTCTGGCAATGACCATTCAATTGTGGACGTTCAGCCTTCTTCGGAATTCTCTTATACCGGCATGTTCCCGCGCCGCATCAAGACCACTCGGTGGAGGTTTCTGTGACTCTGGACAACTCTTATATCAGGCGTCTAGAACAAAGGGAATTCACAGAGGTTGATGATCAGTTATTAAAGTCCCGTTTCTCTATGATGCCCACTGATGACACTTCTACATCGGAGGGCAAAGAGCTCGTGCAGCATGATATTCTCATTTCAGCCATGCCGCCTGCAGTTCCTTCCTTGCAGAAAAATCTTTCCCAGTGTACTTCTTTAAAATGCTGCAAAATAGTGGGACAGAAGATTTCGGTTTAGCGTGAACTTTAAACGAGCATAGGTACAGGCATGTGGGCATGTTTAGAGACAGTGTTTCACTGGTGTAGGGTAAAGGGTGAAGCGCCTGGGTTCCCGTGCTTCACTACTGTATGGCCTCAAGATGATGTGTAGGCACAGCGGCAAATCCATCGGTAGCAATTCTCTCATATTGTCATTGCGATGGGAAGATTCCTTATTCGCTAGGAATTGTTTTACCGTGGAAGACGGGTCACCACAGAGCTGTCTCTTTTGTGTTGAGACAAACTTTGCTGAATTTACCTGCCAGCAGTTGCGTGTCCTCCCTTTCTTTTAAGTCCGATGGAGACGCACGAGTGTAAGGAGAACGGTGAATGGTGGCCGTTCATAAGCCAGAATCATCAGAAAGCGCAGAGTAAATTTTAGGAACGTAGACGTAGGACAGCGGAGAAAACTTCACTCAGGGACTTCAGGGAACTCTCCTTACAATGCTGAGGCCTGACACGCCTAGTGCCTGGGGGCAACCCGGCTCCTGCCCTAGGTAGTTTTGTTGAGCTTGCCTCCCTCAGGTGGTGCCTTTTCTCTCCCAGCATTATTGCTCCGTGAAATTCTGCCGATGATGAAAACTGCCATGGCTTTGTCCTTTCACCTCATTGGCCTCATCTTTGAAGTACAAATTCTTTTCTACACGGGTGCTGCCTCCCTGAGCTTTCCTTTGTCTTGGCTCAATCGATGCAGATTCCTGTGCTGAATACGCCATGGACTAGCACAGGTGGGTTCTTGTCAGTATACCGGGCAAACGCAGCAATTTCGATTGTCAAGACCCACCTGGCTTGATCAAGGTTCTTTATTCCAGTGAAAACGATTTTTATCCAAATTCTAGAGGAGCACCAGTGTTGCCTCTGGGAGCTACACCCGGGCCTGCTGAACAGTGGCTCCGGAGTTTTCCTTTTCTGACTAAAATTCAACACGGAATTACATGGATCTAAGGAAACCGTGAATTGTGGACGTACCAGATTCTCACATCTTCATTACCTAATGGAAGCTGAAGTTTCCCAGTCTGATCCGGCTGCCACTTCATTTCTTTCAATGACCATTCAATTGTGGACGTTCAGCCTTCTTCGGAATTCTCTTATACCGGCATGTTCCCGCGCCACATCAAGACCACTCGGTGGAGGTTTCTGTGACTCAGGACAACTCTTATTTCAGGCGTCTAGAACAAAGGGAATTCACAGAGGTTGATGATCAGTTATTAAAGTCCCGTTTCTCTATGATGCCCACTGATGACACTTCTACATCGGAGGGCAAAGAGCTCGTGCAGCATGATATTCTCATTTCAGCCATGCCGCCTGCAGTTCCTTCCTTGCAGAAAAATCTTTCCCAGTGTACTTCTTTAAAATGCTGCAAAATAGTGGGACAGAAGATTTCGGTTTAGCGTTAACTTTAAACGAGCATAGGTACAGGCATGTGGGCATGTTTAGAGACAGTGTTTCACTGGTCTAGGGTAAAGGGTGAAGCGCCTGGGTTCCCGTGCTTCACTACTGTATGGCCTCAAGATGATGTGTAGGCACAGCGGCAAATCCATCGGTAGCAATTCTCTCATATTGTCATTGCGATGGGAAGATTCCTTATTCACTAGGAATTGTTTTACCGTGGAAGACGGGTCACCACAGAGCTGTCTCTTTTGTGTTGAGACAAACTTTGCTGAATTTACCTGCCAGCAGTTGCGTGTCCTCCCTTTCTTTTAAGTCCGATGGAGACGCACGAGTGTAAGGAGAACGGTGAATGGTGGCCGTTCATAAGCCAGGATCATCAGAAACCGCAGAGTAAATTTTAGGAACCTAGACGTAGGACAGCAGAGAAAACTTCACTCAGGGACTTCAGGGAACTCTCCTTACAATGCTGAGGCCTGACACGCCTAGTGCCTGGGGGCAAACCGGCTCCTGCCCTAGGTAGTTTTGTTGAGCGTGCCTCCCTCAGGTTGTGCCTTTTCTCTCCCAGCATTATTGCTCCGTGAAATTCTGCCGATGATGAAAACTGCCATGGCTTTGTCCTTTCACCTCATTGGCCTCATCTTTGAAGTACAAATGCTTTTCTACACGGGTGCTGCCTCCCTCAGCTTTCCTTTGTCTTGGCTCAATCGATGCAGATTCCTGTGCTGAATACGCCATGGACTAGCACAGGTGGGTTCTTGTCAGTATACCGGGCAAACGCAGCAATTTCGATTGTCAAGACCCACCTGGCTTGATCAAGGTTCTTTATTCCAGTGAAAACGATTTTTATCCAAATTCTAGAGGAGCACCAGTGTTGCCTCTGGGAGCTACACCCGGGCCTGCTGAACAGCGGCTCCGGAGTTTTCCTTTTCTGACTAAAATTCAACACGGAATTTCATGGATCTAAGGAAACCGTGAATTGTGGACGTACCAGATTCTCACATCTTCATTGCCTAATGGAAGCTGAAGTTTCCCAGTCTGATCCGGCTGCCACTTCATTTCTTTCAATGACCATTCAATTGTGGACGTTCAGCCTTCTTCGGAATTCTCTTATACCGGCATGTTCACGCGCCGCATCAAGACCACTCGGTGGAGGTTTCTGTGACTCAGGACAACTCTTACTTCAGGCGTCTAGAACAAAGGGAATTCACAGAGGTTGATGATCAGTTATTAAAGTCCCGTTTCTCTATGATGCCCACTGATGACACTTCTACATCGGAGGGCAAAGAGCTCGTGCAGCATGATATTCTCATTTGAGCCATGCCGCCTGCAGTTCCTTCCTTGCAGAAAAATCTTTCCCAGTGTACTTCTTTAAAATGCTGCAAAAGAGTGGGACAGAAGATTTCGGTTTAGCGTTAACTTTAAACGAGCATAGGTACAGGCATGTGGGCATGTTTAGAGACAGTGTTTCACTGGTCTAGGGTAAAGGGTGAAGCGCCTGGGTTCCCGTGCTTCACTACTGTATGGCCTCAAGATGATGTGTAGGCACAGCGGCAAATCCATCGGTAGCAATTCTCTCATATTGTCATTGCGATGGGAAGATTCCTTATTCGCTAGGAATTGTTTTACCGTGGAAGACGGGTCACCACAGAGCTGTCTCTTTTGTGTTGAGACAAACTTTGCTGAATTTACCTGCCAGCAGTTGCGTGTCCTCCCTTTCTTTTAAGTCCGATGGAGACGCACGAGTGTAAGGAGAACGGTGAATGGTGGCCGTTCATAAGCCAGAATCATCAGAAAGCGCAGAGTAAATTTTAGGAACGTAGACGTAGGACAGCGGAGAAAACTTCACTCAGGGACTTCAGGGAACTCTCCTTACAATGCTGAGGCCTGACACGCCTAGTGCCTGGGGGCAACCCGGCTCCTGCCCTAGGTAGTTTTGTTGAGCTTGCCTCCCTCAGGTGGTGCCTTTTCTCTCCCAGCAATATTGCTCCGTGAAATTCTGCCGATGATGAAAACTGCCATGGCTTTGTCCTTTCACCTCATTGGCCTCATCTTTGAAGTACAAATGCTTTTCTACACGGGTGCTGCCTCCCTCAGCTTTCCTTTGTCTAGGCTCAATCGATGCAGATTCCTGTGCTGAATACGCCATGGACTAGCACAGGTGGGTTCTTGTCAGTATACCGGGCAAACGCAGCAATTTCGATTGTCAAGACCCACCTGGCTTGATCAAGGTTCTTTATTCCAGTGAAAACGATTTTTATCCAAATTCTAGAGGAGCACCAGTGTTGCCTCTGGGAGCTACACCCGGGCCTGCTGAACAGCGGCTCCGGAGTTTTCCTTTTCTGACTAAAATTCAACACGGAATTTCATGGATCTAAGGAAACCGTGAATTGTGGACGTACCAGATTCTCACATCTTCATTGCCTAATGGAAGCTGAAGTTTCCCAGTCTGATCCGGCTGCCACTTCATTTCTTTCAATGACCATTCAATTGTGGACGTTCAGCCTTCTTCGGAATTCTCTTATACCGGCATGTTCCCGCGCCGCATCAAGACCACTCGGTGGAGGTTTCTGTGACTCAGGACAACTCTTACTTCAGGCGTCTAGAACAAAGGTAATTCACAGAGGTTGATGATCAGTTATTAAAGTCCCGTTTCTCTATGATGCCCACTGATGACACTTCTACATCGGAGGGCAAAGAGCTCGTGCAGCATGATATTCTCATTTCAGCCATGCCGCCTGCAGTTCCTTCCTTGCAGAAAAATCTTTCCCAGTGTACTTCTTTAAAATGCTGCAAAAGAGTGGGACAGAAGATTTCGGTTTAGCGTTAACTTTAAACGAGCATAGGTACAGGCATGTGGGCATGTTTAGAGACAGTGTTTCAGTGGTCTAGGGTAAAGGGTGAAGCTCCTGGGTTCCCGTGCTTCACTACTGTATGGCCTCAAGATGATGTGTAGGCACAGCGGCAAATCCATCGGTAGCAATTCTCTCATATTGTCATTGCGATGGGAAGATTCCTTATTCGCTAGGAATTGTTTTACCGTGGAAGACGGGTCACCACAGAGCTGTCTCTTTTGTGTTGAGACAAACTTTGCTGAATTTACCTGCCAGCAGTTGCGTGTCCTCCCTTTCTTTTAAGTCCGATGGAGACGCACGAGTGTAAGGAGAACGGTGAATGGTGGCCGTTCATAAGCCAGAATCATCAGAAAGCGCAGAGTAAATTTTAGGAACGTAGACGTAGGACAGCGGAGAAAACTTCACTCAGGGACTTCAGGGAACTCTCCTTACAATGCTGAGGCCTGACACGCCTAGTGCCTGGGGGCAACCCGGCTCCTGCCCTAGGTAGTTTTGTTGAGCTTGCCTCCCTCAGGTGGTGCCTTTTCTCTCCCAGCAATATTGCTCCGTGAAATTCTGCCGATGATGAAAACTGCCATGGCTTTGTCCTTTCACCTCATTGGCCTCATCTTTGAAGTACAAATGCTTTTCTACACGGGTGCTGCCTCCCTCAGCTTTCCTTTGTCTTGGCTCAATTGATGCAGATTCCTGTGCTGAATACGCCATGGACTAGCACAGGTGGGTTCTTGTCAGTATACCGGGCAAACGCAGCAATTTCGATTGTCAAGACCCACCTGGCTTGATCAAGGTTCTTTATTCCAGTGAAAACGATTTTTATCCAAATTCTAGAGGAGCACCAGTGTTGCCTCTGGGAGCTACACCCGGGCCTGCTGAACAGCGGCTCCGGAGTTTTCCTTTTCTGACTAAAATTCAACACGGAATTTCATGGATCTAAGGAAACCGTGAATTGTGGACGTACCAGATTCTCACATCTTCATTGCCTAATGGAAGCTGAAGTTTCCCAGTCTGATCCGGCTGCCACTTCATTTCTTTCAATGACCATTCAATTGTGGACGTTCAGCCTTCTTCGGAATTCTCTTATACCGGCATGTTCCCGCGCCGCATCAAGACCACTCGGTGGAGGTTTCTGTGACTCAGGACAACTCTTATTTCAGGCGTCTAGAACAAAGGGAATTCACAGAGGTTGATGATCAGTTATTAAAGTCCCGTTTCTCTATGATGCCCACTGATGACACTTCTACATCGGAGGGCAAAGAGCTCGTGCAGCATGATATTCTCATTTCAGCCATGCCGCCTGCAGTTCCTTCCTTGCAGAAAAATCTTTCCCAGTGTACTTCTTTAAAATGCTGCAAAATAGTGGGACAGAAGATTTCGGTTTAGCGTTAACTTTAAACGAGCATAGGTACAGGCATGTGGGGATGTTTAGAGACAGTGTTTCACTGGTCTAGGGTAAAGGGTGAAGCGCCTGGGTTCCCGTGCTTCACTACTGTATGGCCTCAAGATGATGTGTAGGCACAGCGGCAAATCCATCGGTAGCAATTCTCTCATATTGTCATTGCGATGGGAAGATTCCTTATTCGCTAGGAATTGTTTTACCGTGGAAGACGGGTCACCACAGAGCTGTCTCTTTTGTGTTGAGACAAACTTTGCTGAATTTACCTGCCAGCAGTTGCGTGTCCTCCCTTTCTTTTAAGTCCGATGGAGACGCACGAGTGTAAGGAGAACGGTGAATGGTGGCCGTTCATAAGCCAGAATCATCAGAAAGCGCAGAGTAAATTTTAGGAACGTAGACGTAGGACAGCGGAGAAAACTTCACTCAGGGACTTCAGGGAACTCTCCTTACAATGCTGAGGCCTGACACGCCTAGTGCCTGGGGGCAACCCGGCTCCTGCCCTAGGTAGTTTTGTTGAGCTTGCCTCCCTCAGGTGGTGCCTTTTCTCTCCCAGCAATATTGCTCCGTGAAATTCTGCCGATGATGAAAACTGCCATGGCTTTGTCCTTTCACCTCATTGGCCTCATCTTTGAAGTACAAATGCTTTTCTACACGGGTGCTGCCTCCCTCAGCTTTCCTTTGTCTTGGCTCAATTGATGCAGATTCCTGTGCTGAATACGCCATGGACTAGCACAGGTGGGTTCTTGTCAGTATACCGGGCAAACGCAGCAATTTCGATTGTCAAAACCCACCTGGCTTGATCAAGGTTCTTTATTCCAGTGAAAACGATTTTTATCCAAATTCTAGAGGAGCACCAGTGTTGCCTCTGGGAGCTACACCCGGGCCTGCTGAACAGCGGCTCCGGAGTTTTCCTTTTCTGACTAAAATTCAACACGGAATTTCATGGATCTAAGGAAACCGTGAATTGTGGACGTACCAGATTCTCACATCTTCATTGCCTAATGGAAGCTGAAGTTTCCCAGTCTGATCCGGCTGCCACTTCATTTCTTTCAATGACCATTCAATTGTGGACGTTCAGCCTTCTTCGGAATTCTCTTATACCGGCATGTTCCCGCGCCGCATCAAGACCACTCGGTGGAGGTTTCTGTGACTCAGGACAACTCTTATTTCAGGCGTCTAGAACAAAGGGAATTCACAGAGGTTGATGATCAGTTATTAAAGTCCCGTTTCTCTATGATGCCCACAGATGACACTTCTACATCGGAGGGCAAAGAGCTCGTGCAGCATGATATTCTCATTTCAGCCATGCCGCCTGCAGTTCCTTCCTTGCAGAAAAATCTTTCCCAGTGTACTTCTTTAAAATGCTGCAAAATAGTGGGACAGAAGATTTCGGTTTAGCCTTAACTTTAAACGAGCATAGGTACAGGCATGTGGGCATGTTTAGAGACAGTGTTTCACTGGTCTAGGGTAAAGGGTGAAGCGCCTGGGTTCCCGTGCTTCACTACTGTATGGCCTCAAGATGATGTGTAGGCACAGCGGCAAATCCATCGGTAGCAATTCTCTCATATTGTCATTGCGATGGGAAGATTCCCTATTCGCTAGGAATTGTTTTACCGTGGAAGACGGGTCACCACAGAGCTGTCTCTTTTGTGTTGAGACAAACTTTGCTGAATTTACCTGCCAGCAGTTGCGTGTCCTCCCTTTCTTTTAAGTCCGATGGAGACGCACGAGTGTAAGGAGAACGGTGAATGGTGGCCGTTCATAAGCCAGAATCATCAGAAAGCGCAGAGGAAATTTTAGGAACGTAGACGTAGGACAGCGGAGAAAACTTCACTCAGGGACTTCAGGGAACTCTCCTTACAATGCTGAGGCCTGACACGCCTAGTGCCTGGGGGCAACCCGGCTCCTGCCCTAGGTAGTTTTGTTGAGCTTGCCTCCCTCAGGTGGTGCCTTTTCTCTCCCAGCAATATTGCTCCGTGAAATTCTGCCGATGATGAAAACTGCCATGGCTTTGTCCTTTCACCTCATTGGCCTCATCTTTGAAGTACAAATGCTTTTCTACACGGGTGCTGCCTCCCTCAGCTTTCCTTTGTCTTGGCTCAATTGATGCAGATTCCTGTGCTGAATACGCCATGGACTAGCACAGGTGGGTTCTTGTCAGTATACCGGGCAAACGCAGCAATTTCGATTGTCAAGACCCACCTGGCTTGATCAAGGTTCTTTATTCCAGTGAAAACGATTTTTATCCAAATTCTAGAGGAGCACCAGTGTTGCCTCTGGGAGCTACACCCGGGCCTGCTGAACAGCGGCTCCGGAGTTTTCCTTTTCTGACTAAAATTCAACACGGAATTTCATGGATCTAAGGAAACCGTGAATTGTGGACGTACCAGATTCTCACATCTTCATTGCCTAATGGAAGCTGAAGTTTCCCAGTCTGATCCGGCTGCCACTTCATTTCTTTCAATGACCATTCAATTGTGGACGTTCAGCCTTCTTCGGAATTCTCTTATACCGGCATGTTCCCGCGCCGCATCAAGACCACTCGGTGGAGGTTTCTGTGACTCAGGACAACTCTTACTTCAGGCGTCTAGAACAAAGGGAATTCACAGAGGTTGATGATCAGTTATTAAAGTCCCGTTTCTCTATGATGCCCACTGATGACACTTCTACATCGGAGGGCAAAGAGCTCGTGCAGCATGATATTCTCATTTCAGCCATGCCGCCTGCAGTTCCTTCCTTGCAGAAAAATCTTTCCCAGTGTACTTCTTTAAAATGCTGCAAAATAGTGGGACAGAAGATTTCGGTTTAGCGTTAACTTTAAACGAGCATAGGTACAGGCATGTGGGCATGTTTAGAGACAGTGTTTCACTGGTCTAGGGTAAAGGGTGAAGCGCCTGGGTTCCTGTGTTTCACTACTGTATGGCCTCAAGATGATGTGTAGGCACAGCGGCAAATCAATCGGTAGCAATTCTCTCATATTGTCATTGCGATGGGAAGATTCCTTATTCGCTAGGAATTGTTTTACCGTGGAAGACGGGTCACCACAGAGCTGTCTCTTTTGTGTTGAGACAAACTTTGCTGAATTTACCTGCCAGCAGTTGCGTGTCCTCCCTTTCTTTTAAGTCCGATGGAGACGCACGAGTGTAAGGAGAACGGTGAATGGTGGCCGTTCATAAGCCAGAATCATCAGAAAGCGCAGAGTAAATTTTAGGAACGTAGACGTAGGACAGCGGAGAAAACTTCACTCAGGGACTTCAGGGAACTCTCCTTACAATGCTGAGGCCTGACACGCCTAGTGCCTGGGGGCAACCCGGCTCCTGCCCTAGGTAGTTTTGTTGAGCTTGCCTCCCTCAGGTGGTGCCTTTTCTCTCCCAGCAATATTGCTCCGTGAAATTCTGCCGATGATGAAAACTGCCATGGCTTTGTCCTTTCACCTCATTGGCCTCATCTTTGAAGTACAAATGCTTTTCTACACGGGTGCTGCCTCCCTCAGCTTTCCTTTGTCTTGGCTCAATTGATGCAGATTCCTGTGCTGAATACGCCATGGACTAGCACAGGTGGGTTCTTGTCAGTATACCGGGCAAACGCAGCAATTTCGATTGTCAAGACCCACCTGGCTTGATCAAGGTTCTTTATTCCAGTGAAAACGATTTTTATCCAAATTCTAGAGGAGCACCAGTGTTGCCTCTGGGAGCTACACCCGGGCCTGCTGAACAGCGGCTCCGGAGTTTTCCTTTTCTGACTAAAATTCAACACGGAATTTCATGGATCTAAGGAAACCGTGAATTGTGGACGTACCAGATTCTCACATCTTCATTGCCTAATGGAAGCTGAAGTTTCCCAGTCTGATCCGGCTGCCACTTCATTTCTTTCAATGACCATTCAATTGTGGACGTTCAGCCTTCTTCGGAATTCTCTTATACCGGCATCTTCCCGCGCCGCATCAAGACCACTCGGTGGAGGTTTCTGGGACTCAGGACAACTCTTATTTCAGGCGTCTAGAACAAAGGGAATTCACAGAGGTTGATGATCAGTTATTAAAGTCCCGTTTCTCTATGATGCCCACTGATGACACTTCTACATCGGAGGGCAAAGAGCTCGTGCAGCATGATATTCTCATTTCAGCCATGCCGCCTGCAGTTCCTTCCTTGCAGAAAAATCTTTCCCAGTGTACTTCTTTAAAATGCTGCAAAATAGTGGGACAGAAGATTTCGGTTTAGCGTTAACTTTAAACGAGCATAGGTACAGGCATGTGGGGATGTTTAGAGACAGTGTTTCACTGGTCTAGGGTAAAGGGTGAAGCGCCTGGGTTCCCGTGCTTCACTACTGTATGGCCTCAAGATGATGTGTAGGCACAGCGGCAAATCAATCGGTAGCAATTCTCTCATATTGTCATTGCGATGGGAAGATTCCTTATTCGCTAGGAATTGTTTTACCGTGGAAGACGGGTCACCACAGAGCTGTCTCTTTTGTGTTGAGACAAACTTTGCTGAATTTACCTGCCAGCAGTTGCGTGTCCTCCCTTTCTTTTAAGTCCGATGGAGACGCACGAGTGTAAGGAGAACGGTGAATGGTGGCCGTTCATAAGCCAGAATCATCAGAAAGCGCAGAGTAAATTTTAGGAACGTAGACGTAGGACAGCGGAGAAAACTTCACTCAGGGACTTCAGGGAACTCTCCTTACAATGCTGAGGCCTGACACGCCTAGTGCCTGGGGGCAACCCGGCTCCTGCCCTAGGTAGTTTTGTTGAGCTTGCCTCCCTCAGGTGGTGCCTTTTCTCTCCCAGCAATATTGCTCGGTGAAATTCTGCCGATGATGAAAACTGCCATGGCTTTGTCCTTTCACCTCATTGGCCTCATCTTTGAAGTACAAATGCTTTTCTACACGGGTGCTGCCTCCCTCAGCTTTCCTTTGTCTTGGCTCAATTGATGCAGATTCCTGTGCTGAATACGCCATGGACTAGCACAGGTGGGTTCTTGTCAGTATACCGGGCAAACGCAGCAATTTCGATTGTCAAGACCCACCTGGCTTGATCAAGGTTCTTTATTCCAGTGAAAACGATTTTTATCCAAATTCTAGAGGAGCACCAGTGTTGCCTCTGGGAGCTACACCCGGGCCTGCTGAACAGCGGCTCCGGAGTTTTCCTTTTCTGACTAAAATTCAACACGGAATTTCATGGATCTAAGGAAACCGTGAATTGTGGACGTACCAGATTCTCACATCTTCATTGCCTAATGGAAGCTGAAGTTTCCCAGTCTGATCCGGCTGCCACTTCATTTCTTTCAATGACCATTCAATTGTGGACGTTCAGCCTTCTTCGGAATTCTCTTATACCGGCATGTTCCCGCGCCGCATCAAGACCACTCGGTGGAGGTTTCTGTGACTCAGGACAACTCTTACTTCAGGCGTCTAGAACAAAGGGAATTCACAGAGGTTGATGATCAGTTATTAAAGTCCCGTTTCTCTATGATGCCCACTGATGACACTTCTACATCGGAGGGCAAAGAGCTCGTGCAGCATGATATTCTCATTTCAGCCATGCCGCCTGCAGTTCCTTCCTTGCAGAAAAATCTTTCCCAGTGTACTTCTTTAAAATGCTGCAAAATAGTGGGACAGAAGATTTCGGTTTAGCGTTAACTTTAAACGAGCATAGGTACAGGCATGTGGGCATGTTTAGAGACAGTGTTTCACTGGTCTAGGGTAAAGGGTGAAGCGCCTGGGTTCCTGTGTTTCACTACTGTATGGCCTCAAGATGATGTGTAGGCACAGCGGCAAATCAATCGGTAGCAATTCTCTCATATTGTCATTGCGATGGGAAGATTCCTTATTCGCTAGGAATTGTTTTACCGTGGAAGACGGGTCACCACAGAGCTGTCTCTTTTGTGTTGAGACAAACTTTGCTGAATTTACCTGCCAGCAGTTGCGTGTCCTCCCTTTCTTTTAAGTCCGATGGAGACGCACGAGTGTAAGGAGAACGGTGAATGGTGGCCGTTCATAAGCCAGAATCATCAGAAAGCGCAGAGTAAATTTTAGGAACGTAGACGTAGGACAGCGGAGAAAACTTCACTCAGGGACTTCAGGGAACTCTCCTTACAATGCTGAGGCCTGACACGCCTAGTGCCTGGGGGCAACCCGGCTCCTGCCCTAGGTAGTTTTGTTGAGCTTGCCTCCCTCAGGTGGTGCCTTTTCTCTCCCAGCAATATTGCTCCGTGAAATTCTGCCGATGATGAAAACTGCCATGGCTTTGTCCTTTCACCTCATTGGCCTCATCTTTGAAGTACAAATGCTTTTCTACACGGGTGCTGCCTCCCTCAGCTTTCCTTTGTCTTGGCTCAATTGATGCAGATTCCTGTGCTGAATACGCCATGGACTAGCACAGGTGGGTTCTTGTCAGTATACCGGGCAAACGCAGCAATTTCGATTGTCAAGACCCACCTGGCTTGATCAAGGTTCTTTATTCCAGTGAAAACGATTTTTATCCAAATTCTAGAGGAGCACCAGTGTTGCCTCTGGGAGCTACACCCGGGCCTGCTGAACAGCGGCTCCGGAGTTTTCCTTTTCTGACTAAAATTCAACACGGAATTTCATGGATCTAAGGAAACCGTGAATTGTGGACGTACCAGATTCTCACATCTTCATTGCCTAATGGAAGCTGAAGTTTCCCAGTCTGATCCGGCTGCCACTTCATTTCTTTCAATGACCATTCAATTGTGGACGTTCAGCCTTCTTCGGAATTCTCTTATACCGGCATCTTCCCGCGCCGCATCAAGACCACTCGGTGGAGGTTTCTGGGACTCAGGACAACTCTTATTTCAGGCGTCTAGAACAAAGGGAATTCACAGAGGTTGATGATCAGTTATTAAAGTCCCGTTTCTCTATGATGCCCACTGATGACACTTCTACATCGGAGGGCAAAGAGCTCGTGCAGCATGATATTCTCATTTCAGCCATGCCGCCTGCAGTTCCTTCCTTGCAGAAAAATCTTTCCCAGTGTACTTCTTTAAAATGCTGCAAAATAGTGGGACAGAAGATTTCGGTTTAGCGTTAACTTTAAACGAGCATAGGTACAGGCATGTGGGGATGTTTAGAGACAGTGTTTCACTGGTCTAGGGTAAAGGGTGAAGCGCCTGGGTTCCCGTGCTTCACTACTGTATGGCCTCAAGATGATGTGTAGGCACAGCGGCAAATCCATCGGTAGCAATTCTCTCATATTGTCATTGCGATGGGAAGATTCCTTATTCGCTAGGAATTGTTTTACCGTGGAAGACGGGTCACCACAGAGCTGTCTCTTTTGTGTTGAGACAAACTTTGCTGAATTTACCTGCCAGCAGTTGCGTGTCCTCCCTTTCTTTTAAGTCCGATGGAGACGCACGAGTGTAAGGAGAACGGTGAATGGTGGCCGTTCATAAGCCAGAATCATCAGAAAGCGCAGAGTAAATTTTAGGAACGTAGACGTAGGACAGCGGAGAAAACTTCACTCAGGGACTTCAGGGAACTCTCCTTACAATGCTGAGGCCTGACACGCCTAGTGCCTGGGGGCAACCCGGCTCCTGCCCTAGGTAGTTTTGTTGAGCTTGCCTCCCTCAGGTGGTGCCTTTTCTCTCCCAGCATTATTGCTCCGTGAAATTCTGCCGATGATGAAAACTGCCATGGCTTTGTCCTTTCACCTCATTGGCCTCATCTTTGAAGTACAAATTCTTTTCTACACGGGTGCTGCCTCCCTGAGCTTTCCTTTGTCTTGGCTCAATCGATGCAGATTCCTGTGCTGAATACGCCATGGACTAGCACAGGTGGGTTCTTGTCAGTATACCGGGCAAACGCAGCAATTTCGATTGTCAAGACCCACCTGGCTTGATCAAGGTTCTTTATTCCAGTGAAAATGATTTTTATCCAAATTCTAGAGGAGCACCAGTGTTGCCTCTGGGAGCTACACCCGGGCCTGCTGAACAGTGGCTCCGGAGTTTTCCTTTTCTGACTAAAATTCAACACGGAATTACATGGATCTAAGGAAACCGTGAATTGTGGACGTACCAGATTCTCACATCTTCATTACCTAATGGAAGCTGAAGTTTCCCAGTCTGATCCGGCTGCCACTTCATTTCTTTCAATGACCATTCAATTGTGGACGTTCAGCCTTCTTCGGAATTCTCTTATACCGGCATGTTCCCGCGCCACATCAAGACCACTCGGTGGAGGTTTCTGTGACTCAGGACAACTCTTATTTCAGGCGTCTAGAACAAAGGGAATTCACAGAGGTTGATGATCAGTTATTAAAGTCCCGTTTCTCTATGATGCCCACTGATGACACTTCTACATCGGAGGGCAAAGAGCTCGTGCAGCATGATATTCTCATTTCAGCCATGCCGCCTGCAGTTCCTTCCTTGCAGAAAAATCTTTCCCAGTGTACTTCTTTAAAATGCTGCAAAATAGTGGGACAGAAGATTTCGGTTTAGCGTTAACTTTAAACGAGCATAGGTACAGGCATGTGGGCATGTTTAGAGACAGTGTTTCACTGGTCTAGGGTAAAGGGTGAAGCGCCTGGGTTCCCGTGCTTCACTACTGTATGGCCTCAAGATGATGTGTAGGCACAGCGGCAAATCCATCGGTAGCAATTCTCTCATATTGTCATTGCGATGGGAAGATTCCTTATTCACTAGGAATTGTTTTACCGTGGAAGACGGGTCACCACAGAGCTGTCTCTTTTGTGTTGAGACAAACTTTGCTGAATTTACCTGCCAGCAGTTGCGTGTCCTCCCTTTCTTTTAAGTCCGATGGAGACGCACGAGTGTAAGGAGAACGGTGAATGGTGGCCGTTCATAAGCCAGGATCATCAGAAACCGCAGAGTAAATTTTAGGAACCTAGACGTAGGACAGCAGAGAAAACTTCACTCAGGGACTTCAGGGAACTCTCCTTACAATGCTGAGGCCTGACACGCCTAGTGCCTGGGGGCAAACCGGCTCCTGCCCTAGGTAGTTTTGTTGAGCGTGCCTCCCTCAGGTTGTGCCTTTTCTCTCCCAGCATTATTGCTCCGTGAAATTCTGCCGATGATGAAAACTGCCATGGCTTTGTCCTTTCACCTCATTGGCCTCATCTTTGAAGTACAAATGCTTTTCTACACGGGTGCTGCCTCCCTCAGCTTTCCTTTGTCTTGGCTCAATCGATGCAGATTCCTGTGCTGAATACGCCATGGACTAGCACAGGTGGGTTCTTGTCAGTATACCGGGCAAACGCAGCAATTTCGATTGTCAAGACCCACCTGGCTTGATCAAGGTTCTTTATTCCAGTGAAAACGATTTTTATCCAAATTCTAGAGGAGCACCAGTGTTGCCTCTGGGAGCTACACCCGGGCCTGCTGAACAGCGGCTCCGGAGTTTTCCTTTTCTGACTAAAATTCAACACGGAATTTCATGGATCTAAGGAAACCGTGAATTGTGGACGTACCAGATTCTCACATCTTCATTGCCTAATGGAAGCTGAAGTTTCCCAGTCTGATCCGGCTGCCACTTCATTTCTTTCAATGACCATTCAATTGTGGACGTTCAGCCTTCTTCGGAATTCTCTTATACCGGCATGTTCACGCGCCGCATCAAGACCACTCGGTGGAGGTTTCTGTGACTCAGGACAACTCTTACTTCAGGCGTCTAGAACAAAGGGAATTCACAGAGGTTGATGATCAGTTATTAAAGTCCCGTTTCTCTATGATGCCCACTGATGACACTTCTACATCGGAGGGCAAAGAGCTCGTGCAGCATGATATTCTCATTTGAGCCATGCCGCCTGCAGTTCCTTCCTTGCAGAAAAATCTTTCCCAGTGTACTTCTTTAAAATGCTGCAAAAGAGTGGGACAGAAGATTTCGGTTTAGCGTTAACTTTAAACGAGCATAGGTACAGGCATGTGGGCATGTTTAGAGACAGTGTTTCACTGGTCTAGGGTAAAGGGTGAAGCGCCTGGGTTCCCGTGCTTCACTACTGTATGGCCTCAAGATGATGTGTAGGCACAGCGGCAAATCCATCGGTAGCAATTCTCTCATATTGTCATTGCGATGGGAAGATTCCTTATTCGCTAGGAATTGTTTTACCGTGGAAGACGGGTCACCACAGAGCTGTCTCTTTTGTGTTGAGACAAACTTTGCTGAATTTACCTGCCAGCAGTTGCGTGTCCTCCCTTTCTTTTAAGTCCGATGGAGACGCACGAGTGTAAGGAGAACGGTGAATGGTGGCCGTTCATAAGCCAGAATCATCAGAAAGCGCAGAGTAAATTTTAGGAACGTAGACGTAGGACAGCGGAGAAAACTTCACTCAGGGACTTCAGGGAACTCTCCTTACAATGCTGAGGCCTGACACGCCTAGTGCCTGGGGGCAACCCGGCTCCTGCCCTAGGTAGTTTTGTTGAGCTTGCCTCCCTCAGGTGGTGCCTTTTCTCTCCCAGCAATATTGCTCCGTGAAATTCTGCCGATGATGAAAACTGCCATGGCTTTGTCCTTTCACCTCATTGGACTCATCTTTGAAGTACAAATGCTTTTCTACACGGGTGCTGCCTCCCTCAGCTTTCCTTTGTCTAGGCTCAATCGATGCAGATTCCTGTGCTGAATACGCCATGGACTAGCACAGGTGGGTTCTTGTCAGTATACCGGGCAAACGCAGCAATTTCGATTGTCAAGACCCACCTGGCTTGATCAAGGTTCTTTATTCCAGTGAAAACGATTTTTATCCAAATTCTAGAGGAGCACCAGTGTTGCCTCTGGGAGCTACACCCGGGCCTGCTGAACAGCGGCTCCGGAGTTTTCCTTTTCTGACTAAAATTCAACACGGAATTTCATGGATCTAAGGAAACCGTGAATTGTGGACGTACCAGATTCTCACATCTTCATTGCCTAATGGAAGCTGAAGTTTCCCAGTCTGATCCGGCTGCCACTTCATTTCTTTCAATGACCATTCAATTGTGGACGTTCAGCCTTCTTCGGAATTCTCTTATACCGGCATGTTCCCGCGCCGCATCAAGACCACTCGGTGGAGGTTTCTGTGACTCAGGACAACTCTTACTTCAGGCGTCTAGAACAAAGGGAATTCACAGAGGTTGATGATCAGTTATTAAAGTCCCGTTTCTCTATGATGCCCACTGATGACACTTCTACATCGGAGGGCAAAGAGCTCGTGCAGCATGATATTCTCATTTCAGCCATGCCGCCTGCAGTTCCTTCCTTGCAGAAAAATCTTTCCCAGTGTACTTCTTTAAAATGCTGCAAAAGAGTGGGACAGAAGATTTCGGTTTAGCGTTAACTTTAAACGAGCATAGGTACAGGCATGTGGGCATGTTTAGAGACAGTGTTTCACTGGTCTAGGGTAAAGGGTGAAGCGCCTGGGTTCCCGTGCTTCACTACTGTATGGCCTCAAGATGATGTGTAGGCACAGCGGCAAATCCATCGGTAGCAATTCTCTCATATTGTCATTGCGATGGGAAGATTCCTTATTCGCTAGGAATTGTTTTACCGTGGAAGACGGGTCACCACAGAGCTGTCTCTTTTGTGTTGAGACAAACTTTGCTGAATTTACCTGCCAGCAGTTGCGTGTCCTCCCTTTCTTTTAAGTCCGATGGAGACGCACGAGTGTAAGGAGAACGGTGAATGGTGGCCGTTCATAAGCCAGAATCATCAGAAAGCGCAGAGTAAATTTTAGGAACGTAGACGTAGGACAGCGGAGAAAACTTCACTCAGGGACTTCAGGGAACTCTCCTTACAATGCTGAGGCCTGACACGCCTAGTGCCTGGGGGCAACCCGGCTCCTGCCCTAGGTAGTTTTGTTGAGCTTGCCTCCCTCAGGTGGTGCCTTTTCTCTCCCAGCAATATTGCTCCGTGAAATTCTGCCGATGATGAAAACTGCCATGGCTTTGTCCTTTCACCTCATTGGCCTCATCTTTGAAGTACAAATGCTTTTCTACACGGGTGCTGCCTCCCTCAGCTTTCCTTTGTCTTGGCTCAATTGATGCAGATTCCTGTGCTGAATACGCCATGGACTAGCACAGGTGGGTTCTTGTCAGTATACCGGGCAAACGCAGCAATTTCGATTGTCAAGACCCACCTGGCTTGATCAAGGTTCTTTATTCCAGTGAAAACGATTTTTATCCAAATTCTAGAGGAGCACCAGTGTTGCCTCTGGGAGCTACACCCGGGCCTGCTGAACAGCGGCTCCGGAGTTTTCCTTTTCTGACTAAAATTCAACACGGAATTTCATGGATCTAAGGAAACCGTGAATTGTGGACGTACCAGATTCTCACATCTTCATTGCCTAATGGAAGCTGAAGTTTCCCAGTCTGATCCGGCTGCCACTTCATTTCTTTCAATGACCATTCAATTGTGGACGTTCAGCCTTCTTCGGAATTCTCTTATACCGGCATGTTCCCGCGCCGCATCAAGACCACTCGGTGGAGGTTTCTGTGACTCAGGACAACTCTTATTTCAGGCGTCTAGAACAAAGGGAATTCACAGAGGTTGATGATCAGTTATTAAAGTCCCGTTTCTCTATGATGCCCACTGATGACACTTCTACATCGGAGGGCAAAGAGCTCGTGCAGCATGATATTCTCATTTCAGCCATGCCGCCTGCAGTTCCTTCCTTGCAGAAAAATCTTTCCCAGTGTACTTCTTTAAAATGCTGCAAAATAGTGGGACAGAAGATTTCGGTTTAGCGTTAACTTTAAACGAGCATAGGTACAGGCATGTGGGGATGTTTAGAGACAGTGTTTCACTGGTCTAGGGTAAAGGGTGAAGCGCCTGGGTTCCCGTGCTTCACTACTGTATGGCCTCAAGATGATGTGTAGGCACAGCGGCAAATCCATCGGTAGCAATTCTCTCATATTGTCATTGCGATGGGAAGATTCCTTATTCGCTAGGAATTGTTTTACCGTGGAAGACGGGTCACCACAGAGCTGTCTCTTTTGTGTTGAGACAAACTTTGCTGAATTTACCTGCCAGCAGTTGCGTGTCCTCCCTTTCTTTTAAGTCCGATGGAGACGCACGAGTGTAAGGAGAACGGTGAATGGTGGCCGTTCATAAGCCAGAATCATCAGAAAGCGCAGAGTAAATTTTAGGAACGTAGACGTAGGACAGCGGAGAAAACTTCACTCAGGGACTTCAGGGAACTCTCCTTACAATGCTGAGGCCTGACACGCCTAGTGCCTGGGGGCAACCCGGCTCCTGCCCTAGGTAGTTTTGTTGAGCTTGCCTCCCTCAGGTGGTGCCTTTTCTCTCCCAGCAATATTGCTCCGTGAAATTCTGCCGATGATGAAAACTGCCATGGCTTTGTCCTTTCACCTCATTGGCCTCATCTTTGAAGTACAAATGCTTTTCTACACGGGTGCTGCCTCCCTCAGCTTTCCTTTGTCTTGGCTCAATCGATGCAGATTCCTGTGCTGAATACGCCATGGACTAGCACAGGTGGGTTCTTGTCAGTATACCGGGCAAACGCAGCAATTTCGATTGTCAAGACCCACCTGGCTTGATCAAGGTTCTTTATTCCAGTGAAAACGATTTTTATCCAAATTCTAGAGGAGCACCAGTGTTGCCTCTGGGAGCTACACCCGGGCCTGCTGAACAGCGGCTCCGGAGTTTTCCTTTTCTGACTAAAATTCAACACGGAATTTCATGGATCTAAGGAAACCGTGAATTGTGGACGTACCAGATTCTCACATCTTCATTGCCTAATGGAAGCTGAAGTTTCCCAGTCTGATCCGGCTGCCACTTCATTTCTTTCAATGACCATTCAATTGTGGACGTTCAGCCTTCTTCGGAATTCTCTTATACCGGCATGTTCCCGCGCCGCATCAAGACCACTCGGTGGAGGTTTCTGTGACTCAGGACAACTCTTACTTCAGGCGTCTAGAACAAAGGGAATTCACAGAGGTTGATGATCAGTTATTAAAGTCCCGTTTCTCTATGATGCCCACTGATGACACTTCTACATCGGAGGGCAAAGAGCTCGTGCAGCATGATATTCTCATTTCAGCCATGCCGCCTGCAGTTCCTTCCTTGCAGAAAAATCTTTCCCAGTGTACTTCTTTAAAATGCTGCAAAATAGTGGGACAGAAGATTTCGGTTTAGCGTTAACTTTAAACGAGCATAGGTACAGGCATGTGGGGATGTTTAGAGACAGTGTTTCACTGGTCTAGGGTAAAGGGTGAAGCGCCTGGGTTCCCGTGCTTCACTACTGTATGGCCTCAAGATGATGTGTAGGCACAGCGGCAAATCCATCGGTAGCAATTCTCTCATATTGTCATTGCGATGGGAAGATTCCTTATTCGCTAGGAATTGTTTTACCGTGGAAGACGGGTCACCACAGAGCTGTCTCTTTTGTGTTGAGACAAACTTTGCTGAATTTACCTGCCAGCAGTTGCGTGTCCTCCCTTTCTTTTAAGTCCGATGGAGACGCACGAGTGTAAGGAGAACGGTGAATGGTGGCCGTTCATAAGCCAGAATCATCAGAAAGCGCAGAGTAAATTTTAGGAACGTAGACGTAGGACAGCGGAGAAAACTTCACTCAGGGACTTCAGGGAACTCTCCTTACAATGCTGAGGCCTGACACGCCTAGTGCCTGGGGGCAACCCGGCTCCTGCCCTAGGTAGTTTTGTTGAGCTTGCCTCCCTCAGGTGGTGCCTTTTCTCTCCCAGCAATATTGCTCGGTGAAATTCTGCCGATGATGAAAACTGCCATGGCTTTGTCCTTTCACCTCATTGGCCTCATCTTTGAAGTACAAATGCTTTTCTACACGGGTGCTGCCTCCCTCAGCTTTCCTTTGTCTTGGCTCAATTGATGCAGATTCCTGTGCTGAATACGCCATGGACTAGCACAGGTGGGTTCTTGTCAGTATACCGGGCAAACGCAGCAATTTCGATTGTCAAGACCCACCTGGCTTGATCAAGGTTCTTTATTCCAGTGAAAACGATTTTTATCCAAATTCTAGAGGAGCACCAGTGTTGCCTCTGGGAGCTACACCCGGGCCTGCTGAACAGCGGCTCCGGAGTTTTCCTTTTCTGACTAAAATTCAACACGGAATTTCATGGATCTAAGGAAACCGTGAATTGTGGACGTACCAGATTCTCACATCTTCATTGCCTAATGGAAGCTGAAGTTTCCCAGTCTGATCCGGCTGCCACTTCATTTCTTTCAATGACCATTCAATTGTGGACGTTCAGCCTTCTTCGGAATTCTCTTATACCGGCATGTTCCCGCGCCGCATCAAGACCACTCGGTGGAGGTTTCTGTGACTCAGGACAACTCTTATTTCAGGCGTCTAGAACAAAGGGAATTCACAGAGGTTGATGATCAGTTATTAAAGTCCCGTTTCTCTATGATGCCCACTGATGACACTTCTACATCGGAGGGCAAAGAGCTCGTGCAGCATGATATTCTCATTTCAGCCATGCCGCCTGCAGTTCCTTCCTTGCAGAAAAATCTTTCCCAGTGTACTTCTTTAAAATGCTGCAAAATAGTGGGACAGAAGATTTCGGTTTAGCGTTAACTTTAAACGAGCATAGGTACAGGCATGTGGGCATGTTTAGAGACAGTGTTTCACTGGTCTAGGGTAAAGGGTGAAGCGCCTGGGTTCCCGTGCTTCACTACTGTATGGCCTCAAGATGATGTGTAGGCACAGCGGCAAATCCATCGGTAGCAATTCTCTCATATTTTCATTGCGATGGGAAGATTCCCTATTCGCTAGGAATTGTTTTACCGTGGAAGACGGGTCACCACAGAGCTGTCTCTTTTGTGTTGAGACAAACTTTGCTGAATTTACCTGCCAGCAGTTGCGTGTCCTCCCTTTCTTTTAAGTCCGATGGAGACGCACGAGTGTAAGGAGAACGGTGAATGGTGGCCGTTCATAAGCCAGAATCATCAGAAAGCGCAGAGGAAATTTTAGGAACGTAGACGTAGGACAGCGGAGAAAACTTCACTCAGGGACTTCAGGGAACTCTCCTTACAATGCTGAGGCCTGACACGCCTAGTGCCTGGGGGCAACCCGGCTCCTGCCCTAGGTAGTTTTGTTGAGCTTGCCTCCCTCAGGTGGTGCCTTTTCTCTCCCAGCAATATTGCTCCGTGAAATTCTGCCGATGATGAAAACTGCCATGGCTTTGTCCTTTCACCTCATTGGCCTCATCTTTGAAGTACAAATGCTTTTCTACACGGGTGCTGCCTCCCTCAGCTTTCCTTTGTCTTGGCTCAATTGATGCAGATTCCTGTGCTGAATACGCCATGGACTAGCACAGGTGGGTTCTTGTCAGTATACCGGGCAAACGCAGCAATTTCGATTGTCAAGACCCACCTGGCTTGATCAAGGTTCTTTATTCCAGTGAAAACGATTTTTATCCAAATTCTAGAGGAGCACCAGTGTTGCCTCTGGGAGCTACACCCGGGCCTGCTGAACAGCGGCTCCGGAGTTTTCCTTTTCTGACTAAAATTCAACACGGAATTTCATGGATCTAAGGAAACCGTGAATTGTGGACGTACCAGATTCTCACATCTTCATTGCCTAATGGAAGCTGAAGTTTCCCAGTCTGATCCGGCTGCCACTTCATTTCTTTCAATGACCATTCAATTGTGGACGTTCAGCCTTCTTCGGAATTCTCTTATACCGGCATGTTCCCGCGCCGCATCAAGACCACTCGGTGGAGGTTTCTGTGACTCAGGACAACTCTTACTTCAGGCGTCTAGAACAAAGGGAATTCACAGAGGTTGATGATCAGTTATTAAAGTCCCGTTTCTCTATGATGCCCACTGATGACACTTCTACATCGGAGGGCAAAGAGCTCGTGCAGCATGATATTCTCATTTCAGCCATGCCGCCTGCAGTTCCTTCCTTGCAGAAAAATCTTTCCCAGTGTACTTCTTTAAAATGCTGCAAAATAGTGGGACAGAAGATTTCGGTTTAGCGTTAACTTTAAACGAGCATAGGTACAGGCATGTGGGCATGTTTAGAGACAGTGTTTCACTGGTGTAGGGTAAAGGGTGAAGCGCCTGGGTTCCCGTGTTTCACTACTGTATGGCCTCAAGATGATGTGTAGGCACAGCGGCAAATCAATCGGTAGCAATTCTCTCATATTGTCATTGCGATGGGAAGATTCCTTATTCGCTAGGAATTGTTTTACCGTGGAAGACGGGTCACCACAGAGCTGTCTCTTTTGTGTTGAGACAAACTTTGCTGAATATACCTGCCAGCAGTTGCGTGTCCTCCCTTTCTTTTAAGTCCGATGGAGACGCACGAGTGTAAGGAGAACGGTGAATGGTGGCCGTTCATAAGCCAGAATCATCAGAAAGCGCAGAGTAAATTTTAGGAACGTAGACGTAGGACAGCGGAGAAAACTTCACTCAGGGACTTCAGGGAACTCTCCTTACAATGCTGAGGCCTGACACGCATAGTGCCTGGGGGCAACCCGGCTCCTGCCCTAGGTAGTTTTGTTGAGCTTGCCTCCCTCAGGTGGTGCCTTTTCTCTCCCAGCAATATTGCTCCGTGAAATTCTGCCGATGATGAAAACTGCCATGGCTTTGTCCTTTCACCTCATTGGCCTCATCTTTGAAGTACAAATGCTTATCTACACGGGTGCTGCCTCCCTCAGCTTTCCTTTGTCTTGGCTCAATTGATGCAGATTCCTGTGCTGAATACGCCATGGACTAGCACAGGTGGGTTCTTGTCAGTATACCGGGCAAACGCAGCAATTTCGATTGTCAAGACCCACCTGGCTTGATCAAGGTTCTTTATTCCAGTGAAAACGATTTTTATCCAAATTCTAGAGGAGCACCAGTGTTGCCTCTGGGAGCTACACCCGGGCCTGCTGAACAGCGGCTCCGGAGTTTTCCTTTTCTGACTAAAATTCAACACGGAATTTCATGGATCTAAGGAAACCGTGAATTGTGGACGTACCAGATTCTCACATCTTCATTGCCTAATGGAAGCTGAAGTTTCCCAGTCTGATCCGGCTGCCACTTCATTTCTTTCAATGACCATTCAATTGTGGACGTTCAGCCTTCTTCGGAATTCTCTTATACCGGCATCTTCCCGCGCCGCATCAAGACCACTCGGTGGAGGTTTCTGGGACTCAGGACAACTCTTATTTCAGGCGTCTAGAACAAAGGGAATTCACAGAGGTTGATGATCAGTTATTAAAGTCCCGTTTCTCTATGATGCCCACTGATGACACTTCTACATCGGAGGGCAAAGAGCTCGTGCAGCATGATATTCTCATTTCAGCCATGCCGCCTGCAGTTCCTTCCTTGCAGAAAAATCTTTCCCAGTGTACTTCTTTAAAATGCTGCAAAATAGTGGGACAGAAGATTTCGGTTTAGCGTTAACTTTAAACGAGCATAGGTACAGGCATGTGGGGATGTTTAGAGACAGTGTTTCACTGGTCTAGGGTAAAGGGTGAAGCGCCTGGGTTCCCGTGCTTCACTACTGTATGGCCTCAAGATGATGTGTAGGCACAGCGGCAAATCCATCGGTAGCAATTCTCTCATATTGTCATTGCGATGGGAAGATTCCTTATTCGCTAGGAATTGTTTTACCGTGGAAGACGGGTCACCACAGAGCTGTCTCTTTTGTGTTGAGACAAACTTTGCTGAATTTACCTGCCAGCAGTTGCGTGTCCTCCCTTTCTTTTAAGTCCGATGGAGACGCACGAGTGTAAGGAGAACGGTGAATGGTGGCCGTTCATAAGCCAGAATCATCAGAAAGCGCAGAGTAAATTTTAGGAACGTAGACGTAGGACAGCGGAGAAAACTTCACTCAGGGACTTCAGGGAACTCTCCTTACAATGCTGAGGCCTGACACGCCTAGTGCCTGGGGGCAACCCGGCTCCTGCCCTAGGTAGTTTTGTTGAGCTTGCCTCCCTCAGGTGGTGCCTTTTCTCTCCCAGCAATATTGCTCCGTGAAATTCTGCCGATGATGAAAACTGCCATGGCTTTGTCCTTTCACCTCATTGGCCTCATCTTTGAAGTACAAATGCTTTTCTACACGGGTGCTGCCTCCCTCAGCTTTCCTTTGTCTTGGCTCAATTGATGCAGATTCCTGTGCTGAATACGCCATGGACTAGCACAGGTGGGTTCTTGTCAGTATACCGGGCAAACGCAGCAATTTCGATTGTCAAGACCCACCTGGCTTGATCAAGGTTCTTTATTCCAGTGAAAACGATTTTTATCCAAATTCTAGAGGAGCACCAGTGTTGCCTCTGGGAGCTACACCCGGGCCTGCTGAACAGCGGCTCCGGAGTTTTCCTTTTCTGACTAAAATTCAACACGGAATTTCATGGATCTAAGGAAACCGTGAATTGTGGACGTACCAGATTCTCACATCTTCATTGCCTAATGGAAGCTGAAGTTTCCCAGTCTGATCCGGCTGCCACTTCATTTCTTTCAATGACCATTCAATTGTGGACGTTCAGCCTTCTTCGGAATTCTCTTATACCGGCATGTTCCCGCGCCGCATCAAGACCACTCGGTGGAGGTTTCTGTGACTCAGGACAACTCTTATTTCAGGCGTCTAGAACAAAGGGAATTCACAGAGGTTGATGATCACTTATTAAAGTACCGTTTCTCTATGATGCCCACTGATGACACTTCTACATCGGAGGGCAAAGAGCTCGTGCAGCATGATATTCTCATTTCAGCCACGACGCATGCAGTTCCTTCCTTGCAGAAAAATCTTTCCCAGTGTACTTCTTTAAAATGCTGCAAAATAGTGGGACAGAAGATTTCGGTTTAGCGTTAACTTTAAACGGGCATAGGTACAGGCATGTGGGCATGTTTAGAGACAGTGTTTCACTGGTGTAGGGTAAAGGGTGAAGCGCCTGGGTTCCCGTGCTTCACTACTGTATGGCCTCAAGATGATGTGTAGGCACAGCGGCAAATCCATCGGTGGCAATTCTCTCATATTGTCATTGCGATGGGAAGATTCCTTATTCGCTAGGAATTGTTTTACCTTGGAAGACGACTCACCACAGAGCTGTCTCTTTTGTGTTGAGACAAACTTTGCTGAATTTACCTGCCAGCAGTTGCGTGTCCTCCCTTTCTTTTAAGTCCGATGGAGACGCACGAGTGTAAGGAGAACGGTGAATGGTGGCCGTTCATAAGCCAGAATCATCAGAAAGCGCAGAGGAAATTTTAGGAACGTAGACGTAGGACAGCGGAGAAAACTTCACTCAGGGACTTCAGGGAACTCTCCTTACAATGCTGAGGCCTTACACGCCTAGTTCCTGGGGGCAAACCGGCTCCTGCCCTACGTAGTTTTGTTGAGCTTGCCTCCCTCAGGTGGTGCCTTTTCTCTCCCAGCAATATTGCTCCGTGAAATTCTGCCGATGATGAAAACTGCCATGGCTTTGTCCTTTCACCTCATTGGCCTCATCTTTGAAGTACAAATGCTTTTCTACACGGGTGCTGCCTCCCTGAGCTTTCCTTTGTCTTGGCTCAATCGATGCAGATTCCCGTGCTGAATACGCCATGGACTAGCACAGATGGGTTCTTGTCAGTATACCGGGCAAACGCAGCAATTTCGATTGTCAAGACCCACCTGGCTTGATCAAGGTTCTTTATTCCAGTGAAAACGATTTTTATCCAAATTCTAGAGGAGCACCAGTGTGCCTCTGGGAGCTACACCCGGGCCTGCTGAACAGCGGCTCCGGAGTTTTCATTTTCTGACTAAAATTCAGCACGGAATTTCATGGATCTAAGGAAACCGTGAATTGTGGACGTACCAGATTCTCACATCTTCATTGTCTAATGGAAGCTGAAGTTTCCCAGTCTGATCCGGCTGCCACTTCATTTCTTTCAATGACCATTCAATTGTGGACGTTCAGCCTTCTTCGAAATTCTCTTATACCGGCATGTTCCCGCGCCGCATAAAGACCACTCAGTGGAGGTTTCTGTGACTCAGGACAACTCTTTATTTCAGGCGTCTAGAACAAAGGGAATTCACAGAGGTTGATGATCACTTATTAAAGTCCCGTTTCTCTATGATGCCCACTGATGACATTTCTACATCTGAGGGCAAAGAGCTCGTGCAGCATGATATTCTCATTTCAGCCATGCCGCCTGCAGTTCCTTCCGTGCAGAAAAATCTTTCCCAGTGTACTTCTTTAAAATGCTGCAAAATAGTGGGACAGAAGATTTCGGTTTAGCCTTAACTTTAAACGGGCATAGGTACAGGCATGTGGGCATGTTTAGAGACAGTGTTTCACTGGTGTAGGGTAAAGGGTGAAGCGCCTGGGTTCCCGTGCTTCACTACTGTATGGCCTCAAGATGATGTGTAGGCACAGCGGCAAATCCATCGGTGGTAATTCTCTCATATTGTCATTGCGATGGGAAGATTCCTTATTCGCTAGGAATTGTTTTACCGTGGAAGACGGGTCACCACAGAGCTGTCTCTTTTGTGTTGAGACAAACTTTGCTGAATTTACCTGCCATCAGTTGCGTGTCCTCCCTTTCTTTTAAGTCCGATGGAGACGCACGAGTGTAAGGAGAACGGTGAATGGTGGCCGTTCATAAGCCAGGATCATCAGAAACCGCAGAGTAAATTTTAGGAACGTAGACGTAGGACAGCGGAGAAAACTTCACTCAGGGACTTCAGGGAACTCTCCTTACAATGCTGAGGCCTGACACGCCTAGTGCCTGGGGGCAACCCGCCTCCTGCCCTAGGTAGTTTTGTTGAGCTTGCCTCCCTCAGGTGGTGCCTTTTCTCTCCCAGCAATATTGCTCCGTGAAATTCTGCCGATGATGAAAACTGTTTGCTATGGCTTTGTCCTTTCACCTCATTGGCCTCATCTTTGAAGTACAAATGCTTTTCTACACGGGTGCTGCCTCCCTCAGCTTTCCTTTGTCTAGGCTCAATCGATGCAGATTCCTGTGCTGAATACGCCATGGACTAGCACAGGTGGGTTCTCGTGAGTATACCGGGCAAACGCAGCAATTTCGATTGTCAAGACCCACCTGACTTGATCAAGGTTCTTTATTCAAGTGAAAACGATTTTTATCCAAATTCTAGAGGAGCACCAGTGTGCCTCTGGGAGCTACACCCGGGCCTGCTGAACAGCGGCTCCGGAGTTTTCATTTTCTGACTAAAATTCAGCACGGAATTTCATGGATCTAAGGAAACCGTGAATTGTGGACGTACCAGATTCTCACATCTTCATTGTCTAATGGAAGCTGAAGTTTCCCAGTCTGATCCGGCTGCCACTTCATTTCTGGCAATGACCATTCAATTGTGGACGTTCAGCCTTCTTCGGAATTCTCTTATACCGGCATGTTCCCGCGCCGCATAAAGACCACTCGGTGGAGGTTTCTGTGACTCAGGACAACTCTTTATTTCAGGCGTCTAGAACAAAGGGAATTCACAGAGGTTGATGATCACTTATTAAAGTCCCGTTTCTCTATGATGCCCACTGATGACACTTCTACATCGGAGGGCAAAGAGCTCGTGCAGCATGATATTCTCATTTCAGCCACGACGCCTGCAGTTCCTTCCTTGCAGAAAAATCTTTTCCAGTGTACTTCTTTAAAATGCTGCAAAATAGTGGGACAGAAGATTTCGGTTTAGCGTTAACTTTAAACGGGCATAGGTATAGGCATGTAGGTATGTTTAGAGACAGTGTTTCACTGGTCTAAAGGGTGAAGCGCCTGGGTTCCTGTGCTTCACTACTGTATGGCCTCAAGATGATGTTTGTAGGCACAGCGGCAAATCCATCGGTGGCAATTCTCTCATATTGTCATTGCGATGGGAAGGTTCCTTATTCGCTAGGAAATGTTTTACCGTGGAAGACGGGTCACCGCAGAGCTGTCTCTTTTGTGTTGAGACAAACTTTGCTGAATTTACCTGCCAGCAGTTGCATGTCCTCCCTTTCTTTTAAGGCCGATGGAGACGCACGAGTGTAAGGATAACGGTGAATGGTGGCCGTTCATAAGCCAGGATCATCAGAAAGCGCAGAGTAAATTTTAGGAACGTAGACGCAGGACAGCGGAGAAAACTTCACTCAGGGACTTCAGGGAACTCTCCTTACAATGCTGAGGCCTGACACGCCTAGTGCCTGGGGGCAACCCGGCTCCTGCCCTAGGTAGTTTTGTTGAGCGTGCCTCCCTCAGGTGGTGCCTTTTCTTTCCCAGCAATATTGCTCCGTGTAATTCTGCCCATGATGAAAACTCTTTGCCATGGCTTTGTCCTTTCACCTCATTGGCCTCATCTTTCAAGTACAAATGCTTTTCTACACGGGTGCTGCCTCCCTGAGCTTTCCTTTGTCTAGGCTCAATCGATGCAGATTCCTGTGCTGAATACGCCATGGACTAGCACAGGTGGGTTCTCATGAGTATACCGGGCAAACGCAGCAATTTCGATTGTCAAGACCCACCTGGCTTGATCAAGGTTCTTTATTCCAGTGAAAACGATTTTTATCCAAATTCTAGAGGAGCACCAGTGTGCCTCTGGGAGCCACACCCGGGCCTGCTGAACAGCGGCTCCGGAGTTTTCCTTTTCTGACTAAAATTCAGCACGGAATTTCATGGATCTAAAGAAACCGTGAATTGTGGACGTACCAGATTCTCACATCTTCATTGTCTAATGGAAGCTGAAGTTTCCCAGTCTGATCCGGCTGCCACTTCATTTCTGGCAATGATCATTCAATTGTGGACGTTCAGCCTTCTTCGGAATTCTCTTATACCGGCATGTTCCAGCGCCGCATCAAGACCACTCGGTGAAGGTTTCTGTGACTCAGGACAACTATTTCAGGGGTCTAGAACAAAGGGAATTTACAGAAGTTGATGATCAGTTATTAAAGTCCCGTTTCTCTATGATGCCCACTGATGATACTTCTACATCTGAGGGCAAAGAGCTCGTGCAGCATGATATTCTCATTTCAGCCATGCCGCCTGCAGTTTCTTCCATGCAGAAAAATCTTTCCCAGTGTACTTCTTTAAAATGCTGCAAAATAGTGGGACAGAAGATTTCGGTTTAGCGTTAACTTTAAACGGGCATAGGTACAGGCATGTGGGCATGTTTAGAGACAGTGTTTCACTGGTGTAGGGTAAAGGGTGAAGCGCCTGGGTTCCCGTGCTTCACTACTGTATGGCCTCAAGATGATGTGTAGGCACAGCGGCAAATCCATCGGTGGCAATTCTCTCATATTGTCATTGCGATGGGAAGATTCCTTATTCGCTAGGAATTGTTTTACCGTGGAAGACGGGTCACCACAGAGCTGTCTCTTTTGTGTTGAGACAAACTTTGCTGAATTTACCTGCCATCAGTTGCGTGTCCTCCCTTTCTTTTAAGTCCGATGGAGACGCACGAGTGTAAGGAGAACGGTGAATGGTGGCCGTTCATAAGCCAGGATCATCAGAAACCGCAGAGTAAATTTTAGGAACGTAGACGTAGGACAGCGGAGAAAACTTCACTCAGGGACTTCAGGGAACTCTCCTTACAATGCTGAGGCCTGACACGCCTAGTGCCTGGGGGCAACCCGGCTCCTGCCCTAGGTAGTTTTGTTGAGCTTGCCTCCCTCAGGTGGTGCCTTTTCTCTCCCAGCATTATTGCTCCGTGAAATTCTGCCGATGATGAAAACTGCCATGGCTTTGTCCTTTCACCTCATTGGCCTCATCTTTGAAGTACAAATGCTTTTCTACACGGGTGCTGCCTCCCTCAGCTTTCCTTTGTCTAGGCTCAATCGATGCAGATTCCTGTGCTGAATACGCCATGGACTAGCACAGGTGGGTTCTCGTGAGTATACCGGGCAAACGCAGCAATTTCGATTGTCAAGACCCACCTGGCTTGATCAAGGTTCTTTATTCCAGTGAAAACGATTTTTATCCAAATTCTAGAGGAGCACCAGTGTGTCTCTGGGAGCCACACCCGGGCCTGCTGAACAGCGGCTCCGGAGTTTTCCTTTTCTGACTAAAATTCAGCACGGAATTTCATGGATCTAAGGAAACCGTAAATTGTGGACGTACCAGATTCTCACATCTTCATTGTCTAATGGAAGCTGAAGTTTCCCAGTCTGATCCGGCTGCCACTTCATTTATGGCAATGATCACTCAATTGTGGACATTCAGCCTTCTTCGGTATTCTCTTATACCGGCATGTTCCTGCGCCGCATCAAGACCACTCGGTGGAGGTTTCTGTGACTCAGGACAACTCTTATTTCAGCCGTCTAGAACAAAGGGAATTCACAGAGGTTGATGATCACTTATTAAAGTCCCGTTTCTCTATGATGCCCACTGATGACACTTCTACATCGGAGGGCAAAGAGCTCGTGCAGCATGATATTCTCATTTCAGCCACGCCGCCTGCAGTTTCTTCCATGCAGAAAAATCTTTCCCAGTGTACTTCTTTAAAATGCTGCAAAATAGTGGGACAGAAGATTTCGGTTTAGCCTTAACTTTAAACGGGCATAGGTACAGGCATGTGGGCATATTTAGAGACAGTGTTTCACTGTACAAGGGTAAAGAGTGAAGCGCCTGGGTTCCCGTGCTTCACTACTGTATGGCCTCAAGATGATGTGTAGGCACAGCGGCAAATCCATCGGTAGCAATTCTCTCATATTGTCATTGCGATGGGAAGATTCCTTATTCGCTAGGAATTGTTTTACCGTGGAAGACGGGTCACCACAGAGCTGTCTCTTTTGTGTTGAGACAAACTTTGCTGAATTTACCTGCCAGCAGTTGCGTGTCCTCCCTTTCTTTTAAGTCCGATGGAGACGCACGAGTGTAAGGAGAACGGTGAATGGTGGCCGTTCATAAGCCAGAATCATCAGAAAGCGCAGAGTAAATTTTAGGAACGTAGACGTAGGACAGCGGAGAAAACTTCACTCAGGGACTTCAGGGAACTCTCCTTACAATGCTGAGGCCTGACACGCCTAGTGCCTGGGGGCAACCCGGCTCCTGCCCTAGGTAGTTTTGTTGAGCTTGCCTCCCTCAGGTGGTGCCTTTTCTCTCCCAGCAATATTGCTCGGTGAAATTCTGCCGATGATGAAAACTGCCATGGCTTTGTCCTTTCACCTCATTGGCCTCATCTTTGAAGTACAAATGCTTTTCTACACGGGTGCTGCCTCCCTCAGCTTTCCTTTGTCTTGGCTCAATTGATGCAGATTCCTGTGCTGAATACGCCATGGACTAGCACAGGTGGGTTCTTGTCAGTATACCGGGCAAACGCAGCAATTTCGATTGTCAAGACCCACCTGGCTTGATCAAGGTTCTTTATTCCAGTGAAAACGATTTTTATCCAAATTCTAGAGGAGCACCAGTGTTGCCTCTGGGAGCTACACCCGGGCCTGCTGAACAGCGGCTCCGGAGTTTTCCTTTTCTGACTAAAATTCAACACGGAATTTCATGGATCTAAGGAAACCGTGAATTGTGGACGTACCAGATTCTCACATCTTCATTGCCTAATGGAAGCTGAAGTTTCCCAGTCTGATCCGGCTGCCACTTCATTTCTTTCAATGACCATTCAATTGTGGACGTTCAGCCTTCTTCGGAATTCTCTTATACCGGCATGTTCCCGCGCCGCATCAAGACCACTCGGTGGAGGTTTCTGTGACTCAGGACAACTCTTACTTCAGGCGTCTAGAACAAAGGGAATTCACAGAGGTTGATGATCAGTTATTAAAGTCCCGTTTCTCTATGATGCCCACTGATGACACTTCTACATCGGAGGGCAAAGAGCTCGTGCAGCATGATATTCTCATTTCAGCCACGACGCATGCAGTTCCTTCCTTGCAGAAAAATCTTTCCCAGTGTACTTCTTTAAAATGCTGCAAAATAGTGGGACAGAAGATTTCGGTTTAGCGTTAACTTTAAACGGGCATAGGTACAGGCATGTGGGCATGTTTAGAGACAGTGTTTCACTGGTGTAGGGTAAAGGGTGAAGCGCCTGGGTTCCCGTGCTTCACTACTGTATGGCCTCAAGATGATGTGTAGGCACAGCGGCAAATCCATCGGTGGCAATTCTCTCATATTGTCATTGCGATGGGAAGATTCCTTATTCGCTAGGAATTGTTTTACCTTGGAAGACGACTCACCACAGAGCTGTCTCTTTTGTGTTGAGACAAACTTTGCTGAATTTACCTGCCAGCAGTTGCGTGTCCTCCCTTTCTTTTAAGTCCGATGGAGACGCACGAGTGTAAGGAGAACGGTGAATGGTGGCCGTTCATAAGCCAGAATCATCAGAAAGCGCAGAGGAAATTTTAGGAACGTAGACGTAGGACAGCGGAGAAAACTTCACTCAGGGACTTCAGGGAACTCTCCTTACAATGCTGAGGCCTTACACGCCTAGTTCCTGGGGGCAAACCGGCTCCTGCCCTACGTAGTTTTGTTGAGCTTGCCTCCCTCAGGTGGTGCCTTTTCTCTCCCAGCAATATTGCTCCGTGAAATTCTGCCGATGATGAAAACTGCCATGGCTTTGTCCTTTCACCTCATTGGCCTCATCTTTGAAGTACAAATGCTTTTCTACACGGGTGCTGCCTCCCTGAGCTTTCCTTTGTCTTGGCTCAATCGATGCAGATTCCCGTGCTGAATACGCCATGGACTAGCACAGATGGGTTCTTGTCAGTATACCGGGCAAACGCAGCAATTTCGATTGTCAAGACCCACCTGGCTTGATCAAGGTTCTTTATTCCAGTGAAAACGATTTTTATCCAAATTCTAGAGGAGCACCAGTGTGCCTCTGGGAGCTACACCCGGGCCTGCTGAACAGCGGCTCCGGAGTTTTCATTTTCTGACTAAAATTCAGCACGGAATTTCATGGATCTAAGGAAACCGTGAATTGTGGACGTACCAGATTCTCACATCTTCATTGTCTAATGGAAGCTGAAGTTTCCCAGTCTGATCCGGCTGCCACTTCATTTCTTTCAATGACCATTCAATTGTGGACGTTCAGCCTTCTTCGAAATTCTCTTATACCGGCATGTTCCCGCGCCGCATAAAGACCACTCAGTGGAGGTTTCTGTGACTCAGGACAACTCTTTATTTCAGGCGTCTAGAACAAAGGGAATTCACAGAGGTTGATGATCACTTATTAAAGTCCCGTTTCTCTATGATGCCCACTGATGACATTTCTACATCTGAGGGCAAAGAGCTCGTGCAGCATGATATTCTCATTTCAGCCATGCCGCCTGCAGTTCCTTCCGTGCAGAAAAATCTTTCCCAGTGTACTTCTTTAAAATGCTGCAAAATAGTGGGACAGAAGATTTCGGTTTAGCCTTAACTTTAAACGGGCATAGGTACAGGCATGTGGGCATGTTTAGAGACAGTGTTTCACTGGTGTAGGGTAAAGGGTGAAGCGCCTGGGTTCCCGTGCTTCACTACTGTATGGCCTCAAGATGATGTGTAGGCACAGCGGCAAATCCATCGGTGGTAATTCTCTCATATTGTCATTGCGATGGGAAGATTCCTTATTCGCTAGGAATTGTTTTACCGTGGAAGACGGGTCACCACAGAGCTGTCTCTTTTGTGTTGAGACAAACTTTGCTGAATTTACCTGCCATCAGTTGCGTGTCCTCCCTTTCTTTTAAGTCCGATGGAGACGCACGAGTGTAAGGAGAACGGTGAATGGTGGCCGTTCATAAGCCAGGATCATCAGAAACCGCAGAGTAAATTTTAGGAACGTAGACGTAGGACAGCGGAGAAAACTTCACTCAGGGACTTCAGGGAACTCTCCTTACAATGCTGAGGCCTGACACGCCTAGTGCCTGGGGGCAACCCGCCTCCTGCCCTAGGTAGTTTTGTTGAGCTTGCCTCCCTCAGGTGGTGCCTTTTCTCTCCCAGCAATATTGCTCCGTGAAATTCTGCCGATGATGAAAACTGTTTGCTATGGCTTTGTCCTTTCACCTCATTGGCCTCATCTTTGAAGTACAAATGCTTTTCTACACGGGTGCTGCCTCCCTCAGCTTTCCTTTGTCTAGGCTCAATCGATGCAGATTCCTGTGCTGAATACGCCATGGACTAGCACAGGTGGGTTCTCGTGAGTATACCGGGCAAACGCAGCAATTTCGATTGTCAAGACCCACCTGACTTGATCAAGGTTCTTTATTCAAGTGAAAACGATTTTTATCCAAATTCTAGAGGAGCACCAGTGTGCCTCTGGGAGCTACACCCGGGCCTGCTGAACAGCGGCTCCGGAGTTTTCATTTTCTGACTAAAATTCAGCACGGAATTTCATGGATCTAAGGAAACCGTGAATTGTGGACGTACCAGATTCTCACATCTTCATTGTCTAATGGAAGCTGAAGTTTCCCAGTCTGATCCGGCTGCCACTTCATTTCTGGCAATGACCATTCAATTGTGGACGTTCAGCCTTCTTCGGAATTCTCTTATACCGGCATGTTCCCGCGCCGCATAAAGACCACTCGGTGGAGGTTTCTGTGACTCAGGACAACTCTTTATTTCAGGCGTCTAGAACAAAGGGAATTCACAGAGGTTGATGATCACTTATTAAAGTCCCGTTTCTCTATGATGCCCACTGATGACACTTCTACATCGGAGGGCAAAGAGCTCGTGCAGCATGATATTCTCATTTCAGCCACGACGCCTGCAGTTCCTTCCTTGCAGAAAAATCTTTTCCAGTGTACTTCTTTAAAATGCTGCAAAATAGTGGGACAGAAGATTTCGGTTTAGCGTTAACTTTAAACGGGCATAGGTATAGGCATGTAGGTATGTTTAGAGACAGTGTTTCACTGGTCTAAAGGGTGAAGCGCCTGGGTTCCTGTGCTTCACTACTGTATGGCCTCAAGATGATGTTTGTAGGCACAGCGGCAAATCCATCGGTGGCAATTCTCTCATATTGTCATTGCGATGGGAAGGTTCCTTATTCGCTAGGAAATGTTTTACCGTGGAAGACGGGTCACCGCAGAGCTGTCTCTTTTGTGTTGAGACAAACTTTGCTGAATTTACCTGCCAGCAGTTGCATGTCCTCCCTTTCTTTTAAGGCCGATGGAGACGCACGAGTGTAAGGATAACGGTGAATGGTGGCCGTTCATAAGCCAGGATCATCAGAAAGCGCAGAGTAAATTTTAGGAACGTAGACGCAGGACAGCGGAGAAAACTTCACTCAGGGACTTCAGGGAACTCTCCTTACAATGCTGAGGCCTGACACGCCTAGTGCCTGGGGGCAACCCGGCTCCTGCCCTAGGTAGTTTTGTTGAGCGTGCCTCCCTCAGGTGGTGCCTTTTCTTTCCCAGCAATATTGCTCCGTGTAATTCTGCCCATGATGAAAACTCTTTGCCATGGCTTTGTCCTTTCACCTCATTGGCCTCATCTTTCAAGTACAAATGCTTTTCTACACGGGTGCTGCCTCCCTGAGCTTTCCTTTGTCTAGGCTCAATCGATGCAGATTCCTGTGCTGAATACGCCATGGACTAGCACAGGTGGGTTCTCATGAGTATACCGGGCAAACGCAGCAATTTCGATTGTCAAGACCCACCTGGCTTGATCAAGGTTCTTTATTCCAGTGAAAACGATTTTTATCCAAATTCTAGAGGAGCACCAGTGTGCCTCTGGGAGCCACACCCGGGCCTGCTGAACAGCGGCTCCGGAGTTTTCCTTTTCTGACTAAAATTCAGCACGGAATTTCATGGATCTAAAGAAACCGTGAATTGTGGACGTACCAGATTCTCACATCTTCATTGTCTAATGGAAGCTGAAGTTTCCCAGTCTGATCCGGCTGCCACTTCATTTCTGGCAATGATCATTCAATTGTGGACGTTCAGCCTTCTTCGGAATTCTCTTATACCGGCATGTTCCAGCGCCGCATCAAGACCACTCGGTGAAGGTTTCTGTGACTCAGGACAACTATTTCAGGGGTCTAGAACAAAGGGAATTTACAGAAGTTGATGATCAGTTATTAAAGTCCCGTTTCTCTATGATGCCCACTGATGATACTTCTACATCTGAGGGCAAAGAGCTCGTGCAGCATGATATTCTCATTTCAGCCATGCCGCCTGCAGTTTCTTCCATGCAGAAAAATCTTTCCCAGTGTACTTCTTTAAAATGCTGCAAAATAGTGGGACAGAAGATTTCGGTTTAGCGTTAACTTTAAACGGGCATAGGTACAGGCATGTGGGCATGTTTAGAGACAGTGTTTCACTGGTGTAGGGTAAAGGGTGAAGCGCCTGGGTTCCCGTGCTTCACTACTGTATGGCCTCAAGATGATGTGTAGGCACAGCGGCAAATCCATCGGTGGCAATTCTCTCATATTGTCATTGCGATGGGAAGATTCCTTATTCGCTAGGAATTGTTTTACCGTGGAAGACGGGTCACCACAGAGCTGTCTCTTTTGTGTTGAGACAAACTTTGCTGAATTTACCTGCCATCAGTTGCGTGTCCTCCCTTTCTTTTAAGTCCGATGGAGACGCACGAGTGTAAGGAGAACGGTGAATGGTGGCCGTTCATAAGCCAGGATCATCAGAAACCGCAGAGTAAATTTTAGGAACGTAGACGTAGGACAGCGGAGAAAACTTCACTCAGGGACTTCAGGGAACTCTCCTTACAATGCTGAGGCCTGACACGCCTAGTGCCTGGGGGCAACCCGGCTCCTGCCCTAGGTAGTTTTGTTGAGCTTGCCTCCCTCAGGTGGTGCCTTTTCTCTCCCAGCATTATTGCTCCGTGAAATTCTGCCGATGATGAAAACTGCCATGGCTTTGTCCTTTCACCTCATTGGCCTCATCTTTGAAGTACAAATGCTTTTCTACACGGGTGCTGCCTCCCTCAGCTTTCCTTTGTCTAGGCTCAATCGATGCAGATTCCTGTGCTGAATACGCCATGGACTAGCACAGGTGGGTTCTCGTGAGTATACCGGGCAAACGCAGCAATTTCGATTGTCAAGACCCACCTGGCTTGATCAAGGTTCTTTATTCCAGTGAAAACGATTTTTATCCAAATTCTAGAGGAGCACCAGTGTGTCTCTGGGAGCCACACCCGGGCCTGCTGAACAGCGGCTCCGGAGTTTTCCTTTTCTGACTAAAATTCAGCACGGAATTTCATGGATCTAAGGAAACCGTAAATTGTGGACGTACCAGATTCTCACATCTTCATTGTCTAATGGAAGCTGAAGTTTCCCAGTCTGATCCGGCTGCCACTTCATTTATGGCAATGATCACTCAATTGTGGACATTCAGCCTTCTTCGGTATTCTCTTATACCGGCATGTTCCTGCGCCGCATCAAGACCACTCGGTGGAGGTTTCTGTGACTCAGGACAACTCTTATTTCAGCCGTCTAGAACAAAGGGAATTCACAGAGGTTGATGATCACTTATTAAAGTCCCGTTTCTCTATGATGCCCACTGATGACACTTCTACATCGGAGGGCAAAGAGCTCGTGCAGCATGATATTCTCATTTCAGCCACGCCGCCTGCAGTTTCTTCCATGCAGAAAAATCTTTCCCAGTGTACTTCTTTAAAATGCTGCAAAATAGTGGGACAGAAGATTTCGGTTTAGCCTTAACTTTAAACGGGCATAGGTACAGGCATGTGGGCATATTTAGAGACAGTGTTTCACTGTACAAGGGTAAAGAGTGAAGCGCCTGGGTTCCCGTGCTTCACTACTGTATGGCCTCAAGATGATGTGTAGGCACAGCGGCAAATCCATCGGTAGCAATTCTCTCATATTGTCATTGCGATGGGAAGATTCCTTATTCGCTAGGAATTGTTTTACCGTGGAAGACGGGTCACCACAGAGCTGTCTCTTTTGTGTTGAGACAAACTTTGCTGAATTTACCTGCCAGCAGTTGCGTGTCCTCCCTTTCTTTTAAGTCCGATGGAGACGCACGAGTGTAAGGAGAACGGTGAATGGTGGCCGTTCATAAGCCAGAATCATCAGAAAGCGCAGAGTAAATTTTAGGAACGTAGACGTAGGACAGCGGAGAAAACTTCACTCAGGGACTTCAGGGAACTCTCCTTACAATGCTGAGGCCTGACACGCCTAGTGCCTGGGGGCAACCCGGCTCCTGCCCTAGGTAGTTTTGTTGAGCTTGCCTCCCTCAGGTTGTGCCTTTTCTCTCCCAGCATTATTGCTCCGTGAAATTCTGCCGATGATGAAAACTGCCATGGCTTTGTCCTTTCACCTCATTGGCCTCATCTTTGAAGTACAAATGCTTTTCTACACGGGTGCTGCCTCCCTCAGCTTTCCTTTGTCTTGGCTCAATCGATGCAGATTCCTGTGCTGAATACGCCATGGACTAGCACAGGTGGGTTCTCGTGAGTATACCGGGCAAACCCAGCAATTTCGATTGTCAAGACCCACCTGACTTGATCAAGGTTCTTTATTCAAGTGAAAACGATTTTTATCCAAATTCTAGAGGAGCACCAGTGTGCCTCTGGGAGCTACACCCGGGCCTGCTGAACAGCGGCTCCGGAGTTTTCATTTTCTGACTAAAATTCAGCACGGAATTTCATGGATCTAAGGAAACCGTGAATTGTGGACGTACCAGATTCTCACATCTTCATTGTCTAATGGAAGCTGAAGTTTCCCAGTCTGATCCGGCTGCCACTTCATTTCTGGCAATGACCATTCAATTGTGGACGTTCAGCCTTCTTCGGAATTCTCTTATACCGGCATGTTCCCGCGCCGCATAAAGACCACTCGGTGGAGGTTTCTGTGACTCAGGACAACTCTTTATTTCAGGCGTCTAGAACAAAGGGAATTCACAGAGGTTGATGATCACTTATTAAAGTCCCGTTTCTCTATGATGCCCACTGATGACACTTCTACATCGGAGGGCAAAGAGCTCGTGCAGCATGATATTCTCATTTCAGCCACGACGCCTGCAGTTCCTTCCTTGCAGAAAAATCTTTTCCAGTGTACTTCTTTAAAATGCTGCAAAATAGTGGGACAGAAGATTTCGGTTTAGCGTTAACTTTAAACGGGCATAGGTATAGGCATGTGGGTATGTTTAGAGACAGTGTATCACTGGTCTAAAGGGTGAAGCGCCTGGGTTCCTGTGCTTCACTACTGTATGGCCTCAAGATGATGTTTGTAGGCACAGCGGCAAATCCATCGGTGGCAATTCTCTCATATTGTCATTGCGATGGGAAGGTTCCTTATTCGCTAGGAAATGTTTTACCGTGGAAGACGGGTCACCGCAGAGCTGTCTCTTTTGTGTTGAGACAAACTTTGCTGAATTTACCTGCCAGCAGTTGCGTGTCCTCCCTTTCTTTTAAGGCCGATGGAGACGCACGAGTGTAAGGATAACGGTGAATGGTGGCCGTTCATAAGCCAGGATCATCAGAAACCGCAGAGTAAATTTTAGGAACGTAGACGCAGGACAGCGGAGAAAACTTCACTCAGGGACTTCAGCGAACTCTCCTTACAATGCTGAGGCCTGACACGCCTAGTGCCTGGGGGCAACCCGGCTCCTGCCCTAGGTAGTTTTGTTGAGCGTGCCTCCCTCAGGTGGTGCCTTTTCTCTCCCAGCAATATTGCTCCGTGTAATTCTGCCCATGATGAAAACTCTTTGCCATGGCTTTGTCCTTTCACCTCATTGGCCTCATCTTTCAAGTACAAATGCTTTTCTACACGGGTGCTGCCTCCCTGAGCTTTCCTTTGTCTTGGCTCAATCGATGCAGATTCCTGTGCTGAATACGCCATGGACTAGCACAGGTGGGTTCTTGTCAGTATACCGGGCAAACGCAGCAATTTCGATTGTCAAGACCCACCTGGCTTGATCAAGGTTCTTTATTCCAGTGAAAACGATTTTTATCCAAATTCTAGAGGAGCACCAGTGTGCCTCTGGGAGCTACACCCGGGCCTGATGAACAGCGGCTCCGGAGTTTTCCTTTTCTGACTAAAATTCAGCACGGAATTTCATGGATCTAAGGAAACCGTGAATTGTGGACGTACCAGATTTTCACATCTTCATTGTCTAATGGAAGCTGAAGTTTCCAAGTCTGATCCGGCTGCCACTTCATTTCTGGCAATGACCATTCAATTGTGGACGTTCAGCCTTCTTCGGAATTCTCTTATACCGGCATGTTCCCGCGCCGCATAAAGACCACTCGGTGGAGGTTTCTGTGACTCAGGACAACTCTTTATTTCAGGCGTCTAGAACAAAGGGAATTCACAGAGGTTGATGATCACTTATTAAAATCCCGTTTCTCTATGATGCCCACTGATGACACTTCTACATCTGAGGGCAAAAGCTCGTGCAGCATGATATTCTCATTTAAGCCACGACGCCTGCAGTTCCTTCCTTGCAGAAAAATCTTTCCCAGTGTACTTCTTTAAAATGCTGCAAAATAGTGGGACAGAAGATTTCGGTTTAGCGTTAACTTTAAACGAGCATAGGTACAGGCTTGTGGGCATGTTTAGAGACAGTGTTTCACTGGTCTAGGGTAAAAGGGTGAAGCGCCTGGGTTCCTCTGCTTCACTACTGTTCGGCCTCAAATGATGTTTGTAGGCACAGCGGCAAATCCATCGGTGGCAATTCTCTCATATTGTCATTGCGATGGGAAGGTTCCTTATTCGCTAGGAAATGTTTTACCGTGGAAGACGGGTCACCGCAGAGCTGTCTCTTTTGTGTTGAGACAAACTTTGCTGAATTTACCTGCCAGCAGTTGCGTGTCCTCCCTATCTTTTAAGGCCGATGGAGACGCACGAGTGTAAGGATAACGGTGAATGGTGGCCGTTCATAAGCCAGGAGCATCAGAAAGCGCAGAGTAAATTTTAGGAACGTAGACGCAGGACAGCGGAGAAAAGTTCACTCAGGGACTTCAGGGAACTCTCCTTACAATGCTGAGGCCTGACACGCCTAGTGCCTGGGGGCAACCCGGCTCCTGCCTTAGGTAGTTTTGTTGAGCGTGCCTCCCTCAGGTGGTGCCTTTTCTCTCCCAGCAATATTGCTCCGTGAAATTCTGCCCATGATGAAAACTCTTTGCCATGGCTTTGTCCTTTCACCTCATTGGCCTCATCTTTGAAGTACAAATGCTTTTCTACACGGGTGCTGCCTCCCTCAGCTTTCCTTTGTCTAGGCTCAATCGATGCAGATTCCTGTGCTGAATACGCCATGGACTAGCACAGGTGGGTTCTCGTGAGTATACCGGGCAAACGCAGCAATTTCGATTGTCAAGACCCACCTGGCTTGATCAAGGTTCTTTATTCCAGTGAAAACGATTTTTATCCAAATTCTAGAGGAGCACCAGTGTGCCTCTGGGAGCCACACCCGGGCCTGCTGAACAGCGGCTCCGGAGTTTTCCTTTTCTGACTAAAATTCAGCACGGAATTTCATGGATCTAAGGAAACCGTAAATTGTGGACGTACCAGATTCTCACATCTTCATTGTCTAATGGAAGCTGAAGTTTCCCAGTCTGATCCGGCTGCCACTTCATTTATGGCAATGATCACTCAATTGTGGACGTTCAGCCTTCTTCGGTATTCTCTTATACCGGCATGTTCCTGCGCCGCATCAAGACCACTCGGTGGAGGTTTCTGTGACTCAGGACAACTCTTATTTCAGGCGTCTAGAACAAAGGGAATTCACAGAGGTTGATGATCACTTATTAAAGTCCCGTTTCTCTATGATGCCCACTGATGACACTTCTACATCGGAGGGCAAAGAGCTCGTGCAGCATGATATTCTCATTTCAGCCACGCCGCCTGCAGTTTCTTCCATGCAGAAAAATCTTTCCCAGTGTACTTCTTTAAAATGCTGCAAAATAGTGGGACAGAAGATTTCGGTTTAGCCTTAACTTTAAACGGGGATAGGTACAGGCATGTGGGCATATTTAGAGACAGTGTTTCACTGTACTAGGGTAAAGAGTGAAGCGCCTGGGTTCCCGTGCTTCACTACTGTATGGCCTCAAGATGATGTGTAGGCACAGCGGCAAATCCATCGGTAGCAATTCTCTCATATTGTCATTGCGATGGGAAGATTCCTTATTCGCTAGGAATTGTTTTACCGTGGAAGACGGGTCACCACAGAGCTGTCTCTTTTGTGTTGAGACAAACTTTGCTGAATTTACCTGCCAGCAGTTGCGTGTCCTCCCTTTCTTTTAAGTCCGATGGAGACGCACGAGTGTAAGGAGAACGGTGAATGGTGGCCGTTCATAAGCCAGAATCATCAGAAAGCGCAGAGTAAATTTTAGGAACGTAGACGTAGGACAGCGGAGAAAACTTCACTCAGGGACTTCAGGGAACTCTCCTTACAATGCTGAGGCCTGACACGCCTAGTGCCTGGGGGCAACCCGGCTCCTGCCCTAGGTAGTTTTGTTGAGCTTGCCTCCCTCAGGTTGTGCCTTTTCTCTCCCAGCATTATTGCTCCGTGAAATTCTGCCGATGATGAAAACTGCCATGGCTTTGTCCTTTCACCTCATTGGCCTCATCTTTCAAGTACAAATGCTTTTCTATACGGGTGCTGCCTCCCTGAGCTTTCCTTTGTCTTGGCTCAATCGATGCAGATTCCTGTGCTGAATACGCCATGGACTAGCACAGGTGGGTTCTCGTGAGTATACCGGGCAAACGCAGCAATTTCGATTGTCAAGACCCACCTGACTTGATCAAGGTTCTTTATTCAAGTGAAAACGATTTTTATCCAAATTCTAGAGGAGCACCAGTGTGCCTCTGGGAGCTACACCCGGGCCTGCTGAACAGCGGCTCCGGAGTTTTCATTTTCTGACTAAAATTCAGCACGGAATTTCATGGATCTAAGGAAACCGTGAATTGTGGACGTACCAGATTCTCACATCTTCATTGTCTAATGGAAGCTGAAGTTTCCCAGTCTGATCCGGCTGCCACTTCATTTCTGGCAATGACCATTCAATTGTGGACGTTCAGCCTTCTTCGGAATTCTCTTATACCGGCATGTTCCCGCGCCGCATAAAGACCACTCGGTGGAGGTTTCTGTGACTCAGGACAACTCTTTATTTCAGGCGTCTAGAACAAAGGGAATTCACAGAGGTTGATGATCACTTATTAAAGTCCTGTTTCTCTATGATGCCCACTGATGACACTTCTACATCGGAGGGCAAAGAGCTCGTGCAGCATGATATTCTCATTTCAGCCACGACGCCTGCAGTTCCTTCCTTGCAGAAAAATCTTTTCCAGTGTACTTCTTTAAAATGCTGCAAAATAGTGGGACAGAAGATTTCGGTTTAGCGTTAACTTTAAACGGGCATAGGTATAGGCATGTGGGTATGTTTAGAGACAGTGTTTCACTGGTCTAAAGGGTGAAGCGCCTGGGTTCCTGTGCTTCACTACTGTATGGCCTCAAGATGATGTTTGTAGGCACAGCGGCAAATCCATCGGTGGCAATTCTCTCATATTGTCATTGCGATGGGAAGGTTCCTTATTCGCTAGGAAATGTTTTACCGTGGAAGACGGGTCACCGCAGAGCTGTCTCTTTTGTGTTGAGACAAACTTTGCTGAATTTACCTGCCAGCAGTTGCGTGTCCTCCCTTTCTTTTAAGGCCGATGGAGACGCACGAGTGTAAGGATAATGGTGAATGGTGGCCGTTCATAAGCCAGGATCATCAGAAACCGCAGAGTAAATTTTAGGAACGTAGACGCAGGACAGCGGAGAAAACTTCACTCAGGGACTTCAGGGAACTCTCCTTACAATGCTGAGGCCTGACACGCCTAGTGCCTGGGGGCAACCCGGCTCCTGCCCTAGGTAGTTTTGTTGAGCGTGCCTCCCTCAGGTGGTGCCTTTTCTCTCCCAGCAATATTGCTCCGTGTAATTCTGCCCATGATGAAAACTCTTTGCCATGGCTTTGTCCTTTCACCTCATTGGCCTCATCTTTCAAGTACAAATGCTTTTCTACACGGGTGCTGCCTCCCTGAGCTTTCCTTTGTCTTGGCTCAATCGATGCAGATTCCTGTGCTGAATACGCCATGGACTAGCACAGGTGGGTTCTTGTCAGTATACCGGGCAAACGCAGCAATTTCGATTGTCAAGACCCACCTGGCTTGATCAAGGTTCTTTATTCCAGTGAAAACGATTTTTATCCAAATTCTAGAGGAGCACCAGTGTGCCTCTGGGAGCTACACCCGGGCCTGATGAACAGCGGCTCCGGAGTTTTCCTTTTCTGACTAAAATTCAGCACGGAATTTCATGGATCTAAGGAAACCGTGAATTGTGGACGTACCAGATTCTCACATCTTCATTGTCTAATGGAAGCTGAAGTTTCCAAGTCTGATCCGGCTGCCACTTCATTTCTGGCAATGACCATTCAATTGTGGACGTTCAGCCTTCTTCGGAATTCTCTTATACCGGCATGTTCCCGCGCCGCATAAAGACCACTCGGTGGAGGTTTCTGTGACTCAGGACAACTCTTTATTTCAGGCGTCTAGAACAAAGGGAATTCACAGAGGTTGATGATCACTTATTAAAATCCCGTTTCTCTATGATGCCCACTGATGACACTTCTACATCTGAGGGCAAAAGCTCGTGCTGCATGATATTCTCATTTAAGCCACGACGCCTGCAGTTCCTTCCTTGCAGAAAAATCTTTCCCAGTGTACTTCTTTAAAATGCTGCAAAATAGTGGGACAGAAGATTTCGGTTTAGCGTTAACTTTAAACGAGCATAGGTACAGGCATGTGGGCATGTTTAGAGACAGTGTTTCACTGGTCTAGGGTAAAGGGGTGAAGCGCCTGGGTTCCTCTGCTTCACTACTGTTCGGCCTCAAATGATGTTTGTAGGCACAGCGGCAAATCCATCGGTGGCAATTCTCTCATATTGTCATTGCGATGGGAAGGTTCCTTATTCGCTAGGAAATGTTTTACCGTGGAAGACGGGTCACCGCAGAGCTGTCTCTTTTGTGTTGAGACAAACTTTGCTGAATTTACCTGCCAGCAGTTGCGTGTCCTCCCTATCTTTTAAGGCCGATGGAGACGCACGAGTGTAAGGATAACGGTGAATGGTGGCCGTTCATAAGCCAGGAGCATCAGAAAGCGCAGAGTAAATTTTAGGAACGTAGACGCAGGACAGCGGAGAAAAGTTCACTCAGGGACTTCAGGGAACTCTCCTTACAATGCTGAGGCCTGACACGCCTAGTGCCTGGGGGCAACCCGGCTCCTGCCTTAGGTAGTTTTGTTGAGCGTGCCTCCCTCAGGTGGTGCCTTTTCTCTCCCAGCAATATTGCTCCGTGAAATTCTGCCCATGATGAAAACTCTTTGCCATGGCTTTGTCCTTTCACCTCATTGGCCTCATCTTTCAAGTACAAATGCTTTTCTACACGGGTGCTGCCTCCCTGAGCTTTCCTTTGTCTTGGCTCAATCGATGCAGATTCCTGTGCTGAATACGCCATGGACTAGCACAGGTGGGTTCTTGTCAGTATACCGGGCAAACGCAGCAATTTCGATTGTCAAGACCCACCTGGCTGATCAAGGTTCTTTATTCCAGTGAAAACGATTTTTATCCAAATTCTTGAGGAGCACCAGTGTGCCTCTGGGAGCTACACCCGGGCCTGCTGAACAGCGGCTCCGGAGTTTTCCTTTTCTGACTAAAATTCAGCACGGAATTTCATGGATCTAAGGAAACCGTGAATTGTGGACGTACCAGATTCTCACATCTTCATTGTCTAATGGAAGCTGAAGTTTCCCAGTCTGATCCGGCTGCCGCTTCATTTCTGGCAATGATCATTCAATTGTGGACGTTCAGCCTTCTTCGGAATTCTCTTATACCGGCATGTTCCAGCGCCGCATCAAGACCACTCGTTGAAGGTTTCTGTGACTCAGGACAACTATTTCAGGGGTCTAGAACAAAGGGAATTTACAGAGGTTGATGATCAGTTATTAAAGTCCCGTTTCTCTATGATGCCCACTGATGACACTTCTACATCTGAGGGCAAAGAGCTCGTGCAGCATGATATTCTCATTTCAGCCACGCCGCCTGCAGTTTCTTCCATGCAGAAAAATCTTTCCCAGTGTACTTCTTTAAAATGCTGCAAAATAGTGGGACAGAATATTTCGGTTTAGCCTTAACTTTAAACGGGCATAGGTACAGGCATGTGGGCATGTTTAGAGACAGTGTTTCACTGTACTAGGGTAAAGAGTGAAGCGCCTGGGTTCCCGTGCTTCACTACTGTATGGCCTCAAGATGATGTGTAGGCACAGCGGCAAATCCATCGGTAGCAATTCTCTCATATTGTCATTGCGATGGGAAGATTCCTTATTCGCTAGGAATTGTTTTACCGTGGAAGACGACTCACAACAGAGCTGTCTCTTTTGTGTTGAGACAAACTTTGCTGAATTTACCTGCCAGCAGTTGCGTGTCCTCCTTTTCTTTTAAGTCCGATGGAGACGCACGAGTGTAAGGAGAACGGTGAATGGTGGCCGTTCATAAGCCAGAATCATCAGAAAGCGCAGAGTAAATTTTAGGAACGTAGACGTAGGACAGCGGAGAAAACTTCACTCAGGGACTTCAGGGAACTCTCCTTACAATGCTGAGGCCTGACACGCCTAGTGCCTGGGGGCAACCCGGCTCCTGCCCTAGGTAGTTTTGTTGAGCTTGCCTCCCTCAGGTTGTGCCTTTTCTCTCCCAGCATTATTGCTCCGTGAAATTCTGCCGATGATGAAAACTGCCATGGCTTTGTCCTTTCACCTCATTGGCCTCATCTTTCAAGTACAAATGCTTTTCTACACGGGTGCTGCCTCCCTGAGCTTTCCTTTGTCTTGGCTCAATCGATGCAGATTCCTGTGCTGAATACGCCATGGACTAGCACAGGTGGGTTCTCGTGATTATACCGGGCAAACGCAGCAATTTCGATTGTCAAGACCCACCTGACTTGATCAAGGTTCTTTATTCAAGTGAAAACGATTTTTATCCAAATTCTAGAGGAGCACCAGTGTGCCTCTGGGAGCTACACCCGGGCCTGCTGAACAGCGGCTCCGGAGTTTTCATTTTCTGACTAAAATTCAGCACGGAATTTCATGGATCTAAGGAAACCGTGAATTGTGGACGTACCAGATTCTCACATCTTCATTGTCTAATGGAAGCTGAAGTTTCCCAGTCTGATCCGGCTGCCACTTCATTTCTGGCAATGACCATTCAATTGTGGACGTTCAGCCTTCTTCGGAATTCTCTTATACCGGCATGTTCCCGCGCCGCATCAAGACCACTCGGTGGAGGTTTCTGTGACTCAGGACAACTCTTTATTTTAGGCGTCTAGAACAAAGGGATTTCACAGAGGTTGATGATCACTTATTAAAGTCCCGTTTCTCTATGATGCCCACTGATGACACTTCTACATCGGAGGGCAAAGAGCTCGTGCAGCATGATATTCTCATTTCAGCCACGACGCCTGCAGTTCCTTCCTTGCAGAAAAATCTTTTCCAGTGTACTTCTTTAAAATGCTGCAAAATAGTGGGACAGAAGATTTCGGTTTAGCGTTAACTTTAAACGGGCATAGGTACAGGCATGTGGGCATGTTTAGAGACAGTGTTTCACTGGTCTAAAGGGTGAAGCGCCTGGGTTCCTGTGCTTCACTACTGTATGGCCTCAAGATGATGTTTGTAGGCACAGCGGCAAATCCATCGGTGGCAATTCTCTCATATTGTCATTGCGATGGGAAGGTTCCTTATTCGCTAGGAAATGTTTTACCGTGGAAGACGGGTCACCGCAGAGCTGTCTCTTTTGTGTTGAGACAAACTTTGCTGAATTTACCTGCCAGCAGTTGCGTGTCCTCCCTTTCTTTTAAGGCCGATGGAGACGCACGAGTGTAAGGATAACGGTGAATGGTGGCCGTTCATAAGCCAGGATCATCAGAAACCGCAGAGTAAATTTTAGGAACGTAGACGCAGGACAGCGGAGAAAACTTCACTCAGGGACTTCAGGGAACTCTCCTTACAATGCTGAGGCCTGACACGCCTAGTGCCTGGGGGCAACCCGGCTCCTGCCCTAGGTAGTTTTGTTGAGCGTGCCTCCCTCAGGTGGTGCCTTTTCTCTCCCAGCAATATTGCTCCGTGAAATTCTGCCCATGATGAAAACTGTTTGCCATGGCTTTGTCCTTTCACCTCATTGGCCTCATCTTTGAAGTACAAATGCTTTTCTACACGGGTGCTGCCTCCCTGAGCTTTCCTTTGTCTTGGCTCAATCGATGCAGATTCCTGTGCTGAATACGCCATGGACTAGCACAGGTGGGTTCTTGTCAGTATACCGGGCAAACGCAGCAATTTCGATTGTCAAGACCCACCTGGCTTGATCAAGGTTCTTTATTCCAGTGAAAACGATTTTTATCCAAATTCTTGAGGAGCACCAGTGTGGCTCTGGGAGCTACACCCGGGCCTGCTGAACAGCGGCTCCGGAGTTTTCATTTTCTGACTAAAATTCAGCACGGAATTTCATGGATCTAAGGAAATCGTGAATTGTGGACGTACCAGATTCTCACATCTTCATTGTCTAATGGAAGCTGAAGTTTCCCAGTCTGATCCGGCTGCCACTTCATTTATGGCAATGATCACTCAATTGTGGACGTTCAGCCTTCTTCGGTATTCTCTTATACCGGCATGTTCCTGCGCCGCATCAAGACCACTCGGTGGAGGTTTCTGTGACTCAGGACAACTCTTATTTCAGGCGTCTAGAACAAAGGGAATTCACAGAGGTTGATGATCACTTATTAAAGTCCCGTTTCTCTATGATGCCCACTGATGACACTTCTACATCGGAGGGCAAAGAGCTCGTGCAGCATGATATTCTCATTTCAGCCACGACGCATGCAGTTCCTTCCTTGCAGAAAAATCTTTCCCAGTGTACTTCTTTAAAATGCTGCAAAATAGTGGGACAGAAGATTTCGGTTTAGCCTTAACTTTAAACGGGCATAGGTACAGGCATGTGGGCATGTTTAGAGACAGTGTTTCACTGGTGTAGGGTAAAGGGTGAAGCGCCTGGGTTCCCGTGCTTCACTACTGTTCGGCCTCAAGATGATGTTTGTAGGCACAGCGGCAAATCCATCGGTGGCAATTCTCTCATATTGTCATTGCGATGGGAAGGTTCCTTATTCGCTTGGAAATGTTTTACCTTGGAAGACGGGTCACCGCAGAGCTGTCTCTTTTGTGTTGAGACAAACTTTGCTGAATTTACCTGCCAGCAGTTGCGTGTCCTCCCTTTCTTTTAAGGCCGATGGAGACGCACGAGTGTAAGGATAACGGTGAATGGTGGCCGTTCATAACCAGGATCATCAGAAAGCGCAGAGTAAATTTTAGGAACGTAGACGCAGGACAGCGGAGAAAACTTCACTCAGGGACTTCAGGGAACTCTCCTTACAATGCTGAGGCCTGACACGCCTAGTGCCTGGGGGCAACCCGGCTCCTGCCCTAGGTAGTTTTGTTGAGCTTGCCTCCCTCAGGTTGTGCCTTTTCTCTCCCAGCATTATTGCTCCGTGAAATTCTGCCCATGATGAAAACTCTTTGCCATGGCTTTGTCCTTTCACCTCATTGGCCTCATCTTTGAAGTACAAATGCTTTTCTACACGGGTGCTGCCTCCCTGAGCTTTCCTTTGTCTTGGCTCAATCGATGCAGATTCCTGTGCTGAATACGCCATGGACTAGCACAGGTGGGTTCTTGTCAGTATACCGGGCAAACGCAGCAATTTCGATTGTCAAGACCCACCTGGCTGATCAAGGTTCTTTATTCCAGTGAAAACGATTTTTATCCAAATTCTTGAGGAGCACCAGTGTGCCTCTGGGAGCTACACCCGGGCCTGCTGAACAGCGGCTCCGGAGTTTTCCTTTTCTGACTAAAATTCAGCACGGAATTTCATGGATCTAAGGAAACCGTGAATTGTGGACGTACCAGATTCTCACATCTTCATTGTCTAATGGAAGCTGAAGTTTCCCAGTCTGATCCGGCTGCCACTTCATTTCTGGCAATGATCATTCAATTGTGGACGTTCAGCCTTCTTCGGAATTCTCTTATACCGGCATGTTCCAGCGCTGCATCAAGACCACTCGTTGAAGGTTTCTGTGACTCAGGACAACTATTTCAGGGGTCTAGAACAAAGGGAATTTACAGAGGTTGATGATCAGTTATTAAAGTCCCGTTTCTCTATGATGCCCACTGATGACACTTCTACATCTGAGGGCAAAGAGCTCGTGCAGCATGATATTCTCATTTCAGCCACGCCGCCTGCAGTTTCTTCCATGCAGAAAAATCTTTCCCAGTGTACTTCTTTAAAATGCTGCAAAATAGTGGGACAGAATATTTCGGTTTAGCCTTAACTTTAAACGGGCATAGGTACAGGCATGTGGGCATGTTTAGAGACAGTGTTTCACTGTACTAGGGTAAAGAGTCAAGCGCCTGGGTTCCCGTGCTTCACTACTGTATGGCCTCAAGATGATGTGTAGGCACAACGGCAAATCCATCGGTAGCAATTCTCTCATATTGTCATTGCGATGGGAAGATTCCTTATTCGCTAGGAATTGTTTTACCGTGGAAGACGACTCACAACAGAGCTGTCTCTTTTGTGTTGAGACAAACTTTGCTGAATTTACCTGCCAGCAGTTGCGTGTCCTCCCTTTCTTTTAAGTCCGATGGAGACGCACGAGTGTAAGGAGAACGGTGAATGGTGGCCGTTCATAAGCCAGAATCATCAGAAAGCGCAGAGTAAATTTTAGGAACGTAGACGTAGGACAGCGGAGAAAACTTCACTCAGGGACTTCAGGGAACTCTCCTTACAATGCTGAGGCCTGACACGCCTAGTGCCTGGGGGCAACCCGGCTCCTGCCCTAGGTAGTTTTGTTGAGCTTGCCTCCCTCAGGTTGTGCCTTTTCTCTCCCAGCATTATTGCTCCGTGAAATTCTGCCGATGATGAAAACTGCCATGGCTTTGTCCTTTCACCTCATTGGCCTCATCTTTCAAGTACAAATGCTTTTCTACACGGGTGCTGCCTCCCTGAGCTTTCCTTTGTCTTGGCTCAATCGATGCAGATTCCTGTGCTGAATACGCCATGGACTAGCACAGGTGGGTTCTCGTGAGTATACCGGGCAAACGCAGCAATTTCGATTGTCAAGACCCACCTGACTTGATCAAGGTTCTTTATTCAAGTGAAAACGATTTTTATCCAAATTCTAGAGGAGCACCAGTGTGCCTCTGGGAGCTACACCCGGGCCTGCTGAACAGCGGCTCCGGAGTTTTCATTTTCTGACTAAAATTCAGCACGGAATTTCATGGATCTAAGGAAACCGTGACTTGTGGACGTACCAGATTCTCACATCTTCATTGTCTAATGGAAGCTGAAGTTTCCCAGTCTGATCCGGCTGCCACTTCATTTCTGGCAATGACCATTCAATTGTGGACGTTCAGCCTTCTTCGGAATTCTCTTATACCGGCATGTTCCCGCGCCGCATCAAGACCACTCGGTGGAGGTTTCTGTGACTCAGGACAACTCTTTATTTTAGGCGTCTAGAACAAAGGGATTTCACAGAGGTTGATGATCACTTATTAAAGTCCCGTTTCTCTATGATGCCCACTGATGACACTTCTACATCGGAGGGCAAAGAGCTCGTGCAGCATGATATTCTCATTTCAGCCACGACGCCTGCAGTTCCTTCCTTGCAGAAAAATCTTTTCCAGTGTACTTCTTTAAAATGCTGCAAAATAGTGGGACAGAAGATTTCGGTTTAGCGTTAACTTTAAACGGGCATAGGTACAGGCATGTGGGCATGTTTAGAGACAGTGTTTCACTGGTCTAAAGGGTGAAGCGCCTGGGTTCCTGTGCTTCACTACTGTATGGCCTCAAGATGATGTTTGTAGGCACAGCGGCAAATCCATCGGTGGCAATTCTCTCATATTGTCATTGCGATGGGAAGGTTCCTTATTCGCTAGGAAATGTTTTACCGTGGAAGACGGGTCACCGCAGAGCTGTCTCTTTTGTGTTGAGACAAACTTTGCTGAATTTACCTGCCAGCAGTTGCGTGTCCTCCCTTTCTTTTAAGGCCGATGGAGACGCACGAGTGTAAGGATAACGGTGAATGGTGGCCGTTCATAAGCCAGGATCATCAGAAACCGCAGAGTAAATTTTAGGAACGTAGACGCAGGACAGCGGAGAAAACTTCACTCAGGGACTTCAGGGAACTCTCCTTACAATGCTGAGGCCTGACACGCCTAGTGCCTGGGGGCAACCCGGCTCCTGCCCTAGGTAGTTTTGTTGAGCGTGCCTCCCTCAGGTGGTGCCTTTTCTCTCCCAGCAATATTGCTCCGTGAAATTCTGCCCATGATGAAAACTGTTTGCCATGGCTTTGTCCTTTCACCTCATTGGCCTCATCTTTGAAGTACAAATGCTTTTCTACACGGGTGCTGCCTCCCTGAGCTTTCCTTTGTCTTGGCTCAATCGATGCAGATTCCTGTGCTGAATACGCCATGGACTAGCACAGGTGGGTTCTTGTCAGTATACCGGGCAAACGCAGCAATTTCGATTGTCAAGACCCACCTGGCTTGATCAAGGTTCTTTATTCCAGTGAAAACGATTTTTATCCAAATTCTTGAGGAGCACCAGTGTGGCTCTGGGAGCTACACCCGGGCCTGCTGAACAGCGGCTCCGGAGTTTTCATTTTCTGACTAAAATTCAGCACGGAATTTCATGGATCTAAGGAAATCGTGAATTGTGGACGTACCAGATTCTCACATCTTCATTGTCTAATGGAAGCTGAAGTTTCCCAGTCTGATCCGGCTGCCACTTCATTTATGGCAATGATCACTCAATTGTGGACGTTCAGCCTTCTTCGGTATTCTCTTATACCGGCATGTTCCTGCGCCGCATCAAGACCACTCGGTGGAGGTTTCTGTGACTCAGGACAACTCTTATTTCAGGCGTCTAGAACAAAGGGAATTCACAGAGGTTGATGATCACTTATTAAAGTCCCGTTTCTCTATGATGCCCACTGATGACACTTCTACATCGGAGGGCAAAGAGCTCGTGCAGCATGATATTCTCATTTCAGCCACGACGCATGCAGTTCCTTCCTTGCAGAAAAATCTTTCCCAGTGTACTTCTTTAAAATGCTGCAAAATAGTGGGACAGAAGATTTCGGTTTAGCCTTAACTTTAAACGGGCATAGGTACAGGCATGTGGGCATGTTTAGAGACAGTGTTTCACTGGTGTAGGGTAAAGGGTGAAGCGCCTGGGTTCCCGTGCTTCACTACTGTTCGGCCTCAAGATGATGTTTGTAGGCACAGCGGCAAATCCATCGGTGGCAATTCTCTCATATTGTCATTGCGATGGGAAGGTTCCTTATTCGCTTGGAAATGTTTTACCGTGGAAGACGGGTCACCGCAGAGCTGTCTCTTTTGTGTTGAGACAAACTTTGCTGAATTTACCTGCCAGCAGTTGCGTGTCCTCCCTTTCTTTTAAGGCCGATGGAGACGCACGAGTGTAAGGATAACGGTGAATGGTGGCCGTTCATAACCAGGATCATCAGAAAGCGCAGAGTAAATTTTAGGAACGTAGACACAGGACAGCGGAGAAAACTTCACTCAGGGACTTCAGGGAACTCTCCTTACAATGCTGAGGCCTGACACGCCTAGTGCCTGGGGGCAACCCGGCTCCTGCCCTAGGTAGTTTTGTTGAGCTTGCCTCCCTCAGGTTGTGCCTTTTCTCTCCCAGCATTATTGCTCCGTGAAATTCTGCCCATGATGAAAACTCTTTGCCATGGCTTTGTCCTTTCACCTCATTGGCCTCATCTTTGAAGTACAAATGCTTTTCTACACGGGTGCTGCCTCCCTGAGCTTTCCTTTGTCTTGGCTCAATCGATGCAGATTCCTGTGCTGAATACGCCATGGACTAGCACAGGTGGGTTCTTGTCAGTATACCGGGCAAACGCAGCAATTTCGATTGTCAAGACCCACCTGGCTGATCAAGGTTCTTTATTCCAGTGAAAACGATTTTTATCCAAATTCTTGAGGAGCACCAGTGTGCCTCTGGGAGCTACACCCGGGCCTGCTGAACAGCGGCTCCGGAGTTTTCCTTTTCTGACTAAAATTCAGCACGGAATTTCATGGATCTAAGGAAACCGTGAATTGTGGACGTACCAGATTCTCACATCTTCATTGTCTAATGGAAGCTGAAGTTTCCCAGTCTGATCCGGCTGCCACTTCATTTCTGGCAATGATCATTCAATTGTGGACGTTCAGCCTTCTTCGGAATTCTCTTATACCGGCATGTTCCAGCGCTGCATCAAGACCACTCGTTGAAGGTTTCTGTGACTCAGGACAACTATTTCAGGGGTCTAGAACAAAGGGAATTTACAGAGGTTGATGATCAGTTATTAAAGTCCCGTTTCTCTATGATGCCCACTGATGACACTTCTACATCTGAGGGCAAAGAGCTCGTGCAGCATGATATTCTCATTTCAGCCACGCCGCCTGCAGTTTCTTCCATGCAGAAAAATCTTTCCCAGTGTACTTCTTTAAAATGCTGCAAAATAGTGGGACAGAATATTTCGGTTTAGCCTTAACTTTAAACGGGCATAGGTACAGGCATGTGGGCATGTTTAGAGACAGTGTTTCACTGTACTAGGGTAAAGAGTCAAGCGCCTGGGTTCCCGTGCTTCACTACTGTATGGCCTCAAGATGATGTGTAGGCACAGCGGCAAATCCATCGGTAGCAATTCTCTCATATTGTCATTGCGATGGGAAGATTCCTTATTCGCTAGGAATTGTTTTACCGTGGAAGACGACTCACAACAGAGCTGTCTCTTTTGTGTTGAGACAAACTTTGCTGAATTTACCTGCCAGCAGTTGCGTGTCCTCCCTTTCTTTTAAGTCCGATGGAGACGCACGAGTGTAAGGAGAACGGTGAATGGTGGCCGTTCATAAGCCAGAATCATCAGAAAGCGCAGAGTAAATTTTAGGAACGTAGACGTAGGACAGCGGAGAAAACTTCACTCAGGGACTTCAGGGAACTCTCCTTACAATGCTGAGGCCTGACACGCCTAGTGCCTGGGGGCAACCCGGCTCCTGCCCTAGGTAGTTTTGTTGAGCTTGCCTCCCTCAGGTTGTGCCTTTTCTCTCCCAGCATTATTGCTCCGTGAAATTCTGCCGATGATGAAAACTGCCATGGCTTTGTCCTTTCACCTCATTGGCCTCATCTTTCAAGTACAAATGCTTTTCTACACGGGTGCTGCCTCCCTGAGCTTTCCTTTGTCTTGGCTCAATCGATGCAGATTCCTGTGCTGAATACGCCATGGACTAGCACAGGTGGGTTCTCGTGAGTATACCGGGCAAACGCAGCAATTTCGATTGTCAAGACCCACCTGACTTGATCAAGGTTCTTTATTCAAGTGAAAACGATTTTTATCCAAATTCTAGAGGAGCACCAGTGTGCCTCTGGGAGCTACACCCGGGCCTGCTGAACAGCGGCTCCGGAGTTTTCATTTTCTGACTAAAATTCAGCACGGAATTTCATGGATCTAAGGAAACCGTGACTTGTGGACGTACCAGATTCTCACATCTTCATTGTCTAATGGAAGCTGAAGTTTCCCAGTCTGATCCGGCTGCCACTTCATTTCTGGCAATGACCATTCAATTGTGGACGTTCAGCCTTCTTCGGAATTCTCTTATACCGGCATGTTCCCGCGCCGCATCAAGACCACTCGGTGGAGGTTTCTGTGACTCAGGACAACTCTTTATTTTAGGCGTCTAGAACAAAGGGATTTCACAGAGGTTGATGATCACTTATTAAAGTCCCGTTTCTCTATGATGCCCACTGATGACACTTCTACATCGGAGGGCAAAGAGCTCGTGCAGCATGATATTCTCATTTCAGCCACGACGCCTGCAGTTCCTTCCTTGCAGAAAAATCTTTTCCAGTGTACTTCTTTAAAATGCTGCAAAATAGTGGGACAGAAGATTTCGGTTTAGCGTTAACTTTAAACGGGCATAGGTACAGGCATGTGGGCATGTTTAGAGACAGTGTTTCACTGGTCTAAAGGGTGAAGCGCCTGGGTTCCTGTGCTTCACTACTGTATGGCCTCAAGATGATGTTTGTAGGCACAGCGGCAAATCCATCGGTGGCAATTCTCTCATATTGTCATTGCGATGGGAAGGTTCCTTATTCGCTAGGAAATGTTTTACCGTGGAAGACGGGTCACCGCAGAGCTGTCTCTTTTGTGTTGAGACAAACTTTGCTGAATTTACCTGCCAGCAGTTGCGTGTCCTCCCTTTCTTTTAAGGCCGATGGAGACGCACGAGTGTAAGGATAACGGTGAATGGTGGCCGTTCATAAGCCAGGATCATCAGAAACCGCAGAGTAAATTTTAGGAACGTAGACGCAGGACAGCGGAGAAAACTTCACTCAGGGACTTCAGGGAACTCTCCTTACAATGCTGAGGCCTGACACGCCTAGTGCCTGGGGGCAACCCGGCTCCTGCCCTAGGTAGTTTGGTTGAGCGTGCCTCCCTCAGGTGGTGCCTTTTCTCTCCCAGCAATATTGCTCCGTGAAATTCTGCCCATGATGAAAACTGTTTGCCATGGCTTTGTCCTTTCACCTCATTGGCCTCATCTTTCAAGTACAAATGCTTTTCTACACGGGTGCTGCCTCCCTGAGCTTTCCTTTGTTTTGGCTCAATCGATGCAGATTCCTGTGCTGAATACGCCATGGACTAGCACAGGTGGGTTCTTGTCAGTATACCGGGCAAACGCAGCAATTTCGATTGTCAAGACCCACCTGGCTTGATCAAGGTTCTTTATTCCAGTGAAAACGATTTTTATCCAAATTCTTGAGGAGCACCAGTGTGGCTCTGGGAGCTACACCCGGGCCTGCTGAACAGCGGCTCCGGAGTTTTCATTTTCTGACTAAAATTCAGCACGGAATTTCATGGATCTAAGGAAATCGTGAATTGTGGACGTACCAGATTCTCACATCTTCATTGTCTAATGGAAGCTGAAGTTTCCCAGTCTGATCCGGCTGCCACTTCATTTATGGCAATGATCACTCAATTGTGGACGTTCAGCCTTCTTCGGTATTCTCTTATACCGGCATGTTCCTGCGCCGCATCAAGACCACTCGGTGGAGGTTTCTGTGACTCAGGACAACTCTTATTTCAGGCGTCTAGAACAAAGGGAATTCACAGAGGTTGATGATCACTTATTAAAGTCCCGTTTCTCTATGATGCCCACTGATGACACTTCTACATCGGAGGGCAAAGAGCTCGTGCAGCATGATATTCTCATTTCAGCCACGACGCATGCAGTTCCTTCCTTGCAGAAAAATCTTTCCCAGTGTACTTCTTTAAAATGCTGCAAAATAGTGGGACAGAAGATTTCGGTTTAGCCTTAACTTTAAACGGGCATAGGTACAGGCATGTGGGCATGTTTAGAGACAGTGTTTCACTGGTGTAGGGTAAAGGGTGAAGCGCCTGGGTTCCCGTGCTTCACTACTGTTCGGCCTCAAGATGATGTTTGTAGGCACAGCGGCAAATCCATCGGTGGCAATTCTCTCATATTGTCATTGCGATGGGAAGGTTCCTTATTCGCTTGGAAATGTTTTACCGTGGAAGACGGGTCACCGCAGAGCTGTCTCTTTTGAGTTGAGACAAACTTTGCTGAATTTACCTGCCAGCAGTTGCGTGTCCTCCCTTTCTTTTAAGGCCGATGGAGACGCACGAGTGTAAGGATAACGGTGAATGGTGGCCGTTCATAACCAGGATCATCAGAAAGCGCAGAGTAAATTTTAGGAACGTAGACGCAGGACAGCGGAGAAAACTTCACTCAGGGACTTCAGGGAACTCTCCTTACAATGCTGAGGCCTGACACGCCTAGTGCCTGGGGGCAACCCGGCTCCTGCCCTAGGTAGTTTTGTTGAGCTTGCCTCCCTCAGGTTGTGCCTTTTCTCTCCCAGCATTATTGCTCCGTGAAATTCTGCCGATGATGAAAACTGCCATGGCTTTGTCCTTTCACCTCATTGGCCTCATCTTTGAAGTACAAATGCTTTTCTACACGGGTGCTGCCTCCCTGAGCTTTCCTTTGTCTTGGCTCAATCGATGCAGATTCCTGTGCTGAATACGCCATGGACTAGCACAGGTGGGTTCTCGTGAGTATACCGGGCAAACGCAGCAATTTCGATTGTCAAGACACACCTGACTTGATCAAGGTTCTTTATTCAAGTGAAAACGATTTTTATCCAAATTCTAGAGGAGCACCAGTGTGCCTCTGGGAGCTACACCCGGGCCTGCTGAACAGCGGCTCTGGAGTTTTCATTTTCTGACTAAAATTCAGCACGGAATTTCATGGATCTAAGGAAACCGTGAATTGTGGACGTACCAGATTCTCACATCTTCATTGTCTAATGGAAGCTGAAGTTTCCCAGTCTGATCCGGCTGCCACTTCATTTATGGCAATGATCACTCAATTGTGGACGTTCAGCCTTCTTCGGTATTCTCTTATACCGGCATGTTCCTGCGCCGCATCAAGACCACTCGGTGGAGGTTTCTGTGACTCAGGACAACTCTTATTTCAGGCGTCTAGAACAAAGGGAATTCACAGAGGTTGATGATCACTTATTAAAGTCCCGTTTCTCTATGATGCCCACTGATGACACTTCTACATCGGAGGGCAAAGAGCTCGTGCAGCATGATATTCTCATTTCAGCCACGACGCATGCAGTTCCTTCCTTGCAGAAAAATCTTTCCCAGTGTACTTCTTTAAAATGCTGCAAAATAGTGGGACAGAAGATTTCGGTTTAGCCTTAACTTTAAACGGGCATAGGTACAGGCATGTGGGCATGTTTAGAGACAGTGTTTCACTGGTGTAGGGTAAAGGGTGAAGCGCCTGGGTTCCCGTGCTTCACTACTGTTCGGCCTCAAGATGATGTTTGTAGGCACAGCGGCAAATCCATCGGTGGCAATTCTCTCATATTGTCATTGCGATGGGAAGGTTCCTTATTCGCTTGGAAATGTTTTACCGTGGAAGACGGGTCACCGCAGAGCTGTCTCTTTTGAGTTGAGACAAACTTTGCTGAATTTACCTGCCAGCAGTTGCGTGTCCTCCCTTTCTTTTAAGGCCGATGGAGACGCACGAGTGTAAGGATAACGGTGAATGGTGGCCGTTCATAACCAGGATCATCAGAAAGCGCAGAGTAAATTTTAGGAACGTAGACGCAGGACAGCGGAGAAAACTTCACTCAGGGACTTCAGGGAACTCTCCTTACAATGCTGAGGCCTGACACGCCTAGTGCCTGGGGGCAACCCGGCTCCTGCCCTAGGTAGTTTTGTTGAGCTTGCCTCCCTCAGGTTGTGCCTTTTCTCTCCCAGCATTATTGCTCCGTGAAATTCTGCCGATGATGAAAACTGCCATGGCTTTGTCCTTTCACCTCATTGGCCTCATCTTTGAAGTACAAATGCTTTTCTACACGGGTGCTGCCTCCCTGAGCTTTCCTTTGTCTTGGCTCAATCGATGCAGATTCCTGTGCTGAATACGCCATGGACTAGCACAGGTGGGTTCTCGTGAGTATACCGGGCAAACGCAGCAATTTCGATTGTCAAGACACACCTGACTTGATCAAGGTTCTTTATTCAAGTGAAAACGATTTTTATCCAAATTCTAGAGGAGCACCAGTGTGCCTCTGGGAGCTACACCCGGGCCTGCTGAACAGCGGCTCCGGAGTTTTCATTTTCTGACTAAAATTCAGCACGGAATTTCATGGATCTAAGGAAACCGTGAATTGTGGACGTACCAGATTCTCACATCTTCATTGTCTAATGGAAGCTGAAGTTTCCCAGTCTGATCCGGCTGCCACTTCATTTCTGGCAATGACCATTCAATTGTGGACGTTCAGCCTTCTTCGGAATTCTCTTATACCGGCATGTTCCCGCGCCGCATAAAGACCACTCGGTGGAGGTTTCTGTGACTCAGGACAACTCTTTATTTCAAGCGTCTAGAACAAAGGGAATTCACAGAGGTTGATGATCACTTATTAAAGTCCCGTTTCTCTATGATGCCCACTGATGACACTTCTACATCGGAGGGCAAAGAGCTTGTGCAGCATGATATTCTCATTTCAGCCACGACGCCTGCAGTTCCTTCCTTGCAGAAAAATCTTTTCCAGTGTACTTCTTTAAAATGCTGCAAAATAGTGGGACAGAAGATTTCGGTTTAGCGTTAACTTTAAACGGGCATAGGTATAGGCATGTGGGTATGTTTAGAGACAGTGTTTCACTGGTTTAAAGGGTGAAGCGCCTGGGTTCCTGTGCTTCACTACTGTATGGCCTCAAGATGATGTTTGTAGGCACAGCGGCAAATCCATCGGTGGCAATTCTCTCATATTGTCATTGCGATGGGAAGGTTCCTTATTCGCTAGGAAATGTTTTACCGTGGAAGACGGGTCACCGCAGAGCTGTCTCTTTTGTGTTGAGACAAACTTTGCTGAATTTACCTGCCAGCAGTTGCGTGTCCTCCCTTTCTTTTAAGGCCGATGGAGACGCACGAGTGTAAGGATAACGGTGAATGGTGGCCGTTCATAAGCCAGGATCATCAGAAACCGCAGAGTAAATTTTAGGAATGTAGACGCAGGACAGCGGAGAAAACTTCACTCAGGGACTTCAGGGAACTCTCCTTACAATGCTGAGGCCTGACACGCCTAGTGCCTGGGGGCAACCCGGCTCCTGCCCTAGGTAGTTTTGTTGAGCGTGCCTCCCTCAGGTGGTGCCTTTTCTCTCCCAGCAATATTGCTCCGTGTAATTCTGCCCATGATGAAAACTCTTTGCCATGGCTTTGTCCTTTCACCTCATTGGCCTCATCTTTCAAGTACAAATGCTTTTCTACACGGGTGCTGCCTCCCTGAGCTTTCCTTTGTCTTGGCTCAATCGATGCAGATTCCTGTGCTGAATACGCCATGGACTAGCACAGGTGGGTTCTTGTCAGTATACCGGGCAAACGCAGCAATTTCGATTGTCAAGACCCACCTGGCTTGATCAAGGTTCTTTATTCCAGTGAAAACGATTTTTATCCAAATTCTAGAGGAGCACCAGTGTGCCTCTGGGAGCTACACCCGGGCCTGCTGAACAGCGGCTCCGGAGTTTTCCTTTTCTGACTAAAATTCAGCACGGAATTTCATGGATCTAAGGAAACCGTGAATTGTGGACGTACCAGATTCTCACATCTTCATTGTCTAATGGAAGCTGAAGTTTCCAAGTCTGATCCGGCTGCCACTTCATTTCTGGCAATGACCATTCAATTGTGGACGTTCAGCCTTCTTCGGAATTCTCTTATACCGGCATGTTCCCGCGCCGCATAAAGACCACTCGGTGGAGGTTTCTGTGACTCAGGACAACTCTTTATTTCAGGCGTCTAGAACAAAGGGAATTCACAGAGGTTGATGATCACTTATTAAAATCCCGTTTCTCTATGATGCCCACTGATGACACTTCTACATCTGAGGGCAAAAGCTCGTGCAGCATGATATTCTCATTTCAGCCACGACGCCTGCAGATCCTTCCTTGCAGAAAAATCTTTCCCAGTGTACTTCTTTAAAATGCTGCAAAATAGTGGGACAGAAGATTTCGGTTTAGCGTTAACTTTAAACGAGCATAGGTACAGGCATGTGGGTATGTTTAGAGACAGTGTTTCACTGGTCTAGGGTAAAGGGGTGAAGCGCCTGGGTTCCTCTGCTTCACTACTGTTCGGCCTCAAGATGATGTTTGTAGGCACAGCGGCAAATCCATCGGTGGCAATTCTCTCATATTGTCATTGCGATGGGAAGGTTCCTTATTCGCTAGGAAATGTTTTACCGTGGAAGACGGGTCACCGCAGAGCTGTCTCTTTTGTGTTGAGACAAACTTTGCTGAATTTACCTGCCAGCAGTTGCGTGTCCTCCCTTTCTTTTAAGGCCGATGGAGACGCACGAGTGTAAGGATAACGGTGAATGGTGGCCGTTCATAAGCCAGGATCATCAGAAAGCGCAGAGTAAATTTTAGGAACGTAGACGCAGGACAGCGGAGAAAACTTCACTCAGGGACTTCAGGGAACTCTCCTTACAATGCTGAGGCCTGACACGCCTAGTGCCTGGGGGCAACCCGGCTCCTGCCTTAGGTAGTTTTGTTGAGCGTGCCTCCCTCAGGTGGTGCCTTTTCTCTCCCAGCAATATTGCTCCGTGAAATTCTGCCCATGATGAAAACTCTTTGCCATGGCTTTGTCCTTTCACCTCATTGGCCTCATCTTTCAAGTACAAATGCTTTTCTACACGGGTGCTGCCTCACTGAGCTTTCCTTTGTCTTGGCTCAATCGATGCAGATTCCTGTGCTGAATACGCCATGGACTAGCACAGGTGGGTTCTTGTCAGTATACCGGGCAAACGCAGCAATTTCGATTGTCAAGACCCACCTGGCTTGATCAAGGTTCTTTATTCCAGTGAAAACGATTTTTATCCAAATTCTTGAGGAGCACCAGTGTGCCTCTGGGAGCTACACCCGGGCCTGCTGAACAGCGGCTCCGGAGTTTTCCTTTTCTGACTAAAATTCAGCACAGAATTTCATGGATCTAAGGAAACCGTGAATTGTGGACGTACCAGATTCTCACATCTTCATTGTCTAATGGAAGCTGAAGTTTCCCAGTCTGATCCGGCTGCCACTTCATTTCTGGCAATGATCATTCAATTGTGGACGTTCAGCCTTCTTCGGAATTCTCTTATACCGGCATGTTCCAGCGCCGCATCAAGACCACTCGTTGAAGGTTTCTGTGACTCAGGACAACTATTTCAGGGGTCTAGAACAAAGGGAATTTACAGAGGTTGATGATCAGTTATTAAAGTCCCGTTTCTCTATGATGCCCACTGATGACACTTCTACATCTGAGGGCAAAGAGCTCGTGCAGCATGATATTCTCATTTCAGCCACGCCGCCTGCAGTTTCTTCCATGCAGAAAAATCTTTCCCAGTGTACTTCTTTAAAATGCTGCAAAATAGTGGGACAGAATATTTCGGTTTAGCCTTAACTTTAAACGGGCATAGGTACAGGCATGTGGGCATGTTTAGAGACAGTGTTTCACTGTACTAGGGTAAAGAGTGAAGCGCCTGGGTTCCCGTGCTTCACTACTGTATGGCCTCAAGATGATGTGTAGGCACAGCGGCAAATCCATCTGTAGCAATTCTCTCATATTGTCATTGCGATGGGAAGATTCCTTATTCGCTAGGAATTGTTTTACCGTGGAAGACGGGTCACCACAGAGCTGTCTCTCTTGTGTTGAGACAAACTTTGCTGAATTTACCTGCCAGCAGTTGCGTGTCCTCCCTTTCTTTTAAGTCCGATGGAGACGCACGAGTGTAAGGAGAACGGTGAATGGTGGCCGTTCATAAGCCAGAATCATCAGAAAGCGCAGAGTAAATTTTAGGAACGTAGACGTAGGACAGCGGAGAAAACTTCACTCAGGGACTTCAGGGAACTCTCCTTACAATGCTGAGGCCTGACACGCCTAGTGCCTGGGGGCAACCCGGCTCCTGCCCTAGGTAGTTTTGTTGAGCTTGCCTCCCTCAGGTTGTGCCTTTTCTCTCCCAGCATTATTGCTCCGTGAAATTCTGCCGATGATGAAAACTGCCATGGCTTTGTCCTTTCACCTCATTGGCCTCATCTTTGAAGTACAAATGCTTTTCTACACGGGTGCTGCCTCCCTGAGCTTTCCTTTGTCTTGGCTCAATCGATGCAGATTCTGTGCTGAATACGCCATGGACTAGCACAGGTGGGTTCTCGTGAGTATACCGGGCAAACGCAGCAATTTCGATTGTCAAGACCCACCTGACTTGATCAAGGTTCTTTATTCAAGTGAAAACGATTTTTATCCAAATTCTAGAGGAGCACCAGTGTGCCTCTGGGAGCTACACCCGGGCCTGCTGAACAGCGGCTCCGGAGTTTTCATTTTCTGACTAAAATTCAGCACGGAATTTCATGGATCTAAGGAAACCGTGAATTGTGGACGTACCAGATTCTCACATCTTCATTGTCTAATGGAAGCTGAAGTTTCCCAGTCTGATCCGCCTGCCACTTCATTTCTGGCAATGACCATTCAATTGTGGACGTTCAGCCTTCTTCGGAATTCTCTTATACTGGCATGTTCCCGCGCCGCATAAAGACCACTCGGTGGAGGTTTCTGTGACTCAGGACAACTCTTTATTTCAGGCGTCTAGAACAAAGGGAATTCACAGAGGTTGATGATCACTTATTAAAGTCCCGTTTCTCTATGATGCCCACTGATGACACTTCTACATCGGAGGGCAAAGAGCTCGTGCAGCATGATATTCTCATTTCAGCCACGACGCCTGCAGTTCCTTCCTTGCAGAAAAATCTTTTCCAGTGTACTTCTTTAAAATGCTGCAAAATAGTGGGACAGAAGATTTCGGTTTAGCGTTTTCTTTAAACGGGCATAGGTATAGGCATGTGGGTATGTTTAGAGACAGTGTTTCACTGGTCTAAAGGGTGAAGCGCCTGGGTTCCTGTGCTTCACTACTGTATGGCCTCAAGATGATGTTTGTAGGCACAGCGGCAAATCCATCGGTGGCAATTCTCTCATATTGTCATTGCGATGGGAAGGTTCCTTATTCGCTAGGAAATGTTTTACCGTGGAAGACGGGTCACCGCAGAGCTGTCTCTTTTGTGTTGAGACAAACTTTGCTGAATTTACCTGCCAGCAGTTGCGTGTCCTCCCTTTCTTTTAAGGCCGATGGAGACGCACGAGTGTAAGGATAACGGTGAATGGTGGCCGTTCATAAGCCAGGATCATCAGAAACCGCAGAGTAAATTTTAGGAACGTAGACGCAGTACAGCGGAGAAAACTTCACTCAGGGACTTCAGGGAACTCTCCTTACAATGCTGAGGCCTGACACGCCTAGTGCCTGGGGGCAACCCGGCTCCTGCCCTAGGTAGTTTTGTTGAGCGTGCCTCCCTCAGGTGGTGCCTTTTCTCTCCCAGCAATATTGCTCCGTGTAATTCTGCCCATGATGAAAACTCTTTGCCATGGCTTTGTCCTTTCACCTCATTGGCCTCATCTTTCAAGTACAAATGCTTTTCTACACGGGTGCTGCCTCCCTGAGCTTTCCTTTGTCTTGGCTCAATCGATGCAGATTCCTGTGCTGAATACGCCATGGACTAGCACAGGTGGGTTCTTGTCAGTATACCGGGCAAACGCAGCAATTTCGATTGTCAAGACCCACCTGGCTTGATCAAGGTTCTTTATTCCAGTGAAAACGATTTTTATCCAAATTCTAGAGGAGCACCAGTGTGCCTCTGGGAGCTACACCCGGGCCTGCTGAACAGCGGCTCCGGAGTTTTCCTTTTCTGACTAAAATTCAGCACGGAATTTCATGGATCTAAGGAAACCGTGAATTGTGGACGTACCAGATTCTCACATCTTCATTGTCTAATGGAAGCTGAAGTTTCCCAGTCTGATCCGGCTGCCACTTCATTTCTGGCAATGACCATTCAATTGTGGACGTTCAGCCTTCTTCGGAATTCTCTTATACCGGCATGTTCCCGCGCCGCATAAAGACCACTCGGTGGAGGTTTCTGTGACTCAGGACAACTCTTTATTTCAGGCGTCTAGAACAAAGGGAATTCACAGAGGTTGATGATCACTTATTAAAATCCCGTTTCTCTATGATGCCCACTGATGACACTTCTACATCTGAGGGCAAAAGCTCGTGCAGCATGATATTCTCATTTCAGCCACGACGCCTGCAGTTCCTTCCTTGCAGAAAAATCTTTCCCAGTGTACTTCTTTAAAATGCTGCAAAATAGTGGGACAGAAGATTTCGGTTTAGCGTTAACTTTAAACGAGCATAGGTACAGGCATGTGGGCATGTTTAGAGACAGTGTTTCACTGGTCTAGGGTAAAGGGGTGAAGCGCCTGGGTTCCTCTGCTTCACTACTGTTCGGCCTCAAATGATGTTTGTAGGCACAGCGGCAAATCCATCGTTGGCAATTCTCTCATATTGTCATTGCGATGGGAAGGTTCCTTATTCGCTAGGAAATGTTTTACCGTGGAAGACGGGTCACCGCAGAGCTGTCTCTTTTGTGTTGAGACAAACTTTGCTGAATTTACCTGCCAGCAGTTGCGTGTCCTCCCTATCTTTTAAGGCCGATGGAGACGCACGAGTGTAAGGATAACGGTGAATGGTGGCCGTTCATAAGCCAGGAGCATCAGAAAGCGCAGAGTAAATTTTAGGAACGTAGACGCAGGACAGCGGAGAAAACTTCACTCAGGGACTTCAGGGAACTCTCCTTACAATGCTGAGGCCTGACACGCCTAGTGCCTGGGGGCAACCCGGCTCCTGCCTTAGGTAGTTTTGTTGAGCGTGCCTCCCTCAGGTGGTGCCTTTTCTCTCCCAGCAATATTGCTCCGTGAAATTCTGCCCATGATGAAAACTCTTTGCCATGGCTTTGTCCTTTCACCTCATTGGCCTCATCTTTCAAGTACAAATGCTTTTCTACACGGGTGCTGCCTCCCTGAGCTTTCCTTTGTCTTGGCTCAATCGATGCAGATTCCTGTGCTGAATACGCCATGGACTAGCACAGGTGGGTTCTTGTCAGTATACCGGGCAAACGCAGCAATTTCGATTGTCAAGACCCACCTGGCTGATCAAGGTTCTTTATTCCAGTGAAAACGATTTTTATCCAAATTCTTGAGGAGCACCAGTGTGCCTCTGGGAGCTACACCCGGGCCTGCTGAACAGCGGCTCCGGAGTTTTCCTTTTCTGACTAAAATTCAGCACGGAATTTCATGGATCTAAGGAAACCGTGAATTGTGGACGTACCAGATTCTCACATCTTCATTGTCTAATGGAAGCTGAAGTTTCCCAGTCTGATCCGGCTGCCACTTCATTTCTGGCAATGATCATTCAATTGTGGCCTTCAGCCTTCTTCGGAATTCTCTTATACCGGCATGTTCCAGCGCCGCATCAAGACCACTCGTTGAAGGTTTCTGTGATTCAGGACAACTATTTCAGGGGTCTAGAACAAAGGGAATTTACAGAGGTTGATGATCAGTTATTAAAGTCCCGTTTCTCTATGATGCCCACTGATGACACTTCTACATCTGAGGGCAAAGAGCTCGTGCAGCATGATATTCTCATTTCAGCCACGCCGCCTGCAGTTTCTTCCATGCAGAAAAATCTTTCCCAGTGTACTTCTTTAAAATGCTGCAAAATAGTGGGACAGAATATTTCGGTTTAGCCTTAACTTTAAACGGGCATAGGTACAGGCATGTGGGCATGTTTAGAGACAGTGTTTCACTGTACTAGGGTAAAAAGTGAAGCGCCTGGGTTCCCGTGCTTCACTACTGTATGGCCTCAAGATGATGTGTAGGCACAGCGGCAAATCCATCTGTAGCAATTCTCTCATATTGTCATTGCGATGGGAAGATTCCTTATTCGCTAGGAATTGTTTTACCGTGGAAGACGACTCACAACAGAGCTGTCTCTTTTGTGTTGAGACAAACTTTGCTGAATTTACCTGCCAGCAGTTGCGTGTCCTCCTTTTCTTTTAAGTCCGATGGAGACGCACGAGTGTAAGGAGAACGGTGAATGGTGGCCGTTCATAAGCCAGAATCATCAGAAAGCGCAGAGTAAATTTTAGGAACGTAGACGTAGGACAGCGGAGAAAACTTCACTCAGGGACTTCAGGGAACTCTCCTTACAATGCTGAGGCCTGACACGCCTAGTGCCTGGGGGCAACCCGGCTCCTGCCCTAGGTAGTTTTGTTGAGCTTGCCTCCCTCAGGTTGTGCCTTTTCTCTCCCAGCATTATTGCTCCGTGAAATTCTGCCGATGATGAAAACTGCCATGGCTTTGTCCTTTCACCTCATTGGCCTCATCTTTGAAGTACAAATGCTTTTCTACACGGGTGCTGCCTCCCTGAGCTTTCCTTTGTCTTGGCTCAATCAATGCAGATTCCTGTGCTGAATACGCCATGGACTAGCACAGGTGGGTTCTCGTGAGTATACCGGGCAAACGCAGCAATTTCGATTGTCAAGACCCACCTGACTTGATCAAGGTTCTTTATTCAAGTGAAAACGATTTTTATCCAAATTCTAGAGGAGCACCAGTGTGCCTCTGGGAGCTACACCCGGGCCTGCTGAACAGCGGCTCCGGAGTTTTCATTTTCTGACTAAAATTCAGCACGGAATTTCATGGATCTAAGGAAACCGTGAATTGTGGACGTACCAGATTCTCACATCTTCATTGTCTAATGGAAGCTGAAGTTTCCCAGTCTGATCCGGCTGCCACTTCATTTCTGGCAATGACCATTCAATTGTGGACGTTCAGCCTTCTTCGGAATTCTCTTATACCGGCATGTTCCCGCGCCGCATCAAGACCACTAGGTGGAGGTTTCTGTGACTCAGGACAACTCTTTATTTTAGGCGTCTAGAACAAAGGGATTTCACAGAGGTTGATGATCACTTATTAAAGTCCCGTTTCTCTATGATGCCCACTGATGACACTTCTACATCGGAGGGCAAAGAGCTCGTGCAGCATGATATTCTCATTTCAGCCACGACGCCTGCAGTTCCTTCCTTGCAGAAAAATCTTTTCCAGTGTACTTCTTTAAAATGCTGCAAAATAGTGGGACAGAAGATTTCGGTTTAGCGTTAACTTTAAACGGGCATAGGTACAGGCATGTGGGCATGTTTAGAGACAGTGTTTCACTGGTCTAAAGGGTGAAGCGCCTGGGTTCCTGTGCTTCACTACTGTATGGCCTCAAGATGATGTTTGTAGGCACAGCGGCAAATCCATCGGTGGCAATTCTCTCATATTGTCATTGCGATGGGAAGGTTCCTTATTCGCTAGGAAATATTTTACCGTGGAAGACGGGTCACCGCAGAGCTGTCTCTTTTGTGTTGAGACAAACTTTGCTGAATTTACCTGCCAGCAGTTGCGTGTCCTCCCTTTCTTTTAAGGCCGATGGAGACGCACGAGTGTAAGGATAACGGTGAATGGTGGCCGTTCATAAGCCAGGATCATCAGAAACCGCAGAGTAAATTTTAGGAACGTAGACGCAGGACAGCGGAGAAAACTTCACTCAGGGACTTCAGGGAACTCTCCTTACAATGCTGAGGCCTGACACGCCTAGTGCCTGGGGGCAACCCGGCTCCTGCCCTAGGTAGTTTTGTTGAGCATGCCTCCCTCAGGTGGTGCCTTTTCTCTCCCAGCAATATTGCTCCGTGAAATTCTGCCCATGATGAAAACTGTTTGCCATGGCTTTGTCCTTTCACCTCATTGGCCTCATCTTTCAAGTACAAATGCTTTTCTACACGGGTGCTGCCTCCCTGAGCTTTCCTTTGTCTTGGCTCAATCGATGCAGATTCCTGTGCTGAATACGCCATGGACTAGCACAGGTGGGTTCTTGTCAGTATACCGGGCAAACGCAGCAATTTCGATTGTCAAGACCCACCTGGCTTGATCAAGGTACTTTATTCCAGTGAAAACGATTTTTATCCAAATTCTTGAGGAGCACCAGTGTGCCTCTGGGAGCTACACCCGGGCCTGCTGAACAGCGGCTCCGGAGTTTTCATTTTCTGACTAAAATTCAGCACGGAATTTCAAGGATCTAAGGAAATCGTGAATTGTGGACGTACCAGATTCTCACATCTTCATTGTCTAATGGAAGCTGAAGTTTCCCAGTCTGATCCGGCTGCCACTTCATTTATGGCAATGATCACTCAATTGTGGACGTTCAGCCTTCTTCGGTATTCTCTTATACCGGCATGTTCCTGCGCCGCATCAAGACCACTCGGTGGAGGTTTCTGTGACTCAGGACAACTCTTATTTCAGGCGTCTAGAACAAAGGGAATTCACAGAGGTTGATGATCACTTATTAAAGTCCCGTTTCTCTATGATGCCCACTGATGACACTTCTACATCGGAGGGCAAAGAGCTCGTGCAGCATGATATTCTCATTTCAGCCACGACGCATGCAGTTCCTTCCTTGCAGAAAAATCTTTCCCAGTGTACTTCTTTAAAATGCTGCAAAATAGTGGGACAGAAATTTCGGTTTAGCCTTAACTTTAAACGGGCATAGGTACAGGCATGTGGGCATGTTTAGAGACAGTGTTTCACTGGTGTAGGGTAAAGGGTGAAGCGCCTGTGTTCCCGTGCTTCACTACTGTTCGGCCTCAAGATGATGTTTGTAGGCACAGCGGCAAATCCATCGGTGGCAATTCTCTCATATTGTCATTGCGATGGGAAGGTTCCTTATTCGCTTGGAAATGTTTTACCGTGGAAGACGGGTCACCGCAGAGCTGTCTCTTTTGTGTTGAGACAAACTTTGCTGAATTTACCTGCCAGCAGTTGCGTGTCCTCCCTTTCTTTTAAGGCCGATGGAGACGCACGAGTGTAAGGATAACGGTGAATGGTGGCCGTTCATAACCAGGATCATCAGAAAGCGCAGAGTAAATTTTAGGAACGTAGACGCAGGACAGCGGAGAAAACTTCACTCAGGGACTTCAGGGAACTCTCCTTACAATGCTGAGGCCTGACACGCCTAGTGCCTGGGGGCAACCCGGCTCCTGCCCTAGGTAGTTTTGTTGAGCTTGCCTCCCTCAGGTTGTGCCTTTTCTCTCCCAGCATTATTGCTCCGTGAAATTCTGCCGATGATGAAAACTGCCATGGCTTTGTCCTTTCACCTCATTGGCCTCATCTTTGAAGTACAAATGCTTTTCTACACGGGTGCTGCCTCCCTGAGCTTTCCTTTGTCTTGGCTCAATCGATGCAGATTCCTGTGCTGAATACGCCATGGACTAGCACAGGTGGGTTCTCGTGAGTATACCGGGCAAACGCAGCAATTTCGATTGTCAAGACCCACCTGACTTGATCAAGGTTCTTTATTCAAGTGAAAACGATTTTTATCCAAATTCTAGAGGAGCACCAGTGTGCCTCTGGGAGCTACACCCGGGCCTGCTGAACAGCGGCTCCGGAGTTTTCATTTTCTGACTAAAATTCAGCACGGAATTTCATGGATCTAAGGAAACCGTGAATTGTGGACGTACCAGATTCTCACATCTTCATTGTCTAATGGAAGCTGAAGTTTCCCAGTCTGATCCGGCTGCCACTTCATTTCTGGCAATGACCATTCAATTGTGGACGTTCAGCCTTCTTCGGAATTCTCTTATACCGGCATGTTCCCGCGCCGCATAAAGACCACTCGGTGGAGGTTTCTGTGACTCAGGACAACTCTTTATTTCAGGCGTCTAGAACAAAGGGAATTCACAGAGGTTGATGATCACTTATTAAAGTCCCGTTTCTCTATGATGCCCACTGATGACACTTCTACATCGGAGGGCAAAGAGCTTGTGCAGCATGATATTCTCATTTCAGCCACGACGCCTGCAGTTCCTTCCTTGCAGAAAAATCTTTTCCAGTGTACTTCTTTAAAATGCTGCAAAATAGTGGGACAGAAGATTTCGGTTTAGCGTTAACTTTAAACGGGCATAGGTATAGGCATGTGGGTATGTTTAGAGACAGTGTTTCACTGGTTTAAAGGGTGAAGCGCCTGGGTTCCTGTGCTTCACTACTGTATGGCCTCAAGATGATGTTTGTAGGCACAGCGGCAAATCCATCGGTGGCAATTCTCTCATATTGTCATTGCGATGGCAAGGTTCCTTATTCGCTAGGAAATGTTTTACCGTGGAAGACGGGTCACCGCAGAGCTGTCTCTTTTGTGTTGAGACAAACTTTGCTGAATTTACCTGCCAGCAGTTGCGTGTCCTCCCTTTCTTTTAAGGCCGATGGAGACGCACGAGTGTAAGGATAACGGTGAATGGTGGCCGTTCATAAGCCAGGATCATCAGAAAGCGCAGAGTAAATTTTAGGAACGTAGACGCAGGACAGCGGAGAAAACTTCACTCAGGGACTTCAGGGAACTCTCCTTACAATGCTGAGGCCTGACACGCCTAGTGCCTGGGGGCAACCCGGCTCCTGCCTTAGGTAGTTTTGTTGAGCGTGCCTCCCTCAGGTGGTGCCTTTTCTCTCCCAGCAATATTGCTCCGTGAAATTCTGCCCATGATGAAAACTCTTTGCCATGGCTTTGTCCTTTCACCTCATTGGCCTCATCTTTCAAGTACAAATGCTTTTCTACACGGGTGCTGCCTCCCTGAGCTTTCCTTTGTCTTGGCTCAATCGATGCAGATTCCTGTGCTGAATACGCCATGGACTAGCACAGGTGGGTTCTTGTCAGTATACCGGGCAAACGCAGCAATTTCGATTGTCAAGACCCACCTGGCTTGATCAAGGTTCTTTATTCCAGTGAAAACGATTTTTATCCAAATTCTAGAGGAGCACCAGTGTGCCTCTGGGAGCTACACCCGGGCCTGCTGAACAGCGGCTCCGGAGTTTTCCTTTTCTGACTAAAATTCAGCACGGAATTTCATGGATCTAAGGAAACCGTGAATTGTGGACGTACCAGATTCTCACATCTTCATTGTCTAATGGAAGCTGAAGTTTCCAAGTCTGATCCGGCTGCCACTTCATTTCTGGCAATGACCATTCAATTGTGGACGTTCAGCCTTCTTCGGAATTCTCTTATACCGGCATGTTCCCGCGCCGCATAAAGACCACTCGGTGGAGGTTTCTGTGACTCAGGACAACTCTTTATTTCAGGCGTCTAGAACAAAGGGAATTCACAGAGGTTGATGATCACTTATTAAAATCCCGTTTCTCTATGATGCCCACTGATGACACTTCTACATCTGAGGGCAAAAGCTCGTGCAGCATGATATTCTCATTTCAGCCACGACGCCTGCAGTTCCTTCCTTGCAGAAAAATCTTTCCCAGTGTACTTCTTTAAAATGCTGCAAAATAGTGGGACAGAAGATTTCGGTTTAGCTTTAACTTTAAACGAGCATAGGTACAGGCATGTGGGCATGTTTAGAGACAGTGTTTCACTGGTCTAGGGTAAAGGGGTGAAGCGCCTGGGTTCCTCTGCTTCACTACTGTTCGGCCTCAAGATGATGTTTGTAGGCACAGCGGCAAATCCATCGGTGGCAATTCTCTCATATTGTCATTGCGATGGGAAGGTTCCTTATTCGCTACGAAATGTTTTACCGTGGAAGACGGGTCACCGCAGAGCTGTCTCTTTTGTGTTGAGACAAACTTTGCTGAATTTACCTGCCAGCAGTTGCGTGTCCTCCCTTTCTTTTAAGGCCGATGGAGACGCACGAGTGTAAGGATAACGGTGAATGGTGGCCGTTCATAAGCCAGGATCATCAGAAAGCGCAGAGTAAATTTTAGGAACGTAGACGCAGGACAGCGGAGAAAACTTCACTCAGGGACTTCAGGGAACTCTCCTTACAATGCTGAGGCCTGACACGCCTAGTGCCTGGGGGCAACCCGGCTCCTGCCTTAGGTAGTTTTGTTGAACGTGCCTCCCTCAGGTGGTGCCTTTTCTCTCCCAGCAATATTGCTCCGTGAAATTCTGCCCATGATGAAAACTCTTTGCCATGGCTTTGTCCTTTCACCTCATTGGCCTCATCTTTCAAGTACAAATGCTTTTCTACACGGGTGCTGCCTCACTGAGCTTTCCTTTGTCTTGGCTCAATCAATGCAGATTCCTGTGCTGAATACGCCATGGACTAGCACAGGTGGGTTCTTGTCAGTATACCGGGCAAACGCAGCAATTTCGATTGTCAAGACCCACCTGGCTTGATCAAGGTTCTTTATTCCAGTGAAAACGATTTTTATCCAAATTCTTGAGGAGCACCAGTGTGCCTCTGGGAGCTACACCCGGGCCTGCTGAACAGCGGCTCCGGAGTTTTCCTTTTCTGACTAAAATTCAGCACAGAATTTCATGGATCTAAGGAAACCGTGAATTGTGGACGTACCAGATTCTCACATCTTCATTGTCTAATGGAAGCTGAAGTTTCCCAGTCTGATCCGGCTGCCACTTCATTTCTGGCAATGATCATTCAATTGTGGACGTTCAGCCTTCTTCGGAATTCTCTTATACCGGCATGTTCCAGCGCCGCATCAAGACCACTCGTTGAAGGTTTCTGTGACTCAGGACAACTATTTCAGGGGTCTAGAACAAAGGGAATTTACAGAGGTTGATGATCAGTTATTAAAGTCCCGTTTCTCTATGATGCCCACTGATGACACTTCTACATCGGAGGGCAAAGAGCTCGTGCAGCATGATATTCTCATTTCAGCCACGCCGCCTGCAGTTTCTTCCATGCAGAAAAATCTTTCCCAGTGTACTTCTTTAAAATGCTGCAAAATAGTGGGACAGAATATTTCGGTTTAGCCTTAACTTTAAACGGGCATAGGTACAGGCATGTGGGCATGTTTAGAGACAGTGTTTCACTGTACTAGGGTAAAGAGTGAAGCGCCTGGGTTCCCGTGCTTCACTACTGTATGGACTCAAGATGATGTGTAGGCACAGCGGCAAATCCATCGGTAGCAATTCTCTCATATTGTCATTGCGATGGGAAGATTCCTTATTCGCTAGGAATTGTTTTACCGTGGAAGACGACTCACAACAGAGCTGTCTCTTTTGTGTTGAGACAAACTTTGCTGAATTTACCTGCCAGCAGTTGCGTGTCCTCCTTTTCTTTTAAGTCCGATGGAGACGCACGAGTGTAAGGAGAACGGTGAATGGTGGCCGTTCATAAGCCAGAATCATCAGAAAGCGCAGAGTAAATTTTAGGAACGGAGACGTAGGACAGCGGAGAAAACTTCACTCAGGGACTTCAGGGAACTCTCCTTACAATGCTGAGGCCTGACACGCCTAGTGCCTGGGGGCAACCCGGCTCCTGCCCTAGGTAGTTTTGTTGAGCTTGCCTCCCTCAGGTTGTGCCTTTTCTCTCCCAGCATTATTGCTCCGTGAAATTCTGCCGATGATGAAAACTGCCATGGCTTTGTCCTTTCACCTCATTGGCCTCATCTTTGAAGTACAAATGCTTTTCTACACGGGTGCTGCCTCCCTGAGCTTTCCTTTGTCTTGGCTCAATCGATGCAGATTCCTGTGCTGAATACGCCATGGACTAGCACAGGTGGGTTCTCGTGAGTATACCGGGCAAACGCAGCAATTTCGATTGTCAAGACCCACCTGACTTGATCAAGGTTCTTTATTCAAGTGAAAACGATTTTTATCCAAATTCTAGAGGAGCACCAGTGTGCCTCTGGGAGCTACACCCGGGCCTGCTGAACAGCGGCTCCGGAGTTTTCATTTTCTGACTAAAATTCAGCACGGAATTTCATGGATCTAAGGAAACCGTGAATTGTGGACGTACCAGATTCTCACATCTTCATTGTCTAATGGAAGCTGAAGTTTCCCAGTCTGATCCGGCTGCCACTTCATTTCTGGCAATGACCATTCAATTGTGGACGTTCAGCCTTCTTCGGAATTCTCTTATACCGGCATGTTCCCGCGCCGCATCAAGACCACTCGGTGGAGGTTTCTGTGACTCAGGACAACTCTTTATTTTAGGCGTCTAGAACAAAGGGATTTCACAGAGGTTGATGATCACTTATTAAAGTCCCGTTTCTCTATGATGCCCACTGATGACACTTCTACATCGGAGGGCAAAGAGCTCGTGCAGCATGATATTCTCATTTCAGCCACGACGCCTGCAGTTCCTTCCTTGCAGAAAAATCTTTTCCAGTGTACTTCTTTAAAATGCTGCAAAATAGTGGGACAGAAGATTTCGGTTTAGCGTTAACTTTAAACGGGCATAGGTACAGGCATGTGGGCATGTTTAGAGACAGTGTTTCACTGGTCTAAAGGGTGAAGCGCCTGGGTTCCTGTGCTTCACTACTGTATGGCCTCAAGATGATGTTTGTAGGCACAGCGGAAAATCCATCGGTGGCAATTCTCTCATATTGTCATTGCGATGGGAAGGTTCCTTATTCGCTAGGAAATGTTTTACCGTGGAAGACGGGTCACCGCAGAGCTGTCTCTTTTGTGTTGAGACAAACTTTGCTGAATTTACCTGCCAGCAGTTGCGTGTCCTCCCTTTCTTTTAAGGCCGATGGAGACGCACGAGTGTAAGGATAACGGTGAATGGTGGCCGTTCATAAGCCAGGATCATCAGAAACCGCAGAGTAAATTTTAGGAACGTAGACGCAGGACAGCGGAGAAAACTTCACTCAGGGACTTCAGGGAACTCTCCTTACAATGCTGAGGCCTGACACGCCTAGTGCCTGGGGGCAACCCGGCTCCTGCCCTAGGTAGTTTTGTTGAGCGTGCCTCCCTCAGGTGGTGCCTTTTCTCTCCCAGCAATATTGCTCCGTGAAATTCTGCCCATGATGAAAACTCTTTGCCATGGCTTTGTCCTTTCACCTCATTGGCCTCATCTTTCAAGTACAAATGCTTTTCTACACGGGTGCTGCCTCCCTGAGCTTTCCTTTGTCTTGGCTCAATCGATGCAGATTCCTGTGCTGAATACGCCATGGACTAGCACAGGTGGGTTCTTGTCAGTATACCGGGCAAACGCAGCAATTTCGATTGTCAAGACCCACCTGGCTTGATCAAGGTTCTTTATTCCAGTGAAAACGATTTTTATCCAAATTCTTGAGGAGCACCAGTGTGCCTCTGGGAGCTACACCCGGGCCTGCTGAACAGCGGCTCCGGAGTTTTCATTTTCTGACTAAAATTCAGCACGGAATTTCATGGATCTAAGGAAATCGTGAATTGTGGACGTACCAGATTCTCACATCTTCATTGTCTAATGGAAGCTGAAGTTTCCCAGTCTGATCCGGCTGCCACTTCATTTATGGCAATGATCACTCAATTGTGGACGTTCAGCCTTCTTCGGTATTCTCTTATACCGGCATGTTCCTGCGCCGCATCAAGACCACTCGGTGGAGGTTTCTGTGACTCAGGACAACTCTTATTTCAGGCGTCTAGAACAAAGGGAATTCACAGAGGTTGATGATCACTTATTAAAGTCCCGTTTCTCTATGATGCCCACTGATGACACTTCTACATCGGAGGGCAAAGAGCTCGTGCAGCATGATATTCTCATTTCAGCCACGACGCATGCAGTTCCTTCCTTGCAGAAAAATCTTTCCCAGTGTACTTCTTTAAAATGCTGCAAAATAGTGGGACAGAAGATTTCGGTTTAGCCTTAACTTTAAACGGGCATAGGTACAGGCATGTGGGCATGTTTAGAGACAGTGTTTCACTGGTGTAGGGTAAAGGGTGAAGCGCCTGGGTTCCCGTGCTTCACTACTGTATGGACTCAAGATGATGTGTAGGCACAGCGGCAAATCCATCGGTGGCAATTCTCTCATATTGTCATTGCGATGGGAAGATTCCTTATTCGCTAGGAATTGTTTTACCGTGGAAGACGGGTCACCACAGAGCTGTCTCTTTTGTGTTGAGACAAACTTTGCTGAATTTACCTGCCAGCAGTTGCGTGTCCTCCCTTTCTTTTAAGGCCGATGGAGACGCACGAGTGTAAGGATAACGGTGAATGGTGGCCGTTCATAAGCCAGGATCATCAGAAAGCGCAGAGTAAATTTTAGGAACGTAGACGCAGGACAGCGGAGAAAACTTCACTCAGGGACTTCAGGCAACTCTCCTTACAATGCTGAGGCCTGACAGGCCTAGTGCCTGGGGGCAACCCGGCTCCTGCCTTAGGTAGTTTTGTTGAGCGTGCCTCCCTCAGGTGGTGCCTTTTCTCTCCCAGCATTATTGCTCCGTGAAACTCTGCCGATGATGAAAACTGCCATGGCTTTGTCCTTTCACCTCATTGGCCTCATCTTTGAAGTAGAAATGCTTTTCTACACGGGTGCTGCCTCCCTGAGCTTTCCGTTGTCTTGGCTCAATCGATGCAGATTCCTGTGCTGAATACGCCATGGACTAGCACAGGTGGGTTCTTGTCAGTATACCGGGCAAACGCAGCAATTTCGATTGTCAAGACCCACCTGGCTTGATCAAGGTTCTTTATTCCAGTGAAAACGATTTTTATCCAAATTCTAGAGGAGCACCAGTGTGCCTCTGGGAGCTACACCCGGGCCTGCTGAACAGCGGCTCCGGAGTTTTCCTTTTCTAACTAAAATTCAACACGGAATTTCATGGATCTAAGGAAACCGTGAATTGTGGACGTACCAGATTCTCACATCTTCATTGCCTAATGGAAGCTGAAGATTCCCAGTCTGATCCGGCTGCCACTTCATTTCTTTCAATGACCATTCAATTGTGGACGTTCAGCCTTCTTCGGAATTCTCTTATACCGGCATGTTCCCTCGCCGCATCAAGACCACTCGGTGGAGGTTTCTGTGACTCAGGACAACTCTTATTTCAGGCGTCTAGAACAAAGGGAATTCACAGAGGTTGATGATCAGTTATTAAAGTCCCGTTTCTCTATGATGCCCACTGATGACATTTCTACATCTGAGGGCAAAGAGCTCGTGCAGCATGATATTCTCATTTCAGCCATGCCGCCTGCAGTTCCTTCCTTGCAGAAAAATCTTTCCCAGTGTACTTCTTTAAAATGCTGCAAAATAGTGGGACAGAAGATTTCGGTTTAGCGTTAACTTTAAACGGGCATAGATACAGGCATGTGGGCATGTTTAGAGACAGTGTTCACTGGTCTAGGGTAAAGGGTGAAGCGCCTGGGTTCCCGTGCTTCACTACTGTATGGCCTCAAGATGATGTTTGTAGGCACAGCGGCAAATCCATCGGTGGCAATTCTCTCATATTGTCATTGCGATGGGAAGATTCCTTGTTCGCTAGGAAATGTTTTACCGTGGAAGACGGGTCACCACAGTGCTGTCTCTTTTATGTTGAGACAAACTTTGCTGAATTTACCTGCCAGCAGTTGCGTGTCCTCCCTTTCTTTTAAGTCCGATGGAGACGCACGAGTGTAAGGAGAACGGTGAATGGTGGCCGTTCATAAGCCAGAATCATCAGAAAGCGCAGAGTAAATTTTAGGAACGGAGACGTAGGACAGCGGAGAAAACTTCACTCAGGGACTTCAGGGAACTCTCCTTACAATGCTGAGGCCTGACACGCCTAGTGCCTGGGGGCAACCCGGCTCCTGCCCTAGGTAGTTTTGTTGACCTTGCCTCCCTCAGGTGGTGCCTTTTCTCTCCCAGCAATATTGCTCCGTGAAATTCTGCCCATGATGAAAAGTGTTTGCCATGACTTTGTCCTTTGACCTCATTGGCCTCATCTTTCAAGTACAAATGCTTTTCTACACGGGTGCTGCCTCCCTGAGCTTTCCTTTGTCTTGGCTCAATCGATGCAGATTCCTGTGCTGAATACGCCATGGACTAGCACAGGTGGGTTCTCGTGAGTATACCGGGCAAACGCAGCAATTTCGATTGTCAAGACCCACCTGACTTGATCAAGGTTCTTTATTCAAGTGAAAACGATTTTTATCCAAATTCTAGAGGAGCACCAGTGTGCCTCTGGGAGCTACACCCGGGCCTGCTGAACAGCGGCTCCGGAGTTTTCATTTTCTGACTAAAATTCAGCACGGAATTTCATGGATCTAAGGAAACCGTGAATTGTGGACGTACCAGATTCTCACATCTTCATTGTCTAATGGAAGCTGAAGTTTCCCAGTCTGATCCGGCTGCCACTTCATTTCTGGCAATGATCATTCAATTTTGGACGTTCAGCCTTCTTTGGAAGTCTCTTATACCGGCATGTTCCCGCGCCGCATAAAGACCACTCGGTGGAGGTTTCTGTGACTCTGGACAACTCTTTATTTCAGGCGTCTAGAACAAAGGGAATTCACAGAGATTGATGATCACTTATTAAAGTCCCGTTTCTCTATGATGCCCACTGATGACACTTCTACATCTGAGGGCAAACGGCTCGTACAGCATGATATTCTCATTTCAGCCAGGCCGCCTGCAGTTCCTTCCTTGCAGAAAAATCTTTCCCAGTGTACTTCTTTAAAATGCTGCAAAATAGTGGGACAGAAGATTTCGGTTTAGCGTTAACTTTAAACGGGCATAGGTACAGGCATGTGGGCATGTTTAGAGACAGTGTTTCACTGGTCTAGGGTAAAGGGTGAAGCGCCCACTAGTTAACCTACATAGTCCAGGTTCCCCCTAGGTAACCTAGGTAGTCCAAGGGCCGGCTAGGTAACCTACATAGTCCAAATGCCCGATAGGTAACCTACATAGTCCAAATGCCCGCTAGTTAACCTACATAGTCCAAGTGCCCGCTAGGGAACCTACATAGTCCAAGTGCCCGCTAGGTAAGGTAGATAGTTCAAGTGCCCGCTAGGGAACGTACATAGTCCAAGTGCCTGCTATGTAACCTAGATAGTCCAAGTACCCGCTAGTTAACCTATATAGTCAAAGTTCCCCCTAGGTAACATAGATCGTCCATGTGCCCGCTAGTTAACCTAAATAGTCAATGGGCCCGCTAGTTAACCTACATAGTGCAAGAGCCCGCTAGTTAACCTAGATCGTGCAAGTGTCCGCTAGTTAACCTATATAGTCCACATGCTAGTTAGCTAACCTAGATAGTCCAAGAGCCCGCTAGTTGACCTACATAGTCCAAGTGCCCGCTAGGGAACCTTCATAGTCCAAGTGCCAGCTAGGTAACCTAGATAGTCCAAGTGCCCACTAGTTAACCTAGATAGTCCTAGTGCCCGTTAGTTAACCTAGATAATCCAAGTGCCCACTATTGGACGGACTTAGTCCATGTGCCCGTTAGCTAACCTAGATAGTCCAAGTGCCCGCTAGTTAACAATGATAATCCAAGTGCCCGCTAGTTAACCTAGATAGTCCAAGTGCCCTCTAGTTAACCTAGATCGTCCAAGTGCCAGCTAGTAAACCTACATAGTCCAAGGGACCACTAGTTAACCTACATATTCCAAGGTCCGCTAGTTAACCTAGATATTCCAAGTGCTCGCCAGTTAACCTACATAGTACAAGGGCCCACTAGTTGACCTAGATAGTCCAAGTGCCCGCTAGTTAACCTAGATAGTCCAAGTGCCCGCTAGGAAACCTAAGTAGTCCAAATGTCCGATAGGGATCCTACATAGTCCAAGTGCCCCCTAGGTAACCTACATCGTCCAAGTGCCTGTTAGTTAACCTAGATAGTCCAAGTGCCCGCTAGGTAACCTAGACTGTCCAAGTGCCCGCTAGGTTACCTACATAGTCCAAGTGCCCGTTCGTTAACCTAGATAGTCCAAGTGCCTGCTAGGAAACCTACATAGTCCAAGGGCCCGCTAGGTAACCTAGATAGTTCAAGTGCCCGCTAGGTAAACTAGAGTCCAAGTGCTCGGTAGTTAACCTACATAGTCCAAGTGCACGCTATGTAACCTAGATAGTCAAAGTGCCCGTTAGGTAACCTAGATAGTCCAAGTGCCCGTTACCTAACCTAGATAGTCCAAGTGCCCGCTAGGCAACCTACATAGTCCAAGAGCCCGTTCGTTAACCTAGAAGTCCAAGTGCCCGCTAGGTAACCTAGACAGTCCAAGTGCCCGCTAGGTTACCTGCATATTCCAAGTGCCCGTTAGTTAACCTAGATAATCCAAGTGCCCACTAGGTAACCTACATAGTCCAAGTGCCCGCTAGGTAACCTATATAGCCCAAGTGCTCGCTAGTTAACCAATATAGTCCAAGGGCTCACTTGTTCACTTTGATAGTTCAAGTGCCCGCTAGTTAACCTAGATCGTCCAAGTGCCCGCTAGTTAACCTAGATTGTCCAAGTTCCCGCTAGTTAACCTACATAGTCCAAGGGCCCACTAGTTAACCTAGATAGTCCAAGTGTCCTTTAGTTAACCTACATAGTCCAAGTGCCCGCTAGTTAACCTATATACCAAGTGCCCGTTACGTAACCTAGATATTCCAAGGGCACTCTAGTTAACCTATATCGTCCAACTGCCCGCTAGGCAACCTAGATAGTCCAAGTGCCCGCTAAGGAACCTACATAGTCCAAGTGCACGCTAGTTAACCTAGATAGTCCAAGTGCCCGCTAGTTAACCTACATAGTCCAAGTTCCCGCTAGGTAACCTAGATACTGCAAGTGCCCGCTTGTTAACCTAGATAGTTCATGTACCCGCTAGGCAACCTAGATTGTCCAAGAGCCCCCTAGTTAGCCTACATAGTCCAAGTGCCCGGTAGTTCATCTAGATAGTCCAAGGGCCCGCTACTTAAGGTAGATAGTACAAGTGCCACTAGTTAATCTACATAGTCCAAGGGCCCGCTAGTTAACCTACATAGTCCAAGTGCCCGCTAGGGAACCTACATAGTCCAAGTGCCCGTTAGGTAACCTAGATAGTCAAAATGCCAGCTAGGGAACCCACATAGTCCAAGTGCCCGCTAGGGAACCTACATAGTCCAAGTACCCGCTAGGTAACGTACATAGTCCAAGTGCCCGCTAGGTAACGTAGATAGTTCAAGTGCCCGCTAGTTAACCTACATAGTCCAAGTGCCTGCTAGGTAACCTAGATAGTCCAAGTGCCCACTAGTTAACCTACATAGTCCAGGTTCCCCCTAAGTAACCTAGATAGCCCAAGGGCCCGCTAGTTGACCTACATAGTCCAAGTGCCCGCTAGTTAACCTAGATAGTCCAACTGACTGCTAGGTAACCTACTAGTGCAAGTGTCCGCTAGTTAACCTAAGAAGTCCAAGGGCCCGCTAGTTAACATACATAGTCCAAGTGCCCGGTAGTTAACTAACAGAGTTCAAGTGTCCGTAGGGAACATTCATAGTCCAAGTGCCCCCTAGGGAACCTACATAGTCCAAGTGCCCACTAGGGAACCTACGTAGTCCAAGTGCCCGCTAGGGAATCTACATAGTCCAAGGGCCCGCTGGTTAATGTAGATAGTCCAAGTGCTGCTAGTTAATCTATGTAGTCCAAGTGCCCGCTAGGGATTCTACATAGTCGAAGGGCCCGCTAGTTAACGTAGATATTCCAAGTGCCGCTAGTTAATCTACATAGTCCAAGGGCCTGTTAGTTAACCTACATAGTCCAAATACCCGCTAGTTAAACTACATCGTCCAAGGGCCCGCTAGTTAACCTAGATAGTCCAAGTGCCCACAGTTAACCTACATAATCCAAGTGCTTGCTAGGTAACCTAGACAGTTCAAGTGACCACTAGGTTACCTACATAGTCCAAGTGCCCGCTAGTTATCCTAGATAGTCCAAGTGCTCACTAGTCAACCTAGATAGTCCAAGTGCCCGCTAGTTAACCTAGATAGACCAAGTGCCTGCTAGGGAACCTACCTAGTCCAAGTGCCCCATAGGGAACCTACATAGTCCAAGTGCCCGCTAGTTAACATAGATAGTCCAAGTACCCGCTAGGAAACGTACATAGTCCAAGTGCCCGCTAGTTAACGGACATAGTCCAAGTGCCCGCTAGGGAACGTACATAGTCCAAGTGCCCGCTAGGGAACGTACATAGTCCAAGTGCCTGCTATGTAACCTAGATAGTCCAAGTACCCGCTAGTTAACCTATATAGTCAAAGTTCCCCCTAGGTAACATAGATCGTCCAAGTGCCCGCTAGTTAACCTAAATAGTCAATGGGCCCGCTAGTTAACCTAGATCATCCAAGTACCTGCTAGTTAACCTAGATCGTCCAAGTGTCCGCTATTTAACCTATATAGTCCAAGTGCCCCCTAGGGAACCTACATAGTCCAAGTGCCTGCTAGGGAACCTACATAGTCGAAGTGCCCGCTCTGGAACATACATAGTCCAAGTGCCCGCTAGGCAATATACATAGTCCAAGGGCCCGCTAGTTAACGTAGATAGTCCAAGTGCCGCTAGTTAATCTACATAGTCCAAAGGCTCGCTAGTTAACCTACATAGTCCAAGTACCCGCTAGTTTACCTAGATCTTCCAAGTGCACGCTAGTAAACCTACATAGTCCAAGGGCCCGCTAGTTAACCTACATAGTCCAAGGGCCCGCTAGTTAACCTACATCGTCCAAGGGCCCGCTAGTTAACCTAGATAGTCCAAGTGCCCGCTAGTTAACCTACATAGTCCAAGGGCCCGCTAGGTAACCTAGATAGTCCAAGTGTCCGCTAGATAACCTAGAGTCCAAGTGCTCGCTAGTTAACCTACATAGTCCAAGTGCCCGCTATGTAACCTAGATAGTCAAAGTGCCCGTTAGGTAACGTAGATAGTCCAAGTGCCTGCTAGGTAACTTACATTGTCCAAGTTCCCGCTAGGTAACCTAGATAGTCCAAGTGCCCGTTACCTAACCTAGATAGTCCAAGTGCCCGCTAGGCCACCTACATTGTCCAAGAGCCCGTTCGTTAACCTAGAAGTCCAAGTGCCCGCTAGGTAACCTAGACAGTCCACGTGCCCGTTAGGTTACCTGCATATTCCAAGTGCCCATTCTTTAACCTAGAAAGTCCAATTGCCCACTAGGTAACCTACATAGTCCAAGTGCCCGCTAGGTAACCTATATAGTCCAAGGGCCCGCTAGGTAACCTAGATAGTCCAAGGGCCCGCAAGTTAACCTACATAGTCAAAGGGCTCACATGTTCACTTTGATAGTCCAAGTGCCCGCTAGTTAACCTAGATCTTCCAAGTGCCCTCTAGTTAACCTAGATTGTCCAAGTGCCCGCTAGTTAACCTACATATTCCAAGGGCCCACTAGTTAACCTATATACCAAGTGCCCGCTACTTAACCTAGATATTCCAAGGGCACGCTAGTTAACCTATATCGTCCAAGTGCCCGCGAGGCAACCTAGATAGTCCAAGTGCCCGCTAAGGAACCTACATAGTCCAAGTGCATGCTAGTTTTCCGAGATAGTCCAAGTGCCCGTTAGTTAACCTAGATAGTCCAAGTGCCTGCTAGGGAACCTACGTAGTGCAAGTGTCCGCTAGTTAACCTACATATTCCAAGTGCCCGCTAGTTAACAGAGATAGCCCAATTGCCCGCTAGTTAACCTACATAATCTAAGTGCCCGTTGGCTAACCTATATAGTCCAAGGGCCCGCTAGTTGACTTACATAGTCAAAGTGCCAGCTAGGTAACCTAGATAGTACAAGTGCCTGATAGCTAACCTAGATAGTCCAAGTGGCGGCTAGGAAACCTACATAGTCCAAGTGCCCGTTCGTTAACCTAGATAATCCAAGTGCCCATTCGTTAACCGAGATAATCCAAGTGCCCACTAGGTAACCTAGACAGTCCAAGTGCCCGCTAGTTAACCTACATAGTCCAAGTGCCCTTTAGTTAACCTAGACAGTCCAAATGCCTGCTAGGTAACCTAGACTCTCCAAGTGCCCGCTAGGTAACCTACATAGTCCAAGTGCCCGCTAGTTAACCTAGCTAGTCCAAGTGCCCGCTTGGGAATCTACATAGTCCAAGGGCCTGCTAGTTAATGTAGATAGTCCAAGTGCCGCTAGTTAATCTACATAGTCCAAGTGCCCGCTAGTTAACCTACATAGTCCAAGTGCCCGAGAGGTAACCTAAACATTTCAAGTGACCACTAGGTTACCTACATAGTCCAAGTGCCCGTTCGTTAACCTACATATTCCAAGTGCCAGCTGGGTAACCTAGATAGTCCAACATCACGGTAGGTAACCTACATACTCCAAGTACCCGCTAGGTAACGTAGATAGTTCAAGTGCCTGCCAGGTAGCCTAGATAGTCCAAGTGCCCGCTAGGTAACCTATATAGTCCAAGTGCCCGCTAGGTAACCTAGATAGTCCAAGGGCCCGCTAGTTAACCTACATAGTCCAAGGGCTCACTTGTTCACTTTGATAGTCCAAGTGCCCGCTAGTTAACCTAGATCTTCCAAGTGCCCGCTAGTTAACCTAGATTGTCCAGGTGCCCGCTAGTTAACCTACATAGTCCAAGGGCCCACTAGTTAACCTAGATAGTCCACATGTCCTCTAGTTAACCTACATAGTCCAAGTGCCCGCTAGTTAACCTATATACCAAGTGCCCGCTACGTAACCTAGATATTCCAAGGGCACGCTAGTTAACCTACATTGTCCAAGTGCCCGCTAGGCAACCTACAAAGTCTAAGTGCCCGCTAGGTTATCTATATAGTCCAAATGCCCGCTAGGGAACCTACATAGTCCAAGTGCCCGGTAGGTAACCTAGATAATCCAAGTGCCCGCTAGTTAACCTATATCGTCCAATTGCCCGCTAGTTAACCTAGATCGTCCAAGTGCCCGCTAGTTAACCTAGATCGTCCAAGTGCCCGCTACTTAACCTACATAGTCAATGGACCCGCAAGTTAACCGACATAGTGCAAGAGCCCGCTAGCTAACCTAGATAATCCAAGTGCCCGCTAGTTAACCTATATCGTCCAAGTGCCCGCTAGTTACCTAGATCGTCCAAGTGCCCGCTAGTTAACCTACATAGTCAATGGGCCCGCTAGTTAACCTACATAGTGCAAGTGTCCGCGAGTTAACCTACATAATCCAAGTGCCCGATAGTGAACCTACATAATCCAAGTGCCCGCTATGCAACCTACATAGTCCAAATGCCCGTTCGTTAACCTAGATTGTCAAAGTGCCTGCTAGGTAACCTAGATAGTCCAAGTGTCTGCTAGGTAACCTACATAGTCCAAGTGCCCGCTAGGTAACCTAAATAGTCCAAATGCCCGCTAGGGAAACTACATAGTCCAAGTGCCAGCTAGTTAACCTAGATAGTCCAAGTGCCCGTTCGTTAACCTACATAGTCCAAGTGCCCGCTAGGTAACCAATATAGTCCAAATGCCCGCTAGGGGCCCTAATAGTCCAAATGCCCGCTAGATAACCTAGATAGTGCAAGTGCTCGCTAGTTAACCTAGATAGTCCAAGTGCCTGCTAGGTAACGTACATAGTGCAAGTGTCCGCTAGTAAACCTACATATTCCAAGTGCCCGCTAGTTAACCTACATAATCTAAGTGCCCGTTGGCTAACCTAGATAGTCCAAGGGCCCGCTAGTTGACTTACATAGTCAAAGTGCCAGCTAGGTAACCTAGATAGTACAAGTGCCTGTTAGCTAACCTAGATAGTCCAAGTGGCGGCTAGGTAACCTACATAGTCCACGTGCCCGTTCGTTAACCTAGATAATCCAAGTGCCCATTCGTTAACCGAGATAATCCAAGTGCCCACTAGGTAACCTAGACAGTCCAAGTGCCCGCTAGTTAACCTACATTGTCCAAGTGCCCATTAGTTAACCTAGATAGTAAAAGTGCCAGCTAGGTAACCTAGATAGTCCAAGTGCCCGCTAGGTAACCTACATAGTCCAAGTGCCCGCTAGGTAACCTAAATAGTCCAAATGCCCGCTAGGGAATCTACATAGTCCAAGGGCCCGCTAGTTAATGTAGATAATCCAAGTGCCGCTAGTTAATCTACATAGTCCAAGTGCCCGCTAGTTAACCTACATAGTCCAAGTGCCCGCAAGGTAACCTAGACATTTCAAGTGACCACTAGGTTACTTACATAGTCCAAGTGCCCGTTCATTAACCTACATAGACCAAGTGCCCGCTAGGTAACCAATATAGTCCAAATGCCCGCTAGGGGCCCTAATAGTCCAAATGCCCGCTAGTTAACCTAGATAGTCCAAGTGCCCGCTAGTTAACCTAGATAGACCAAGTGCCCGCTAGGGAACCTATCTAGTCCAAGTACCCGCTAGGAAACGTACATAGTCCAAGTGCCCGCTAGGTAACATACATAGTCTAAGTGCCCGTTAGGTAACCTAGATAGTCCAAGGGCCTGCTAGGGAACGTACATAGTCCAAATGCCTGCTAGGTAACCTAGATAGTCCAAGTGCCCACTAGTTAACCTACATAGTCTAGGTTCCCCCTAGGTAACCTAGATAGTCCAAGGGCCCGCTAGGTAACCTACATTGTCCTAGTGCCCCCTAGTTAACCTACATTGTCCAAGTGCCCGATAGGGAACCTACATCGTCCAAGTGCCCGCTAGGTAACCTACATGGTCCAAATGCCCGCTAGTTAACCTACATAGTCCATGTGCCCGATAGGGAACCTACATAATCCAAGTGCCCGCTAGGGAACCTATATAGTCCAAGTGCCCGTTAGGTAACCTATATAATCCAAATGCCCGCTAGGGAACCCACATAGTCCAAGTGCCCGATAGGGAACCTACATAGTCCAAGGGCCCGCTAGGGAACCTACATAGTCCTAGTGCCCGTTAGTTAACCTAGATAGTCCAAGTGCCCGCTAGGTAACCTAGATAGTCCAACAGCCCGGTAGGTAACCTACATACTCCAAGTACCCGCTAGGTAACGTAGATTGTTCAAGTGCCTGCCAGGTAACCTATATAGTCCAAGTGCCCGCTAGGTAACCTAGATAGTCCAAGGGCCCGCTAGTTAACCTACATAGTCCAAGGGCTCACTTGTTCACTTTGATAGTCCAAGTGCCCGCTAGTTATCCTAGATCTTTCAAGTGCCCGCTAGTTAACCTAGATCGTCCAAGTGCCCGCTAGTTAACCTACATAGTCCAAGGGCCCACTAGTTAACCTAGATAGTCCACGTGTCCTCTAGTTAACCTACATAGTCCAAGTGCCCGCTAGTTAACCTATATACCAAGTGCCCGCTACGTAACCTAGATATTCCAAGGGCACGCTAGTTAACCTATATCGTCCAAGTGCCCGCTAGGCAACCTTGATAGTCCAAGTGCCCGCTAAGGAACCTACATAGTCCAAGTGCACGATAGTTATCCTAGATAGTCCAAGTGCCCGCTAGTTAACCTAGATAGTCCAAGTGCCCGCTAGGGAACGTACATAGTCCAAGTGCCCGCTAGGTAACCTAGATACTGCAAATGCCCGCTAGTTAACCTAGATAGTTCAAGAACCCCCTAGGTAACCTAGATCGTCCAAGGGCCCCCTAGTTAGCCTACATATTCCAAGTGCCCGCTAGGTAACCTAGATAGTCCAAGTGCCCGTTCGGTAACCTAGATAGTCCAAGTGCCCTTTAGGGAACCTAGATAGTCCAAGGGCCCGCTAGTAAACCTACATAGTCCATGGGCCCGATAGTTGATCTTCATAGTGCAAGTGTCCAGTACTTTACCTACATATTCCAAGTGCCCGCTAGTTAACCTACCTAATCTAAGTTCCCGTTGGCTAACCTAGATAGTCCAAGGGCCCGCTAGTTGACCTACATAGTCCAAGTGCCCGCTAGTTAACCTAGCTAGTCCAAGTGCCCGCTAGGTAACCTAAATAGTCCAAATGCCCGCTAGGGAATCTACATAGTCCAAGGGCCTGCTAGTTAATGTAGATAGTCCAAGTGCCGCTAGTTAATCTACATAGTCCAAGTGCCCGAGAGGTAACCTAAACATTTCAAGTGACCACTAGGTTACCTACATAGTCCAAGTGCCCGTTCGTTAACCTACATATTCCAAGTGCCCGCTAGGTAACCTAGATAGTCCAACATCCCGGTAGGTAACCTATATACTCCAAGTACCCGCTAGGTAACGTAGATAGTTCAAGTGCCTGTCAGGTAGCCTAATAGTCCAAGTGCCCGCTAGGTAACCTTTATAGTCCAAGTGCCCGCTAGGTAACCTAGATAGTCCAAGGGTCCGCTAGTTAACCTACATAGTCCAAGGGCTCACTTGTTCACTTTGATAGTTCAAGTGCCCGCTAGTTAACCTAGATCTTCCAAGTGCCCGCTAGTTAACCTAGATTGTCCAGGTGCCCGCTAGTTAACCTACATAGTCCAAGGGCCCACTAGTTAACCTAGATAGTCCACGTTTCCTCTAGTTAACCTACATAGTGCAAGTGCCCGCTAGTTAACCTATATACCAAGTGCCTGCTATGTAACCTAGATATTCCAAGGGCACGCTAGTTAACCTATATCGTCCAAGTGCCCGCTAGGCAACCTACAAAGTCTAAGTGCCCGCTAGTTTATCTATATAGTCCAAGTGCCCGCTAGGGAACCTACATAGTCCATGTGCCCGGTAGGTAACCTAGATAATCCAAGTGCCCGCTAGTTAACCTATATCGTCCAAGTGCCCGCTAGTTAACCTAGATCGTCCAAGTGCCCGCTAGTTAACCTAGATCGTCCAAGTGCCCGCTACTTAACCTACATAGTCAATGGACCCGCAAGTTAACCGACATAGTGCAAGAGCCCGCTAGCTAACCTAGATAATCCAAGTGCCCGCTAGTTAACCTATATCGTCCAAGTGCCCGCTAGTTACCTAGATCGTCCAAGTGCCCGCTAGTTAACCTACATAGTCAATGGGCCCGCTAGTTAACCTACATAGTGCAAGTGTCCGCGAGTTAACCTACATAGTCAAAGTGCCCGATAGTGAACCTACATAATCCAAGTGCCCGCTAGGCAACCTACATAGTCCAAATGCCCGTTCGTTAACCTAGATTGTCAAAGTGCCTGCTAGGTAACCTAGATAGTCCAAGTGTCTGCTAGGTAACCTACATAGTCCAAGTGCCCGCTAGGTAACCTAAATAGTCCAAATGCCCGCTAGGGAAACTACATAGTCCAAGTGCCAGCTAGTTAACCTAGATAGTCCAAGTGCCCGTTCGTTAACCTACATAGTCCAAGTGCCCGCTAGGTAACCAATATAGTCCAAATGCCCGCTAGGGGCCCTAATAGTCCAAATGCCCGCTAGATAACCTAGATAGTGCAAGTGCTCGCTAGTTAACCTAGATAGTCCAAGTGCCTGCTAGGTAACGTACATAGTGCAAGTGTCCGCTAGTAAACCTACATATTCCAAGTGCCCGCTAGTTAACCTACATAATCTAAGTGCCCGTTGGCTAACCTAGATAGTCCAAGGGCCCGCTAGTTGACTTACATAGTCAAAGTGCCAGCTAGGTAACCTAGATAGTACAAGTGCCTGTTAGCTAACCTAGATAGTCCAAGTGGCGGCTAGGTAACCTACATAGTCCAAGTGCCCGTTCGTTAACCTAGATAATCCAAGTGCCCATTCGTTAACCGAGATAATCCAAGTGCCCACTAGGTAACCTAGACAGTCCAAGTGCCCGCTAGTTAACCTACATAGTCCAAGTGCCCTTTAGTTAACCTAGATACTGCAAGTGCCCGCTTGTTAACCTAGATAGTTCATGTACCCGCTAGGCAACCTAGATTGTCCAAGGGCCCCCTAGTTAGCCTACATAGTCCAAGTGCCCGGTAGTTCATCTAGATAGTCCAAGGGCCCGCTACTTAAGGTAGATAGTACAAGTGCCACTAGTTAATCTACATAGTCCAAGGGCCCGCTAGTTAACCTACATAGTCCAAGTGCCCGCTAGGGAACCTACATAGTCCAAGTGCCCGTTAGGTAACCTAGATAGTCAAAATGCCAGCTAGGGAACCCACATAGTCCAAGTGCCCGCTAGGGAACCTACATAGTCCAAGTACCCGCTAGGTAATGTACATAGTCCAAGTGCCCGCTAGGTAACGTAGATAGTTCAAGTGCCCGCTAGTTAACCTACATAGTCCAAGTGCCTGCTAGGTAACCTAGATAGTCCAAGTGCCCACTAGTTAACCTACATAGTCCAGGTTCCCCCTAAGTAACCTAGATAGCCCAAGGGCCCGCTAGTTGACCTACATAGTCCAAGTGCCCGCTAGTTAACCTAGATAGTCCAACTGACTGCTAGGTAACCTACATAGTGCAAGTGTCCGCTAGTTAACCTAAGAAGTCCAAGGGCCCGCTAGTTAACATACATAGTCCAAGTGCCCGGTAGTTAACTAACAGAGTTCAAGTGTCCGTAGGGAACATTCATAGTCCAAGTGCCCCCTAGGGAACCTACATAGTCCAAGTGCCCACTAGGGAACCTACGTAGTCCAAGTGCCCGCTAGGGAATCTACATAGTCCAAGGGCCCGCTGGTTAATGTAGATAGTCCAAGTGCTGCTAGTTAATCTATGTAGTCCAAGTGCCCGCTAGGGATTCTACATAGTCGAAGGGCCCGCTAGTTAACGTAGATATTCCAAGTGCCGCTAGTTAATCTACATAGTCCAAGGGCCCGTTAGTTAACCTACATAGTCCAAATACCCGCTAGTTAAACTACATCGTCCAAGGGCCCGCTAGTTAACCTAGATAGTCCAAGTGCCCACAGTTAACCTACATAATCCAAGTGCTTGCTAGGTAACCTAGACAGTTCAAGTGACCACTAGGTTACCTACATAGTCCAAGTGCCCGCTAGTTATCCTAGATAGTCCAAGTGCTCACTAGTCAACCTAGATAGTCCAAGTGCCCGCTAGTTAACCTAGATAGACCAAGTGCCTGCTAGGGAACCTACCTAGTCCAAGTGCCCCATAGGGAACCTACATAGTCCAAGTGCCCGCTAGTTAACATAGATAGTCCAAGTACCCGCTAGGAAACGTACATAGTCCAAGTGCCCGCTAGTTAACGGACATAGTCCAAGTGCCCGCTAGGGAACGTACATAGTCCAAGTGCCCGCTAGGGAACGTACATAGTCCAAGTGCCCGCTAGGTAACCTAGATACTGCAAGTGCCCGCTAGTTAACCTAGATAGTTCAAGAACCCCCTAGGTAACCTAGATCGTCCAAGGGCCCCCTAGTTAGCCTACATATTCCAAGTGCCCGCTAGGTAACCTAGATAGTCCAAGTGCCCGTTCGGTAACCTAGATAGTCCAAGTGCCCTTTAGGGAACCTAGATAGTCCAAGGGCCCGCTAGTAAACCTACATAGTCCATGGGCCCGATAGTTGATCTTCATAGTGCAAGTGTCCGGTACTTTACCTACATATTCCAAGTGCCCGCTAGTTAACCTACCTAATCTAAGTTCCCGTTGGCTAACCTAGATAGTCCAAGGGCCCGCTAGTTGACCTACATAGTCCAAGTGCCCGCTAGTTAACCTAGCTAGTCCAAGTGCCCGCTAGGTAACCTAAATAGTCCAAATGCCCGCTAGGGAATCTACATAGTCCAAGGGCCTGCTAGTTAATGTAGATAGTCCAAGTGCCGCTAGTTAATCTACATAGTCCAAGTGCCCGAGAGGTAACCTAAACATTTCAAGTGACCACTAGGTTACCTACATAGTCCAAGTGCCCGTTCGTTAACCTACATATTCCAAGTGCCCGCTAGGTAACCTAGATAGTCCAACATCCCGGTAGGTAACCTATATACTCCAAGTACCCGCTAGGTAACGTAGATAGTTCAAGTGCCTGTCAGGTAGCCTAATAGTCCAAGTGCCCGCTAGGTAACCTATATAGTCCAAGTGCCCGCTAGGTAACCTAGATAGTCCAAGGGTCCGCTAGTTAACCTACATAGTCCAAGGGCTCACTTGTTCACTTTGATAGTTCAAGTGCCCGCTAGTTAACCTAGATCTTCCAAGTGCCCGCTAGTTAACCTAGATTGTCCAGGTGCCCGCTAGTTAACCTACATAGTCCAAGGGCCCACTAGTTAACCTAGATAGTCCACGTTTCCTCTAGTTAACCTACATAGTGCAAGTGCCCGCTAGTTAACCTATATACCAAGTGCCTGCTACGTAACCTAGATATTCCAAGGGCACGCTAGTTAACCTATATCGTCCAAGTGCCCGCTAGGCAACCTACAAAGTCTAAGTGCCCGCTAGTTTATCTATATAGTCCAAGTGCCCGCTAGGGAACCTACATAGTCCATGTGCCCGGTAGGTAACCTAGATAATCCAAGTGCCCGCTAGTTAACCTATATCATCCAAGTGCCCGCTAGTTAACCTAGATCGTCCAAGTGCCCGCTAGTTAACCTAGATCGTCCAAGTGCCCGCTACTTAACCTACATAGTCAATGGACCCGCAAGTTAACCGACATAGTGCAAGAGCCCGCTAGCTAACCTAGATAATCCAAGTGCCCGCTAGTTAACCTATATCGTCCAAGTGCCCGCTAGTTACCTAGATCGTCCAAGTGCCCGCTAGTTAACCTACATAGTCAATGGGCCCGCTAGTTAACCTACATAGTGCAAGTGTCCGCGAGTTAACCTACATAGTCAAAGTGCCCGATAGTGAACCTACATAATCCAAGTGCCCGCTAGGCAACCCACATAGTCCAAATGCCCGTTCGTTAACCTAGATTGTCAAAGTGCCTGCTAGGTAACCTAGATAGTCCAAGTGTCTGCTAGGTAACCTACATAGTCCAAGTGCCCGCTAGGTAACCTAAATAGTCCAAATGCCCGCTAGGGAAACTACATAGTCCAAGTGCCAGCTAGTTAACCTAGATAGTCCAAGTGCCCGTTCGTTAACCTACATAGTCCAAGTGCCCGCTAGGTAACCAATATAGTCCAAATGCCCGCTAGGGGCCCTAATAGTCCAAATGCCCGCTAGATAACCTAGATAGTGCAAGTGCTCGCTAGTTAACCTAGATAGTCCAAGTGCCTGCTAGGTAACGTACATAGTGCAAGTGTCCGCTAGTTAACCTACATATTCCAAGTGCCCGCTAGTTAACCTACATAATCTAAGTGCCCGTTGGCTAACCTAGATAGTCCAAGGGCCCGCTAGGTAACCTAGACTGTCCAAGTGCCCGCTAGGTTACCTACATAGTCCAAGTGCCCGTTCGTTAACCTAGATAGTCCAAGTGCCTGCTAGGAAACCTACATAGTCCAAGGGCCCGCTAGGTAACCTAGATAGTTCAAGTGCCCGCTAGGTAAACTAGAGTCCAAGTGTTCGGTAGTTAACCTACATAGTCCAAGTGCACGCTATGTAACCTAGATAGTCAAAGTGCCCGTTAGGTAACCTAGATAGTCCAAGTGCCCGTTACCTAACCTAGATAGTCCAAGTGCCCGCTAGGCAACCTACATAGTCCAAGAGCCCGTTCGTTAACCTAGAAGTCCAAGTGCCCGCTAGGTAACCTAGACAGTCCAAGTGCCCGCTAGGTTACCTGCATATTCCAAGTGCCCGTTAGTTAACCTAGATAATCCAAGTGCCCACTAGGTAACCTACATAGTCCAAGTGCCCGCTAGGTAACCTATATAGCCCAAGTGCTCGCTAGTTAACCAATATAGTCCAAGGGCTCACTTGTTCACTTTGATAGTTCAAGTGCCCGCTAGTTAACCTAGATCGTCCAAGTGCCCGCTAGTTAACCTAGATTGTCCAAGTTCCCGCTAGTTAACCTACATAGTCCAAGGGCCCACTAGTTAACCTAGATAGTCCAAGTGTCCTTTAGTTAACCTACATAGTCCAAGTGCCCGCTAGTTAACCTATATACCAAGTGCCCGTTACGTAACCTAGATATTCCAAGGGCACTCTAGTTAACCTATATCGTCCAACTGCCCGCTAGGCAACCTAGATAGTCCAAGTGCCCGCTAAGGAACCTACATAGTCCAAGTGCACGCTAGTTAACCTAGATAGTCCAAGTGCCCGCTAGTTAACCTACATAGTCCAAGTTCCCGCTAGGTAACCTAGATACTGCAAGTGCCCGCTTGTTAACCTAGATAGTTCATGTACCCGCTAGGCAACCTAGATTGTCCAAGGGCCCCCTAGTTAGCCTACATAGTCCAAGTGCCCGGTAGTTCATCTAGATAGTCCAAGGGCCCGCTACTTAAGGTAGATAGTACAAGTGCCACTAGTTAATCTACATAGTCCAAGGGCCCGCTAGTTAACCTACATAGTCCAAGTGCCCGCTAGGGAACCTACATAGTCCAAGTGCCCGTTAGGTAACCTAGATAGTCAAAATGCCAGCTAGGGAACCCACATAGTCCAAGTGCCCGCTAGGGAACCTACATAGTCCAAGTACCCGCTAGGTAATGTACATAGTCCAAGTGCCCGCTAGGTAACGTAGATAGTTCAAGTGCCCGCTAGTTAACCTACATAGTCCAAGTGCCTGCTAGGTAACCTAGATAGTCCAAGTGCCCACTAGTTAACCTACATAGTCCAGGTTCCCCCTAAGTAACCTAGATAGCCCAAGGGCCCGCTAGTTGACCTACATAGTCCAAGTGCCCGCTAGTTAACCTAGATAGTCCAACTGACTGCTAGGTAACCTACATAGTCCAAGTGCCCGCTAGTTAACCTAGATAGTCCAACTGACTGCTAGGTAACCTACATAGTGCAAGTGTCCGCTAGTTAACCTACATAGTCCAAGTGCCCGCTAGTTAACCTAGATAGTTCAAGTACCCACTAGGTAACCTAGATAGTCCAAGGGCCCCCTAGTTAGCCTACATAGTCCAAGTGCCCGCTAGGTAACCTAGATAGTCCAAGTGCCTTTTCGGTAACCTAGATAGTCCAAGTGCCCTTTAGGGAACCTAGATAGTCGAAGGGCCCGCAAGTAAACCTACATATTCCAAGGGCCCGCTAGTTAACCTACATAATCTAAGTGCCCGTTAGCTAACCTAGATAGTCCAAGGGCCCGCTAGTTGACCTACATAGTCCAAGTGCCAGCTAGGTATCCTAGATAGTACAAGTGCCCGCTAGGTAACCTAGATACTCCAAGTGCCCGTTAGTTAACCTAGATAGTCCAAGTGCCCACTAGGGGACGTACTTAGTCCATGTGCCCATTAGCTAACCTAGATAGTCCAAGTGCCCTCTAGTTAACATTGATCATCCAAGTGCCCGCTAGTTAACCTAGATAGTCCAAGTGCCCTCTAGTTAACCTAGATCGTCCAAGTGCCCGCAAGTTAACCTACATAGTCCAAAGGACCGCTAGTTAACCTACATAGTCCAAGGTCCGCTAGTTAACCTAGATAGTCCAAGTGCTGGCTAGTTAGCCTACATAGTACAAGGGCCCACTAGTTGACCTAGATAATCCAAGTGCCCGCTATCTAACCTAGATAGTCCAAGTGCCCGCTAGGTAACCTACATAGTCCAAATATCTGATAGGGATCCTACATAGTCCAAGTGCCCGATAGGTAACCTACATTGTCCAAGTGCCCGTTCTTTAACCTAGATAGTCCAAGTGCCCGCTAGGTAACCTACATAGTCCAAGGGCCCGTTAGGTAACCTAGGTAGTCCAAGTGTCCGCTAGATAACCTAGAGTCCAAGTGCTCGCTAGTTAACCTACATAGTCCAAGTGCCGCTATGTAACCTAGATAGTCAAAGTGCCCGTTAGGTAACCTAGATAGTCCAAGTGCCCGCTAGGTAACTTACATTGTCCAAGTTCCCCCTAGGTAACCTAGATAGTCCAAGTGCCCGTTACCTAACCTAGATATTCCAAGTGCCCGCTAGGCAACCTACATTTTCTAAGTGCCCATTCGTTAACCTAGAAGTCCAAGTGCCCACTAGGTAACCTTTATAGTCCAAGTGCCCGCTAAGTTACCTAGATAGTCCAAGAGCCCGCTAGTTAACCTACAGAGTCCAAGTGCCCGCTAGTTAACCTATATACCAAGTGCCCGCTACGTAACCTAGATAGTCCAAGGGCCCACTAATTAACCTAGATAGTCCAAGTGCCTGCTAGTAAACCTATATAATCCATGGGTCCGCTAGTTAACCTGCATAGTGCAAGGGCCCGCTAGTTAACCTAGATCGTGCAAGTGTCCGCTAGTTAGCCTATATAGTCCAAGTGCCCGCTCTTTAACCTATATACCAAGTGCCCGCTACGTAACCTAGATAGTCCAAGTGCCCGCTAGGTAACCTAGATAGTCCAAGTGCCCGCTAGTTAACCTACATAGTCCAAGGGTTCACTTGTTCACTTTGATAGTCCAAGTGCCCGATACTTAAACTAGATCTTCCAAGTGCCCGCTAGTTACCTGATAGTCCAAGTGCCCGCTAGTTAACCTACATAGTCCAAGGGCCCACTAATTAACCTAGATCGTCCAAGGGCCCCCTAGTTTGCCTACATAGTCCAAGTGCCCACTAGGTAACCTAGATAGTCCATGTGCCTGTTCGGTAACCTAGATAGTCCAAGTGCCCTTTAGGGAATCTAGATAGTCCAAGGGCCCGCTAGTAAACCTACATAGTCCATGGGCCCGCTAGTTAACCTTCATAGTGCAAGTGTCCGCTACTTACCCTACATATTCCAAGTGCCCGCTAGTTAACCTACATAATCTAAGTGCCCGTTGGCTAACCTAGATAGTCCAAGTGCCTGCTAGGTAACCTACATACTGCAAGTGTCCGCTAGTTAACCTACATATTCCAAGTGCCCGCTAGTTAACATAGATAGTCCAAGTGCCCTATAGGGAACGTACATAGTCCAAGTGCCCGCTAGGTAACCTAGATAGTTCAAGTACCCGCTAGGTAACCTAGATCATCAAAGGGGCCCCTAGTTAGCCTACATAGTCCAAGTGCCCACTAGGTAACCTAGATAGTCCAAGTGCCCTTTAGGGAATCTATATAGTCCAGGTGCCCTTTAGGGAAACTAGATAGTCCAAGGGCCCGCTACTAAACCTACATTGTTCATGGGCCCGCTAGTTAACCTACATATTCCAAGTTCCCGCTAGTTAACCTACATAATCTAAGTGCCCGTTGGCTAACCTAGATAGTCCAAGGGCCCGCTAGTTGACCTACATAGTCAAAGTGCCAGCTAGGTAACCTATGTAGTACAAGTGCCCGCTAGGGAAACTAGATAGTCCAAGTGCCTGTTAGCTAACCTAGATAGTCCAAGTGGCGGCCAGGTAACCTACATAGTCCAAGTGCCCGTTCGTTAACCTAGATAATCCAAGTGCCCGTTCGTTAACCGAGATAATCCAAGTGCCCACTAGGTAACCTAGACAGTCCAAGTGCCCGCTAGTTATCCTACAAAGTCCAAGTGCCCTATAGGGAACCTACATAATCCAAGGTCCCGCTAGGCAACCTACATAGTCCAAGTGCCCGTTAGTTAACCTAGATAGTCAAAGTGCCTGCTAGGTAACCTAGATAGTCCCAGTGCCTGCTAGGTAACCTACATAGTCCAAGTGCCCGCTAGGTAACCTAAATAGTCCAAATGCCCGCTAGGGAAACTACATAGTCCAAGTGCCCGCTAGTTAACCTAGATAGTCAAAGTGTCTGCTAGAAAACCTACATAATCCATGGGCCCGCTAGTTAGCCTACATAGTGCAAGGGCCCGCTAGTTACCCTACATCGTCCAAGGGCCCGCTAGTTAACCTAGATAGTCCAAGTGCCCGCTAGTTAACCTACATAGTCTAAGTGCCCGCTAGGTAACCTAGACAGTTCAAGTGACCACTAGGTTGCCTACATAGTCCATGTGCCCGTTCGGTAACCTACATAGTCCAAGTGCCCGCTAGGTAACCAATATAGTCCAAATGCCCGCTAGGGGCCCTAATATTCCAAGTGCCCGCTAGTTAACCTACATAGACCAAGTGCCCGCTAGGGAACCTATCTAGTCCAAGTACCCGCTAGGAAACGTACATAGTCCAAGTGCCCGCTAGGTAACGTACATAGTCCAAGTGCCCGCTAGGTAACGTAGATAGTCCAAGTGCCCGCAAGGGAACGTAGATAGTCCAAGTGCCCGCTAGGTAACCTAGATAATCCAAGTGGCCGCTAGTTAACCTACATAGTCCAAGTGCCTGCTAGGTAACCTAGATAGTCCAAGTGCCCACTAGTTAACCTACATAGTCCAGGTTCCCCCTAGGTAACCTAGATAGTCCAAGGGCCCGCTAGGTAACCTAAATAGTCCAAATGCCTGATAGGGAACCTATATAGTACAAGTGCCCGCTAGGTAACCTACATAGTCCAAGTGCCCGCTAGGTAACCTACATAGTCCAAATGCCCACTAGTTAACCTACATAATCCAAGTGCCCGATAGGGAACCTACATAATCCAAGTGCCCGCTAGGGAATCTACATAGTCCAAGTGCCCATTAGGTAACCTAAATAGTCCAAATGCCCGCTAGGGAACCCACATAGTCCAAGTGCTCGCTAGGGAATCTACATAGTCCAAGGGCCCGCTAGGGAACCTACATAGTCCAAGTTCCCGTTAGTTAACCTAGATAGTCCCAGTGCCCGCTTGGTAACTTAGATAATCCAACAGCCCTCTAGGTAACCTACTTACACCAAAAACCCGCTATAACGTAGATAGTTCAAGTGCCAGCTAGGTAACCTAGATAGTTCTTGTGCCGCTAGGTAACCTACAATGTCTAAGTGCCTGCTAGGTTATCTATATAGGCCAAATGCCCGCTAGAGAATCAACATAGTCCAAGGGCTCGCTAGTTAACGTAGATAGTCCAAGTGCCGCTAGTTAATCTACATAGTCCAAGGACCCGCTAGTAAACCTACATAGTCCAAGTACCCGCTAAAAACCTAGATAGTCCAAGTGCACGCTAGTTAACCTAGATAGTCCAAGTGCCCTCTAGTTAACCTAGATCGTCCAAGTGCCCGCTAAGAAACCTAGATAGTCCAAGTGCCCATTACCTAACCTAGATAGTCCAATTGCCCGCAATGCAACATACATAGTCCAAGTGCCCGTTCATTAACCTAGAAGTCCATGGGCCCGCTAGGTAACCTAGACTCTCCAAGTGCCCGCTAGGTTACCTACATAGTCCAAATGCCCGTTCGGTGACCTAGATAGTGCAAGTGCCCGGTAGTTAACCTGCATAGTCCAAGTGCCCGCTAGGTAACCTAGATAGTCCAAGGGCCCGCTAGTTAACTTACATAGTCCAAGTGCCCGCTAGTTAACCTATATACCAAGTGCCCGCTACGTAACCTAGATAGTCCAAAGGCCCACTAGTTAACCTAGATAGTCCAAGTGCCTGCTAGTAAACCTATATAATCCATGGGCCCGCTAGTTAACCTACATAGTGCAAGGGCCCGCTAGTTAACCTAGATCGTGCAAGTGTCCGCTAGTTAGCCTATACAGTCCAAGTGCCCGCTCTTTAACCTATATACCAAGTGCCCGCTACGTAACCTAGATAGTCCAAGTGCCCGCTAGGTAACCTAGATCATCAAAGGGGCCCCTAGTTAGCCTACATAGTCCAAGTGCCCACTAGGTAACCTAGATAGTCCAAGTGCCCTTTAGGGAATCTATATAGTCCAAGTGCCCTTTAGGGAACCTAGATAGTCCAAGGGCCCGCTACTAAACCTACATTGTTCATGGGCCCGCTAGTTAACCTACATATTCCAAGTTCCCGCTAGTTAACCTACATAATCTAAGTGCCCGTTGGCTAACCTAGATAGTCCAAGGGCCCGCTAGTTGACCTACATAGTCAAAGTGCCAGCTAGGTAACCTACGTAGTACAAGTGCCCGCTAGGGAAACTAGATAGTCCAAGTGCCTGTTAGCTAACCTAGATAGTCCAAGTGGCGGCCAGGTAACCTACATAGTCCAAGTGCCCGTTCGTTAACCTAGATAATCCAAGTGCCCGTTCGTTAACCGAGATAATCCAAGTGCCCACTAGGTAACCTAGACAGTCCAAGTGCCCGCTAGTTATCCTACAAAGTCCAAGTGCCCTATAGGGAACCTACATAATCCAAGTGCCCGCTAGGCAACCTACATAGTCCAAGTGCCCGTTAGTTAACCTAGATAGTCAAAGTGCCTGCTAGGTAACCTAGATAGTCCCAGTGCCTGCTAGGTAACCTACATAGTCCAAGTGCCCGCTAGGTAACCTAAATAGTCCAAATGCCCGCTAGGGAAACTACATAGTCCAAGTGCCCGCTAGTTAACCTAGATAGTCAAAGTGTCTGCTAGAAAACCTACATAATCCATGGGCCCGCTAGTTAGCCCACATTGTGCAAGGGCCCGCTAGTTACCCTACATCGTCCAAGGGCCCGCTAGTTAACCTAGATAGTCCAAGTGCCCGCTAGTTAACCTACATAGTCTAAGTGCCCGCTAGGTAACCTAGACAGTTCAAGTGACCACTAGGTTGCCTACATAGTCCATGTGCCCGTTCGGTAACCTACATAGTCCAAGTGCCCGCTAGGTAACCAATATAGTCCAAATGCCCGCTAGGGGCCCTAATATTCCAAATGCCCTCTAGTTAACCTAGATAGTCCAAGTGCCTGCTAGTTAACCTACATAGACCAAGTGCCCGCTAGGGAACCTATCTAGTCCAAGTACCCGCTAGGAAACGTACATAGTCCAAGTGCCCGCTAGGTAACGTACATAGTCCAAGTGCCCGCTAGGTAACGTAGATAGTCCAAGTGCCCGCAAGGGAACGTAGATAGTCCAAGTGCCCGCTAGGTAACCTAGATAATCCAAGTGCCCGCTAGATAACCTACATAGTCCAAGTGCCTGCTAGGTAACCTAGATAGTCCAAGTGCCCACTAGTTAACCTACATAGTCCAGGTTCCCCCTAGGTAACCTAGATAGTCCAAGGGCCCGCTAGGTAACCTAAATAGTCCAAATGCCTGATAGGGAACCTATATAGTACAAGTGCCCGCTAGGTAACCTACATAGTCCAAGTGCCCGCTAGGTAACCTACATAGTCCAAATGCCCACTAGTTAACCTACATAATCCAAGTGCCCGATAGGGAACCTACATAATCTAAGTGCCCGCTAGGGAATCTACATAGTCCAAGTGCCCATTAGGTAACCTAAATAGTCCAAATGCCCGCTAGGGAACCCACATAGTCCAAGTGCTCGCTAGGGAATCTACATAGTCCAAGGGCCCGCTAGGGAACCTACATAGTCCAAGTTCCCGTTAGTTAACCTAGATAGTCCCAGTGCCCGCTTGGTAACTTAGATAATCCAACAGCCCTCTAGGTAACCTACTTACACCAAAAACCCGCTATAACGTAGATAGTTCAAGTGCCAGCTAGGTAACCTAGATAGTTCTTGTGCCGCTAGGTAACCTACAATGTCTAAGTGCCTGCTAGGTTATCTATATAGGCCAAATGCCCGCTAGAGAATCAACATAGTCCAAGGGCTCGCTAGTTAACGTAGATAGTCCAAGTGCCGCTAGTTAATCTACATAGTCCAAGGACCCGCTAGTAAACCTACATAGTCCAAGTACCCGCTAAAAACCTAGATAGTCCAAGTGCACGCTAGTTAACCTAGATAGTCCAAGTGCCCTCTAGTTAACCTAGATCGTCCAAGTGCCCGCTAAGAAACCTAGATAGTCTAAGTGCCCATTACCTAACCTAGATAGTCCAATTGCCCGCAATGCAACATACATAGTCCAAGTGCCCGTTCATTAACCTAGAAGTCCATGGGCCCGCTAGGTAACCTAGACTCTCCAAGTGCCCGCTAGGTTACCTACATAGTCCAAATGCCCGTTCGGTGACCTAGATAGTGCAAGTGCCCGGTAGTTAACCTGCATAGTCCAAGTGCCCGCTAGGTAACCTAGATAGTCCAAGGGCCCGCTAGTTAACTTACATAGTCCAAGTGCCCGCTAGTTAACCTATATACCAAGTGCCCGCTACGTAACCTAGATAGTCCAAAGGCCCACTAGTTAACCTAGATAGTCCAAGTGCCTGCTAGTAAACCTATATAATCCATGGGCCCGCTAGTTAACCTACATAGTGCAAGGGCCCGCTAGTTAACCTAGATCGTGCAAGTGTCCGCTAGTTAGCCTATACAGTCCAAGTGCCCGCTCTTTAACCTATATACCAAGTGCCCGCTACGTAACCTAGATAGTCCAAGTGCCCGCTAGGTAACCTAGATAGTCCAAGTGCCCGCTAGTTAAACTACATAGTCCAAGTGCCCGCTAGTTAACCTATATACCAAGTGCCCGCTACGTAACCTACATAGTCCAAGGGCCAACTAGGTAACCTACCTAGTCCAAGGGCTCACTTGTTCATTTTGATAGTCCAAGTGCCCGCTAGTTAACCTCGATCTTCTAAGTGCCCGCTAGTTACCTGATTGTCCAAGTTCCCGCTAGTTAACCTACATAGTCCTAGGGCCCACTAATTAACTTAGATCATCCAAGGGCCCCCTAGTTAGCCTACATAGTCCAAGTGCCCACTAGGTAACCTAGATTGTCCAAGTGCCTGTTCGGTAACCTAGATAGTCCAAGTGCCCTTTAGGGAACCTAGATAGTCCAAGGGCCCGCTAGTAAACCTACATAGTCCATGGGCCCGCTAGTTAACCTTCATAGTGCAAGTGTCCGCTACTTACCCTACATATTCCAAGTGCCCGCAGGTTAATCTACAAAATCTAAGTGCCCGTTGGCTAACCTAGATAGTCCAAGTGCCTGCTAGGTAACCTACATAGTGCAAGTGTCCGCTAGTTAACCTACATATTCCAAGTGCCCGCTAGTTAACATAGAGAGTCCAAGTGCCCGCTAGGGAACGTACATAGTCCAAGTGCCCGCTAGGTAACCTAGATAGTTCAAGTACCCGCTAGGTAACCTAGATCATCAAAGGGGCCCCTAGTTAGCCTACATAGTCCAAGTGCCCACTAGGTAACCTAGATAGTCCAAGTGCCCTTTAGGGAACCTATATAGTCCAAGTGCCCTTTAGGGAACCTAGATAGTCCAAGGGCCCGCTACTAAACCTACATAGTCCATGGGCCCGCTAGTTAACCTACATATTCCAAGTTCCCGCTAGTTAACCTACATAATCTAAGTGCCCGTTGGCTAACCTAGATAGTCCAAGGGCCCTCTAGTTGACCTACATAGTCAAAGTGCCAGCTAGGTAACCTACGTAGTACAAGTGCCCGCTAGGGAACCTAGATAGTCCAAGTGCCTGTTAGCTAACCTAGATAGTCCAAGTGGCGGCCAGGTAACCTACATAGTCCAAGTGCCCGTTCGTTAACCTAGATAATCCAAGTGCCCGTTCGTTAACCGAGAAAATCCAAGTGCCCACTGGGTAACCTAGACAGTCCAAGTGCCCGCTAGTTATCCTACAAAGTCCAAGTGCCCTATAGGGAACCTACATAATCCAAGTGCCCGCTAGGCAACCTACATAGTCCAAGTGCCCGTTAGTTAACCTAGATAGTCAAAGTGCCTGCTAGGTAACCTAGATAGTCCAAGTGCCCGCTAGGTAACCTACATAGTCCAAGTGCCCGCTAGGTAACCTAAATAGTCCAAATGCCCGCTAGGGAAACTACATAGTCCAAGTGCCCGCTAGTTAACCTAGATAGTCAAAGTGTCTGCTAGAAAACCTACATAATCCATGGGCCCGCTAGTTAGCCTACATAGTGCAAGGGCCCGCTAGTTACCCTACATCGTCCAAGGGCCCGCTAGTTAACCTAGATAGTCCAAGTGCCCGCTAGTTAACCTACATAGTCTAAGTGCCCGCTAGGTAACCTAGACAGTTCAAGTGACCACTAGGTTGCCTACATAGTCCATGTGCCCGTTCGGTAACCTACATAGTCCAAGTGCCCGCTAGGTAACCAATATAGTCCAAATGCCCGCTAGGGGCCCTAATATTCCAAATGCCCGCTAGTTAACCTAGATGGTCCGAGTGCTCGCTAGTTAACCTAGATAGTCCAAGTGCCTGCTAGTTAACCTACATAGACCAAGTGCCCGCTAGGGAACCTATCTAGTCCAAGTACCCGCTAGGAAACGTACATAGTCCAAGTGCCCGCTAGGTAACGTACATAGTCCAAGTGCCCGCTAGGTAACGTAGATAGTCCAAGTGCCCGCAAGGGAACGTAGATAGTCCAAGTGCCTGCTAGGTAACCTAGATAATCCAAGTGGCCGCTAGTTAACCTACATAGTCCAAGTGCCTGCTAGGTAACCTAGATAGTCCAAGTGCCCACTAGTTAACCTACATAGTCCAGGTTCCCCCTAGGTAACCTAGATAGTCCAAGGGCCCGCTAGGTAACCTAAATAGTCCAAATGCCTGATAGGGAACCTATATAGTACAAGTGCCCGCTAGGTAACCTACATAGTCCAAGTGCCCGCTAGGTAACCTACATAGTCCAAATGCCCACTAGTTAACCTACATAATCCAAGTGCCCGATAGGGAACCTACATAATCCAAGTGCCCGCTAGGGAATCTACATAGTCCAAGTGCCCATTAGGTAACCTAAATAGTCCAAATGCCCGCTAGGGAACCCACATAGTCCAAGTGCTCGCTAGGGAATCTACATAGTCCAAGGGCCCGCTAGGGAACCTACATAGTCCAAGTTCCCGTTAGTTAACCTAGATAGTCCCAGTGCCCGCTTGGTAACTTAGATAATCCAACAGCCCTCTAGGTAACCTACATACACCAAAAACCCGCTTATAACGTAGATAGTTCAAGTGCCAGCTAGGTAACCTAGATAGTTCTTGTGCCGCTAGGTAACCTACAATGTCTAAGTGCCTGCTAGGTTATCTATATAGGCCAAATGCCCGCTAGGGAATCTACATAGTCCAAGGGCCCGCTAGTTAAAGTAGATAGTCCAAGTGCCGCTAGTTAACCAACATAGTCCAAGTACCCGCTAAAAACCTAGATAGTCCAAGTGCACGCTAGTTAACCTAGATAGTCCAAGTGCCCTCTAGTTAACCTACATAGTCCAAGTGCCCGTTCGTTAACCTAGATAGTCCAAGTGTCTGCTAGATAACCTAGAGTCCAAATGCTCGCTAGCTAACCTACATAGTCCAAGTGCCCGCTATGTAACCTAGATAGTCAAAATGCCCGTTAGGTAACCTAGATAGTCCAAGTGCCCGCTAGGTAACTTACATTGTCCAAGTTCCTGCTAGGTAACCTAGATACTCAAATTGCCCGTTACCTAACCTAGATAGTCCAAGTGCCCGCCAAGCAACCTACATAGTCTAAGTGCCCGTTCGTTAACCTAGAAGTCCAAGTGCCCACTAGGTAACCTACATAGTCCAAGTGCCCCCTAGGTAACCTATATAATCCAAGTGCCCGCTAGGTAACCTATATAGCCCAAGTGCTCGCTAGTTAACCAATATAGTCCAAGGGCTCACTTGTTCACTTTGATAGTTCAAGTGCCCGCTAGTTAACCTAGATCGTCCAAGTGCCCGCTAGTTAACCTAGATTGTCCAAGTTCCCGCTAGTTAACCTACATAGTCCAAGGGCCCACTAGTTAACCTAGATAGTCCAAGTGTCCTTTAGTTAACCTACATAGTCCAAGTGCCCGCTAGTTAACCTATATACCAAGTGCCCGTTACGTAACCTAGATATTCCAAGGGCACTCTAGTTAACCTATATCGTCCAACTGCCCGCTAGGCAACCTAGATAGTCCAAGTGCCCGCTAAGGAACCTACATAGTCCAAGTGCACGCTAGTTAACCTAGATAGTCCAAGTGCCCGCTAGTTAACCTACATAGTCCAAGTTCCCGCTAGGTAACCTAGATACTGCAAGTGCCCGCTTGTTAACCTAGATAGTTCATGTACCCGCTAGGCAACCTAGATTGTCCAAGAGCCCCCTAGTTAGCCTACATAGTCCAAGTGCCCGGTAGTTCATCTAGATAGTCCAAGGGCCCGCTACTTAAGGTAGATAGTACAAGTGCCACTAGTTAATCTACATAGTCCAAGGGCCCGCTAGTTAACCTACATAGTCCAAGTGCCCGCTAGGGAACCTACATAGTCCAAGTGCCCGTTAGGTAACCTAGATAGTCAAAATGCCAGCTAGGGAACCCACATAGTCCAAGTGCCCGCTAGGGAACCTACATAGTCCAAGTACCCGCTAGGTAACGTACATAGTCCAAGTGCCCGCTAGGTAACGTAGATAGTTCAAGTGCCCGCTAGTTAACCTACATAGTCCAAGTGCCTGCTAGGTAACCTAGATAGTCCAAGTGCCCACTAGTTAACCTACATAGTCCAGGTTCCCCCTAAGTAACCTAGATAGCCCAAGGGCCCGCTAGTTGACCTACATAGTCCAAGTGCCCGCTAGTTAACCTAGATAGTCCAACTGACTGCTAGGTAACCTACTAGTGCAAGTGTCCGCTAGTTAACCTAAGAAGTCCAAGGGCCCGCTAGTTAACATACATAGTCCAAGTGCCCGGTAGTTAACTAACAGAGTTCAAGTGTCCGTAGGGAACATTCATAGTCCAAGTGCCCCCTAGGGAACCTACATAGTCCAAGTGCCCACTAGGGAACCTACGTAGTCCAAGTGCCCGCTAGGGAATCTACATAGTCCAAGGGCCCGCTGGTTAATGTAGATAGTCCAAGTGCTGCTAGTTAATCTATGTAGTCCAAGTGCCCGCTAGGGATTCTACATAGTCGAAGGGCCCGCTAGTTAACGTAGATATTCCAAGTGCCGCTAGTTAATCTACATAGTCCAAGGGCCTGTTAGTTAACCTACATAGTCCAAATACCCGCTAGTTAAACTACATCGTCCAAGGGCCCGCTAGTTAACCTAGATAGTCCAAGTGCCCACAGTTAACCTACATAATCCAAGTGCTTGCTAGGTAACCTAGACAGTTCAAGTGACCACTAGGTTACCTACATAGTCCAAGTGCCCGCTAGTTATCCTAGATAGTCCAAGTGCTCACTAGTCAACCTAGATAGTCCAAGTGCCCGCTAGTTAACCTAGATAGACCAAGTGCCTGCTAGGGAACCTACCTAGTCCAAGTGCCCCATAGGGAACCTACATAGTCCAAGTGCCCGCTAGTTAACATAGATAGTCCAAGTACCCGCTAGGAAACGTACATAGTCCAAGTGCCCGCTAGTTAACGGACATAGTCCAAGTGCCCGCTAGGGAACGTACATAGTCCAAGTGCCCGCTAGGGAACGTACATAGTCCAAGTGCCTGCTATGTAACCTAGATAGTCCAAGTACCCGCTAGTTAACCTATATAGTCAAAGTTCCCCCTAGGTAACATAGATCGTCCAAGTGCCCGCTAGTTAACCTAAATAGTCAATGGGCCCGCTAGTTAACCTACATAGTGCAAGAGCCCGCTAGTTAACCTAGATCATCCAAGTACCTGCTAGTTAACCTAGATCGTCCAAGTGTCCGCTATTTAACCTATATAGTCCAAGTGCCCCCTAGGGAACCTACATAGTCCAAGTGCCTGCTAGGGAACCTACATAGTCGAAGTGCCCGCTCTGGAACATACATAGTCCAAGTGCCCGCTAGGCAATATACATAGTCCAAGGGCCCGCTAGTTAACGTAGATAGTCCAAGTGCCGCTAGTTAATCTACATAGTCCAAAGGCTCGCTAGTTAACCTACATAGTCCAAGTACCCGCTAGTTTACCTAGATCTTCCAAGTGCACGCTAGTAAACCTACATAGTCCAAGGGCCCGCTAGTTAACCTACATAGTCCAAGGGCCCGCTAGTTAACCTACATCGTCCAAGGGCCCGCTAGTTAACCTAGATAGTCCAAGTGCCCGCTAGTTAACCTACATAGTCCAAGGGCCCGCTAGGTAACCTAGATAGTCCAAGTGTCCGCTAGATAACCTAGAGTCCAAGTGCTCGCTAGTTAACCTACATAGTCCAAGTGCCCGCTATGTAACCTAGATAGTCAAAGTGCCCGTTAGGTAACGTAGATAGTCCAAGTGCCTGCTAGGTAACTTACATTGTCCAAGTTCCCGCTAGGTAACCTAGATAGTCCAAGTGCCCGTTACCTAACCTAGATAGTCCAAGTGCCCGCTAGGCCACCTACATTGTCCAAGAGCCCGTTCGTTAACCTAGAAGTCCAAGTGCCCGCTAGGTAACCTAGACAGTCCACGTGCCCGTTAGGTTACCTGCATATTCCAAGTGCCCATTCGTTAACCTAGAAAGTCCAATTGCCCACTAGGTAACCTACATAGTCCAAGTGCCCGCTAGGTAACCTATATAGTCCAAGGGCCCGCTAGGTAACCTAGATAGTCCAAGGGCCCGCAAGTTAACCTACATAGTCAAAGGGCTCACATGTTCACTTTGATAGTCCAAGTGCCCGCTAGTTAACCTAGATCTTCCAAGTGCCCTCTAGTTAACCTAGATTGTCCAAGTGCCCGCTAGTTAACCTACATATTCCAAGGGCCCACTAGTTAACCTATATACCAAGTGCCCGCTACTTAACCTAGATATTCCAAGGGCACGCTAGTTAACCTATATCGTCCAAGTGCCCGCGAGGCAACCTAGATAGTCCAAGTGCCCGCTAAGGAACCTACATAGTCCAAGTGCATGCTAGTTTTCCGAGATAGTCCAAGTGCCCGTTAGTTAACCTAGATAGTCCAAGTGCCTGCTAGGGAACCTACGTAGTGCAAGTGTCCGCTAGTTAACCTACATATTCCAAGTGCCCGCTAGTTAACAGAGATAGCCCAATTGCCCGCTAGTTAACCTACATAATCTAAGTGCCCGTTGGCTAACCTATATAGTCCAAGGGCCCGCTAGTTGACTTACATAGTCAAAGTGCCAGCTAGGTAACCTAGATAGTACAAGTGCCTGATAGCTAACCTAGATAGTCCAAGTGGCGGCTAGGTAACCTACATAGTCCAAGTGCCCGTTCGTTAACCTAGATAATCCAAGTGCCCATTCGTTAACCGAGATAATCCAAGTGCCCACTAGGTAACCTAGACAGTCCAAGTGCCCGCTAGTTAACCTACATAGTCCAAGTGCCCTTTAGTTAACCTAGACAGTCCAAATGCCTGCTAGGTAACCTAGACTCTCCAAGTGCCCGCTAGGTAACCTACATAGTCCAAGTGCCCGCTAGTTAACCTAGCTAGTCCAAGTGCCCGCTTGGGAATCTACATAGTCCAAGGGCCTGCTAGTTAATGTAGATAGTCCAAGTGCCGCTAGTTAATCTACATAGTCCAAGTGCCCGCTAGTTAACCTACATAGTCCAAGTGCCCGAGAGGTAACCTAAACATTTCAAGTGACCACTAGGTTACCTACATAGTCCAAGTGCCCGTTCGTTAACCTACATATTCCAAGTGCCCGCTGGGTAACCTAGATAGTCCAACATCACGGTAGGTAACCTACATACTCCAAGTACCCGCTAGGTAACGTAGATAGTTCAAGTGCCTGCCAGGTAGCCTAGATAGTCCAAGTGCCCGCTAGGTAACCTATATAGTCCAAGTGCCCGCTAGGTAACCTAGATAGTCCAAGGGCCCGCTAGTTAACCTACATAGTCCAAGGGCTCACTTGTTCACTTTGATAGTCCAAGTGCCCGCTAGTTAACCTAGATCTTCCAAGTGCCCGCTAGTTAACCTAGATTGTCCAGGTGCCCGCTAGTTAACCTACATAGTCCAAGGGCCCACTAGTTAACCTAGATAGTCCACATGTCCTCTAGTTAACCTACATAGTCCAAGTGCCCGCTAGTTAACCTATATACCAAGTGCCCGCTACGTAACCTAGATATTCCAAGGGCACGCTAGTTAACCTACATTGTCCAAGTGCCCGCTAGGCAACCTACAAAGTCTAAGTGCCCGCTAGGTTATCTATATAGTCCAAATGCCCGCTAGGGAACCTACATAGTCCAAGTGCCCGGTAGGTAACCTAGATAATCCAAGTGCCCGCTAGTTAACCTATATCGTCCAAGTGCCCGCTAGTTAACCTAGATCGTCCAAGTGCCCGCTAGTTAACCTAGATCGTCCAAGTGCCCGCTACTTAACCTACATAGTCAATGGACCCGCAAGTTAACCGACATAGTGCAAGAGCCCGCTAGCTAACCTAGATAATCCAAGTGCCCGCTAGTTAACCTATATCGTCCAAGTGCCCGCTAGTTACCTAGATCGTCCAAGTGCCCGCTAGTTAACCTACATAGTCAATGGGCCCGCTAGTTAACCTACATAGTGCAAGTGTCCGCGAGTTAACCTACATAGTCCAAGTGCCCGATAGTGAACCTACATAATCCAAGTGCCCGCTATGCAACCTACATAGTCCAAATGCCCGTTCGTTAACCTAGATTGTCAAAGTGCCTGCTAGGTAACCTAGATAGTCCAAGTGTCTGCTAGGTAACCTACATAGTCCAAGTGCCCGCTAGGTAACCTAAATAGTCCAAATGCCCGCTAGGGAAACTACATAGTCCAAGTGCCAGCTAGTTAACCTAGATAGTCCAAGTGCCCGTTCGTTAACCTACATAGTCCAAGTGCCCGCTAGGTAACCAATATAGTCCAAATGCCCGCTAGGGGCCCTAATAGTCCAAATGCCCGCTAGATAACCTAGATAGTGCAAGTGCTCGCTAGTTAACCTAGATAGTCCAAGTGCCTGCTAGGTAACGTACATAGTGCAAGTGTCCGCTAGTAAACCTACATATTCCAAGTGCCCGCTAGTTAACCTACATAATCTAAGTGCCCGTTGGCTAACCTAGATAGTCCAAGGGCCCGCTAGTTGACTTACATAGTCAAAGTGCCAGCTAGGTAACCTAGATAGTACAAGTGCCTGTTAGCTAACCTAGATAGTCCAAGTGGCGGCTAGGTAACCTACATAGTCCACGTGCCCGTTCGTTAACCTAGATAATCCAAGTGCCCATTCGTTAACCGAGATAATCCAAGTGCCCACTAGGTAACCTAGACAGTCCAAGTGCCCGCTAGTTAACCTACATAGTCCAAGTGCCCATTAGTTAACCTAGATAGTAAAAGTGCCAGCTAGGTAACCTAGATAGTCCAAGTGCCCGCTAGGTAACCTACATAGTCCAAGTGCCCGCTAGGTAACCTAAATAGTCCAAATGCCCGCTAGGGAATCTACATAGTCCAAGGGCCCGCTAGTTAATGTAGATAATCCAAGTGCCGCTAGTTAATCTACATAGTCCAAGTGCCCGCTAGTTAACCTACATAGTCCAAGTGCCCGCAAGGTAACCTAGACATTTCAAGTGACCACTAGGTTACTTACATAGTCCAAGTGCCCGTTCATTAACCTACATAGACCAAGTGCCCGCTAGGTAACCAATATAGTCCAAATGCCCGCTAGGGGCCCTAATAGTCCAAATGCCCGCTAGTTAACCTAGATAGTCCAAGTGCCCGCTAGTTAACCTAGATAGACCAAGTGCCCGCTAGGGAACCTATCTAGTCCAAGTACCCGCTAGGAAACGTACATAGTCCAAGTGCCCGCTAGGTAACATACATAGTCTAAGTGCCCGTTAGGTAACCTAGATAGTCCAAGGGCCTGCTAGGGAACGTACATAGTCCAAATGCCTGCTAGGTAACCTAGATAGTCCAAGTGCCCACTAGTTAACCTACATAGTCTAGGTTCCCCCTAGGTAACCTAGATAGTCCAAGGGCCCCCTAGTTAACCTACATTGTCCAAGTGCCCGATAGGGAACCTACATCGTCCAAGTGCCCGCTAGGTAACCTACATGGTCCAAATGCCCGCTAGTTAACCTACATAGTCCATGTGCCCGATAGGGAACCTACATAATCCAAGTGCCCGCTAGGGAACCTATATAGTCCAAGTGCCCGTTAGGTAACCTATATAATCCAAATGCCCGCTAGGGAACCCACATAGTCCAAGTGCCCGATAGGGAACCTACATAGTCCAAGGGCCCGCTAGGGAACCTACATAGTCCTAGTGCCCGTTAGTTAACCTAGATAGTCCAAGTGCCCGCTAGGTAACCTAGATAGTCCAACAGCCCGGTAGGTAACCTACATACTCCAAGTACCCGCTAGGTAACGTAGATTGTTCAAGTGCCTGCCAGGTAACCTATATAGTCCAAGTGCCCGCTAGGTAACCTAGATAGTCCAAGGGCCCGCTAGTTAACCTACATAGTCCAAGGGCTCACTTGTTCACTTTGATAGTCCAAGTGCCCGCTAGTTATCCTAGATCTTTCAAGTGCCCGCTAGTTAACCTAGATCGTCCAAGTGCCCGCTAGTTAACCTACATAGTCCAAGGGCCCACTAGTTAACCTAGATAGTCCACGTGTCCTCTAGTTAACCTACATAGTCCAAGTGCCCGCTAGTTAACCTATATACCAAGTGCCCGCTACGTAACCTAGATATTCCAAGGGCACGCTAGTTAACCTATATCGTCCAAGTGCCCGCTAGGCAACCTTGATAGTCCAAGTGCCCGCTAAGGAACCTACATAGTCCAAGTGCACGATAGTTATCCTAGATAGTCCAAGTGCCCGCTAGTTAACCTAGATAGTCCAAGTGCCCGCTAGGGAACGTACATAGTCCAAGTGCCCGCTAGGTAACCTAGATACTGCAAGTGCCCGCTAGTTAACCTAGATAGTTCAAGAACCCCCTAGGTAACCTAGATCGTCCAAGGGCCCCCTAGTTAGCCTACATATTCCAAGTGCCCGCTAGGTAACCTAGATAGTCCAAGTGCCCGTTCGGTAACCTAGATAGTCCAAGTGCCCTTTAGGGAACCTAGATAGTCCAAGGGCCCGCTAGTAAACCTACATAGTCCATGGGCCCGATAGTTGATCTTCATAGTGCAAGTGTCCAGTACTTTACCTACATATTCCAAGTGCCCGCTAGTTAACCTACCTAATCTAAGTTCCCGTTGGCTAACCTAGATAGTCCAAGGGCCCGCTAGTTGACCTACATAGTCCAAGTGCCCGCTAGTTAACCTAGCTAGTCCAAGTGCCCGCTAGGTAACCTAAATAGTCCAAATGCCCGCTAGGGAATCTACATAGTCCAAGGGCCTGCTAGTTAATGTAGATAGTCCAAGTGCCGCTAGTTAATCTACATAGTCCAAGTGCCCGAGAGGTAACCTAAACATTTCAAGTGACCACTAGGTTACCTACATAGTCCAAGTGCCCGTTCGTTAACCTACATATTCCAAGTGCCCGCTAGGTAACCTAGATAGTCCAACATCCCGGTAGGTAACCTATATACTCCAAGTACCCGCTAGGTAACGTAGATAGTTCAAGTGCCTGTCAGGTAGCCTAATAGTCCAAGTGCCCGCTAGGTAACCTATATAGTCCAAGTGCCCGCTAGGTAACCTAGATAGTCCAAGGGTCCGCTAGTTAACCTACATAGTCCAAGGGCTCACTTGTTCACTTTGATAGTTCAAGTGCCCGCTAGTTAACCTAGATCTTCCAAGTGCCCGCTAGTTAACCTACATAGTCCAAGGGCCCACTAGTTAACCTAGATAGTCCACGTTTCCTCTAGTTAACCTACATAGTGCAAGTGCCCGCTAGTTAACCTATATACCAAGTGCCTGCTATGTAACCTAGATATTCCAAGGGCACGCTAGTTAACCTATATCGTCCAAGTGCCCGCTAGGCAACCTACAAAGTCTAAGTGCCCGCTAGTTTATCTATATAGTCCAAGTGCCCGCTAGGGAACCTACATAGTCCATGTGCCCGGTAGGTAACCTAGATAATCCAAGTGCCCGCTAGTTAACCTATATCGTCCAAGTGCCCGCTAGTTAACCTAGATCGTCCAAGTGCCCGCTAGTTAACCTAGATCGTCCAAGTGCCCGCTACTTAACCTACATAGTCAATGGACCCGCAAGTTAACCGACATAGTGCAAGAGCCCGCTAGCTAACCTAGATAATCCAAGTGCCCGCTAGTTAACCTATATCGTCCAAGTGCCCGCTAGTTACCTAGATCGTCCAAGTGCCCGCTAGTTAACCTACATAGTCAATGGGCCCGCTAGTTAACCTACATAGTGCAAGTGTCCGCGAGTTAACCTACATAGTCAAAGTGCCCGATAGTGAACCTACATAATCCAAGTGCCCGCTAGGCAACCTACATAGTCCAAATGCCCGTTCGTTAACCTAGATTGTCAAAGTGCCTGCTAGGTAACCTAGATAGTCCAAGTGTCTGCTAGGTAACCTACATAGTCCAAGTGCCCGCTAGGTAACCTAAATAGTCCAAATGCCCGCTAGGGAAACTACATAGTCCAAGTGCCAGCTAGTTAACCTAGATAGTCCAAGTGCCCGTTCGTTAACCTACATAGTCCAAGTGCCCGCTAGGTAACCAATATAGTCCAAATGCCCGCTAGGGGCCCTAATAGTCCAAATGCCCGCTAGATAACCTAGATAGTGCAAGTGCTCGCTAGTTAACCTAGATAGTCCAAGTGCCTGCTAGGTAACGTACATAGTGCAAGTGTCCGCTAGTAAACCTACATATTCCAAGTGCCCGCTAGTTAACCTACATAATCTAAGTGCCCGTTGGCTAACCTAGATAGTCCAAGGGCCCGCTAGTTGACTTACATAGTCAAAGTGCCAGCTAGGTAACCTAGATAGTACAAGTGCCTGTTAGCTAACCTAGATAGTCCAAGTGGCGGCTAGGTAACCTACATAGTCCAAGTGCCCGTTCGTTAACCTAGATAATCCAAGTGCCCATTCGTTAACCGAGATAATCCAAGTGCCCACTAGGTAACCTAGACAGTCCAAGTGCCCGCTAGTTAACCTACATAGTCCAAGTGCCCTTTAGTTAACCTAGATACTGCAAGTGCCCGCTTGTTAACCTAGATAGTTCATGTACCCGCTAGGCAACCTAGATTGTCCAAGGGCCCCCTAGTTAGCCTACATAGTCCAAGTGCCCGGTAGTTCATCTAGATAGTCCAAGGGCCCGCTACTTAAGGTAGATAGTACAAGTGCCACTAGTTAATCTACATAGTCCAAGGGCCCGCTAGTTAACCTACATAGTCCAAGTGCCCGCTAGGGAACCTACATAGTCCAAGTGCCCGTTAGGTAACCTAGATAGTCAAAATGCCAGCTAGGGAACCCACATAGTCCAAGTGCCCGCTAGGGAACCTACATAGTCCAAGTACCCGCTAGGTAACGTACATAGTCCAAGTGCCCGCTAGGTAACGTAGATAGTTCAAGTGCCCGCTAGTTAACCTACATAGTCCAAGTGCCTGCTAGGTAACCTAGATAGTCCAAGTGCCCACTAGTTAACCTACATAGTCCAGGTTCCCCCTAAGTAACCTAGATAGCCCAAGGGCCCGCTAGTTGACCTACATAGTCCAAGTGCCCGCTAGTTAACCTAGATAGTCCAACTGACTGCTAGGTAACCTACATAGTGCAAGTGTCCGCTAGTTAACCTAAGAAGTCCAAGGGCCCGCTAGTTAACATACATAGTCCAAGTGCCCGGTAGTTAACTAACAGAGTTCAAGTGTCCGTAGGGAACATTCATAGTCCAAGTGCCCCCTAGGGAACCTACATAGTCCAAGTGCCCACTAGGGAACCTACGTAGTCCAAGTGCCCGCTAGGGAATCTACATAGTCCAAGGGCCCGCTGGTTAATGTAGATAGTCCAAGTGCTGCTAGTTAATCTATGTAGTCCAAGTGCCCGCTAGGGATTCTACATAGTCGAAGGGCCCGCTAGTTAACGTAGATATTCCAAGTGCCGCTAGTTAATCTACATAGTCCAAGGGCCCGTTAGTTAACCTACATAGTCCAAATACCCGCTAGTTAAACTACATCGTCCAAGGGCCCGCTAGTTAACCTAGATAGTCCAAGTGCCCACAGTTAACCTACATAATCCAAGTGCTTGCTAGGTAACCTAGACAGTTCAAGTGACCACTAGGTTACCTACATAGTCCAAGTGCCCGCTAGTTATCCTAGATAGTCCAAGTGCTCACTAGTCAACCTAGATAGTCCAAGTGCCCGCTAGTTAACCTAGATAGACCAAGTGCCTGCTAGGGAACCTACCTAGTCCAAGTGCCCCATAGGGAACCTACATAGTCCAAGTGCCCGCTAGTTAACATAGATAGTCCAAGTACCCGCTAGGAAACGTACATAGTCCAAGTGCCCGCTAGTTAACGGACATAGTCCAAGTGCCCGCTAGGGAACGTACATAGTCCAAGTGCCCGCTAGGGAACGTACATAGTCCAAGTGCCCGCTAGGTAACCTAGATACTGCAAGTGCCCGCTAGTTAACCTAGATAGTTCAAGAACCCCCTAGGTAACCTAGATCGTCCAAGGGCCCCCTAGTTAGCCTACATATTCCAAGTGCCCGCTAGGTAACCTAGATAGTCCAAGTGCCCGTTCGGTAACCTAGATAGTCCAAGTGCCCTTTAGGGAACCTAGATAGTCCAAGGGCCCGCTAGTAAACCTACATAGTCCATGGGCCCGATAGTTGATCTTCATAGTGCAAGTGTCCGGTACTTTACCTACATATTCCAAGTGCCCGCTAGTTAACCTACCTAATCTAAGTTCCCGTTGGCTAACCTAGATAGTCCAAGGGCCCGCTAGTTGACCTACATAGTCCAAGTGCCCGCTAGTTAACCTAGCTAGTCCAAGTGCCCGCTAGGTAACCTAAATAGTCCAAATGCCCGCTAGGGAATCTACATAGTCCAAGGGCCTGCTAGTTAATGTAGATAGTCCAAGTGCCGCTAGTTAATCTACATAGTCCAAGTGCCCGAGAGGTAACCTAAACATTTCAAGTGACCACTAGGTTACCTACATAGTCCAAGTGCCCGTTCGTTAACCTACATATTCCAAGTGCCCGCTAGGTAACCTAGATAGTCCAACATCCCGGTAGGTAACCTATATACTCCAAGTACCCGCTAGGTAACGTAGATAGTTCAAGTGCCTGTCAGGTAGCCTAATAGTCCAAGTGCCCGCTAGGTAACCTATATAGTCCAAGTGCCCGCTAGGTAACCTAGATAGTCCAAGGGTCCGCTAGTTAACCTACATAGTCCAAGGGCTCACTTGTTCACTTTGATAGTTCAAGTGCCCGCTAGTTAACCTAGATCTTCCAAGTGCCCGCTAGTTAACCTAGATTGTCCAGGTGCCCGCTAGTTAACCTACATAGTCCAAGGGCCCACTAGTTAACCTAGATAGTCCACGTTTCCTCTAGTTAACCTACATAGTGCAAGTGCCCGCTAGTTAACCTATATACCAAGTGCCTGCTACGTAACCTAGATATTCCAAGGGCACGCTAGTTAACCTATATCGTCCAAGTGCCCGCTAGGCAACCTACAAAGTCTAAGTGCCCGCTAGTTTATCTATATAGTCCAAGTGCCCGCTAGGGAACCTACATAGTCCATGTGCCCGGTAGGTAACCTAGATAATCCAAGTGCCCGCTAGTTAACCTATATCATCCAAGTGCCCGCTAGTTAACCTAGATCGTCCAAGTGCCCGCTAGTTAACCTAGATCGTCCAAGTGCCCGCTACTTAACCTACATAGTCAATGGACCCGCAAGTTAACCGACATAGTGCAAGAGCCCGCTAGCTAACCTAGATAATCCAAGTGCCCGCTAGTTAACCTATATCGTCCAAGTGCCCGCTAGTTACCTAGATCGTCCAAGTGCCCGCTAGTTAACCTACATAGTCAATGGGCCCGCTAGTTAACCTACATAGTGCAAGTGTCCGCGAGTTAACCTACATAGTCAAAGTGCCCGATAGTGAACCTACATAATCCAAGTGCCCGCTAGGCAACCCACATAGTCCAAATGCCCGTTCGTTAACCTAGATTGTCAAAGTGCCTGCTAGGTAACCTAGATAGTCCAAGTGTCTGCTAGGTAACCTACATAGTCCAAGTGCCCGCTAGGTAACCTAAATAGTCCAAATGCCCGCTAGGGAAACTACATAGTCCAAGTGCCAGCTAGTTAACCTAGATAGTCCAAGTGCCCGTTCGTTAACCTACATAGTCCAAGTGCCCGCTAGGTAACCAATATAGTCCAAATGCCCGCTAGGGGCCCTAATAGTCCAAATGCCCGCTAGATAACCTAGATAGTGCAAGTGCTCGCTAGTTAACCTAGATAGTCCAAGTGCCTGCTAGGTAACGTACATAGTGCAAGTGTCCGCTAGTTAACCTACATATTCCAAGTGCCCGCTAGTTAACCTACATAATCTAAGTGCCCGTTGGCTAACCTAGATAGTCCAAGGGCCCGCTAGGTAACCTAGACTGTCCAAGTGCCCGCTAGGTTACCTACATAGTCCAAGTGCCCGTTCGTTAACCTAGATAGTCCAAGTGCCTGCTAGGAAACCTACATAGTCCAAGGGCCCGCTAGGTAACCTAGATAGTTCAAGTGCCCGCTAGGTAAACTAGAGTCCAAGTGTTCGGTAGTTAACCTACATAGTCCAAGTGCACGCTATGTAACCTAGATAGTCAAAGTGCCCGTTAGGTAACCTAGATAGTCCAAGTGCCCGTTACCTAACCTAGATAGTCCAAGTGCCCGCTAGGCAACCTACATAGTCCAAGAGCCCGTTCGTTAACCTAGAAGTCCAAGTGCCCGCTAGGTAACCTAGACAGTCCAAGTGCCCGCTAGGTTACCTGCATATTCCAAGTGCCCGTTAGTTAACCTAGATAATCCAAGTGCCCACTAGGTAACCTACATAGTCCAAGTGCCCGCTAGGTAACCTATATAGCCCAAGTGCTCGCTAGTTAACCAATATAGTCCAAGGGCTCACTTGTTCACTTTGATAGTTCAAGTGCCCGCTAGTTAACCTAGATCGTCCAAGTGCCCGCTAGTTAACCTAGATTGTCCAAGTTCCCGCTAGTTAACCTACATAGTCCAAGGGCCCACTAGTTAACCTAGATAGTCCAAGTGTCCTTTAGTTAACCTACATAGTCCAAGTGCCCGCTAGTTAACCTATATACCAAGTGCCCGTTACGTAACCTAGATATTCCAAGGGCACTCTAGTTAACCTATATCGTCCAACTGCCCGCTAGGCAACCTAGATAGTCCAAGTGCCCGCTAAGGAACCTACATAGTCCAAGTGCACGCTAGTTAACCTAGATAGTCCAAGTGCCCGCTAGTTAACCTACATAGTCCAAGTTCCCGCTAGGTAACCTAGATACTGCAAGTGCCCGCTTGTTAACCTAGATAGTTCATGTACCCGCTAGGCAACCTAGATTGTCCAAGGGCCCCCTAGTTAGCCTACATAGTCCAAGTGCCCGGTAGTTCATCTAGATAGTCCAAGGGCCCGCTACTTAAGGTAGATAGTACAAGTGCCACTAGTTAATCTACATAGTCCAAGGGCCCGCTAGTTAACCTACATAGTCCAAGTGCCCGCTAGGGAACCTACATAGTCCAAGTGCCCGTTAGGTAACCTAGATAGTCAAAATGCCAGCTAGGGAACCCACATAGTCCAAGTGCCCGCTAGGGAACCTACATAGTCCAAGTACCCGCTAGGTAATGTACATAGTCCAAGTGCCCGCTAGGTAACGTAGATAGTTCAAGTGCCCGCTAGTTAACCTACATAGTCCAAGTGCCTGCTAGGTAACCTAGATAGTCCAAGTGCCCACTAGTTAACCTACATAGTCCAGGTTCCCCCTAAGTAACCTAGATAGCCCAAGGGCCCGCTAGTTGACCTACATAGTCCAAGTGCCCGCTAGTTAACCTAGATAGTCCAACTGACTGCTAGGTAACCTACATAGTGCAAGTGTCCGCTAGTTAACCTAAGAAGTCCAAGGGCCCGCTAGTTAACATACATAGTCCAAGTGCCCGGTAGTTAACTAACAGAGTTCAAGTGTCCGTAGGGAACATTCATAGTCCAAGTGCCCCCTAGGGAACCTACATAGTCCAAGTGCCCACTAGGGAACCTACGTAGTCCAAGTGCCCGCTAGGGAATCTACATAGTCCAAGGGCCCGCTGGTTAATGTAGATAGTCCAAGTGCTGCTAGTTAATCTATGTAGTCCAAGTGCCCGCTAGGGATTCTACATAGTCGAAGGGCCCGCTAGTTAACGTAGATATTCCAAGTGCCGCTAGTTAATCTACATAGTCCAAGGGCCCGTTAGTTAACCTACATAGTCCAAATACCCGCTAGTTAAACTACATCGTCCAAGGGCCCGCTAGTTAACCTAGATAGTCCAAGTGCCCACAGTTAACCTACATAATCCAAGTGCTTGCTAGGTAACCTAGACAGTTCAAGTGACCACTAGGTTACCTACATAGTCCAAGTGCCCGCTAGTTATCCTAGATAGTCCAAGTGCTCACTAGTCAACCTAGATAGTCCAAGTGCCCGCTAGTTAACCTAGATAGACCAAGTGCCTGCTAGGGAACCTACCTAGTCCAAGTGCCCCATAGGGAACCTACATAGTCCAAGTGCCCGCTAGTTAACATAGATAGTCCAAGTACCCGCTAGGAAACGTACATAGTCCAAGTGCCCGCTAGTTAACGGACATAGTCCAAGTGCCCGCTAGGGAACGTACATAGTCCAAGTGCCCGCTAGGGAACGTACATAGTCCAAGTGCCCGCTAGGTAACCTAGATACTGCAAGTGCCCGCTAGTTAACCTAGATAGTTCAAGAACCCCCTAGGTAACCTAGATCGTCCAAGGGCCCCCTAGTTAGCCTACATATTCCAAGTGCCCGCTAGGTAACCTAGATAGTCCAAGTGCCCGTTCGGTAACCTAGATAGTCCAAGTGCCCTTTAGGGAACCTAGATAGTCCAAGGGCCCGCTAGTAAACCTACATAGTCCATGGGCCCGATAGTTGATCTTCATAGTGCAAGTGTCCGGTACTTTACCTACATATTCCAAGTGCCCGCTAGTTAACCTACCTAATCTAAGTTCCCGTTGGCTAACCTAGATAGTCCAAGGGCCCGCTAGTTGACCTACATAGTCCAAGTGCCCGCTAGTTAACCTAGCTAGTCCAAGTGCCCGCTAGGTAACCTAAATAGTCCAAATGCCCGCTAGGGAATCTACATAGTCCAAGGGCCTGCTAGTTAATGTAGATAGTCCAAGTGCCGCTAGTTAATCTACATAGTCCAAGTGCCCGAGAGGTAACCTAAACATTTCAAGTGACCACTAGGTTACCTACATAGTCCAAGTGCCCGTTCGTTAACCTACATATTCCAAGTGCCCGCTAGGTAACCTAGATAGTCCAACATCCCGGTAGGTAACCTATATACTCCAAGTACCCGCTAGGTAACGTAGATAGTTCAAGTGCCTGTCAGGTAGCCTAATAGTCCAAGTGCCCGCTAGGTAACCTATATAGTCCAAGTGCCCGCTAGGTAACCTAGATAGTCCAAGGGTCCGCTAGTTAACCTACATAGTCCAAGGGCTCACTTGTTCACTTTGATAGTTCAAGTGCCCGCTAGTTAACCTAGATCTTCCAAGTGCCCGCTAGTTAACCTAGATTGTCCAGGTGCCCGCTAGTTAACCTACATAGTCCAAGGGCCCACTAGTTAACCTAGATAGTCCACGTTTCCTCTAGTTAACCTACATAGTGCAAGTGCCCGCTAGTTAACCTATATACCAAGTGCCTGCTACGTAACCTAGATATTCCAAGGGCACGCTAGTTAACCTATATCGTCCAAGTGCCCGCTAGGCAACCTACAAAGTCTAAGTGCCCGCTAGTTTATCTATATAGTCCAAGTGCCCGCTAGGGAACCTACATAGTCCATGTGCCCGGTAGGTAACCTAGATAATCCAAGTGCCCGCTAGTTAACCTATATCATCCAAGTGCCCGCTAGTTAACCTAGATCGTCCAAGTGCCCGCTAGTTAACCTAGATCGTCCAAGTGCCCGCTACTTAACCTACATAGTCAATGGACCCGCAAGTTAACCGACATAGTGCAAGAGCCCGCTAGCTAACCTAGATAATCCAAGTGCCCGCTAGTTAACCTATATCGTCCAAGTGCCCGCTAGTTACCTAGATCGTCCAAGTGCCCGCTAGTTAACCTACATAGTCAATGGGCCCGCTAGTTAACCTACATAGTGCAAGTGTCCGCGAGTTAACCTACATAGTCAAAGTGCCCGATAGTGAACCTACATAATCCAAGTGCCCGCTAGGCAACCTACATAGTCCAAATGCCCGTTCGTTAACCTAGATTGTCAAAGTGCCTGCTAGGTAACCTAGATAGTCCAAGTGTCTGCTAGGTAACCTACATAGTCCAAGTGCCCGCTAGGTAACCTAAATAGTCCAAATGCCCGCTAGGGAAACTACATAGTCCAAGTGCCAGCTAGTTAACCTAGATAGTCCAAGTGCCCGTTCGTTAACCTACATAGTCCAAGTGCCCGCTAGGTAACCAATATAGTCCAAATGCCCGCTAGGGGCCCTAATAGTCCAAATGCCCGCTAGATAACCTAGATAGTGCAAGTGCTCGCTAGTTAACCTAGATAGTCCAAGTGCCTGCTAGGTAACGTACATAGTGCAAGTGTCCGCTAGTTAACCTACATATTCCAAGTGCCCGCTAGTTAACCTACATAATCTAAGTGCCCGTTGGCTAACCTAGATAGTCCAAGGGCCCGCTAGTTGACTTACATAGTCAAAGTGCCAGCTAGGTAACCTAGATAGTACAAGTGCCTGTTAGCTAACCTAGATAGTCCAAGTGGCGGCTAGGTAACCTACATAGTCCAAGTGCCCGTTCGTTAACCTAGATAATCCAAGTGCCCATTCGTTAACCGAGATAATCCAAGTGCCCACTAGGTAACCTAGACAGTCCAAGTGCCCGCTAGTTAACCTACATAGTCCAAGTTCCCGCTAGGTAACCTAGATACTGCAAGTGCCCGCTTGTTAACCTAGATAGTTCATGTACCCGCTAGGCAACCTAGATTGTCCAAGGGCCCCCTAGTTAGCCTACATAGTCCAAGTGCCCGGTAGTTCATCTAGATAGTCCAAGGGCCCGCTACTTAAGGTAGATAGTACAAGTGCCACTAGTTAATCTACATAGTCCAAGGGCCCGCTAGTTAACCTACATAGTCCAAGTGCCCGCTAGGGAACCTACATAGTCCAAGTGCCCGTTAGGTAACCTAGATAGTCAAAATGCCAGCTAGGGAACCCACATAGTCCAAGTGCCCGCTAGGGAACCTACATAGTCCAAGTACCCGCTAGGTAATGTACATAGTCCAAGTGCCCGCTAGGTAACGTAGATAGTTCAAGTGCCCGCTAGTTAACCTACATAGTCCAAGTGCCTGCTAGGTAACCTAGATAGTCCAAGTGCCCACTAGTTAACCTACATAGTCCAGGTTCCCCCTAAGTAACCTAGATAGCCCAAGGGCCCGCTAGTTGACCTACATAGTCCAAGTGCCCGCTAGTTAACCTAGATAGTCCAACTGACTGCTAGGTAACCTACATAGTGCAAGTGTCCGCTAGTTAACCTAAGAAGTCCAAGGGCCCGCTAGTTAACATACATAGTCCAAGTGCCCGGTAGTTAACTAACAGAGTTCAAGTGTCCGTAGGGAACATTCATAGTCCAAGTGCCCCCTAGGGAACCTACATAGTCCAAGTGCCCACTAGGGAACCTACGTAGTCCAAGTGCCCGCTAGGGAATCTACATAGTCCAAGGGCCCGCTGGTTAATGTAGATAGTCCAAGTGCTGCTAGTTAATCTATGTAGTCCAAGTGCCCGCTAGGGATTCTACATAGTCGAAGGGCCCGCTAGTTAACGTAGATATTCCAAGTGCCGCTAGTTAATCTACATAGTCCAAGGGCCCGTTAGTTAACCTACATAGTCCAAATACCCGCTAGTTAAACTACATCGTCCAAGGGCCCGCTAGTTAACCTAGATAGTCCAAGTGCCCACAGTTAACCTACATAATCCAAGTGCTTGCTAGGTAACCTAGACAGTTCAAGTGACCACTAGGTTACCTACATAATCCAAGTGCCCGCTAGTTATCCGAGATAGTCCAAGTGCTCACTAGTCAACCTAGATAGTCCAAGTGCCCGCTAGTTAACCTAGATAGACCAAGTGCCTGCTAGGGAACCTACCTAGTCCAAGTGCCCCATAGGGAACCTACATAGTCCAAGTGCCCGCTAGTTAACATAGATAGTCCAAGTACCCGCTAGGAAACGTACATAGTCCAAGTGCCCGCTAGTTAACGGACATAGTCCATGTGCCCGCTAGGGAACGTACATAGTCCAAGTGCCCGCTAGTGAACGTACATAGTCCAAGTGCCTGCTATGTAACCTAGATAGTCCAAGTACCCGCTAGTTAACCTATATAGTCAAAGTTCCCCCTAGGTAACATAGATCGTCCAAGTGCCCGCTAGTTAACCTAAATAGTCAATGGGCCCGCTAGTTAACCTACATAGTGCAAGAGCCCGCTAGTTAACCTAGATCATCCAAGTACCTGCTAGTTAACCTAGATCGTTCAAGTGTCCGCTATTTAACCTATATAGTCCAAGTGCCCCCTAGGGAACCTACATAGTCCAAGTGCCTGCTAGGGAACCTACATAGTCGAAGTGCCCGCTCTGGAACATACATAGTCCAAGTGCCCGCTAGGCAATATACATAGTCCAAGGGCCCGCTAGTTAACGTAGATAGTCCAAGTGCCGCTAGTTAATCTACATAGTCCAAAGGCTCGCTAGTTAACCTACATAGTCCAAGTACCCGCTAGTTTACCTAGATCTTCCAAGTGCACGCTAGTAAACCTACATAGTCCAAGGGCCCGCTAGTTAACCTACATAGTCCAAGGGCCCGCTAGTTAACCTACATCGTCCAAGGGCCCGCTAGTTAACCTAGATAGTCCAAGTGCCCGCTAGTTAACCTACATAGTCCAAGGGCCCGCTAGGTAACCTAGATAGTCCAAGTGTCCGCTAGATAACCTAGAGTCCAAGTGCTCGCTAGTTAACCTACATAGTCCAAGTGCCCGCTATGTAACCTAGATAGTCAAAGTGCCCGTTAGGTAACGTAGATAGTCCAAGTGCCTGCTAGGTAACTTACATTGTCCAAGTTCCCGCTAGGTAACCTAGATAGTCCAAGTGCCCGTTACCTAACCTAGATAGTCCAAGTGCCCGCTAGGCCACCTACATTGTCCAAGAGCCCGTTCGTTAACCTAGAAGTCCAAGTGCCCGCTAGGTAACCTAGACAGTCCACGTGCCCGTTAGGTTACCTGCATATTCCAATAGCGCATTCGTTAACCTAGAAAGTCCAATTGCCCACTAGGTAACCTACATAGTCCAAGTGCCCGCTAGGTAACCTATATAGTCCAAGGGCCCGCTAGGTAACCTAGATAGTCCAAGGGCCCGCAAGTTAACCTACATAGTCAAAGGGCTCACATGTTCACTTTGATAGTCCAAGTGCCCGCTAGTTAACCTAGATCTTCCAAGTGCCCTCTAGTTAACCTAGATTGTCCAAGTGCCCGCTAGTTAACCTACATATTCCAAGGGCCCACTAGTTAACCTATATACGAAGTGCCCGCTACTTAACCTAGATATTCGAAGGGCACGCTAGTTAACCTATATCGTCCAAGTGCCCGCGAGGCAACCTAGATAGTCCAAGTGCCCGCTAAGGAACCTACATAGTCCAAGTGCATGCTAGTTTTCCGAGATAGTCCAAGTGCCCGTTAGTTAACCTAGATAGTCCAAGTGCCTGCTAGGTAACCTACGTAGTGCAAGTGTCCGCTAGTTAACCTACATATTCCAAGTGCCCGCTAGTTAACAGAGATAGCCCAATTGCCCGCTAGTTAACCTACATAATCTAAGTGCCCGTTGGCTAACCTATATAGTCCAAGGGCCCGCTAGTTGACTTACATAGTCAAAGTGCCAGCTAGGTAACCTAGATAGTACAAGTGCCTGATAGCTAACCTAGATAGTCCAAGTGGCGGCTAGGTAACCTACATAGTCCAAGTGCCCGTTCGTTAACCTAGATAATCCAAGTGCCCATTCGTTAACCGAGATAATCCAAGTGCCCACTAGGTAACCTAGACAGTCCAAGTGCCCGCTAGTTAACCTACATAGTCCAAGTGCCCTTTAGTTAACCTAGACAGTCCAAATGCCTGCTAGGTAACCTAGACTCTCCAAGTGCCCGCTAGGTAACCTACATAGTCCAAGTGCCCGCTAGTTAACCTAGCTAGTCCAAGTGACCGCTAGGGAATCTACATAGTCCAAGGGCCTGCTAGTTAATGTAGATAGTCCAAGTGCCGCTATTTAATCTACATAGTCCAAGTGCCCGCTAGTTAACCTACATAGTCCAAGTGCCCGAGAGGTAACCTAAACATTTCAAGTGACCACTAGGTTACCTACATAGTCCAAGTGCCCGTTCGTTAACCTACATATTCCAAGTGCCCGCTGGGTAACCTAGATAGTCCAACATCACGGTAGGTAACCTACATACTCCAAGTACCCGCTAGGTAACGTAGATAGTTCAAGTGCCTGCCAGGTAGCCTAGATAGTCCAAGTGCCCGCTAGGTAACCTATATAGTCCAAGTACCCGCTAGGTAACCTAGATAGTCCAAGGGCCCGCTAGTTAACCTACATAGTCCAAGGGCTCACTTGTTCACTTTGATAGTCCAAGTGCCCGCTAGTTAACCTAGATCTTCCAAGTGCCCGCTAGTTAACCTAGATTGTCCAGGTGCCCGCTAGTTAACCTACATAGTCCAAGGGCCCACTAGTTAACCTAGATAGTCCACATGTCCTCTAGTTAACCTACATAGTCCAAGTGCCCGCTAGTTAACCTATATACCAAGTGCCCGCTACGTAACCTAGATATTCCAAGGGCACGCTAGTTAACCTACATTGTCCAAGTGCCCGCTAGGCAACCTACAAAGTCTAAGTGCCCGCTAGGTTATCTATATAGTCCAAATGCCCGCTAGGGAACCTACATAGTCCAAGTGCCCGGTAGGTAACCTAGATAATCCAAGTGCCCGCTAGTTAACCTATATCGTCCAAGTGCCCGCTAGTTAACCTAGATCGTCCAAGTGCCCGCTAGTTAACCTAGATCGTCCAAGTGCCCGCTACTTAACCTACATAGTCAATGGACCCGCAAGTTAACCGACATAGTGCAAGAGCCCGCTAGCTAACCTAGATAATCCAAGTGCCCGCTAGTTAACCTATATCGTCCAAGTGCCCGCTAGTTACCTAGATCGTCCAAGTGCCCGCTAGTTAACCTACATAGTCAATGGGCCCGCTAGTTAACCTACATAGTGCAAGTGTCCGCGAGTTAACCTACATAATCCAAGTGCCCGATAGTGAACCTACATAATCCAAGTGCCCGCTAGGCAACCTACATAGTCCAAATGCCCGTTCGTTAACCTAGATTGTCAAAGTGCCTGCTAGGTAACCTAGATAGTCCAAGTGTCTGCTAGGTAACCTACATAGTCCAAGTGCCCGCTAGGTAACCTAAATAGTCCAAATGCCCGCTAGGGAAACTACATAGTCCAAGTGCCAGCTAGTTAACCTAGATAGTCCAAGTGCCCGTTCGTTAACCTACATAGTCCAAGCGCCCGCTAGGTAACCAATATAGTCCAAATGCCCGCTAGGGGCCCTAATAGTCCAAATGCCCGCTAGATAACCTAGATAGTGCAAGTGCTCGCTAGTTAACCTAGATAGTCCAAGTGCCTGCTAGGTAACGTACATAGTGCAAGTGTCCGCTAGTAAACCTACATATTCCAAGTGCCCGCTAGTTAACCTACATAATCTAAGTGCCCGTTGGCTAACCTAGATAGTCCAAGGGCCCGCTAGTTGACTTACATAGTCAAAGTGCCAGCTAGGTAACCTAGATAGTACAAGTGCCTGTTAGCTAACCTAGATAGTCCAAGTGGCGGCTAGGTAACCTACATAGTCCACATGCCCGTTCGTTAACCTAGATAATCCAAGTGCCCATTCGTTAACCGAGATAATCCAAGTGCCCACTAGGTAACCTAGACAGTCCAAGTGCCCGCTAGTTAACCTACATAGTCCAAGTGCCCATTAGTTAACCTAGATAGTAAAAGTGCCTGCTAGGTAACCTAGATAGTCCAAGTGCCCGCTAGGTAACCTACATAGTCCAAGTGCCCGCTAGGTAACCTAAATAGTCCAAATGCCCGCTAGGGAATCTACATAGTCCAAGGGCCCGCTAGTTAATGTAGATAATCCAAGTGCCGCTAGTTAATCTACATAGTCCAAGTGCCCGCTAGTTAACCTACATAGTCCAAGTGCCCGCAAGGTAACCTAGACATTTCAAGTGACCACTAGGTTACCTACATAGTCCAAGTGCCCGTTCATTAACCTACATAGACCAAGTGCCCGCTAGGTAACCAATATAGTCCAAATGCCCGCTAGGGGCCCTAATAGTCCAAATGCCCGCTAGTTAACCTAGATAGTCTAAGTGCCCGCTAGTTAACCTAGATAGACCAAGTGCCCGCTAGGGAACCTATCTAGTCCAAGTACCCGCTAGGAAACGTACATAGTCCAAGTGCCCGCTAGGTAACATACATAGTCTAAGTGCCCGTTAGGTAACCTAGATAGTCCAAGGGCCTGCTAGGGAACGTACATAGTCCAAATGCCTGCTAGGTAACCTAGATAGTCCAAGTGCCCACTAGTTAACCTACATAGTCTAGGTTCCCCCTAGGTAACCTAGATAGTCCAAGGGCCCGCTAGGTAACCTACATTGTCCTAGTGCCCCCTAGTTAACCTACATTGTCCAAGTGCCCGATAGGGAACCTACATCGTCCAAGTGCCCGCTAGGTAACCTACATGGTCCAAATGCCCGCTAGTTAACCTACATAGTCCATGTGCCCGATAGGGAACCTACATAATCCAAGTGCCCGCTAGGGAACCTATATAGTCCAAGTGCCCGTTAGGTAACCTATATAGTCCAAATGCCCGCTAGGGAACCCACATAGTCCAAGTGCCCGATAGGGAACCTACATAGTCCAAGGGCCCGCTAGGGAACCTACATAGTCCTAGTGCCTGTTAGTTAACCTAGATAGTCCAAGTGCTCGCTAGGTAACCTAGATAGTCCAACAGCCCGGTAGGTAACCTACATACTCCAAGTACCCGCTAGGTAACGTAGATTGTTCAAGTGCCTGCCAGGTAACCTATATAGTCCAAGTGCCCGCTAGGTAACCTAGATAGTCCAAGGGCCCGCTAGTTAACCTACATAGTCCAAGGGCTCACTTGTTCACTTTGATAGTCTAAGTGCCCGCTAGTTATCCTAGATCTTTCAAGTGCCCGCTAGTTAACCTAGATCGTCCAAGTGCCCGCTAGTTAACCTACATAGTCCAAGGGCCCACTAGTTAACCTAGATAGTCCACGTGTCCTCTAGTTAACCTACATAGTCCAAGTGCCCGCTAGTTAACCTATATACCAAGTGCCCGCTACGTAACCTAGATATTCCAAGGGCACGCTAGTTAACCTATATCGTCCAAGTGCCCGCTAGGCAACCTTGATAGTCCAAGTGCCCGCTAAGGAACCTACATAGTCCAAGTGCACGGTAGTTATCCTAGATTGTCCAAGTGCCCGCTAGTTAACCTAGATAGTCCAAGTGCCCGCTAGGGAACGTACATAGTCCAAGTGCCCGCTAGGTAACCTAGATACTGCAAGTGCCCGCTAGTTAACCTAGATAGTTCAAGAACCCCCTAGGTAACCTTGATCGTCCAAGGGCCCCCTAGTTAGCCTACATATTCCAAGTGCCCGCTAGGTAACCTAGATAGTCCAAGTGCCCGTTCGGTAACCTAGATAGTCCAAGTGCCCTTTAGAGAACCTAGATAGTCCAAGGGCCCGCTAGTAAACCTACATAGTCCATGGGCCCGATAGTTGATCTTCATAGTGCAAGTGTCCGGTACTTTACCTACATATTCCAAGTGCCCGCTAGTTAACCTACCTAATCTAAGTTCCCGTTGGCTAACCTAGATAGTCCAAGGGCCCGCTAGTTGACCTACATAGTCCAAGTGCCCGCTAGTTAACCTAGCTAGTCCAAGTGCCCGCTAGGTAACCTAAATAGTCCAAATGCCCGCTAGGGAATCTACATAGTCCAAGGGCCTGCTAGTTAATGTAGATAGTCCAAGTGCCGCAAGTTAATCTACATAGTCCAAGTGCCCGAGAGGTAACCTAAACATTTCAAGTGACCACTAGGTTACCTACATAGTCCAAGTGCCCGTTCGTTAACCTACATATTCCAAGTGCCCGCTAGGTAACCTAGATAGTCCAACATCCCGGTAGGTAACCTATATACTCCAAGTACCCGCTAGGTAACGTAGATAGTTCAAGTGCCTGTCAGGTAGCCTAATAGTCCAAGTGCCCGCTAGGTAACCTATATAGTCCAAGTGCCAGCTAGGTAACCTAGATAGTCCAAGGGTCCGCTAGTTAACCTACATAGTCCAAGGGCTCACTTGTTCACTTTGATAGTTCAAGTGCCCGCTAGTTAACCTAGATCTTCCAAGTGCCCGCTAGTTAACCTAGATTGTCCAGGTGCCCGCTAGTTAACCTACATAGTCCAAGGGCCCACTAGTTAACCTAGATAGTCCACGTTTCCTCTAGTTAACCTACATAGTGCAAGTGCCCGCTAGTTAACCTATATACCAAGTGCCTGCTACGTAACCTAGATATTCCAAGGGCACGCTAGTTAACCTATATCGTCCAAGTGCCCGCTAGGCAACCTACAAAGTCTAAGTGCCCGCTAGGTTATCTATATAGTCCAAATGCCCGCTAGGGAACCTACATAGTCCATGTGCCCGGTAGGTAACCTAGATAATCCAAGTGCCCGCTAGTTAACCTATATCGTCCAAGTGCCCGCTAGTTAACCTAGATCGTCCAAGTGCCCGCTAGTTAACCTAGATCGTCCAAGTGCCCGCTACTTAACCTACATAGTCAATGGACCCGCAAGTTAACCGACATAGTGCAAGAGCCCGCTAGCTAACCTAGATAATCCAAGTGCCCGCTAGTTAACCTATATCGTCCAAGTGCCCGCTAGTTACCTAGATCGTCCAAGTGCCCGCTAGTTAACCTACATAGTCAATGGGCCCGCTAGTTAACCTACATAGTGCAAGTGTCCGCGAGTTAACCTACATAATCCAAGTGCCCGATAGTGAACCTACATAATCCAAGTGCCCGCTAGGCAACCTACATAGTCCAAATGCCCGTTCGTTAACCTAGATTGTCAAAGTGCCTGCTAGGTAACCTAGATAGTCCAAGTGTCTGCTAGGTAACCTACATAGTCCAAGTGCCCGCTAGGTAACCTAAATAGTCCAAATGCCCGCTAGGGAAACTACATAGTCCAAGTGCCAGCTAGTTAACCTAGATAGTCCAAGTGCCCGTTCGTTAACCTACATAGTCCAAGTGCCCGCTAGGTAACCAATATAGTCCAAATGCCCGCTAGGGGCCCTAATAGTCCAAATGCCCGCTAGATAACCTAGATAGTGCAAGTGCTCGCTAGTTAACCTAGATAGTCCAAGTGCCTGCTAGGTAACGTACATAGTGCAAGTGTCCGCTAGTAAACCTACATATTCCAAGTGCCCGCTAGTTAACCTACATAATCTAAGTGCCCGTTGGCTAACCTAGATAGTCCAAGGGCCCGCTAGTTGACTTACATAGTCAAAGTGCCAGCTAGGTAACCTAGATAGTACAAGTGCCCGTTGGCTAACCTAGATAGTCCAAGGGCCCGCTAGTTGACTTACATAGTCAAAGTGCCAGCTAGGTAACCTAGATAGTACAAGTGCCTGTTAGCTAACCTAGATAGTCCAAGTGGCGGCTAGGTAACCTACATAGTCCACATGCCCGTTCGTTAACCTAGATAATCCAAGTGCCCATTCGTTAACCGAGATAATCCAAGTGCCCACTAGGTAACCTAGACAGTCCAAGTGCCCGCTAGTTAACCTACATAGTCCAAGTGCCCATTAGTTAACCTAGATAGTAAAAGTGCCTGCTAGGTAACCTAGATAGTCCAAGTGCCCGCTAGGTAACCTACATAGTCCAAGTGCCCGCTAGGTAACCTAAATAGTCCAAATGCCCGCTAGGGAATCTACATAGTCCAAGGGCCCGCTAGTTAATGTAGATAATCCAAGTGCCGCTAGTTAATCTACATAGTCCAAGTGCCCGCTAGTTAACCTACATAGTCCAAGTGCCCGCAAGGTAACCTAGACATTTCAAGTGACCACTAGGTTACCTACATAGTCCAAGTGCCCGTTCATTAACCTACATAGACCAAGTGCCCGCTAGGTAACCAATATAGTCCAAATGCCCGCTAGGGGCCCTAATAGTCCAAATGCCCGCTAGTTAACCTAGATAGTCTAAGTGCCCGCTAGTTAACCTAGATAGACCAAGTGCCCGCTAGGGAACCTATCTAGTCCAAGTACCCGCTAGGAAACGTACATAGTCCAAGTGCCCGCTAGGTAACATACATAGTCTAAGTGCCCGTTAGGTAACCTAGATAGTCCAAGGGCCTGCTAGGGAACGTACATAGTCCAAATGCCTGCTAGGTAACCTAGATAGTCCAAGTGCCCACTAGTTAACCTACATAGTCTAGGTTCCCCCTAGGTAACCTAGATAGTCCAAGGGCCCGCTAGGTAACCTACATTGTCCTAGTGCCCCCTAGTTAACCTACATTGTCCAAGTGCCCGATAGGGAACCTACATCGTCCAAGTGCCCGCTAGGTAACCTACATGGTCCAAATGCCCGCTAGTTAACCTACATAGTCCATGTGCCCGATAGGGAACCTACATAATCCAAGTGCCCGCTAGGGAACCTATATAGTCCAAGTGCCCGTTAGGTAACCTATATAGTCCAAATGCCCGCTAGGGAACCCACATAGTCCAATTGCCCGATAGGGAACCTACATAGTCCAAGGGCCCGCTAGGGAACCTACATAGTCCTAGTGCCCGTTAGTTAACCTAGATAGTCCAAGTGCTCGCTAGGTAACCTAGATAGTCCAACAGCCCGGTAGGTAACCTACATACTCCAAGTACCCGCTAGGTAACGTAGATTGTTCAAGTGCCTGCCAGGTAACCTATATAGTCCAAGTGCCCGCTAGGTAACCTAGATAGTCCAAGGGCCCGCTAGTTAACCTACATAGTCCAAGGGCTCACTTGTTCACTTTGATAGTCCAAGTGCCCGCTAGTTATCCTAGATCTTTCAAGTGCCCGCTAGTTAACCTAGATCGTCCAAGTGCCCGCTAGTTAACCTACATAGTCCAAGGGCCCACTAGTTAACCTAGATAGTCCACGTGTCCTCTAGTTAACCTACATAGTGCAAGTGCCCGCTAGTTAACCTATATACCAAGTGCCCGCTACGTAACCTAGATATTCCAAGGGCACGCTAGTTAACCTATATCGTCCAAGTGCCCGCTAGGCAACCTTGATAGTCCAAGTGCCCGCTAAGGAACCTACATAGTCCAAGTGCACGGTAGTTATCCTAGATTGTCCAAGTGCCCGCTAGTTAACCTAGATAGTCCAAGTGCCCGCTAGGGAACGTACATAGTCCAAGTGCCCGCTAGGTAACCTAGATACTGCAAGTGCCCGCTAGTTAACCTAGATAGTTCAAGAACCCCCTAGGTAACCTTGATCGTCCAAGGGCCCCCTAGTTAGCCTACATATTCCAAGTGCCCGCTAGGTAACCTAGATAGTCCAAGTGCCCGTTCGGTAACCTAGATAGTCCAAGTGCCCTTTAGAGAACCTAGATAGTCCAAGGGCCCGCTAGTAAACCTACATAGTCCATGGGCCCGATAGTTGATCTTCATAGTGCAAGTGTCCGGTACTTTACCTACATATTCCAAGTGCCCGCTAGTTAACCTACCTAATCTAAGTTCCCGTTGGCTAACCTAGATAGTCCAAGGGCCCGCTAGTTGACCTACATAGTCCAAGTGCCCGCTAGTTAACCTAGCTAGTCCAAGTGCCCGCTAGGTAACCTAAATAGTCCAAATGCCCGCTAGGGAATCTACATAGTCCAAGGGCCTGCTAGTTAATGTAGATAGTCCAAGTGCCGCAAGTTAATCTACATAGTCCAAGTGCCCGAGAGGTAACCTAAACATTTCAAGTGACCACTAGGTTACCTACATAGTCCAAGTGCCCGTTCGTTAACCTACATATTCCAAGTGCCCGCTAGGTAACCTAGATAGTCCAACATCCCGGTAGGTAACCTATATACTCCAAGTACCCGCTAGGTAACGTAGATAGTTCAAGTGCCTGTCAGGTAGCCTAATAGTCCAAGTGCCCGCTAGGTAACCTATATAGTCCAAGTGCCAGCTAGGTAACCTAGATAGTCCAAGGTTCCGCTAGTTAACCTACATAGTCCAAGGGCTCACTTGTTCACTTTGATAGTTCAAGTGCCCGCTAGTTAACCTAGATCTTCCAAGTGCCCGCTAGTTAACCTAGATTGTCCAGGTGCCCGCTAGTTAACCTACATAGTCCAAGGGCCCACTAGTTAACCTAGATAGTCCACGTTTCCTCTAGTTAACCTACATAGTGCAAGTGCCCGCTAGTTAACCTATATACCAAGTGCCTGCTACGTAACCTAGATATTCCAAGGGCACGCTAGTTAACCTATATCGTCCAAGTGCCCGCTAGGCAACCTACAAAGTCTAAGTGCCCGCTAGGTTATCTATATAGTCCAAATGCCCGCTAGGGAACCTACATAGTCCATGTGCCCGGTAGGTAACCTAGATAATCCAAGTGCCCGCTAGTTAACCTATATCGTCCAAGTGCCCGCTAGTTAACCTAGATCGTCCAAGTGCCCGCTAGTTAACCTAGATCGTCCAAGTGCCCGCTACTTAACCTACATAGTCAATGGACCCGCAAGTTAACCGACATAGTGCAAGAGCCCGCTAGCTAACCTAGATAATCCAAGTGCCCGCTAGTTAACCTATATCGTCCAAGTGCCCGCTAGTTACCTAGATCCTCCAAGTGCCCGCTAGTTAACCTACATAGTCAATGGGCCCGCTAGTTAACCTACATAGTGCAAGTGTCCGCGAGTTAACCTACATAGTCAAAGTGCCCGATAGTGAACCTACATAATCCAAGTGCCCGCTAGGCAACCTACATAGTCCAAATGCCCGTTCGTTAACCTAGATTGTCAAAGTGCCTGCTAGGTAACCTAGATAGTCCAAGTGTCTGCTAGGTAACCTACATAGTCCAAGTGCCCGCTAGGTAACCTAAATAGTCCAAATGCCCGCTAGGGAAACTACATAGTCCAAGTGCCAGCTAGTTAACCTAGATAGTCCAAGTGCCCGTTCGTTAACCTACATAGTCCAAGTGCCCGCTAGGTAACCAATATAGTCCAAATGCCCGCTAGGGGCCCTAATAGTCCAAATGCCCGCTAGATAACCTAGATAGTGCAAGTGCTCGCTAGTTAACCTAGATAGTCCAAGTGCCTGCTAGGTAACGTACATAGTGCAAGTGTCCGCTAGTAAACCTACATATTCCAAGTGCCCGCTAGTTAACCTACATAATCTAAGTGCCCGTTGGCTAACCTAGATAGTCCAAGGGCCCGCTAGTTGACTTACATAGTCAAAGTGCCAGCTAGGTAACCTAGATAGTACAAGTGCCCGTTGGCTAACCTAGATAGTCCAAGGGCCCGCTAGTTGACTTACATAGTCAAAGTGCCAGCTAGGTAACCTAGATAGTACAAGTGCCTGTTAGCTAACCTAGATAGTCCAAGTGGCGGCTAGGTAACCTACATAGTCCACATGCCCGTTCGTTAACCTAGATAATCCAAGTGCCCATTCGTTAACCGAGGTAATCCAAGTGCCCACTAGGTAACCTAGACAGTCCAAGTGCCCGCTAGTTAACCTACATAGTCCAAGTGCCCATTAGTTAACCTAGATAGTAAAAGTGCCTGCTAGGTAACCTAGATAGTCCAAGTGCCTGCTAGGTAACCTACATAGTCCAAGTGCCCGCTAGGTAACCTAAATAGTCCAAATGCCCGCTAGGGAATCTACATAGTCCAAGGGCCCGCTAGTTAATGTAGATAATCCAAGTGCCGCTAGTTAATCTACATAGTCCAAGTGCCCGCTAGTTAACCTACATAGTCCAAGTGCCCGCAAGGTAACCTAGACATTTCAAGTGACCACTAGGTTACCTACATAGTCCAAGTGCCCGTTCATTAACCTACATAGACCAAGTGCCCGCTAGGTAACCAATATAGTCCAAATGCCCGCTAGGGGCCCTAATAGTCCAAATGCCCGCTAGTTAACCTAGATAGTCTAAGTGCCCGCTAGTTAACCTAGATAGACCAAGTGCCCGCTAGGGAACCTATCTAGTCCAAGTACCCGCTAGGAAACGTACATAGTCCAAGTGCCCGCTAGGTAACATACATAGTCTAAGTGCCCGTTAGGTAACCTAGATAGTCCAAGGGCCTGCTAGGGAACGTACATAGTCCAAATGCCTGCTAGGTAACCTAGATAGTCCAAGTGCCCACTAGTTAACCTACATAGTCTAGGTTCCCCCTAGGTAACCTAGATAGTCCAAGGGCCCGCTAGGTAACCTACATTGTCCTAGTGCCCCCTAGTTAACCTACATTGTCCAAGTGCCCGATAGGGAACCTACATCGTCCAAGTGCCCGCTAGGTAACCTACATGGTCCAAATGCCCGCTAGTTAACCTACATAGTCCATGTGCCCGATAGGGAACCTACATAATCCAAGTGCCCGCTAGGGAACCTATATAGTCCAAGTGCCCGTTAGGTAACCTATATAGTCCAAATGCCCGCTAGGGAACCCACATAGTCCAAGTGCCCGATAGGGAACCTACATAGTCCAAGGGCCCGCTAGGGAACCTACATAGTCCTAGTGCCCGTTAGTTAACCTAGATAGTCCAAGTGCTCGCTAGGTAACCTAGATAGTCCAACAGCCCGGTAGGTAACCTACATACTCCAAGTACCCGCTAGGTAACGTAGATTGTTCAAGTGCCTGCCAGGTAACCTATATAGTCCAAGTGCCCGCTAGGTAACCTAGATAGTCCAAGGGCCCGCTAGTTAACCTACATAGTCCAAGGGCTCACTTGTTCACTTTGATAGTCCAAGTGCCCGCTAGTTATCCTAGATCTTTCAAGTGCCCGCTAGTTAACCTAGATCGTCCAAGTGCCCGCTAGTTAACCTACATAGTCCAAGGGCCCACTAGTTAACCTAGATAGTCCACGTGTCCTCTAGTTAACCTACATAGTGCAAGTGCCCGCTAGTTAACCTATATACCAAGTGCCCGCTACGTAACCTAGATATTCCAAGGGCACGCTAGTTAACCTATATCGTCCAAGTGCCCGCTAGGCAACCTTGATAGTCCAAGTGCCCGCTAAGGAACCTACATAGTCCAAGTGCACGGTAGTTATCCTAGATTGTCCAAGTGCCCGCTAGTTAACCTAGATAGTCCAAGTGCCCGCTAGGGAACGTACATAGTCCAAGTGCCCGCTAGGTAACCTAGATACTGCAAGTGCCCGCTAGTTAACCTAGATAGTTCAAGAACCCCCTAGGTAACCTTGATCGTCCAAGGGCCCCCTAGTTAGCCTACATATTCCAAGTGCCCGCTAGGTAACCTAGATAGTCCAAGTGCCCGTTCGGTAACCTAGATAGTCCAAGTGCCCTTTAGAGAACCTAGATAGTCCAAGGGCCCGCTAGTAAACCTACATAGTCCATGGGCCCGATAGTTGATCTTCATAGTGCAAGTGTCCGGTACTTTACCTACATATTCCAAGTGCCCGCTAGTTAACCTACCTAATCTAAGTTCCCGTTGGCTAACCTAGATAGTCCAAGGGCCCGCTAGTTGACCTACATAGTCCAAGTGCCCGCTAGTTAACCTAGCTAGTCCAAGTGCCCGCTAGGTAACCTAAATAGTCCAAATGCCCGCTAGGGAATCTACATAGTCCAAGGGCCTGCTAGTTAATGTAGATAGTCCAAGTGCCGCAAGTTAATCTACATAGTCCAAGTGCCCGAGAGGTAACCTAAACATTTCAAGTGACCACTAGGTTACCTACATAGTCCAAGTGCCCGTTCGTTAACCTACATATTCCAAGTGCCCGCTAGGTAACCTAGATAGTCCAACATCCCGGTAGGTAACCTATATACTCCAAGTACCCGCTAGGTAACGTAGATAGTTCAAGTGCCTGTCAGGTAGCCTAATAGTCCAAGTGCCCGCTAGGTAACCTATATAGTCCAAGTGCCAGCTAGGTAACCTAGATAGTCCAAGGGTCCGCTAGTTAACCTACATAGTCCAAGGGCTCACTTGTTCACTTTGATAGTTCAAGTGCCCGCTAGTTAACCTAGATCTTCCAAGTGCCCGCTAGTTAACCTAGATTGTCCAGGTGCCCGCTAGTTAACCTACATAGTCCAAGGGCCCACTAGTTAACCTAGATAGTCCACGTTTCCTCTAGTTAACCTACATAGTGCAAGTGCCCGCTAGTTAACCTATATACCAAGTGCCTGCTACGTAACCTAGATATTCCAAGGGCACGCTAGTTAACCTATATCGTCCAAGTGCCCGCTAGGCAACCTACAAAGTCTAAGTGCCCGCTAGGTTATCTATATAGTCCAAATGCCCGCTAGGGAACCTACATAGTCCATGTGCCCGGTAGGTAACCTAGATAATCCAAGTGCCCGCTAGTTAACCTATATCGTCCAAGTGCCCGCTAGTTAACCTAGATCGTCCAAGTGCCCGCTAGTTAACCTAGATCGTCCAAGTGCCCGCTACTTAACCTACATAGTCAATGGACCCGCAAGTTAACCGACATAGTGCAAGAGCCCGCTAGCTAACCTAGATAATCCAAGTGCCCGCTAGTTAACCTATATCGTCCAAGTGCCCGCTAGTTACCTAGATCGTCCAAGTGCCCGCTAGTTAACCTACATAGTCAATGGGCCCGCTAGTTAACCTACATAGTGCAAGTGTCCGCGAGTTAACCTACATAGTCAAAGTGCCCGATAGTGAACCTACATAATCCAAGTGCCCGCTAGGCAACCTACATAGTCCAAATGCCCGTTCGTTAACCTAGATTGTCAAAGTGCCTGCTAGGTAACCTAGATAGTCCAAGTGTCTGCTAGGTAACCTACATAGTCCAAGTGCCCGCTAGGTAACCTAAATAGTCCAAATGCCCGCTAGGGAAACTACATAGTCCAAGTGCCAGCTAGTTAACCTAGATAGTCCAAGTGCCCGTTCGTTAACCTACATAGTCCAAGTGCCCGCTAGGTAACCAATATAGTCCAAATGCCCGCTAGGGGCCCTAATAGTCCAAATGCCCGCTAGATAACCTAGATAGTGCAAGTGCTCGCTAGTTAACCTAGATAGTCCAAGTGCCTGCTAGGTAACGTACATAGTGCAAGTGTCCGCTAGTAAACCTACATATTCCAAGTGCCCGCTAGTTAACCTACATAATCTAAGTGCCCGTTGGCTAACCTAGATAGTCCAAGGGCCCGCTAGTTGACTTACATAGTCAAAGTGCCAGCTAGGTAACCTAGATAGTACAAGTGCCTGTTAGCTAACCTAGATAGTCCAAGTGGCGGCTAGGTAACCTACATAGTCCAAGTGCCCGCTAGGTAACCTAAATAGTCCAAGTGCCCTTTAGTTAACCTAGATAGTCAATGTGCCTGCTAGGTAACCTAGATAGTCCAAGTGCCCGCTAGGTAACCTACATAGTCCAAGTGCCCGCTAGGTAACCTAAATAGTCCAAATGCCCGCTAGGGAATCTACATAGTCCAAGGGCCCGCTAGTTAATGTAGATAATCCAAGTGCCGCTAGTTAATCTACATAGTCCAAGTGCCCGCTAGTTAACCTACATAGTCCAAGTGCCGGCAAGGTAACCTAGACATTTCAAGTGACCACTAGGTTACCTACATAGTCCAAGTGCCCGTTCGTTAACCTACATAGTCCAAGTGCCCGCTAGGTAACCAATATAGTCCAAATACCCGCTAGAGGCCCTAATAGTCCAAATGCCCGCTAGTTAACCTAGATAGTCCAAGTGCCCGCTAGTTAACCTAGATAGACCAAGTGCCCGCTAGGGAACCTATCTAGTCCAAGTACCCGCTAGGAAACCTACATAGTCCAAGTGCCCGCTAGGTAACATACATAGTCTAAGTGCCCGCTAGGTAACCTAGATAGTCCAAGGGCCTGCTAGGGAACGTACATAGTCCAAATGCCTGCTAGGTAACCTAGATAGTCCAAGTGCCCACTAGTTAACCTACATAGTCTAGGTTCCCCATAGGTAACCTAGATAGTCCAAGGGCCCGCTAGGTAACCTACATTGTCCTAGTGCCTGCTAGTTAACCTACATAGTCCAAGTGCCCAGTAGTTAACTTACATAGTTCAAGTGTCCGTAGGGAACATACAGAGTCCAAGTGCCCGCTAGGCAATCTACATAGTCCAAGGACCCGCTAGTTATTGTAGATAGTCCAAGTGCCGCTAGTTCATCTACATAGTTCAAGGGCCCGCTACTTAACCTACATAATCCAAGTACCCTCTAGTTAACCTAGATCGTCCAAGTGTCCGCTAATTAACCTACATAGTACAAGGGCCCGCTAGGGAACCTAGATAGTCCAAGTGCCCGCTCTGGAACCTACATAGTCCAAGTGACTGCTAGGGAACCTACATAGTCCAAGTGCCCGCTCTGGAACATACATAGTCCAAGTGCCTGTCAGGGAATCTACATAGTCCAAGGGCCCGCTAGTTAATGTAGATAGTCCAAGTGCCGCTAGTTAATCTACATAGTCCAAGGACCCGCTAGTTAACCTACATAGTCCAAGTACCCGCTAGTTAACCTAGATCGTCCAAGTGCCCACTATGTAACCTACATAGTCCAAGGGCCCGCTAGTTAACCTAGATAGTCCAAGTGCCCGCTAGTTAACCTACATAGTCCAAGTGCCCGCGAGGTAACCTAGACATTTCAAGTGACCACTAGGTTACCTACATAGTCCAAGTGCCCGTTCGTTAACCTACATAGTCCAAGTGCCCGCTAGGTAACCAATATAGTACAAATGCCCGCTAGGGGCCCTAATACTCCAAATGCCCGCTAGTTAACCTAGATAGTCCAAGTGCCCGCTAGTTAACCTAGATAGACCAAGTGCCCGCTAGGGAACCTACCTAGTCCAAGTACCCGCTAGGAAACGTACATAGTCCAAGTGCCCGCTAGGTAACGTACATAGTCTAAGTGCCCGCTAGGTAACGTATGTAGTCCAAGGGCTTGCTAGGGAACGTACATAGTCCACGTGCCTGCTAGGTAACCTAGATAGTCCAAGTGCCCACTAGTTAACCTACATAGTCCAGGTTCCCCCTAGGTAACCTAGATAGTCCAAGGGCCCGCTTGGTAACCTACATTGTACTAGTGCTCCCTAGTTAACCTACATTCTCCAAGTGCCCGCTAGGTAATCTACATGGTCCAAATGCCCGCTAGTTAACCTACATAGTCCAAGTGCCCGTTAGTTAACCTAGATAGTCCAAGTGTCCATTAGGTAACCTAGATAGTCCAACAGCCCGGTAGGTAACCTACATACTCCAAGTACCCGCTAGGTAACGTAGATAGTTCAAGTGCCTGCTAGGTAACCTAGATAGTCCAAGTGCCCGCTAGGTAACCTACAAAGTCTAAGTGCCCGCTAAGTAATCTATATAGTCCAAATAACCGCTAGGGAGCCTACATAGTCCAAATGCCCGCTAGGTAACCTAGATAGTCTATGGGCCCGCTAGGTAACCTACATAGTCCTAGTGCCCCCTAGTTAACCTACATTTTCCAAGTGCCCGATAGTGAACCTACATAGTCCAAGTGCCCGCTAGGTAACCTACATAGTCCACAAAATTCCCGATAGGGAACCTACATAATCCAAGTGCCCGCTAGTTGACCTACATAGTCCAAGTGCCCGCTAGGTAACCCAGATAATCCTAGTGCCCGCTAGGGAACCTTCATAGTCCAAGTACCCGCTATGTAACGTAGATAGTTCAAGTGCCAGCTAGGTAACCTAGATAGTCCAAGTGCCCGCTAGGTAACCTACATAGTACAAATGCCCTCTAGTTAACCTACATATTCCAAGTGCCCGATAGGGAACCTACATAATCCATGTGCCCGCTAGTTGACCTATATAGTCCAAGTGCCCGCTAGGGAACTTACATAGTCCAAGGGCCCGCTAGGGAACCTACATAGTCCAAGTGCCCGTTAGTTAACCTAGATAGTCCAAGTGCCCGCTAGATAACCTAGATAGTCCAACAGTCCGGTAGGTAACCTACATACTCCAAGTACCCGCTAGGTAATGTAGATAGTTCAAGTGCCAGCTAGGTAACCTAGATAGTCCAAGTGCCCGATAGTGAACCTACATAAACAAGGGCCCGCTAGGCAACCTACATAGTCCAAGTGCACGTTAGTTAACCTAGATAGTCAAAGTGAATGCTAGATAACCTAGATAGTCCAAGTGTCCGCTAGGTAACCTATATAGTCCAAGTGCCCGCTAGGTAACCTAAATAGTCCAAATGCCCGCTAGGGAAACTACATAGTCCAAGTGCCAGCTAGTTAACCTAGATAGTCCAAGTGCCCGTTCGTTAACCTACATAGTCCAAGTGCCCGCTAGGTAACCAATATAGTCCAAGTGCCCGCTAGGGGCCCTAATAGTCCAAATGCCCGCTAGTTAACCCAGATAGTCCAAGTGCCCGCTAGTTAACCTAGATAGACCTGGTGCCCGCTAGTTAACCTACATAGTCCAATGGCCCGTTAGTTAACCTAGATAGTCCAATTGCCCGCTAGTTAACCTACGTAGTCCAAGGGCCCGCTAGTTAACCTACATAGTCCAAGGGCCCGCTAGGGAACTTACATAGTCCAAGGGCCCGCTAGGGAACCTACAAAGTCCAAGTGCCCGTTAGTTAACCTAGACAGTCCAAGTGCCCGCTAGGTAACCTAGATATTCCATCAGCCCGGTAGGTAACCTACATACTCCAAGTAACCGCTAGGTAACGTAGATAGTTCAAGTGCCAGCTAGGTAACCTAGATAGTCCAAGTGCCCGATAGTGAACCTACATAATCCAAGTGCCCGCTAGGCAACCTACATAGTCCAAGTGCCCGTTAGTTAACCTAGATAGTCAAAGTGCCTGCTAGGCAACCTAGATAGTCCAAGTGTCCGCTAGGTAACCTAAATAGTCCAAATGCCCGCTAGGGAAACTACATATTCCAAGTGCCAGCTAGTTAACCTAGATAGTCCAAGTGCCCGTTCGTTAACCTACATAGTCCAAGTGCCCGCTAGGTAACCAATATAGTCCAAATGCCCGCTAGGGGCCCTAATAGTCCAAATGCCCGCTAGTTAACCTAGATAGTCCAAGTGCTCGCTAGTTAACCTAGATAGTCCATGTGTCCGCTAGTTAACCTAGATAGACCTAGTGCCTGCTAGGGAACCTATCTAGTCCAAGTACCCACTAGGAAACGTACATAGTCCAAGTGCCCGCTAGGTAACATACATAGTCCAAGTGCCCACTAGGTAACGTAGATAGTCCATGCCCGCTAGGGAACGTACATAATCCAAGTGCCCGCTAGGTAACCTACATAGTACAGGTTCCCCCTAGGTAACCTAGATTGTCCAAGGGCCCGCTAGGTAACCTACATAATCCAAATGCCCGATAGGGAACCTATATAGTCCATGTGCCCGCTAGGTAACCTACATAGTCCAAGTGCCCGCTAGGTAACCTACATAGTCCAAATGCCCGCTAGTTAACCTACATAGTCCAAGTGCCCGCTAGGGAACCTACATAGTCCAAGTGCCCGTTAGTTAACCTAGATAGTCCAAATGCCCGCTAGGGAACCCACATAGTCCAAGTGCTCGCTAGGGAACCTACATAGTCCATTGGCCCGCTAGGGAACCTACATAGTCCACGTGCCCGTTAGTTAACCTAGATAGTCCCAGAGCCCGCTTGGTAACTTTGATAGTCCAACAGCCCGCTAGGTAACCTACATACTCCAAGAACCCGCTATAACGTAGATAGTTCAAGTGCCAGCTAGGTAACCTAGATAGTTCTTGTGCCCGTTACCTAACCTCGATAGTCCAATTGTCCGCTATGCAACATACATAGTCCAAGTGCCCGTTCGTTAACCTAGAAGTCCAAGTGCCCCCTAGGTAACCTAGACTCTCCACGTGCCCGCTAGGTTACCTACATAGTCTAAATGCCCGTTCGGTAACCTAGATAATGCAAGTGCCCGGTATTTAACCTACATAGTCCAAGTGCCCGCTATGTAACCTAGATAGTCCAAGGGTCCGCTAGTTAACCTACATAGTCCAAGTGCCCGGTAGTTAACTTACATAGTTCAAGTGTCCGTAGGGAACATACATAGCCCAAGTGCCCGCTAGGGAACATACATAGTCCAAGTGCCCGCTAGGGAATCTACATTCTTCAAGGGCCCGCTAGTTAAAGCAGATAGTCCAAGTTCCGCTAGTTAATCTACATAGTTCAAGGGCCCGCAAGTTAACCTACATAGTCCAAGTACCCGCTAGTTAACCTAGATCGTCCAAGTGTCCGCTAGTTAACCTACATAGTACAAGTGCCCGCTAGGGAACCTAGATAGTTCAAGTGCCCGCTCTGGAACTTACATAGTCCAAGTGCCTGCCAGGGAATCTACATAGTCCAAGGGCCCGCTAGTTAATGTAGATAGTCCAAGTGCCGCTAGTTAATCTACATAGTCCAAGGGCCCGCTAGTTAACCTACATAGTCCAAGTACCCGCTAGTTAACCTAGATCGTCCAAGTGCCCACTATGTAACCTACATTGTCCAAGGGCCCGCTAGTTAACCTACATAGTCCAAGGGCCCGCTAGTTAACCTACATAGTCCAATGGCCCGCTAGTTAACCTAGATAGAGCAAGTGCCCGCAAGTTAACCTACATAGTCCAAGTTCCCCCTAGGTAACCTACAAAGTCTAAGTGCCCGCTAAGTAATCTATATAGTCCAAATAACCGCTAGGGAGCCTACATAGTCCAAATGCCCGCTAGGTAACCTAGATAGTCTAAGGGCCCGCTAGGTAACGTACATAGTCTTAGTGCCCCCTAGTTAACCTACATTTTCTAAGTGCCCGATAGCGAACCTACATAGTCCAAGTGCCCGCTAGGTAACCTACATAGTCCAAATACCCTCTAGTTAACCTACATAGTCCAAGTGACCGATAGGGAACCTACGTAATCCAAGTGCCCGCTAGGTGACCTACATAGTCCAAGTGCCCGCTAGGTAACCCAGATAATCCTAGTGCCCGCTAGGGAACCTTCATAGTCCAAGTACCGCGCTAGGTAACGTAGATAGTCCAAGTGCCTGCTAGGTAACCTTCATAGTCCAAATGCCCTCTAGTTAACCTACATAGTCCAAGTGCCCGATAGGGAACCTACATAATCCAAGTGCCCGATAGTTGACCTACATAGTCCAAGTGCCCGCTAGGGAATTTACATAGTCCAAGGGCCCGCTAGGGAACCTACATAGTGAAAGTGCCAGTTAGTTAACCTAGATAGTCCAAGTGCCCGCTAGGTAACCTAGATAGTCCAACAGCCCGGTAGGTAACCTACGTACTCCAAGTACCTGCTAGGTAACGTAGATAGTTCAAGTGCCAGCTAGGTAACCTAGATAGTCCAAGTGCCCTATAGTGAACCTACATAATCCAAGTGCCCGCTAGGCAACCTACATAGTCCAAGTGCCCGTTAGTTAACCTAGATAGTCAAAGTGCCTGCTAGGTAACCTAGATAGTCCAAGTGCCAGCTAGTTAACCTAGATAGTCCAAGTGCCCGTTCGTTAACCTACATAGTCCAAGTGCCCACTAGGTAACCAATATAGTCCAAATGCCCGCTAGGGGCCCTAATAGTCCAAATGCCCGCTAGTTACCCTAGGTAGTATAAGTGCTCGCTAGTTAACCTAGATAGTCCAAGTGCCCGCTAGTTAACCTAGATAGACCAAGTGCCCGCTAGGGAACGTATCTAGTCCAAGTACCCGCTAGGAAACGTACATAGTACAAGTGCCTGCTAGATAACGTAGATAGTCCAAGTGCCCGCTAGGGAACGTACATAGTCCAAGTGCCCGCTAGGTAACCTAGATAGTCCAAGTGCCCGCTAGTTAACCTACATAGTCCAGGTTCCCCTAGGTAACCTAGATAGTCCAAGGGCCCGCTAGGTAACCTACATAGTCCAAGTGCCCTGTAGGTAACCTACATAGTCCAAATGCCCGCTAGTTAACCTAGATAGACCAAGTGCCCGCGAGGGAATGTATCTAGTCCAAGTACCGGCTAGGAAACGTACATAGTCCAAGTGCCTGCTAGGTAACGTAGATAGTCCAAGTGCCCGCTAGGGAACGTACATAGTCCAAGTGCCCGCTAGGTAACCTAGATATTCCAAGTGCCCATTAGTTAACCTACATTGTCCAGGTTTCCCCTAGGTAACCTAGATAGTCCAAGGGCCCGCTAGGTAACCTACATAGTCCAAGTGCCCGGTAGGTAACCTACATAGTCCAAATGCCCGCTAGTTAACCTACATAGTCCAAGTGCCCGATAGGGAACCTACATAATCCAAGTGCCTGCTAGGGAACCTACATAATCCAAGTTCCGTTAGTTAACCTAGATAGTCCAAATTCCCGCTAGGGAACCCACATAGTCCAAGTGCTCGCTAGGGAACCTACATAGTACATGGGCCCGCTAGGGAACCTACATAGTCCAAGTGCCCGTTAGTTAACCTAGATAGTCCCATTGCCCGCTTGGTAACTTAGATAGTCCAACAGCCCACTAGGTAACCTACATACCCCAAGAACCCGCTATAACGTAGATAGTTCAAGTGCCAGCTAAGTAACCAAGGTAGTTCTTGTGCCCGTTACCTAACCTAGATAGTCCAATTGCCCGCTATGCAACATACATAGTCCAAGTGCCCGTTCGTTAACCAAGAAGTCCAAGTGCCCTCTAGGTAACCTAGACTCTCCAAGTGCCCGCTAGGTTACCTACATAGTCCAAATGCCCGTTCGGTAACCTAGATAATGCAAGTGACCGGTAGTTACCCTATATAGTCCAAGTGCCCGCTAAGTAACCTAGATAGTCCAAGGGCCCGCTAGTTAACCTACATAGTCCAAGTGCCCGGTAGTTAACTTACATAGTTCAAGTGTCCGTAGGGAACATACAGAGTCCAAGTGCCCGCTAGGGAATCTACATAGTCCAAGGGCCCGCTAGTTAATGTAGATAGTCCAAGTGCTGCTAGTTAATCTACATAGTCCAAGGGCCCCCTAGTTAACCTACATAATCCAAGTACCCGCTAGTTAACCTAGATCGTCCAAGTGCCCACTATCTAACCTTCATAGTCCAAGGGCCCGCTAGTTAACCTACATAGTCCAAGGGCCAGCTAGTTAACCTACATAGTCCAATGGCCCGCTAGTTAACCTAGATTGTCCAAGTTCCCGCTAGTTAACCTTCATAGGCCAAGTGCCCGCGAGGTAACCTAGACATTTCAAGTGACCACTATGTTACCTACATAGTCCAAGTGCCCGTTCATTAACCTACATAGTCCAAGTGCCCGCTAGGTAACCAATATAGTCCAAATGCCCGCTAGGGGCCCTAATAGACCAAATGCCCCCTAGTTAAACTAGATAGTCCAAGTGCCCGCTAGTTAACCTAGATAGACCAAATGCACGCTAGGGAACCTATCTAGTCCAAGTACCCGCTAGGAAACATACATAGTCCAAGTGCCCGCTAGGTAACGTAGATAGTCCAAGGGCCTGCTAGGGAACGTACATAGTCCATGTGTCTGCTAGGTAACCTAGATAGTCCAAGTTCCCACTAGTTAACCTACATAGTCCAGGTTCCCCCTAGGTAACCTAGATAGTCCAAGGTCCCGTTAGGTAACCTACATTGTCCTAGTGCCCCCTACTGAACCTATATTCTCCAAGTGCCCGATAGGGAACCTACATAGTCAAAGTGCCCGCTAGGTAACCTACATGGTCCAAATGCTCGCTAGTTAACCTACATAGTCCAAGTGCCAGATAGGGAACCTACAGAATCCAAGTGCCCGCTAGGGAACCTACATAGTCCAAGTGCCCTTTAGTTAACCTAGATAGTCCAAATGCCCGCTAGGGAACCCACATAGTCCAAGTGCTCGCTAGGGAACCTACATAGTCCATGGGCCCGCTAGGGAACCTACATAGTCCAAGTGCCCGTTAGTTAACCTAGATATTCCAGTGTCCGCTTGGTAACTTAGATAGTCCAACAGCCTGCTAGGTAACCTACATACTCCAAGAACTCGCTATAACGTAGATAGTTCAAGTGCCAGCTAGGTAACCTAGATAGTTCTTGTGCCCGTTACCTAACCTAGATTGTCCAATTGCCCGCTATGCAACATACATAGTCCAAGTGCCCGATCATTAACCTAGAAGTCCAAGTGCCCCCTAGGTAACGTAGACTCTCCAAGTGCCCGCTAGGTTACCTACATAGTCCAAATGCCCGTTCGGTAACCTAGATAATGCAAGTGCCCGGTAGTTAACCTACATAGTCAAAGTGCCCGCTTGGTAACATAGATAGTCCAAGGGCCCGCTAGGGAACCTACATAGTCCAAGTGCCCGGTAGTTAACTTACATAGTTCAAGTGTCCGTAGGGAACATACAGAGTCCAAGTGTCCGCTAGGGAACCTACATTGTCCAAGTGCCCGCTAGGCAATCTACATAGTCCAAGGACCCGCTAGTTAATGTAGATAGTCCAAGTGCTGCTAGTTTATCTACATAGTTCAAGGGCCCGCTAGTTAACATAAATAATCCAAGTACCCGCTAGTTAACCTAGATCGTCCAAGTGTCCGCTAATTAACCTACATAGTACAAGTGCCCGCTAGGGAACCTAGATAGTCCAAGTGCCCGCTCTGGAACCTACATAGTCCAAGTGACTGCTAGGGAACGTACATAGTCCAAGTGCCCGCTCTGGAACATACATAGTCCAAGTGCCTGCCAGGGAATCTACATAGTCCAAGGGCCCGCTAGTTAATGTAGATAGTCCAAGTGCCGCTAGTTAATCTACATTGTTCAAGGGCCCGCTAGTTAACCTACATAGTCGAAGTACCCGCTAGTTAACCTAGATCGTCCAAGTGCCCACTATTTAACCTACATAGTCCAAGGGCCGGCTAGTTAACCTACAGAGTCCAATGGCCCTCTAGTTACCCTAGATAGTCCAAGTGCCCGCAAGTTAACCTACATAGTCCAAGTGCCCGCTAGGTAACCTACAAAGTCTAAGTGCCCGCTACGTAATCTATATAGTCCAAATTACCGCTAGGGAGCCTACATAGTCCAAATGCCCGCTAGGTAACCTAGATAGTCTAAGGGCCCGCTAGGTAACCTACATAGTCCTAGTGCCCCCTAGTTAACCTAAAATTTCTAAGTGCCCGATAGCGAACCTACATAGTCCAAGTGCCCCCTAGGTAACCTACATAGTCCAAATGCCCTCTAGTTAACCTACATAGTCCAAGTGCCCGATAGGTAACCCAGATAATACTACTGCCCGCTAGGGAACCTTCATAGTCCAAGTACCCGCTAGGTAACGTAGATAGTTCAAGTGCCAGCTAGGTAACCTAGATAGTCCAAGTGCCCGCTAGGTAACCTACATAGTCCAAATGCCCTCTAATTAACCTACATAGTCCAAGTGCCCGATAGGGAACCTACATAATCCAAGTGCCCGCTAGTTGACCTACATAGTCCAAGTGCCCGCTAGGGAACCTACATAGTCCAAGTGCCCGTTACTTAATCTAGATAGTCCAAGTGCCCGCTAGGTAACCTAGATAGTCCAACAGCCCGGTAGGTAACCTACATACTCCAAGTACCCGCTAGGTAACGTAGATAGTTCAAGTGCCAGCTAAGTAACCTAGATAGTCCAAGTGCCCGATAGTGAACCTACATAATCCAAGTGCCCGCTAGGCAACCTACATAGTCCAAGTGCCCGTTAGTTAACCTAGATAGTCAAAGTGCCTGCTAGGTAACCTAGATAGTCCAAGTGTCCGCTAGGTAACCTATATAGTTCAAGTGCATGCTAGGTAACCTAAATATTCCAAATGCCCGCTAGGGAAACTACATAGTCCAAGTGCCAGCTAGTTAACCTAGATAGTCCAAGTGCCCGTTCGTTAACCTACATAGTCCAAGTGCCCGCTAGAAACGTGCATAGTCCAAGTGCCCGCTAGGTAACCTACATAGTCCAAGTGCCCACTAGGTAACGTAGAGAGTCGAAGTGCCCGCTAGGGAACGTACATAGTCCAAGTGCCCGCTAGGTAACCTAGATAGTCCAAGTGCCCACAGGTTAACCTACATAGTCCAGGTTCCCCCTAGGTAACCTAGATAGTCCAAGGGCCCGCTAAGTAACCTACATAGTCCAAAAGCCCGATAGGGAACCTATATAGTCCAAGTGCCTGCTAGGTAACCTACATAGTCCAAGTGCCCGCTAGGTAACCTACATAGTCCAAATGCCCACTAGTTAACCTACATAGTCCAAGTGCCCGATAGGGAACCTACATAATCCAAGTGCCCGCTAGGGAACCTACATAGTCCAAGTGCCCGTTAGTTAACCTAGATAGTCCAAATGCCCGTTAGGTAACCCACATAGTCCAAGTGCTCGCTAGGGAACCTACATAGTCCATGGGCCCGCTAGGGAACCTACATAGTCCAAGTGCCCGTTAGTTAACTTAGATAGTCCCAGTGCCCGCTTGGTAACTTAGATAGTCCAACAGCCCGCTAGGTAACCTACATACTCCAAAAACCCGCTATAACGTAGATAGTTCAAGTGCCAGCTAGGTAACCTAGATAGTTCTTGTGCCCGTTACCTAACCTAGATTGTCCAATTGCCCGCTATGCAACATACATAGTCCAAGTACCCGTTCATTAACCTAGAAGTCCAAGTGCCCGCTAGGTAACCTAGACTCTCCAAGTGCCCGCTAGGTTACCTACATAGTCCAAATGCCCGTTCGGTAACCTACATAATGCAAGTGCCCGGTAGTTAACCTACATATTCCAAGTGCCCGCTAGAAACGTGCATAGTCCAAGTGCCCGCTAGGTAACCTACATAGTCCAAGTGCCCACTAGGTAACGTAGAGAGTCGAAGTGCCCGCTAGGGAACGTACATAGTCCAAATGCCCGCTAGGTAACCTAGATAGTCCAAGTGCCCACAGGTTAACCTACATAGTCCAGGTTCCCCCTAGGTAACCTAGATAGTCCAAGGGCCCGCTAGGTAACCTACATAGTCCAAAAGCCCGATAGGGAACCTATATAGTCCAAGTGCCTGCTAGGTAACCTACATAGTCCAAGTGCCCGCTAGGAAACCTACCTAGTCCAAATGCCCACTAGTTAACCTACATAGTCCAAGTGCCCGATAGGGAACCTACATAATCCAAGTGCCCGCTAGGGAACCTACATAGTCCAAGTGCCCGTTAGTTAACCTAGATAGTCCAAATGCCCGCTAGGGAACCCACATAGTCCAAGTGCTCGCTAGGGAACCTACATAGTCCATGGGCCCGCTAGGGAACCTACATAGTCCAAGTGCCCGTTAGTTAACCTAGATAGTCCCAGTGCCCGCTTGGTAACTTAGATAGTCCAACAGCCCGCTAGGTAACCTACATACTCCAAGAACCCGCTATAACGTAGTTCTTGTGCCCATTACCTAACCTAGATTGTCCAATTGCCTGCTATGCAACATACATAGTCCAAGTACCCGTTCATTAACCTAGAAGTCCAAGTGCCCGCTAGGTAACCTAGACTCTCCAAGTGCCCGCTAGGTTACCTACATAGTCCAAATGCCCGTTCGGTAACCTAGATAATGCAAGTGCCCGGTAGTTAACCTACATAGTCCAAGTGCCCGCTAGGTAACATAGATCGTAAAAGGGCCCGCTAGTTAACCTACATAGTCCAAGTGCCCGGTAGTTAACTTACATAGTTCAAGTGTCCGTAGGGAACATACAGAGTCCAAGTGTCCGCTAGGGAACCTACATTGTCCAAGTGCCCGCTAGGCAATTTACATAGTCCAAGGACCCGCTAGTTAATGTAGATTGTCCAAGTGCCGCTAGTTAATCTACATAGTTCAAGGACCCACTAGTTAGCCTAAATAATCCAAGTACCCGCTAGTTAACCTAGATCGTCCAAGTGTCCGCTAATTAACCTACATAGTACAAGTGCCCGCTAGGGAACCTAGATAGTCCAAGTGCCCGCTCTGGAACCTACATAGTCCAAGTGCCCGCTCTGGAACATACATAGTCCAAGTGCCTGCCAGGGAATCTACATAGTCCAAGGGCCCGCTAGTTAATGTAGATAGTCCAAGTGCCGCTAGTTAATCTACATAGTCCAAGGGCCCGCTAGTTAACCTACATAGTCCAAGTACCCGCTAGTTAACCTAGATCGTCCAAGTGCCCACTATGTAACCTACATAGTCCAAGGGCCCGCTAGTTAACCTACATAGTCCAAGGGCCCGCTAGTTAACCTACATAGTCCAATGGCCCGCTAGTTAACCTAGATAGTCCAAGTGACCGCTAGTTAACCTACATAGTCCAAGTGCCCGCTAGGTAACCTAGACATTTCAAGTGACCACTAGGTTACCTACATAGTCCAAGTGCCGTTCGTTAACCTACATACTCCAAGTGCCCGCTAGGTAAGCAATATATTCCAAATGCCCGCTAGGGGCCCTAATAGTCCAACAGCCCGCTAGGTAACCTACATACTCCAAGAACCCGCTATAACGTAGATATTCAAGTGCCAGCTAGGTAACCTAGATAGTTCTTGTGCCCGTTACCTAACCTAGATAGTCCAATTGCCCGCTATGCAACATATATAGTCCAAGTGCCCGTTCGTTAACCTAGAGGTCCAAGTGCCCGCTAGGTAACCTAGACTCTCCAAGTGCCCGCTAGGTTACCTACATAGTCCAAATGCCCGTTCGGTAACCTAGATAATGCAAGTGCCCGGTAGTTAACCTACATAGTCCAAGTGCCCGCTAGGTAACCTGGATAGTCCAAGGGCCCGCTAGTTAACCTACATAGTCCAAGTGCCCGGTAGTTAACTTACATAGTTCAAGTGTCTGTAGGGAACATACAGAGTCCAAGTGCCCGCTAGGGAACCTACATAGTCCAAGTGCCCGCTAGGCAATCGACATAGTCCAAGGACCCGTTAGTTAATGTAGATAGTCCAAGTGCCGCTAGTTAATCTACATAGTTCAAGGGCCCGCTAGTTAACCTACATAATCCAAGTACCCGCTAGTTAACCTAGATCGTCCATGTGTCCGCTAATTAACCTACATAGTACAAGTGCCCGCTAGGGAACCAAGATAGCCCAAATGCCCGCTCTGGAACCTACATAGTCCAAGTGCTGCTAGGGAACCTACATAGTCCAAGTGCCCGCTCTGGAACATACATAGTCCATGTGCCTGCCAGGGAATCTACATAGTCCAAGGGCCTGCTAGTTAATGTAGATAGTCCAAGTGCCGCTAGTTAATCTACATAGTCCAAGGTCCCGCTAGTTAACCTACATAGTCCAAGTACCCGCTAGTTAACCTAGATCGTCCAAGTGCCCACTACGTATCCTACATAGTCCAAGGGCCCACTAGTTAACCTACATAGTCCAAGGGCCCGCTAGATAACCTACATAGTCCAATGGCCCGCTAGTTAACCTAGATAGCCCAAGTGCCCGCTAGTTAACCTACATATTCCAAGTGCCCGCGAGGTAACCTAGACATTTCAAGTGACCACTAGGTTACCTATAATAGTCCAAGTGCCCGATCGTTAACCTACATAGTCCAAGTGCCCGCTAGTAACCAATACAGTCCAAATGCCCGCTGGGGGCACTAATAGTCCAAATGTCCGCTAGTTAACCTACATAGTCCAAGTGCCCGCTAGTTAACCTAGATAGACCAATTGAAGTGCCCGCTAGGGAACCTATCTAGTCCAAGTACCCGCTAGGAAACATACATAGTCCAAGTGCCCGCTAGGTAACGTACATAGTCTAAATGCCCGCTAGGTAACGTACATAGTCCAAGGGCCTGCTAGGAAACGTACATTGTCCACGTGCCTGCTAGGTAACCTAGATAGTCCAAGTGCCCACTAGTTAACCTACATAGTCCAGGTTCCCCCTAGGTAACCTAGATAGTCCAAGGGCCCGCTAGTTAACCTACATTGTCCTAGTGCCCCTTAGTTAACCTACATTCTCCAAGTGCCTGATAGGGAACCTACATAGTCAAAGTGCCCGCTAGGTAACCTACATGGTCCAAATGCCCGCTAGTTAACCTACATAGTTCAAGTGCCCGATACGGAACCTACATAGTCCAAGTGCCCGCTAGGGAACCTACATAGTCCAAGTGCCTGCTAGGGAGCCTACATAGTCGAAGTGCCCGCTCTGCAACATACATAGTGCAAGTGCCCGCTAGTTAACCTAGATAGTCCAAGTGTCCGCTAGTTAACCTAGATCGTCCAAGTGCCCGCTAGTTAACCTACATAGTCCAAGGGCCCGCTTGTTAACCCACAAAGTCCAAGGTCCGCTACTTAACCTAGATAGTCCAAGTGCCCGTTAGTTAACCTAGATAGACCAAGGGCCCTCTAGTTAACCTAGATAGTCCAAGTACCCGCTAGGGAACGTACATAATCCAACTGCCCACTAGGTAACCTAGATAGTCTAAGCGCCGTCTAGTTAACCTACATAGTCCAAGGGCACGCTAGTTAACCTACATAGTCCAAGTGCCCGCTAAGGGACGTACATAGTCCAAGTGCCCGCTAAGGAACCTACATAGTCCAAGTGCCCGTTAGGGAACCTAGATAGTCCAAGTGCCCGCTAGGGAACCTGCATCATCCAATTGCCCGGTAGTTAATCTAGATAGTCAAAGTGCCTGCTAGTTAACCTAGATTGTCCAAGTGCCCGCTAGTTAACCTAGATCGTCCAAGTGCCCGCTAGTTAACCTACATAATCCAAGTGCCCGTTTGTTAACCTACATAGTCCAAGGTCCGGTACTTAACCTAGATAGTCCAAGTGCCCGCTAGTTAACCTACATAGTCCAAGGGCCCGCTAGTTAACCTACATAGTCTAAGAACCCGCAAGTTAACCTAGATAGTCCAAGTGCCCGTTAGTTATCCTAGATAGTCCAAGTGCCCGATAGGTAACCTAGAGAGTGCAAGTGCCTGCTATGTAACCTGCCTAGTCCAAGTGCCCGTTCGTTAACCTATATAGTCCAAGGGCCCACTAGGTATCCTGCATAGTCCAAGTGCCTGTTAGGTAACCTACATAGTCCAAGTGCCCGCTAGGTAACCTAGATAGTCCAAGTGCCCGTATGTTAACCTAGATAGTCTAAGTGCCCGTTAGTTATCCTAGATAGTCCAAGTGCCCAGTAGGGGACGTACATAGTCCAAGTGCCCGCTAGGTAACCTAGATAGTCTAAGTGCCCGCTAGTTAACCTACATAGTCCAAGGACCCGCAAGTTAACCTACATAGTCCAAGTGCGCGATAGGGAACCTACATAGTCCAAGTGCCCGCTAAGGGACGTACATAGTCTAAGTGCCCGCTAGGGAACCTACATAGTCCAAGTGCCCGTTAGGGAACCTAGATAGTCCAAGTGCCCGCTAGGGAACCTGCATAATCCAAGTGCCCGCTAGTTAATCTAGATAGTCCAAGTGCCCACTAGTTAACCTACATAGTCCAAGGTCCGCTACTTAACCTAGATAGTCCAAGTGCCCCCTAGTTAACCTACATAGTCCAAGTGCCCTCTAGTTAACCTAGATATTCCAAGTGGCCTCTAGTTAACCTAGATAGTCCAAGTGCCCGCTAGGGGACATACATAGTCCAAGTGCCCTCTTGTTAACCTAGATAGTCCAAGTGCCCGCTAGTTAACCTAGATCGTCCATGTGCCCGCTAGTTAACCTACATAGTCCAAGGGCCCGCTTGTTAACCTACAAAGTCCAAGGTCCGCTACTTAACCTAGATAGTCCAAGTGCCCGCTAGTTAACCTAGATAGACCAAGGGCCCTCTAGTTAACCTAGATAGTCCTAGTGCCCGCTAGGGAACGTACATAATCCAACTGCCCGCTAGGTAACCTAGATAGTCTAAGCGCCGTCTAGTTAACCTACATAGTCCAAGGGCACGCTAGTTAACCTACATAGTCCAAGTGCCCGCTAAGGGACGTACATAGTCCAAGTGCCCGCTAAGGAACCTACATAGTCCAAGTGCCCGTTAGGGAACTTAGATAGTCCAAGTGCCCGCTAGGGAACCTGCATCATCCAATTGCCCGGTAGTTAATCTAGATAGTCAAAGTGCCTGCTAGTTAACCTAGATAGTCCAAGTGCCCGCTAGTTAACCTAGATCGTCCAAGTGCCCGCTAGTTAACCTACATAATCCAAGGGCCCGCTTGTTAACCTACATAGTCCAAGGTCCGATACTTAACCTAGATAGTCCAAGTGCCCGCTAGTTAACCTACATAGTCCAAGGGCCCGCAAGTTAACCTAGATATTCCAATTTCCTGTTAGCTAACCTAGACAGTCCAAGTGCCCGCTAGGTACCCTAGACTGTCCAGTGCCCGCAAGGTTACCTACATAGTCCAAGTGCCCACTAGGTAACCTAGATACACCAAGTGCCCGCTAGTTAACCTAGATAGTCCTAGTGCCCGTTAGTTTCCTAGATAGTCCAAGTGCCCACTAGGGGACGTACATAGTCCAAGTGCCCGCTAGGTAACCTAGATACACCAAGTGCCCGCTAGTTAACCTAGATAGTCCTAGTGCCCGTTAGTTTCCTAGATAGTCCAAGTGCCCACTAGGGGACGTACATAGTCCAAGTGCCCGCTAGGTAACCTAGATAGTCTAAGTGCCCGCTAGGTAACCTAGATAGTCCAAGTGCCCGTACGTTAACCTAGATAGTCCAAGTGCCCGATAGGTAACCTAGACAGTGCAAGTGCCTGCTAGATAACCTACATAGTCCAAGTGCCCGTTCGTTAACCTATATAGTCCAAGGGCCCACTAGGTATCCTGCATAGTCCAAGTGCCCGTTAGGTAACCTAGATAGTCCAAGTGCCCGCTAGGTAACCTACATAGTCCAAGTGCCCGCTAGTTAACCTAGATAGTCCAAGTGCCCGTATGTTAACCTAGATAGTCTAAGTGCCCGTTAGTTATCCTAGATAGTCCAAGTGCCCAGTAGGGGACGTACATAGTCCAAGTGCCCGCTAGGTAACCTAGATAGTATAAGTGCCCGCTAGTTAACCTACATAGTCCAAGGGCCCGCAAGTTAACCTACATTGTCCAAGTGCGCGATAGGGAACCTACATAGTCCAAGTGCCCGCTAAGGGACGTACATAGTCTAAGTGCCCGCTAGGGAACCTACATGGTCCAAGTGCCCGTTAGGGAACCTAGATAGTCCAAGTGCCCGCTAGGGAACTTGCATCATCCAAGTGCCCGCTAGTTAATCTAGATAGTCCAAGTGCCCACTAGTTAACCTACATAGTCCATGGTCCGCTACTTAACCTAGATAGTCCAAGTGTCCGCTAGGGGACATGCATAGTCCAAGTGCCCTCTTGTCAACCTAGATAGTCCAAGTGCCCGCTAGGGGACGTACATAGTCCAAGTGCCCGTTTGTTATCCTAGATAGTCCAAGTGCCCACTAGGTAACCTAGACAGTACAAGTTCCCGCTAGGTTACCTACATAGTCCAAGTGACCGCTAGTTAACCTGGTAGTTCAAGTGCCTGCTACTTAACCTACATAGTCCAAGTACCCGCTAGTTAACCTACATAGCCCAGGGCCTGTTAGTTAACCTAGATTGTCCAAGTGCCCGCTAGTTAACCTACATAGTCCAAGTGCCCGCTGAGGATCCTACATAGTCCAAGTGCCCGATAGGGAACCTACATAGTCCAAGTGCCCCCTGAGGAACCTACATAGTCCAAGTGCCCGATAGGGAACCTACATATTCCAAGTGCCTGTTAGGGAACCTAGATTGTCCTAGTGCCCGTAGGGAACATATATAGTCCAAGTGCCCGCTAGGGAACCTACATAGTCAAAGTGCCAACTAGGGAACCTGCATTGTCCAAGTGCCCGCTAGTTAACCTACATAGTCCAGAACCCGCTAGTTTACCTAGATAGTCCAAGTGCCCGCTAGATAACCTCCATAGTGCAAGGGCCCGCTAGTTAACCTAGATATTCTAAGTGCCCGTACGTTAACCTAGATAGTCCAAGTGCCCGATAGGTAACCTAGACAGTGCAAGTGCCTGCTAGGTAACCTACATAGTCTAAGTGCCCATTCGTTAACCTATATAGTCCAAGGGCCCACTAGGTATCCTGCATAGTCCAAGTGCCCGTTAGGTAACCTAGATAGTCCAAGTTCCCCCTAGGTAACCTACATAGTCCAAGTGCCCGCTAGGTAACCTAGATAGACCAAGTGCCCGCTAGGGAACCTATCTAGTCCAAGTACCCGCTAGGAAACGTACATACTCCAAGTGCCCGCTAGGTAACGTACATATTCTAAGTGCCCGCTAGGTAACGTAGATAGTACAAGGGCCTGCTTGGGAACGTACATAATCCAAGTGCCTGCTAGGTAACCTAGATAGTCCAAGTGCCCACTAGTTAACCTACATAGTCCAGGTTCCCCCTAGGTAACCTAGATAGTCCAAGGGCCCGCTAGGTAACCTACATTGTCCTAGTGCCCCCTAGTTAACCTACATTCTCCAAGTGCCGATAGGGAACCTACATAGTCCAAGTGCCCGCTAGGTAACCAACATGTTCCAAATGCCCGCTAGTTAACCTACATAGTCCAAGTGCCCGCTAGGGAACCTACATAGTCCAAGTGCCCGTTAGTTAACCTAGATAGTCCAAGTGCCCGTTAGGTAACCTAGATTGTCCAACAGCCCGGTAGGTAACCTACATACTCCAAGTACACGCTAGGTAACGTAGATAGTTCAAGTGCCTGCTAGGTAACCTAGATAGTCCAAGTACCCGCTAGGTAACCTACAAAGTCTAAGTGCCCGCTAAATAATCTTTATAGTCCAAATAAACGCTAGGGAGCCTATATAGTCCAAATGCCCGCTAGGTAACCTAGATAGTCTATGGGCCCGCTAGGTAACCTACATAGTCCTAGTGCCCCCTAGTTAACCTACATTTTCCAAGTGCCCGATAGGGAACCTATATAGTCCAAGTGCCTGCTAGGTAACCTACATAGTCCAAATGCCCTCTAGTTAACCTACATAGTCCAAGTGCCCGCTAGGTAACCTAGATAATCCTAGTGCCCGCTAGGGAACCTTCATAGTCTTAGTGCCAGCTAGGTAACCTAGATAGTCCAAGTGTTCGCTAGTTAACCTAGATAGTCCTACTGCCCGTTAGTTAACCTAGAGTGTCCAAGTGCCCACTAGGGGACGTACTTAGTCCAAGTGCCCGTTAGCTAACCTAGATAGTCCAAGTGACCGCTAGTTAACATTGAGCATCCAGGTGCCCGCTAGTTAAACTAGATAGTCCAAGTGCACGCTAGTTAACCTACGTAGTCCAAGGTCCGCTAATTAACCTAGATAGTCCAAGTGCTCGCTAGTTAACCTACATAGCCCAAGTGCCCGCTATGTAACCTAGATAGTCAAAGTGCCCGCTAGGTAACCTAGATACTCAAAGTGCCCCTTACCTAACCTAGATAGTCCAAGTGCCCGCTAAGCAACCTACATAGTCCAAGTGTCCGTTCGTTAACCTAGAAGTCCAAGTGCCTGCTAGGTAACCTAGACAGTCCATGTGCCCGCTAGGTTACCTGCATATTCCAAGTGCCCGTTTGTTAACCTAGATAGTCCAAGTGCCCACTAGGTAACCTACATAATCCAAGTGCCCGCTAGGTAACCTATAGAGTCCAAGTGCCCGCTAGGCAACCTAGATAGTCCAAGGGCCCGCTTGTTAGCCTACATTGTCCAAGGGCTCACTTGTTAACTTTGATAGTCCTAGTCCCCGCTAGTTAACCTAGATAGTCCTAGTGCCCGTTAGATAACCTAGAGTGTCCAAATGCCCACCAGGGGACGTACTTAGTCCAAGTGCCCGTTAGGTAACCTAGATAATCCAAGTGCCCGCTAGTTAACATTGATCATCCAAGTGCCCGCTAGTTAACCTAGATAGTCCAAGTGGACGCTAGTTAACCTAGATAGTCCAAGTGCCTTCTAGTTACCCTAGATCGTCCAAGTGCTCGCTAAGAAACCTAGACAGTTCAAGTGCCCGTTAAGTAACCTAGATAGTCCAAGTGCCCGCTAGGTACCCTACATAGTCCAAGTTCCCACTAGGTAACCTAGATAGTCCAAGTGCCCATTACCTAACCTAGATAGTCCAATTGCCCGCTATGCAACATACATAGTAAAAGTGCCCGTTCCTTAACCTAGAAGTCCAAGTGCCCGCTAGGTAACCTAGACTGTCCAAGTGTCCGCTAGGTTACCTACATAGTCCAAGTGCCTGCTAGGTAACCTAGATAGTCCAGGGGCCAGCTAGTTAACCTACATAGTCCAAGTGCCCGGTAGTTAACTTACATAGTTCAAGTGTCCATAGGGAACATACATAGTCCACGTGCCCGCTAGGGTACATACAGAGTCCAAGTGCCCGCTAGGGAAACTACATAGTCCAAGGGCCAGCTAAATAATGTAGATAGTCCAAGTTCCGCTAGTCAATCTACATACTTCAAGGGCCCGCTAGTTAACCTACATAGTCCAAGTACCCACTAGTTAACCTAGATCGTCCAAGTGTCCGCTAGTTAATCTACATAATACAAGAGCCCGCTCGGGAATCTAGTTAGTCCAAGTGCCCGCTCTAGAACCTACATAGTCCAAGTGCCTGCTAGGGAACCTACATAGTCCAAGTGCCCGCGCTGGATCATACATAGTCCAAGTGCCCGCTAGGGAATCTACATAGTCCAAGGGCCCGCTAGTTAACATAGATAGTCCAAGTGCCGCTAGTTAATCTACATAGTCCAAGGGCCTGCTAGTTAACCTACATAGTCCAAGTACCCGCAAGTTAACCAAGATCGTCCAAGTGCCCGCTAGGTAACCTACATAGTCCAAGGGCCCGCTAGTTAACCTACATAGTCCAAGGGCCCGCTAGTTAACCTACATCGTCCAAGGGCCCGCGAGGTAACCTAGACAGTTCAAGTGACCACTAGGTTACCTACATAGTCCAAGTGCCCGTTCGTTAACCTACATAGTCCAAATGACCGCTAGGTAACCAATATAGTCCAAATGCTTGCTAGGGGCCCTAATAGTCCAAATGCTCGCTAGTTAACCTAGATAGTCCAAGTGCTCGCTAGTTAACCTAGATAGTCCAAGTGCCCGATAGTTAACCTTGACAGACCAAGTGCCCTCTAGGGAACCTATCTAGTCCAAGTACCCGCTAGGTAACGTACATAGTCCAAGTGCCCGCTAGGTAACATAGATAGTCCAAGTGCCCGCTAGGGAACGTACATAGTCCAAGTGCCCGCTAGGCAACCTAGATAGTCCAAGTGCCTGCAAGGTAACCTAGGTAGTCCAAGTGCCCACTAGTTAACCTACATAATCCAGGTTCCCCCTAGGTAACCTAGATAGTCCAAGTGCCCGCTAGGTAACCTACATAGTCAAAATGCCCGATAGGGAACCTACATAGTCCAAGTGCCTGCTAGGTAACCTACATAGTCCAAATGCCCGCTAGTTAACCTACATAGTACAAGTGCCTGATAGGCAACCTACATAATCCAAGTGCCCGCTAGGGAACCTAAATTGTCCAAGTGCCTGTTAGGTAACCTAGATAGTAGAAATGCCCGCTAGGGAATTCACATAGTCCAAGTGCCCGCTAGGGAACTTAAATAGTCCATGGGCCCGCTAGGGAACCTACATAGTCCAAGTGCCCGTTAGTTAACCTAGATAGTCCCAGTGCCCGCTAGGTAACCTAGATAGTCCAACAGCCCGGTAGGTAACCTACATACTCCAAGTACCCGCTAGGTAACGAAGATAGTTCAAGTGCCAGCTAGGTAACCTAGATAGTCTAAGTGCCCACTAGGTAACCTACAAAGTCTAAGTGCCCGCTAGGTAATCTATATAGTCCAAATGACCACTAGGGAGCATACATAGTCCAAATGCCCGCTCGGTAACCTAGGTAGTCCAAGGGCCCGCTCGGAAACTTACACAGTCCTAGTGCCCCCTAGTTAACCTACATTCTCCAAGTGCCCGCTAGGTACCCTATATAGTCCAAGTGCCCGATAGGGAACATACATAATCCAAATGCCCGCTAGGGAACCTACATAGTCCAAGTGCCCGTTAGGTAACGAAGATATGTCAAGTGCCAGCTAGGTAACCTAGATAGTCCAAGTGTCCTCTAGGTAACCTACAAAGTCTAAGTGCCCGCTAGTATATCTATATAGTCCAAATGCCCGCTAGGGAATCTACATAGTCCAAGGGCCCGCTAGTTAACGTAGATAGTCCAAATGCCGCTAGTAAATCTACATAGTCCAAGTGCCCGCTAGGTAACCTAGATAGTCCAAGGGCCCGCTTGTTAACCTACATAGTCCAAGTGCCCGGTAGTTAACTTACATAGTTCAATTGTCCATAGGGAACATACATAGTCCAAGTGCCCGCTAGGGAACATACAGAGTCCAAGTGCCCTCTAGGGAACCTACGTAGTCCAAGTGCCCGCTAGGCAACTTAGATAATCCAAGTGCCCGTTAGCTAACAGAGATAGTCCAAGTGCCCTCTAGGTAACCACATAGTCCAAGTGCCCGTTCGTTAACCTAGATAGTCCAAGTGCCCGCTAGGAAACCTAGACAGTCCAAGTGCCTGCTAGGTAACCTACATATTCCAAGTGCCCGCTAGGTAACTTAGATAGTCCAAGTGCCCGTTAGCTAACATAGATAGTCCAAGTGCCCGCTAGGTAACCACATAGTCCAAGTGCCCGTTCGTTAACCTAGATAGTCCAAGTGCCCGCTAAGTAACCTAGACAGTCCAAGTGCCTGCTAGGTAACCTACATATTCCAAGTGCCCGTTTGCTAACCTAGATCTTCAAAGTGCCCACTAGGTAACCTTGACAATCCAAGTGCCCGCTAGTTAACCTACATAGTCCAAGTGCCCGATAGGGAACCTACATAATCCAAGTGCCCGCTAGGCAACCTACATAGTCCAATTACCCGCTAGGTAACCTAAATAGTCCAAATGCCCGCTAGGGAAACTACATGGTCCAAGTGCCCGCTAGTTAACCTAGATAGTCCAAGTGCCTGCTAGTAAACCTACATAATACAAGGACCCGCTAGTTAACCTACACAGTGCAAGGGCCCACTAGTTAACCTAGATCGTCCAAGTGTCTGCTAGATAACCTACATAGTCCCAGTGCCCTCTAGTTAACCTACATAGTCCAAGTGCCCGCTAAGTAACTTAGATAGTCCAAGTGTCCACTAGGGGACGTACATAGTCCATGTGCCCGCTAGGTAACTTAGATAGTCCAAGTGCCCGCTAGGGTATGTACATAGTCCAAGTGCCCGCTAGGTAACCTAGATAGTCTAAGTGCCCGCTATTTAACCTACATAGTCCAAGGGCCCGCTAGTTAACCACCATAGTCCAAGAGCCAGATAGGAAACCAACATAGTCCAAGTGCCCGCTAAGGGACTTACATAGTCCAAGTGCCCGCTAGGGAACCTACATAGTCCAAGTGCCCGTTAGGCAACCTAGATAGTCCAAGTGCCCGCTAGAGAACCTGCATCGCCCAAGTGCCCGCTAGTTAACTTAGATAGTCCAAGTGCCCGCTAGTTAACCTAAATAGTCCAAGTGCCCGCTAGTTAACCTAGATCGTCCAAGTGCCCGTTAAGAAACCTAGATAGTCCAAGTGCCCGCTAGGTTACCTACATAGTCCTAGTTCCCGCTAGGTAACCTGGATAGTCCTAGTGCCCGTTACCTAACATAGATCGTCCAAGTGCCCGCTAGGCAACCTACATAGTCCAAGTGCCCGTTCTTTAACCTAGAAATCCATGTCGCCGCTAGGTAAACTAGACAGTCCAACTGCCCGCTAGGTTACCTGCATAGTCCAAGTGCCCGTTAGGTAACCTAGATAGTCCAAGTGCCCGCTAGGTGACCTACATAGTCAAAGTGCCTTCTAGGTAACCTAGATAGTCCAAGTTCCTGTTAGCTAACCTAGATAGTCCATGTGCCCGCTAGGTAACCTACATAGTCCAAGGACCCGCTGCTTAACCTAGTTCGTCAAAGTGTCCGCTAGTTAACCTACATAGTCCAAGTGCCCGCTAAATAACCAAGATAGTCAAAGTGCCCGATAGGTAACCTACATAGTCCAAGTTCCCACTAGGTAACCTAGATAGTCCAAGTGCCCGTTACATAACCTAGACAGTCCAAGTGCCCGTTAGGTAACCTACATAGTCCAAATGCCCGCTAGTAACCTACATAGTCCAAGTGCCTGATAGGGAACCTACATAATCCAAGTGCCCGCTAGGGAACTTACATAGTCCAAGTGCCCGTTAGTTAACCTAGATAGTCCAAGTGCCCGCTAGTTAACCTAGATAGTCCAACTACCCGCTAGGTAACGTAGATAGTTCAAGTGCACGCTAGGTAACCTAGATAGTCCAAGTGCCCGCTATGTAACCTACAATGTCCAAGTGCCCTCTAGGTAATCTATATAGTCCAAATGCCCGCTAGGGCACCTACATATTCGAAATACCCGCTCTTTAACCTACATAGTCCAAGTGCCCGCTAGCTAACCTAGATAGTCTAAGAGCCCACTAGTTAACCTACATAGTTCAAGTGCCCGCTAGCTAACCTACATAGTCCAAGTGCCCGCTAGTTTACCTAGATCGTCCAAGTGCCCGCTAGTTAACCTACATAGTCCAAGGGACCGCTAGTTAACCTACATAGTGAAAGGGCCCGCTAGTTAACCTAGATCGTCCAAGTGTCCGCTAGTTAACCTACATTTTCCAAGTGCCCGCTAGTTAACCTACATAATGCAAGTGCCCCTTAGCTAACCTAGATAGTCCAAGGGCCCGTTAGTTGACCTACATAGTCCAAGTACGGGCTAATTAACCTATATTGTCCAAGTGCCAGTTAGCTAACCTAGATAGTCTAAGGGCCCACTAGTTAACCTACATAGTTCAAGTGCCCGCTAGCTAGCCTAGATAGTCCAAGGGCCCGCTAGGTAACCTACATAGTCCAAGTGCCAGCTAGGGTATGTAAATAGAGCAAGTGCCCGCTAGGTAACCTAGATGTCCAAGTGCCCAGTAGTTAACCTACATAGTCCCAATGCCCGATACAAACCTACATAGTCCAAGTGCCCAATAGGGAACCTATATAGTCCAAGTGCCCCCAATGGAACCTACACAGTCCAAGTGCCCGTTAGGGAACCTGGACAGCCCAAGTGCCCACTAGGGAACCTGCATCATCCAAGTGCTCGCCAGGTAACCTAGAGAGTCCAAGGGCCTGCTAGATAACCTACATAGTCCAAGTGCCCGATACGGAATCTGCATAGTCCAAGTGCCCGCTAGGGAACCTACATAATCCAAGTGCCCTTTAGGGAAACTGGAGAGTCCAAGTGCCCATAGGGAACCTATATAGTCCAAGTTCCCGCTAGGGAACCTACATAGGCAAAGTGCCCATTAGGGAACCTGCATCGTCCAAGTGCCCGCTAGTTAACCTAGATAGTCCAAGTGCCCGCTAGTTAAACAATATAGTCCAAATTGCCCGCTAGTTAACCTAGATCGTCCAAGTGCCCGTTTGTTAACCTACATAGTCCAAGGGCCCGCTAGTTAACCTACATAGTCCAAGAACCCGCTAGTTAACCTAGATAGTCCAAGTGCCCGCTAGTTAACCTAGATATTCCAAGTGCCGGCTAGTTAACCTAGATCGTCCAAGTGTCCGCTAGTTAACCTACATAGTCCAAGTGCCCGTTAGGTAACCTACATAGTCCTAGTGCCCGCTAGGTAACCTAGATAGTCCAAGTTCCTGTTAGCTAACGTAGATACTCCAAGTGCCCGCTAGGTAACCTACATAGTCCAAGTGCCCGCTAGGGAACCTACAGAGTCCAAGTGCCCGGTAGGTAACCTAGATAGTCCAAATGCCCGCCATGAAACCCACATAGTCCAAGTGCCCGCTAGGGAACTTACATAGTCCAAGTGACCGAGAGGGAACCTACATATTCCAAGTGCCCGTTAGGGAACCTAGATAGTCCAAGTGCCCATAGGGAACCTATATAGTCCAAGTGTCCATAGGGAACCTATATAGTCCAAGTGCCCGCTAGGGAACCTACATAGTCAAAGTGCCCGCTAGGGAACCTGCATTGTACAAGTGCCCGCTAATTAACCAAGATAGTCCAAGTGCCCGCTAGTTAACATTGATCATCCAAATGCCCGCTAGTTAACCTACATAGTCTAAGTGCCAGATAGGGAACCTACATATTCCAAGTGCCCGTTAGGGAACCTAGATAGTCCAAGTGCCCGTTGGGAACCTATATAGTCCAAGTGCCCGCTAGGGAACCTACATAGTCAAAGTGCCCGCTAGGGAACCTGCATTGTGCAAGTGCCCGCTAGTTAACCTAGATTGTCCAAGTGCCTGCTAGTTAATCTACATAGTCCAAGAACCAGCTATTAACCTAGATATTCCAAGTGCTCGCTAGTTAACCTAGATAGACCAAGTGCCCCCTAGGGAACCTATCTAGTCCAAGTGGCCCATAGGGAACCTACATAATCCAAGTGCCCGCTAGTTAACGTAGATGGTCCAAGTACCTGCTAGGAAACGTACATAGTCCAAGTGCCCCCTAGGTAACGTACATAGCCCAAGTGCCCGCTAGGTAACCTAGATAGTCCAAGTGCCCGCTAGTTAACCTACATAGTCCAAGTGCCTGCTAGGTTACCTAGATAGTCCAAGTGCCCACTAGTTAACCTCCATAGTCCAGGTTCCCCCTAGGTAATCTAGATAGTCCAAGTGCCCGCTAGGTAACCTACATAGTCCAAATGCCCGCTAGTTATCCTACATAGTCCAAGTGACCGATAGGGAACCTACATAATCCAAGTGCCCGCTAGGAAACCTACATAGTCCAAGTGCCCGTTAGGTAACCTAGATAGTCCAAATGCCCGCTATGGAACCCACATAGTCCAAGGGCCCGCTAGGGAACCTACATACTCCAAGTGACTTTTATTAACCTAGATAGTCCTAGTGCCCGCTAGGTAACCTAGATAGTCCAAGTGCCCGCTAGTTAACCTACAAATTCTAAGTGCCCGATGGTAATCTATATAGTCCAAATGACCGCTAGGGAGCCTACATAGTCCAAATGCCCGATAGGTAACCTAGATATTCCAAGGGCCCGCTAGGTAACCTACATAGTCCTAGTGCCCCCTAGTTAACCTATATTCTCCAAGTTCCCGATAGGGAACCTACATAGTCCAAGTGCCCGCAAGGTTACCTACATAGTCCAAATGCCCTCTAGTTAACCTACATAGTCCAAGTGGCCGATAGGGAACCTATATAATCCAAGTGCCCGCTAGGGAACCTATAGAGTCCAAGTGCCCGGTAGGTAACCTAGATAGTCCAAATGCCCGCCAGGAAACCCACATAGTCCAAGTGCCAGCTAGGGAACTTACATAATCCAAGTGCCCGATAGGGAACCTACATATTCCAAGTGCCTGTTAGGGAACTTAGATAGTCCAAAGGCCCGTAGGGAACATATATAGTCCAAGTGCCAGCTAGGGAACCTACATAGTCAAAGTGCCCGCAAGGGAACCTGCATTGTCCAAATGCCCGCTAGTTAATCTACATAGTCCAGAATCTGCTAGTTTACCTAGATAGTCCAAGTGCCCGCAAGGTAACCTACATAGTCCAAAGGCCCGCTAGGTAACCTACATACTCCAAGTACCCGCTATGTAACCGAGATAGTCCAAGTGCCCGTTAGGTAACCTAGATAGTCCAAGTTCCCCCTAGGTAACCTACATTGTCCAAGTTCCCGCTAAGTAACCTAGATAGTCCAAATGCCCGTTACCTAACCTAGATAGCCCAAATGCCCATTCGTTAACCTAGATAGTCAAAGTGCCCGCTATGTAACCTAGACTGTCCAAGTGCCCGCTAGGTTACCTACATAGTCCAAGTGCCCGTTAATAGCATAGATAGTCCAAGTGCCCGCTACCTAACCTAAATAGTCCAAGTGCCCGTTCGTTAACCTAGAAGTCCATGTGCCCGCTAGGTAACCTAGACTGTCCAAGTGCCCGCTAGGTTACCTACATAGTCCAAGTGCCCGTTAATAGCATAGATAGTCCAAGTGCCCGCTAGGTAACCTACATAGTCCAAGGGCCCGCAAGGTAACCTTTAGAGTCCAAGTGCCCGCTAGGTAACCTAGATAGTCCAAGTGCCCGTTAGGTAACCTAGATAGTCCAAGTGCCCACTAGTTAACCTACATAGTCAAAGTGCCCGCTAGGTAACCTAGACAGTCCAAGTTCCCACTAGGTATCCTGCATAGTCCAAGTGCCCGTTAGGTAACCTAGATAGTCCAAGTGCCCGCTAGGTAACCTAGATAGTCCAAGTGCCCGTATGTTAACCTAGATAGTACAAGTGCCCGCTAAGTACCGTAGACAGTCCAAGTGCCTGCTAGGTAACCTACATAGTCCAAGTGCCCGTTCATTAACCTATATAGTCCAAGGGCCCACTAGGTATCCTGCATAGTCCAAGTGCCCGTTAGGTAACCTAGATAGTCCAAGTGCCCGCTAGGTAACCTACATAGTCCAAGTGCCCGCTAGGTAACCTAGATAGTCCAAGTGCCAGTATGTTAACCTAGATAGTCCAAGTGCCCGTTAGTTATCCTAGATAGTCCAAGTGCCCACTAGGGGACGTACATAGTCCAAGTGCCTGCTAGGTAACCTAGATAGTCTAAGTGCTCGCTAGTTAACCTACATAGTCCAAGGGTCCGCAAGTTAACCTACATAGTCCAAGTGCGCAATAGGGAACCTACATAGTCCAAGCGCCCGCTAAGGGTCTTACATAGTCTAAGTGTCCGCTAGGGAACCTACATAGTCCAAGTGCCCGTTAGGGAACCTAGATAGTCCAAGTGCCCGCTAGGGAACCTGCATCATCCAAGTGCCCGCTAGTTAATCTACATAGTCCAAGTGCCCGCTAGTTAACCTACATAGTCCAAGTGCCCTCTAGTTAACCTAGATATTCCAAGTGCCCGCTAGGGGACGTACATAGTCCAAGTGCCCGTTTGTTATCCTAGATAGTCAAAGTGCCCACTAGGTAACCTAGACAGTCCAAGTTCCCGCTAGGTTACCTACATAGTCTATGTGACCGCTGGTTAACCTGATAGTTCAAGGGCCTGCTAGTTAACCTACATAGTCCAAGTGCCCGCTAGTTAACGTACATAGCCCAGGGCCTGCTAGTTAACCTAGATCGTCCAAGTGCCCGCTAGTTAACCTAGATAGTCCAAGTGCCCGATAGGGAACCTACATAGTCCAAGTGCCCGCTGAGGAACCTACATAGTCCAAGTGCCCGATAGGGAACCTACATATTCCAAGTGCCTGTTAGGGAACTTAGATAGTCCAAGTGCCCGTAGGGAACATATATAGTCCAAGTGCCCGCTAGGGAACCTACATAGTCAAAGTGCCCACTAGGGAACCTGCATTGTCCAAGTGCCCGCTAGTTAACCTACATAGTCCAGAACCCGCTAGTTTACCTAGATTGTCCAAGTGCCCGCTAGATAACCTATATAGTCCAAGGGCCCGCTAGTTAACCTAGATATTCCAAGTGCCCGCTAGTTAACCTAGATCGTCCAAGAGTCCCCTAGTTAACCTACATAGTCCAAGTTCCCGTTAGGTAACCTAGATAGTCCAAGTGCCCGCAAGGTAACCTACATAATCCAAGTGCCCGCTAGGTAACCTAGATATTCCAAGTTCCTCTTAGCTAACCTAGATAGTCCAAGTGCCTGCTAGGTAACCTACATAGTCCAAGTGCCCATTCCTTAACCTAGATAGTCCAAGTGCCCGCTGGGTAACCTAGACTGTCCAAATGCCCTCTAGATTACCTACATAGTCCAAGTGCACGTTCGTTAACCTAGATCATCCAAGTGCCCGCAAGGTAACCTACATAGTCCAAGGGCCCGCTAGGTAACCTACATATTCCAAGTGCCCACTAAGGAACCTAGATAGTCCAAGTGCCCGATAGGTAACCTACATAGTCCAAGTTCCCGCTAGGTAACCTAGATAGTCCAAGTGCCCGTTACCTAACCTACATAGTCCAAGTGCCCGCTAGGTAACCAATATAATCCACATGCCCGCTAGGGGCCCTAATAGTCCAAATGTCCGCTAGTTAACCTAGATAGTCCAAGTGCCCGCTAGTTAACCTAGATAGACCAAGTGCCCGCTAGGGAACCTATCTAGTCCAAGTACCCGCTAGGAAACTTACATACTCCAAGTGCCCACTAGGTAACGTACATAGTCTAAGTGCCCGCTAGGTAACGTAGATAGTCCAAGGGCCTGCTTGGGAACGTACATAGTCCAAGTGCCTGCTAGGTAACCTAGATAGTCCATGTGCCCACTAGTTAACCTACATAGTCCAGGTTCCCCCTAGGTAACCTAGATAGTCCAAGGGCCCGCTAGGTAACCTACATTGTCCTAGTGCCCCCTAGTTAACCTACATTCTCCAAGTGCCCGATAGGGAAACTACATAGTCCAAGTACCCACTAGGTAACCAACATGTTCCAAATGCCCGCTAGTTAACCTACATAGTCCAAGTGCCCGATACGCAACCTACATAATCCAAGTGCCCGCTAGGGAACCTACATACTCCAAGTGCCCGTTAGTTAACCTAGATAGTCCAAGTGCCCGCTAGGTAACCTAGATTGTCCAACAGCCCGGTAGGTAACCTACATACTCCAAGTACACGCTAGATAACGTAGATAGTTCAAGTGCCTGCTAGGTAATCTAGATAGTCCAAGTACCCGCTAGGTAACCTACAAAGTCTAAGTGCCCGCTAAATAATCTTTATAGTCCAAATAAACGCTAGGGAGCCTATATAGTCCAAATGCCCGCTAGGTAACCTAGATAGTCTATGGGCCCGCTAGGTAACCTACATAGTCCTAGTGCCCCCTAGTTAACCTACATTTTCCAAGTGCCCGATAGGGAACCTATATAGTCCAAGTGCCTGCTAGGTAACCTACATAGTCCAAATGCCCTCTAGTTAACCTACATAGTCCAAGTGCCCGCTAGGTAACCTAGATAATCCTAGTGCCCGCTAGGGAACCTTCATAGTCTTAGTGCCAGCTAGGTAACCTAGAGAGTCCAAGTGTCCGCTAGTTAACCTAGATAGTCCTACTGCCCGTTAGTTAACCTAGAGTGTCCAAGTGCCCACTAGGGGACGTACTTAGTCCAAGTGCCCGTTAGCTAACCTAGATAGTCCAAGTGACCGGTAGTTAACATTGAGCATCCAAGTGCCCGCTAGTTAAACTAGATAGTCCAAGTGCACGCTAGTTAACCTACGTAGTCCAAGGTCCGCTAGTTAACCTAGATAGTCCAAGTGCTCGCTAGTTAACCTACATAGTCCAAGTGCCCGCTATGTAACCTAGATAGTCAAAGTGCCCGTTAGGTAACCTAGATAGTCCAAGTGCCCGCTAGGTAACCTAGATACTCAAAGTGCCCCTTACGTAACCTAGATAGTCCAAGTGCCCGCTAAGCAACCTACATAGTCCAAGTGCCCGTTCGTTAACCTAGAAGTCCAAGTGCCCGCTAGGTAACCTAGACAGTCCAAGTGCCCGCTAGGTTACCTGCATATTCCAAGTGCCCGTTCGTTAACCTAGATAGTCCAAGTGCCCACTAGGTAACCTACATAGTCCAAGTGCCCGCTAGGTAACCTATATAGTCCAAGTGCCCGCAAGATAACCTAGATAGTCCAAGGGCCCGCTAATTAGCCTACATAGTCCAAGGGCTCACTTGTTAACTTTGATAGTCCTAGTCCCCGCTAGTTAACCTAGATAGTCCAAGTGCCCGCTAGGTTACCTACATAGTCCTAGTTCCCGCTAGGTAACCTGGATAGTCCTAGTGCCCGTTACCTAACATAGATCGTCCAAGTGCCCGCTAGGCAACCTACATAGTCCAAGTGCCCGTTCGTTAACCTAGAAATCCATGTCGCCGCTAGGTAAACTAGACAGTCCAACTGCCCGCTAGGTTACCTAGATAGTCCAAGTGCCCGCTAGGTGACCTAAATAGTCAAAGTGCCTTCTAGGTAACCTAGATAGTCCAAGTTCCTGTTAGCTAACCTAGATAGTCCATGTGCCCGCTAGGTAACCTACATAGTCCAAGGACCCGCTCCTTAACCTAGTTCGTCCAAGTGTCCGCTAGTTAACCTACATAGTCCAAGTGCCCGCTAAATAACCAAGATAGTCCAAGTGCCCGCTAGGTAACCTATATAGTCCAAGTGCCCGCTAGATAACCTAGATAGTCCAAGGGCCCGCTAATTAGCCTACATAGTCCAAGGGCTCACTTGTTAACTTTGATAGTCCTAGTCCCCGCTAGTTAACCTAGATAGTCCTAGTGCCCGTTAGATAACCTAGAGTGTCCAAGTGCCCACCAGGGGACGTACTTAGTCCAAGTGCCCGTTAGGTAACCTAGATAGTCCAAGTGCCCGCTTGTTAACATTGATCATCCAAGTGCCCGCCAGTTAACCTAGATAGTCCAAGTGCACGCTATTTAACCTAGATAGTCTAAGTGCCTTCTAGTTACCCTAGATCGTCCAAGTGCTCGCTAAGAAACCTAGACAGTTCAAGTGCCCGTTAAGTAACCTAGATAGTCCCAGTGCCCGCTAGGTAAACTACATAGTCCTAGTTCCCACTAGGTAACCTAGATAGTCCAAGTGCCCATTACCTAACCTAGATAGTCCAATTGCCCGCTATGCAACATACATAGTCCAAGTGCCCGTTCGTTAACCTAGAAGTCCAAGTGCCCGCTAGGTAACCTAGACTGTCCAAGTGCCCGCTAGATTACCTACATAGTCTAAGTGCCCGCTAGGTAACCTAGAGAGTCCAGGGGCCCGCTAGTTAACCTACATAGTCCAAGTGCCCGGTAGTTAACTTACATAGTTCAAGTGTCCATAGGGAACATACATAGTCCACGTGCCTGCTAGGGAACATACATAGTCCAAGTGCCCGCTAGGGAATCTACATAGTCCAAGGGCCCGCTAGTTAATGTAGATAGTCCAAGTTCCGCTAGTTAATCTACATACTTCAAGGTCCCGCTAGTTAACCTACAAAGTCCAAGTACCCACTAGTTAACCTAGATCGTCCAAGTGTCCGCTAGTTAATCTACATAGTACAAGAGCCTGCTCGGGAATCTAGTTAGTCCAAGTGCCCGCTCTAGAACCTACATAGTCCAAGTGCCTGCTAGGGAACCTACATAGTCCAAGTTCCCGCGCTGGATCATACATAGTCCAAGTGCCCGCTAGGGAATCTACATAGTCCAAGGGCCCGCTAGTTAATGTAGATAGTCCAAGTGCCGCTAGTTAATCTACATAGTCCAAGGGCCTGCTAGTTAACCTACATAGTCCAAGTACCCGCAAGTTAACCTAGATCGTCCAAGTGCCCGCTAGGTAACCTACATAGTCCAAGGGCCCGCTAGTTAACCTACATAGTCCAAGGGCCCGCTAATTAACCTACATCCTCCAAGGGCCTGCTAGTTAACCTAGATAGTCCAAGTGCCTGCTAGTTAACCTACATAGTCCAAGTGCCCGCGAGGTAACCTAGACAGTTCAACGACCACTAGGTTACCTACATAGTCCAAGTGCCCTTTCGTTAACCTACATAGTCCAAATGACCGCTAGGTAACCAATATAGTCCAAATGCTTGCTAGGGGCCGTAATAGTCCAAATGCCCTCTAGTTAACCTAGATAGTCCAAGTGCTCGCTAGTTAACCTAGATAGTCCAAGTGCCCGCTAGTTAACCTAGATAGACCAAGTGCCCGCTAGGGAACCTATCTAGTCCAAGTACCCGCTAGGAAACGTACATAGTCCAAGTGCCCGCTAGGTAACATAGATAGTCCCAGTGCCCGCTAGGGAACGTACATAGTCCAAGTGCCCGCTAGGTAACCTAGATAGTCCAAGTGCCTGCTAGGTAACCTAGGTAGTCCAAGTGCCCACTAGTTAACCTACATAGTCCAGGTTCCCCCTAGGTAACCTAGATAGTCCAAGGGACCGCTAGGTAACCTACATAGTCAAAATGCCCGATAGGGAACCTACATAGTCCAAGTGCCTGCTAGGTAACCTACATAGTCCAAATGCCCGCTAGTTAACCTACATAGTACAAATGCTCGATAGGCAACCTACATAATCCATGTGCCCGCTAGGGAACCTACATTCTCCAAGTGCCCGTTAGGTAACCTAGATAGTCCAAATGCCCGCTAGTTAATCTACATATTCCAAGGGCCCGCTAGGTAACCTAGATAGTCCAAGGGCCCGCTAGTTAACTTACATAGTCCAAGTGCCCGGTAGTTAACTTACATAGTTCAAGTGTCCATAGGGAACATACATAGCCCAAGTGCCCGCTAGGGAACATACATAGTCCAAGTGCCCGCTAGGGAATCTACATAGTTCAAGGGCCCGCTAGTTAACCTACATAGTCCAAGTACCCGCTAGTTAACCTAGATCGTCCATCTGTCCGCTAGTTAATCTACATAGTACAAGTGCCCGCTCGGGAATCTAGTTAGTCCAAGTGCCCCCTCTGGAACCTACATAGTCCAAGTGCCTGCCAGGGAACCTACATATTCCAAGTGCCCGCGCTGGAACATACATTGTCCAAGTGCTCGCTAGCGATCTACATAGTCCAAGGGCCCGCTAGTTAATGTAGATAGTCCAAGTACCGCTAGTTAATCCACATAGTGCAAGGGCCCGCTAGTTAACCTACATAGTCCAAGTACCCGCTAGTTAACCTAGATCGTCCAAGGGCCCGCTAGGTAACCTACATAGTCCAAGGGCCCGCTAGTTAACCTACATAGTCCAAGGGACCGCTAGTTAACCTACATCGTCCAAGGGCCTGCTAGTTAACCTACATCGTCCAAGTGCCCGCTAGCTAACCTACATAGTCCAAGTGCCCGCGAGGTAACCTAGAAAGTTCAAGTGACCACTAGGTTACCTACATAGTCCAAGTGCCCGTTCGTTAACTTACATAGTCCAAATGACCGCTAGGTAACCAATATAGTCCAAATGCTTGCTAGGGGCCCTAATAGTCCATATGACCGCTAGTTAACCTAGATAGTCCAAGTGCTCGCTAGTTAACCTAGATAGTCCAAGTGCCCGCTAGTTAACCTAGATAGACCAAGTGCCCGCTAGGTAACCAATATAGTCCAAATGCCCGCTAGGGGCCCTAATAGTCCAAATGCCCGCTAGTTAACCTAGATAGTCCAAGTGCTCACTAGTTAACCTAGATAGTCCAAGTGCCCGCTAGTTAACCTAGATAGACCAAGTGCCCGCTAGGGAACATATCTAGTCCAAGTACCCGCTAGGAAACGTACATAGTCCAAGTGCCCGCTAGGTAACATAGATAGTCCAAGTGCCCGCTAGGGAACGTACATAGTCCAAGGGCCCACTAGTTAACCTAGATAGTCCAAGTGTCCGCTAGTTAACCTAGATAGTCCAAGTGCCCGCTAGGGAATGTACATAATCCAAGTGCCCGCTAGGTAACCTAGATAGTTCAAGTACCCGCTAGGTAACCTAGATAGTTCAAATACCCGCTAGGTAACCTAGATCGTCAAAGGGACCCCTAGTAAGCCTACATAGTCCAAGTGCCCGCTAGGTAACCTAGAAAGTCCAAGGGCCCGATAGTAAACCTACATAGTCCATGGGCCCGCTAGTTAACATTCATAGTGCAAGTGTCCGCTACTTAACCTACAAATTCCAAGTTCCCGCTAGTTAACTTACATAATCTAAGTGCCCGTTGGCTAACCTAGATAGTCCAAAGGCCCGCTAGTTGACCTATATAGTCAAAGTGCCAGCTAGGTAACCTAGATAGTACAAGTGCCCGCTAGGTAACCAAGATAGTCCAAGTGCCTGTAAGCTAACCTAGATATTCCAAGTGGAGGCCAGGTAACCTACATAGTCCAAGTGCCCGTTCGTTAACCTAGATAATCCAAGTGCCCGTTCGTTGACGTAGATAATCCAAATGCCCACTAGGTAACCTAGACAGTCAAAGTGCCCGCTAGTTAACCTACATAGTCCAAGTGCCCGATAGGGAACCTACATAATCCAAGTGCCTGCTAGGCAACCTACATAGTCCAAGTGCCCGTTAGTTAACCTAGATAGTCAAAGTGCCTGCTAGGTAACCTAGATAGTCCAAGTGCCCGCTAGGTAACCTACATAGTCCAAGTGCCCGCTAGGTAACCTAAATAGTCCAAATGCCCGCTAGTTAACCTAGATAGTCCAAGTGCCCGCTAGTTAACCTATATAGTCTAAGTGCCCGCTAGGTAACCAAGACAGTTCAAGTGATCACTAGGTTACCTACATAGTCCATGTGCCCGTTCGTTAACCTACATAGTCCAAGTGCCCGCGAGGTAACCAATATAGTCCAAATGCCTTCTATGGGCCGTAATAGTCCAAATGCCCGCTAGTTAACCTAGACAATCCAAGTGCCCGCTAGTTAACCTAGATAGACTAAGTGCCCGCTGGGAACCTACTAGTCCAAGTACCCGCTAGGAAACGTACATAGTCCAAGTGCCCGCTGGGTAACGTACATAGTCCAAGTGCTCGCTAGGTAACGTAGATAGTCCAAGTGCCTGCTAGGGAACCTACATAGTCCAAGTGCCCGCTAGGGAACCTACATAGTCCAAGTGCCCGTTATTTAACCTAGATAGTCCAAATGCCCACTAGGGAACCCACATAGTCCAAGTGCTCGCTAGGGAACCTACATATTCCAAGGGCCCGTTAGGGAACCTACATATTCCAAGTGCCCGTTAGTTAACCTAGATAGTCCCAGTGCCCGCTTGGTAACTTAGATAGTCCAACAGCCCGCAAGGTAACCTACATACTCCAAGAACCCGCTATAACGTAGATAGTTCAAGTGCCAGCTAGGTAACCTAGATAATTCTCATGCCCGTTACCTAACCTAGATAGTCCAATTGCCCGCTATGCAACATAAATAGTCCAAGTGCCCGTTCTTTAACCTAGAAGTCCAAGTGCCCGCTAGGTAACCTAGACTCTCCAAATGCCCGCTCTGGAACCTACATAGTCCAAGTGACTGCTAGGGAACCTACATAGTCCAAGTGCCCGCTCTGGAACATATACAGTCCAAGTGCCCGCAAGGGAATCTACATAGTCCAAGGGACCGCTAGTTAATGTAGATAGTCCAAGTGCCGCTAGTTAATCTACATAGTCCAAGGGCCCGCTAGTTAACCTACACAGTCCAAGTACCCGCTAGTTAACCTAGATCGTCCAAGTGCCCTCTATGTTACCTACATATTCCAAGGGGCCGCTAGTTAACCTACATAGTCCAAGGGCCCGCTAGTTAACCTACATCATCCAAGTGCCTGCTAGTTAACCTATATAGTTCAAGTGCCCGCTAGTTAACCTACATAGTCCAAGTGCCCGCGAGGTAACCTAGACATTTCAAGTGACCACTAGGTTACCTACATAGTCCAAGTGACCTTTCGTTAACCTACATAGAGCAAGTGCCCGCTAGGTAACGAATATAGTCCAAATGCCCGCTAGGGGCCCTAATATTCCAAATGTCCGCTAGTTAACCTTTATAGTCCAAGTGCCCGCTAGTTAACCTACATAGACCAAGTGCGCGCTAGGGAACCAATCTAGTCCAAGTACCCGCTAGGAAACGTACATACTCCATGTGCTCGCTAGGTAACGTACATAGTCTAAGTGCACGCTAGGTAACGTAGATAGTGAAGGGCCTGCTTGGGAACGTACATAGTCCAAGTGCCCACTAGTTAACCTACATAGTCCAGGTTCCCCCTAGGTAACCTAGATAGTCCAAGGGCCTGCTAGGTAACCTACATTGTCCTAGTGCCCGATAGGGAACCTACATAATCCAAGTGCCCGCTAGGGAACCTACATAGTCCAAGTGCCCGTTAGTTAACCTAGATAGTCCATGTGCCCGCTAGGTAACCTAGATTGTCCAACAGCCCGGTAGGTAACCTACATACTCCAAGTACCCGCTAGGTAACGTAGATAGTTCAAGTGCCTGCTAGGTAACCTAGATAGTCAAAGTGCCCGCTAGGTAACCTACAAAGTCTAAGTGCCCGCTAAATAATCTATATAGTCCAAATAAACGCTAGGGAACCTACATAGTCCAAATGCCCGCTAGGTAACCTAGATAGTCTATGGGCCCGCTAGGTAACCTACATAGTCCTAGTGCCCCCTAGTTAACCTACATTTTCCAAGTGCCCGATAGGAAACCTACATAGTTCAAGTGCCTGCTAGGTAACCTACATAGTCCAAATGCCCTCTAGTTAACCTACATAGTCCAAGGGCCCGATAGGGAACCTACATAATCCAAGTGCCCGCTAGTTGACCTACATAGTCCAAGTGCCCGCTAGGTAACCTAGAAAATCCTAGTGCCCGCTAGGGAACCTTCATAGTCCTAGTGCCAGCTAGGTAACCAAGATAGTCCAAGTGACCGCTAGTTAACCTAGATAGTCCTAGTGCCCGTTAGATAACCTAGAGTGTCCAAGTGCCCACTAGGGGACGTACTTAGTCCAAGTGCCCGTTAGCTAACCTAGATAGTCCAAGTGACCGCTAGTTAACATTGAGCATCCAAGTGCCCGCTAGTTAACCTAGATAGTCCAAGTGCACGCTAGTTAACCTACGTAGTCCAAGTGCTCGCTAGTTGACCTACATAGTACAAGGGCCGCTAGTTGACCTAGATAGTCCAAGTGCCCGCTAGTTAACCTAGAAATTCCTAGTGCCCGCTAGGTAACCTAAGAAGTCCAAATGTCCGATAGGGATCCTACATAGTCCATGTGCCCGCTAGGTAACCTACATAGTCCAAGTGCCCGTTCGTTAACCTATATAGTTCAAGTGCCCGCTAGGTAACCTAGACTGTCCAAGTGCCCGCTAGGTTACCTACATAGTCCAAGTGCCCGTTCGTTAACCTAGATAGTCCAAGTGCTCGCTAATTAACCTAGATAGTCCAAGTGCCCGCTAGTTAACCTAGATAGACCAAGTACCCGCTATGGAACCTATCTAGTCCAAGTACCCTCTAGGAAACGTACATAGTCCAAGTGCCCGGTAGGTAACATAGATAGTCCAAGTGCCCGCTAGGAAACGTACATAGTCCAAGTGCCCGCTAGGTAACCTAGATAGTCCAAGGGATCGCTAGTTAACTTACATAGTCCAAGTGCCTGCTAGGTAACCTAGATAGTCCAAGTGCCCACTAGTTAACCTACATAGTCGAGGTTCCCCCTAGGAAACCTAGATAGTCCAAGGGCCCACTAGGTAACCTACATAGTCCAAATGCCCGATAGGGAACCTACATAGTCCAAGTGCCCGCTAGGTAACCTACATAGTCCAAATGCCCGCTAGTTAACCTACATAGTCCAAGTGCCCGATATGGAACCTACATAGTCCAAGTGCCCGCTAGTTAACCTAGATAGTCCCAGTGCCCGCTAGGTAACCTAGAAAGTCCAACAGCCCGGTAGGTAGCCTACATACTCCAAGTACCCGCTAGGTAACGTAGATAGTTCAAGTGCCCGCTAGGTAACCTACAAAGTCTAAGTGCCCGCTAGGTAATCTATATAGTCCAAATGACCACTAGGGAGCCTACATAGTCCAAATGCCCGCTAGGTAACCTAGGTAGTCCAATGGCCCGCTAGGAAACCTACATAGTCCTAGTGCCCTCTAGTTAACCTACATTCTCCAAGATTCCCGATAGGGAACCTACATAGTCCAAGTGCCCGCTAGGTAACCTACATAGTCCAAATGCCCGCTAGTTAACCTACATAGTCCAAGTGCCCGCTAGGTAACCTACATAGTCCAAGTGCCCGATAGGGAACCTAAATAATCCAAGTGCCCGCTAGGGAACCTCCATAGTCCAAGTGCCCATTAGGTAACCTAGATAGTCCAAATGCCCGCCATGAAATCCACATAGTCCAAGTACCCGCTAGGGAATTTACATAGTCCAAGGGCCCGCTAGGGAACCTACATAGTCCAAGTGTCCGTTAGTTAAACTAGATAGTCCAAGTGCCCGCTTGGTAACCTAGATAGTCCAACAGCCCGCTAGGTAACCTACATACTCCAAGAACACGCTATAACGTAGATAGTTCAAGTGCCAGCTAGGTAACCTAGATAGTTCTTGTGCCCGTTACCTAACCTAGATAGTCCAATTGCCCGCTATGCAACATACATAGTTCAAGTGCCCATTCTTTAACCTAGAAGTCCATGTGCCCGCTAGGTAACCTAGACTCTCCAAGTGCCCGCTAGGTTACCTACATAGTCCAAATGCCCGTTCGGTAACCTAGATAGTGCAAGTGCCCGGTAGTTAACCTACATAGTCCAAGTGCCCGCTAGGTAACCTAGATAGTCCAAGGGCCCTCTAGTAAACCTACATAGTCCAAGTGCCCGGTAGTTAACTTACATAGTTCAAGTGTCCCTAGGGAACATATAGAGTCCAAGTGCCTGCTAGGGGACCTACATAGTCCAAGGCCCCCCTAGTTAGCCTACATAGTCCAAGTGCCCACTAGTTAATGTAGATAGTCCAAGTGCCGCTAGTTAATCTACATAGTTCAAGGGCCCGCTGGTTAACCTACATAATCCAAGTACCGGCTGGGTAACCTAGATCGTCCAAGTGTCCGCTAATTAACCTACATAGTACAAGTGCCCGCTAGGGAACCTAGATAGTCCAAGTGCCCGCTCTGGAACCTACATAGTCCAAGTGACTGCTAGGGAACCTACATAGTCCAAGTGACCGCTCTGGAATATATATAGTCCAAATGCCCGCAAGGGAATCTACATAGTCCAAGGGCCCGCTAGTTAATGTAGATAGTCCAAGTGCCGCTAGTTAATCTACATAGTCCAAGGGCCCGCTAGTTAACCTACATAGTCCAAGTACCCGCTAGTTAACCTAGATCGTCCAAGTGCCCTCTATGTCACCTACATAGTCAAAGGGCCCGCTAGTTAACCTACATAGTCTAAGGGCCCGCTAGTTAACCTACATCGTACAAGGGCCTGTTAGTTAACCTAGATAGTCCAAGTGCCCGCTAGTTAACCTACATAGTCCAAGTGCCCGCGAGGTAACCTAGACATTTCAAGTGACCACTAGGTTACCTACATAGTCCAAGTGCCCTTTCGTTTACCTACATAGTCCAAGTGCCCGGTAGGTAACCCATATAGTCCAAATGCCCGCTAGGGGCCCTAATAGTCCAAATGTCCGCTAGTTATCCTAGATAGACCAAGTGCCCGCTAGGGAACCAATCTAGTCCAAGTACCCGCTAGGAAACGTACATACTCCAAGTGCTCGCTAGGAAACGTACATAGTCCAATGGCCCGCTAGGTAACGTAGATAGTCCAAGGGCCTGCTTGGGAACGTACATAGTCCAAGTGCCTGCTAGGTAACATAGATTGTCCAAGTGCCCTCTAGTTAACCTACAAAGTCCAGGTTCCACCTAGGTAACCTAGATAGTCCATGGGCCCGCTAGGTAACCTACATAGTCCAAGTGCCCGCTAGGTAACCTAAATAGTCCAAATGCCCGCTAGTTAACCTAGATAGTCCAAGTGCCCGCTAGTTAACCTATATAGTCTAAGTGCCCGCTAGGTAACCAAGACAGTTCAAGTGATCACTAGGTTACCTACATAGTCCATGTGCCCGTTCGTTAACCTACATAGTCCAGTGCCCGCGAGGTAACCAATATAGTCCAAATGCCTTCTATGGGCCGTAATAGTCCAAATGCCCGCTAGTTAACCTAGACAATCCAAGTGCCCGCTAGTTAACCTAGATAGACTAAGTGCCCGCTGGGAACCTACTAGTCCAAGTACCCGCTAGGAAACGTACATAGTCCAAGTGCCCGCTGGGTAACGTACATAGTCCAAGTGCTCGCTAGGTAACGTAGATAGTCCAAGTGCCTGCTAGGGAACCTACATAGTCCAAGTGCCCGCTAGGGAACCTACATAGTCCAAGTGCCCGTTATTTAACCTAGATAGTCCAAATGCCCACTAGGGAACCCACATAGTCCAAGTGCTCGCTAGGGAACCTACATATTCCAAGGGCCCGTTAGGGAACGTACATATTCCAAGTGCCCGTTAGTTAACCTAGATAGTCCCAGTGCCCGCTTGGTAACTTAGATAGTCCAACAGCCCGCAAGGTAACCTACATACTCCAAGAACCCGCTATAACGTAGATAGTTCAAGTGCCAGCTAGGTAACCTAGATAATTCTCATGCCCGTTACCTAACCTAGATAGTCCAATTGCCCGCTATGCAACATAAATAGTCCAAGTGCCCGTTCTTTAACCTAGAAGTCCAAGTGCCCGCTAGGTAACCTAGACTCTCCAAGTGCCCGCTCTGGAACCTACATAGTCCAAGTGACTGCTAGGGAACCTACATAGTCCAAGTGCCCGCTCTGGAACATATACAGTCCAAGTGCCCGCAAGGGAATCTACATAGTCCAAGGGACCGCTAGTTAATGTAGATAGTCCAAGTGCCGCTAGTTAATCTACATAGTCCAAGGGCCCGCTAGTTAACCTACACAGTCCAAGTACCCGCTAGTTAACCTAGATCGTCCAAGTGCCCTCTATGTTACCTACATATTCCAAGGGGCCGCTAGTTAACCTACATAGTCCAAGGGCCCGCTAGTTAACCTACATCATCCAAGTGCCTGCTAGTTAACCTATATAGTTCAAGTGCCCGCTAGTTAACCTACATAGTCCAAGTGCCCGCGAGGTAACCTAGACATTTCAAGTGACCACTAGGTTACCTACATAGTCCAAGTGACCTTTCGTTAACCTACATAGAGCAAGTGCCCGCTAGGTAACGAATATAGTCCAAATGCCCGCTAGGGGCCCTAATAGTCCAAATGTCCGCTAGTTAACCTTTATAGTCCAAGTGCCCGCTAGTTAACCTACATAGACCAAGTGCGCGCTAGGGAACCAATCTAGTCCAAGTACCCGCTAGGAAAAGTACATACTCCATGTGCTTGCTAGGTAACGTACATAGTCTAAGTGCACGCTAGGTAACGTAGATAGTGCAAGGGCCTGCTTGGGAACGTACATAGTCCAAGTGCCCACTAGTTAACCTACATAGTCCAGGTTCCCCCTAGGTAACCTAGATAGTCCAAGGGCCTGCTAGGTAACCTACATTGTCCTAGTGCCCGATAGGGAACCTACATAATCCAAGTGCCCGCTAGGGAACCTACATAGTCCAAGTGCCCGTTAGTTAACCTAGATAGTCCATGTGCCCGCTAGGTAACCTAGATTGTCCAACAGCCCGGTAGGTAACCTACATACTCCAAGTACCCGCTAGGTAACGTAGATAGTTCAAGTGCCTGCTAGGTAACCTAGATAGTCAAAGTGCCCGCTAGGTAACCTACAAAGTCTAAGTGCCCGCTAAATAATCTATATAGTCCAAATAAACGCTAGGGAACCTACATAGTCCAAATGCCCGCTAGGTAACCTAGATAGTCTATGGGCCCGCTAGGTAACCTACATAGTCCTAGTGCCCCCTAGTTAACCTACATTTTCCAAGTGCCCGATAGGAAACCTACATAGTTCAAGTGCCTGCTAGGTAACCTACATAGTCCAAATGCCCTCTAGTTAACCTACATAGTCCAAGGGCCCGATAGGGAACCTACATAATCCAAGTGCCCGCTAGTTGACCTACATAGTCCAAGTGCCCGCTAGGTAACCTAGAAAATCCTAGTGCCCGCTAGGGAACCTTCATAGTCCTAGTGCCAGCTAGGTAACCAAGATAGTCCAAGTGACCGCTAGTTAACCTAGATAGTCCTAGTGCCCGTTAGATAACCTAGAGTGTCCAAGTGCCCACTAGGGGACGTACTTAGTCCAAGTGCCCGTTAGCTAACCTAGATAGTCCAAGTGACCGCTAGTTAACATTGAGCATCCAAGTGCCCGCTAGTTAACCTAGATAGTCCAAGTGCACGCTAGTTAACCTACGTAGTCCAAGTGCTCGCTAGTTGACCTACATAGTACAAGGGCCGCTAGTTGACCTAGATAGTCCAAGTGCCCGCTAGTTAACCTAGAAATTCCTAGTGCCCGCTAGGTAACCTAAGAAGTCCAAATGTCCGATAGGGATCCTACATAGTCCATGTGCCCGCTAGGTAACCTACATAGTCCAAGTGCCCGTTCGTTAACCTATATAGTTCAAGTGCCCGCTAGGTAACCTAGACTGTCCAAGTGCCCGCTAGGTTACCTACATAGTCCAAGTGCCCGTTCGTTAACCTAGATAGTCCAAGTGCTCGCTAATTAACCTAGATAGTCCAAGTGCCCGCTAGTTAACCTAGATAGACCAAGTACCCGCTATGGAACCTATCTAGTCCAAGTACCCTCTAGGAAACGTATATAGTCCAAGTGCCCGGTAGGTAACATAGATAGTCCAAGTGCCCGCTAGGAAACGTACATAGTCCAAGTGCCCGCTAGGTAACCTAGATAGTCCAAGGGATCGCTAGTTAACTTACATAGTCCAAGTGCCTGCTAGGTAACCTAGATAGTCCAAGTGCCCACTAGTTAACCTACATAGTCGAGGTTCCCCCTAGGAAACCTAGATAGTCCAAGGGCCCACTAGGTAACCTACATAGTCCAAATGCCCGATAGGGAACCTACATAGTCCAAGTGCCCGCTAGGTAACCTACATAGTCCAAATGCCCGCTAGTTAACCTACATAGTCCAAGTGCCCGATATGGAACCTACATAGTCCAAGTGCCCGCTAGTTAACCTAGATAGTCCCAGTGCCCGCTAGGTAACCTAGAAAGTCCAACAGCCCGGTAGGTAGCCTACATACTCCAAGTACCCGCTAGGTAACGTAGATAGTTCAAGTGCCCGCTAGGTAACCTACAAAGTCTAAGTGCCCGCTAGGTAATCTATATAGTCCAAATGACCACTAGGGAGCCTACATAGTCCAAATGCCCGCTAGGTAACCTAGGTAGTCCAATGGCCCGCTAGGAAACCTACATAGTCCTAGTGCCCTCTAGTTAACCTACATTCTCCAAGATTCCCGATAGGGAACCTACATAGTCCAAGTGCCCGCTAGGTAACCTACATAGTCCAAATGCCCGCTAGTTAACCTACATAGTCCAAGTGCCCGCTAGGTAACCTACATAGTCCAAGTGCCCGATAGGGAACCTAAATAATCCAAGTGCCCGCTAGGGAACCTCCATAGTCCAAGTGCCCATTAGGTAACCTAGATAGTCCAAATGCCCGCCATGAAATCCACATAGTCCAAGTACCCGCTAGGGAATTTACATAGTCCAAGGGCCCGCTAGGGAACCTACATAGTCCAAGTGTCCGTTAGTTAAACTAGATAGTCCAAGTGCCCGCTTGGTAACCTAGATAGTCCAACAGCCCGCTAGGTAACCTACATACTCCAAGAACACGCTATAACGTAGATAGTTCAAGTGCCAGCTAGGTAACCTAGATAGTTCTTGTGCCCGTTACCTAACCTAGATAGTCCAATTGCCCGCTATGCAACATACATAGTTCAAGTGCCCATTCTTTAACCTAGAAGTCCATGTGCCCGCTAGGTAACCTAGACTCTCCAAGTGCCCGCTAGGTTACCTACATAGTCCAAATGCCCGTTCGGTAACCTAGATAGTGCAAGTGCCCGGTAGTTAACCTACATAGTCCAAGTGCCCGCTAGGTAACCTAGATAGTCCAAGGGCCCTCTAGTAAACCTACATAGTCCAAGTGCCCGGTAGTTAACTTACATAGTTCAAGTGTCCCTAGGGAACATATAGAGTCCAAGTGCCTGCTAGGGGACCTACATAGTCCAAGGCCCCCCTAGTTAGCCTACATAGTCCAAGTGCCCACTAGTTAATGTAGATAGTCCAAGTGCCGCTAGTTAATCTACATAGTTCAAGGGCCCGCTGGTTAACCTACATAATCCAAGTACCGGCTGGGTAACCTAGATCGTCCAAGTGTCCGCTAATTAACCTACATAGTACAAGTGCCCGCTAGGGAACCTAGATAGTCCAAGTGCCCGCTCTGGAACCTACATAGTCCAAGTGACTGCTAGGGAACCTACATAGTCCAAGTGACCGCTCTGGAATATATATAGTCCAAATGCCCGCAAGGGAATCTACATAGTCCAAGGGCCCGCTAGTTAATGTAGATAGTCCAAGTGCCGCTAGTTAATCTACATAGTCCAAGGGCCCGCTAGTTAACCTACATAGTCCAAGTACCCGCTAGTTAACCTAGATCGTCCAAGTGCCCTCTATGTCACCTACATAGTCAAAGGGCCCGCTAGTTAACCTACATAGTCTAAGGGCCCGCTAGTTAACCTACATCGTACAAGGGCCTGTTAGTTAACCTAGATAGTCCAAGTGCCCGCTAGTTAACCTACATAGTCCAAGTGCCCGCGAGGTAACCTAGACATTTCAAGTGACCACTAGGTTACCTACATAGTCCAAGTGCCCTTTCGTTTACCTACATAGTCCAAGTGCCCGGTAGGTAACCCATATAGTCCAAATGCCCGCTAGGGGCCCTAATAGTCCAAATGTCCGCTAGTTAACCTAGATAGACCAAGTGCCCGCTAGGGAACCAATCTAGTCCAAGTACCCGCTAGGAAACGTACATACTCCAAGTGCTCGCTAGGAAACGTACATAGTCCAATGGCCCGCTAGGTAACGTAGATAGTCCAAGGGCCTGCTTGGGAACGTACATAGTCCAAGTGCCTGCTAGGTAACATAGATTGTCCAAGTGCCCTCTAGTTAACCTACAAAGTCCAGGTTCCACCTAGGTAACCTAGATAGTCCATGGGCCCGCTAGGTAACCTACATTGTCCTAGTGCCCGATAGGGAACCTACATAATCCAAGTGACCGCTAGGGAACCTACATAGTCCAAGTGCCCGTTAGTTAACCTAGAGTGTCCATGTGCCCGCTAGGTAACCTAGATTGTCCAACAGCCCGGTAGGTAACCTACATACTCCAAGTACCCGCTAGGTAACGTAGATAGTTCAAGTGCCTGCTAGGTAACCTAGATAGTCAAAGTGCCCGCTAGGTAACCTAGAAAGTCTAAGTGCCCGCTAAATAATCTATATAGTCCAAATAAACGCTAGGGAGCCTACATAGTCCAAATGCCCGCTAGGTAACCTAGATTGTCTATGGACCCGCTAGGTAACCTACATCGTCCGAGTGCCCCCTAGTTAACCTACATTTTCCAAGTGCCCGATAGGAAACCTACATAGTCCAAGTGTCTGCTAGGTAACCTACATAGTCCAAATGCCCTCTAGTTAACCTACATAGTCCAAGGGCCCGATAGGGAACCTACATAATCCAAGTGCCCGCTAGTTGACCTACATAGTCCAAGTGCCCGCTAGGTAACCTAGATAATCCTAGTGCCCGCTAGGGAACCTTCATAGTCCTAGTGCCAGCTAGGTAACCTAGATAGTCCAAGTGCCCGCTAGTTAACCTAGATAGTCCAAGTGCCCGCTAGTTAACCTAGATAGTCCTAGTGCCCGTTAGTTAACCTAGAGTGTCCAAGTGCCCACTAGGGGACGTACTTAGTCCAAGTGCCCGTTAGCTAACCTAGATAGTCCAAGTGACCGCTAGTTAACATTGAGCATCCAAGTGCCCGCTAGATAACCTAGATAGTCCACGTGCACGCTAGTTAACCTACATAGTACAAGGGCCCGCTAGTTGACCTAGATAGTCCAAGTGCCCGCTAGTTAACCTAGAAATTCCAAGTGCCCGCTAGGTAACCTAGATAGTCCAAGGTCCGCTAGTTAACCTAGATAGTCCAAGTGCTCACTACTTAACCTACATAGTACAAGGGCCCGCTAGTTGACCTAGATAGTCCAAGTGCCCGCTAGTTAACCTAGAAATTCCAAGTGCCCGCTAGGTAACCTAAGAAGTCCAAATGTCCGATAGGGATCCTACATAGTCCAAGTGCCCGCTAGGTAACCTACATAGTCCAAGTGCCTGTTCGTTATCCTATATAGTCCAAGTGCCCGCTAGGTAACCTAGACTGTCCAAGTGCCCGCTAGGTTACCTCCATAGTCTAAGTGCCCGTTCGTTAACCTAGATAGTCCAAGTGCTCGCTAGTTAACCTAGATAGTCCAAGTGCCCGCTAGTTAACCTAGATAGACCAAGGGCCCGCTGGGGAACCTATCTAGTCCAAGTACCCTCTAGGAAACGTACATAGTCCAAGTGCCCGCTAGGTAACATAGATAGTCCAAGTGCCCGCTAGGGAACGTACATAGTCCAAGTGCCCCCTAGGTAACCTAGATAGTCCAAGTGCTCGCTAGTTAACCTAGATAGTCCAAGTGCCTGCTAGGTAACCTAGATATTCCAAGTGCCCACTAGTTAACCTACATAGTCCAGGTTCCCCCTAGGTAACCTAGATAGTCCAAGGGCCCACTAGGTAACCTACATAGTCCAAATGCCCGATAGGGAACCTACATAGTCCTAGTGCCCGCTAGGTAACCTACATAGTCCAAATGCCCGCTAGTTAACCTACATAGTCCAAGTGCCCGCTAGGGAACCTACATAATCCAAGTGCCCGCTATGGAACCTACATTGTCCAAGTGCCCGTTAGGTAACCTAGATAGTCCAAATGCCCGCTAAGGAACCCACATAGTCCAAGTGCCCGGTAGGGAACTTACATAGTCCTAGGGCCCGCTAGGGAATCTACATAGTCCAAGTGCCCGTTTGGTAACGTAGATAGTGCAAGTGAACGGTAGTTAACCCACATTGTCCAAGTGCCCGCTAGGCAACCTAGATAGTCCAAGGGCCCTCTAATTAACCTACATAGTCCAAGTGCCCGGTAGTTAACTTACATAGTTCAAGTGTCCGTAGGGAACATATAGAGTCCAAGTGCCCGCTAGGGAACCTACATAGTCCAAGGCCCCCTAGTTAGCCTACATAGACCAAGTGTCCGCTAGTTAATGTAGATAGTCCAAGTGCCGCTAGTTAATCTACATAGTTCAAGGGCCTGCTGGTTAACCTACATAATGCAAGTACCCGCTAGTTAACCTAGATCGTCCAAGTGTCCGCTAATTAACCTACATAGTACAAGTGCCCGCTAGGGAACCTAGATAGTCCAAGTGCCCGCTCTGGAACCTACATAGTCCAAGTGACAGCTAGGGAACCTACATAGTCCAAGTGCCCGCTCTGGAACATATATAGTCCAAGTGCCCGTTAGGAAATCTACATAGTCCAAGGGCCCGCTAGTTAATGTAGATAGTCCAAGTGCCACTAGTTAATCTACATAGTCCAAGGGCCCGCTAGTTAACCTACATAGTCCAAGTACCCGCTAGTTAACCTAGATCGTCTAAGTGCCCTCTATGTCACCTACATAGTCCAAGGGCCCGCTAGATAACCTACATAGTCCAAGGGCCCGCTAGTTAACCTACATCGTCCAAGGGCCTGCTAGTTAACCTAGATAGCCCAAGTGCCCGCTAGTTAACCTACATAGTTCAAGTGCCCGCGAGGTAACCTAGACATTTCAAGTGACCACTAGGTTACCTACATAGTCCAAGTGCCCTTTCGTTAACCTACATATTCCAAGTGCCCGCTAGGTAACCAATATAGTCCAAATGCCCGCTAGGGGCCCTAATAGTCCAAATGTCTGCTAGTTAACCTAGATAGTCCAAGTGCCCGCCAGTTAACCTAGATAGACCAAGTGCCCGCTAGGTAACATAGATAGTCCAAGTGCTCTCTAGTTAACCTACATAACCAAGTGCCTGCTTGGTTACCTAGATAGTCCAAGTGCCCACTAGTTAACCTACATAGTCCAGGTTCCCCCTAGGTAACCTAGATAGTCCAAGGGCCCGCTAGGTAACCTACATAGTCCAAATGCCCGATAGGGAACCTACATAGTCCAAGTGCCCGCTAGGTAACCTACATAGTCCAAATGCCCGCTAATTAACCTACATTGTCCAAGTGCCCGATAGGCAACCTACCTAATCCAAGTGAGCGCTAGGGAATCTACATTGTCCAAGTGCCCGATAGGTAACCTAGATAGTCCAAATGCCCGCTAGGGAACCCACATAGTCCAAGTGCCCGCTAGGGAACTTACATTGTCCAAGGGCCCCCTAGGGAACCTACATAGTCCAATTGCCCGTTAGTTAACCTAGATAGTCCCAGTGCCCGCTAGGTAACCTAGATAGTCCAACAGCCCGGTAGGTAACCTACATACTCCAAGTACCCGCTAGGTAACGTAGATAGTTCAAGTGCCCGCTAGGTAACCTACAGAGTCTAAGTGCCCGCTAGGTAAACTATATAGTCCAAATGACCACTAGGGAGCCTACATAGTCCAAATGCCCGCTAGGTAACCTAGGTAGTCCAAGGGCCCGCTAGGAAACCTACATAGTCCAAGTGCCCGGTAGTTAACTTACATAGTTCAAGTGTCCATAGGGAACATACATAATCCAAGTGCCCGCTAGGGAACCTATATAGTCCAAGTGCCCGTTAGGTAACCTAGATAGTCCAAATGCCCGCCAGGAAACCCACATAGTCCAAGTGCCCGCTAGGGAATTTACATAGTCTAAGGGCCCGCTAGGGAAGCTACATAGTCCAAGTGTCCGTTAGCTAACCTAGATAGTCCAAGTGCCCGCTTGGTAACCTAGATAGTCCAACAGCCCGCTAGGTAACCTACATACTCCAAGAACCTGCTAGGTAACGTAAATAGTTCATGTGCCAGCTAGGTAACCTAGATAATCCAAGTGTCCTCTAGGTAACCTACAAAGTCTAAGTGCCCGCTTGTATATCTATATAGTCCAAAATTTCCGCTAGGGAATCTACATAGTCCAAGGGCCCGCTAGTTAACGTAGATAGTCCAAGTGCCGCTAGTTAATCTACATAGTCAAAGGGCCCGCTAGGTAACCTAGATAGTCCAAGGGCCCGCTAGTTAACCTACATAGTCCAAGTGCCCGGTAGTTAACTTACATAGTTCAAGTGTCCATAGGGAATATACATAGCCCAAGTGCCCGCTAGGGAACATACATAGTCCAAGTGCCCGCTAGGGAATCTACATTCTTCAAGGACCCGCTAGTTAAAGCAGATAGTCCAAGTACCGCTAGTTAATCTACATAGTTCAAGGGCCCGCAAGTTAACCTACATAGTCCAAGTACCCGCTAGTTAACCTAGATCGTCCAAGTGTCCGCTAGTTAATCTACATAGTACAAGTGCCCGCTAGGGAATCTAGTTAGTCCAAGTGCCCGCTCTGGAACTTACATATTCCAAGTGCCCGCGCTGGAACATACATAGTCCAAGTGCTAGCTAGGGAATCTACATAGTCCAAGGGCCCGCTAGTTAATGTAGATAGTCCAAGTGCCGCTAGTTAATCTACATAGTCCAAGGGCCCGCTAGTTAACCTACATAGTCCAAGTACCCGCTAGTTAACCTAGATCGTCAAAGTGCCCGCTAGGTAAACTACATAGTCCAAGGGACCGCTAGTTAACCTACATCGTCCAAGGGCCTGCTAGTTAACCTAGATAGTCCAAGTGCCTGCTAGTTAACCTACATAGTCCAAGTGCCCGCTAAGTAACCAATATAGTCCAAATGCCCGCTAGGGGCCCTAATAGTCCAAATGCCCGCTAGTTAACCTAGATAGTCCAAGTGCTCACTAGTTAACCTAGATAGTCCAAGTGCCCGCTAGTTAACCTAGATAGACCAAGTGCCCGCTAGGGAACATATCTAGTCCAAGTACCCGCTAGGAAACGTACATAGTCCAAGTGCCCGCTAGGTAACCTAGATAGTCCAAGTGCTCGCTAGTTAACCTACATAGTCCAAGTGCCTGCTAGGTAACCTAGATAGTCCAAGTGCCCACTAGTTAACCTACATAGTCCAGGTTCCCCCTAGGCAACCTAGATAGTTCAAGGGCCCGCTAGGTAACCTACATAATCCAAGTGCCCGCTAGGTAACCTACATAGTCCAAGTGCCCGATAGGGAACCTACATAATCCAAGTGCCCGCTAGGGAACCTACATCGTCCAAATGCCCGTTAGGTGACCTAGATAGTCCAAATGCCCTCTAGGAAACCCACATAGTCCAAGTGCCCGCTATGGAACTTACATAGTCCAAGTGCCCGCTAGGGAACCTACATAGTCCAAGTGCCCATTAGTTAACCTAGATAGTCCAAGTGCCCGCTAGGTAACCTAGATTGTCCAACAGCCCGGTAGGTAACCTACATACTCCAAGTACCCGCTAGGTAACGTAGATAGTTCAAGTGCCTGCTAGGTAACCTACTTAGTCAAAGTGCCCGCTAGGTAACCTACAAAGTCTAAGTGCCCGCTAAATAATCTATATAGTCCAAATAAACGGTAGCGAGCCTACATAGTCCAAATGCCCGCTAGGTAACCTAGATAGTCTATTGGCCCGCTAGGTAACCTACATTGTCCTAGTCCCCCCTAGTTAAACTACATTTTCCAAGTGCCCGATAGGAAACCTACATAGTCCAAGTGCCTGCTAGGTAACCTACATAGTCCAAATGCCCTCTAGTAAACCTACATAGTCCAAGGGCCCGATAGGGAACCTACATAATCCAAGTGCCCGCTAGTTGACCTACATAGTCCAAGTGCCCGCTAGGTAACCTAGATAATCCTAGTGCCCGCTAGGGAACCTTCAATGTCCTAGTGCCAGCTAGGTAACCTAGAGAGTCCAAGTGTCCGCTAGTTAACCTAGATAGTCCTAGTACCCGTTAGTTAACCTAGAGTGTCCAAGTGCCCACTAGGGGACGTACTTAGTCCAAGTGCCCGTTAGCTAACCTAGATAGTCCAAGTGCCCGCTAGTTAACCTAGATAGACCAAGTGCCTGCTAGGGAATCTATCTAGTCAAAGTACCCTCTAGGAAACGTACAAAATCCAAGTGCCCGCTAGGTAACATAGATAGTCCAAGTGCCCGCTAGGGAACGTACATAGTCCAAGTGCCCGCTAGGTAACCTAGATATTCCAAGTGCTCGCTAGTTAACCTACATAGTCCAAGTGCCTGCTAGGTAACCTAGATAGTCCAAGTGCCCACTAGTTAACCTACATAGTCCAGGTTCGCCCTAGGTAACCTAGATAGTCCAAGGGCCCGCTAGGTAACCTACATAGTCCAAATGCCCGATAGGGAACCTACATAGTCCAAGTGCCCGCTGGGTAACCTACATAGTCCAAATGACCGCTAATTAACCTACATAGTCCTAGTGCCCGATAGGCAACCTACATAATCCAAGTGACCGCTAGGGAACCTACATTGTCCAAGTGCCCATTAGGTAACCTAGATAGTCCAAATGCCCGCTAGGGAACCCACATAGTCCAAGTGCCCGCTAGGGAACTTACATAGTCCAAGGGCCCGCTAGGGAACCTACATAGTCCAAGTGCCCGTTAGTTAACCTAGATAGTCCCAGTGCCCGCTAGGTAACCTAGATAGTCCAACAGCCCGGTAGGTAACCTACATACTCCAAGTACCCGCTAGGTAACGTAGATAGTTCAAGTGCCCCTAGGTAACCTACAAAGTCAAAGTGCCCGCTAGGTAATCTATATAGTCCAAATGACCACTAGGAAGCCTACATAGTACAAATGCCCGCTAGGTAACCTAGGTAGTCCAAGGGCCCGCTAGGAAACCTACATAGTCCTAGTGCTCCCTAGTTAACCTACATTCTCCAAGTGCCCGATAGGGAACCTACATAGTCCAAGGGCCCGCTAGGTAACCTACATAGTCCATTTGCCCGATAGGGAACATACATAATCCAAATGCCCGCTAGGGAACCTACATAGTCCAAGTGCCCGTTAGGTAACCTACATAGTCCAAATATCCGCCAGGAAACCCACATACTCCAAGTGCCCGCTAGGGAATTTACATAGTCCAAGGGCCCGCTAGGGAACCTACATAGTCCAAGTGTCCGTTAGCTAACCTAGATAGTCCAAGTGCCCGCTTGGTAACCTAGATAGTCCAACAGCCTTCTAGGTAACATACATACTCCAAGAACCCGCTAGGTAACGTAGATTGTTCATGTACCAGCTAGGTAACCTAGATAGTCCAAGTGTCCTCTAGGTAACCTACAAAGTCTAAGTGCCCGCTAGTATATCTATATAGTCCAAATGCCTGCTAGGGAATCTACATAGTCCAAGGGTCCGCTAGTTAACGTAGATAGTCCAAGTGCCGCTAGTTAATCTACATAGTCCAAGGGCCCGCTAGGTAACCTAGATAGTCCAAGGGCCCGCTAGTTAACCTACATAGTCCAAGTGCCCGGTAGTTAACTTACATAGTTCAAGTGTCCATAGGGAACATACATAGCCCAAGTGCCCGCTAGGGAACATACATAGTCCAAGTGCCCGCTAGGGAATCTACATACTCCAAGGGCCCGCTAGTTAATGCAGATAGTCCAAGTACCGCTAGTTAATCTACATAGTTCAAGGGCCCGCAAGTTAACCTACATAGTCCAAGTACCCGCTAGTTAACCTAGATCGTCCAAGTGTCCGCTAGTTAATCTACATAGTACAAGTGCCCGCTAGGGAATCTAGTTAGTCCAAGTGCCCGCTCTGGAACGTACATATTCCAAGTGCCCGTGCTGGAACATACATAATCCAAGTGCTCGCTAGGGAATCTATATAGTCCAGGGGCCCGCTAGTTAATGTAGATAGTCCAAGTGCCGCTAGTTAATCTACATAGTCCAAGGGCCCGCTAGTTAACCTACATAGTCCAAGTACCCGCCAGTTAACCTAGATCGTCCAAGTGCCCGCTAGGTAACCTACATAGTCCAAGGGCCCGCTAGTTAACCTACATAGTCCAAGGGACCGCTAGTTAACCTACATCGTCCAAGGGCCTGCTAGTTAACCTAGATAGTCCAAGTGCCCGCTAGTTAACCTACATAGTCCAAGTGCCCGCTAAGTAACCAATATAGTCCAAAAGCCCGCTAGGGGCCCTAATAGTCCAAATGCCCGCTAGTTAACCTAGATAGTCCAAGTGCTCGCTAGTTAACCTAGATAGTCCAAGTGCCCGCTAGTTAACCTAGATAGACCAAGTGCCCGCTAGGGAACATATCTAGTCCAAGTACCCGCTAGGAAACGTACATACTCCAAGTGCCCGCTAGGTAGCATAGATAGTCCAAGTGCCGGCTAGGGACCGTACATAGTCCAAGTGCCCGCTAGGTAACCTAGATAGTCCAAGTGCTCGCTAGTTATCCTACATAGTCCAAGTACCTGCAAGGTAACCTAGATAGTCCAAGTGCCCACTAGTTAACCTACATAGTCCAGGTTCCCCCTAGGTAACCTAGATAGTTCAAGTGCCCACTAGGTAACCTACATAGTAGTCCAAATGCCCGATAGGGAACCTACATAGTCCAAGTGCCCGCTAGGTAACCTACATAGTCCAAGTGCCCGATAGGGAACCTACATAATCCAAGTGCCCGCTAGGGAACCTACATAGTCCAAGTGCCCGTTAGGTAACCTAGATAGTCCAAATGCCCGCTAGGAAACCGACATAGTCCAAGTGCCCGCTAGGGAACTTACATAATCCTAGGGCCCGCTAGGGAACCTACATAGTCCAAGTGCCCGCTAGTTAACCTACATCTTCCAAGGGCCCGCTAGTTAACCAAGATAGTCCAAGTGCCCGCTAGTTAACCTACATTGTCCAAGTGCCCGCTAGTTAATCTACATAGTTCAAGGGCCCGCTAGTTAACCTACATAGTCCAAGTACCCGCTACTTAACCTAGATCGTCCAAGTGTCCGCTAGTTAATCTATATAGTACAAGTGCCCGCTCGGGAATCTAGATAGTCCAAGTGCCCGCTCTGGAACCTACATAGTCCAAGTGCCTGCTAGGGAACCTACATAGTCCAAGGGCCCGCTAGTTAACGTAGATAGTCCAAGTTCCGCTAGTTAATCTACATAGTCCAAGGGCCCGCTAGTTAACCTACATAGTCCAAGTACCCGCCAGTTAACCTAGATCGTCCAAGTGCCCGCTAGGTAACCTACATAGTCCTAGGGCCCGCTAGTTAACCTACATAATCCAAGGGACCACTAGTTAAACTACATCGTCCAAGAGCCTGCTAGTTAACCTAGATAGTCCAAGTGCCCGCTAGTTAACCTACATAGTCCAAGTGCCCGCTAGGCAACCTAGACAGTTCAAGTGACCACTAGGTTACCTACATAGTCCAAGTGCCCGTTCGTTAACCTACACAGTCCAAATGCCCGGTAGGTAACCAATATAGTCCAAATGCCCGCTAAGGGCCCTAATAATCCAAATGCCCGCTAGTTATCCTAGATAGTCCAAGTGCTCACTAGTTAACCTAGATAGTCCAAATGCCCGCTAGTTAAGCAAGATAGACCAAGTGCCCGCTAGGGAACTTATCTAGTCCAAGTACCCGCTAGGAAACGTACATAGTAAAAGTGCCCGCTAGGTAGCATAGATAGTCCAAGTGCCCACTAGGGAACGTACATAGTCCAAGTGCCCGCTAGGTAACCTAGATAGTCCAAGTGCTCGCTAGTTAACCTACATAGTCCAAGTGTCTGCTAGGTAACCTAGATAGTCCAAGTGCCCACTAGTTAACCTACATAGTACAGGTTCCCCCTAGGTAACCTAGATAGTCCAAGGGCCCGCTAGGTAACCTACATAGTCCAAATGCCCGATATCGAACCTACATAATCCAAGTGCCCGCTAGGTAACCTACGTAGTCCAAATGCCAGCTAGTTAACCTACATAGTCCAAGTGCCCGCTAGGTAACCTACATAGGCCAAGTGCCCGATAGGGAACCTACATAATCCAAGTGCTCGCTAGGGAACCTACATAGTCCAAGTGCCCGTTAGGTAACCTAGATATTCCAAATGCCCGCCAGGAAACCCACATAGTCCAAGTGCCCGCTAGGGAATTTATATAGTCCAAGTGCCCGCTAGGTAACCTAGATAGTCCAACAGCCCGGTAGGTAACCTACATACTCCAAGTACCCGCTAGGTAACGTAGATAGTTCAAGTGCCAGCTAGGTAAACTAGATAGTCCAAGTGCCCGCTAGGTAACCTACAAAGTCTAAGTGCCCGCTAGGTAATCTATATAGTCCAAATGACCAGTAGGGAGCCTACATAGTCCAAATGCCCCCTAGGTAACCTAGATAGTCCGAGGGACCGCCAGGAAACCTACATAGTCCTAGTGCCCCCTAGTTAACCTACATTCTCCAAGTGCCCGATATGGAACCTATATAGTCCAAGTGCCCGCTAGGTAACCTACATAGTCCAAGTGCCCGATAGGGAACCTACATAATCCAAGTGCTCGCTAGGTAACCTACATAGTCCAAGTGCCCGTTAGGTAACCTAGATAGTCCAAATCCCCGCCAGGAAACCCACATAGTCCAAGTGCCGTTCGGGAATTTACATAGTCCAAGTGCCCGCAAGGTAACCTAGATAGTCCAAGGGCCCGCTAGTTAACCTACATAGTCCAAGTGCCCGGTAGTTAACTTACATAGTTCAAATGTCCATAGGGAACATACATAGTCCAAGTGCCCGCTAGGAAATCTACATAGTCCAATGGCCCGCTAGTTAAAATAGATATTCCAAGTTCCGCTAGTTAATCTACATAATTCAAGGGTCCTTAGTTAACCTACATAGTCCAAGTACCCGCTAGTTAACCTACATCGTCCAATTGTCCGCTAGTTAATCTACATAGTACAAGTGCCCGCTCGGGAATCTAGTTAGTCCAAGTGCCCGCTCTGGAACCTACATAGTCCAAGTGCCTGCTAGGGAACCTACATAGTCCAAGTGCCCTGCGCTGGAACATATATAGTCCAATTGGCCGCTATGGAATCTACATAGTCAAAGGGCCCGCAAGTTAACGTAGATAGTCCAAGTGCCGCTAGTTAATCTACATAGTCCAAGTACCCGCTAGTTAACCTAGATCGTCCAAATGCCCGCTAGGTAACCTACATAGTCCAAGAGCCCGCTAGTTAACCTACATAGTCCAAGGGCCCGCTAGTTAACCTTCATCTTCCAAGGGCCCGCTAGTTAACCTAGATAGTCCAAGTGCCCGCTAGTTAACCTACATTGTCCAAGTGCCGGCTAGGTAACCTAGACAGTTCAAGTGAACACTAGGTTACCTACATAGTACAAGTGCCCGTTCGTTAACCTACATAGTCCAAATGCCCGCTAGATAACCAATATAGTCCAAACGTCCGCTAGGGGCCCTAATAGTCCAAATGCCCGCTAGTTAACCTAGATAGTCCAAGTGCTCGCTAGTTAACCTAGATAGTGCAAGTGCCCGCTAGTTAACCTAGATAGACCAAGTGCCCGCTAGGGAACCTATCTAGTCCAAGTACCCGCTAGGAAACGTACATAGTCCAAGTGCCCGCTAGTTAACCTACATTGTCCAAGTGCCCGCTAGGTAACCTAGACAGTTCAAGTGACCACTAAGTTACCTACATAGTCCAAGTGCCCGTTCGTTAACCTACATAGTCCAAGTGCCCGCTAGGTAACATAGATAGTCCAAGTGCCCACTAGGGAACATACATAGTCCAAGTGCCCGCTAGGTAACCTAGATAGTCCAAGTGCTCGCTAGTTAACCTACGTAATCCAAGTGCCTGCTAGGTAACCTAGATAGTCCAAGTGCCCACTAGTTAACCTACATAGTCCAGGTTCCCCCTAGGTAACCTAGATAGTCCAAGGGCCCGCTAGGTAACCTACATAGTCCAAATGCCCGATAGGGAACCTACATAATCCAAGTGCCCGCTAGGTAACCTACATAGTCCAAATGCCCGCTAGTTAACCTACATAGTCCAAGTGCCCGATAGGGAACCTACATAATCCAAGTGCCCGCTAGGGAACCTACATTGTCCAAGTGCCCGTTAGGTAACCTAGATAGTCAATATGCCCGCTAGGGAACCCACATAGTCCACGTGCCCGCTAGGGAACTTACATAGTCCAAGGGCCCGTTAGGGAACCTACATAGTCCAAGTGCCTGTTAGTTAACCTAGATACTCCCAGTGCCCGCTAGGTAACCTAGATAGTCCAACAGCCCGGTAGGTAACCTACATACTCCAAGTACCCGCTAGGTAACGTAGATAGTTCAAGTGCCCGCTAGGTAACCTACAAAGTCTAAGTGCCCGCTAGGTAATCTATATAGTCCAGATGACCACTTGGGAGCCTACATAGTCCAAATGCCCGCAAGGTAAACTAGGTAGTCCAAGGGCCCGCTAGGAAACCTACATAGTCCTAGTGCCCCCTAGTTAACCTACATTCTACAAGTGCCCGATAGGGAACCTACATAGTCCATGTGCCCGATAGGGAACCCACATAGTCCAAGTGCCCGCTAGGGAATTTACATAGTCCAAGGGCCCGCTAGGGAACCTACATAGTCTAAGTGTCCGTTAGTTAACCTAGATAGTCCATGTGACCGCTTGGTAACCTAGATAGTCCAACAGCCCGCTAGGTAACCTACATACTCCAAGAACCCGCTAGGTAACGTAGATAGTTCATGTGCCAGCTAGGTAACGTAGATAGTCCAAGTGTCCGCTAGGTAACCTACAAAGTCTAAGTGCCCGCTAGTATATCTATATACTCCAAGTGCCCGCTAGGGAATCTACATAGTCCAAGTGCCCGCTAGTTAACATAGATAGTCCAAGTGCCGCTAGTTAATCTACATAGTCCAAGGGCCCGCTAGGTAACCTAGATAGTTCAAGGGCCCGCTAGTTAACTTACTTAGTCCAAGTGCCCGGTAGTTAACGTACAAAGTTCAAGTGTCCATAGGGAACATACATAGCCCAAGTGCCCTCTGGGCAACATACATAGTCCAAGTGCCCGCTAGGGAATCTACATAGTCCAAGGGCCCGCTAGTTAATGTAGATAATCCAAGTTCCGCTAGTTAATCTACATAGTTCAAGGGCCCGCTAGTTAACCTACATAGTTCAAGTACCCGCTAGTTAACCTAGATCGTCCAAGTGTTCCCTAGTTAATCTACATAGTACAAGTGCCCGCTCGGGAATCTTGTTAGTCCAAGTGCCAGCTCTGGAACCTACATAGTCCAAGTGCCTGCTAGGGAACCTACATAGTCCAAGGGCCCGCTAGTTAACGTAGATAGTCCAAGTTCCGCTAGTTAATCTACATAGTCTAAGGGCCCGCTAGTTAACCTACATAGTCCAAGTACCCGCTAGTTAACCTAGATCGTCCAAGTGCCCGCTAGGTAACCTACATAGTCCAAGGGCCCGCTAGTTAACCTACATAGTCCAAGGGCCCGCTAGTTAACCTACATCGTCTAAGGGCCCGCTAGTTAACCTAGATAGTCCAAGTGCCCGCTAGTTAACCTACATTGTCCAAGTGCCCTCTAGGTAACCTAGACAGTTCAAGTGACCACTAGGTTACCTACATAGTCCAAGTGCCCGTTCATTAACATACATAGTCCAAATGCCGCTAGGTAACCAATATAGTCCAAATGCCCGCTAGGGGCCCTAATAGTCCAAATGCCCGCTAGTTAACCTAGATAGTCCAAGTGCTCGCTAGTTAACCTAGATAGTCCAAGTGCCCGCTATTTAACCTAGATAGACCAAGTGCCCGCTAGGGATCCTATCTAGTCCAAGTACCCGATAGGAAACGTACATAGTCCACGTGCCCGCTAGTTAACCTACATTGTCCAAGTGCCCGCTAGGTAACCTAGACAGTTCAAAGGACCACTAGGTTACCTACATAGTCCAAGTGCCCGTTCGTTAACCTACATAGTCCAAATGCCCGCTAGGTAACCAATATAGTCCAAATGCCCGCTAGGGGCCCTAATAGTCCAAATGCCCGCTAGTTAACCTAGATAGTCCAAGTGCTCGCTAGTTAACCTAGAGAGTCCAAGTGCCCGCTAGTTAATCTAGATAGACCAAGTGCCCGCTAGGGAACCTATCTAGTCCAAGTACCCGCTAGGAAACGTACATAGTCCAAGTGCCCGCTAGGTAACATAGATAGTCCAAGTGCCCACTAGGGAACGTATATAGTCCAAGTGCCCGCTAGGTAACCTAGATAGTCCAAGTGTTCGCTAGTTAACCTACATAATCCAAGTGCCTGCTAGGTAACCTAGATAGTCCAAGTGTCCACTAGTTAACCTACATAGTCCAGGTTCCCCCTAGATAACCTAGATAGTCCAAGGGCCCGCTAGGTAACCTACATAGTCCAAATGCCCGCTAGTTAACCTACATAGTCCAAGTGCCCGATAGGGAACCTACATAATCCAAGTGCCCACTAGGGAACTTACATTGTCCAAGTGCCCGTTAGGTAACCTAGATAGTCCAAATGCCCGCTAGGGAACCCATATAGTCCACGTGCCCGCATGGGTACTTACATAGTCCAAGGGCCCGCTAGGGAACTTACATTGTCCAAATGCCCGTTAGATAACCTAGATAGTCCAAATGCCCGCTAGGGAACCCATATAGTCCACGTGCCCGATAGGGAACCTACATAGTCCAAGTGCCCGCTAGGTATCCTACATGGTCCAAATGCCCGCTAGTTAAACTACATAGTCCAAGTGCCCGATACAGAACCTACATAATCCAAGTGCCCGCTAGGGAACCTACATAGTCCATGTGTCCGTTAGTTAACCTAGATAGTCCAAGTGCCCGCTTGGTAATCTAGATAGTCCAACAGCCCGCTAGGTAACCTACATACTCCAAGAACCCGCTAGGTAACGTAGATAGTTCATGTGCCAGCTAGGTAACCTAGATAGTCCAAGTGTCCGCTAGGTAACCTACAAAGTCTAAGTGCCCGCTAGTATATCTATATAGTCCAAATGCCCGCTAGGGAATCTACATAGTCCAAGGGCCCGCTAGTTAACATAGATAGTCCAAGTGCCGCTAGTTAATCTACATAGTCCAAGGGCCTGCTAGGTAACCTAGATAGTCCAAGGGCCCGCTAGTTAACCTACATAGTCCAAGTGCCCGGTAGTTAACTTACATAGTTCAAGTGTCCATAGGGAACATACATAGCCCAAGTGCCCGTTAAGGAACATACATAGTCCAAGGGCCCGCTAGGGAATCTACATAGTCCAAGGGCCCGCTAGTCAATGTAGATAGTCCAAGTTCCGCTAGTTAATCTACATATTTCAAGGGCCCGCTAGTTAACCTACATAGTCCAAGAACCCGCTAGTTAACCTAGATCGTCCAAGTGTCCGCTAGTTAATCTACATAGGACAAGTGCCTGCTCGGGAATCTAGTTAGTCCAAGTGCCCGCTCTGGAACCTACATAGTCCAAGTGCCTGCTAGGGAACCTACATAGTCCAAGGGCCCGCTAGTTAACGTAGATAGTCCAAGTTCCGCTAGTTAATCTACATAGTCCAAGGGCCCTCTAGTTAACCTACATCGTCCAAGTGCCCGCTAGGTAACCTACATTGTCCAAGGGCCCGCTAGTTAACCTACATAGTCCAAGAGCCTGCTAGTTAACCTAGATAATCCAAGTGCCCGCTAGTTAACCTACATAGTCCAAGTGCCCGCTAGGTAACCTAGACAGTTCAAATGACCACTAGGTTACCTACATAGTCCAAGTGCCCGTTCGTTAACCTACATAGTCCAAATGCCCGGTAGGTAACCAATATAGTCCAAATGCCCGCTAGGGGCCCTAATAATCCAAATGCTCGCTAGTTAACCTAGATAGTCCAAGTGCTCACTAGTTAACCTAGATAGTCCAAAAGCCCGCTAGGGACCCTAATAGTCCAAATGCCCGCTAGTTAACCTAGATAGTCCAAGTGCTCGCTAGTTAACCTAGATAGTCCAAGTGCCCGCTAGTTAACCTAGATAGACCAAGTGCCCGCTAGGGAACCTATCTAATCCAAGTACCCACTAGGAAATGTACATAGTCCAAGTGCCCGCTAGGTAACCTAGACATTTCAAGTGACCACTAGGTTACCTACATAGTCCAAGTGCCCGTTCGTTAACCTACATAGTCCAAATGACCGCTAGGTAACCAATATAGTCCAAACGCCCGCTAGGGGCCCTAATAGTCCAAATGCCCGCTAGTTAACCTAGATAGTCCAAGTGCTCGCTAGTTAACCTAGATAGTCCAAGTGCCCGCTAGTTAACCTAGATAGACCAAGTGCCCGCTAGGGAACCTATCTAGTCCAAGTGCCCGTTCGTTAACCTACATAGTCCAAGTGCCCGCTAGGTAACATAGATAGTCCAAGTGCCCACTAGGGAACGTACATAGTCCAAGTGCCCGCTAGGTAACCTAGATAGTCCAAGTGCTCGCTAGTTAACCTACGTAATCCAAGTGCCTGCTAGGTAACCTAGATAGTCCAAGTGCCCACTAGTTAACCTACATAGTCCAGGTTCCCCCTAGGTAACCTAGATAGTCCAAGGGCCCGCTAGGTAACCTACATAGTCCAAATGCCCAATAGGGAACCTACATAGTCCAAGTGCCCGCTAGGTAACCTACATAGTCCAAATGCCCGCTAGTTAACCTACATAGTCCAAGTGCCCGATAGGGAACCTACATAATCCAAGTGCCCGCTAGGGAACCTACATTGTCCAAGTGCCCGTTAGGTAACCTAGATAGTCAATATGCCCACTAGGGAACCCACATAGTCCACGTGCCCGCTAGGGAACTTACAGAGTCCAAGGGCCCGGTAGGGAACCTACATAGTCCAAGTGCCTGTTAGTTAACCTAGATACTCCCAGTGCCCGCTAGGTAACCTAGATAGTCCAACAGCCCGGTAGGTAACCTACATACTCCAAGTACCCGCTAGGTAACGTAGATAGTTCAAGTGCCCGCTAGGTAACCTACAAAGTCTAAGTGCCCGCTAGGTAATCTATATAGTCCAGATGACCACTAGGGAGCCTACATAGTCCAAATGCCCGCAAGGTAAACTAGGTAGTCCAAGGGCCCGATAGGAAACCTACATAGTCCTAGTGCCCCCTAGTTAACCTACATTCTACAAGTGCCCGATAGGGAACCTACATAGTCCATGTGCCCGATAGGGAACCCACATAGTCCAAGTGCCCGCTAGGGAATTTACATAGTCCAAGGGCCCGCTAGGGAACCTACATAGTCTAAGTGTCCGTTAGTTAACCTAGATAGTCCAAGTGCCCGCTTGGTAACCTAGATAGTCCAACAGCCCGCTAGGTAACCTACATACTCCAAGAACCCGCTAGGTAACGTAGATAGTTCATGTGCCAGCTAGGTAACGTAGATAGTCCAAGTGTCCGCTAGGTAACCTACAAAGTCTAAGTGCCCGCTAGTATATCTATATAATCCAAGTGCCCGCTAGGGAATCTACATAGTCCAAGGGCCCGCTAGTTAACATAGATAGTCCAAGTGCCGCTAGTTAATCTACATAGTCCAAGGGCCCGCTAGGTAACCTAGATAGTTCAAGGGCCCGCTAGTTAACCTACTTAGTCCAAGTGCCCGGTAGTTAACGTACAAAGTTCAAGTGTCCATAGGGAACATACATAGCCCAAGTGCCCGCTGGGCAACATACATAGTCCAAGTGCCCGCTAGGGAATCTACATAGTCCAAGGGCCCGCTAGTTAATGTAGATAATCCAAGTTCCGCTAGTTAATCTACATAGTTCAAGGGCCCGCTAGTTAACCTACATAGTTCAAGTACCCGCTAGTTAACCTAGATCGTCCAAGTGTTCCCTAGTTAATCTACATAGTACAAGTGCCCGCTCGGGAATCTTGTTAGTCCAAGTGCCAGCTCTGGAACCTACATAGTCCAAGTGCCTGCTAGGGAACCTACATAGTCCAAGGACCGCTAGTTAACGTAGATAGTCCAAGTTCCGCTAGTTAATCTACATAGTCTAAGGGCCCGCTAGTTAACCTACATAGTCCAAGTACCCGCTAGTTAACCTAGATCGTCCAAGTGCCCGCTAGGTAACCTACATAGTCCAAGGGCCCGCTAGTTAACCTACATAGTCCAAGGGCCCGCTAGTTAACCTACATCGTCTAAGGGCCCGCTAGTTAACCTAGATAGTCCAAGTGCCCGCTAGTTAACCTACATTGTCCAAGTGCCCGCTAGGTAACCTAGACAGTTCAAAGGACCACTAGGTTACCTACATAGTCCAAGTGCCCGTTCGTTAACCTACATAGTCCAAATGCCCGCTAGGTAACCAATATAGTCCAAATGCCCGCTAGGGGCCCTAATAGTCCAAATGCCCGCTAGTTAACCTAGATAGTCCAAGTGCTCGCTAGTTAACCTAGAGAGTCCAAGTGCCCGCTAGTTAAGCTAGATAGACCAAGTGCCCGCTAGGGAACCTATCTAGTCCAAGTACCCGCTAGGAAACGTACATAGTCCAAGTGCCCGCTAGGTAACATAGATAGTCCAAGTGCCCACTAGGGAACGTATATAGTCCAAGTGCCCGCTAGGTAACCTAGATAGTCCAAGTGTTCGCTAGTTAACCTACATAATCCAAGTGCCTGCTAGGTAACCTAGATAGTCCAAGTGTCCACTAGTTAACCTACATAGTCCAGGTTCCCCCTAGATAACCTAGATAGACCAAGGGCCCGCTAGGTAACCTACATAGTCCAAATGCCCGCTAGTTAACCTACATAGTCCAAGTGCCCGATAGGGAACCTACATAATCCAAGTGCCCGCTAGGGAACTTACATTGTCCAAGTGCCCGTTAGGTAACCTAGATAGTCCAAATGCCCGCTAGGGAACCCATATAGTCCACGTGCCCGCTTGGGTACTTACATAGTCCAAGGGCCCGCTAGGGAACTTACATTGTCCAAATGCCCGTTAGATAACTTAGATAGTCCAAATGCCCGCTAGGGAACCCATATAGTCCACGTGCCCGATAGGGAACCTACATAGTCCAAGTGCCCGCTAGGTATCCTACATGGTCCAAATGCCCGCTAGTTAAACTACATAGTCCAAGTGCCCGATACAGAACCTACATAATCCAAGTGCCCGCTAGGGAACCTACATAGTCCATGTGTCCGTTAGTTAACCTAGATAGTCCAAGTGCCTGCTTGGTAATCTAGATAGTCCAACAGCCCGCTAGGTAACCTACATACTCCAAGAACCCGCTAGGTAACGTAGATAGTTCATGTGCCAGCTAGGTAACCTAGATAGTCCAAGTGTCCGCTAGGTAACCTACAAAGTCTAAGTGCCCGCTAGTATATCTATATAGTCCAAATGCCCGCTAGGGAATCTACATAGTCCAAGGGCCCGCTAGTTAACATAGATAGTCCAAGTGCCGCTAGTTAATCTACATAGTCCAAGGGCCCGCTAGGTAACCTAGATAGTCCAAGGGCCCGCTAGTTAACCTACATAGTCCAAGTGCCCGGTAGTTAACTTACATAGTTCAAGTGTCCATAGGGAACATACATAGCCCAAGTGCCCGTTAAGGAACATACATAGTCCAAGGGCCCGCTAGGGAATCTACATAGTCCAAGGGCCCGCTAGTCAATGTAGATAGTCCAAGTTCCGCTAGTTAATCTACATATTTCAAGGGCCCGCTAGTTAACCTACATAGTCCAAGAACCCGCTAGTTAACCTAGATCGTCCAAGTGTCCGCTAGTTAATCTACATAGGACAAGTGCCTGCTCGGGAATCTAGTTAGTCCAAGTGCCCGCTCTGGAACCTACATAGTCCAAGTGCCTGCTAGGGAACCTACATAGTCCAAGGGCCCGCTAGTTAACGTAGATAGTCCAAGTTCCGCTAGTTAATCTACATAGTCCAAGGGCCCTCTAGTTAACCTACATCGTCCAAGTGCCCGCTAGGTAACCTACATTGTCCAAGGGCCCGCTAGTTAACCTACATAGTCCAAGAGCCTGCTAGTTAACCTAGATAATCCAAGTGCCCGCTAGTTAACCTACATAGTCCAAGTGCCCGCTAGGTAACCTAGACAGTTCAAATGACCACTAGGTTACCTACATAGTCCAAGTGTCCGTTCGTTAACCTACATAGTCCAAATGCCCGGTAGGTAACCAATATAGTCCAAATGCCCGCTAGGGGCCCTAATAATCCAAATGCTCGCTAGTTAACCTAGATAGTCCAAGTGCTCACTAGTTAACCTAGATAGTCCAAAAGCCCGCTAGGGACCCTAATAGTCCAAATGCCCGCTAGTTAACCTAGATAGTCCAAGTGCTCGCTAGTTAACCTAGATAGTCCAAGTGCCCGCTAGTTAACCTAGATAGACCAAGTGCCCGCTAGGGAACCTATCTAATCCAAGTACCCACTAGGAAACGTACATAGTCCAAGTGCCCGCTAGGTAACCTAGACATTTCAAGTGACCACTAGGTTACCTACATAGTCCAAGTGCCCGTTCGTTAACCTACATAGTCCAAATGACCGCTAGGTAACCAATATAGTCCAAACGCCCGCTAGGGGCCCTAATAGTCCAAATGCCCGCTAGTTAACCTAGATAGTCCAAGTGCTCGCTAGTTAACCTAGATAGTCCAAGTGCCCGCTAGTTAACCTAGATAGACCAAGTGCCCGCTAGGGAACCTATCTAGTCCAAGTGCCCGTTCGTTAACCTACATAGTCCAAGTGCCCGCTAGGTAACATAGATAGTCCAAGTGCCCACTAGGGAACGTACATAGTCCAAGTGCCCGCTAGGTAACCTAGATAGTCCAAGTGCTCGCTAGTTAACCTACGTAATCCAAGTGCCTGCTAGGTAACCTAGATAGTCCAAGTGCCCACTAGTTAACCTACATAGTCCAGGTTCCCCCTAGGTAACCTAGATAGTCCAAGGGCCCGCTAGGTAACCTACATAGTCCAAATGCCCAATAGGGAACCTACATAGTCCAAGTGCCCGCTAGGTAACCTACATAGTCCAAATGCCCGCTAGTTAACCTACATAGTCCAAGTGCCCGATAGGGAACCTACATAATCCAAGTGCCCGCTAGGGAACCTACATTGTCCAAGTGCCCGTTAGGTAACCTAGATAGTCAATATGCCCACTAGGGAACCCACATAGTCCACGTGCCCGCTAGGGAACTTACAGAGTCCAAGGGCCCGGTAGGGAACCTACATAGTCCAAGTGCCTGTTAGTTAACCTAGATACTCCCAGTGCCCGCTAGGTAACCTAGATAGTCCAACAGCCCGGTAGGTAACCTACATACTCCAAGTACCCGCTAGGTAACGTAGATAGTTCAAGTGCCCGCTAGGTAACCTACAAAGTCTAAGTGCCCGCTAGGTAATCTATATAGTCCAGATGACCACTAGGGAGCCTACATAGTCCAAATGCCCGCAAGGTAAACTAGGTAGTCCAAGGGCCCGATAGGAAACCTACATAGTCCTAGTGCCCCCTAGTTAACCTACATTCTACAAGTGCCCGATAGGGAACCTACATAGTCCATGTGCCCGATAGGGAACCCACATAGTCCAAGTGCCCGCTAGGGAATTTACATAGTCCAAGGGCCCGCTAGGGAACCTACATAGTCTAAGTGTCCGTTAGTTAACCTAGATAGTCCAAGTGCCCGCTTGGTAACCTAGATAGTCCAACAGCCCGCTAGGTAACCTACATACTCCAAGAACCCGCTAGGTAACGTAGATAGTTCATGTGCCAGCTAGGTAACGTAGATAGTCCAAGTGTCCGCTAGGTAACCTACAAAGTCTAAGTGCCCGCTAGTATATCTATATACTCCAAGTGCCCGCTAGGGAATCTACATAGTCCAAGGGCCCGCTAGTTAACATAGATAGTCCAAGTGCCGCTAGTTAATCTACATAGTCCAAGGGCCCGCTAGGTAACCTAGATAGTTCAAGGGCCCGCTAGTTAACCTACTTAGTCCAAGTGCCCGGTAGTTAACGTACAAAGTTCAAGTGTCCATAGGGAACATACATAGCCCAAGTGCCCGCTGGGCAACATACATAGTCCAAGTGCCCGCTAGGGAATCTACATAGTCCAAGGGCCCGCTAGTTAATGTAGATAATCCAAGTTCCGCTAGTTAATCTACATAGTTCAAGGGCCCGCTAGTTAACCTACATAGTTCAAGTACCCGCTAGTTAACCTAGATCGTCCAAGTGTTCCCTAGTTAATCTACATAGTACAAGTGCCCGCTCGGGAATCTTGTTAGTCCAAGTGCCAGCTCTGGAACCTACATAGTCCAAGTGCCTGCTAGGGAACCTACATAGTCCAAGGACCGCTAGTTAACGTAGATAGTCCAAGTTCCGCTAGTTAATCTACATAGTCTAAGGGCCCGCTAGTTAACCTACATAGTCCAAGTACCCGCTAGTTAACCTAGATCGTCCAAGTGCCCGCTAGGTAACCTACATAGTCCAAGGGCCCGCTAGTTAACCTACATAGTCCAAGGGCCCGCTAGTTAACCTACATCGTCTAAGGGCCCGCTAGTTAACCTAGATAGTCCAAGTGCCCGCTAGTTAACCTACATTGTCCAAGTGCCCGCTAGGTAACCTAGACAGTTCAAAGGACCACTAGGTTACCTACATAGTCCAAGTGCCCGTTCGTTAACCTACATAGTCCAAATGCCCGCTAGGTAACCAATATAGTCCAAATGCCCGCTAGGGGCCCTAATAGTCCAAATGCCCGCTAGTTAACCTAGATAGTCCAAGTGCTCGCTAGTTAACCTAGAGAGTCCAAGTGCCCGCTAGTTAAGCTAGATAGACCAAGTGCCCGCTAGGGAACCTATCTAGTCCAAGTACCCGCTAGGAAACGTACATAGTCCAAGTGCCCGCTAGGTAACATAGATAGTCCAAGTGCCCACTAGGGAACGTATATAGTCCAAGTGCCCGCTAGGTAACCTAGATAGTCCAAGTGTTCGCTAGTTAACCTACATAATCCAAGTGCCTGCTAGGTAACCTAGATAGTCCAAGTGTCCACTAGTTAACCTACATAGTCCAGGTTCCCCCTAGATAACCTAGATAGACCAAGGGCCCGCTAGGTAACCTACATAGTCCAAATGCCCGCTAGTTAACCTACATAGTCCAAGTGCCCGATAGGGAACCTACATAATCCAAGTGCCCGCTAGGGAACTTACATTGTCCAAGTGCCCGTTAGGTAACCTAGATAGTCCAAATGCCCGCTAGGGAACCCATATAGTCCACGTGCCCGCTTGGGTACTTACATAGTCCAAGGGCCCGCTAGGGAACTTACATTGTCCAAATGCCCGTTAGATAACTTAGATAGTCCAAATGCCCGCTAGGGAACCCATATAGTCCACGTGCCCGATAGGGAACCTACATAGTCCAAGTGCCCGCTAGGTATCCTACATGGTCCAAATGCCCGCTAGTTAAACTACATAGTCCAAGTGCCCGATACAGAACCTACATAATCCAAGTGCCCGCTAGGGAACCTACATAGTCCATGTGTCCGTTAGTTAACCTAGATAGTCCAAGTGCCTGCTTGGTAATCTAGATAGTCCAACAGCCCGCTAGGTAACCTACATACTCCAAGAACCCGCTAGGTAACGTAGATAGTTCATGTGCCAGCTAGGTAACCTAGATAGTCCAAGTGTCCGCTAGGTAACCTACAAAGTCTAAGTGCCCGCTAGTATATCTATATAGTCCAAATGCCCGCTAGGGAATCTACATAGTCCAAGGGCCCGCTAGTTAACATAGATAGTCCAAGTGCCGCTAGTTAATCTACATAGTCCAAGGGCCCGCTAGGTAACCTAGATAGTCCAAGGGCCCGCTAGTTAACCTACATAGTCCAAGTGCCCGGTAGTTAACTTACATAGTTCAAGTGTCCATAGGGAACATACATAGCCCAAGTGCCCGTTAAGGAACATACATAGTCCAAGGGCCCGCTAGGGAATCTACATAGTCCAAGGGCCCGCTAGTCAATGTAGATAGTCCAAGTTCCGCTAGTTAATCTACATATTTCAAGGGCCCGCTAGTTAACCTACATAGTTCAAGAACCCGCTAGTTAACCTAGATCGTCCAAGTGTCCGCTAGTTAATCTACATAGGACAAGTGCCTGCTCGGGAATCTAGTTAGTCCAAGTGCCCGCTCTGGAACCTACATAGTCCAAGTGCCTGCTAGGGAACCTACATAGTCCAAGGGCCCGCTAGTTAACGTAGATAGTCCAAGGGCCGCTAGTTAATCTACATAGTCCAAGGGCCCGCTAGTTAACCTAGATCGTCCAAGTGCCCGCTAGGTAACCTACATAGTCCAAAGGCCCGCTAGGTAACCTACATACTCCAAGTACCCGCTATGTAACCGAGATAGTCCAAGTGCCCGTTAGGTAACCTAGATAGTCCAAGTTCCCCCTAGGTAACCTACATTGTCCAAGTTCCCGCTAAGTAACCTAGATAGTCCAAATGCCCGTTACCTAACCTAGATAGCCCAAATGCCCGTTCGTTAACCTAGATAGTCAAAGTGCCCGCTATGTAACCTAGACTGTCCAAGTGCCCGCTAGGTTACCTACATAGTCCAAGTGCCCGTTAATAGCATAGATAGTCCAAGTGCCCGCTACCTAACCTAAATAGTCCAAGTGCCCGTTCGTTAACCTAGAAGTCCATGTGCCCGCTAGGTAACCTAGACTGTCCAAGTGCCCGCTAGGTTACCTACATAGTCCAAGTGCCCGTTAATAGCATAGATAGTCCAAGTGCCCGCTAGGTAACCTACATAGTCCAAGGGCCCGCAAGGTAACCTTTAGAGTCCAAGTGCCCGCTAGGTAACCTAGATAGTCCAAGTGCCCGTTAGGTAACCTAGATAGTCCAAGTGCCCACTAGTTAACCTACATAGTCAAAGTGCCCGCTAGGTAACCTAGACAGTCCAAGTTCCCACTAGGTATCCTGCATAGTCCAAGTGCCCGTTAGGTAACCTAGATAGTCCAAGTGCCCGCTAGGTAACCTAGATAGTCCAAGTGCCCGTATGTTAACCTAGATAGTACAAGTGCCCGTTAAGTACCGTAGACAGTCCAAGTGCCTGCTAGGTAACCTACATAGTCCAAGTGCCCGTTCATTAACCTATATAGTCCAAGGGCCCACTAGGTATCCTGCATAGTCCAAGTGCCCGTTAGGTAACCTAGATAGTCCAAGTGCCCGCTAGGTAACCTACATAGTCCAAGTGCCCGCTAGGTAACCTAGATAGTCCAAGTGCCAGTATGTTAACCTAGATAGTCCAAGTGCCCGTTAGTTATCCTAGATAGTCCAAGTGCCCACTAGGGGACGTACATAGTCCAAGTGCCTGCTAGGTAACCTAGATAGTCTAAGTGCTCGCTAGTTAACCTACATAGTCCAAGGGTCCGCAAGTTAACCTACATAGTCCAAGTGCGCAATAGGGAACCTACATAGTCCAAGCGCCCGCTAAGGGTCTTACATAGTCTAAGTGTCCGCTAGGGAACCTACATAGTCCAAGTGCCCGTTAGGGAACCTAGATAGTCCAAGTGCCCGCTAGGGAACCTGCATCATCCAAGTGCCCGCTAGTTAATCTACATAGTCCAAGTGCCCGCTAGTTAACCTACATAGTCCAAGTGCCCTCTAGTTAACCTAGATATTCCAAGTGCCCGCTAGGGGACGTACATAGTCCAAGTGCCCGTTTGTTATCCTAGATAGTCAAAGTGCCCACTAGGTAACCTAGACAGTCCAAGTTCCCGCTAGGTTACCTACATAGTCTATGTGACCGCTGGTTAACCTGATAGTTCAAGGGCCTGCTAGTTAACCTACATAGTCCAAGTGCCCGCTAGTTAACGTACATAGCCCAGGGCCTGCTAGTTAACCTAGATCGTCCAAGTGCCCGCTAGTTAACCTAGATAGTCCAAGTGCCCGATAGGGAACCTACATAGTCCAAGTGCCCGCTGAGGAACCTACATAGTCCAAGTGCCCGATAGGGAACCTACATATTCCAAGTGCCTGTTAGGGAACTTAGATAGTCCAAGTGCCCGTAGGGAACATATATAGTCCAAGTGCCCGCTAGGGAACCTACATAGTCAAAGTGCCCACTAGGGAACCTGCATTGTCCAAGTGCCCGCTAGTTAACCTACATAGTCCAGAACCCGCTAGTTTACCTAGATTGTCCAAGTGCCCGCTAGATAACCTATATAGTCCAAGGGCCCGCTAGTTAACCTAGATATTCCAAGTGCCCGCTAGTTAACCTAGATCGTCCAAGAGTCCCCTAGTTAACCTACATAGTCCAAGTTCCCGTTAGGTAACCTAGATAGTCCAAGTGCCCGCAAGGTAACCTACATAATCCAAGTGCCCGCTAGGTAACCTAGATATTCCAAGTTCCTCTTAGCTAACCTAGATAGTCCAAGTGCCTGCTAGGTAACCTACATAGTCCAAGTGCCCATTCCTTAACCTAGATAGTCCAAGTGCCCGCTGGGTAACCTAGACTGTCCAAATGCCCTCTAGATTACCTACATAGTCCAAGTGCACGTTCGTTAACCTAGATCATCCAAGTGCCCGCAAGGTAACCTACATAGTCCAAGGGCCCGCTAGGTAACCTACATATTCCAAGTGCCCACTAAGGAACCTAGATAGTCCAAGTGCCCGATAGGTAACCTACATAGTCCAAGTTCCCGCTAGGTAACCTAGATAGTCCAAGTGCCCGTTACCTAACCTACATAGTCCAAGTGCCCGCTAGGTAACCAATATAATCCACATGCCCGCTAGGGGCCCTAATAGTCCAAATGTCCGCTAGTTAACCTAGATAGTCCAAGTGCCCGCTAGTTAACCTAGATAGACCAAGTGCCCGCTAGGGAACCTATCTAGTCCAAGTACCCGCTAGGAAACGTACATACTCCAAGTGCCCACTAGGTAACGTACATAGTCTAAGTGCCCGCTAGGTAACGTAGATAGTCCAAGGGCCTGCTTGGGAACGTACATAGTCCAAGTGCCTGCTAGGTAACCTAGATAGTCCATGTGCCCACTAGTTAACCTACATAGTCCAGGTTCCCCCTAGGTAACCTAGATAGTCCAAGGGCCCGCTAGGTAACCTACATTGTCCTAGTGCCCCCTAGTTAACCTACATTCTCCAAGTGCCCGATAGGGAAACTACATAGTTCAAGTGCCCACTAGGTAACCAACATGTTCCAAATGCCCGCTAGTTAACCTACATAGTCCAAGTGCCCGATACGCAACCTACATAATCCAAGTGCCCGCTAGGGAACCTACATAATCCAAGTGCCCGTTAGTTAACCTAGATAGTCCAAGTGCCCGCTAGGTAACCTAGATTGTCCAACAGCCCGGTAGGTAACCTACATACTCCAAGTACACGCTAGATAACGTAGATAGTTCAAGTGCCTGCTAGGTAATCTAGATAGTCCAAGTACCCGCTAGGTAACCTACAAAGTCTAAGTGCCCGCTAAATAATCTTTATAGTCCAAATAAACGCTAGGGAGCCTATATAGTCCAAATGCCCGCTAGGTAACCTAGATAGTCTATGGGCCCGCTAGGTAACCTACATAGTCCTAGTGCCCCCTAGTTAACCTACATTTTCCAAGTGCCCGATAGGGAACCTATATAGTCCAAGTGCCTGCTAGGTAACCTACATAGTCCAAATGCCCTCTAGTTAACCTACATAGTCCAAGTGCCCGCTAGGTAACCTAGATAATCCTAGTGCCCGCTAGGGAACCTTCATAGTCTTAGTGCCAGCTAGGTAACCTAGAGAGTCCAAGTGTCCGCTAGTTAACCTAGATAGTCCTACTGCCCGTTAGTTAACCTAGAGTGTCCAAGTGCCCACTAGGGGACGTACTTAGTCCAAGTGCCCGTTAGCTAACCTAGATAGTCCAAGTGACCGGTAGTTAACATTGAGCATCCAAGTGCCCGCTAGTTAAACTAGATAGTCCAAGTGCACGCTAGTTAACCTACGTAGTCCAAGGTCCGCTAGTTAACCTAGATAGTCCAAGTACTCGCTAGTTAACCTACATAGTCCAAGTGCCCGCTATGTAACCTAGATAGTCAAAGTGCTCGTTAGGTAACCTAGATAGTCCAAGTGCCCGCTAGGTAACCTAGATACTCAAAGTGCCCCTTACGTAACCTAGATAGTCCAAGTGCCCGCTAAGCAACCTACATAGTCCAAGTGCCCGTTCGTTAACCTAGAAGTCCAAGTGCCCGCTAGGTAACCTAGACAGTCCAAGTGCCCGCTAGGTTACCTGCATATTCCAAGTGCCCGTTCGTTAACCTAGATAGTCCAAGTGCCCACTAGGTAACCTACATAGTCCAAGTGCCCGCTAGGTAACCTATATAGTCCAAGTGCCCGCTAGATAACCTAGATAGTCCAAGGGCCCGCTAATTAGCCTACATAGTCCAAGGGCTCACTTGTTAACTTTGATAGTCCTAGTCCCCGCTAGTTAACCTAGATAGTCCAAGTGCCCGCTAGGTTACCTACATAGTCCTAGTTCCCGCTAGGTAACCTGGATAGTCCTAGTGCCCGTTACCTAACATAGATCGTCCAAGTGCCCGCTAGGCAACATACATAGTCCAAGTGCCCGTTCGTTAACCTAGAAATCCATGTCGCCGCTAGGTAAACTAGACAGTCCAACTGCCCGCTAGGTTACCTGCATAGTCCTAGTGCCCGTTAGGTAACCTAGATAGTCCAAGTGCCCGCTAGGTGACCTAAATAGTCAAAGTGCCTTCTAGGTAACCTAGATAGTCCAAGTTCCTGTTAGCTAACCTAGATAGTCCATGTGCCCGCTAGGTAACCTACATAGTCCAAGGACCCGCTCCTTAACCTAGTTCGTCCAAGTGTCCGCTAGTTAACCTACATAGTCCAAGTGCCCGCTAAATAACCAAGATAGTCCAAGTGCCCGCTAGGTAACCTATATAGTCCAAGTGCCCGCTAGATAACCTAGATAGTCCAAGGGCCCGCTAATTAGCCTACATAGTCCAAGGGCTCACTTGTTAACTTTGATAGTCCTAGTCCCCGCTAGTTAACCTAGATAGTCCTAGTGCCCGTTAGATAACCTAGAGTGTCCAAGTGCCCACCAGGGGACGTACTTAGTCCAAGTGCCCGTTAGGTAACCTAGATAGTCCAAGTGCCCGCTTGTTAACATTGATCATCCAAGTGCCCGCCAGTTAACCTAGATAGTCCAAGTGCACGCTATTTAACCTAGATAGTCTAAGTGCCTTCTAGTTACCCTAGATCGTCCAAGTGCTCGCTAAGAAACCTAGACAGTTCAAGTGCCCGTTAAGTAACCTAGATAGTCCCAGTGCCCGCTAGGTAAACTACATAGTCCTAGTTCCCACTAGGTAACCTAGATAGTCCAAGTGCCCATTACCTAACCTAGATAGTCCAATTGCCCGCTATGCAACATACATAGTCCAAGTGCCCGTTCGTTAACCTAGAAGTCCAAGTGCCCGCTAGGTAACCTAGACTGTCCAAGTGCCCGCTAGATTACCTACATAGTCTAAGTGCCCGCTAGGTAACCTAGAGAGTCCAGGGGCCCGCTAGTTAACCTACATAGTCCAAGTGCCCGGTAGTTAACTTACATAGTTCAAGTGTCCATAGGGAACATACATAGTCCACGTGCCTGCTAGGGAACATACATAGTCCAAGTGCCCGCTAGGGAATCTACATAGTCCAAGGGCCCGCTAGTTAATGTAGATAGTCCAAGTTCCGCTAGTTAATCTACATACTTCAAGGTCCCGCTAGTTAACCTACAAAGTCCAAGTACCCACTAGTTAACCTAGATCGTCCAAGTGTCCGCTAGTTAATCTACATAGTACAAGAGCCTGCTCGGGAATCTAGTTAGTCCAAGTGCCCGCTCTAGAACCTACATAGTCCAAGTGCCTGCTAGGGAACCTACATAGTCCAAGTTCCCGCGCTGGATCATACATAGTCCAAGTGCCCGCTAGGGAATCTACATAGTCCAAGGGCCCGCTAGTTAATGTAGATAGTCCAAGTGCCGCTAGTTAATCTACATAGTCCAAGGGCCTGCTAGTTAACCTACATAGTCCAAGTACCCGCAAGTTAACCTAGATCGTCCAAGTGCCCGCTAGGTAACCTACATAGTCCAAGGGCCCGCTAGTTAACCTACATAGTCCAAGGGCCCGCTAATTAACCTACATCGTCCAAGGGCCTGCTAGTTAACCTAGATAGTCCAAGTGCCTGCTAGTTAACCTACATAGTCCAAGTGCCCGCGAGGTAACCTAGACAGTTCAACGACCACTAGGTTACCTACATAGTCCAAGTGCCCTTTCGTTAACCTACATAGTCCAAATGACCGCTAGGTAACCAATATAGTCCAAATGCTTGCTAGGGGCCGTAATAGTCCAAATGCCCTCTAGTTAACCTAGATAGTCCAAGTGCTCGCTAGTTAACCTAGATAGTCCAAGTGCCCGCTAGTTAACCTAGATAGACCAAGTGCCCGCTAGGGAACCTATCTAGTCCAAGTACCCGCTAGGAAACGTACATAGTCCAAGTGCCCGCTAGGTAACATAGATAGTCCCAGTGCCCGCTAGGGAACGTACATAGTCCAAGTGCCCTCTAGGTAACCTAGATAGTCCAAGTGCCTGCTAGGTAACCTAGGTAGTCCAAGTGCCCACTAGTTAACCTACATAGTCCTGGTTCCCCCTAGGTAACCTAGATAGTCCAAGGGACCGCTAGGTAACCTACATAGTCAAAATGCCCGATAGGGAACCTACATAGTCCAAGTGCCTGCTAGGTAACCTACATAGTCCAAATGCCCGCTAGTTAACCTACATAGTACAAATGCTCGATAGGCAACCTACATAATCCATGTGCCCGCTAGGGAACCTACATTCTCCAAGTGCCCGTTAGGTAACCTAGATAGTCCAAATGCCCGCTAGTTAATCTACATATTCCAAGGGCCCGCTAGGTAACCTAGATAGTCCAAGGGCCCGCTAGTTAACTTACATAGTCCAAGTGCCCGGTAGTTAACTTACATAGTTCAAGTGTCCATAGGGAACATACATAGCCCAAGTGCCCGCTAGGGAACATACATAGTCCAAGTGCCCGCTAGGGAATCTACATAGTTCAAGGGCCCGCTAGTTAACCTACATAGTCCAAGTACCCGCTAGTTAACCTAGATCGTCCATCTGTCCGCTAGTTAATCTACATAGTACAAGTGCCCGCTCGGGAATCTAGTTAGTCCAAGTGCCCCCTCTGGAACCTACATAGTCCAAGTGCCTGCCAGGGAACCTACATATTCCAAGTGCCCGCGCTGGAACATACATTGTCCAAGTGCTCGCTAGCGATCTACATAGTCCAAGGGCCCGCTAGTTAATGTAGATAGTCCAAGTACCGCTAGTTAATCCACATAGTGCAAGGGCCCGCTAGTTAACCTACATAGTCCAAGTACCCGCTAGTTAACCTAGATCGTCCAAGGGCCCGCTAGGTAACCTACATAGTCCAAGGGCCCGCTAGTTAACCTACATAGTCCAAGGGACCGCTAGTTAACCTACATCGTCCAAGGGCCTGCTAGTTAACCTACATCGTCCAAGTGCCCGCTAGCTAACCTACATAGTCCAAGTGCCCGCGAGGTAACCTAGAAAACTCAAGTGACCACTAGGTTACCTACATAGTCCAAGTGCCCGTTCGTTAACTTACATAGTCCAAATGACCGCTAGGTAACCAATATAGTCCAAATGCTTGCTAGGGGCCCTAATAGTCCAAATGACCGCTAGTTAACCTAGATAGTCCAAGTGCTCGCTAGTTAACCTAGATAGTCCAAGTGCCCGCTAGTTAACCTAGATAGACCAAGTGCCCGCTAGGTAACCAATATAGTCCAAATGCCCGCTAGGGGCCCTAATAGTCCAAATGCCCGCTAGTTAACCTAGATAGTCCAAGTGCTCACTAGTTAACCTAGATAGTCCAAGTGCCCGCTAGTTAACCTAGATAGACCAAGTGCCCGCTAGGGAACATATCTAGTCCAAGTACCCGCTAGGAAACGTACATAGTCCAAGTGCCCGCTAGGTAACATAGATAGTCCAAGTGCCCGCTAGGGAACGTACATAGTCCAAGGGCCCACTAGTTAACCTAGATAGTCCAAGTGTCCGCTAGTTAACCTAGATAGTCCAAGTGCCCGCTAGGGAATGTACATAATCCAAGTGCCCGCTAGGTAACCTAGATAGTTCAAGTACCCGCTAGGTAACCTAGATAGTTCAAATACCCGCTAGGTAACCTAGATCGTCAAAGGGACCCCTAGTAAGCCTACATAGTCCAAGTGCCCGCTAGGTAACCTAGAAAGTCCAAGGGCCCGATAGTAAACCTACATAGTCCATGGGCCCGCTAGTTAACATTCATAGTGCAAGTGTCCGCTACTTAACCTACAAATTCCAAGTTCCCGCTAGTTAACTTACATAATCTAAGTGCCCGTTGGCTAACCTAGATAGTCCAAAGGCCCGCTAGTTGACCTATATAGTCAAAGTGCCAGCTAGGTAACCTAGATAGTACAAGTGCCCGCTAGGTAACCAAGATAGTCCAAGTGCCTGTAAGCTAACCTAGATATTCCAAGTGGAGGCCAGGTAACCTACATAGTCCAAGTGCCCGTTCGTTAACCTAGATAATCCAAGTGCCCGTTCGTTGACGTAGATAATCCAAATGCCCACTAGGTAACCTAGACAGTCAAAGTGCCCGCTAGTTAACCTACATAGTCCAAGTGCCCGATAGGGAACCTACATAATCCAAGTGCCTGCTAGGCAACCTACATAGTCCAAGTGCCCGTTAGTTAACCTAGATAGTCAAAGTGCCTGCTAGGTAACCTAGATAGTCCAAGTGCCCGCTAGGTAACCTACATAGTCCAAGTGCCCGCTAGGTAACCTAAATAGTCCAAATGCCCGCTAGTTAACCTAGATAGTCCAAGTGCCCGCTAGTTAACCTATATAGTCTAAGTGCCCGCTAGGTAACCAAGACAGTTCAAGTGATCACTAGGTTACCTACATAGTCCATGTGCCCGTTCGTTAACCTACATAGTCCAAGTGCCCGCGAGGTAACCAATATAGTCCAAATGCCTTCTATGGGCCGTAATAGTCCAAATGCCCGCTAGTTAACCTAGACAATCCAAGTGCCCGCTAGTTAACCTAGATAGACTAAGTGCCCGCTGGGAACCTACTAGTCCAAGTACCCGCTAGGAAACGTACATAGTCCAAGTGCCCGCTGGGTAACGTACATAGTCCAAGTGCTCGCTAGGTAACGTAGATAGTCCAAGTGCCTGCTAGGGAACCTACATAGTCCAAGTGCCCGCTAGGGAACCTACATAGTCCAAGTGCCCGTTATTTAACCTAGATAGTCCAAATGCCCACTAGGGAACCCACATAGTCCAAGTGCTCGCTAGGGAACCTACATATTCCAAGGGCCCGTTAGGGAACCTACATATTCCAAGTGCCCGTTAGTTAACCTAGATAGTCCCAGTGCCCGCTTGGTAACTTAGATAGTCCAACAGCCCGCAAGGTAACCTACATACTCCAAGAACCCGCTATAACGTAGATAGTTCAAGTGCCAGCTAGGTAACCTAGATAATTCTCATGCCCGTTACCTAACCTAGATAGTCCAATTGCCCGCTATGCAACATAAATAGTCCAAGTGCCCGTTCTTTAACCTAGAAGTCCAAGTGCCCGCTAGGTAACCTAGACTCTCCAAGTGCCCGCTCTGGAACCTACATAGTCCAAGTGACTGCTAGGGAACCTACATAGTCCAAGTGCCCGCTCTGGAACATATACAGTCCAAGTGCCCGCAAGGGAATCTACATAGTCCAAGGGACCGCTAGTTAATGTAGATAGTCCAAGTGCCGCTAGTTAATCTACATAGTCCAAGGGCCCGCTAGTTAACCTACACAGTCCAAGTACCCGCTAGTTAACCTAGATCGTCCAAGTGCCCTCTATGTTACCTACATATTCCAAGGGGCCGCTAGTTAATCTACATAGTCCAAGGGCCCGCTAGTTAACCTACATAGTCCAAGTACCCGCTAGTTAACCTAGATCGTCAAAGTGCCCGCTAGGTAAACTACATAGTCCAAGGGACCGCTAGTTAACCTACATCGTCCAAGGGCCTGCTAGTTAACCTAGATAGTCCAAGTGCCTGCTAGTTAACCTACATAGTCCAAGTGCCCGCTAAGTAACCAATATAGTCCAAATGCCCGCTAGGGGCCCTAATAGTCCAAATGCCCGCTAGTTAACCTAGATAGTCCAAGTGCTCACTAGTTAACCTAGATAGTCCAAGTGCCCGCTAGTTAACCTAGATAGACCAAGTGCCCGCTAGGGAACATATCTAGTCCAAGTACCCGCTAGGAAACGTACATAGTCCAAGTGCCCGCTAGGTAACCTAGATAGTCCAAGTGCTCGCTAGTTAACCTACATAGTCCAAGTGCCTGCTAGGTAACCTAGATAGTCCAAGTGCCCACTAGTTAACCTACATAGTCCAGGTTCCCCCTAGGTAACCTAGATAGTTCAAGGGCCCGCTAGGTAACCTACATAATCCAAGTGCCCGCTAGGTAACCTACATAGTCCAAGTGCCCGATAGGGAACCTACATAATCCAAGTGCCCGCTAGGGAACCTACATCGTCCAAATGCCCGTTAGGTGACCTAGATAGTCCAAATGCCCTCTAGGAAACCCACATAGTCCAAGTGCCCGCTATGGAACTTACATAGTCCAAGTGCCCGCTAGGGAACCTACATAGTCCAAGTGCCCATTAGTTAACCTAGATAGTCCAAGTGCCCGCTAGGTAACCTAGATTGTCCAACAGCCCGGTAGGTAACCTACATACTCCAAGTACCCGCTAGGTAACGTAGATAGTTCAAGTGCCTGCTAGGTAACCTACTTAGTCAAAGTGCCCGCTAGGTAACCTACAAAGTCTAAGTGCCCGCTAAATAATCTATATAGTCCAAATAAACGGTAGCGAGCCTACATAGTCCAAATGCCCGCTAGGTAACCTAGATAGTCTATTGGCCCGCTAGGTAACCTACATTGTCCTAGTCCCCCCTAGTTAAACTACATTTTCCAAGTGCCCGATAGGAAACCTACATAGTCCAAGTGCCTGCTAGGTAACCTACATAGTCCAAATGCCCTCTAGTAAACCTACATAGTCCAAGGGCCCGATAGGGAACCTACATAATCCAAGTGCCCGCTAGTTGACCTACATAGTCCAAGTGCCCGCTAGGTAACCTAGATAATCCTAGTGCCCGCTAGGGAACCTTCAATGTCCTAGTGCCAGCTAGGTAACCTAGAGAGTCCAAGTGTCCGCTAGTTAACCTAGATAGTCCTAGTACCCGTTAGTTAACCTAGAGTGTCCAAGTGCCCACTAGGGGACGTACTTAGTCCAAGTGCCCGTTAGCTAACCTAGATAGTCCAAGTGCCCGCTAGTTAACCTAGATAGACCAAGTGCCTGCTAGGGAATCTATCTAGTCAAAGTACCCTCTAGGAAACGTACAAAATCCAAGTGCCCGCTAGGTAACATAGATAGTCCAAGTGCCCGCTAGGGAACGTACATAGTCCAAGTGCTCGCTAGGTAACGTAGATAGTCCAAGTGCCTGCTAGGGAACCTACATAGTCCAAGTGCCCGCTAGGGAACCTACATAGTCCAAGTGCCCGTTATTTAACCTAGATAGTCCAAATGCCCACTAGGGAACCCACATAGTCCAAGTGCTCGCTAGGGAACCTACATATTCCAAGGGCCCGTTAGGGAACCTACATATTCCAAGTGCCCGTTAGTTAACCTAGATAGTCCCAGTGCCCGCTTGGTAACTTAGATAGTCCAACAGCCCGCAAGGTAACCTACATACTCCAAGAACCCGCTATAACGTAGATAGTTCAAGTGCCAGCTAGGTAACCTAGATAATTCTCATGCCCGTTACCTAACCTAGATAGTCCAATTGCCCGCTATGCAACATAAATAGTCCAAGTGCCCGTTCTTTAACCTAGAAGTCCAAGTGCCCGCTAGGTAACCTAGACTCTCCAAGTGCCCGCTCTGGAACCTACATAGTCCAAGTGACTGCTAGGGAACCTACATAGTCCAAGTGCCCGCTCTGGAACATATACAGTCCAAGTGCCCGCAAGGGAATCTACATAGTCCAAGGGACCGCTAGTTAATGTAGATAGTCCAAGTGCCGCTAGTTAATCTACATAGTCCAAGGGCCCGCTAGTTAACCTACACAGTCCAAGTACCCGCTAGTTAACCTAGATCGTCCAAGTGCCCTCTATGTTACCTACATATTCCAAGGGGCCGCTAGTTAATCTACATAGTCCAAGGGCCCGCTAGTTAACCTACATAGTCCAAGTACCCGCTAGTTAACCTAGATCGTCAAAGTGCCCGCTAGGTAAACTACATAGTCCAAGGGACCGCTAGTTAACCTACATCGTCCAAGGGCCTGCTAGTTAACCTAGATAGTCCAAGTGCCTGCTAGTTAACCTACATAGTCCAAGTGCCCGCTAAGTAACCAATATAGTCCAAATGCCCGCTAGGGGCCCTAATAGTCCAAATGCCCGCTAGTTAACCTAGATAGTCCAAGTGCTCACTAGTTAACCTAGATAGTCCAAGTGCCCGCTAGTTAACCTAGATAGACCAAGTGCCCGCTAGGGAACATATCTAGTCCAAGTACCCGCTAGGAAACGTACATAGTCCAAGTGCCCGCTAGGTAACCTAGATAGTCCAAGTGCTCGCTAGTTAACCTACATAGTCCAAGTGCCTGCTAGGTAACCTAGATAGTCCAAGTGCCCACTAGTTAACCTACATAGTCCAGGTTCCCCCTAGGTAACCTAGATAGTTCAAGGGCCCGCTAGGTAACCTACATAATCCAAGTGCCCGCTAGGTAACCTACATAGTCCAAGTGCCCGATAGGGAACCTACATAATCCAAGTGCCCGCTAGGGAACCTACATCGTCCAAATGCCCGTTAGGTGACCTAGATAGTCCAAATGCCCTCTAGGAAACCCACATAGTCCAAGTGCCCGCTATGGAACTTACATAGTCCAAGTGCCCGCTAGGGAACCTACATAGTCCAAGTGCCCATTAGTTAACCTAGATAGTCCAAGTGCCCGCTAGGTAACCTAGATTGTCCAACAGCCCGGTAGGTAACCTACATACTCCAAGTACCCGCTAGGTAACGTAGATAGTTCAAGTGCCTGCTAGGTAACCTACTTAGTCAAAGTGCCCGCTAGGTAACCTACAAAGTCTAAGTGCCCGCTAAATAATCTATATAGTCCAAATAAACGGTAGCGAGCCTACATAGTCCAAATGCCCGCTAGGTAACCTAGATAGTCTATTGGCCCGCTAGGTAACCTACTTTGTCCTAGTCCCCCCTAGTTAAACTACATTTTCCAAGTGCCCGATAGGAAACCTACATAGTCCAAGTGCCTGCTAGGTAACCTACATAGTCCAAATGCCCTCTAGTAAACCTACATAGTCCAAGGGCCCGATAGGGAACCTACATAATCCAAGTGCCCGCTAGTTGACCTACATAGTCCAAGTGCCCGCTAGGTAACCTAGATAATCCTAGTGCCCGCTAGGGAACCTTCAATGTCCTAGTGCCAGCTAGGTAACCTAGAGAGTCCAAGTGTCCGCTAGTTAACCTAGATAGTCCTAGTACCCGTTAGTTAACCTAGAGTGTCCAAGTGCCCACTAGGGGACGTACTTAGTCCAAGTGCCCGTTAGCTAACCTAGATAGTCCAAGTGCCCGCTAGTTAACCTAGATAGACCAAGTGCCTGCTAGGGAATCTATCTAGTCAAAGTACCCTCTAGGAAACGTACAAAATCCAAGTGCCCGCTAGGTAACATAGATAGTCCAAGTGCCCGCTAGGGAACGTACATAGTCCAAGTGCCCGCTAGGTAACCTAGATATTCCAAGTGCTCGCTAGTTAACCTACATAGTCCAAGTGCCTGCTAGGTAACCTAGATAGTCCAAGTGCCCACTAGTTAACCTACATAGTCCAGGTTCGCCCTAGGTAACCTAGATAGTCCAAGGGCCCGCTAGGTAACCTACATAGTCCAAATGCCCGATAGGGAACCTACATAGTCCAAGTGCCCGCTGGGTAACCTACATAGTCCAAATGACCGCTAATTAACCTACATAGTCCTAGTGCCCGATAGGCAACCTACATAATCCAAGTGACCGCTAGGGAACCTACATTGTCCAAGTGCCCATTAGGTAACCTAGATAGTCCAAATGCCCGCTAGGGAACCCACATAGTCCAAGTGCCCGCTAGGGAACTTACATAGTCCAAGGGCCCGCTAGGGAACCTACATAGTCCAAGTGCCCGTTAGTTAACCTAGATAGTCCCAGTGCCCGCTAGGTAACCTAGATAGTCCAACAGCCCGGTAGGTAACCTACATACTCCAAGTACCCGCTAGGTAACGTAGATAGTTCAAGTGCCCCTAGGTAACCTACAAAGTCAAAGTGCCCGCTAGGTAATCTATATAGTCCAAATGACCACTAGGAAGCCTACATAGTACAAATGCCCGCTAGGTAACCTAGGTAGTCCAAGGGCCCGCTAGGAAACCTACATAGTCCTAGTGCTCCCTAGTTAACCTACATTCTCCAAGTGCCCGATAGGGAACCTACATAGTCCAAGGGCCCGCTAGGTAACCTACATAGTCCATTTGCCCGATAGGGAACATACATAATCCAAATGCCCGCTAGGGAACCTACATAGTCCAAGTGCCCGTTAGGTAACCTACATAGTCCAAATATCCGCCAGGAAACCCACATACTCCAAGTGCCCGCTAGGGAATTTACATAGTCCAAGGGCCCGCTAGGGAACCTACATAGTCCAAGTGTCCGTTAGCTAACCTAGATAGTCCAAGTGCCCGCTTGGTAACCTAGATAGTCCAACAGCCTTCTAGGTAACATACATACTCCAAGAACCCGCTAGGTAACGTAGATTGTTCATGTACCAGCTAGGTAACCTAGATAGTCCAAGTGTCCTCTAGGTAACCTACAAAGTCTAAGTGCCCGCTAGTATATCTATATAGTCCAAATGCCTGCTAGGGAATCTACATAGTCCAAGGGTCCGCTAGTTAACGTAGATAGTCCAAGTGCCGCTAGTTAATCTACATAGTCCAAGGGCCCGCTAGGTAACCTAGATAGTCCAAGGGCCCGCTAGTTAACCTACATAGTCCAAGTGCCCGGTAGTTAACTTACATAGTTCAAGTGTCCATAGGGAACATACATAGCCCAAGTGCCCGCTAGGGAACATACATAGTCCAAGTGCCCGCTAGGGAATCTACATACTCCAAGGGCCCGCTAGTTAATGCAGATAGTCCAAGTTCCGCTAGTTAATCTACATAGTTCAAGGGCCCGCAAGTTAACCTACATAGTCCAAGTACCCGCTAGTTAACCTAGATCGTCCAAGTGTCCGCTAGTTAATCTACATAGTACAAGTGCCCGCTAGGGAATCTAGTTAGTCCAAGTGCCCGCTCTGGAACGTACATATTCCAAGTGCCCGTGCTGGAACATACATAATCCAAGTGCTCGCTAGGGAATCTATATAGTCCAGGGGCCCGCTAGTTAATGTAGAGTGTCCAAGTGCCGCTAGTTAATCTACATAGTCCAAGGGCCCGCTAGTTAACCTACATAGTCCAAGTACCCGCCAGTTAACCTAGATCGTCCAAGTGCCTGCTAGGTAACCTACATAGTCCAAGGGCCCGCTAGTTAACCTACATAGTCCAAGGGACCGCTAGTTAACCTACATCGTCCAAGGGCCTGCTAGTTAACCTAGATAGTCCAAGTGCCCGCTAGTTAACCTACATAGTCCAAGTGCCCGCTAAGTAACCAATATAGTCCAAAAGCCCGCTAGGGGCCCTAATAGTCCAAATGCCCGCTAGTTAACCTAGATAGTCCAAGTGCTCGCTAGTTAACCTAGATAGTACAAGTGCCCGCTAGTTAACCTAGATAGACCAAGTGCCCGCTAGGGAACATATCTAGTCCAAGTACCCGCTAGGAAACGTACATACTCCAAGTGCCCGCTAGGTAGCATAGATAGTCCAAGTGCCGGCTAGGGACCGTACATAGTCCAAGTGCCCGCTAGGTAACCTAGATAGTCCAAGTGCTCGCTAGTTATCCTACATAGTCCAAGTACCTGCAAGGTAACCTAGATAGTCCAAGTGCCCACTAGTTAACCTACATAGTCCAGGTTCCCCCTAGGTAACCTAGATAGTTCAAGTGCCCACTAGGTAACCTACATAGTAGTCCAAATGCCCGATAGGGAACCTACATAGTCCAAGTGCCCGCTAGGTAACCTACATAGTCCAAGTGCCCGATAGGGAACCTACATAATCCAAGTGCCCGCTAGGGAACCTACATAGTCCAAGTGCCCGTTAGGTAACCTAGATAGTCCAAATGCCCGCTAGGAAACCGACATAGTCCAAGTGCCCGCTAGGGAACTTACATAATCCTAGGGCCCGCTAGGGAACCTACATAGTCCAAGTGCCCGCTAGTTAACCTACATCTTCCAAGGGCCCGCTAGTTAACCAAGATAGTCCAAGTGCCCGCTAGTTAACCTACATTGTCCAAGTGCCCGCTAGTTAATCTACATAGTTCAAGGGCCCGCTAGTTAACCTACATAGTCCAAGTACCCGCTACTTAACCTAGATCGTCCAAGTGTCCGCTAGTTAATCTATATAGTACAAGTGCCCGCTCGGGAATCTAGTTAGTCCAAGTGCCCGCTCTGGAACCTACATAGTCCAAGTGCCTGCTAGGGAACCTACATAGTCCAAGGGCCCGCTAGTTAACGTAGATAGTCCAAGTTCCGCTAGTTAATCTACATAGTCCAAGGGCCCGCTAGTTAACCTACATAGTCCAAGTACCCGCCAGTTAACCTAGATCGTCCAAGTGCCCGCTAGGTAACCTACATAGTCCTAGGGCCCGCTAGTTAACCTACATAATCCAAGGGACCACTAGTTAAACTACATCGTCCAAGAGCCTGCTAGTTAACCTAGATAGTCCAAGTGCCCGCTAGTTAACCTACATAGTCCAAGTGCCCGCTAGGCAACCTAGACAGTTCAAGTGACCACTAGGTTACCTACATAGTCCAAGTGCCCGTTCGTTAACCTACACAGTCCAAATGCCCGGTAGGTAACCAATATAGTCCAAATGCCCGCTAAGGGCCCTAATAATCCAAATGCCCGCTAGTTATCCTAGATAGTCCAAGTGCTCACTAGTTAACCTAGATAGTCCAAATGCCCGCTAGTTAAGTTAGATAGACCAAGTGCCCGCTAGGGAACTTATCTAGTCCAAGTACCCGCTAGGAAACGTACATAGTAAAAGTGCCCGCTAGGTAGCATAGATAGTCCAAGTGCCCACTAGGGAACGTACATAGTCCAAGTGCCCGCTAGGTAACCTAGATAGTCCAAGTGCTCGCTAGTTAACCTACATAGTCCAAGTGTCTGCTAGGTAACCTAGATAGTCCAAGTGCCCACTAGTTAACCTACATAGTACAGGTTCCCCCTAGGTAACCTAGATAGTCCAAGGGCCCGCTAGGTAACCTACATAGTCCAAATGCCCGATATCGAACCTACATAATCCAAGTGCCCGCTAGGTAACTTACGTAGTCCAAATGCCAGCTAGTTAACCTACATAGTCCAAGTGCCCGCTAGGTAACCTACATAGGCCAAGTGCCCGATAGGGAACCTACATAATCCAAGTGCTCGCTAGGGAACCTACATAGTCCAAGTGCCCGTTAGGTAACCTAGATATTCCAAATGCCCGCCAGGAAACCCACATAGTCCAAGTGCCCGCTAGGGAATTTATATAGTCCAAGTGCCCGCTAGGTAACCTAGATAGTCCAACAGCCCGGTAGGTAACCTACATACTCCAAGTACCCGCTAGGTAACGTAGATAGTTCAAGTGCCAGCTAGGTAAACTAGATAGTCCAAGTGCCCGCTAGGTAACCTACAAAGTCTAAGTGCCCGCTAGGTAATCTATATAGTCCAAATGACCAGTAGGGAGCCTACATAGTCCAAATGCCCCCTAGGTAACCTAGATAGTCCGAGGGACCGCCAGGAAACCTACATAGTCCTAGTGCCCCCTAGTTAACCTACATTCTCCAAGTGCCCGATATGGAACCTATATAGTCCAAGTGCCCGCTAGGTAACCTACATAGTCCAAGTGCCCGATAGGGAACCTACATAATCCAAGTGCTCGCTAGGTAACCTACATAGTCCAAGTGCCCGTTAGGTAACCTAGATAGTCCAAATCCCCGCCAGGAAACCCACATAGTCCAAGTGCCGTTAGGGAATTTACATAGTCCAAGTGCCCGCAAGGTAACCTAGATAGTCCAAGGGCCCGCTAGTTAACCTACATAGTCCAAGTGCCCGGTAGTTAACTTACATAGTTCAAATGTCCATAGGGAACATACATAGTCCAAGTGCCCGCTAGGAAATCTACATAGTCCAATGGCCCGCTAGTTAAAATAGATATTCCAAGTTCCGCTAGTTAATCTACATAATTCAAGGGTCCTTAGTTAACCTACATAGTCCAAGTACCCGCTAGTTAACCTACATCGTCCAATTGTCCGCTAGTTAATCTACATAGTACAAGTGCCCGCTCGGGAATCTAGTTAGTCCAAGTGCCCGCTCTGGAACCTACATAGTCCAAGTGCCTGCTAGGGAACCTACATAGTCCAAGTGCCCTGCGCTGGAACATATATAGTCCAATTGGCCGCTATGGAATCTACATAGTCAAAGGGCCCGCAAGTTAACGTAGATAGTCCAAGTGCCGCTAGTTAATCTACATAGTCCAAGGGCCCTCTAGTTAACCTACATAGTCCAAGTACCCGCTAGTTAACCTAGATCGTCCAAATGCCCGCTAGGTAACCTACATAGTCCAAGAGCCCGCTAGTTAACCTACATAGTCCAAGGGCCCGCTAGTTAACCTTGATCTTCCAAGGGCCCGCTAGTTAACCTAGATAGTCCAAGTGCCCGCTAGTTAACCTACATTGTCCAAGTGCCGGCTAGGTAACCTAGACAGTTCAAGTGACCACTAGGTTACCTACATAGTACAAGTGCCCGTTCGTTAACCTACATAGTCCAAATGCCCGCTAGATAACCAATATAGTCCAAACGTCCGCTAGGGGCCCTAATAGTCCAAATGCCCGCTAGTTAACCTAGAGAGTCCAAGTGCTCGCTAGTTAACCTAGATAGTCCAAGTGCCCGCTAGTTAACCTAGATAGACCAAGTGCCCGCTAGGGAACATATCTAGTCCAAGTACCCGCTAGGAAACGTACATAGTCCAAGTGCCCGCTAGTTAACCTACATTGTCCAAGTGCCCGCTAGGTAACCTAGACAGTTCAAGTGACCACTAGGTTACCTACATAGTCCAAGTGCCCGTTCGTTAACCTACATAGTCCAAGTGCCCGCTAGGTAACATAGATAGTCCAAGTGCCCACTAGGGAACATACATAGTCCAAGTGCCCGCTAGGTAACCTAGATAGTCCAAGTGCTCGCTAGTTAACCTACGTAATCCAAGTGCCTGCTAGGTAACCTAGATAGTCCAAGTGCCCACTAGTTAACCTACATAGTCCAGGTTCCCCCTAGGTAACCTAGATAGTCCAAGGGCACGCTAGGTAACCTACATAGTCCAAATGCCCGATAGGGAACCTACATAATCCAAGTGCCCGCTAGGTAACCTACATAGTCCAAATGCCCGCTAGTTAACCTACATAGTCCAAGTGCCCGATAGGGAACCTACATAATCCAAGTGCCCGCTAGGGAACCTACATTGTCCAAGTGCCCGTTAGGTAACCTAGATAGTCAATATGCCCGCTAGGGAACCCACATAGTCCACGTGCCCGCTAGGGAACTTACATAGTCCAAGGGCCCGTTAGGGAACCTACATAGTCCAAGTGCCTGTTAGTTAACCTAGATAGTCCCAGTGCCCGCTAGGTAACCTAGATAGTCCAACAGCCCGGTAGGTAACCTACATACTCCAAGTACCCGCTAGGTAACGTAGATAGTTCAAGTGCCCGCTAGGTAACCTACAAAGTCTAAGTGCCCGCTAGGTAATCTATATAGTCCAGATGACCACTTGGGAGCCTACATAGTCCAAATGCCCGCAAGGTAAACTAGGTAGTCCAAGGGCCCGCTAGGAAACCTACATAGTCCTAGTGCCCCCTAGTTAACCTACATTCTACAAGTGCCCGATAGGGAACCTACATAGTCCATGTGCCCGATAGGGAACCCACATAGTCCAAGTGCCCGCTAGGGAATTTACATAGTCCAAGGGCCCGCTAGGGAACCTACATAGTCTAAGTGTCCGTTAGTTAACCTAGATAGTCCATGTGCCCGCTTGGTAACCTAGATAGTCCAACAGCCCGCTAGGTAACCTACATACTCCAAGAACCCGCTAGGTAACGTAGATAGTTCATGTGCCAGCTAGGTAACGTAGATAGTCCAAGTGTCCGCTAGGTAACCTACAAAGTCTAAGTGCCCGCTAGTATATCTATATAGTCCAAATGCCCGCTAGGGAATCTACATAGTCCAAGGGCCCGCTAGTTAACATAGATAGTCCAAGTGCCGCTAGTTAATCTACATAGTCCAAGGGCCCGCTAGGTAACCTAGATAGTTCAAGGGCCCGCTAGTTAACTTACTTAGTCCAAGTGCCCGGTAGTTAACGTACAAAGTTCAAGTGTCCATAGGGAACATACATAGCCCAAGTGCCCGCTGGGCAACATACATAGTCCAAGTGCCCGCTAGGGAATCTACATAGTCCAAGGGCCCGCTAGTTAATGTAGATAATCCAAGTTCCGCTAGTTAATCTACATAGTTCAAGGGCCCGCTAGTTAACCTACATAGTTCAAGTACCCGCTAGTTAACCTAGATCGTCCAAGTGTTCCCTAGTTAATCTACATAGTACAAGTGCCCGCTCGGGAATCTTGTTAGTCCAAGTGCCAGCTCTGGAACCTACATAGTCCAAGTGCCTGCTAGGGAACCTACATAGTCCAAGGGCCCGCTAGTTAACGTAGATAGTCCAAGTTCCGCTAGTTCATCTACATAGTCTAAGGGCCCGCTAGTTAACCTACATAGTCCAAGTACCCGCTAGTTAACCTAGATCGTCCAAGTGCCCGCTAGGTAACCTACATAGTCCAAGGGCCCGCTAGTTAACCTACATAGTCCAAGGGCCCGCTAGTTAACCTACATCGTCTAAGGGCCCGCTAGTTAACCTAGATAGTCCAAGTGCCCGCTAGTTAACCTACATTGTCAAAGTGCCCTCTAGGTAACCTAGACAGTTCAAGTGACCACTAGGTTACCTACATAGTCCAAGTGCCCGTTCGTTAACATACATAGTCCAAATGCCCCTAGGTAACCAATATAGTCCAAATGCCCGCTAGGGGCCCTAATAGTCCAAATGCCCGCTAGTTAACCTAGATAGTCCAAGTGCTCGCTAGTTAACCTAGATAGTCCAAGTGCCCGCTATTTAACCTAGATAGACCAAGTACCCGCTAGGGATCCTATCTAGTCCAAGTACCCGATAGGAAACGTACATAGTCCACGTGCCCGCTAGTTAACCTACATTGTCCAAGTGCCCGCTAGGTAACCTAGACAGTTCAAAGGACCACTAGGTTACCTACATAGTCCAAGTGCCCGTTCGTTAACCTACATAGTCCAAATGCCCGCTAGGTAACCAATATAGTCCAAATGCCCGCTAGGGGCCCTAATAGTCCAAATGCCCGCTAGTTAACCTAGATAGTCCAAGTACTCGCTAGTTAACCTAGAGAGTCCAAGTGCCCGCTAGTTAATCTAGATAGACCAAGTGCCCGCTAGGGAACCTATCTAGTCCAAGTACCCGCTAGGAAACGTACATAGTCCAAGTGCCCGCTAGGTAACATAGATAGTCCAAGTGCCCACTAGGGAACGTATATAGTCCAAGTGCCCGCTAGGTAACCTAGATAGTCCAAGTGTTCGCTAGTTAACCTACATAATCCAAGTGCCTGCTAGGTAACCTAGATAGTCCAAGTGTCCACTAGTTAACCTACATAGTCCAGGTTCCCCCTAGATAACCTAGATAGTCCAAGGGCCCGCTAGGTAACCTACATAGTCCAAATGCCCGCTAGTTAACCTACATAGTCCAAGTGCCCGATAGGGAACCTACATAATCCAAGTGCCCACTAGGGAACTTACATTGTCCAAGTGCCCGTTAGGTAACCTAGATAGTCCAAATGCCCGCTAGGGAACCCATATAGTCCACGTGCCCGCTTGGGTACTTACATAGTCCAAGGGCCCGCTAGGGAACTTACATTGTCCAAATGCCCGTTAGATAACCTAGATAGTACAAATGCCCGCTAGGGAACCCATATAGTCCACGTGCCCGATAGGGAACCTACATAGTCCAAGTGCCCGCTAGGTATCCTACATGGTCCAAATGCCCGCTAGTTAAACTACATAGTCCAAGTGCCCGATACAGAACCTACATAATCCAAGTGCCCGCTAGGGAACCTACATAGTCCATGTGTCCGTTAGTTAACCTAGATAGTCCAAGTGCCCGCTTGGTAATCTAGATAGTCCAACAGCCCGCTAGGTAACCTACATACTCCAAGAACCCGCTAGGTAACGTAGATAGTTCATGTGCCAGCTAGGTAACCTAGATAGTCCAAGTGTCCGCTAGGTAACCTACAAAGTCTAAGTGCCCGCTAGTATATCTATATAGTCCAAATGCCCGCTAGGGAATCTACATAGTCCAAGGGCCCGCTAGTTAACATAGATAGTCCAAGTGCCGCTAGTTAATCTACATAGTCCAAGGGCCCGCTAGGTAACCTAGATAGTCCAAGGGCCCGCTAGTTAACCTACATAGTCCAAGTGCCCGGTAGTTAACTTACATAGTTCAAGTGTCCATAGGGAACATACATAGCCCAAGTGCCCGTTAAGGAACATACATAGTCCAAGGGCCCGCTAGGGAATCTACATAGTCCAAGGGCCCGCTAGTCAATGTAGATAGTCCAAGTTCCGCTAGTTAATCTACATATTTCAAGGGCCCGCTAGTTAACCTACATAGTCCAAGAACCCGCTAGTTAACCTAGATCGTCCAAGTGTCCGCTAGTTAATCTACATAGGACAAGTGCCTGCTCGGGAATCTAGTTAGTCCAAGTGCCCGCTCTGGAACCTACATAGTCCAAGTGCCTGCTAGGGAACCTACATAGTCCAAGGGCCCGCTAGTTAACGTAGATAGTCCAAGGGCCGCTAGTTAATCTACATAGTCCAAGGGCCCGCTAGTTAACCTAGATCGTCCAAGTGCCCGCTAGGTAACCTACATTGTCCAAGGGCCCGCTAGTTAACCTACATAGTCCAAGAGCCTGCTAGTTAACCTAGATAATCCAAGTGCCCGCTAGTTAACCTACATAGTCCAAGTGCCCGCTAGGTAACCTAGACAGTTCAAATGACCACTAGGTTACCTACATAGTCCAAGTGCCCGTTCGTTAACCTACATAGTCCAAATGCCCGGTAGGTAACCAATATAGTCCAAATGCCCGCTAGGGGCCCTAATAATCCAAATGCTCGCTAGTTAACCTAGAGAGTCCAAGTGCTCACTAGTTAACCTAGATAGTCCAAAAGCCCGCTAGGGACCCTAATAGTCCAAATGCCCGCTAGTTAACCTAGATAGTCCAAGTGCTCGCTAGTTAACCTAGATAGTCCAAGTGCCCGCTAGTTAACCTAGATAGGCCAAGTGCCCGCTAGGGAACCTATCTAATCCAAGTACCCACTAGGAAACGTACATAGTCCAAGTGCCCGCTAGTTAACCTACATTGTCCAAGTGCCCGCTAGGTAACCTAGACAGTTCAAGTGACCACTAGGTTACCTACATAGTCCAAGTGCCCGTTCGTTAACCTACATAGTCCAAATGACCGCTAGGTAACCAATATAGTCCAAACGCCCGCTAGGGGCCCTAATAGTCCAAATGCCCGCTAGTGAACCTAGATAGTCCAAGTGCTCGCTAGTTAACCTAGATAGTCCAAGTGCCCGCTAGTTAACCTAGATAGACCAAGTGCCCGCTAGGGAACCTATCTAGTCCAAGTGCCCGTTCGTTAACCTACATAGTCCAAGTGCCCGCTAGGTAACATAGATAGTCCAAGTGCCCACTAGGGAACGTACATAGTCCAAGTGCCCGCTAGGTAACCTAGATAGTCCAAGTGCTCGCTAGTTAACCTACGTAATCCAAGTGCCTGCTAGGTAACCTAGATAGTCCAAGTGCCCACTAGTTAACCTACATAGTCCAGGTTCCCCCTAGGTAACCTAGATAGTCCAAGGGCCCGCTAGGTAACCTACATAGTCCAAATGCCCGATAGGGAACCTACATAGTCCAAGTGCCCGCTAGGTAACCTACATAGTCCAAATGCCCGCTAGTTAACCTACATAGTCCAAGTGCCCGATAGGGAACCTACATAATCCAAGTGCCCGCTAGGGAACCTACATTGTCCAAGTGCCCGTTAGATAACCTAGATAGTCAATATGCCCACTAGGGAACCCACATAGTCCACGTGCCCGCTAGGGAACTTACAGAGTCCAAGGGCCCGGTAGGGAACCTACATAGTCCAAATGCCTGTTAGTTAACCTAGATACTCCCAGTGCCCGCTAGGTAACCTAGATAGTCCAACAGCCCGGTAGGTAACCTACATACTCCAAGTACCCGCTAGGTAACGTAGATAGTTCAAGTGCCCGCTAGGTAACCTTCAAAGTCTAAGTGCCCGCTAGGTAATCTATATAGTCCAGATGAACACTAGGGAGCCTACATAGTCCAAATGCCCGCAAGGTAAACTAGGTAGTCCAAGGGCCCGATAGGAAACCTACATAGTCCTAGTGCCCCCTAGTTAACCTACATTCTACAAGTGCCCGATAGGGAACCTACATAGTCCATGTGCCCGATAGGGAACCCACATAGTCCAAGTGCCCGCTAGGGAATTTACATAGTCCAAGGGCCCGCTAGGGAACCTACATAGTCTAAGTGTCCGTTAGTTAACCTAGATAGTCCAAGTGCCCGCTTGGTAACCTAGATAGTCCAACAGCCCGCTAGGTAACCTACATACTCCAAGAACCCGCTAGGTAACGTAGATAGTTCATGTGCCAGCTAGGTAACGTAGATAGTCCAAGTGTCCGCTAGGTAACCTACAAAGTCTAAGTGCCCGCTAGTATATCTATATAATCCAAGTGCCCGCTAGGGAATCTACATAGTCCAAGGGCCCGCTAGTTAACATAGATAGTCCAAGTGCCGCTAGTTAATCTACATAATCCAAGGGCCCGCTAGGTAACCTAGATAGTTCAAGGGCCCGCTAGTTAACATACATAGTCCAAGTGCCCGGTAGTTAACGTACAAAGTTCAAGTGTCCATAGGGAACATACATAGCCCAAGTGCCCGCTGGGCAACATACATAGTCCAAGTGCCCGCTAGGGAATCTACATAGTCCAAGGGCCCGCTAGTTAATGTAGATAATCCAAGTTCCGCTAGTTAATCTACATAGTTCAAGGGCCCGCTAGTTAACCTACATAGTTCAAGTACCCGCTAGTTAACCTAGATCGTCCAAGTGTTCCCTAGTTAATCTACATAGTACAAGTGCCCGCTCGGGAATCTTGTTAGTCCAAGTGCCAGCTCTGGAACCTACATAGTCCAAGTGCCTGCTAGGGAACCTACATAGTCCAAGGGCCCGCTAGTTAACGTAGATAGTCCAAGTTCCGCTAGTTAATCTACATAGTCTAAGGGCCCGCTAGTTAACCTACATAGTCCAAGTACCCGCTAGTTAACCTAGATCGTCCAAGTGCCCGCTAGGTAACCTACATAGTCCAAGGGCCCGCTAGTTAACCTAGATAGTCCAAGTGCCCGCTAGTTAACCTACATTGTCCAAGTGCCCGCTAGGTAACCTAGACAGTTCAAGTGACCACTAGGTTACCTACATAGTCCAAGTGCCCGTTCGTTAACATACATAGTCCAAATGCCGCTAGGTAACCAATATAGTCCAAATGCCCGCTAGGGGCCCTAATAGTCCAAATGCCCGCTAGTTAACCTAGATAGTCCAAGTGCTCGCTAGTTAACCTAGACAGTCCAAGTGCCCGCTAGTTAACCTAGATAGACCAAGTGCCCGCTGGGGATCCTATCTAGTCCAAGTACCCGCTAGGAAACGTACATAGTCCAAGTGCCCGCTAGGTAACCTAGACAGTTCAAAGGACAATTAGGTTACCTACATATTCCAAGTGCCCGTTCGTTAACCTACATAGTCCAAATGCCCGCTAGGTAACCAATATAGTCCAAATGCCCGCTAGGGGCCCTAATAGTCCAAATGCCCGCTAGTTAACCTAGATAGTCCAAGTGCTCGCTAGTTAACCTAGAGAGTCCAAGTGCCCGCTAGATAACCTAGATAGACCAAGTGCCCGCTAGGGAACCTATCTAGTCCAAGTACCCGCTAGGAAACGTACATAGTCCAAGTGCCCGCTAGGTAACATAGATAGTCCAAGTGCCCACTAGGGAACGTATATAGTCCAAGTGCCCGCTAGGTAACCTAGATAGTCCAAGTGTTCGCTAGTTAACCTACATAATCCAAGTGCCTGCTAGGTAACCTAGATAGTCCAAGTGCCCACTAGTTAACCTACATAGTCCAGGTTCCCCCTAGGTAACCTAGATAGTCCAAGGGCCTGCTAGGTAACCTACATAGTCCAAATGCCCGCTAGTTAACCTACATGGTCCAACTGCCCGATAGGGAACCTACATAAACCAAGTGCCCGCTAGGGAACTTACATTGTCCAAGTGCCCGTTAGGTAACCTAGATAGTCCAAATGCCCGCTAGGGAACCCATATAGTCCACGTGCCCGCTAGGGTACTTACATAGTCCAAGGGCCCGCTAGGGAACTTACATTGTCCAAATGCCCATTAGGTAACCTAGATAGTCCAAATGCCCGCTAGGGAACCCATATAGTCCACGTGCCCGATAGGGAACCTACATAGTCCAAGTGCCCGCTAGGTATCCTACATGGTCCAAATGCCCGCTAGTTAAACTACATAGTCCAAGTGCCCGATACAGAACCTACATAATCCAAGTGCCCGCTAGGGAACCTACATAGTCCAAGTGTCCGTTAGTTAACCTAGATAGTCCAAGTGCCCGCTTGGTAATCTAGATAGTCCAACAGCCCGCTCGGTAACCTACATACTCCAAAAACCCGCTAGGTAACGTAGATAGTTCATGTGCCAGCTAGGTAACCTAGATAGTCTGAGTGTCCGTTAGGTAACCTACAAAGTCTAAGTGCCCGCTAGTATATCTATATAGTCCAAATGCCCGCTAGGGAATCTACATAGTCCATGGGCCCGCTAGTTAACATAGATAGTCCAAGTGCCGCTAGTTAATCTACATAGTCCAAGGGCCCGCTAGGTAACCTAGATAGTCCAAGGGCCCGCTAGTTAACCTACATAGTCCAAGTGCCCGGTAGTTAACTTACATAGTTCAAGTGTCCATAGGGAACATACATAGCCCAAGTGCCCGCTAGGGAACATACATAGTCCAAGGGCCCGCTAGGGAATCTACATAGTCCAAGGGCCCGCTAGTCAATGTAGATAGTCCAAGTTCCGCTAGTTAATCTACATATTTCAAGGGCCCGCTAGTTAACCTACATTGTCCAAGAACTCGCTAGTTAACCTAGATCGTCCAAGTGTCCGCTAGTTAATCTACATAGGACAAGTGCCTTCTCGGGAATCTAGTTAGTCCAAGTGCCCGCTCTGGAACCTACATAGTCCAAGTGCCTGCTAGGGAACCTACATAGTCCAAGGGCCCGCTAGTTAACGTAGATAGTCCAAGGGCCGCTAGTTAATCTACATAGTCCAAGGGCCCACTAGTTAACCTAGATCGTCCAAGTGCCCGCTAGGTAACCTACATTGTCCAAGGGCCCGCTAGTTAACCTACATAGTCCAAGGGACCGCTAGTTAACCTACATCGTCCAAGAGCCTGCTAGTTAACCTAGATAATCCAAGTGCCCGCTAGTTAACCTACATAGTCCAAGTGCCCGCTAGGTAACCTAGACAGTTCAAATGACCACTAGGTTACCTACATAGTCCAAGTGCCCGTTCGTTAACCTACATAGTCCAAATGCCCGGTAGGTAACCAATATAGTCCAAATGCCCGCTAGGGGCCCTAATAATCCAAATGCTCGCTAGTTAACCTAGAGAGTCCAAGTGCTCACTAGTTAACCTAGATAGTCCAAAAGCCCGCTAGGGGCCCTAATAGTCCAAATGCCCGCTAGTTAACCTAGATAGTCCAAGTGCTCGCTAGTTAACCTAGATAGTCCAAGTGCCCGCTAGTTAACCTAGATAGACCAAGTGCCTGCTAGGGAACCTATCTAATCCAAATACCCACTAGGAAACGTACATAGTCCAAGTGCCCGCTAGTTAACCTACATTGTCCAAGTGCCCGCTAGGTAACCTAGACAGTTCAAGTGACCACTAGGTTACCTACATAGTCCAAGTGCCCGTTCGTTAACCTACATAGTCCAAATGACCGCTAGGTAACCAATATTGTCCAAATGTCCGCTAGGGGCCCTAATAGCCCAAATGCCCGCTAGTTAACCTAGATAGTCCAAGTGCGCGCTAGTTAACCTAGATAGTCCAAGTGCCCGCTAGTTAACCTAGATAGACCAAGTGCCCGCTAGGGAACCTATCTACTCCAAGTACCCGCTAGGAAACGTACATATTCCAAGTGCCCGCTAGGGAACGTACATAGTCCAAGTGCCCGCTAGGTAACCTAGATAGTCCAAGTGCTCGCTAGTTAACCTACATAATCCAAGTGCCTGCTAGGTAACCTACATTGTCCAAGTGCCCGTTAGTTAACCTACATAGTCCAGGTTCCCCCTAGGTAACCTAGATAGTCCAAGGGCCCGCTAGGTAACCTACATAGTCTAAATGCCCGATAGGGAACCTACATAGTCCAAGTGCCCGCTAGGTCACCTACATAGTCCAAATGCCCGCTAGTTAACCTACATAGTCCAAGTGCCCGATAGGGAACCTACATAATCCAAGTGCCCGCTAGGGAACCTACATTGTCCAAGTGCCCGTTAGGTAACCTAGATAGTCCAAATGCCCGCTAGGGAACCCACATAGTCCAAGTGCCCGGTAAGGAACTTACATAGTCCAAGGGCCCGCTAGGGAACCTACATAGTCCAAGTGCCCGTTAGTTAACCTAGATAGTCCCAGTGCCCGCTGGGTAACCTAGATAGTCCAACAGCCCGGTAGGTAACCTACATACTCCAAGTACCCGCTAGGTAACGTAGATAGTTCAAGTGCCCGCTAGGTAACCTACAAAGTCTAAGTGCCCGCTAGGTAATCTATATAGTCCAAATGACCACTAGGGAGCCTACATAGTCCAAATGCCCGCTAGGTAACCTAGGTAGTCCAAGGGCCCGCTAGGAAACCTACATAGTCCTAGGCCCCCTAGTTAACCTACATTCTCCAAGTGCCCGATAGGGAACCCACATAGTCCAAGTGCCCGCCAGGGAATTTACATAGTCCAAGGGCCCGCTAGGGAACCTACATAGTCCAAGTGTCCATTAGTTAACCTAGATAGTCCAAGTGCCCGCTTGGTAACCTAGATAGTCCAACAGCCCGCTAGGTAACCTACATACTGCAAGAACCCTCTAGGTAACGTAGATAGTTCATGTGCCAGCTAGGTAACCAAGATAGTCCAAGTGTCCGCTAGGTAACCTACAAAGTCTAAGTGCCCGCTAGTATATCTATATAGTCCAAATGCCCGCTAGGGAATCTACATAGTCCAAGGGCCCGCTAGTTAACATAGATAGTCCAAGTGCCGCTAGTTAATCTACATAGTCCAAGGGCCCGCTAGGTAACCTAGATAGTCCAAGGGCCCGCTAGTTAACCTACATAGTCCAAGTGCCCGGTAGTTAACTTACATAGTTCAAGTGTCCATAGGGAACATACATAGCCCAAGTGCCCGCTAGGAAACATACATAGTCCAAGTGCCCGCTAGGGAATCTACATAGTCCAAGAGCCCGCTAGTTAATGTAGATAGTCCAAGTTCCGCTAGTTAATCTACATAGTTCAAGGGCCCGCTAGTTAACCTACATAGTCCAAGTACCCGCTAGTTAACCTAGATCGTCCAAGTGTTCCCTAGTTAATCTACATAGTACAAGTGCCCGCTCGGGAATCTAGTTAGTCCAAGTACCCGCTCTGGAACCTACATAGTCCAAGTGCCTGCTAGGGAACCTACATAGTCCAAGGGCCCGCTAGTTAACGTAGATAGTCCAAGTGCCGCTAGTTAATCTACATAGTCCAAGGGCCCGCTAGTTAACCTAGATCGTCCTAATGCCCGCTAGGTAACCTACATAATCCAAGGGCCCGCTAGTTAACCTACATAGTCCAAGGGACCGCTAGCTAACCTACATCGTCCAAGAGCCTGCTAGTTAACCTAGATAGTCCAAGTGCCCGCTAGTTAACCTACATAGTCCAAGTGTCCGCTAGGTAACCTAGACAGTTCAAGTGACCACTAGGTTACCTACATAGTCCAAGTGCCCGTTCGTTAACCTACATAGTCCAAATGCCCGGTAGGTAACCAATATAGTCCAAATGCCCGCTAGGGGCCCTAATAATTCAAATGCCCGCTAGTTAACCTAGATAGTCCAAGTGCTCACTAGTTAACCTAGATAGTCCAAGTGCCCGCTAGTTAACCTAGATAGACCAAGTGCCCGCTAGGGAACCTATCTAGTCCAAGTACCCGCTAGGAAACGTACATAGTTCAAGTGCCCGCTAGGTAACATAGATAGTCCAAATGCTCGCTAGGGAACGTATATAGTCCAAGTGCCCGCTAGGTAACCTAGATAGTCCAAGTGCTCGCTAGGTTACCTACATAGTCCAAGTGCCCGTTCGTTAACCTACATAGTCCAAATGCCCGCTAGGTAACCAATATAGTCCAAATGCCCGCTAAGGGCCCTAATAGTCCAAATGCCCGCTAGTTAACCTAGATAGTCCAAGTGCTCGCTAGTTAATCTAGAGAGTCCAAGTGCCCGCTAGTTAACCTAGATAGACCAAGTGCCCGCTAGGGAACCTATCTAGTCCAAGTACCCTCTAGGAAACGTATATAGTCCAAGTGCCCGCTAGGTAACCTAGATAGTCCAAGTGCCCACTAGTTAACCTACATAGTCCAGGTTCCCCCTAGGTAACCTAGATAGTTCAAGGGCCCGCTAGGTAACCTACATAGTCCAAATACCCGCTAGTTAACCTATATAGTCCAAGTGCCCAATAGGGAACCTACACAATCCAAGTGCCCGCTAGGGAACTTACATTGTCCAAGGGCCCGTTAGGTAACTAGATAGTCCAAATGCCCGCTAGGTAACCCATATAGTCCACGTGCCCGCTAGGGTACTTACATAGTCCAAGGGCCCGCCTGGGAACCTAGATAGTCTAACAGCCGGGTAGGTAACCTACATACTCCAAGTACCCGCTAGGTAACGTAGATAGTTCAAGTGCCCGCTAGGTAACCTACAAAGTCTAAGTGCCCGCTAGGTAATCTATATAGTCCAAATGACCACTAGGAAGCCTACATAGTCCAAATGCTTGCTAGGTAACCTAGGTAGTCCAAGGGCCCGCTAGGTAACCTACATTGTCCTAGTGCCCCCTAGTTAACCTACATTCTCCAAGTGCCCGATAGGGAACCTACATAGTCCAAGTGCCCGCTAGGTATCCTACATGGTCCAAATGCCCGCTAGTTAAACTACATAGTCCAAGTGGCCGATACGGAACCTACATAATCCAAGTGCCCGCTAAAACCTACATAGTCCAAGTGTCCGTTAGTTAACCTAGATAGTCCAAGTGCCCGCTTGGTAATCTAGATAGTCCAACAGCCCGCTAGGAAACCTACATACTCCAAGAACCCGCTAGGTAACGTAGATAGTTCATGTGCCAGCTAGGTAACCTAGATAGTCCAAGTGTCCGCTAGGTAACCTACAAAGTCTAAGTGCCCGCTAGTATATCTATATAGTCCAAATGCCCGCTAGGGAATCTACATAGTCCAAGGGCCCGCTAGTTAACATAGATAGTCCAAGTGCCGCTAGTTAATCTACATAGTCCAAGGGCCCGCTAGGTAACCTAGATAGTCCAAGGGCCCGCTCGTTAACCTACATAGTCCAAGTGCCCGGTAGTTAACTTACATACTTCAAGTGTCCATAGGGAACATACATAGCCCAAGTGCCCGCTAGGGAACATACATAGTCCAAGGGCCCGCTAGGGAATCTACATAGTCCAAGGGGCCGCTAGTCAATGTAGATAGTCCAAGTTCCGCTAGTTAATCTACATAGTTCAAGGGCCCGCTAGTTAACCTACATAGTCCAAGAACCCGCTAGTTAACCTAGATCATCCAAGTGTCCGCTAGTTAATCTACATAGTACAAGTGCCTGCTCGGGAATCTAGTTAGTCCAAGTGCCCGCTCTGGAACCTACATAGTCCAAGTGCCTGCTAGGGAACCTACCTAGTCCAAGGGCCCGCTAGTTAACGTAGATATTCCAAGGGCCGCTAGTTAATCTACATAGTCCAAGGGCCCGCTAGTTAACCTAGATCGTCCAAGTGCCCGCTAGGTAACCTACATAGTCCAAGGGCCCGCTAGTTAACCTACATAGTCCAAGGGACCGCTAGTTAACCTACATCGTCCAAGAGCCTGCTAGTTAACCTAGATAATCCAAGTGCCCGCTAGTTAACCTACATAGTCCAAGTGCCCGCTAGGTAACCTAGACAGTTCAAGTGACCACTAGGTTACCTACATAGTCCAAGTGCCCGTTCGTTAACCTACATAGTCCAAATGCCCGGTAGGTAACCAATATAGTCCAAATGCCCGCTAGGGGCCCTAATAATCCAAATGCTCGCTAGTTAACCTAGATAGTCCAAGTGCTCACTAGTTAACCTAGATAGTCCAAAAGCCCGCTAGGGGCCCTAATAGTCCAAATGCCCGCTAGTTAACCTAGATAGTCCAAGTGCTCGCTAGTTAACCTAGATAGTCCAAGTGCCCGCTAGTTAACCTAGATAGACCAAGTGCACGCTAGGGAACCTATCTAATCCAAGTACCCACTAGGAAACGTACATAGTCCAAGTGCCCGCTAGTTAACCTACATTGTCCAAGTGCCCACTAGGTAACCTAGACAGTTCAAGTGACCACTAGGTTACCTACATAGTCCAAGTGCCCGTTCGTTAACCTACATAGTCCAAATGACCGCTAGGTAACCAATATTGTCCAAATGTCCGCTAAGGGCCCTAATAGCCCAAATGCCCGCTAGTTAACCTAGATAGTCCAAGTGCCCGCTAGTTAACCAAGTAGACCAAGTGCCCGCTAGGGAACCTATCTAGTCCAAGTACCCGCTAGGAAACGTACATAGTTCAAGTGCCCGCTAGGTAACATAGATAGTCCAAGTGCTCGCTAGGGAACGTATATAGTCCAAGTGCCCGCTAGGTAACCTAGATAGTCCAAGTGCTCGCTAGGTTACCTACATAGTCCAAGTGCCCGTTCGTTAACCTACATAGTCCAAATGCCCGCTAGGTAACCAATATAGTCCAAATGCCCGCTAAGGGCCCTAATAGTCCAAATGCCCGCTAGTTAACCTAGATAGTCCAAGTGCTCGCTAGTTAACCTAGAGAGTCCAAGTGCCCGCTAGTTAACCTAGATAGACCAAGTGCCCGCTAGGGAACCTATCTAGTCCAAGTACCCTCTAGGAAACGTATATAGTCCAAGTGCCCGCTAGGTAACCTAGATAGTCCAAGTGCCCACTAGTTAACCTACATAGTCCAGGTTCCCCCTAGGTAACCTAGATAGTTCAAGGGCCCGCTAGGTAACCTACATAGTCCAAATACCCGCTAGTTAACCTACATAGTCCAAGTGCCCAATAGGGAACCTACATAATCCAAGTGCCCGCTAGGGAACTTACATTGTCCAAGTGCCCGTTAGGTAACCTAGATAGTCCAATGCCCGCTAGGGAACCCATATAGTCCACGTGCCCGCTAGGGTACTTACATAGTCCAAGGGCCCGCCTGGGAACCTAGATAGTCTAACAGCCGGGTAGGTAACCTACATACTCCAAGTACCCGCTAGGTAACGTAGATAGTTCAAGTGCCCGCTAGGTAACCTACAAAGTCTAAGTGCCCGCTAGGTAATCTATATAGTCCAAATGACCACTAGGAAGCCTACATAGTCCAAATGCTTGCTAGGTAACCTAGGTAGTCCAAGGGCCCGCTAGGTAACCTACATTGTCCTAGTGCCCCCTAGTTAACCTACATTCTCCAAGTGCCCGATAGGGAACCTACATAGTCCAAGTGCCCGCTAGGTATTCTACAATGTCCAAATGCCCGCTAGTTAAACTACATAGTCCAAGTGCCCGATACGGAACCTACATAATCCAAGTGCCCGCTAGGGAACCTACATAGTCCAAGTGTCCGTTAGTTAACCTAGATAGTCCAAGTGCCCGCTTGGTAATCTAGATAGTCCAACAGCCCGCTAGGAAACCTACATACTCCAAGAACCCGCTAGGTAACGTAGATAGTTCATGTGCCAGCTAGGTAACCTAGATAGTCCAAGTGTCCGCTAGGTAAACTACAAAGTCTAAGTGCCCGCTAGTATATCTATATAGTCCAAATGCCCGCTAGGGAATCTACATAGTCCTAGGGCCCGCTAGTTAACATAGATAGTCCAAGTGCCGCTAGTTAATCTACATAGTCCAAGGGCCCGCTAGGCAACCTAGATAGTCCAAGGGCCCGCTAGTTAACCTACATAGTCCAAGTGCCCGGTAGTTAACTTACATACTTCAAGTGTCCATAGGGAACATACATAGCCCAAGTGCCCGCTAGGGAACATACATAGTCCAAGGGCCCGCTAGGGAATCTACATAGTCCAAGGGGCCGCTAGTCAATGTAGATAGTCCAAGTTCCGCTAGTTAATCTACATAGTTCAAGGGCCCGCTAGTTAACCTACATAGTCCAAGAACCCGCTAGTTAACCTAGATCGTCCAAGTGTCCGCTAGTTAATCTACATAGTACAAGTGCCTGCTCGGGAATCTAGTTAGTCCAAGTGCCCGCTCTGGAACCTACATAGTCCAAGTGCCTGCTAGGGAACCTACCTAGTCCAAGGGCCCGCTAGTTAACGTAGATATTCCAAGGGCCGCTAGTTAATCTACATAGTCCAAGGGCCCGCTAGTTAACCTAGATCGTCCAAGTGCCCGCTAGGTAACCTACATAGTCCAAGGGCCCGCTAGTTAACCTACATAGTCCAAGGGACCGCTAGTTAACCTACATCGTCCAAGAGCCTGCTAGTTAACCTAGATAATCCAAGTGCCCGCTAGTTAACCTACATAGTCCAAGTGCCCGCTAGGTAACCTAGACAGTTCAAGTGACCACTAGGTTACCTACATAGTCCAAGTGCCCGTTCGTTAACCTACATAGTCCAAATGCCCGGTAGGTAACCAATATAGTCCAAATGCCCGCTAGGGGTCCTAATAATCCAAATGCTCGCTAGTTAACCTAGATAGTCCAAGTGCTCACTAGTTAACCTAGATAGTCCAAAAGCCCGCTAGGGGCCCTAATAGTCCAAATGCCCGCTAGTTAACCTAGATAGTCCAAGTGCTCGCTAGTTAACCTAGATAGTCCAAGTGCCCGCTAGTTAACCTAGATAGACCAAGTGCACGCTAGGGAACCTATCTAATCCAAGTACCCACTAGGAAACGTACATAGTCCAAGTGCCCGCTAGTTAACCTACATTGTCCAAGTGCCCACTAGGTAACCTAGACAGTTCAAGTGACCACTAGGTTACCTACATAGTCCAAGAGCCCGTTCGTTAACCTACATAGTCCAAATGACCGCTAGGTAACCAATATTGTCCAAATGTCCGCTAAGGGCCCTAATAGCCCAAATGCCCGCTAGTTAACCTAGATAGTCCAAGTGCCCGCTAGTTAACCTAGATAGACCAAGTGCCCGCTAGGGAACCTATCTAGTCCAAGTACCCGCTAGGAAACGTACATAGTCCAAGTGCCCGCTAGGGAATGTACATAGTCCAAGTGCCCGCTAGGTAACCTAGATAGTCCAAGTGCTCGCTAGTTAACCTACATAATACAAGTGCCTGCTAGGTAACGTAGATAGTCCAAGTGCCCATTAGTTAACCTACATAGTCCAGGTTCCCCCTAGGTAACCTAGATAGTAAAAGGGCCCGCTAGGTAACCTACATAGTCTAAATGCCCGATAGGGAACCTACATAGTCCAAGTGCCCGCTAGGTAACCTACATAGGCCAAATGCCCGCTAGTTAACCTACATAGTCCAAGTGCCCGATAGGGAACCTACATAATCCAAGTGCCCGCTAGGGAACCTACATTGTCCAAGTGCCCGTTAGGTAACCTAGATAGTCCAAATGCCCGCTAGGTAACCCACATAGTCCAAGTGCCCGGTAGGGAACTTACATAGTCCAAGGGCCCGCTAGGGAACCTACATAGTCCAAGTGTCCGTTAGTTAACCTAGATAGTCCCAGTGCCCGCTGAGTAACCTAGATTGTCCAACAGCCCGGTAGGTAACCTACATACTCCAAGTACCCGCTAGGTAACGTAGATAGTTCAAGTGCCCGCTAGGTAACCTACAAAGTCTAAGTGCCCGCTAGGTAATCTATATAGTCCAAATGACCACTAGGCAGCCTACATAGTCCAAATGCCCGCTAGGTAACCTAGGTAGTCCAAGGGCCCGCTAGGAAACCTACATAGTCCTAGGCCCCCTAGTTAACCTACATTCTCCAAGTGCCCGATAGGGAACCCACATAGTCCAAGTGCCCGCAAGGTAACCTACATAGACCATGTGCCAGATAGGGAACTTATATAATAAGTGCCCGCAAGGGAACCTACATAGTCCAAGTGCCCGTTAGGTAACCTCGATAGTCCAAATACCCGCCATGAAACCCACATAGTCAAAGTGCCCGCTAGGGAATTTACATAGTCCAAGGGCCCGCTAGGGAACCTACATAGTCCAAGTGTCCGTGAGTTAACCTAGATAGTCCAAGTGCCCGCTTGGTAACCTAGATAGTCCAACAGCCCGCTAGGTAACCTACATACTCCAAAAACCCGCTAGGTAACGTAGATAGTTCATGTGCCAGCTAGGTAACCTAGATAGTACAAGTGTCCGCTAGGTAACCTACAAAGTCTAAGTGCCCGCTAGTATATCTATATAGTCCAAATGCCCGCTAGGGAATCTACATAGTCCAAGGGCCCGCTTGTTAACATAGATAGTCCAAGTGCCGCTAGGTAATCTACATAGTCCTAGGGACCGCTAGGTAACCTAGATAGTCCAAGGGCCCGCTAGTTAACCTACATAGTCCAAGTGCCCGGTAGTTAACTTACATAGTTCAAGTGTCCATAGGGAACATACATAGCCCAAGTGCCCGCTAGGGAACATACATAGTCCACGTGCCCGCTAGGGAATCTACATAGTCCAAGGGCAAGCTAGTTAATGTAGATAGTCCAAGTTCCGCTAGTTAATCTACATAGTTCAAGGGCCCGCTAGTTAACCTACATAGTCCAAGTACCCGCTAGTTAACCCTAGATCGTCCAAGTGTCTGCTAGTTAATCTACATAGTACAAGTGCCCTCTCGGGAATCTTGTTAGTCCAAGTGCCAGCTCTGGAACCTACATAGTCCAAGGGCCCGCTAGTTAACGTAGATTTTCCAAGTGCCGCTAGTTAATCTACATAGTCCAAGGGCCCGCTAGTTAACCTACATAGTCCAATTACCCGCTAGTTAACCTAGATCGTCCAAGTGCCCGTTAGGTAACCTACATAGTCCAAGTGCCGGCTAGTTAACCTACATCGTCCAAGGGACCGCTAGTTAACCTACATTGTCCAAGATCCTGCTAGTTAGGCTAGATAGTCCAAGTGCCCGCTAGTTAACCTACATATCCAAGTGCCCGCTAGGTAACCTAGACAGTTCAAGTGACCACTAGGATACCTAAATAATCCAAGTGCCCGTTCGTTAACCTACATAGTCCAAATGCCCTGTAGGTAACCAATATAGTCCAAATGCCCGCTAGGGGCCCTAATAATCCAAATGCCGGATAGTTAACCTAGATAGTCCAAGTGCTCACTAGTTAACCTAGATAGTCCAAGTGCCCTCTAGTTAACCTAGATAGACCAAGTGCCCGCTAGGGAACCTATCTAGTCCAAGTACCCGCTAGGAAACGTACATAGTCCAAGTGCCCGCTAGGTAACATAGATAGTCCAAGTGCCCGCTAGGGAACGTACATAGTCCAAGTGCCCGCTAGGTAACCTAGATAGTCCAAGTGCTCGCTAGTTAACCTACATAGTCCAAGTGCCCGCTAGGTAACCTAGATAGTCCAAGTGCTCGCTAGTTAACCTACATAGTCCAAGTGCCTGCTAGGTAACCTAGATAGTCCAAGTGCCCACTAGTTAACCTACATAATCCAGGTTCCCCCTAGGTAACCTAGATAGTCCAAGGGCCCGCTAGGTAACCTACATAGTCCAAATGCCCGATAGGGAACCTACATAGTCCAAGTGCCCGCTAGGTAACCTACATAGTCCAAGTGCCAATAGGGAACCTACATAATCCAAGAGCCCGCTAGGGAACCTACATAGTCCAAGTGCCCGTTAGGTAACCTAGATAGTCCAAATGCCCGCCAGGAAACCAGCATAGTCCAAGTGCCCGCTAGGGAATTTACATAGTCCAAGTGCCCGCTAGGTAACCTAGATAGTCCAACAGCCCGTAGGTAACCTACATACTCCAAGTACCCGCTAGGTAACGTAGATAGTTCAAGTGCCAGCTAGGTAACCTAGATAGTCCAAGTGCCCGCTAGGTAACCTACAAAGTCTAAGTGCCCGCTAGGTAATCTATATAGTCCAAATGACCAATAGGGAGCCTACATAATCCAAATGCCCGCTAGGTAACCTAGGTAGTCTTGGGCCCTTTAGGAAACCTACATAGTCCTAGTGCCCTCTAGTTAACCTACATTCTCCAAGTGCCCGATAGGGAAACTACATAGTCCAAGTGCCCGCTAGGTAACCTACATAGTCCAAGTGCACGATAGGGAACCTACATAATCCACGTGCACGCTAGGGTACCTACATAGTCCATGTGCCCGTTAGGTAACCTAGATAGTCCAAATGCCGGCAGGAAATGCACATTGTCCAAGTGCCGTTAGGGAATTTACATAGTCCAAGTGCCCGCTAGGTAACCTAGATAGGCCAACAGCCCGTAGGTAACCTACATACTCCAAGTACCCGCTAGGTAACGTAGATAGTCCAAGTGCCCGCTAGGTAACCAAGATAGTCCAAGGTAACCTACATTCTCCAAGTGCCCGCTAGTTAACCTACATAGTCCAAGTGCCCGGTAGTTAACTTACATAGTTCAAATGTCCATAGGGAACATACATAGTCCAAGTGCCCGCTAGGGAATCTACATAGTCCAATGGCCCGCTAGTTTAAGTAGATAGTCCAAGTTCCGCTAGTTAATCTACATTGTTCAAGGGTCCTTAGTTAACCTACATAGTCCAATAACCCGCTAGTTAACCTAGATCGTCCAAGTGTCCGCTAGTTAATCTACATAATACAAGTGCCCGCTAGGGAATCTAGTTAGTCCAAGTGCCCGCTCTGGAACGTACATAGTCCAAGTGCCTTCTAGGGAACCTACATAGGCCAAGTGCCCGCGCTGGAACATACATAGTCCAATTGGCCGCTAGGGAATATACATAGTGCAAGGGCCCGCTACTTAACGTAGATTGTCCAAGTGCCGCTAGTTAATCTACATAGTCCAAGGGCCCTCTAGTTAACCTACATAGTCCAAGTACCCGCTAGTTAACCTAGATCGTCCAAGTGCCCGCTAGGTAACCTTCATAGTCCAAGGGCCCGCTAGTTAACCTACATAGTCCAAGGGCCCGCTAGTTAACCTACATCGTCCAAGGGCCCGCTAGTTAACCTAGATAGTCCAAGTGCCTGCTAGTTAACCTACATTGTCCAAGTGCCCGATATGTAACCTAGACAGTTCAAGTGACCACGAGGTTACCTACATAGTCCAAGTGCCCGTTCATTAACCTACATAGTAAAAATGCCCGCTATGTAACCAATATAGTCCAAATGCCCGCTAGGGGCCCTAATATTCCAAATGCCCGCTAGTTAACCTAGATAGTCCAAGTGCCCGCTAGTTAACCTTGATAGACCAAGTGCCCGCTAGGGAACCTATCTAGTCCAAGTACCTGCTAGGAAACGTACATAGTCCAAGTGCCCGCTAGGTAACCTTGATAGTCCAAGGGACCGCTAGGTAACCTACATAGTCCAAATGCCCGATAGGGAACCTACATAGTCCAAATGCCCGCTAGTTTACCTACATAGTCCAAGTGCCCGATAGGGAACCTACATAATCCAAGTGCCCGCTAGGGAACCTAAATTGTACAAGTGCCCGTTAGGTAACCTAGATAGTCCAAATGCCCGCTAGGGAACCCACATAGTCCAAGTGCCCGCTAGGGAACTTACATAGTCCAAGGGCCCGCTAGTTAACGTAGATTTTCCAAGTGCCGCTAGTTAATCTACATAGTCCAAGGGCCCGCTAGTTAACCTACATAGTCCAATTACCCGCTAGTTAACCTAGATCGTCCAAGTGCCCGTTAGGTAACCTACATAGTCCAAGTGCCGGCTAGTTAACCTACATCGTCCAAGGGACCGCTAGTTAACCTACATTGTCCAAGATCCTGCTAGTTAGGCTAGATAGTCCAAGTGCCCGCTAGTTAACCTACATATCCAAGTGCCCGCTAGGTAACCTAGACAGTTCAAGTGACCACTAGGATACCTAAATAATCCAAGTGCCCGTTCGTTAACCTACATAGTCCAAATGCCCTGTAGGTAACCAATATAGTCCAAATGCCCGCTAGGGGCCCTAATAATCCAAATGCCGGATAGTTAACCTAGATAGTCCAAGTGCTCACTAGTTAACCTAGATAGTCCAAGTGCCCTCTAGTTAACCTAGATAGACCAAGTGCCCGCTAGGGAACCTATCTAGTCCAAGTACCCGCTAGGAAACGTACATAGTCCAAGTGCCCGCTAGGTAACATAGATAGTCCAAGTGCCCGCTAGGGAACGTACATAGTCCAAGTGCCCGCTAGGTAACCTAGATAGTCCAAGTGCTCGCTAGTTAACCTACATAGTCCAAGTGCCCGCTAGGTAACCTAGATAGTCCAAGTGCTCGCTAGTTAACCTACATAGTCCAAGTGCCTGCTAGGTAACCTAGATAGTCCAAGTGCCCACTAGTTAACCTACATAATCCAGGTTCCCCCTAGGTAACCTAGATAGTCCAAGGGCCCGCTAGGTAACCTACATAGTCCAAATGCCCGATAGGGAACCTACATAGTCCAAGTGCCCGCTAGGTAACCTACATAGTCCAAGTGCCAATAGGGAACCTACATAATCCAAGAGCCCGCTAGGGAACCTACATAGTCCAAGTGCCCGTTAGGTAACCTAGATAGTCCAAATGCCCGCCAGGAAACCAGCATAGTCCAAGTGCCCGCTAGGGAATTTACATAGTCCAAGTGCCCGCTAGGTAACCTAGATAGTCCAACAGCCCGTAGGTAACCTACATACTCCAAGTACCCGCTAGGTAACGTAGATAGTTCAAGTGCCAGCTAGGTAACCTAGATAGTCCAAGTGCCCGCTAGGTAACCTACAAAGTCTAAGTGCCCGCTAGGTAATCTATATAGTCCAAATGACCAATAGGGAGCCTACATAATCCAAATGCCCGCTAGGTAACCTAGGTAGTCTTGGGCCCTTTAGGAAACCTACATAGTCCTAGTGCCCTCTAGTTAACCTACATTCTCCAAGTGCCCGATAGGGAAACTACATAGTCCAAGTGCCCGCTAGGTAACCTACATAGTCCAAGTGCACGATAGGGAACCTACATAATCCACGTGCACGCTAGGGTACCTACATAGTCCAAGTGCCCGTTAGGTAACCTAGATAGTCCAAATGCCGGCAGGAAATGCACATTGTCCAAGTGCCGTTAGGGAATTTACATAGTCCAAGTGCCCGCTAGGTAACCTAGATAGGCCAACAGCCCGTAGGTAACCTACATACTCCAAGTACCCGCTAGGTAACGTAGATAGTCCAAGTGCCCGCTAGGTAACCAAGATAGTCCAAGGTAACCTACATTCTCCAAGTGCCCGCTAGTTAACCTACATAGTCCAAGTGCCCGGTAGTTAACTTACATAGTTCAAATGTCCATAGGGAACATACATAGTCCAAGTGCCCGCTAGGGAATCTACATAGTCCAATGGCCCGCTAGTTTAAGTAGATAGTCCAAGTTCCGCTAGTTAATCTACATTGTTCAAGGGTCCTTAGTTAACCTACATAGTCCAATAACCCGCTAGTTAACCTAGATCGTCCAAGTGTCCGCTAGTTAATCTACATAATACAAGTGCCCGCTAGGGAATCTAGTTAGTCCAAGTGCCCGCTCTGGAACGTACATAGTCCAAGTGCCTTCTAGGGAACCTACATAGGCCAAGTGCCCGCGCTGGAACATACATAGTCCAATTGGCCGCTAGGGAATATACATAGTGCAAGGGCCCGCTACTTAACGTAGATTGTCCAAGTGCCGCTAGTTAATCTACATAGTCCAAGGGCCCTCTAGTTAACCTACATAGTCCAAGTACCCGCTAGTTAACCTAGATCGTCCAAGTGCCCGTTAGGTAACCTACATAGTCCAAGTGCCGGCTAGTTAACCTACATAGTCCAAGGGCCCGCTAGTTAACCTACATCGTCCAAGGGCCCGCTAGTTAACCTAGATAGTCCAAGTGCCTGCTAGTTAACCTACATTGTCCAAGTGCCCGATATGTAACCTAGACAGTTCAAGTGACCACGAGGTTACCTACATAGTCCAAGTGCCCGTTCATTAACCTACATAGTAAAAATGCCCGCTATGTAACCAATATAGTCCAAATGCCCGCTAGGGGCCCTAATATTCCAAATGCCCGCTAGTTAACCTAGATAGTCCAAGTGCCCGCTAGTTAACCTTGATAGACCAAGTGCCCGCTAGGGAACCTATCTAGTCCAAGTACCTGCTAGGAAACGTACATAGTCCAAGTGCCCGCTAGGTAACCTTGATAGTCCAAGGGACCGCTAGGTAACCTACATAGTCCAAATGCCCGATAGGGAACCTACATAGTCCAAATGCCCGCTAGTTTACCTACATAGTCCAAGTGCCCGATAGGGAACCTACATAATCCAAGTGCCCGCTAGGGAACCTAAATTGTACAAGTGCCCGTTAGGTAACCTAGATAGTCCAAATGCCCGCTAGGGAACCCACATAGTCCAAGTGCCCGCTAGGGAACTTACATAGTCCAAGGGCACGCTAGGGAACCTACATAGTCCAAGTGCCCGTTAGTTAACCTAGATAGTCCCAGTGCCCGCTAGGTAACCTAGATAGTCCAACAGCCCGGTAGGTAACCTACATACTCCAAGTACCCGCTAGGTAACGTAGATAGTTCAAGTGCCAGCTCAGTAACCTAGATAGTCCACGTGCCCGCTAGGTAACCTACATAGTCCAAGTGCCCGATAGGGAACCTACATAATCCAAGTGCCCGCTAGGGAACCTACATAGTCCAAGTGCCCGTTAGGTAACCTAGATAGTCCAAATGCCCGCCAGGAAACCCACATAGTCCAAGTGCCCGCTAGGGAATTTACATAGTCCAAGGGCCCGATAGGGAACCTACATAGTCCAAGTGTCCGTTAGTTAACCTAGATAGTCCAAGTGCCCGCTTGGTAACATAGATAGTCCAACAGCCCGCTAGGTAACCTACATACTCCAAGAACCCGCTAGGTAACGTAGATAGTTCATGTGCCAGCTAGGTAACATAGATAGTCCAAGTGTCTGCTAGGTAACCTACAAAGTCTAAGTGCCTGCTAGTATATCTATATAGTCCAAATGCCTGCTAGGGAATCTACATAGTCCAAGGGCCCCCTGGGGAACCTACATAGTCCAAGTGTCCGCTAGTTAATCTACATAGTACAAGTGCCCGCTCAGGAATCTAGTTAGTCCAAGTGCCCGCTCTGGAACCTACATAGTCCAAGTGCCTGCTAGGGAACCTACATAGTCCAAGTGCCCGCGCTGTAACATACATAGTCCAATTGGCCGCTAGGGAATCTACATAGTCCAAGGGCCCGCTGGTTAACCTACATCGTCCAAGTGCCTGCTAGTTAACCTACATAGTCCAAGTGCCCGCTAGGTAACCTAGACAGTTCAAGTGACCACTAGGTTACCTACATAGTCCAAGTGCCCGTTCGTTAACCTACATAGTCCAAATGCCCTGTAGGTAACCAATATAGTCCAAATGCCCGCTGGGGGCCCTAATAATCCAAATGCCCGCTAGTTAACCTAGATAGTCCAAGTGCTCACTAGTTAACCTAGATAGTCCAAGTGCCCGCTAGTTAACCTAGATAGACCAATTTCCCGCTAGGGAACCTATCTAGTCCAAGTACCCGCTAGGAAACGTACATAGTCCAAGTGCCCGCTAGGGAACGTACATATTCCAAGTGCCCGCTAGGTAACCTAGATAGTCCAAGTGCTCACTAGTTAACCTACATAGTCCAAGTGCCTGCTAGGTAACCTAGACAGTCCAAGTGCCCACTAGTTAACCTACATAGTCCAGGTTCCCCCTAGGTAACCTAGATAGTCCAAGGGCCCGCTAGGTAACCTACATAGTCCAAATGCCCGATAGGGAACCTACACAGTCCAAGTGCCCGCTAGGTAACCTACATAGTCCAAATGCCAGCTAGTTAACCTACATAGTCCAAGTGCCCGCTAGGTAACCTACATAGTCCAAGTGCCCGATAGGGAACCTTCATAATCCAAATGCCCGCTAGGGAACCTACATAGTCCAAGTGCCCGTTAGGTAACCTAGATAGTCCAAATGCACGCCAGAATTCCCACATAGTCCAAGTGCCCTCTAGGGAATTTACATAGTCCAAGTGCCCGCTAGGTAACCTAGATAGACCAAGGGCCCGCTAGTTAACCTACATAGACCAAGTGCCCGGTAGTTAACTTACATAGTTCAAATGTCCATAGTTAACATACATAGTCCAAGTGTCCGCTAGGGAATCTACAGAGTCCATTGGCCCCCTAGTTAATGTAGATAGTCCAAGTTCCCCTAGTTAATCTACATAGTTCAAGGGCCCGCTAGTTAACCTACATAGTCCAAGTACCCGCTAGTTAACCTAGATCGTCCAAGTGTCCGCTAGTTAATCTACATAATACAAGTGCCCGCTCGGGAATCTAGTTAGTCCAAGTGCCCGCTCTGGAACCTACATAGTCCAAGTGCCTGCTAGGGAACCTACATAGTGCAAGTGCCCGCGCTGGAACATACATAGTCCAATTGGCCGCTACGGAATCTACATAGTCCAAGGGCCCGCTAGTTAACGTAGATAGTCCAAGTGCCGCTAGTTAATCTACATAGTCCAAGGCCGTCTAGTTAACCTACATAGTCCAGGTTCCCCCTAGGTAACCTAGATAGTCCAAGGGCCCGCTAGGTAACCTACATAGTCCAAATGCACGATAGGGAACTTACATAGTCCAAGTGCCTGCTAGGTAACCTAGATAGTCCAAGTGCCCACTAGTTAACCTACATAGTCCAGGTTCCCCCTAGGTAACCTACATAGTCCAAATGCCCGCTAGTTAACCTACATAGTCCAAGTGCCCGATAGGGAACCTACATAATCCAAGTGCCCGCTAGGGAACCTACATTGTCCAAGTGCCCGTTAGGTAACCTAGATAGACAATATGCCCACTAGGGAACCCACATAGTCCACGTGCCCGCTAGGGAACTTACATAGTCCAAGGGCCCGCTAGGGAACCTACATAGTCCATGTGCCCGTTAGTTAACCTAGATAGTCCCAGTGCCCGCTAGGTAACCTAGATTGTCCAACAGTCCGGTAGGTAACCTACATACTCCAAGTACCCGCTAGGTAACGTAGATAGTTGAAGTCCCAGCTAGGTAACCTAGATAGTCCAAGTGCCCGCTAGGTAACCTACAAAGTCTAAGTGCCCGCTAGGTAATCTATATAGTCCAAATGACCACTAGGGAGCCTACATAGTTCAAATGCCCGCTAGGTAACCTAGGCAGTCCCAGGGCCCGCTTGGAAACCTACATAGTCCTAGTTCCCCCTAGTTAACCTACATTCTCCATATGCCCGAGAGGGAACCTCCATAGTCCAAGTGCCCGATAGGGAACCTACATAGTCCAAGTGCCCGATAGGAAACCTACATAATAAGTGCCCGCTAGGGAACCTACATAGTCCAAGTGCCCCTTAGGTAACCTAGATAGTCCAAATGCCCGCCAGGAAACCCACATAGTCCAAGTGCCCGCTAGGGAATTTACATAGTCCAAGGGCCCGCTAGGGAACCTACATAGTCCAAGTGTCCGTTAGTTAACCTAGATAGTCCAAGTGCCCGCTTGGTAACCTAGATAGTCCAACAGCCCGCTAGGTAACCTACATACTCCAAGAACCCGCTAGGTAACGTAGATATTTCATGTGCCAGCTGGGTAACATAGATAGTCCAAGTGTCCGCTAGGTAACCTACAAAGTCTAAGTGCCCGCTAGTATATCTATATAGTCCAAATGCCCGCTAGTTAATCTACATAGTCCAAGGGCCCGCTAGGTAACCTAGATAGTCCAAGGGCCCGCTAGTTAACCTACATAGTCCAAGTGCCCGGTAGTTAACTTACATAGTTAAAGTGTCCATAGGGAACATACATAGCCCAAGTGCCCGCTAGGGAACATACATAGTCCAAGTGCCCGCTAGGGAATCTACATAGTCCAAGGGCCCGCTAGGTAATGTAGATAGTCCAAGTTCCGCTAGTTAATCTACATAGTTCAAGGGCCCGCTAGTTAACCTACATAGTCCAAGTACCCGCTAGTTAACCTAGATCGTCCAAGTGTCCGCTAGTTAGTCTACATAGTACAAGTGCCCGCTCGGGAATCTCGTTAGTCCAAGTTTCCGCTCTGGAACTTACATAGTCCAAGTGCCTGCTATGGAACCTACCTAGTCCAAGGGCCCGCTAGTTAACGTAGATTGTCCAAGTGCCGCTAGTTAATCTACATAGTCAAAGGGCCCGCTAGTTAACCTACAGAGTCCAAGTGCCCGCTAGTTAACCTACATTTTCCAAGTGCCCGCTAGGTAACCTAGATCGGCCAAGTGCCCGCTAGGTAACCTACATAGTCCATGGGCCCGTTAGTTAACCTACATATTCCAAGGGACCGCTAGTTAACCTACATCGTCCAAGAGCCTGCTAGTTAACCTAGATAGTCCAAGTGTCCGCTAGTTAACCTACATAGTCCAAGTGCCCGCTAGGTAACCTAGACAGTTCAAGTGACCACTAGGATACCTACATAGTCCAAGTGCCCGTTCGTTAACCTACATAGTCCAAATGCCTGGTAGGTAACCAATATAGTCCAAATGCCCGCTAGGGGCCCTAATAATCCAAATGCCCGTTAGTTAACCTAGATAGTCCAAATGCTCACTAGTTAACCTAGATAGTCCAAGTTCCCGCTAGTTAACCTAGATAGACCAAGTGCCCGCTAGGGAACTTATCTAGTCCAATTACCCGCTAGGAAACGTACATAGTCCAAGTGCCCGCTAGGTAACATGGATAGTCCAAGTGCCCGCTAGGGAACGTACATAGTCCAAGTGCCCGCTAGGTAACCTAGATACAGCAAGTGCCCGCTAGTTAACCTAGATAGTTCAAGTACCCGCTAGGTAACCTAGATCGTCCAAGGGCACCCTAGTTAGCCTACATAGTCCAAGTGCCCGCTAGGCAACCTAGATAGTCCAAGTGCCCGTTCGTTAACCTAGATAGTCCAAGTGCCCTTTAGGGAACCTAGATAGTCCAAGGGCCCGCTAGTAAACATACAAAGTCCATGGTCCCGCTAGTTAACCTTCATAGTGCAAGTGTCCGCTACTTTACCTACATATTCCAAGTGCCCGATAGTTAACCTACATAATCTAAGTGCCCGTTGGCTAACCTAGATAGTCCAAGGGCCCGCTAGTTGACCTACATAGTCCAAGGGCCCGCAGGTTAACCCAGATAGTCCAAGTGCCTGCTAGGTAACCTACATAGTGCAAGTGTCCGCTAGTTAACCTACATATTCCTAGTGCCCGCTAGTTAACACAGATAGTCCAAGTGCCCGGTAGGGAACGTACATAGTCCAAGTGCCCGCTAGGTAACCTAGATAGTTCAAGTACCCGCTAGGTAACCCAGATCATCAAAGGGCCCCGTAGTTAGCCTACATAATCCAAGTGCCCGCTAGGTAACCTAGATAGTCCCAGTGCCCTTTAGGGAACCTAGATAGTCCAAGTGCCCTTTAGGGAACCTAGATAGTCCAAGGGCCCGCTAGTAAACCTACATAGTCCATGGGCCCGCTAGTTAACCTACATATTCCAAGTTCCCGCTAGTTAACCTACATAATCTAAGTGCCTGTTGGCTAACCTAGATAGTCCAAGGGCCTGCTAGTTGACCTACATAGTCAAAGTGCCAGCTAGGTAACCTAGGTAGTACATGTGCCCACTAGGAAACCTAGATAGTCCAAGTGCCTGTTAGCTAAACTAGATAGTTCAAGTGGCAGCTAGGTAACGTACATAGTCCAAGTGACCGTTCATTAACCTAGATAATCCAAGTGCCCGTTAGTAAACCGAGATAATCCAAGTGCCCACTAGGTAACCTAGACAGTCCAAGTGCCCGCTAGTTAACCTACAAAGTCCAAGTGCCCTATAGGGAACCTACATAATCCAAGTGCCCGCTAGGCAACCTGCATTGTCCAAGTGCCCGTTAGTTAACCTAGATAGTCAAAGTGCCTGCTAGGTAACCTAGATAGTCCAAGTGCCCGCTAGGTAACCTAAATAGTCCAAATGCCTGCTAGGGAAACTACATAGTCCAAGTGCCCGCTAGTTAACCTAGATAGTCCATGTGCCTGCTAGTAAACCTATATAATCCATGGGCCCGCTAGTTAACCTACACAGTGCAAGGGCCCGCTAGTTAACCTAGATCGTGCAAGTGTCCGCTAGTTAACCTATATAGTCCAAGTGCCCGCTCTTTAACCTATATACCAAGTGCCCGCTACGTAACCTAGATAGTCCAAGGGCACGCTAGTTAACCTACATAGTGCAAGTGCCTGCTAGGCAACATAGATAGTCCAAGTGCCCGCTAAGGAACCTACATAGTCCAAGTGCACGCTAGTTAACCTATATAGTCCACGTGCCCGCTAGTTAACCTAGATAGTCCAAGTGCCTGCTAGGTAACCTACATAGTGCAAGTGTCCGCTAGTTAACCTACATAGTCCAAGTGCCCGCTAGTTAACCTAGATAGTTCAAGTACCCGCTAGGTAACCTAGATTGTCCAAGGGCCCCCTAGTTAGCCTACATAGTCCAAGTGCCCGCTAGGTAACCTAGATAGTCCAAGTGCCTTTTCGGTAACCTAGATAGTCCAAGTGCCCTTCAGGGAACCTAGATAGTCGAAGGGCCCTCAAGTAAACCTACATATTCCAAGGGCCCGCTAGTTAACCTACATATTCCAAGTGCCCGCTAGTTAACCTACATAATCTAAGTGCCCGTTAGCTAACCTAGATAGTCCAAGGGCCCGCTAGTTGACCTACATAGTCCAAGTGCCAGCTAGGTATCCTAGATACTACAAGTGCCCGCTAGGTAACCTAGATAGTCCAAGTGCCCGTTAGTTAACCTAGATAGACCAAGTGCCCACTAGGGGACGTACTTAGTCCATGTGCCCATTAGCTAACCTAGATAGTCCAAGTGCCCGCTAGTTAACATTGATCATCCAAGTGCCCGCTAGTTAACCTAGATAGTCCAAGTGCCCTCTAGTTAACCTAGATCGTCCAAGTGCCCGCAAGTTAACCTACATAGTCCAAAGGCCCGCTAGTTAACCTACATAGTCCAAGGTCCGCTAGTTAACCTAGATAGTCCAAGTGCTCGCTAGTTAGCCTACATAGTACAAGGGCCCACTAGTTGACCTAGATAATCCAAGGGCCCGCTATCTAACCTAGATAGTCCAAGTGCCCGCTAGGTAACCTACATTGTCCAAGTGCCCGTTCCTTAACCTAGATAGTCCAAGTGCCCCCTGGGTAACCTAGACTGTCCAAGTGCCCGCTAGGTTACTTACATAGTCCAAGTGCCCGTTCGTTAACCTAGATAGTCCAAGTGCCCGCTAGGAAACCTACATAGTCCAAGGGCCCATTAGGTAACCTAGATAGTCCAAGTGTCCGCTAGATAACCTAGAGTCCAAGTGCTCGCTAGTTAACCTACATAGTCCAAGTGCCGCTATGTACCCGAGATAGTCAAAGTGCCCGTTAGGTAACCTAGATAGTCCAAGTGCCCGCTAGGTAACTTACATTGTCCAAGTTCCCGCTAGGTAACCTAGGTAGTCCAAGTGCCCGTTACCTAACCTAGATATTCCAAGTGCCCGCTAGGCAACCTACATTTTCCAAGTGCCCATTCGTTAACCTAGAAGTCCAAGTGCCCACTAGGTAACCTATATAGTCCAAGTGCCCGCTAGGTAACCTAGATAGTCCAAGTGCCCGCTAGTTAACCTACATAGTCCAAGTGCCCGCTAGTTTACCTATATACCAAGTGCCCGCTACGTAACCTAGATAGTCCAAGGACCCACTAGTTAACCTAGATAGTCCAAGTGCCTGCTAGTAAACCTATATAATCCATGGGCCCGCTAGTTAACCTACATAGTGCAAGGGCCCGGTAGTTAACCTAGTACGTGCAAGTGTCCGCTAGTTAGCCTATATAGTCCAAGTGCCCACTCTTTAAACTATATACCAAGTGCCCGCTACGTAACCTAGATAGTCCAAGTGCCCGCTAGGTAACCTAGTAGTCCAAGTGCCCACTAGTTAACCTACATAGTCCAAGAGCCCGGTAGTTAACTTACATAGTTAAAGTGTCCATAGGGAACATACATAGCCCAAGTGCCCGCTAGGGAACATACATAGTCCAAGTGCCCGCTAGGGAATCTACATAGTCCAAGGGCCCGCTAGGTAATGTAGATAGTCCAAGTTCCGCTAGTTAATCTACATAGTTCAAGGGCCCACTAGTTAACCTACATAGTCCAAGTACCCGCTAGTTAACCTAGATCGTCCAAGTGTCCGCTAGTTAATCTACAAAGTACAAGTGCCCGCTCGGGAATCTCATTAGTCCAAGTTCCCGCTCTGGAACTTACATAGTCCAAGTGCCTGCTAGGGAACCTACCTAGTCCAAGGGCCCGCTAGTTAACGTAGATTGTCCAAGTGCCGCTAGTTAATCTACATAGTCAAAGGGCCCGCTAGTTAACCTACAGAGTCCAAGTGCCCGCTAGTTAACCTACATTGTCCAAGTACCCGCTAGGTAACCTAGATCGTCCAAGTGCCCGCTAGGTAACCTACATAGTCCAAGGGCCCGCTAGTTAACCTAGATAGTCCAAGTGTCCGCTAGTTAACCTACATAGTCCAAGTGCCCGCTAGGTAACCTAGACAGTTCAATTGACCACTAGGATACCTACATAGTCCAAGTGCCCGTTCGTTAACCTACATAGTCCAAATGACCGGTAGGTAACCAATATAGTCCAAATGCCCGCTAGGGGCCCTAATAATCCAAATGCCCGTTAGTTAACCTAGATAGTCCAAATGCTCACTAGTTAACCTAGATAGTCCAAGTTCCCGCTAGTTAACCTAGATAGACCAAGTGCCCGCTAGGGAACCTATCTAGTCCAATTACCCGCTAGGAAACCTACATAGTCCAAGTGCCCGCTAGGTAACATAGATAGTCCAAGTGCCCGCTAGGGAACGTACATAGTCCAAGTGCCCGCTAGGTAACCTAGATAGTCCAAGTGCTCGCTAGTTAACCTATATAGTCCAGGTTCCCCCTAGGTAACCTAGATAGTCCAAGGGCCCGCTAGGTAACCTACATAGTCCAAATGCCCGATAGGCAACCTACATAGTCCAAGTGCCCGCTAGGTAACCTACATAGTCCAAATGCCAGCTAGTTAATCTACATAGTCCTAGTGCCTGCTAGGTACCCTAGATAGTCCAAGTGCCCACAAGTTAACCTACATAGTCCAGGTTCCCCTTGGGTAACCTAGATAGTCCAAGGGCCCGCTAGGTAACCTACATAGTCCAAATGCCCGATAGGGAACCTACATAGTCCAAGTGCCCGCTAGGTAACCTACATAGTCCAAATGCCAGCTAGTTTATCTACATAGTCCAAGTGCCTGCTAGGTACCCTAGATAGTCCAAGTGCCCACAAGTTAACCTACATAGTCCAGGTTCCCCTTGGGTAACCTAGGTAGTCCAAGGGCCCGCTAGGTAACCTACATAGTCCAAATGCCCGATAGAGAACCTACATAGTCCAAGTGCCCGCTAGGTAACCTACATAGTCCAAATGCCCACTAGTTAACCTACATAGTCCAAGTGCCCGATAGGGAACCTACATAATCCAAGTGCCCGCTAGGGTACCTACATTGTCTAAGTGCCCGTTAGGTAACCTGGATAGTCCAAATGCCCGCTAGGGAACCCACATAGTCCAAGTGCCCGCTAGGGAACTTACATAGTCCAAGGGCCCGCTAGGGAAGCTACATAGTCCAAGTGCCCGCTAGTTAACCTAGATAGTCCAAGTGCCCTCTAGTTAACCTAGATCGTCCAAGTGCCCGCAAGTTAACCAACATAGTCCAAAGGCCCGCTAGTTAACCTACATAGTCCAAGGTCCGGTAGTTAACCTAGATAGTCCAAGTGCTCGCTAGTTAACCTACATAGTACAAGGGCCCACTAGTTGACCTAGATAGTCCAAGTGCCCGCTATCTGACCTAGATAGTCCAAGTGTCCGCTAGGTAACCTAAGTAGTACAAATATCCGATAGGGATCCTACATAGTCCAAGTGCCCGCTAGGTAACCTACATTGTCCAAGTGCCCGTTCCTTAACCTAGATAGCCCAAGTGCCCCCTGGGTAACCTAGACTGTCCAAGTGCCCGCTAGGTTACCTACATAGTCCAAGTGCCCGTTCGTTAACCTAGATAGTCCAAGTGCCCGCTAGGAAACCTACATAGTCCAAGGGCCCGCTAGGTAACCTAGATAGTCCAAGTGTCCGCTAGATAACCTAGAGTCCAAGTGCTCGTTAGTTAACCTACATAGTCCAAGTGCCCGCTATGTAACCTAGATAGTCAAAGTGCCCGTTAGGTAACCTAGATAGTCCAAGTGCCCGCTAGGCAACTTACATTGTCCAAGTTCCCGCTAGGTAACCTAGATACTCAAAGTGCCCGTTACCTAACCTAGATAGTCCACGTGCCCGCTAGGCAACCTACATAGTCCAAGTGCCCGTTCCTTAACCTAGATAGCCCAAGTGCCCCCTGGGTAACCTAGACTGTCCAAGTGCCCGCTAGGTTACCTACATAGTCCAAGTGCCCGTTCGTTAACCTAGATAGTCCAAGTGCCCGCTAGGAAAACTACATAGTCCAAGGGCCCGCTAGGTAACCTAGATAGTCCAAGTGTCCGCTAGATAACCTAGAGTCCAAGTGCTCGTTAGTTAACCTACATAGTCCAAGTGCCCGCTATGTAACCTAGATAGTCAAAGTGCCCGTTAGGTAACCTAGATAGTCCAAGTGCCCGCTAGGCAACTTACATTGTCCAAGTTCCCGCTAGGTAACCTAGATACTCAAGTGCCCGTTACCTAACCTAGATAGTCCACGTGCCCGCTAGGCAACCTACATAGTCCAAGAACCCGTTCGTTAACCTAGAAGTCCAAGTGCCCGCTAGGTAACCTAGACAGTCCAAGTGCCCGCTAGGTTACCTGCATATTCCAAGTGCCCATTCGTTAACCTAGATAGTCCAAGTGCCCACTAGGTAACCTACATAGTCCAAGTGCCCGCTCGGTAACCTATATAGTCCAAGTGCCCGCTAGGGAACCTAGATAGTCCAAGGGCCCACTAGTTAACCTACCTAGTCCAAAGGCTCACTTGTTCACTTTGATAGTCCAAGTTCCCGATAGTTAACCTAGATCTTCCAAGTGCCCGCTAGTTAACCTAGATTGTCCAAGTGCCCGCTAGTTAACCTACATAGTCCAAGGGCACGCTAGTTAACCTATATCGTCCAAGTGCCCGCTAAGGAACCTACATAGTCCAAGTGCACGCTAGTTATCCTAGATAGTGCAAGTGCCCGCTAGTTAACCTAGATAGTCCAAGTGCCTGCTAGGTAACCTACATAGTGCAAGTGTCTGCTAGTTAACCTACATATTCCAAGTGCCCGCTAGTTAACATAGATAGTCCATGTGCCCGCTAGGGAACGTACATAGTCCAAGTGCCCGCTAGGTAACCTAGATACTGCAAGTGCCCGCTAGTTAACCTAGATAGTTCAAGTACCCGCTAGGTAACCTAGATCGTCCAAGGGCACCCTAGTTAGCCTACATAGTCCAAGTGCCCGCTAGGCAACCTAGATAGTCCAAGTGCCCGTTCGTTAACCTAGATAGTCCAAGTGCCCTTTAGGGAACCTAGATAGTCCAAGGGCCCGCTAGTAAACATACAAAGTCCATGGGCCCGCTAGTTAACCTTCATAGTGCAAGTGTCCGCTACTTTACCTACATATTCCAAGTGCCCGATAGTTAACCTACATAATCTAAGTGCCCGTTGGCCTACCTAGATAGTCCAAGGGCCCGCTAGTTGACCTACATAGTCCAAGTGCCCGCAGGTTAACCCAGATAGTCCAAGTGCCTGCTAGGTAACCTACATAGTGCAAGTGTCCGCTAGTTAACCTACATATTCCTAGTGCCCGCTAGTTAACATAGATAGTCCAAGTGCCCGGTAGGGAACGTATATAGTCCAAGTGCCCGCTAGGTAACCTAGATAGTTCAAGTACCCGCTAGGTAACCCAGATCATCAAAGGGCCCCCTAGTTAGCCTACATAATCCAAGTGCCCGCTAGGTAACCTAGATAGTCCCATTGCCCTTTAGGGAACCTAGATAGTCCAAGTGCCCTTTAGGGAACCTAGATAGTCCAAGGGCCCGCTAGTAAACCTACATAGTCCATGGGCCCGCTAGTTAACCTACATATTCCAAGTTCCCGCTAGTTAACCTACATAATCTAAGTGCCTGTTGGCTAACCTAGATAGTCCAAGGGCCTGCTAGTTGACCTACATAGTCAAAGTGCCAGCTAGGTAACCTAGGTAGTACAAGTGCCCACTAGGAAACCTAGATAGTCCAAGTGCCTGTTAGCTAAACTAGATAGTTCAAGTGGCAGCTAGGTAACGTACATAGTCCAAGTGACCGATCGTTAACCTAGATAATCCAAAGGCCCATTAGTTAACCGAGATAATCCAAGTGCCCACTAGGTAACCTAGACAGTCCAAGTGCCCGCTAGTTAACCTACAAAGTCCAAGTGCCCTATAGGGAACCTACATAATCCAAGTGCCCGCTAGGCAACCTGGATTGTCCAAGTGCCCGTTAGTTAACCTAGATAGTCAAAGTGCCTGCTAGGTAACCTAGATAGTCCAAGTGCCCGCTAGGTAACCTAAATAGTCCAAATGCCTGCTAGGGAAACTACATAGTCCTAGTGCCCGCTAGTTAACCTAGATAGTCCATGTGCCTGCTAGTAAACCTATATAATCCATGGGCCCGCTAGTTAACCTACACAGTGCAAGGGCCCGCTAGTTAACCTAGATCGTGCAAGTGTCCGCTAGTTAACCTATATAGTCCAAGTGCCCGCTCTTTAACCTATATACCAAGTGCCCGCTACGTAACCTAGATAGTCCAAGGGCACGCTAGTTAACCTACATAGTGCAAGTGCCCGCTAGGCAACATAGATAGTCCAAGTGCCCGCTAAGGAACCTACATAGTCCAAGTGCACGCTAGTTAACCTATATAGTCCACGTGCCCGCTAGTTAACCTAGATAGTCCAAGTGCCTGCTAGGTAACCTACATAGTGCAAGTGTCCGCTAGTTAACCTACATAGTCCAAGTGCCCGCTAGTTAACCTAGATAGTTCAAGTACCCGCTAGGTAACCTAGATTGTCCAAGGGCCCCCTAGTTAGCCTACATAGTCCAAGTGCCCGCTAGGTAACCTAGATAGTCCAAGTGCCTTTTCGGTAACCTAGATAGTCCAAGTGCCTTTCAGGGAACCTAGATAGTCGAAGGGCCCGCAAGTAAACCTACATATTCCAAGGGCCCGCTAGTTAACCTACATATTCCAAGTGCCCGCTAGTTAACCTACATAATCTAAGTGCCCGTTAGCTAACCTAGATAGTCCAAGGGCCCGCTAGTTGACCTACATAGTCCAAGTGCCAGCTAGGTATCCTAGATACTACAAGTGCCCGCTAGGTAACCTAGATAGTCCAAGTGCCCGTTAGTTAACCTAGATAGACCAAGTGCCCACTAGGGGACGTACTTAGTCCATGTGCCCATTAGCTAACCTAGATAGTCCAAGTGCCCGCTAGTTAACATTGATCATCCAAGTGCCCGCTAGTTAACCTAGATAGTCCAAGTGTCCGCTAGTTAACCTATATAGTCCAAGTGCCCGCTCTTTAACCTATATACCAAGTGCCCGCTACGTAACCTAGATAGTCCAAGGGCACGCTAGTTAACCTACATAGTGCAAGTGCCCGCTAGGCAACATAGATAGTCCAAGTGCCCGCTAAGGAACCTACATAGTCCAAGTGCACGCTAGTTAACCTATATAGTCCACGTGCCCGCTAGTTAACCTAGATAGTCCAAGTGCCTGCTAGGTAACCTACATAGTGCAAGTGTCCGCTAGTTAACCTACATAGTCCAAGTGCCCGCTAGTTAACCTAGATAGTTCAAGTACCCGCTAGGTAACCTAGATTGTCCAAGGGCCCCCTAGTTAGCCTACATAGTCCAAGTGCCCGCTAGGTAACCTAGATAGTCCAAGTGCCTTTTCGGTAACCTAGATAGTCCAAGTGCCTTTCAGGGAACCTAGATAGTCGAAGGGCCCGCAAGTAAACCTACATATTCCAAGGGCCCGCTAGTTAACCTACATATTCCAAGTGCCCGCTAGTTAACCTACATAATCTAAGTGCCCGTTAGCTAACCTAGATAGTCCAAGGGCCCGCTAGTTGACCTACATAGTCCAAGTGCCAGCTAGGTATCCTAGATACTACAAGTGCCCGCTAGGTAACCTAGATAGTCCAAGTGCCCGTTAGTTAACCTAGATAGACCAAGTGCCCACTAGGGGACGTACTTAGTCCATGTGCCCATTAGCTAACCTAGATAGTCCAAGTGCCCGCTAGTTAACATTGATCATCCAAGTGCCCGCTAGTTAACCTAGATAGTCCAAGTGCCCTCTAGTTAACCTAGATCGTCCAAGTGCCCGCAAGTTAACCTACATAGTCCAAAGGCCCGCTAGTTAACCTACATAGTCCAAGGTCCGCTAGTTAACCTAGATAGTCCAAGTGCTCGCTAGTTAGCCTACATAGTACAAGGGCCCACTAGTTGACCTAGATAATCCAAGGGCCCGCTATCTAACCTAGATAGTCCAAGTGCCCGCTAGGTAACCTACATTGTCCAAGTGCCCGTTCCTTAACCTAGATAGTCCAAGTGCCCCCTGGGTAACCTAGACTGTCCAAGTGCCCGCTAGGTTACTTACATAGTCCAAGTGCCCGTTCGTTAACCTAGATAGTCCAAGTGCCCGCTAGGAAACCTACATAGTCCAAGGGCCCATTAGGTAACCTAGATAGTCCAAGTGTCCGCTAGATAACCTAGAGTCCAAGTGCTCGCTAGTTAACCTACATAGTCCAAGTGCCACTATGTAACCTAGATAGTCAAAGTGCCCGTTAGGTAACCTAGATAGTCCAAGTGCCCGCTAGGTAACTTACATTGTCCAAGTTCCCGCTAGGTAACCTAGGTAGTCCAAGTGCCCGTTACCTAACCTAGATATTCCAAGTGCCCGCTAGGCAACCTACATTTTGCAAGTGCCCATTCGTTAACCTAGAAGTCCAAGTGCCCACTAGGTAACCTAGATAGTCCAAGTGCCCGCTAGTTAACCTACATAGTCCAAGTGCCCGCTAGTTAACCTATATACCAAGTGCCCGCTACGTAACCTAGATAGTCCAAGGGCCCACTAGTTAACCTAGATAGTCCAAGTGCCTGCTAGTAAACCTATATAATCCATGGGCCCGCTAGTTAACCTACATAGTGCAAGGGCCCGGTAGTTAACCTAGTTCGTGCAAGTGTCCGCTAGTTAGCCTATATAGTCCAAGTGCCCACTCTTTAAACTATATACCAAGTGCCCGCTACGTAACCTAGATAGTCCAAGTGCCCGCTAGGTAACCTAGTAGTCCAAGTGCCCGCTAGTTAACCTACATAGTCCAAGTGCCCGCTAGTTAACCTATATACCAAGTGCCCGCTACGTAACCTAGATAGTCCAAGGGCCCACTAGTTAACCTACCTAGTCCAAGGGCTCACTTGTTCACTTTGATAGTCCAAGTGCCCGCTAGTTAACCTAGATCTTCCAAGTGGCCGCTAGTTACCTAGATTGTCCAAGTGCATGCTAGTTAACCTACATAGTGCAAGGGCCCACTAATTAACCTAGATCGTCCAAGAGCCCCCTAGTTAGCCTACATAGTCCAAGTGCCCACTAGGTAACCTAGATAGTCCAAGTGCCTGTTCGGTAACCTAGATAGTCCAAGTGCCCTTTAGGGAACCTAGATAGTCCAAGGGCCCGCTAGTAAACCTACATAGTCCATGGGCCCGCTAGTTAACCTTCATAGTGCAAGTGTCCGCTACTTAACCTACATATTCCAAGTGCCCGCTAGTTAACCTACATAATCTAAGTGCCCGTTGGCTAACCTAGATAGTCCAAGTGCCTGCTAGGTAACCTACATAGTGCAAGTGTCCGCTAGTTAACCTACATATTCCAAGTGCCCGCTAGTTAACATAGATAGTCCAAGTGCCCGCTAGGAAACGTACATAGTCCAAGTGCCCGCTAGGTAACCTAGATAGTTCAAGTACCCGCTAGGTAACCTAGATAGTCCAAGTGCCCTTAAGGGAACCTAGATAGTCCAAGTGCCCTTTAGGGAACCTAGATAGTCCAAGGGCCCGCTAGTAAACCTACATATTCCACGTTCCCGCTAGTTAACCTACATAATCTAAGTGCCCGTTGGCTAACCTAGATAGTCCAAGGGCCTGCTAGTTGACCTACATAGTCAAAGTGCCAGCTAGGTAACCTACGTAGTACAAGTGCCCGCTAGGGAACCTAGATAGACCAAGTGCCTGTTAGCTAACCTAGATAGTCCAAGTGGCGGCCAGGTAACCTTCATAGTCCAAGTGCCCGTTCGTTAACCTAGATAATCCAAGTGCCCGTTCGTTAACCGAGATAATCCAAGTGCCCACTAGGTAACCTAGACAGTCCAAGTGCCCGCTAGTTATCCTATAAAGTCCAAGTGCCCTATAGGGAACCTACATAATCCAAGTGCCCGCTAGGCAACCTACATAGTCCAAGTGCCCGTTAGTTAACCTAGATAGTCAAAGTGCCTGCTAGGTAACCTAGATAGTCCAAGTGCCCGCTAGGTAACCTACATAGTCCAAGTGCCCGCTAGGTAACCTAAGTAGTCCAAATGCCCGCTAGGGAAACTACGTAGTCCAAGTGCCCGCTAGTTAACCTAGATAGTCAAAGTGTCTGCTAGTAAACCTACGTAATCCATGGGCCCGCTAGGTAGCCTTCATAGTGCAAGGGCCCGCTAGTTAACCTACATCGTCCAAGGGCCCGCTAGTTAACCTAGATAGTCCAAGTGCCCGCTAGTTAACCTACATAGTCTAAGTGCCCGCTAGGTAACCTAGACAGTTCAAGTGACCACTAGGTTACCTACATAGTCCATGTGCCCGTTCGTTATCCTACATAGTCCAAATGCCCGCTAGGGGCCCTAATATTGCAAATGCCCGCTAGTTAACCTAGATGGTCCAAGTGCTTGCTCGTTAACCTAGATAGTCCAAGTGCCTGCTAGTTAACCTACATAGACCAAGTGCCCGCTAGGGAACCTATCTAGTCCAAGTACCAACTAGGAAACCTACATAGTCCAAGTGCCCGCTAGGTAACGTACATAGTCCAAGTGCCCGCTAGGTAACGTAGATAGTCCAAGTGCCCGCAAGGGAACGTAGATAGGCCAAGTGCCCGCTAGGTAACCTAGATAATCCAAGTGCCCGCTAGTTAACCTACATAGTCCAAGTGCCTGCTAGGTAACCTAGATAGTCCAAGTGCCCACTAGTTAACCTACATAGTCCAGGTTCCCCCTAGGTAACCTAGATAGTCCAAGGGCCCACTAGGTAACCTACATAGTCCAAATGCCTGATAGGGAACCTATATAGTCCAAGGGCCCGCTAGGTAACCTACATAGTCCAAGGGCCCGCTAGGTTACCTACATAGTCCAAATGCCCACTAGTTAACCTACATAATCCAAGTGCCCGATAGGGAACCTACATAATCCAAGTGCCCGCTAGGGAACCTACATAGTCCAAGTGCCCATTAGGTAACCTAGATAGTCCAAATGCCCGCTAGGGAACCCACATAGTCCAAGTGCTCGCTAGGGAATCTACATAGTCCAAGGGCCCGCTAGGGAACCTACATAGTCCAAATTCCCGTTAGTTAACCTAGATAGTCCCAATGCCCGCTTCGTAACTTAGATAATCCAACAGCCCTCTAGGTAACCTACATTCTCCAAAAACCCGCTATAACGTAGATAGTTCAAGTGCCAGCTAGGTAACCTAGATAGTTCTTGTGCCGCTAGGTAACCTACAAAGTCTAAGTGCCTGCTAGGTTATCTATATAGTCCAAATGCCCGCTAGGGAATCTACATAGTCCAAGGGCCCGCTAGTTAACTTAGATAGTCCAAGTGCCGCTAGTTAATCTACATAGTCCAAGGGCCCGCTAGTTAACCTACATAGTCCAAGTACCCGCTAAAAACCTAGATAGTCCAAGTGCACGCTAGTTAACCTAGATAGTCCAAGTGCCCTCTAGTTAACCTAGATCGTCCAAGTGCCCGCTAAGAAACCTAGATAGTCCAAGTGCCCGTTACCTAACCTAGATAGTCCAATTGCCCGCTATGCAACATACATAGTCCAAGTGCCCGTTCGTTAACCTAGATGTCCAAGGGCCCGCTAGGTTACCTACATAGTCCAAATGCCCGTTCGGTAACCTAGATAGTGCAAGTGCCCTGTAGTTAACCTGCATAGTCCAAGTGCCCGCTAGGTAACCTAGATAGTCCAAGGGCTCACTAGTTAACTTCATAGTCCAAGTGCCCGGTAGTTAACTTACATAGTTCACGTGTCCGTAGGGAACATACAGAGTCCAAGTGCCCGCTAGGGAACCTACATATTCCAAGTGCCCGCTAGGCAATCTACATAGTCCAAGGGCCCGCTAGTTAATGTAGAGAGTCCAAGTGCCGCTAGTTAATCTACATAGTTCAAAGCCCGCTAGTTAACCTACATAGTCCAAGTGCCGCTATGTAACCTAGATAGTCAAAGTGCCCGTTAGTTAACCAGGATCATCAAAGTGCCCGCTAGGTAACTTACATTGTCCAAGTTCCCGCTAGGTAACCTAGATAGTCCAAGTGCCCGTTACCTAACCTAGATAGTCCAATTGCCCGCTATGCAACATACATAGTCCAAGTGCCCGTTCGTTAACCTAGAAGTCCAAGGGCCCGCTAGGTAACCTAGACTCTCCAAGTGCCCGCTAGGTTACCTACATAGTCCAAATGCCCGTTCGGTAACCTAGATAGTGCAAGTGCCCGGTAGTTAACCTGCATATTCCAAGTGCCCGCTAGGTAACCTAGATAGTCCAAGGGCCCGCTAGTTAACCTACATAGTCCAAGTGCCCGGTAGTTAACTTACATAGTTCACGTGTCCGTAGGGAACATACAGATTCCAAGTGCCCGCTAGGGAACCTACATATTCCAAGTGCCCATTCGTTAACCTAGAAGTCCAAGTGCCCACTAGGTAACCTACATAGTCCAAGTGCCCGCTAGGTAACCTAAATAGTCCAAGTGCCCGCTAGGTAACCTAGATAGTCCAAGTGCCCGCTAGTTAACCTACATAGTCCAAGGGCCCACTAGTTAACCTAGATAGTCCAAGTGTCCTCTAGTTATCCTACATAGTCCAAGTGCCCGCTAGTTAACCTATATACCAAGTGCCCGCTACGTAACCTAGATAGTCCAAGGGCCCGCTAGTTACCCTACCTAGTCCAAGGGCTCACTTGTTCACTTTGATAGTCCAAGTGCCCGCTAGGTAACCTAGATCTTCCAAGTGCCCGCTAGTTACCTAGATTGTCCAAGTGCCCGCTTGTTAACCTACATAGTCCAAGGGCCCACTAATTAACCTAGATCGTCCAAGGGCCCCCTAGTTAGCCTACATAGTCCAAGTGCCCACTAGGTAACCTAGATAGTCCAAGGGCCTGTTCGGTAACCTAGATAGTCCAAGTGCCCTTTAGGGAACCTAGATAGTCCAAGGGCCCGCTAGTAAACCTACATATTCCATGGGCCCGCTAGTTAACCTTCATAGTGCAAGTGTCCGCTACTTAACCTACATATTCCAAGTGCCCGCTAGTTAACCTACATAATCTAAGTGCCCGTTGGCTAACCTAGATAGTCCAAGTGCCTGCTCGGTAACCTACATAGTGCAAGTGTCCGCTAGTTAACCTATATATTCCAAGTGCCCGCTAGTTAACATAGATAGTCCAAGTGCCCGCTAGGGAACGTACATAGTAAAAGTGCCTTCTAGGTAACCTAAATAGTTCAAGTACCCGCTAGGTAACCTAGATCATCAAAGGGCCCCCTAGTTAGCCTACATAGTCCAAGTGCCCGCTAGGTAACCTAGATAGTCCAAGTGCCTGCTAGGTAACCTACATAGTGCAAGTGTCCGCTAGTTAACCTACATATTCCAAGTGCCCGCTAGTTAACATAGATAGTCCAAGTGCCCGCTAGGGAACGTACATAGTCCAAGTACCCGCTAGGTAACCTAGATAGTTCAAGTACCCGCTAGGTAACCTAGATCATCAAGGGCCCCCTAGTTAGCCTACATAGTCCAAGTGCCCTTAAGGGAACCTAGATAGTCCAAGTGCCCTTTAGGGAACCTAGATAGTCCAAGGGCCCGCTAGTAAACCTACATAGTCCATGGGCCCGCTAGTTAACCTACATATTCCAAGTTCCCGCTAGTTAACCTACATAATCTAAGTGCCCATTGGCTAACCTAGATAGTCCAAGGCCCGCTAGTTGACCTACATAGTCAAAGTGCCAGCTAGGTAACCTACATAGTACAAGTGCCCGCTAGGGAACCTAGATAGTCCAAGTGCCTGTTAGCTAACATAGATAGTCCAAGTGGCGGGCAGGTAACCTACGTAGTCCAAGTGCCCTTTCGTTAACCTAGATAATCCAAGTGCCCGTTCGTTAACCGAGATAATCCAAGTGCCCACTAGGTAACCTAGACAGTCCAAGTGCCCGCTAGTTAACCTACAAAGTCCAAGTGCCCTATAGGGAACCTACATAATCCAAGTGCCCGCTAGGCAACCTACATAGTCCAAGTGCCCATTAGTTAACCTAGATATTCAAAGTGCCTGCTGGGTAACCTAGATAGTCCAAATGCCCGCTAGGGAAACTACATAGTCCAAGTGCCCGCTAGTTAATCTAGATAGTCAAAGTGTCTGCTAGTAAACCTACATAATCCATGGGCCCACTAGTTAGCCTACATAGTGCAAGGGCCCGCTAGTTAACCTACATCGTCCAAGGGCCCGCTAGTTAACCTAGTTAGTCCAAGTGCCCGCTAGTTAACCTACATAGTCTAAGTGCCCGCTAGGTAACCTAGACAGTTCAATTGATCACTAGGTTACCTACATAGTCCAAGTGCACGTTCGTTAACCTACATAGTGCAACTGCCCGCGAGGTAACCAATATAGTCCAAATGTCCGCTAGGGGCCCTAATAATCCAAATGCCCGCTAGTTAACCTAGATGGTCCAAGTGCTCGCTAGTTAACCTAGATAGTCCAAGTGCCCGTTAGTTAACCTATATAGACCAAGTGCCTGCTAGGGAACCTATCTAGTCCAAGTACCGGCTAGGAAACGTACATAGTCCAAGTGCCCGCTAGGTAACGTACATAGTCCAAGTGCCCGCTAGGGAACGTAGATAGTCCAAGTGCCCGCTGGGTAACCTACATAATCCAAGTGCCCTCTAGTTAACCTACATAGTCCAAGTGCCTGCTAGGTAACCTAGATAGTCCAAGTGCCCACTAGTTAACCTACATAGTCCAGGTTCCCCCTAGGTAACCTAGATAGTCCAAGGGCCCGCTAGGTAACCTACATAGTCCAAATGCCTCATAGGGAACCTATAAAGTCCAAGTGCCCGCTAGGTAACCTACATAGTCCATGTGCCCGCTAGGTAACCTACATAGTCCAAATGCCCACTAGTTAACCTACATAATCCAAGTGCCCGATAGGGAACCTACATAATCCAAGTGCCCGCTAGGGAACCTACATAGTTCAAGTGCCCGTTAGGTAACCTAGATAGTCCAAATTCCCGCTAGGGAACCCACATAGTCCAAGTGCTCGCTAGGGAACCTACATAGTCCAAGGGCCCGCTAGGGAACCTACATAGTCCAAGTTCCCCTTAGTTAACCTAGATAGTCCCAGTGCCCCCTTGGTAACTTAGATAATCCAACAGCCCTCTAGGTAACCTACATACTCCAAAACCCCGCTATAACGTAGATAGTTCAAGTGTCAGCTAGGTAACCTAGATAGTTCTTGTGCCGCAAGGTAACCTACAAAGTCTAAGTGCCTGCTAGGTTATCTATATAGTCCAAATGCCCGCTAGGGAATCTACATAGTCCAAGGGCCCGCTAGTTAACTTAGATAGTCCAAGTGCCGCTAGTTAATCTACATAGTCCAAGGGCCCGCTAGTTAACCTACATAGTCCAAGTACCCGCTTAAAACCTAGATTGTCCAAGTGCACGCTAGTTAACCTAGATAGTCCAAGTGCCCTCTAGTTAACCTAGATCGTCCAAGTGCCTGCTAAGAAACCTAGATAATCCAAGTGCCCGTTACCTAACCTAGATAGTCCAATTGCCCGCTAGGCAACATACAAAGTCCAAGTGCCCGTTCGTTAACCTAGAAGTCCAAGGGCCCGCTAGGTAACCTAGACTCTCCAAGTGTCCGCTAGGTTACCGACATAGTCCAAATGCCCGTTCGGTAACCTAGATAGTGCAAGTGCCCGGTATTTAACCTACATAGTCCAAGTGCCCGCTAGGTAACCTAGATAGTCTAAGGGCCCGCTAGTTAACCTACATAGTCCAAGTGCCCGGTAGTTAACTTACATAGTTCAAGTGTCCGTAGGGAACATACAGAGTCCAAGTGCCCGCCAGGGAACCTACATATTCCAAGTGCCCGCTAGGCAATCTACATAGTCCAAGGGCCTGATAGTTAATGTAGATAGTCCAAGTGCCGCTAGTTAATCTACATAGTACAAGGGCCCGTTAGTTAACCTACATAATCCAAGTACCCGCTAGTTCACCTAGATCGTCCAAGTGTCCGCTAATTAACCTATATAGTACAAGTGCCCGCTAGGGAACCTAGATAGTCCAAGTGCCCGCTCTGGAACCTACTTAGTCCAAGTGACTGCTAAGGAACCTACATAGTCCAAGTGCCCGCTCTGGAACATACATAGTCCAAGTGCCCGCTATGGAATCTACATAGTGCAATGGCCGCTAGTTAACCTACATAGTCCAAGTACCCGCTAGTTAACCTAGATCATCCAAGTGCCCACTAGGTAACCTACATAGTCCAAGGGCCCGCTAGTTAACCTATATAGTCCAAGGGCCCGCTAGTTAACCTACATCGTCCAAGGGCCCGCTAGTTAACCTACATAGTCCAAGGGCCCGCTAGTTAACCTACATCGTCCAAGGGCCCGCTACGTAACCTAGATAGTCCAAGTGCCCGCTAGTTAACCTACATAGTCCAAGTGCCCGCGAGGTAACCTAGACAGTTCAAGTGACCACTAGGTTACCTACATAGTCCAAGTGCCCGTTCGTTAACCTACATAGTCCAAGTGCCCGCTAGGTAACCAATATAGTCCAAATGCCCTCTAGGGGCCCTAATAGTCCAAATGCCCGCTAGTTAACCTAGATATTCCAAGTGCTCGCTAGTTAACCTAGATAGTGCAAGTGCCCGCTAGTTAACCTATATAGACCAAGTGCCCGCTAGGGAACGTACATAGGTCAAGTGCCCACTAGGTAATGTACATAGTCTAAGTGCCCGCTAGGTAACCTAGATAGTCCAAGGGCCTGCTAGGGAACGTACATGGTCCAAGTGCCTGCTAGGTAACCTAGATAGTCCAAGTGCCCACTAGTTAACCTACATAGTCCAGGTTCCCCCTAGGTAACCTAGATAGTCCAAGGGCCCGCTAGGTAACCTACATTGTCCTAGTGCCCCCTATTAACCTACATTCTCCAAGTGCCCGATAGGGAACCTACATAGTCCAGCTGCCTGCTAGGTAACCTACATGGTCCAAATGCCCGCTAGTTAACCTACATAGTTCAAGTGCCCGATAGGGAATCTACATAATCCAAGTGCCCGCTAGGGAACCTACATAATCCAAGTGCCCGTTAGGTAACCTAGATAGTCCAAATGCTAGGGAACCCACATAGTCGATGTGCCCGCTAGGGAACTTACATAATCCAAGTGCCCGCCAGTTGACCTACATAGTCCAAGTGCCCGCTAGTTAACCTACATAGTACAAGTGCCCGATTGGGAACCTACATAATCCAAGTACCCGCTAGGGAACCTACATAGTCCAAGTGCCCGTTAGTTAACCCAGATAGTCCAAGTGCCCGCTAGGTAACCTAGATAGTCCAACAGCCCGGTAGGTAACCTACATACTCCAAGTACCCGCTAGGTAACGTAGATAGTTCAAGTGCCTGCTAGGTAACCTAGATAGTCCAAGTGCCCACTAGGTAACCTACAAATTCTAAGTGCCCACTAAGTAATCTATATAGTCCAAAAAACCGCTAGGGAGCCTACATAGTCCAAGTGCCCGCTAGGTAACCTAGATAGTCTAAGGGCCCACTAGGTAACCTACATAGTCCTAGTGCCCCCTAGTTAACCTACATTTTCCAAGTGCCCGATAGGGAACCTACATAGTCCAAGTGCCCGTTAGGTAACCTACATAGTACAAATGCCCTCTAGTTAACCTACATACTCCAAGTGCCCGATATGGAACCTACATAATCAAAGTGCCCGCTAGTTGACCTACATAGTCCAAGTGCCCGCGAGGTAATCTAGATAATCCTAGTGTCCGCTAGGGAACCTTCATAGTCCTAGTGCCAGCTAGGTAACCTAGATAGTCCAAGTGCCCGCTAGTTAACCTAGATTGTCCTAGTGCCCGTTAGTTAACCTAGAGTGTCCAAATGCCCACTAGGGGACGTACTTAGTCCAAGTGCCTGTTAGCTAACCTAGATAGTCCAAGTGCCGCTAGTTAACCTAGATAGTCCAAGTGCACGCTAGTTAACCTACATAGTCGAAGGGCCCGCTAGGTAACCTACAAAGTCTAAGGACCCGCTAGGTTATCTATATAGTCCAAATGCCCCCTAGGGAACCTACATAGTCCAAGTGCCCACTAGGTAACCTAGATAATCTATGTGCCCGCTAGTTAACCTATATTGTCCAAGTGCCCGCTAGTTAACCAACAGTGTCAATGGGCCCGCTAGTTAACCTACATAGTGCAAGAGCTCGCTAGTTAACCTAGATCGTGCAAGTGTCCTCTAGTTAACCTACATAGTCCAAGTGCCAGTTAGCTAACCTAGATATTCCAAGGACCCGCTAGTTTACCTATACAGTCCAAGTGCCCGCTGGGTAACCTAGATAATCCATGTGCCCGCTCGGTAACCTTCATAGTGCAAGTGCCAGCTAGGTAACCTAGATAGTCCATGTACCCGCTAGTTAACCTAGATAGTCCTATTGTCCGTTAGTTAACCTAGAGTGTCCAAATGCCCACTAGGGGACGTACTTAGTCCAAGTGCCCGTGAGCTAACCTAGATAGTCCATGTGCCCGCTGGTTAACAGTGATCATCCAAGTGCCCGCTAGTTAACCTAGATAGTCCAAGTACACGCTAGTTAACCTAGATAGTCCAAGTGCCCTCTAGTTAACCTAGATTGTCCAAGTGCCCGCTAGTTAACCTAAATAGTCCAAGTGCCCGCTAGGTAACCTAAGTAGTCCAAATGTCCGATAGGGATCCTACATAGTCCAAGTGCCCGCTAGGTAACCTACATAGTCCATGTGCCCGTTCGTTAACCTAGATAGTCCAAGTGTCCGCTAGATAACCTAGAGTCCAAATGCTCGCTAGCTAACCTACATAGTCCAAGTGCCCCCTATGTAACCTAGATAGTCAAAGTGCCCGTTAGGTAACCTAGATAGTCTAAGTGCCCGCTAGGTAACTTACATTGTCCAAGTTCCTGTTAGGTAACCTAGATACTCAAAGTGCCCGTTACCTAACCTAGATAGTCCAAGTGCCCGCCAAGCAACCTACATAGTCTAAGTGCCCGTTCGTTAACCTAGAAGTCCAAGTGCCCACTAGGTAACCTACATAGTCCAAGTGCCCCCTAGGTAACCTATATAATCCAGGTGCCCGCTAGGTAACCTAGATAGTCCAAGGGCCCGCTAGTTAACCTACATAGTCCAAGGGTTTACCTGTTTACTTTGATAGTCCAAGTGCCCGCTAGTTAACCTAGATCGTCCAAGTGCCAGCTAGTTAACCTAGATTGTCCAAGTGCCTGCTAGTTAACCTACATTGTCCAACGGCCCTCTAGTTAACCTAGATAGTCCAAGTGCCCGCTAGGCAACCTAGATAGTCCAACAGCCCGGTAGGTAACCTACATAGTCCAGTGCCCGATAGGGAACGTACATAATCCAAGTGCCCGCTAGGGAACCTACATAGTCCAAGTGCCCGTTAGGTAACCTAGATAGTCCAAATGCCCACCAGGAAACCCATATAGTCGAAGTGCCCGCTAGGGAATTTACATAGTCCAAGGGCCCGCTAGGGAACCTACATAGTCCAAGTGCATGTTAGTTAACCTAGATAGTCCTAGTGCCCGCTTGGTAACCTAGATAGTCCAACAGCCCGCTAGGTAACCTACATACTCCAAGAACCTGCTAGGTAACGTAGATAGTTCATGTGCCAGCTAGGTAACCTAGATAGTCCAAGTGCCCGCTAGGTAACCTAAAAAGTCTAAGTGCCCGCTAGATTATCTATATAGTCCAAATGCCCGCTAGGGAATCTACATAGTCCAAGGGCCCGATAGGTAACCTACATAGTCCAAGTACCCGCTAGTTAACCTAGATCATCCAAGTGCCCGCTAGGTAACCTACATAGTCGAAGGGCCCGCTAGTTAACCTACATAGTCGAAGGGCCCGCTAGGTAACCTACAAAGTCTAAGGGCCCGCTAGGTTATCTATATAGTCCAAATGCCCCCTAGGGAACCTACATAGCCCAAGAGCCCACTAGGTAACCTAGATAATCCAAGTGCCTGCTAGTTAACCTATATTGTCCAAGTGCCCGCTAGTTAACCAACAGTGTCAATGGGCCCGCTAGTAAACCTACATAGTGCAAGAGCTCGCTAGTTAACCTAGATCGTGCAAGTGTCCGCTAGTTAACCTACATAGTCCAAGTGCCAGTTAGCTAACCTAGATATTCCAAGGACCCGCTAGTTGACCTATATAGTCCAAGTGCCCGCTGGGTAACCTAGATAATCCATGTGCCCGCTCGGTAACCTTCATAGTGCAAGTGCCAGCTAGGTAACCTAGATAGTCCATGTACCCGCTAGTTAACCTAGATAGTCCTATTGTCCGTTAGTTAACCTAGAGTGTCCAAATGCCCACTAGGGGACGTACTTAGTCCAAGTGCCCGTGAGCTAACCTAGATAGTCCAAGTGCCCGCTGGTTAACAGTGATCATCCAAGTGCCCGCTAGTTAACCTAGATAGTCCAAGTACACGCTATTTAACCTAGATAGTCCAAGTGCCCTCTAGTTAACCTAGATCGACCAAGTGCCTGCTAGTTAACCTAAATAGTCCAAGTGCCCGCTAGGTAACCTAAGTAGTCCAAATGTCCGATAGGGATCCTACATAGTCCAAGTGCCCGCTAGGTAACCTACATATTCCAAGTGCCCGTTCGTTAACCTAGATAGTCCAAGTGTCCGCTAGATAACCTAGAGTCCAAGTGCTCGCTAGCTAACCTACATAGTCCAAGTGCCCGCTATGTAACTTAGATAGTCAAAGTGCCCGTTAGGTAACCTAGATAGTCCAAGTGCCCGCTAGGTAACTTACATTGTCCAAGTTCCTGTTAGGTAACCTAGATACTCAAAGTGCCCGTTACCTAACCTAGATAGTCCAAGTGCCCGCCAAGCAACCTACATAGTCTAAGTGCCCGTTCGTTAACCTAGAAGTCCAAGTGCCCACTAGGTAACCTACATAGTCCAAGTGCCCCCTAGGTAACCTATATAATCCAAGTGCCCGCTAGGTAACCTAGATAGTCCAAGGGCCCGCTAGTTAACCTACATAGTCCAAGGGCTTACTTGTTAACTTTGATAGTCCAAGTGCCCGCTAGTTAACCTAGATCGTCCAAGTGCCCGCTAGTTAACCTAGATTGTCCAAGTGCCTGCTAGTTAACCTACATAGTCCAACGGCCCACTAGTTAACCTAGATAGTCCAAGTGCCCGCTAGGTAACCTAGATAGTCCAACAGCCCGGTAGGTAACCTACATACTCCAAGTACCCGCTAGGTAACGTAGATAGTTCAAGTGCCTGCTAGGTAACCTAGATAGTCCAAGTGCCCGCTAGGTAACCTACAAAGTCTAAGTGCCCGCTAAGTAATCTATATAGTCCAAATAACCGCTAGGGAGCCTACATCGTCCAAATGCCCGCTAGGTAACCTAGATAGTCTAAGGGCCCGCTAGGTAACCTACATAGTCCTAGTGCCCCCTAGTTAACCTACATTTTCCAAGTGCTCGATAGGGAACCTACATAGACCAAGTGCCCGCTAGGTAACCTACATAGTCCAAATGCCCTCTAGTTAACCTACATAGTCAAAGTGCCCGCTAGGTAACCTAGATAATCCTAGTGCCCGCTAGGGAACCTTCATAGTCCTAGTGCCAGCTAGGTAACCTAGATAGTCCAAGTGCCCGCTAGTTAACCTAGATAGTCCTAGTGCCCAGTAGGGGACGTACTTAGTCCAAGTGCCTGTTAGCTAACCTAGATAGTCCTAGTGCCCGCTAGTTAACATTGATCATCCAAGTGCCCGCTAGTTAACCTAGATAGTTCAAGTGCACGCTAGTTAACCTACATAATCCAAGGGCCCGGTAGTTAACCTACGTAGTCCAAGGTCCGCTAGTTAACCTAGATAGTCCAAGTGCTCGCTAGTTAACCTACATAGTACAAGGGCCCGCTAGTTGACCTAGATAATCCAAGTGCCCGCTAGGTAACCTAAGTAGTCCAAATGTCCTATAGGGATCCTACATAGTCCAAGTGCCTGCTAGGTAACCTACATAGTCCAAGTGCCCGTTCGTTAACCTAGATAGTCCAAGTGCCGGCTAGGTAACCTAGACTGTCCAAGTGCCTGCTAGGTTACCTACATAGTCCAAGTGCCCGTTCGTTAACCTAGATAGTCCAAGTGCCCGCTAGGCAACCTACATAGTCCAAGGGCCCGCTAGGTAATCTAGATAGTCCAAGTGCCCGCTAGATAACCTAGAGTCCAAGTACTCGCTAGCTAACCTACATAGTCCAAGGTCCCGCTATGTAACCTAGATAGTCAAAGTGCCCGTTAGGTAACCTAGAAAGTCTAAGTGCCCGCTAGGTAACCTAGATACTCAAAGTGCCCGTTACCTAACCTAGATAGTCCAAGTGCTCTCTAAGCAACCTACATAGTCTAAGTGCCCGTTCGTTAACCTAGAAGTCCAAGTGCGCACTAGGTAACCTAGATAGTCCACGTGCCCGCTAGGTTACCTGCATATTCCAAGTGCCCGTTCGTTAACCTAGATAGTCCAAGTGCCCACTAAGTAACCTACATAGTCCAAGTGCCCTCTAGGTAACCTAGATAGTCAAAGTGCCCGCTAGGTAACCTACAAAGTGTAAGTGCCCGCTAGATTATCTATATAGTCCAAATGCCCGCTAGGGAGTCTACATCGTCCAAGGGCCCGCTAGTTAACGTAGATAGTCCAAGTGTCGCTAGTTAATCTACATAGTCCTAGGGCCCGCTAGTTAACCTACATAGTCCAAGTACGCGCTAGTTAACCTAGATCGTCCAAGTGACCGCTAGGTAACCTACATAGTCCAAGGGCCCGCTAGTTAACCTACATAGTCGAAGGGCCCGCTAGGTAACCTACAAAGTCTAAGGGCCCGCTAGGTTATCTATATAGTCCAGATGCCCCCTAGGGAACCTACATAGTCAAAGTGCCCACTAGGTAACCTAGATAATCCAAGTGCCCGCTAGTTAACCTATATAGTCCAAGTACCCACTAGTTAACCTAGATAGTCCTATTGTCCGTTAGTTAACCTAGAGTGTCCAATTGCTCACTAGGGGACGTACTTAGTCCAAGTGCCCGTTAGCTAACCTAGATAGTCCAAGTGCCCGCTAGTTAACAGTGATCATCCAAGTGCCCGCTAGTTAACCTAGATAGTCCAAGTACACGCTAGTTAACCTAGATAGTCCAAGTGCCCTCTAGTTAACCTAGATCGTCCAAGTGCCCGCTAGTTAACCTAAATTGTCCAAGTGCCCGCTAGGTAACCTAAGTAGTCCAAATGTCCGATAGGGATCCTACATAGTCCAAGTGCCCGCTAGGTAACCTACATAGTCCAAGTGCCCGTTCGTTAACCTAGATAGTCCAAGTGTCCTCTAGATAACCTAGAGTCCAAATGCTCGCTAGCTAACCTACATAGTCCAAGTGCCCCCTATGTAACCTAGATAGTCAAAGTGCCCGTTAGGTAACCTAGATAGTCCAAGTGCCCGCTAGGTAACTTACATTGTCCAAGTTCCTGCTAGGTAACCTAGATACTCAAAGTTCCCGTTACCTAACCTATATAGTCCAAGTGCCCGCCAAGCAACCTACATAGTCTAAGTGCCCGTTCGTTAACTTAGAAGTCCAAGTGCCCACTAGGTAACCTACATAGTCCAAGTGCCCCCTAGGTAACCTATATAATCCAAGTGCCCGCTAGGTAACCTAGATAGTCCAAGGGCCCGCTAGTTAACCTACATAGTCCAAGGGCTCACTTGTTAACTTTGATAGTCCAAGTGCCCGCTAGTTATCCTAGATCGTCCAAGTGCCCGCTAGTTAACCTAGATTGTCCAAGTGCCTGCTAGTTACCTACATAGTCCAACGGCCCACTAGTTAACCTAGATAGTCCAAGTGCCCGCTAGGTAACCTAGATAGTCCAACAGCCCGGTAGGTAACCTACAAAGTCTAAGTGTCCGTTAAGTAATCTATATAGTCCAAATAACCGCTAGGGAGCCTACATCTTCTAAATGGCCGCTAGGTAACCTTGATAGTCTAAGGGCCCGCTAGGTAACCTACATAGTCCTAGTGCCCCCTAGTTAACCTACATTTTCCAAGTGCCCCATAGGGAACCTACATAGTCCAAGTGCCCGCTAGATAACCTACATAGTCCAAATGCCCTCTAGTTAACCTACATAGTCCAAGTGCCCGATAGGGAACCTACATAATCCAAGTGCCCGCTAGTTGACCTACATAGTCCAAGTGCCCACTAGGTAACCTAGATAATCCTAGTGCCCGCTAGGGCACGTTCACAGTCCTATTGCCAGCTAGGTAACCTAGATAGCTCAAGTGCCCGCTAGTTAACCTAGATAGTCCTAGTGCCCAGTAGGGGACGTACTTAGTCAAAGTGCCTGTTAGCTACCCTAGATAGTCCAAGTGCCCGCTAGTTAACATTGATCATCCAAGTGCCCGCTAGTTAACCTAGATAGTCCAAGTGCACGCTAGTTAACCTACATATTCCAAGGGTCCGCTAGTTAACCTAGATAGTCCAAGTGCTCGCTAGTTAACCTACATAATACAAGGGCCCGCTAGTTGACCTAAATAGTCCAAGTGCCCGCTAGTTAACCTAGATAGTCCAAGTGCCCGCTAGTTAACCTAAGTAGTCCAAATGTCCGATAGGGATCCTACATAGTCCAAGTGCCCGCTAGGTAACCTACATAGTCCAAGTGCCCGTTCGTTAACCTAGATAGTCCAAGTGCCCGCTAGGTAACCTAGACTGTCCAAGTGCCTGCTAGGTTACCTACATAGTCCAAGTGCCCGTTCGTTAACCTAGATAGTCCAAGTGCCCGCTAGGCAACCTACATAGTCCAAGGGCCCGCTAGGTAACCTAGATAGTCCAAGTGTCCGCTAGATAACCTAGAGTCCAAGTGCTCGCTAGCTAACCTACATAGTCCAAGGTCTCGCTATGTAACCTAGATAGTCAAAGTGCCCGTTAGGTAACCTAGATAGTCCAAGTGCCCGCTAGGTAACCTAGATACTCAAAGTGCCCGTTACCTAACCTAGATAGTCCAAGTGCCCGCTAAGCAACCTACATAGTCTAAGTGCCCGTTCGTTAACCTAGAAGTCCAAGTGCCTGCTAGGTAACCTAGACTGTCCAAGTGCCCGCTAGGTTACCTGCATATTCCAAGTGCCAGTTCGTTAACCTAGATAGTCCAAGTGCCCACTAGGTAACCTATATAGTCCAAGTGCCCTCTAGGTAACCTATATAGTCCAATTGCCCGCTAGGTAACCTAGATAGTCCAAGGGCCCGCTAGTTAACCTACATAGTCCAAGGGCTCACTTGTTAACTTTGATAGTCCAAGTGCCCGCTAGTTAACCTAGATCATCCAAGTGCCCGCTAGTTAACCTAGATTGTCCAAGTGCCTGCTAGTTAACCTACATAGTCCAACGGCCCACTAGTTAACCTAGATAGTCCAAGTGTCCTCTAGTTAACCTACATATTCCAAGTGCCCGCTAGTTAACCTATATACCAAGTGCCCGCTACGTATCCTATATAGTCCAAGGGGACGCTAGTTAACCTACATAGTCCAAGTGCCCGCTAGGCAACCTAGATAGTCCAAGTGCCCGCTAAGGAACCTACATAGTCCAAGTGCACGCTAGTTAACCTAGATAATCCAAGTGCCTGCTAGGTAACCTTCATAGTGCAAGTGTCCACTAGTTAACCTACATATTCCAAGTGCCCGCTAGTTAACATAGATAGTCCAAGTGACCGCTAGGGAACTTACATAGTCCATGTCCCCCTAGGTAACCTAGATAGTGCAAGTGCCCGCTAGTTAACCTAGATAGTTCAAGTACCCGCTAGGTAACTTAGATCGTCCAAGGGCCCCCTAGTTAGCCTACATAGTCCAAGTGCCCGCTAAATAACCTAGATAGTCCAAGTGCCCGTTCGGTAACCTAGATATTCCAAGTACCCTTTAGGGAAACTAGATAGTCCAAAGGCCCGCTAGTAAACCTTCATAGTCCATGGGCCCACTAGTTAACCTACATAGTGCAAGTGTCCGCTAGTTAACCTACATATTCCAAGTGCCCGCTATTTAACCTACATAATCTAAGTGCTAGCTAGGTAACCTAGATAGTACAAGTGCCCGCTAGGGAATCTAGATAGTCCAAGTGCCTGTTAGCTAACCTAGATAGTCCAAGTGGCGGCTAGGTAACCTACATAGTCCAAGTGCCCGTTCGTTAACCTACATAATCCAAGTGCCCGCTAGGTAACCAGGACAGTCCAAGTGTCCGCTAGTTTACCTACATAGTCCAAGTGCCCGATAGGAAACCTACATAATCCAAGTGCCCGCTAGGCAACCTACATACTCGAAGTGCCCGTTAGTGAACCTAGATAGTCAAAGTGCCTGCTACGTAACCTAGATAGTCCAAGTGCCCGCTAGGTAACCTACATAGTCCAAGTGCCCGCTAGGTAACCTAAATAGTCCAAATGCCTGCTAGGGAAACTACATATTCCAAGTGCCCGCTATTTAACCTACATACCAAGTGCCTGCTACGTATCCTAGATAGTCCAAGGGCAGGCTAGTTAACCTACATAGTCCAAGTGCCCGCTAGGCAACCTAGATAGTCCCAGTGCCCGCTAAGGAACCTACATAGTCCAAGTGCACGCTAGTTAACCTAGATAATCCAAGTGCCTGATAGGTAACCTACATAGTGCAAGTGTCCACTAGTTAACCTACATATTCCAAGTGCCCGCTAGTTAACATAGATAGTCCAAGTGACCGCTAGGTAACCTAGATAGTGCAAGTGCCCGCTAGTTAACCTAGATAGTTCAAGTACCCGCTAGGTAACCTAGATCGTCCAAGGGCCCCCTAGTTAGCCTACATAGTCCAAGTGCCCGCTAAATAACCTAAATAGTCCAAGTGCCCGTTCGGTAACCTAGATATTCCAAGTACCCTTTAGGGAAACTAGATAGTCCAAGGGCCAACTAGTAAACTTACATAGGCCATGGGCCCGCTAGTTAACCTACATAGTGCAAGTGTCCGCTAGTTAACCTACATATTCCAAGTGCCCGCTATTTAACCTACATAATCTAAGTGCCAGCTAGGTAACCTAGATAGTACAAGTGCCCGCTAGGGAATCTAGATAGTCCATGTGCCTGTTAGCTAACCTAGATAGTCCAAGTGGCGGCTAGGTAACCTACATAGTCCAAGTGCCCGTTCGTTAACCTAGATAATCCAAGTGCCCCCTAGGTAACCAGGACAGTCCAAGTGTCCGCTAGTTTACCTACATAGTCCAAGTGCCCGATAGGAAACCTACATAATCCAAGTTCCCGCTAGGCAACCTACATACTCGAAGTGCCCGTTAGTGAACCTAGATAGTCAAAGTGCCTGCTAGGTAACCTAGATAGTCCAAATGCCTGCTAGGGAAACTACATAGTCCAAGTGCCCGCTAGTTAACCCAGATAGTCCAAGTGCCTGCTAGTAAACCTACATAATCCATGGGCCCGCTAGTTAACCTACATAGTGCAAGGGCCCGCTAGTTAACCTAGATCGTGCAAGTGTCCGCTAGTTAGCCTATATAGTCCAAGTGCCCGCTAGTAAACCTATGTACCAAGTGCCCGCTACGTAACCTAGATAGTCCAATGGTACGCTAGTTAACCTACATAGTACAAGTGCCCGCTAGGCAACCTAGATAGTCCAAGTGCCCGCTAAGGAACCTACATAGCCCAAGTGCACGCTAGTTAACCTACATAGTCCAAGGGCCCGCTAGTTAACCTACGTAGTCCAAGGTCCGCTAGTTAACCTAGATGGTCCAAGTGCTCGCTAGTTAACCTACATAGTACAAGGGCCCGCTAGTTGACCTAGATAGTGCAAGTGCCCGCTAGGTAACCTAAGTAGTCCAAATGTCCGATAGGGATCCTACCTAGTCCAAGTGCCCGCTAGGTAACCTACATAGTCCAAGTGCCCCTTCGTTAACCTAGATAGTCCAAGTGCCCGCTAGGAAACCTACATAGTCCGACGGCCAGCTAGGTATCTTAGATAGTACAAGTGCCCGCTAGGGAACCTCAATAGTCCAAGTGCCTGTTAGCTAACCTAGATAGTCAAAGTGGCGGCTAGGTAACCTACATAGTCCAAGTGCCCGATAGGGAACCTACATAGTCCAAGTGCCTGCTAGGCAACCTACATAGTCCAAGTGCCCGTTAGTTAACCTAGATAGTGCAAGTGCCCGCTAGTTAACCTAGATAGTTCAAGTACCCGCTAGGTAACCTAGATCGTCCAACACCCCCCTAGTTAGCCTACATAGTCCAAGTGCCCGCTAGGTAACCTAGATAGTCCAAGTGCCCGTTCGGTAACCTAGATTGTCCAAGTGCCCTTTAGGTTACCTAGATAGTCCAAGGGCCCGCTTGTAAACCTACATAGTCCATGGGGCCGCTAGTTAACCTACATAGTGCAAGTGTCCGCTAGGCAACCTAGATAGTCCAAGTGCCCGTTAAGGAAGCTACATAGTCCAAGTGCACGCTTGTTAACCTAGATAGTCCACGTGCCCGCTATTTAACCTAGATATTCCAAGTGCCTGCTAGGTAACCTACATAGTGCAAGTGTCCGCTAGTTAACCTACATATTCCAAGTGCCCGTTAGTTAACATAGATAGTCCAAGTGCCGGCTAGGGAACGTACATAGTCCAAGTGCCCGCTAGTTAACCTAGATAGTTCAAGTACCCGCTAGGTAACCTACATAGTCCAAGGGCCCCCTAGTTAGCCTACATAGTCCAAGTGCCCGCTAGGTAACCTAGATAGTCCAAGTGCCTTTTCGGTAACCTAGATAGTCCAAGTGCCCTTAGGGAACCTAGATAGTCCAAGGGCCCGCAAGTAAACCTACATAGTCCATGGGCCCGCTAGATAACCTACATATTCCAAGTGCCCGCTAGTTAACATAGATAGTCCAACTGCCGGCTAGGGAACGTACATAGTCCAAGTGCCCGCTAGTTAACCTAGATAGTTCAAGTACCCACTAGGTAACCTAGAGAGTCCAAGGGCCCCCTAGTTAGCCAACATAGTCCAAGTGCCCGCTAGGTAACCTAGATAGTCCAAGTGCCTTTTCGGTAACCTAATAGTCCAAGTGGCCTTTAGGGAACCTAGATAGTTCAAGGGCCCGCAAGTAAACCTACATAGTCCATGGGCCCGCTAATTAACCTACATATTCCAAGTGCCCGCTAGTTAACCTACATAATCTAAGTGCCCGTTAGCTAACCTAGATAGTCCAAGGGCCCGCTAGTTGACCTACATAGTCCAAGGGCCAGCTAGTTTTCCTACATAGTCCAAGTGGCTGCTAGTAAACCTACATAATCCATTGGCCCGCTAGTTAACCTACATAGTGCAAGGCCCCGCTAGTTAACCTAGATCGTGCAAGTGTCCGCTAGTTAGCCTATATAGACCAAGTGCCCACTAGTTAACCTATATACCAAGTACCCGCTACGTAACTTAGATAGTCCAAGGGCACGGTAGTTAACCTACATAGTACAAGTGCCCGCTAGGCAACCTAGATAGTCCAAGTGCCCGCTAAAGAACCTACATAGTCAAAGTGCACGCTAGTTAACCTAGATAGTACAAGTGCCCGCTATTTAACCTAGATAGTCCAAGTGCCTGCTAGGTAACCTACATAGTGCAAGTGTCTGCTAGTTAACCTACATATTCCAAGTGCCCGCTAGTTAACATAGATAGTCCAAGTGCCGGCTAGGGAACGTACATAGTCCAAGTGCCCGCTAGTTAACCTAGATAGTACAAGTACCCACTAGGTAACCTAGATAGTCCAGGGCCCCCTAGTTAGCCAACTTAGTCCAAGTGCTCGCTAGGTAACCTAGATAGTCCAAGTGCCTTTTCGGTAACCTAATAGTCCAAGTGGCCTTTAGGGAACCTAGATAGTCCAAGGGCCCGCAAGTAAACCTACATAGTCCATGGGCCCGCTAGTTAACGTTCATATTCCAAGTGCCCGCTAGTTAACCTACATAATCTAAGTGCCCGTTAGCTAACCTAGATTGTCCAAGGGCCCGCTAGTTGACCTACATAGTCCAAGGGCCAGCTAGTTATCCTAGATAGTACAAGTGACCTCTAGGGAACCTCAATAGTCCAAGTGCATGTTAGCTTACCTAGATAGTCCAAGTGGCGGGTAGGTAACCTACATAGTCCAAGTGCCCGCTAGGGAACCTACATAGTCCAAGGGCTTGCTAGGCAACCTACATAGTCCAAGTGCCCGTTAGTTAACCTAGATAGTCCAAGTGCCCACTAGGTAACCTAGATAGTCCAACAGCCCGGTAGGTAACCTACATACTCCAAGTACCCGCTAGTTAACGTAGATAGTTCAAGTGCCTGCTAGGTAACCTAGATAGTCCAAGTGCCCGCTAGGTAACCTACAAAGTCTAAGTGCCCGCTAAGTAATCTGTATAGTCCAAATAACCGCTAGGGAGCCTACATAGTCCAAATGGCCGCTAGGTAACCTAGATAGTCTAAGGGCCCGCTAGGTAACCTACATAGTCCTAGTGCCCCCTAGTTAACCTACATTTTCCAAGTGCCCGATAGGGAACCTACATAGTCCAAGTGCCCGCTAGGTAACCTACATAGTCCAAATGCCCTCCAGTTAACCTACATAGTCCAAGTGCCAGATAGGGAACCTACATAATCCAAGTGCCCGCTAGTTGACTTACATAGTCCAAGTGCCCGCTAGGTAACCTAGATTATCCTCGTGCCCGCTAGGGAACCTTCATAGTACTAGTGCCAGCTAGGTAACCTAGAGAGTCCAAGTGCCCGCTTGTTAACCTAGATAGTCCTAGTGCCCACTAGGGGACGTACTTAGTCCAAGTGCCTGTTAGCTAACCTAGATAGTCTAAGTGCCCGCTAGTTAACATTGATCATCCAAGTGCCCGCTAGTTAACCTAGATAGTCCAAGTGCTCGCTAGTTAACCTACATAGTACAAGGGCTCGCTAGTTGACCTAGATAGTCCACGTGCCCGCTAGGTAACGTAGATAGTCCAAGTGCCCGCTAGGTAACCTAAGTAGTCCAAATGTCCGATAGGGATCCTACATAGTCCAAGTGCCCGCTAGGTAACCTACATAGTCCAAGTGCCCGTTAGTTAACCTAGATGGTCCAAGTGCCCGGTAGGAAACCTACATAGTCCAAGGGCCCGGTAGGTAACCTAGATAGTCCAAGTGCCCGCTAGGTAACCTAGAGTCCAAGTGCTCGCTAGTTAACCTACATAATCCAAGTGCCCACTATGCAACCTAGATAGTCCAAGTGCCCGTTAGGTTACCTAGATAGTCCAAGTGCCCGCTAGGTAACTTACATTGTCCAAGTTCCGGCTAGGTAAGCTAGATACTCAAAGTGCCCGTTACCTAACCTAAATAGTCCAAGTGCCCGCTAAGCAACCCACATAGTCCAAGTGCCCATTCGTTAACCTAGAAGTTCAAGTGCCCGCTAGGTAACCTAGACTGTCCAAGTGCCCGCTAGGTAACCTAGATAGTCCAAGGGCCCGCTAGTTAACCTACATAGTCCAAGGGCTCACTTGTTAACTTTGATAGTCCAAGTGCCCGCTAGTTAACCTAGATCGTCCAAGTGCCCGCTAGTTAACCTAGATAGTCCTAGTGCCCGTTAGTTACCTAGAGTGTCCAAGTGCCCACTCAGGGACGTACTTAGTCCAAGTGCCCGTTAGCTAACCTAGATAGTCCAATTGCCCGCTAGTTAACATTGATCATCCAAGTGCCCACTAGTTAACCTAGATAGTCCTAGTGCCCTCTAGTTAACCTAGATCGTCCTAGTGCCCGCTAAGAAACGTTGACATCCAAGTGCCCGTTAAGTAACCTAGATAGTCCAAGTGCCTGCTAGGTAACCGAGATAGTCCAAGTTCCCGTTACCTAAACTAGATAGTCCCATTGCCCGCTATGCAACATACATAGTCCAAGTGCCCGCACGTTAACCTAGAAGTCCAAGTGCCCTCTAGGTAACCTAGACTGTCCAAGTGCCCGCTAGTGTACCTACATAGTCCAAGTGCCTGCAAGGTAACCTACATATTCCAAGGGCCCGCTAGTTAACCTACATAGTCCAAGTGCCCGGTAGTTAACTTACATAGTTCAAGTGTCCATAGGGAACATACATAGTCCAAGTGCCCGCTAGGGAACATACATAGTCCAAGTGCCCGCTAGGGAATCTACATAGTCCAAAGGCCCGCTAGTTAATGTAGATAGTCCAAGTTCCGCTAGCTAATCTACATAGTTCAAGGGCCCGCTAGTTACCCTACATAGTCCAAGTGCCCGCTAGGGAATCTAGTTAGTCCAAGTGCCCGCTCTGGAACCTACATAGTCCAAGTGCCTGCTAGGGAACCTACATAGTCCAAGTGCCCGCTAAGGAACCTACATAGTCCAAGTGCACGCTAGTTAACCTAGATAGTCCAAGTGCCCGCTATTTAACCTAGATAGTCCAAGTGCCTGCTAGGTAACCTACATAGTGCAAGTGTCCGCTAGTTAACCTACATATTCCAAGTGCCCGCTAGTTAACATAGATAGTCCAAGTGCCGGCTAGGGAACGTACATAGTCCAAGTGCCCACTAGTTAACCTAGATAGTTCAAGTACCCGCTAGGTAACCTAGATAGTCCAAGCGCCCCCTAGTTAGCCTACATAGTCCAATGCCCGCTAGGTAACCTAGATAGTCCAAGTGCCTTTTCGCTAACCTAGAGAGTCCAAGTGCCCTTTAGGGAACCTAGATAGTCCAAGGGCCCGCAAGTAAACCTACATAGTACATGGGCCCGCTAGTTAACCTACATATTCCAAGTGCCCGCTAGTTAACCTACATAATCTAAGTGCCCGTTAGCTAACCTAGATTGTCCAAGGGCCCGCTAGTTGACCTACACAGTCCAAGGGCCAGCTAGGTATCCTAGATAGTACAAGTGCCCTCTAGGGAACCTCAATAGTCCAACTGCCTGTTAGCTAACCTAGATAGTCCAAGTGGCAGCTAGGTAACCTACATAGTCCAAGTGCCTGATAGGGAACCTATATAATCCAAGTGCCCGCTAGGGAACCTACATAGTCCAAGGGCCTGCTAGGCAACCTACATAGTCCAAGTGCCCGTTAGTTAACCTAGATAGTCCAAGTGCCCGCTAGGTATCCTAGATAGTCCAACAGCCCGGTAGGTAACCTACATACTCCAAGTACCCGCTAGTTAACGTAGATAGTTCAAGTGCCTGCTAGGTAACCTAGAGAGTCCAAGTGCCCGCTAGGTAACCTACAAAGTCTAAGTGCCCGCTAAGTAATCTATATTGTCCAGATAACCCGTAGGGAGCCTACATTGTCCAAATGGCCGCTAGGTAACCTAGATAGTCTAAGGGTCCGCTAGGTAACCTACATAGTTTTAGTGCCCCCTAGTTAACCTACATTTTCCAAGTGCCCGATAAGGAACCTACATTGTCCAAGTGCCCGCTAGGTAACCTACATAGTCCAAATGCCCTCTAGTTAACCTACATAATCCAAGTACCCACTAGTTGACCTACATCGTCCAAGTGCCCGCTAGGTAACCTAGATAATCCTATTGCCCGCTAGGGAACCTTCATAGTCCTAGTGACAGCTAGGTAATCTAGATTGTCCAAGTGCCCGCTAGTTAACATTGATCATCCAAGTGCCCGCTAGTTAACCTAGATAGTCCAAGTGCACGCTAGTTAACGTACATAGTCCAAGGGCCCGCTAGTTAACCTACGTAGTCTAAGGTCCGCTAGTTAACCTAGATAGTCCAAGTGCTCACTAGTTAACCTACATAGTACAAGGGCCCGCTAGTTGACCTAGATAGTCCAATTGCCCGCTAGTTAACGTAAGTAGTCCAAATATCCGTTAGGGATCCTAGATAGTCCAAGTGCCCGCTAGGTAACCTACATAGTCCAAGTGCCCGTTAGTTAACCTAGATAGTCCAAGTGCCCGCTAGGTAACCTAGAGTCCAAGTGCTCGCTAGTTAACCTACATAATCCAAGTGCCCGCTATGCAACCTAGATAGTCAAAGTGCCCGTTAGGTAACCTAGATTGTCCAAGTGCCCGCTAGGTAACTTACATTGTCCAAGTTCCCGCTAGGTAACCTAGATACTCAAATTGCCCGTTACCTAACCTAGATAGTCCAAGTGCCCGCTAAGAAACCTACATAGTCCAAGTGCCTGTTCGTTAACCTAGAAGTTCAAGTGCCCGCTACGTAACCTATATAGTCCAGGTGCCCGCTAGGTAACCTAGATATTCCAAGGGCCCACTAGTTAACCTACATAGTCCAAGCGCTCACTTGTTAACTTTGATAGTCCAAGTGCCCGCTAGTTAACCTAGATCGTCCAAGTGGCTGCTAGTTAACCTAGATAGTCCTAGTGCCCATTAGTAACCTAGAGTGTCCAAGTGCCCACTAGGGGACGTACTTAGTCCAAGTGCCTGTTAGCTAACCTAGATAGTCCAAGTGCCCGCTAGTTAACATTGATCATCCAAGTGCCCGCTAGTTAACCTAGATAGTCCAAGTGCACGCTAGTTAACCTAGATAGTCCAAGTGCCCTCTAGTTAACCTAGATCGTCCAAGTGCCCGCTAAGAAACTTAGACATCCAAGTGCCCGTTAAGTAACCTAGATAGTCCAAGTGCCCGCTAGGTAACCTACATAGTCCAAGTTCCCGCTAGGTAACCTAGATAGTCCAAGTGCCCGTTACCTAAACTAGATAGTCCCATTGCCCGCTATGCAACATACATATTCCAAGTGCGTGTTCGTTAACCTAGAAGTTCAAGTGCCTGCTAGGTAACCTAGACTGTCCAAGTGCCCGCTAGGTTACCTACATATTCCAAGTGCCCGCAAGGTAACCTACATAGTCCAAAGTCCCGCTAGTTAACCTACATAGTCCAAGTACCCGGTAGTTAACTTACATAGTTCAAGCGTCCATAGGGAACATACATAGTGCAAGTGCCCGCTAGGGAACATACATTGTCCAAGTGCCCGCTAGGGAATCTACATAGTCCAAGGGCCCGCTAGTTAATGTAGATAGTCCAAGTTCTGCTAGTTAATCTACATAGTTCAAGGGCCCGCTAGTTAACCTACATAGTCCAAGTACCCGCTAGTTAACCTAGATCGTCCAAGTGTAAGCTAGTTAACCTACATAGTCCAAGTGCCTGCTAGGGAACCTACATAGTCCAAGTGCCCGCTAGGGAATCTACATAGTCCAAGGGCCCGCTAGTTAACGTAGATAGTCCAAGTGCCGCTAGTTAATCTACATAGTCCAGGGGCCCGCTAGTTAACCTACATAGTCCAAGTACCCGCTAGTTAACCTAGATCATCCAAGTGCCCGCTAGGTAACCTACATAGTCAAAAGGCCCGCTAGTTAACCTACATAGTCCAAGGGCCCACTAGTTAACATAGACAATTCAATGGACCACTAGGTTACCTACATAGTCCAAGTGCCCCTTTGTTAACCTACATAGTCCAAGTGCCCGCTAGGGGGCCTAATATTCAAAATGCCCGCTAGAAAACCTAGATAGTCCAAGTGCTCGCTAGTTAACCTAGATAGTCCAAGAGCCCGCTAGTTAACACAGATAGACCAAGTGCCCGCTAGGGAACCTATCTAGTCCAAGTACCCGCTAGGAAACGTACATAGTCCAAGTGCCCGCTAGGTAACGTACATAGTCCAAGTGCCCGCTAGGTAACGTAGATAGTCCAAGTGCCCGCTAGGGAACGTACATAGTCCAAGTGCCCGATAGGTAACCTAGATTGCCCAAGTGCCCGCTAGTTAACCTACATAGTCCAAGAGCCTGCTAGTTAACCTAGATAGTCTAAGTGCCCACTAGTTAACCTACATTGTCCAGGTTCCCCCTAGGTAACCTAGATAGTCCAAGGGCCCGCTAGGTAACCTACATAGTCCAAATGCCCGATAGGGAACCTACATAGTCCAAGTGCCCGCTAGCTAACCTACATAGTCCAAATGTCCGCTAGTTAACCTACATAGTCCAAGTGCCCGATAGGGAACCTACATAATCCAAGTGCCCGCTAGGGAACCTACATAGTCCAAGTGCCCGTTAGGTAACCTAGATAGTCCATATGCCCGCTAGGGAACCCACATACTCCAAGTGCCCGCTAGAGAACTTACATAATCCAAGGGCCCGCTAGGGAACCTACATAGTCCAAGTGCCCGTTAGTTAACCTAGATAGTCCCAGTGCCTGCTAGGTAACCTAGATAGTCCAACAGCCCGGTATGTAACCTACATACTCCAAGTACCCGCTAGGTAACGTAGATAGTTCAAGTGCCAGCTAGGAAACCTAGATAGTCAAAGTGCCCGCTAGGTAACCTACAATATCTAAGTGCCCTCTAGGTAATCTATATAGTCCAAATGACCGCTAGGGAGCCTACATATTCCAAATGCCCGCTAGGTAACCTAGGTAGTACAAGGGCCCGCTAGGAAACTTTCATAGTTCTAGTGCCCCCTAGTTAACCTACATTCTCCAAGTGCCCGATGGGTAACCTACATAGTCCAAGTGCCCGCTAGGTAACCTACATAGTCCAAGTGCCCGATAGGGAACCTACATAATCCAAGTGCCCGCTAGGGAACATACATAGTCCAAGTGCCCGTTAGGTAACCTAGATAGTCCAAATGCCCGCCAGGAAACCCACATAGTCCAAGTGCCCGCAATGGAATTTACAAAGTCCAAGGGCCCGCTAGGGAACCTACATATTCCAAGTGCCCGTTAGTTAACCTAGATAGTCCAAGTGCCCGCTTGGTAACCTAGATATTCCAACAACCCGCTAGGTAACCTACATACTCCAAGAACCCGCTAGGTAACGTAGATAGTTCATGTGCCAGCTAGGTAACCTAGATAGACCAAGTGCCCGCTAGGTAACCTACAAAATCTAAGTACCCGCTAGATTATCTATACACTCCAAATACCCGCTAGGGAATCTACATAGTCCAAGGGCCCGCTAGTTAACGTAGATAGTCCAAGTACCCGCTAGTTAACCTAGACCGTCCAAGTGCCCTCTAGGTAACCTACATAGTCCAAGGGCCCGCTAGTTAACCTACATAGTCCATGGGCCCGCTAGGTAACCTACAAAGTCTAAGGGCCCGCTAGGTTATCTATATAGTCCAAATGCCCCCTAGGGAACCTACATAGTCCAAGTGCCCGCTAGGTAACCTAGATAATCCAAGTGCCCGCTAGTTAACCTATATAGTCCAAGTGCCCGCTAGTTAACCTTGATCGTCCAAGTGCCCGCTAGTTAACCAACAGTGTCAATGGGCCCCCTAGTTAACCTACATAGTGCAAGAGTCTGCTAGTTAACATAGATCGTGCAAGAGTCCGCTAATTAACCTACATAGTCCAAGTGCCAGTTAGCTAACCTAGATATTCCAAGGACCCGCTACTTGACATATATAGTCCAAGTGCTCTCTGGGTAACCTAGATAATCCAAGTGCCCGCTAGGGAACCTTCATAGTCCAAGTGCCAGCTAGGTAACCTAGATAGTCCAAGTGCCTGCTAGTTAACCTAGATAGTCCTATTGCCCGTTAGTTAACCTAGAGTGTCCAAGTGCCCACTAGGGGACGTACTTAGTCCAAGTGCCCGTTAGCTAACCTAGATAGTCCAAGTGCCCGCTAGTTAACCTAGATAGTCCAAGTGCCCGCTAGTTAACCTAGATAGTCCAAGTACACCATAGTTAACCTAGATAGCCCAAGTGCCCGCTAGGTAACCTAGACTGTCCAAGTGCCCGCTAGGTTACCTACATAGTCCAAGTGCCCGTTCGTTAACCTAGATAGTCCAAGTGCCCGCTAGGAAACCTACATAGTCCAAGGGCCCGCTAGGTAACCTAGATAGTCTACGTGCCCGCTAGGTAACCTAGAGTCCAAGAGCTCGCTGGTTAACCTTCATAGTCCAAGTGCCCGCTATGTAACCTAGATAGTCAAAGTGCCCGTTAGGTAACCTAGATAGTCCAAGTGCCCGCTAGGTAACTTACATTGTCCAAGTTCCCGCTAGGTAACCTAGATACTCAAAGTGCCCGTTACCTAACCTAGATAGTCCAAGTGCCCGCTAGTTAACATTGATCATCCAAGTGCCCGCTAGTTAACCTAGATAGTACAAGGGCCCGCTAGTTAACCTACATAGTCCAAGGACTCACTTGTTAACTTTGATAGTCCAAGTGTCCGCTAGTTAACGTAGATCGTCCAAGTGCCCGCTAGTTAACCTAGATAGTCCTAGTGCCCATTAGTCAACCGAGAGTGTCCAAGTGTCCACTAGGGGACGTACTTAGTCCAAGTGCCCGTTAGCTAACCTAGATAGTCCAAGTGCCCGCTAGGTAAATTACATTGTCCAAGTTCCCGCTAGGTAACCTAGATACTCAAAGTGCCCGTTACCTAACCTAGATAGTCCAAGTGCCCGCTAGTTAACATTGATCATCCATGTGCCCGCTAGTTAACCTAGATACTCCAAGTGCACGCTAGTTAACCTAGATAGTCCAAGTGCCCTCTAGTTAACCTAGATCGTCCAAGTGCCCGCTAAGAAACCTAGACATCCAAGTGCCCGTTAAGTAACCTAGATAGTCCAAGTGCCCGCTAGGTAACCTACATAGTCCAAGTTCCCGCTAGGTAATCTAGATAGTCCAAGTGCCCGTTACCTAAACTAGATAGTCCCATTGCCCGCTATGCAACATACATAGTCCAAGTGCCCGTTCGTTAACCTAGAAGTCCAAGTGCCCGCTAGGTAACCTAGACTGTCCAAGTGCCCGCTAGGTTACCTACATATTCCAAGTGCCCGCAAGGCAACCTACAGAGTCCAAAGGCCCGCTAGTTAACCTACATAGTGCAAGTGCCCGGTAGTTAACTTACATAGTTCAAGTGTCCATAGGGAACATACATAGTCCAAGTGCCCGCTAGGGAACATATATAGTCCATGTGCCCGCTAGGGAATCTACATAGTCCAAGGGCCCGCTAGTTAATGTAGATAGTCCAAGTTCCGTTAGTTAATCTACATTGTTCAAGGGCCCGCTAGTTAACCTACATAGTCCAAGTACCCTCAAGTTAACCTAGATCGTCCAAGTGTAAGCTAGTTAACCTACATAGTACAAGTGCCCGCTAGGTAACCAAGATAGTACAAATGCCCGCTAGGGGCCCTAATAGTCCAAATGCCTGCTAGAAAACCTAGATAGTCCAAGTGCTCGCTAGTTAACCTAGATAATCCAAGTGTCGGCTAGTTAATCCAGATAGACCAAGTGCCCGCTTGGGGACCTATCTAGTCCAAGTGCCCGCTAGGTAACGTACATAGTCCAAGTGCCCTCTAGGTAACGTAGATAGTCCAAGTGCCCGCTAGGGAACGTACATAGTCCAAGTGCCCGCTAGGTAACCTAGATAGTCCAATTGTCCGCTAGTTAACCTACATTGTCCAAGGGCCCGCTAGTTAACCTAGATAGTCCAAGTGCCCGCGAGGTAACCTAGACAGTTCAAGTGACCACTAGGTTACCTACATAGTCCAAGTGCCTTTTCGTTAACCTATATAGTCCAAGTGCCCGCTAGGTAACAAATATAGTCCAAATGCCCGCTAGTTAACCTAGATAGTCCAAGTGCTCGCTAGTTAACCTAGATAGTCCAAGTTCCCGCTAGTTAACCTAGATAGACCAAGTGCCCGCTAGGGAACCTATCTAGTCCAAGTACCCGCTAGGAAACATACATAGTCCAAGTGCCCACTAGGTAATGTACATAGTCTAAGTTCCCGCTAGGTAACCTAGATAGTCTAAGGTCCTGCTATGGAACGTACATAGTCCAAGTGCCTGCTAGGTAACCTAGATAGTCAAATGCCTGATAGGGAACCTATATAGTCCAAGTGCCCGCTACGTAACCTACATAGTCCAAGTGCCCGCTAGGTAACCTACATAGTCCAAATGACCACTGTTAACCTACATAATCCAAGTGCCCGCTAGGGAACCTACATAGTCCAAGTGCCCGTGAGGTAATCTACATAGTCCAAATGCCTGCTAGGGAACCCACATAGTCCAAGTGCTCGCTAGGGAACCTACATAGTCCAAGGGCCCGCTAGGGAACCTAAATAGTCCAAGTTCCCGTTAGTTAACCTAGATAGACCCAGTGCCCTCTTGGTAACTTAGATAATCCAACAGCCCTCTAGGTGACCTACATACTCCAAGAACCCGCTATAACGTAGATAGTTCAAGTGCCAGCTAGGTAACCTAGATAGTTCTTGTGCCGCTAGGTAACCTACAAAGTCTAAGTGCCTGCTAGGTTATCTATATAGTCCAAATGCCCGCTAGGGAATCTACATAGTCCAAGAGCCCGCTAGTTAACGTAGATAGACCAAGTGCCGCTAGTTAATCTACATAGTCCAAGGGCCCGCTAGTTAACCTACATAGTCCAAGTACCCGCTAAAAACCTAGATAGTCCAAGTGCACGCTAGTTAACCTAGATAGTCCAAGTGCCCTCTAGTTAACTTAGATCGTCCAAGTGCCCGATAAGAAACCTAGATAGTCCAAGTGCCCGTTACCTAACCTAGATAGTCCAATTGCCCGCTATGCAACATACATAGTCCAAGTGCCCGTTCGTTAACCTAGAAGTCCAAGTGCCCGCTAGGTAACCTAGATAGTCCATGGGCCCGCTAGTTTACCTACATAGTCCAAGTGCCCGATAGGGAACCTACATAATCCAAGTGCCTGCTAGGGAACCTACATAGTCCAAGTGCCCGTTAGGTAACCTAGATACTCCAAATGCCCGCCAGTGAACCCACATAGTCCAAGTGCCCGCTAGGGAACTTACATAGTCCAAGGGCCCGCTAGGGAACCTACAAAGTCCAAGTGCCCGTTAGTTAACCTAGATAGTCCCAGTGCCTGCTAGGTAACCTAGATAGTCCAACAGCCCGGTAGGTAACCTACATACTCCAAGTACCTGCTAGGTAACGTAGATAGTTCATGTGCCAGCTAGGAAACCTAGATAGTCCAAGTGCCCGCTAGGTAACCTACAATATCTATGTGCCCGCTAGGAAATCTATATAGTCCAAATGACCGCTAGAGAGCCGACATAGTCCAAATGCCCGCTAGGAAACAAAGGTAGTATAAGGGCCCGCTAGGAAACCTACATAGTCCTAGTGCCCCCTAGTTAACCTACATTCTCCAAGTGCCCGATAGGGAACCTACATAGTGCAAGTGCCCGCTAGGTAACCTACATAGTCCAAGTGCCCGATAGGGAACCTACATAATCCAAATGCCCGCTAGGGAACCTACATAGTCCACGTGCCCGTTAGGTAACCTAGATAGTCCAAATGCCCGCTAGGTAACCTACATAGTGCTAGTGTCCGCTAGTTAACCTACATAGTCCAAGGGCCTGCTAGTTAACGTAGATAGTCCAAGTGCCGCTAGTTAATCTACATAGTCCAAGTGCCCGCTAGGTAACCTACATAGTCCAAGGGCCCGCTAGTTAACCTACATATTCCAAGGGTCCGCTAGGTAACCTACAAAGTCTAAGGGCCCGCTAGGTTATCTATATAGTCCAAATGCCCCCTAGGGAACCTACATAGTCCAAGTGCCCACTGGGTAACCTAGATAATCCAAGTGCCCGCTAGTTAACCTATATAGGCCAAGTGCCCGCTAGTTAACCAACAGTGTCTATGGGCCCGCTAGTTAACCTACATAGTGCAAGAGCCCGCTAGCTAACCTAGATCGTGCAATTGTCCGCTAGTTAACCTACATAGTCCAAGTGCCAGTTAGCTAACCTAGATATTCCAAGGACCCGCTAGTTGACCTATATAGTCCAAGTGCCCGCTGGGTAACCTAGATAATCCATGTGCCCGCTCGGTAACCTTCATAGTGCAAGTGCCAGCTAGGTAACCTAGATAGTCCAAGTACCCGCTAGTTAACGTAGATAGTCCTATTGTCCGTTAGTTAACCTAGAGTGTCCAAGTGCCCACTAGGGGACGTACTTAGTCCAAGTGCCCGTTAGCTAAACTAGATAGTCCAAGTGCCCGCTAGTTAACAGTGATCATCCAAGTGCCCGCTAGTTAAGCTAGATAGTCCAAGTACACGCTAGTTAACCTAGATAGTCCAAGGGCCCTCTAGTTAACCTAGATCGTCCAAGTGCCCGCTAGTTAACCTAAATAGTTCAAGTGCCCTCTAGGTAACCTAAGTAGTCCAAATGTCCGATAGGGATCCTACATAGTCCAAGTGCCCGCTAGGTAACCTACATAGTCCAAGTTCCCTTTCGTTAACCTAGATAGTCCAAGTGTCCGCTAGATAACCTAGAGTCCAAATGCTCGCTAGCTAACCTACATAGTCCAAGTGCCCGCTATGTAACCTAGATAGTCAAAGTGCCCGTTAGGTAACCTAGATAGTCCAAGTGCCCGCCAAGCAACCTATATAGTCTAAGTGCCCGTTCGTTAACCTAGAAGTCCAAGTGCCCACTAGGTAACCTACATAGTCCAAGTGCCCCCTAGGTAACCTATATAATCCAAGTGCCCGCTAGGTAACCTAGATAGTCCAAGGGCCCGCTAGTTAACCTACATAGTCCAAGGACTCACTTGTTAACTTTGATAGTCCAAGTGCCCGCTAGTTAACCTAGATCGTCCAAGGGCCCTCTAGTTAACCTATATAATCCAAGGGCCCACTAGTTAACCTAGATAGTCCAAGTGTCCTCTAGTTAACTTACATAGTCCAAGTGCCCGCTAGTTAACCTATATACCAAGTGCCCGCTATGTATCCTAGATAGTCCAAGGGCACGCTAGTTAACCCTCATAGTCCATGTGCCCGCTAGGCAACCTAGATTGTCCAAGTGCCCGCTAAGGAACCTTCATAGTCCAAGTGCACGCTAGTTAGCCTAGATAGTCCAAGTGCCTGCTGGGCAACCTACATAGTGCAAGTGTCCACTAGTTAACCTACATATTCCAATGCCCGAGTGTTAACATAGATAGTCCAAGTGCCCGCTAGGGAATGTACATAGTCCAAGTGCCCGCTAGGTAACCTAGATAGTGCAAGTGCCCGCTAGTTAACATAGATAGTTCAAGTACCCGCTAGGTAACCTAGATCGTCCAAAGGCACCCTAGTTAGCCTACATAGTCCAAGTGCCCGCTAGGTGACCTAGAAAGTGCAAGTACACGCTAGTTAACCTAGATAGTCCAAGTGCCCTCTAGTTAACCTAGATCGTCCAAGTGTCCGCTAGTTAACCTAAATAGTCCAAGTGCCCGCTAGGTAACCTAAGTAGTCCAATTGTCCGATAGGGATCCTACATAGTCAAAGTGCCCGCTAGGTAACCTACATAGTCCAAGTGCCCGTTCGTTAACCTAGATAGTCCAAGTGCCCGCTAGGTAACGTAGACAGTCCAAGTGCCCGCTAGATAACCTAGAGTCCAAGTGCTCGCTAGCTAACCTACATAGTCCATGTGCCCGCTATGTAACCTAGATAGTCAAAGTGCCCGTTAGGTAACCTAGATAGTCAAAGTGCCCGCTAGGTAACTTACATTGTCCAACTTCCCGCTGGGTAAACTAGATACTCAAAGTGCCCGTTACCTAACCTAGATAGTCCAAGTGCCCGCCAAGCAACCTACATAGTCTAAGTGCCCGTTCGTTAACGTAGAAGTCCAAGTGCCCGCTAGGTAACCTGCATAGTCCAAGTGCCCGCTAAGTAACCTATATAGTCCACGTGCCCGCTAGGTAACCTAGATAGTCCAAGGGCCCGCTAGTTAACCTACATAGTCCAAGGGCTCACTTGTTAACTTTGATAGTTCAAGTGCCCGCTAGTTAACCTAGATCGTCCAAGTGCCCGCTAGTTAACCTTCATAGTCCAAGGGCCCACTAGTTAACCTAGATAGCCCAAATGTCCTCTAGTTAACTTACATAGTCCAAGTGCCCGCTAGTTAACCTATATCAAGTGCCCGCTACATAACCTAGATAGTCCAAGGGCACGATAGTTAACCTACATAGTACAAGTGCCCGCTAGGCAACCTAGATAGTCCAAGTGCCCGCTAAGGAACCTACATAGCCCAAGTGCACGCTAGTTAACTTACATAGTCCAAGGGCCAGCTAGTTAACCTACGTAGTCCAAGGTCTGCTAGTTGACCTAGATAGTCCAAGTGCCCGCTAGTTAACCTAGATAGTCCAAGTGCCCGCTAGGTAACCTAAGTAGTCCAAATGTCCGATAGGGATTCTACCTTGTCCAAGTGCCCGCTAGGTAACCTCCATAGTCCAAGTGCCCGTTAGTTAAGCTAGATAGTCCAAATGCCCGCCAGGAAACCTACATAGTCCAACGGCCAGCTAGGTATCCTAGATAGTACAAGTGCCCGCTAGGGAACCTCAATAGTCCAAGTGCCTGTTAGCTAACCTAGATAGTCAAAGTGGCGGCTAGGTAACCTACATAGTCCAAGTGCCCGCTAGGGAACCTACATAATCCAAGTGCCTGGTAGGCAACCTACATAGTCTAAGTGCCCGTTAGTTAACCTAGATCGTCAAAGTGCCTGCTAGGTATCCTAGATATTCCAAGTGCTCGCTAGGTAACCTACATAGTCCAATTGCCCGCTTGGTAACCTAAATAGTCCAAATGCCCGCTAGGGAAACTACATAGTCCAAGTGCCCGCTAGTTAACCTAGATAGTACAAGTGCCTGCTAGGTAACCTACATAGTACAAGTGTCCACTAGTTAACCTACATATTACAAGGGCCCCCTAGTTAGCCTACATAGTCCAAGTGCCCGCTAGGTAACCTAGATAGTCCAAGTGCCCGTTCGGTAACCTAGATAGTCCAAGTGCCCTTTAGGGAACCTAGATAGTCCAAGGGCCCGCTAGTAAACCTACATAGTCCATGGGGCCACTAGTTAACCTACATAGTGCAAGTGTCCGCTAGTTAACCTACATATTCCAAGTGCCCGCTATTTAACCTACATAATCTAAGTGCCAGCTAGGTAACCTAGATAGTACAAGTGCCCGCTACGGAATCTAGATAGTCCAAGTGCCTGTTAGCTAACCTAGATAGTCCAAGTGGCGGCTAGGTAACCTACATAGTTCAAGTGCCCGTTCGTTAACCTAGATAATCCAAGTGCCCGCTAGGTAACCAGGACAGTCCAAGTGTCTGCTAGTTTACCTACATAGTCCAAGTGCCCGATAGGGAACCTACATAATCCAAGTGCCCGCTAGGCAACCTACATACTCCAAGTGCCCGTTAGTTAACCTAGATAGTCAAATTGCCTGCTAGGCAACCTAGATAGTCCAAGTGCACGCTAGGTAACCTACATAGTCCAAGTGCCCGCTAGGTAACCTAAATAGTCCAAATGCCTGCTAGGGAAACTACATAGTCCAAGTGCCCGCTAGTTAACCTAGATAGTCCAAGTGGCTGCTAGTAAACCTACAAAATCCATGGGCCCGCTAGTTAACCTACATAATGCAAGGGCCCGCTAGTTAACCTAGATCGTGCAAGTGTCCGCTAGTTAGCCTATATAGTCCAAGTGTCCGCTAGTTAACCTACATATTTCAAGTGCCCGCTAGTTAACATAGATAGTCCAAATGCCGGCTAGGGAACGTACATAGTCTAAGTGCCCGCTAGTTAACCTAGATAGTTCAAGTACCCACTAGGTAACCTAGATAGTCCAAGTGCCTTTTCGGTAACATAGATAGTCCAAGTGCCCTTTAGGCACTAGATAGTCCAAGGGCCCGCAATTAAACCTACATAGTCCATGGGCCCGCTAGTTAACCTACATAGTCCAAGGGCCAGCTAGTTATCCTAGATAGTACAAGTGCCTGCTAGTAAACCTACATAATCCATTGGTCCGCTAGTTAACCTACATAGTGCAAAGGCTTGCTAGTTAACCTAGATCGTGCAAGTGTCCACTAGTTAGCCTATATAGTCCAAGAGCCCGCTAGTTAACCTATATACCAAGTGCCCGCTACGTAACCTAGATAGTCCAAGGGCACGCTAGTTAACCTCCATAGTCCAAGTGCCCGCTAGGCAACCTAGATAGTCCAAGTGCCCGCTAAGGAACCTACATAGTCTAAGTGCACGCTAGTTAACCTACATAGTCCAAGTGCCCGCTATTTAAACTAGATAGTCCAAGTACCTGCTAGGTAACCTACATAGTGCAAGTGTCCGCTAGTTAACCTACATATTCCAAGTGCCCGCTAGTTAACATAGATAGTCCAAGTGCCGGCTAGGGAACGTACATAGTCCAAGTGCCCGCTAGTTAACCTAGATAGTTCAAGTACCCACTAGGTAACCTAGATAGTCCAAGGGCCCCCTAGTTAGCCAACATAGTCCAAGTGCCCGCTAGGTAACCTAGATAGTCCAAGTGCCTTTTCGGTAACCCAGATTGTCCAAGTGGCCTTTAGGGAACCTAGATAGTCCAAGGGCCCGCAAGTAAACCTACATAGTCCATGGGCCCGCTAGTTAACCTACATATTCCAAGTGCCCGCTAGTTAACCTACATAATCTAAGTGCCCGTTAGCTAACCTAGATAGTCCAAGGGCCCGCTAGTTGACCTACATAGTCCAAGGGCCATCGAGTGATCCTAGATAGTACAATTGCCCTCTAGGGAACCTCAATAGTCCAAGTGCATGTTAGCTTACCTAGATACTCCAAGTGGCGGCTAGGTAACCTACATAGTCCATGTGCCCGATAGGGAACCTACATAATCCAAGTGCCCGCTAGGGAACCTACATAGTCCAAGTGCCTGCTAGGCAACCTACATAGTCCAAGTGCCCGATAGTTAACCTAGATAGTCCAAGTACCCGTTAGGTAACGTAGATAGTCCAAGTGCCCGCTAGGTAACCTACAAAGTCTAAGTGCCCGCTAAGTAATCTATATAGTCCAAATAACCGCTAGGGGGCCTACATAGTCCAAATGGCCGCTAGGTAACCTAGATAGTCTAAGGGCCCGCTAGGTAACCTACATAGTCCTAGTGCCCCCTAGTTAACCTACATTTTCCAAGTGCCCGATAGGGAACCTACATAGTCCAAGTGCCCGCTAGGTAACCTACTAGTCCAAATGTCCTCTAGTTAACCTACATAGTCCAAGTGCCCGATAGGGAACCTATATAATTCAAGTGCCCGCTAGTTGACCTACATAGTCCAAGTGCCCGCTAGGTAACCTAGATTATCCTAGTGCCTGCTAGGGAACCTTCATATTTCTAGTGCCAGCTAGGTAACCTAGATAGTCCAAGTGCCTGCTTGTTAACCTATATAGTCCTAGTGCCCACTAGGGGACGTACTTCGTCCAAGTGCCTGTTAGCTAACCTAGATAGTCCAAGTGCCCGCTAGTTAACATTGATCATCCAAGTGCCCGCTAGTTAACCTAGATAGTCCAAGTGCCCGCTAGGTAACCTAGAGTCCAAGTGCTCGCTAGTTAACCTACATAATCCAAGTGCCCACTATGCAACCTAGATAGTCAAAGTGCCCGTTAGGTTACCTAGATAGTCCAAGTGCCCGCTAGGTAACTTACATAGTCCAAGTTCCGGCTAGGTAAGCTAGACACTCAAAGTGCCCGTTACCTAACCTAGATAGTCCACGTGCCCGCTAAGCAACCTACATAGTCCAAGTGCCCATTCGTTAACCTAGAAGTTCAAGTGCCCGCTAGGTACCCTAGACAGTCCAAGTGCCCGCTAGGTTACCTGCATATTCCAAGTGCCCGTTCGTTAACCTAGATAGTCCAAGTGCCCACTAGGTAACCTACATAGTCCAAGTGCCCGCTAGGTAACCTATATAGTCCAAGTGCCCGCTAGGTAACCTAGATAGTCCAAGGGCCCGCTAGTTAACCTACATAGTACAAGGGCTCACTTGTTAACTTTGATAGTCCAAGTGCCCGCTAGTTAAACTAGATCATCCAAGTGCCCGCTAGTTAACCTAGATAGTCCGAGTGCCCGTTAGTTAACCTAGAGTGTCCAAGTGCCCACTCGGGGACATACTTAGTCCAAGTGCCCGTTAGCTTACCTAGATAGTCCAAGTGCCCGCTAGGTAACATTGATCATCCAAGTGCCCACTAGTTAACCTAGATAGTCCAAGTGCACGCTAGTTAACCTAGATAGTCCAAGTGCCCTCTAGTTAACCTAGATCGTCCAAGTGCCCGCTTAGAAACGTTGACATCCAAGTGCCCGTTAAGTAACCTAGATAGTCCAATGTCCGCTAGGTAACCTAGATAGTCCATGTTCCCGTTACCTAAACTAGATAGTCCCATTGCCCGCTATGTAACATACATAGTCCAAGTTCCCGCTCGTTAACCTAGAAGTCCAAGTTTCGCTAGGTAACCTAGACTGTCCAAGTGCCCGCTAGTTTACCTACATAGTCCAAGTGCCCGCAAGGTAACTTACATAGTCCAAGGGCCCGCTAGTTAACCTACATAGTCCAAGTGCCCGGGAGTTAACTTACATAGTTCAAGTGTTCATAGGGAACATACATAGTCCAAGTGCCCGCTAGGGAACATACATAGTCCAAGTGCCCGCTAGGGAATCTACATAGTCTAAAGGCCCGCTAGTTAATGTAGATAGTCCAAGTTCCGCTAGTTAATCTACATAGTTCAAGGGCCCGCTAGTTAACCTACATAGTCCAAGTACCTGCTAGTTAACCTAGATCGTCCAAGTGTCCGCTAGTTAACCTACATAGTACAAGTGCCCGCTAGGGAATCTAGTTAGTCCAAGTGCCCGCTCTGGAACCTCCATAGTCCAAGTGCCAGCTAGGGAACCTACATAGTCCAAGTGCCCGCTAAGGAACCTACATAGTCCAAGTGCACGCTAGTTAACCTAGATAGTCCAAGTGCCCGCTATTTAATCTAGATAGTCCAAGTGCAGGCTAAGTAACCTACATAATGCAAGTGTCCGCTAGTTAACCTACATAGTCCAAGTGCCCGCTAGGGAACCTACATAGTCCAAGTGCCCGTTAGGTAACCTAGATAGACCAAATGCCCGCTAGGGAACCCACATAGTCCAAGTGCCCGCTAGGGAACTTACATAGTCCAAGGGCCCGCTAGGGAACCTACATAGTCCAACTGCCCTCTAGGTAACCTAGATCATCCAAGTGCCCGCTAGTTAACCTATATCGTCCAAGTGCCCGCTAGTTAACCTAGATCGTCCAAGTGCCCGCTAGTTAACCTACATAGTCAATGGGCCCGCTAGTTAACCTACATAGTGCAAGAGCCCGCTAGTTAACCTAGATCGTGCAAGTGTCCGCTAGTTAACCTACATAGTCCAAGTGCCCGCTAGGTAACCTAGATAATCCTAGTGCCTGCTAGGGAACCTTCATAGTCCAAGTGCCAGCTAGGTAACCTAGATACTACACGTGCCCGCTAGGTAACCTAGATAGTCCTAGTGACTGTTAGTTAACCTAGAGTGTCCAAGTGCCCACTAGGGGACGTACTTAGTCCAAGTGCCGGTTAGCTAACCTAGATAGTCCAAGTGCCCGCTAGTTAACATTGATCATCCAAGTGACCGCTATTTAACCTAGATAGTCCAAGTGCATGATATTTAACCTAGATAGTCCAAGTGCCCTCTAGTTAACTTAGATCGTCCAAGTGCCCGCTAAGAAACCTAGATAGTCCATGTGCCCGTTAGGTAACCTAGATAGTCCAAGTGCCCGTTACCTATCCTAGGTAGTCCAATTGCCCGCTATGCAACATACATAATCCAAGTGCCCGTTCGTTAACCTAGAAGTCCAAGTGCCCGCTAGGTAACCTAGACGGTCCAAGTGCACCCTAGGTTACCTATATAGTCCAATGCCCGTTCGGTAACCTAGATAGTGCAAGTGCCTGGTAGTTAACCTACATAGTCCAAGTGCCCGCTAGGTAACCTAGATAGTCCAAAAGCCCGCTAGTTAACCTACATAGTCCAAGTGCCCGGTAGTTAACTTCCATAGTTCAAGTGTCCGTAGGGAACATACATAGTCCAAGTGCCCGCTAGGGAACATACAGAGTCCAAGTGCCCGCTAGGGAACCTACATAGTCCATGTGCTCGCTAGGGAATCTACATAGTCCATGGGCCCGCTAGTTAATGTAGATAGTCCAAGTGCCGCTAGTTAACCTAGATCGTCCAAGTGTCCACTAGTTAACCTACATAGTATAAGTGCCCACTAGGGAACCTAGATAGTCCAAGTGCCCGCTCTGGAACCTACATAGTCCAAGTGCCTGCTAGGGAACTTACATAGTCCAAGTGCGCGCTCTGGAACATACATAGTCCAAGTGCCCGTTAGAGAATCTACATAGTCCAAGGGCCTGCTAGTTAACCTAGATAGTCCAAGTGCCCGCTAGTTAACCTACATAGTCCAAGTGCCCGCTAGGTAACCTAGACAGTTCAAGTGACCACTAGGTTACCTACATAGTCCAAGTGCCCGTTCGTTAACCTACGTAGTCCAAGTGCCCGCTAGGTAACCAATATAGTCCAAATGCCCCCAAGGGCCCTAATAGTCCAAATGCCCGCTAGTTAACCTAGATAGTCCAAGTGCTCACTAGTTAACCTGGATAGACCAAGTGCCCTCTAGGGAACCTAAATAGTCCAAGTACCCGCTAGGAAACGTACATAGTCCAAGTGCATGCTAGGTAACGTACATAGTTCAAATGCCCGCTAGGTAACGTAGATAGTCCAAGTGCCCGCTAGGGAACGTACATAGTCCAAGTGCCCGCTAGATAACCTAGATAGTCCAAGTGCCCGCTAGTTAACCTATATAGTCCAAGTGCCTGCTAGGTAACCTAGATAGTCCAAGTGCCCACTAGTTCACCTACATAGTCCAGATTTCCCCTAGTTAACCTAGAGAGTCCAAGGGCCCGCTAGGTAACCTACATTGTCCTAGTGCCCCCTAGTTAACCTACATTCTCCAAGTGCCCGATAGGGAACCTACATAGTCCAAGTGCCCGCTAGGTAACCTACATAGTCCAAATGCCCGCTAGTTAACCTACATAGTTCAAGTGTCCGCTAGTTAACATTGATCATCCACGTGCCCGCTAGTTAACCTAGATAGTCCAAGGGCCCGCTAGTTAACCTACGTAGTCCAAGGTCCGCTAGTTAACCTAGATAGTCCAAGTGCCCGCTAGGTAACCTAAGTCGTCCAAGTACCCGCTATGTAACCTAGATAGTCAAAGTGCCCATTCGTTAACCTAGATAGTCCAAGTGCCCGCTAGGTAACCTACGTAGTCCAAGGTCCGCTAGTTAACCTAGATATTCCAAGTGCCCGCTAGGTAACCTAAGTAGTCCAAGTGCCCGCTATGTAACCTAGATAGTCAAAGTGCCCGTTCGTTAACCTATATAGTCCAAGAGCCCGCTAGTTAACCTAGACTTTCCAAGTGCCCGCTAGGTTACCTGCATAGTCCAAGTGCCCGATCGTTAACCTAGATAGTCCAAATGCCCGCTAGGAAATCTACATAGTCCAAGGGCCCCATAGGTAACCTAGATAGTCCAAGTGCCCGCTAGTTAACCTAGATCGTCTAAGTGCCCGCTAGTTAACCTACATAGTCCAAGGGCCCGCTTGTTAACCTACATAGTCCAAGGTCCGCTACTTAACCTTGATAGTCCAAGTGCCCGCTAGTTAACCTACATAGTCCAAGTGCCCTCTAGTTAACCTAGATATTCCAAGTGCCCTGTAGTTAACCTAGATAGTCCAAGTGCCCGCTAGGGATCGTACATAGTCCAAGTGCCCGTTTGTTATCCTAGATAGTCCAAGTGCCCACTAGGTAACCTAGAGAGTCCAAGTTCCCGCTAGGTTACCTACATAGTCCAAGTGACCGCTGGTTAACCAGATAGTTCAAGTGCCTGCTAGTTAACCTACATAGTCCAATTGCCCACTATTTAACCTACATAGCCCAGGGCCTGCTAGTTAACCTACATAGTCCATGTGCCCGCTAGTTAACCTACATAGCCCAGGGACTGCTAGTTAACCTTGATAGTCCAAGTGCCCGCTAGTTAACCTACATAGTCCAAGTGCCCGCTGAGGAACCTACATAGTCCAAGTGCCCGTTAGGGAACCTAGATAGTCCAAGTGCCCGTAGGGAACCTATATAGTCCAAGTGCCCGCTAGGGAACCTACATAGTCAAAGTGCCCGTTAGGGAACCTGCATTGTACAAGTGCCCGCTAGTTAACCTAGATCGTCCAAGTGCCCGCTAGTTAACCTAGATAGTCCAAGTTCCCGCTATTTAACCTTGATCGTCCAAGTGCCGCTAGTTAACCTACATAGTCCAATTGCCCGATATGGAACCTACATAGTCCAAGTGCCCGCTGAGGAACCTACATAGTCCAAGTGCCCGATAGGGAACCTACATATTCCAAGTGCCTGTTAGGGAACCTAGATAGTTCAAGTGCCCGCTAGGGAACCTGCATCACCCAAGTGCCCGGTAGTTAATCTAGATAGTCCAAGTGCGCTTAGTTAAACTAGATAGTCCAAGTGCCCGCTAGTTAACCTAGATAGACCAAGGTCCCTCTAGTTAACCTAGATAGTCCAAGTGCCCGCTAGGGAACGTACATAGTCCAACAGCCCGCTAGGTAACCTAGATAGTCTAAGTGCCGGCTAGTTAACCTACATAGTCCAAGGGCACTCTAGTTAACCTACATAGTCCAAGTGCCCGCTAAGGGACGTACATAGTCCAAGTGCCCGTTAGGGAACCTAGATATTCCAAGTGCCCGCTAGGGAACCTGCATCATCCAAGTGCCCGGTAGTTAATCTAGATTGTCCAAGTGCCCGCTAGTTAACCTAGATAGTCCAAGTGCCCGGTAGTTAACCTAGATAGTCCAAGTACCCGCTAGGTAACATAGATAGTCCAAGTGCCCAATAGGTAACCAAGATAGTCCAAGTGCCCGCTAGGTAACCTACAAAGTCCAAGTGCCCGCTAGGTAATCTATATAGTCCAAATGCCCGCTGGGGAACCTACATAGTCCAAGTACCCTCTAATTAACCTACATTGTCCAAGTGCCCGTTACCTAACCTAGATAATCTAAGGGCCGACTAGTTAACCTACATAGTTCAAGGGCCCGCTAGCCAACCTAGATAATCCAAGTTCCCGGTAGTTAACCTAGATCGTCCAAGTGCCCGCTAGTGAACCTACATAGTCCAAGGGCCCGCTAGTTAACCTACATAGACCAAGAACCCGCTAGTTAACCTAGATAGTCCAAGTGCCCGCTAGTTAACCTACATAGTCCAAGGGCCCGCTAGTTAACCTACATAGTCCAAGGGCCCGCTAGGTAACCTAGATATTCAAAGTTCCTATTAGCTAACCTACATAGTCCAAGTTCCCGCTAGGTTACCTACATAGTCCAAGTGCCCGCTAGGAAACCTAGATAGACCAAGTGCCCGCTAGGTAACCTAGATAGTCCAAGTGCCCGTTAGGTAACCTACATAGTCCAAGGGCCCTCTAGGTAACCTATATAGTTAAAGTTCCCACTAGGTAACCTAGATAGTCCAAGTGCCCGTTAGCTGACATACATAGTCCAGGAGCCCAATAGGTAACCTACATAGTCCAAGTGCCCGTTCGTTAACCTAGATAGTCCAAGTGCCTGCTAGGTAACCTACATAGTCCAAGTGCCCGCTAGGTAAGCTACAAGTCTAAGGGCCCGCTAGTTACCCTAGATCTTCTAAGTGCCCGCTAGTTAACCTACATAGTCCAAGGGCCCGCTTGTTAACCTACATAGTCCAAAGTCCGCTACTTAACCTAGATAATCCAAGTGCCCGCTAGTTAACCTACATAGTCCAAGTGCCCTCTAGTTAACCTAGATATTCCAAGTGCCCTCTAGTTAACCTAGATAGTCCAAGTGCCCGCTAGGGGTCGTACATAGTCCAAGTGCCCGTTTGTTATCCTAGATAGTCCAAGTGCCCACTAGGTAACCTAGACAGTCCAAGTTCCCGCTAGGATACCTACATAGTCCAAGTGACCGCTGGTTAACCAGATAGTTCAAGTGCCTGCTAGTTAACCTACATAGTCCAAGTGCCCACTATTTAACCTACATAGCCCAGGGCCTGCTAGTTAACCTACATAGTCCATGTGCCCGCTAGTTAACCTACATAGCCCAGGGACTGCTAGTTAACCTAGATAGTCCAAGTGCCCGCTAGTTAACCTACATAGTCCAAGTGTCCGCTGAGGAACCTACATAGTCCAAGTGCCCTTTAGGGAACCTAGATAGTCCAAGTGCCCGTAGGGAACTTTTTAGTCCAAGTGCCCGCTAGGGAACCTACATAGTCAAAGTGCCCGTTAGGGAACCTGCATTGTACAAGTGCCCGCTAGTTAACATAGATCGTCCAAGTGCCCGCTAGTTAACCTAGATAGTCCAAGTTCCCGCTAGTTAACCTTGATCGTCCAAGTGCCCGCTAGTTAACCTACATAGTCCAAGTGCCCGATATGGAACCTACATAGTCCAAGTGCCCGCTGAGTAATCTACATAGTCCAAGTGCCCGATATGGAACCTACATAGTCCAAGTGCCCGCTGAGGAACCTACATAGTCCAAGTGCCCGATAGGGAACCTACATATTCCAAGTGCCTGTTAGGGAACCTAGATAGTTCAAGTGCCCGCTAGGGAACCTGCATCACACAAGTGCCCGGTAGTTAATCTAGATAGTCCAAGTGCCCTTAGTTAACCTAGATAGTCCAAGTGCCCGCTAGTTAACCTACATAGTCCAAGTGCCCGCTTGTTAACATACATAGTCCAAGGTCCGCTACTTAACCTAGATAGTCCAAGTGCCCGCTAGTTAACCTAGATAGACCAAGGGACCTCTAGTTAACCTAGATAGTCCAAGTGCCCGCTAGGGAACGTACATAGTCCAACAGCCCGCTAGGTAACATAGATAGTCTAAGTGCCGGCTAGTTAACCTACATAGTCCAAGGGCACTCTAGTTAACCTACATAGTCCAAGTGTCCGCTAAGGGACGTACATAGTCCAAGTGCCCGCTAAGGAACCTACATAGTCCAAGTGCCCGTTAGGGAACCTAGATATTCCAAGTGCCCGCTAGGGAACCTGCATCATCCAAGTGCCCGGTAGTTAATCTAGATTGTCCAAGTGCCCGCTAGTTAACCTAGATAGTCCAAGTGCCCGGTAGTTAACCTAGATAGTCCAAGTACCCGCTAGGTAACATAGATAGTCCAAGTGCCCAATAGGTAACCAAGATAGTCCAAGTGCCCGCTAGGTAACCTACAAAGTCTAAGTGCCCGCTAGGTAATCTATATAGTCTAAATGCCCGCTGGGGAACCTACATAGTCCAAGTACCCTCTAATTAACCTACATTGTCCAAGTGCCCGTTAGCTAACCTAGATAATCTAAGGGCCGACTAGTTAACCTACATAGTTCAAGAGCCCGCTAGCCAACCTAGATAATCCAAGTTCCCGGTAGTTAACCTAGATCGTCCAAGTGCCCGCTAGTGAACCTACATAGTCCAAGGGCCCGCTAGTTAACCTACATAGACCAAGAACCCGCTAGTTAACCTAGATAGTCCAAGTGCCCGCTAGTTAACCTACATAGTCCAAGGGCCCGCTAGTTAACCTACATAGTCCAAGGGCCCGCTAGGTAACCTAGATATTCAAAGTTCCTATTAGCTAACCTACATAATCCAAGTTCCCGCTAGGTTACCTACATAGTCCAAGTGCCCGCTAGGTAACCTAGATAGACCAAGTGCCCGCTAGGTAACCTAGATAGTCCAAGTGCCCGTTAGGTAACCTACATAGTCCAAGGGCCCTCTAGGTAACCTATATAGTTAAAGTTCCCACTAGGTAACCTAGATAGTCCAAGTGCCCGTTAGCTAACATACATAGTCCAGGAGCCCAATAGGTAACCTACATAGTCCAAGCGCCCGTTCGTTAACCTAGATAGTCCAAGTGCCTGCTAGGTAACCTACATAGTCCAAGTGTCCGCTAGGTAAGCTACAAGTCTAAGGGCCCGCTAGTTAACCTAGATCGTCTAAGTGCCCGCTAGTTAACCTACATAGTCCAAGGGCCCGCTTGTTAACCTACATAGTCCAAGGTCCGCTACTTAACCTAGATAGTCCAAGTGCCCGCTAGTTAACCTACATAGTCCAAGTGCCCTCTAGTTAACCTAGATATTCCAAGTGCCCTCTAGTTAACCTAGATAGTCCAAGTGCCCGCTAGGGGTCGTACATAGTCCAAGTTCCCGTTTGTTATCCTACATAGTCCAAGTGCCCACTAGGTAACCTAGACAGTCCAAGTTCCCGCTAGGATACCTACATAGTCCAAGTGACCGCTGGTTAACCAGATAGTTCAAGTGCCTGCTAGTTAACCTACATAGTCCAAGTGCCCACTATTTAACCTACATAGCCCAGGGCCTGCTAGTTAACCTACATAGTCCATGTGCCCGCTAGTTAACCTACATAGCCCAGGGACTGCTAGTTAACCTTGATAGTCCAAGTGCCCGCTAGTTAACCTACATAGTCCAAGTCCCCGCTGAGGAACCTACATAGTCCAAGTGCCCTTTAGGGAACCTAGATAGTCCAAGTGCCAGTAGGGAACCTATATAGTCCAAGTGCCCGCTAGGGAACCTACATAGTCAAAGTGCCCGTTAGGGAACCTGCATTGTACAAGTGCCCGCTAGTTAACATAGATCGTCCAAGTGCCCGCTAGTTAACCTAGATAGTCCAAGTTCCCGCTAGTTAACCTTGATCGTCCAAGTGCCCGCTAGTTAACCTACATAGTCCAAGTGCCCGATATGGAACCTACATAGTCCAAGTGCCCGCTGAGTAATCTACATAGTCCAAGTGCCCGATATGGAACCTACATAGTCCAAGTGCCCGCTGAGGAACCTACATAGTCCAAGTGCCCGATAGGGAACCTACATATTCCAAGTGCCTGTTAGGGAACCTAGATAGTTCAAGTGCCCGCTAGGGAACCTGCATCACACAAGTGCCCGGTAGTTAATCTAGATAGTCCAAGTGCCCTTAGTTAACCTAGATAGTCCAAGTGCCCGCTAGTTAACCTACATAGTCCAAGTGCCCGCTTGTTAACCTACATAGTCCAAGGTCCGCTACTTAACCTAGATAGTCCAAGTGCCCGCTAGTTAACCTAGATAGACCAAGGGACCTCTAGTTAACCTAGATAGTCCAAGTGCCCGCTAGGGAACGTACATAGTCCAACAGCCCGCTAGGTAACCTAGATAGTCTAAGTGCCGGCTAGTTAACCTACATAGTCCAAGGGCACTCTAGTTAACCTACATAGTCCAAGTGTCCGCTAAGGGACGTACATAGTCCAAGTGCCCGCTAAGGAACCTACATAGTCCAAGTGCCCGTTAGGGAACCTAGATATTCCAAGTGCCCGCTAGGGAACCTGCATCATCCAAGTGCCCGGTAGTTAATCTAGATTGTCCAAGTGCCCGCTAGTTAACCTAGATAGTCCAAGTGCCCGGTAGTTAACCTAGATAGTCCAAGTACCCGCTAGGTAACATAGATAGTCCAAGTGCCCAATAGGTAACCAAGATAGTCCAAGTGCCCGCTAGGTAACCTACAAAGTCTAAGTGCCCGCTAGGTAATCTATATAGTCCAAATGCCCGCTGGGGAACCTACATAGTCCAAGTACCCTCTAATTAACCTACATTATCCAAGTGCCCGTTAGCTAACCTAGATAATCTAAGGGCCGACTAGTTAACCTACATAGTTCAAGAGCCCGCTAGCCAACCTAGATAATCCAAGTTCCCGGTAGTTAACCTAGATCGTCCAAGTGCCCGCTAGTGAACCTACATAGTCCAAGGGCCCGCTAGTTAACCTACATAGACCAAGAACCCGCTAGTTAACCTAGATAGTCCAAGTGCCCGCTAGTTAACCTACATAGTCCAAGGGCCCGCTAGTTAACCTACATAGTCCAAGGGCCCGCTAGGTAACCTAGATATTCAAAGTTCCTATTAGCTAACCTACATAGTCCAAGTTCCCGCTAGGTTACCTACATAGTCCAAGTGCCCGCTAGGTAACCTAGATAGACCAAGTGCCCGCTAGGTAACCTAGATAGTCCAAGTGCCCGTTAGGTAACCTACATAGTCCAAGGGCCCTCTAGGTAACCTATATAGTTAAAGTTCCCACTAGGTAACCTAGATAGTCCAAGTGCCCGTTAGCTAACATACATAGTCCAGGAGCCCAATAGGTAACCTACATAGTCCAAGCGCCCGTTCGTTAACCTAGATAGTCCAAGTGCCTGCTAGGTAACCTACATAGTCCAAGTGTCCGCTAGGTAAGCTACAAGTCTAAGGGCCCGCTAGTTAACCTAGATCGTCTAAGTGCCCGCTAGTTAACCTACATAGTCCAAGGGCCCGCTTGTTAACCTACATAGTCCAAGGTCCGCTACTTAACCTAGATAGTCCAAGTGCCCGCTAGTTAACCTACATAGTCCAAGTGCCCTCTAGTTAACCTAGATATTCCAAGTGCCCTCTAGTTAACCTAGATAGTCCAAGTGCCCGCTAGGGGTCGTACATAGTCCAAGTTCCCGTTTGTTATCCTAGATAGTCCAAGTGCCCACTAGGTAACCTAGACAGTCCAAGTTCCCGCTAGGATACCTACATAGTCCAAGTGACCGCTGGTTAACCAGATAGTTCAAGTGCCTGCTAGTTAACCTACATAGTCCAAGTGCCCACTATTTAACCTACATAGCCCAGGGCCTGCTAGTTAACCTACATAGTCCATGTGCCCGCTAGTTAACCTACATAGCCCAGGGACTGCTAGTTAACCTTGATAGTCCAAGTGCCCGCTAGTTAACCTACATAGTCCAAGTGCCCGCTGAGGAACCTACATAGTCCAAGTGCCCGTTAGGGAACCTAGATAGTCCAAGTGCCCGTAGGGAACCTATATAGTCCAAGTGCCCGCTAGGGAACCTACATAGTCAAAGTGCCCGTTAGGGAACCTGCATTGTACAAGTGCCCGCTAGTTAACATAGATCGTCCAAGTGCCCGCTAGTTAACCTAGATAGTCCAAGTTCCCGCTAGTTAACCTTGATCGTCCAAGTGCCCGCTAGTTAACCTACATAGTCCAAGTGCCCGATATGGAACCTACATAGTCCAAGTGCCCGCTGAGTAATCTACATAGTCCAAGTGCCCGATATGGAACCTACATAGTCCAAGTGCCCGCTGAGGAACCTACATAGTCCAAGTGCCCGATAGGGAACCTACATATTCCAAGTGCCTGTTAGGGAACCTAGATAGTTCAAGTGCCCGCTAGGGAACCTGCATCACACAAGTGCCCGGTAGTTAATCTAGATAGTCCAAGTGCCCTTAGTTAACCTAGATAGTCCAAGTGCCCGCTAGTTAACCTACATAGTCCAAGTGCCCGCTTGTTAACCTACATAGTCCAAGGTCCGCTACTTAACCTAGATAGTCCAAGTGCCCGCTAGTTAACCTAGATAGACCAAGGGACCTCTAGTTAACCTAGATAATCCAAGTGCCCGCTAGGGAACGTACATAGTCCAACAGCCCGCTAGGTAACCTAGATAGTCTAAGTGCCGGCTAGTTAACCTACATAGTCCAAGGGCACTCTAGTTAACCTACATAGTCCAAGTGCCCGCTAAGGGACGTACATAGTCCAAGTGCCCGCTAAGGAACCTACATAGTCCAAGTGCCCGTTAGGGAACCTAGATAGTCCAAGTGCCCGCTAGGGAACCTGCATCATCCAAGTGCCCGGTAGTTAATCTAGATTGTCCAAGTGCCCGCTAGTTAACCTAGATAGTCCAAGTGCCCGGTAGTTAACCTAGATAGTCCAAGTACCCGCTAGGTAACATAGATAGTCCAAGTGCCCAATAGGTAACCAAGATAGTCCAAGTGCCCGCTAGGTAACCTACAAAGTCCAAGTGCCCGCTAGGTAATCTATATAATCCAAATGCCCGCTGGGGAACCTACATAGTCCAAGTACCCTCTAATTAACCTACATTGTCCAAGTGCCCGTTAGCTAACCTAGATAATCTAAGGGCCGACTAGTTAACCTACATAGTTCAAGGGCCCGCTAGCCAACCTAGATAATCCAAGTTCCCGGTAGTTAACCTATATCGTCCAAGTGCCCGCTAGTTAACCTAGATAGTCCAATTGCCCGGTAGTTAACCTAGATCGTCCAAGTGCCCGCTAGTGAACCTACATAGACCAAGGGCCCGCTAGTTAACCTAGATAGTCCAAGTGCCCGCTAGTTAACCTACATAGTCCAAGGGCCCGCTAGTTAACCTACATAGTCCAAGGGCCCGCTAGGTAACCTAGATATTCAAAGTTCCTATTAGCTAACCTACATAGTCCAAGTTCCCGCTAGGTTACCTACATAGTCCAAGTGCCCGCTAGGTAACCTAGATAGACCAAGTGCCCGCTAGGTAACCTAGATAGTCCAAGTGCCCGTTAGGTAACCTACATAGTCCAAGGGCCCTCTAGGTAACCTATATAGTTAAAGTTCCCACTAGGTAACCTAGATAGTCCAAGTGCCCGTTAGCTAACATACATAGTCCAGGAGCCCAATAGGTAACCTACATAGTCCAAGTGCCCGTTCGTTAACCTAGATAGTCCAAGTGCCTGCTAGGTAACCTACATAGTCCAAGTGCCCGCTAGGTAAGCTACAAGTCTAAGGGCCCGCTAGTTAACCTAGATCGTCTAAGTGCCCGCTAGTTAACCTACATAGTCCAAGGGCCCGCTTGTTAACCTACATAGTCCAAGGTCCGCTACTTAACCTAGATAGTCCAAGTGCCCGCTAGTTAACCTACATAGTCCAAGTGCCCTCTAGTTAACCTAGATATTCCAAGTGCCCTCTAGTTAACCTAGATAGTCCAAGTGCCCGCTAGGGGTCGTACATAGTCCAAGTGCCCGTTTGTTATCCTAGATAATCCAAGTGCCCACTAGTTAACCTAGACAGTCCAAGTTCCCGCTAGGATACCTACATAGTCCAAGTGACCGCTGGTTAACCAGATAGTTCAAGTGCCTGCTAGTTAACCTACATAGTCCAAGTGCCCACTATTTAACCTACATAGCCCAGGGCCTGCTAGTTAACCTACATAGTCCATGTGCCCGCTAGTTAACCTACATAGCCCAGGGACTGCTAGTTAACCTTGATAGTCCAAGTGCCCGCTAGTTAACCTACATAGTCCAAGTGCCCGCTGAGGAACCTACATAGTCCAAGTGCCCGTTAGGGAACCTAGATAGTCCAAGTGCCCGTAGGGAACCTATATAGTCCAAGTGCCCGCTAGGGAACCTACATAGTCAAAGTGCCCGTTAGGGAACCTGCATTGTACAAGTGCCCGCTAGTTAACCTAGATCGTCCAAGTGCCCGATAGTTAACCTAGATAGCCCAAGTTCCCGCTAGTTAACCTTGATCGTCCAAGTGCCCGCTAGTTAACCTACATAGTCCAAGTGCCCGATATGGAACCTACATAGTCCAAGTGCCCGCTGAGTAATCTACATAGTCCAAGTGCCCGATATGGAACCTACATAGTCCAAGTGCCCGCTGAGGAACCTACATAGTCCAAGTGCCCGATAGGGAACCTACATATTCCAAGTGCCTGTTAGGGAACCTAGATAGTTCAAGTGCCCGCTAGGGAACCTGCATCACACAAGTGCCCGGTAGTTAATCTAGATAGTCCAAGTGCCCTTAGTTAACCTAGATAGTCCAAGTGCCCGCTAGTTAACCTACATAGTCCAAGTGCCCGCTTGTTAACCTACATAGTCCAAGGTCCGCTACTTAACCTAGATAGTCCAAGTGCCCGCTAGTTAACCTAGATAGACCAAGGGACCTCTAGTTAACCTAGATAGTCCAAGTGCCCGCTAGGGAACGTACATAATCCAACAGCCCGCTAGGTAACCTAGATAGTCTAAGTGCCGGCTAGTTAACCTACATAGTCCAAGGGCACTCTAGTTAACCTACATAGTCCAAGTGCCCGCTAAGGGACGTACATAGTCCAAGTGCGCGCTAAGGAACCTACATAGTCCAAGTGCCCGTTAGGGAACCTGCATCATCCAAGTGCCCGGTAGTTAATCTAGATTGTCCAAGTGCCCGCTAGTTAACCTAGATAGTCCAAGTGCCCGGTAGTTAACCTAGATAGTCCAAGTACCCGCTAGGTAACATAGATAGTTCAAGTGCCCAATAGGTAACCAAGATAGTCCAAGTGCCCGCTAGGTAACCTACAAAGTCCAAGTGCCCGCTAGGTAATCTATATAGTCCAAATGCCCGCTGGGGAACCTACATAATCCAAGTACCCTCTAATTAACCTTCATTGTCCAAGTGCCCGTTAGCTAACCTAGATAGTCTAAGGGCCAAGTAGTTAACCTACATAGTTCAAGTGCCCGCTAGCCAACCTAGATAATCCAAGTTCCCGGTAGTTAACCTATATCGTCCAAGTGCCCGCTAGTTAACCTAGATAGTCCAATTGCCTGGTAGTTAACCTAGATCGTCCAAGTGCCCGCTAGTGAACCTACATAGTCCAAGGGCCCGCTAGTTAACCTACATAGTCCAAGAACCCGCTAGTTAACCTAGATAGTCCAAGTGCCCGCTAGTTAACCTACATAGTCCAAGGGCCCGCTAGTTAACCTACATAGTCCAAGAAGCCGCTAGTTAACCTAGATAATCCAAGTGCCCGCTAGTTAACCTACATAGTCCAAGGGCCTGCTAGGTAACCTAGATATTCAAAGTTCCTATTAGCTAACCTATATAGTCCATGTTCCCGCTAGGTTACCTACATAGTCCAAGTGCCCGCTAGGTAACCTAGATAGACCAAGTGCCCGCTAGGTAACCTAGATAGTCCAAGTGCCCGTTAGGTAACCTACATAGTCCAAGGGCCCTCTAGGTAACCTATATAGTCAAAGTTCCCGCTAGGTAACCTAGATAGTCCAAGTGCCCGTTAGCTAACATACATAGTCCAGGAGCCCAATAGGTAACCTACATAGTCCAAGTGCCCGTTCGTTAACCTAGATAGTCCATGTGCCCGCTAGGTAACCTACATAGTCCAAGTGCCCGCTAGGTAAGCTACACGTCTAAGGGCCCGCTAGTTAACCTACATAGTCCAAGGGCTCGCTAGTTAACCTTGATAGTCCAAGTGCCGGCTAGTTAACCTAGATTGTCCAAGTGCCCTCTAGTTAACCTAGATCGTCCATGTGCCCGGTAGTTAACCTTGATCATCCAATTCCCCCTAGTTAACCTACATTGTCCAAGGGCATGCAAGGTAACCTAGATAATCCAATTTCCTGTTAGCTAACCTAGATAGTCCAAGTGCCCGCTAGGTAACCTAGACTGTCCAGTGCCCGCTAGGTTACCTACATAGTCCAAGTGCCCGCTAGGTAACCTAGATAGTCCAAGTGCCCGCTAGTTAACCTTGATAGTCCTAGTGCACGTTAGTTATCCTAGATAGTCCAAGTGCCCACTAGGGGACGTACACAGTCCAAGTGCCCCCTAGGTAACCTAGATAGTCCAAGTGCCCGCTAGGGTATGTACATAGTCCAAGTGCCTGCTAGGTAACCTAGATAGTCTAAGTGCCCGCTAGTTAACCTACATAGTCCAAGTGCCCGTTCATTAACCTAGATCGTCCAAGTGTCCGCCAGTTAACCTACATAGTCAAAGTTCCTGTTAGGTAACATAGATAGTCCAAGTGCTCGCTAGGTAACCTATATATCCAAGTGCCCGCTAGGTAACCTAGATATTCCAAGTTCCTGTTCGCTAACTTAGATACTCCAAGTGCCCGCTAGGTAACCTACATAGTCCAAGTGCCCATTGGATAACCTAGATAGTCCAAGTGCCCGCTAAGGAACCTACATAGTCCAAGTGCACGCTAGTTAACCTAGATAGTCCAAGTGCCCGCTAGTTAACCTAGATAGTCCAAGTGCCTGCTAGTAAACCTACATAATCCATGGGCCCGCTAGTTAACCTACATAGTGCAAGGGCCCGCTAGTTATCCCAGATCGTGCAAGTGTCCGCTAGTTAACCTACATAGTCCAAGGGCCCGCTAGGGAACCTACATAGTCCAAGTGCCCGTTAGGTAACCTAGATAGACCAAATGCCCGCTAGGGAACCCACATAGTCCAAGTGCCCGCTAGGGAACTTACATAGTCCAAGGGCCCGCTAGGGAACCTACATAGTCCAACTGCCCTCAAGGTAACCTAGATAATCCAAGTGCCCGCTAGTTAACCTACATTGTCCAAGTGCCCGCTAGTTAACCTACATAGTCAATGGGCCCGCTAGTTAACCTACATAGTGCAAGAGCCCGCTAGTTAACCTAGATCGTGCAAGTGTCCGCTAGTTAACCTACATAGTCAAAGTTCCTGTTAGGTAACATAGATAGTCCAAGTGTCCGCTAGGTAACCTATATATCCAAGTGCCCGCTAGGTATCCTAGATATTCCAAGTTCCTGTTCGCTAACTTAGATACTCCAAGTGCCCGCTAGGTAACCTACATAGTCCAAGTGCCCATTGGATAACCTAGATAGTCCAAGTGCCCGCTAAGGAACCTACATAGTCCAAGTGCACGCTAGTTAACCTAGATAGTCCAAGTGCCCGCTAGTTAACCTAGATCGTCCAAGTGCCTGCTAGTAAACCTACATAATCCATGGGCCCGCTAGTTAACCTACATAGTCCAAGTGCCCTCTAGGGAACCTACATAGTCCAAGTGCCCGTTAGGTAATCTAGATAGACCAAATACCCGCTAGGGAACCCACATAGTCCAAGTGCCCGCTAGGGAACTTACATAGTCCAAGGGCCCGCTAGGGAACCTACATAGTCCAACTGCCCTCTAGGTAACCTAGATAATCCAAGTGCCCGCTAGTTAATCTATATCGTCCAAGTGCCCGCTAGTTAACCTACATAGTCAATGGGCCCGCTAGTTAACCTACATAATGCAAGAGCCCGCTAGTTAACCTAGATCGGGCAAGTGGCCGCTAGTTAACCTACATAGTCCAAGTGCCCGGTAGGTAACCTAGATAATCCAAGTGCCCGCTAGGGAACCTTCATAGTCCAAGTGCCAGCTAGGTAACCTAGATAGTACACGTGCCCCCTAGTTAACCTAGATAGTCCTAGTGACTGTTAGTTAACCTAGAGTGTCCAAGTGACCACTAGGGGACGTACTTAGTCCAAGTGCCGGTTAGCTAACCTAGATAGTCCAAGTGCCCGGTAGTTAACATTGATCATCCAAGTGCCCGCTATTTAACCTAGATAGTCCAAGTGCTCGATATTTAACCTAGATAGTCCAAGTGCCCTCTAGTTAACTTAGATCGTCCAAGTGCCCGCTAAGAAACCTAGATAGTCCATGTGCCCGTTAGGTAACCTAGATAGTCCAAGTACCCGCTAGGTAACCTACATAGTCCAAGTTCCCGCTAGGTAACCTAGATAGTCCAAGTGCCCGTTACCTAACCTAGATAGTCCAATTGCCCGCTATGCAACATACAAAATCCAAGTGCCCGTTCGTTAACCTAGAAGTCCAACTGCCCGCTAGGTAACCTAGACGGTCCAAGTGCACCCTAGGTTACCTATATAGTCCAATGCCCGTTCGGTAACCTAGATAGTGCAAGTGCCTGGTAGTTAACCTACATAGTCCAAGTGCCCGCTAGGTAACCTAGATAGTCCAAGGGCCCGCTAGTTAACCTACATAGTCCAAGTGCCCGGTAGTTAACTTCCATAGTTCAAGTGTCCGTAGGGAACATACATAGTCCAAGTGCCCGCTAGGGAACATACAGGGTCCAAGTGCCCGCTAGGGAACCTACATAGTCCATGTGCTCGCTAGGGAATCTACATAGTCCATGGTCCCACTAGTTAATGTAGATAGTCCAAGTGCCGCTAGTTAACCTAGATCGTCCAAGTGTCCACTAGTTAACCTACATAGTACAAATGCCCACTAGGGAACCTAGATAGTCCAAGTGCCCGCTCTGGAACCTACATAGTCCAAGTGCCTGCTAGGGAACCTACATAGTCCAAGTGCCCGATCTGGAACATACACAGTCCAAGTGCCAGCTAGAGAATCTACATAGTCCAAGGGCCCGCTAGTTAACCTAGACAGTCCAAGTGCCCGCTAGTTAACCTACATAGTCCAAGTGCCCGCTAGGTAACCTAGATAGTTCAAGTGACCACTAGGTTACCTACATAGTCCAAGTGCCCGTTCGTTAACTTACATAGTCCAAGTGCCCGCTAGGTAACCAATATAGTCCAAATGCCCCCTAGGGGCCCTAATAGTCCAAATGCCCGCTAGTTAAACTAGATAGTCCAAGTGCTCGCTAGTTAACCTGGATAGACCAAGTGCCCTCTAGGGAACCTAAATAGTCCAAGTACCCGCTAGGAAACGTACATAGTCCAAGTGCCTGCTAGGTAACGTACATAGTCCAAGTGCCTGCTAGGTAACGTACATAGTTCAAATGCCTGCTAGGTAACGTAGATAGTCCAAGTGCCCGCTAGGGAACGTACATAGTCCAAGTGCCCGCTAGGTAACCTAGATAGTCCAAGTGCCCGCTAGTTAAACTACATAGTCCAAGTGCCTGCTAGGTAACCTAGATAGTCCAAGTGCCCATTAGTTCACCTACATAGTCCAGGTTCCCCCTAGGGAACCGAGATAGTCCAAGGGCCCGCTAGGTAACCTACATTGTCCTAGTGCCCCCTAGTTAACCTACATTCTCCAAGTGCCCGATAGGGAACCTACATAGTCCAAGTGCCCGCTAGGTAACCTACATAGTCCAAATGCCCGCTAGTTAACCTACATAGTTCAAGTGTCCGCTAGTTAACATTGATCATCCACGTGCCCGCTAGTTAACCTAGATAGTCCAAGGGCCCGCTAGTTAACCTACGTAGTCCAAGGTCCGCTAGTTAAACTAGATAGTCCAAGTGCCCGCTAGGTAACCTAAGTAGTCCAAGTGCCCGCTATGTAACCTAGATAGTCAAAGTGCCCGTTCGTTAACCTAGATAGTCCAAGTGCCCGCTAGGTAACCTACGTAGTCCAAGGTCCGCTAGTTAAACTAGATAGTCTAAGTGCCCGCTAGGTAACCTAAGTAGTCCAAGTGCCCGCTATGTAACCTAGATAGTCAAAGTGCCCGTTCGTTAACCTATATAGTCCAAGTGCCCGCTAGTTACCCTAGACTTTCCAAGTGCCCGCTAGGTTACCTGCATAGTCCAAGTGCCCGTTCGTTAACCTAGATAGTCCAAATGACCGCTAGGAAACCTACATAGTCCAAGGGGCCCCTAGGTAACCTAGATAGTCCAAGTGCCCGGTAGTTAACCTAGATCGTCTAAGTGCCCGCTAGTTAACCTACATAGTCCAAGGGCCCGCTTGTTAACCTACATAGTCCAAGGTCCGCTACTTAACCTAAATTGTCCAAGTGCCCGCTAGTTAACCTACATAGTCCAAGTGCCCTCTAGTTAACCTAGATATTCCAAGTGCCCTCTAGTTAACCTAGATAGTCCAAGTGCCCGCTAGGGGTCGTACATAGTCCAAGTGCCCGTTTGTTATCCTAGATAGTCCAAGTGCCCACTAGGTAACCTAGACAGTCCAAGTTCCCGCTAGGTTACCTACATAGTCAAAGTGACCGCTGGTTATCCAGATAGTTCAAGTGCCTGCTAGTTAACCTACATAGCCCAAGTGCCCACTATTTAACCTACATAGCCCAGGGCCTGCTAGTTAACCTACATAGTCCATGTGCCCGCTAGTTAACCTACATAGCCCAGGGACTGCTGGTTAACCTAGAGAGTCCAAGTGCCCGCTAGTTAACCTACATAGTCCAAGTGCCCGCTGAGGAACCTACATAGTCCAAGTGCCCGTTAGGGAACCTAGATAGTCCAAGTGCCCGTAGGGAACCTATATAGTCCAAGTGCCCGCTAGGGAACCTACATAGTCAAAGTGCCCGTTAGGGAACCTGCATTGTACAAGTGCCGCTAGTTAACCTAGATCGTCCAAGTGCCCGCTAGTTAACCTAGATAGTCCAAGTTCCCGCTAGTTAACCTTGATCGTCCAAGTGCCCGCTAGTTAACCTACATAGTCCAAGTGCCCGATATGGAACCTACATAGTCCAAGTGCCCGCTGAGGAACCTACATAGTCCAAGTGCCCGATAGGGAACCTACATATTCCAAGTGCCTGTTAGGGAACCTAGATTGTTCAAGTGCCCGCTAGGGAACCTGCATCACCCAAGTGCCCGGTAGTTAATCTAGATAGTCCAAGTGCCCTTAGTTAACCTAGATAGTCCAAGTGCCCGCTAGTTAACCTACATAGTCCAAGGGCCCGCTTGTTAACCTACATAGTCCAAGGTCCGCTACTTAACCTAGATAGTCCAAGTGCCCGCTAGTTAACCTAGATGGACCAAGGGCCCTCTAGTTAACCTAGATAGTCCAAGTGCCCGCTAGGGAACGTACATAGTCCAACAGCCCGCTAGGTAACCTAGATAGTCTAAGTGCCGGCTAGTTAACCTACATAGTTCAAGGGCACTCTAGTTAACCTACATAGTCCGAGTGCCCGCTAAGGGACGTACATAGTCCAAGTGCCCGCTAAGGAACCTACATAGTCCAAGTGCCCGTTAGGGAACCTAGATAGTCCAAGTGCCCGCTAGGGAACCTGCATCATCCAAGTGCCCGGTAGTTAATCTAGATTGTCCAAGTGCCCGCTAGTTAACCTAGATAGTCCAAGTGCCCGGTAGTTAACCTAGATAGTCCAAGTACCCGCTAGGTAACATAGATAGTTCAAGTGCCCAATAGGTAACCAAGATAGTCCAAGTGCCCGCTAGGTAACCTACAAAGTCCAAGTGCCCGCTAGGTAATCTATATAGTCCAAATGCCCGCTGGGGAACCTACATAGTCCAAGTACCCTCTAATTAACCTATATTGTCCAAGTGCCCGTTAGCTAACCTAGATAGTCTAAGGGCCAACTAGTTAACCTACATAGTTCAAGTGCCCGCCAACCAACCTAGATAATCCAAGTTCCCGGTAGTTAACCTAGATCGTCCAAGTGCCCGCTAGTTAACCTAGATAGTCCAATTGCCCGGTAGTTAACCTAGATCGTCCAAGTGCCCGCTAGTGAACCTACATAGTCCAAGGGCCCACTAGTTAACCTACATAGTCCAAGAACCCGCTAGTTAACCTAGATAGTCCAAGTGCCCGCTAGTTAACCTACATAGTCAATGGGCCCGCTAGTTAACCTACATAGTGCAAGAGCCCGCTAGTTAACCTAGATCGTGCAAGTGTCCGCTAGTTAACCTACATAGTCCAAGTGCCCGTTCATTAACCTATATCGTCCAAGTGTCCGCCAGTTAACCTACATAGTCAAAGTTCCTGTTAGGTAACATAGATAGTCCAAGTGCCCGCTAGGTAACCTATATATCCAAGTGCCCGCTAGGTAACCTAGATATTCCAAGTTCCTGTTCGCTAACTTAGATACTCCAAGTGCCCGCTAGGTAACCTACATAGTCCAAGTGCCCATTCGATAACCTAGATAGTCCAAGTGCCCCCTAAGGAACCTATATAGTCTAAGTGCACGCTAGTTAACTTAGATAGTCCAAGTGACCGCTAGTTAACCTAGATAGTCCAAGTGCCTGCTAGTAAACCTACATAATCCATGGGCCCGCTAGTTAACCTATATAGTGCAAGGGCCCACTAGTTATCCCAGATCGTGCAAGTGTCCGCTAGTTAACCTACATAGTCCAAGTGCCCGCTAGGGAACCTACATAGTCCAAGTGCCCGTTAGGTAACCTAGATAGACCAAATGCCCGCTAGGGAACACACATAGTCCAAGTGCCCGCTAGGGAACTTACATAGTCCAAGGGCCCGCTAGGGAACCTACATAGTCCAACTGCCCTCGAGGTAACCTAGATAATCCAAGTGCCCGCTACTTAACCTACATCGTCCAAGTGCCCGCTAGTTAACCTACATAGTCAATGGGCCCGCTAGTTAACCTACATAGTGCAAGAGCCCTCTAGTTAACCTAGATCGTGCAAGTGTCCGCTAGTTAACCTACATAGTCCAAGTGCCCGCTAGGTAACCTAGACAATCCAAGTGCCCGCTAGGGAACCTTCATAGTCCAAGTGCCAGCTAGGTAACCTAGATAGTACACGTGCCCGCTAGTTAACCTAGATAGTCCTAGTGACTGTTAGTTAACCTAGAGTGTCCAAGTGCCCACTAGCGGACGTACTTAGTCCAAGTGCCGGTTAGCTAACCTAGATAGTCCAAGTGCCCGCTAGTTAACATTGATCATCCAAGTGCCCGCTATTTAACCTAGATAGTCCAAGTGCACGATATTTAACCTAGATAGTCCAAGTGTCCTCTAGTTAACTTAGATCGTCCAAGTGCCCGCTAAGAAACCTAGATAGTCCATGTGCCCGTTAGGTAACCTAGATAGTCCAAGTGCCCGCTATGTAACCTACATAGTCCAAGTTCCCGCTAGGTAACCTAGATAGTCCAAGGGCCCGCTAGTTAACCTACATAGTCCAAGTGCCCGGTAGTTAACTTCCATAGTTCAAGTGTCCGTAGGGAACATACATAGTCCAAGTGCCCGCTAGGGAACATACAGAGTCCAAGTGCCCGCTAGGGAACCTACATAGTCCATGTGCTCGCTAGGGAATCTACATAGTCCATGGGCCCGCTAGTTAATGTAGATAGTACAAGTGCCGCTAGTTAACCTAGATCGTCCAAGTGTCCACTAGTTAACCTACATAGTACAAGTGCCCACTAGGGAACCTAGATAGTCCAAGTGCCCGCTCTGGAACCTACATAGTCCAAGTGCCTGCTAGGGAACCTACATAGTCCAAGTGCCCGCTCTGGAACATACATAGTCCAAGTGCCCGCTAGAGAATCTACATAGTCCAAGGGCCCGCTAGTTAACCTAGATAGTCCAAGTGCCCGCTAGTTAACCTACATAGTCCAAGTGCCCGCTAGGTAACCTAGACAGTTCAAGTGACCACTAGGTTACCTACATAGTCCAAGTGCCCGTTCGTTAACCTACATAGTCCAAGTGCCCGCTAGGTACCAATATAGTCCAAATGCCCGCTAGGGGCCCTAATAGTCCAAATGCCCGCTAGTTAACCTAGATAGTCCAAGTGCTCGCTAGTTAACCTGGATAGACCAAGTGCCCTCTAGGGAACCTAAATAGTCCAAGTACCCGCTAGGAAACGTACATAGTCCAAGTGCCTGCTAGGTAACGTACATAGTTCAAATGCCCGCTAGGTAACGTAGATAGTCCAAGTGCCCGCTAGGGAACGTACATAGTGCAAGTGCCCGCTAGGGAACGTACATAGTCCAAGTGCCCGCTAGGTAACCTAGATAGTCCAAGTGCCCGCTAGTTAACCTACATAGTCCAAGTGTCTGCTAGGTGACCTAGATAGTCCAAGTGCCCACAAGTTCACCTACATAGTCCAGGTTCCCCCTAGGTAACCTAGATAGTCCAAGGGCCCGCTAGGTAACCTACATTGTCCTAGTGCCCCCTAGTTAACCTACATTCTCCAAGTGCCCGATAGGGAACCTACATAGTCCAAGTGCCCGCTAGGTAACCTACATAGTCCAAAAGCCCGCTAGTTAACCTACATAGTTCAAGTGTCCGCTAGTTAACATTGATCATCCATGTGCCCGCTAGTTAACCTAGATAGTCCAAGGGCCCGCTAGTTAACCTACGTAGTCCAAGGTCCGCTAGTTAACCTAGATAATCCAAGTGCCCGCTAGGTAACCTAAGTAGTCCAAGTGTCCGCTATGTAACCTAGATAGTCAAAGTGCCCGTTCGTTAACCTAGATAGTCCAAGTGCCCGCTAGGTAATCTAGATAGACCAAGTGCCCGCTATGTAACCTAGATAGTCAAAGTGCCCATTCGTTAACCTATATAGTCCAAGAGCCCGCTAGTTAACCTAGAGTTTCCAAGTGCCCGCTAGGTTACATGCATAGTCCAAGTGCCCGTTCGTTAACCTAGATAGTCCAAATGCTCTCTAGTAAACCTACATAGTCCAAGGGCCCCCTAGGTAACCTAGATAGTCCAAGTGCCCGCTAGTTAACCTAGATCGTCTAAGTGCCCGCTAGTTAACCTACATAGTCCAAGGGCCTGCTTGTTAACCTACATAGTCCAAGGTCCGCTACTTAACTTAGATAGTCCAAGTGCCCGCTAGTTAACCTACATAGTCCAAGTGCCCTCTAGTTAACCTAGATATTCCAAGTGCCCTCTAGTTAACCTAGATAAACCAAGTGCCCGCTAGGGGTCGTACATAGTCCAAGTGCCCGTTTGTTATCCTAGATAGTCCAAGTGCCCACTAGGTAACCTAGACAGTCCAAGTTCCCGCTAGGTTACCTACATAGTCCAAGTGACCGCTGGTTAACCACATAGTTCAAGTGCCTGCTAGTTAACCTACATAGTCCAAGTGCCCACTATTTAACCTACATAGCCCAGGGCCAGCTAGTTAACCTACATAGTCCATGTGCCCGCTAGTTAACCTACATAGCCCAGGGACTGCTAGTTAACCTTGATAGTCCAAGTGCCCACTAGTTAACCTACATAGTCCATGTGCCCGCTGAGGAACCTACATAGTCCAAGTGCCCGTTAGGGAACCTAGATAGTCCAAGTGCCCATAGGGAACCTATATAGTCCAAGTGCCCGCTAGGGAACCTACATAGTCAAAGTGCCCGTTAGGGAACCTGCATTGTACAAGTGCCCGCTACTTAACCTAGATCGTCCAAGTGCCCGCTAGTTAACCTAGATAGTCCAAGTTCCCGCTAGTTAACCTTGATCGTCCAAGTGCCCGCTAGTTAACCTACATAGTCCAATTGCCCGATATGGAACCTACATAGTCCAAGTGCCCGCTGAGGAACCTACATTTTCCAAGTGCCTGTTAGGGAACCGAGATAGTTCAAGTGCCCGCGAGGAAACCTGCATCACCCAAGTGCCCGGTAGTTAATCTAGATAGTCCTAGTGCCCTTAGTTAACCTAGATAGTCCAAGTGCCCGCTAGTTAACCTACATAGTCCAAGGGCCCGCTTGTTAACCTACATAGTCCAAGGTCCGCTACTTAACCTAGATAGTCCAAGTGCCCGCTAGTTAACCTAGATGGACCAAGGGCCCTCTAGTTAACCTAGATAGTCCAAGTGCCCGCTAGGGAACGTACATATTCCAACAGCCCGCTAGGTAACCTAGATAGTCTAAGTGCCGGCTAGTTAACCTACATAGTCCAAGGGCACTCTAGTTAACCTACATAGTCCACGTGCCCGCTAAGGGACGTACATAGTCCAAGTGCCCGCTAAGGAACCTACATAGTCCAAGTGCCCGTTAGGGAACCTAGATAATCCAAGTGCCCGCTAGGGAACCTGCATCATCCAAGTGCCCGGTAGTTAATCTAGATTGTCCAAGTGCCCGCTAGTTAACCTAGATAGTCCAAGTGCCCAGTAGTTAACCTAGATAGTCCAAGTACCCGCTAGGTAACATAGATAGTTCAAGTGCCCAATAGGTAACCAAGATAGTCCAAGTGCCCGCTAGGTAATCTATATAGTCCTAATGCCCCCTGGGGAACCTACATAGTCCAAGTACCCTCTAATTAACCTACATTGTCCAAGTGCCCGTTAGCTAACCTAGATAATCTAAGGGCCGACTAGTTAACCTACATAGTTCAAGAGCCCGCTAGCCAACCTAGATAATCCAAGTTCCCGGTAGTTAACCTAGATCGTCCAAGTGCCCGCTAGTGAACCTACATAGTCCAAGGGCCCGCTAGTTAACCTACATAGACCAAGAACCCGCTAGTTAACCTAGATAGTCCAAGTGCCCGCTAGTTAACCTACATAGTCCAAGGGCCCGCTAGTTAACCTACATAGTCCAAGGGCCCGCTAGGTAACCTAGATATTCAAAGTTCCTATTAGCTAACCTACATAGTCCAAGTTCCCGCTAGGTTACCTACATAGTCCAAGTGCCCGCTAGGTAACCTAGATAGACCAAGTGCCCGCTAGGTAACCTAGATAGTCCAAGTGCCCGTTAGGTAACCTACATAGTCCAAGGGCCCTCTAGGTAACCTATATAGTTAAAGTTCCCACTAGGTAACCTAGATAGTCCAAGTGCCCGTTAGCTAACATACATAGTCCAGGAGCCCAATAGGTAACCTACATAGTCCAAGCGCCCGTTCGTTAACCTAGATAGTCCAAGTGCCTGCTAGGTAACCTACATAGTCCAAGTGTCCGCTAGGTAAGCTACAAGTCTAAGGGCCCGCTAGTTAACCTAGATCGTCTAAGTGCCCGCTAGTTAACCTACATAGTCCAAGGGCCCGCTTGTTAACCTACATAGTCCAAGGTCCGCTACTTAACCTAGATAGTCCAAGTGCCCGCTAGTTAACCTACATAGTCCAAGTGCCCTCTAGTTAACCTAGATATTCCAAGTGCCCTCTAGTTAACCTAGATAGTCCAAGTGCCCGCTAGGGGTCGTACATAGTCCAAGTTCCCGTTTGTTATCCTAGATAGTCCAAGTGCCCACTAGGTAACCTAGACAGTCCAAGTTCCCGCTAGGATACCTACATAGTCCAAGTGACCGCTGGTTAACCAGATAGTTCAAGTGCCTGCTAGTTAACCTACATAGTCCAAGTGCCCACTATTTAACCTACATAGCCCAGGGCCTGCTAGTTAACCTACATAGTCCATGTGCCCGCTAGTTAACCTACATAGCCCAGGGACTGCTAGTTAACCTTGATAGTCCAAGTGCCCGCTAGTTAACCTACATAGTCCAAGTGCCCGCTGAGGAACCTACATAGTCCAAGTGCCCGTTAGGGAACCTAGATAGTCCAAGTGCCCGTAGGGAACCTATATAGTCCAAGTGCCCGCTAGGGAACCTACATAGTCAAAGTGCCCGTTAGGGAACCTGCATTGTACAAGTGCCCGCTAGTTAACATAGATCGTCCAAGTGCCCGCTAGTTAACCTAGATAGTCCAAGTTCCCGCTAGTTAACCTTGATCGTCCAAGTGCCCGCTAGTTAACCTACATAGTCCAAGTGCCCGATATGGAACCTACATAGTCCAAGTGCCCGCTGAGTAATCTACATAGTCCAAGTGCCCGATATGGAACCTACATAGTCCAAGTGCCCGCTGAGGAACCTACATAGTCCAAGTGCCCGATAGGGAACCTACATATTCCAAGTGCCTGTTAGGGAACCTAGATAGTTCAAGTGCCCGCTAGGGAAAGTGCATCACACAAGTGCCCGGTAGTTAATCTAGATAGTCCAAGTGCCCTTAGTTAACCTAGATAGTCCAAGTGCCCGCTTGTTAACCTACATAGTCCAAGGTCCGCTACTTAACCTAGATAGTCCAAGTGCCCGCTAGTTAACCTAGATAGACCAAGGGACCTCTAGTTAACCCAGATAATCCAAGTGCCCGCTAGGGAACGTACATAGTCCAACAGCCCGCTAGGTAACCTAGATAGTCTAAGTGCCGGCTAGTTAACCTACATAGTCCAAGGGCACTCTAGTTAACCTACATAGTCCAAGTGCCCGCTAAGGGACGTACATAGTCCAAGTGCCCGCTAAGGAACCTACATAGTCCAAGTGCCCGTTAGGGAACCTAGATAGTCCAAGTGCCCGCTAGGGAACCTGCATCATCCAAGTGCCCGGTAGTTAATCTAGATTGTCCAAGTGCCCGCTAGTTAACCTAGATAGTCCAAGTGCCCGGTAGTTAACCTAGATAGTCCAAGTACCCGCTAGGTAACATAGATAGTCCAAGTGCCCAATAGGTAACCAAGATAGTCCAAGTGCCCGCTAGGTAACCTACAAAGTCCAAGTGCCCGCTAGGTAATCTATATAATCCAAATGCCCGCTGGGGAACCTACATAGTCCAAGTACCCTCTAATTAACCTACATTGTCCAAGTGCCCGTTAGCTAACCTAGATAATCTAAGGGCCGACTAGTTAACCTACATAGTTCAAGGGCCCGCTAGCCAACCTAGATAATCCAAGTTCCCGGTAGTTAACCTATATCGTCCAAGTGCCCGCTAGTTAACCTAGATAGTCCAATTGCCCGGTAGTTAACCTAGATCGTCCAAGTGCCCGCTAGTGAACCTACATAGACCAAGGGCCCGCTAGTTAACCTAGATAGTCCAAGTGCCCGCTAGTTAACCTACATAGTCCAAGGGCCCGCTAGTTAACCTACATAGTCCAAGGGCCCGCTAGGTAACCTAGATATTCAAAGTTCCTATTAGCTAACCTACATAGTCCAAGTTCCCGCTAGGTTACCTACATAGTCCAAGTGCCCGCTAGGTAACCTAGATAGACCAAGTGCCCGCTAGGTAACCTAGATAGTCCAAGTGCCCGTTAGGTAACCTACATAGTCCAAGGGCCCTCTAGGTAACCTATATAGTTAAAGTTCCCACTAGGTAACCTAGATAGTCCAAGTGCCCGTTAGCTAACATACATAGTCCAGGAGCCCAATAGGTAACCTACATAGTCCAAGTGCCCGTTCGTTAACCTAGATAGTCCAAGTGCCTGCTAGGTAACCTACATAGTCCAAGTGCCCGCTAGGTAAGCTACAAGTCTAAGGGCCCGCTAGTTAACCTAGATCGTCTAAGTGCCCGCTAGTTAACCTACATAGTCCAAGGGCCCGCTTGTTAACCTACATAGTCCAAGGTCCGCTACTTAACCTAGATAGTCCAAGTGCCCGCTAGTTAACCTACATAGTCCAAGTGCCCTCTAGTTAACCTGGATATTCCAAGTGCCCTCTAGTTAACCTAGATAGTCCAAGTGCCCGCTAGGGGTCGTACATAGTCCAAGTGCCCGTTTGTTATCCTAGATAATCCAAGTGCCCACTAGTTAACCTAGACAGTCCAAGTTCCCGCTAGGATACCTACATAGTCCAAGTGACCGCTGGTTAACCAGATAGTTCAAGTGCCTGCTAGTTAACCTACATAGTCCAAGTGCCCACTATTTAACCTACATAGCCCAGGGCCTGCTAGTTAACCTACATAGTCCATGTGCCCGCTTGTTAACCTACATAGCCCAGGGACTGCTAGTTAACCTTGATAGTCCAAGTGCCCGCTAGTTAACCTACATAGTCCAAGTGCCCGCTGAGGAACCTACATAGTCCAAGTGCCCGTTAGGGAACCTAGATAGTCCAAGTGCCCGTAGGGAACCTATATAGTCCAAGTGCCCGCTAGGGAACCTACATAGTCAAAGTGCCCGTTAGGGAACCAGCATTGTACAAGTGCCCGCTAGTTAACCTAGATCGTCCAAGTGCCCGATAGTTAACCTAGATAGCCCAAGTTCCCGCTAGTTAACCTTGATCGTCCAAGAGCCCGCTAGTTAACCTACATAGTCCAAGTGCCCGATATGGAACCTACATAGTCCAAGTGCCCGCTGAGTAATCTACATAGTCCAAGTGCCCGATATGGAACCTACATAGTCCAAGTGCCCGCTGAGGAACCTACATAGTCCAAGTGCCCGATAGGGAACCTACATATTCCAAGTGCCTGTTAGGGAACCTAGATAGTTCAAGTGCCCGCTAGGGAACCTGCATCACACAAGTGCCCGGTAGTTAATCTAGATAGTCCAAGTGCCCTTAGTTAACCTAGATAGTCCAAGTGCCCGCTAGTTAACCTACATAGTCCAAGTGCCCGCTTGTTAACCTACATAGTCCAAGGTCCGCTACTTAACCTAGATAGTCCATGTGCCCGCTAGTTAACCTAGATAGACCAAGGGACCTCTAGTTAACCTAGATAGTCCAAGTGCCCGCTAGGGAACGTACATAATCCAACAGCCCGCTAGGTAACCTAGATAGTCTAAGTGCCGGCTAGTTAACCTACATAGTCCAAGGGCACTCTAGTTAACCTACATAGTCCAAGTGCCCGCTAAGGGACGTACATAGTCCAAGTGCGCGCTAAGGAACCTACATAGTCCAAGTGCCCGTTAGGGAACCTGCATCATCCAAGTGCCCGGTAGTTAATCTAGATTGTCCAAGTGCCCGCTAGTTAACCTAGATAGTCCAAGTGCCCGGTAGTTAACCTAGATAGTCCAAGTACCCGCTAGGTAACATAGATAGTTCAAGTGCCCAATAGGTAACCAAGATAGTCCAAGTGCCCGCTAGGTAACCTACAAAGTCCAAGTGCCCGCTAGGTAATCTATATAGTCCAAATGCCCGCTGGGGAACCTACATAATCCAAGTACCCTCTAATTAACCTACATTGTCCAAGTGCCCGTTAGCTAACCTAGATAGTCTAAGGGCCAAGTAGTTAACCTACATAGTTCAAGTGCCCGCTAGCCAACCTAGATAATCCAAGTTCCCGGTAGTTAACCTATATCGTCCAAGTGCCCGCTAGTTAACCTAGATAGTCCAATTGCCTGGTAGTTAACCTAGATCGTCCAAGTGCCCACTAGTGAACCTACATAGTCCAAGAACCCGCTAGTTAACCTAGATAGTCCAAGTGCCCGCTAGTTAACCTACATAGTCCAAGGGCCCGCTAGTTAACCTACATAGTCCAAGAAGCCGCTAGTTAACCTAGATAATCCAAGTGCCCGCTAGTTAACCTACATAGTCCAAGGGCCTGCTAGGTAACCTAGATATTCAAAGTTCCTATTAGCTAACCTACATAGTCCATGTTCCCGCTAGGTTACCTACATAGTCCAAGTGCCCGCTAGGTAACCTAGATAGACCAAGTGCCCGCTAGGTAACCTAGATAGTCCAAGTGCCCGTTAGGTAACCTACATAGTCCAAGGGCCCTCTAGGTAACCTATATAGTCAAAGTTCCCGCTAGGTAACCTAGATAGTCCAAGTGCCCGTTAGCTAACATACATAGTCCAGGAGCCCAATAGGTAACCTACATAGTCCAAGTGCCCGTTCGTTAACCTAGATAGTCCATGTGCCCGCTAGGTAACCTACATAGTCCAAGTGCCCGCTAGGTAAGCTACAAGTCTAAGGGCCCGCTAGTTAACCTACATAGTCCAAGGGCTCGCTAGTTAACCTTGATAGTCCAAGTGCCGGCTAGTTAACCTAGATTGTCCAAGTGCCCTCTAGTTAACCTAGATCGTCCATGTGCCCGGTAGTTAACCTTGATCATCCAATTCCCCCTAGTTAACCTACATTGTCCAAGGGCATGCAAGGTAACCTAGATAATCCAATTTCCTGTTAGCTAACCTAGATAGTCCAAGTGCCCGCTAGGTAACCTAGACTGTCCAGTGCCCGCTAGGTTACCTACATAGTCCAAGTGCCCGCTAGGTAACCTAGATAGTCCAAGTGCCCGCTAGTTAACCTTGATAGTCCTAGTGCACGTTAGTTATCCTAGATAGTCCAAGTGCCCACTAGGGGACGTACACAGTCCAAGTGCCCCCTAGGTAACCTAGATAGTCCAAGTGCCCGCTAGGGTATGTACATAGTCCAAGTGCCTGCTAGGTAACCTAGATAGTCTAAGTGCCCGCTAGTTAACCTACATAGTCCAAGTGCCCGTTCATTAACCTAGATCGTCCAAGTGTCCGCCAGTTAACCTACATAGTCAAAGTTCCTGTTAGGTAACATAGATAGTCCAAGTGCTCGCTAGGTAACCTATATATCCAAGTGCCCGCTAGGTAACCTAGATATTCCAAGTTCCTGTTCGCTAACTTAGATACTCCAAGTGCCCGCTAGGTAACCTACATAGTCCAAGTGCCCATTGGATAACCTAGATAGTCCAAGTGCCCGCTAAGGAACCTACATAGTCCAAGTGCACGCTAGTTAACCTAGATAGTCCAAGTGCCCGCTAGTTAACCTAGATAGTCCAAGTGCCTGCTAGTAAACCTACATAATCCATGGGCCCGCTAGTTAACCTACATAGTGCAAGGGCCCGCTAGTTATCCCAGATCGTGCAAGTGTCCGCTAGTTAACCTACATAGTCCAAGGGCCCGCTAGGGAACCTACATAGTCCAAGTGCCCGTTAGGTAACCTAGATAGACCAAATGCCCGCTAGGGAACCCACATAGTCCAAGTGCCCGCTAGGGAACTTACATAGTCCAAGGGCCCGCTAGGGAACCTACATAGTCCAACTGCCCTCGAGGTAACCTAGATAATCCAAGTGCCCGCTAGTTAACCTACATCGTCCAAGTGCCCGCTAGTTAACCTACATAGTCAATGGGCCCGCTAGTTAACCTACATAGTGCAAGAGCCCGCTAGTTAACCTAGATCGTGCAAGTGTCCGCTAGTTAACCTACATAGTCCAAGTGCCCGTTCATTAACCTATATCGTCCAAGTGTCCGCCAGTTAACCTACATAGTCAAAGTTCCTGTTAGGTAACATAGATAGTCCAAGTGCCCGGTAGGTAACCTAGATAATCCAAGTGCCCGCTAGGGAACCTTCATAGTCCAAGTGCCAGCTAGGTAACCTAGATAGTACACGTGCCCGCTAGTTAACCTAGATAGTCCTAGTGACTGTTAGTTAACCTAGAGTGTCCAAGTGACCACTAGGGGACGTACTTAGTCCAAGTGCCGGTTAGCTAACCTAGATAGTCCAAGTGCACGGTAGTTAACATTGATCATCCAAGTGCCCGCTATTTACCCTAGATAGTCCAAGTGCCCTCTAGTTAACTTAGATCGTCCAAGTGCCCGCTAAGAAACCTAGATAGTCCATGTGCCCGTTAGGTAACCTAGATAGTCCAAGTACCCGCTAGGTAACCTACATAGTCCAAGTTCCCGCTAGGTAACCTAGATAGTCCAAGTGCCCGTTACCTAACCTAGATAGTCCAATTGCCCGCTATGCAACATACATAATCCAAGTGCCCGTTCGTTAACCTAGAAGTCCAACTGCCCGCTAGGTAACCTAGACGGTCTAAGTGCACCCTAGGTTACCTATATAGTCCAATGCCCGTTCGGTAACCTAGATAGTGCAAGTGCCTGGTAGTTAACCTACATAGTCCAAGTGCCCGCTAGGTAACCTAGATAGTCCAAGGGCCCGCTAGTTAACCTACATAGTCCAAGTGCCCGGTAGTTAACTTCCATAGTTCAAGTGTCCGTAGGGAACATACATAGTCCAAGTGCCCGCTAGGGAACATACAGGGTCCAAGTGCCCGCTAGGGAACCTACATAGTCCATGTGCTCGCTAGGGAATCTACATAGTCCATGGTCCCACTAGTTAATGTAGATAGTCCAAGTGCCGCTAGTTAACCTAGATTGTCCAAGTGTCCACTAGTTAACCTACATAGTACAAATGCCCACTAGGGAACCTAGATAGTCCAAGTGCCCGCTCTGGAACCTACATAGTCCAAGTGCCTGCTAGGGAACCTACATAGTCCAAGTGCCCGATCTGGAACATACACAGTCCAAGTGCCAGCTAGAGAATCTACATAGTCCAAGGGCCCGCTAGTTAACCTAGACAGTCCAAGTGCCCGCTAGTTAACCTACATAGTCCAAGTGCCCGCTAGGTAACCTAGATAGTTCAAGTGACCACTAGGTTACCTACATAGTCCAAGTGCCCGTTCGTTAACTTACATAGTCCAAGTGCCCGCTAGGTAACCAATATAGTCCAAATGCCCCCTAGGGGCCCTAATAGTCCAAATGCCCGCTAGTTAAACTAGATAGTCCAAGTGCTCGCTAGTTAACCTGGATAGACCAAGTGCCCTCTAGGGAACCTAAATAGTCCAAGTACCCGCTAGGAAACGTACATAGTCCAAGTGCCTGCTAGGTAACGTACATAGTCCAAGTGCCTGCTAGGTAACGTACATAGATCAAATGCCCGCTAGGTAACGTAGATAGTCCAAATGCCCGCTAGGGAACGTACATAGTCCAAGTGCCCGCTAGGTAACCTAGATAGTCCAAGTGCCCGCTAGTTAAACTACATAGTCCAAGTGCCTGCTAGGTAACCTAGATAGTCCAAGTGCCCATTAGTTCACCTACATAGTCCAGGTTCCCCCTAGGGAACCGAGATAGTCCAAGGGCCCGCTAGGTAACCTACATTGTCCTAGTGCCCCCTAGTTAACCTACATTCTCCAAGTGCCCGATAGGGAACCTACATAGTCCAAGTGCCCGCTAGGTAACCTACATAGTCCAAATGCCCGCTAGTTAACCTACATAGTTCAAGTGTCCGCTAGTTAACATTGATCATCCACGTGCCCGCTAGTTAACCTAGATAGTCCAAGGGCCCGCTAGTTAACCTACGTAGTCCAAGGTCCGCTAGTTAACCTAGATAGTCCAAGTGCCCGCTAGGTAACCTAAGTAGTCCAAGTGCCCGCTATGTAACCTAGATAGTCAAAGTGCCCGTTCGTTAACCTAGATAGTCCAAGTGCCCGCTAGGTAACCTACGTAGTCCAAGGTCCGCTAGTTAAACTAGATAGTCTAAGTGCCCGCTAGGTAACCTAAGTAGTCCAAGTGCCCGCTATGTAACCTAGATAGTCAAAGTGCCCGTTCGTTAACCTATATAGTCCAAGTGCCCGCTAGTTACCCTAGACTTTCCAAGTGCCCGCTAGGTTACCTGCATAGTCCAAGTGCCCGTTCGTTAACCTAGATAGTCCAAATGACCGCTAGGAAACCTACATAGTCCAAGGGGCCCCTAGGTAACCTAGATAGTCCAAGTGCCCGCTAGTTAACCTAGATCGTCTAAGTGCCCGCTAGTTAACCTACATAGTCCAAGGGCCCGCTTGTTAACCTACATAGTCCAAGGTCCGCTACTTAACCTAAATTGTCCAAGTGCCCGCTAGTTAACCTACATAGTCCAAGTGCCCTCTAGTTAACCTAGATATTCCAAGTGCCCTCTAGTTAACCTAGATAGTCCAAGTGCCCGCTAGGGGTCGTACATAGTCCAAGTGCCCGTTTGTTATCCTAGATAGTCCAAGTGCCCACTAGGTAACATGGACAGTCCAAGTTCCCGCTAGGTTACCTACATAGTCAAAGTGACCGCTGGTTATCCAGATAGTTCAAGTACCTGCTAGTTAACCTACATAGCCCAAGTGCCCACTATTTAACCTACATAGCCCAGGGCCTGCTAGTTAACCTACATAGTCCATGTGCCCGCTAGTTAACCTACATAGCCCAGGGATTGCTAGTTAACCTAGAGAGTCCAAGTGCCCGCTAGTTAACCTACATAGTCCAAGTGCCCGCTGAGGAACCTACATAGTCCAAGTGCCCGTTAGGGAACCTAGATAGTCCAAGTGCCCGCTAGGGAACCTGCATCATCCAAGTGCCCGGTAGTTAATCTAGATTGTCCAAGTGCCCGCTAGTTAACCTAGATAGTCCAAGTGCCCGGTAGTTAACCTAGATAGTCCAAGTACCCGCTAGGTAACATAGATAGTTCAAGTGCCCAATAGGTAACCAAGATAGTCCAAGTGCCCGCTAGGTAACCTACAAAGTCCAAGTGCCCGCTAGGTAATCTATATAGTCCAAATGCCCGCTGGGGAACCTACATAGTCCAAGTACCCTCTAATTAACCTATATTGTCCAAGTGCCCGTTAGCTAACCTAGATAGTCTAAGGGCCAACTAGTTAACCTACATAGTTCAAGTGCCCGCCAACCAACCTAGATAATCCAAGTTCCCGGTAGTTAACCTAGATCGTCCAAGTGCCCGCTAGTTAACCTAGATAGTCCAATTGCCCGGTAGTTAACCTAGATCGTCCAAGTGCCCGCTAGTGAACCTACATAGTCCAAGGGCCCACTAGTTAACCTACATAGTCCAAGAACCCGCTAGTTAACCTAGATAGTCCAAGTGCCCGCTAGTTAACCTACATAGTCAATGGGCCCGCTAGTTAACCTACATAGTGCAAGAGCCCGCTAGTTAACCTAGATCGTGCAAGTGTCCGCTAGTTAACCTACATAGTCCAAGTGCCCGTTCATTAACCTATATCGTCCAAGTGTCCGCCAGTTAACCTACATAGTCAAAGTTCCTGTTAGGTAACATAGATAGTCCAAGTGCCCGCTAGGTAACCTATATATCCAAGTGCCCGCTAGGTAACCTAGATATTCCAAGTTCCTGTTCGCTAACTTAGATACTCCAAGTGCCCGCTAGGTAACCTACATAGTCCAAGTGCCCATTCGATAACCTAGATAGTCCAAGTGCCCCCTAAGGAACCTATATAGTCTAAGTGCACGCTAGTTAACTTAGATAGTCCAAGTGACCGCTAGTTAACCTAGATAGTCCAAGTGCCTGCTAGTAAACCTACATAATCCATGGGCCCGCTAGTTAACCTATATAGTGCAAGGGCCCACTAGTTATCCCAGATCGTGCAAGTGTCCGCTAGTTAACCTACATAGTCCAAGTGCCCGCTAGGGAACCTACATAGTCCAAGTGCCCGTTAGGTAACCTAGATAGACCAAATGCCCGCTAGGGAACACACATAGCCCAAGTGCCCGCTAGGGAACTTACATAGTCCAAGGGCCCGCTAGGGAACCTACATAGTCCAACTGCCCTCGAGGTAACCTAGATAATCCAAGTGCCCGCTAGTTAACCTACATCGTCCAAGTGCCCGCTAGTTAACCTACATAGTCAATGGGCCCGCTAGTTAACCTACATAGTGCAAGAGCCCTCTAGTTAACCTAGATCGTGCAAGTGTCCGCTAGTTAACCTACATAGTCCAAGTGCCCGCTAGGTAACCTAGACAATCCAAGTGCCCGCTAGGGAACCTTCATAGTCCAAGTGCCAGCTAGGTAACCTAGATAGTACACGTGCCCGCTAGTTAACCTAGATAGTTCTAGTGACTGTTAGTTAACCTAGAGTGTCCAAGTGCCCACTAGCGGACGTACTTAGTCCAAGTGCCGGTTAGCTAACCTAGATAGTCCAAGTGCCCGCTAGTTAACATTGATCATCCAAGTGCCCGCTATTTAACCTAGATAGTCCAAGTGCACGATATTTAACCTAGATAGTCCAAGTGTCCTCTAGTTAACTTAGATCGTCCAAGTGCCCGCTAAGAAACCTAGATAGTCCATGTGCCCGTTAGGTAACCTAGATAGTCCAAGTGCCCGCTATGTAACCTACATAGTCCAAGTTCCCGCTAGGTAACCTAGATAGTCCAAGGGCCCGCTAGTTAACCTACATAGTCCAAGTGCCCGGTAGTTAACTTCCATAGTTCAAGTGTCCGTAGGGAACATACATAGTCCAAGTGCCCGCTAGGGAACATACAGAGTCCAAGTGCCCGCTAGGGAACCTACATAGTCCATGTGCTCCCTAGGGAATCTACATAGTCCATGGGCCCGCTAGTTAATGTAGATAGTACAAGTGCCGCTAGTTAACCTAGATCGTCCAAGTGTCCACTAGTTAACCTACATAGTACAAGTGCCCACTAGGGAACCTAGATAGTCCAAGTGCCCGCTCTGGAACCTACATAGTCCAAGTGCCTGCTAGGGAACCTACATAGTCCAAGTGCCCGCTCTGGAACATACATAGTCCAAGTGCCCGCTAGAGAATCTACATAGTCCAAGGGCCCGCTGGTTAACCTAGATAGTCCAAGTGCCCGCTAGTTAACCTACATAGTCCAAGTGCCCGCTAGGTAACCTAGACAGTTCAAGTGACCACTAGGTTACCTACATAGTCCAAGTGCCCGTTCGTTAACCTACATAGTCCAAGTGCCCGCTAGGTACCAATATAGTCCAAATGCCCGCTAGGGGCCCTAATAGTCCAAATGCCCGCTAGTTAACCTAGATAGTCCAAGTGCTCGCTAGTTAACCTGGATAGACCAAGTGCCCTCTAGGGAACCTAAATAGTCCAAGTACCCGCTAGGAAACGTACATAGTCCAAGTGCCTGCTAGGTAACGTACATAGTTCAAATGCCCGCTAGGTAACGTAGATAGTCCAAGTGCCCGCTAGGGAACGTACATAGTGCAAGTGCCCGCTAGGGAACGTACATAGTCCAAGTGCCCGCTAGGTAACCTAGATAGTCCAAGTGCCCGCTAGTTAACCTACATAGTCCAAGTGTCTGCTAGGTGACCTAGATAGTCCAAGTGCCCACAAGTTCACCTACATAGTCCAGGTTCCCCCTAGGTAACCTAGATAGTCCAAGGGCCCGCTAGGTAACCTACATTGTCCTAGTGCCCCCTAGTTAACCTACATTCTCCAAGTGCCCGATAGGGAACCTACATAGTCCAAGTGCCCGCTAGGTAACCTACATAGTCCAAAAGCCCGCTAGTTAACCTACATAGTTCAAGTGTCCGCTAGTTAACATTGATCATCCATGTGCCCGCTAGTTAACCTAGATAGTCCAAGGGCCCGCTAGTTAACCTACGTAGTCCAAGGTCCGCTAGTTAACCTAGATAATCCAAGTGCCCGCTAGGTAACCTAAGTAGTCCAAGTGTCCGCTATGTAACCTAGATAGTCAAAGTGCCCGTTCGTTAACCTAGATAGTCCAAGTGCCCGCTAGGTAATCTAGATAGACCAAGTGCCCGCTATGTAACCTAGATAGTCAAAGTGCCCATTCGTTAACCTATATAGTCTAAGAGCCCGCTAGTTAACCTAGACTTTCCAAGTGCCCGCTAGGTTACATGCATAGTCCAAGTGCCCGTTCGTTAACCTAGATAGTCCAAATGCTCTCTAGGAAACCTACGTAGTCCAAGGGCCCCCTAGGTAACCTAGATAGTCCAAGTGCCCGCTAGTTAACCTAGATCGTCTAAGTGCCCGCTAGTTAACCTACATAGTCCAAGGGCCTGCTTGTTAACCTACATAGTCCAAGGTCCGCTACTTAACTTAGATAGTCCAAGTGCCCGCTAGTTAACCTACATAGTCCAAGTGCCCTCTAGTTAACCTAGATATTCCAAGTGCCCTCTAGTTAACCCAGATAGTCCAAGTGCCCGCTAGGGGTCGTACATAGTCCAAGTGCCCGTTTGTTATCCTAGATAGTCCAAGTGCCCACTAGGTAACCTAGACAGTCCAAGTTCCCGCTAGGTTACCTACATAGTCCAAGTGACCGCTGGTTAACCAGATAGTTCAAGTGCCTGCTAGTTAACCTACATAGTCCAAGTGCCCACTATTTAACCTACATAGCCCAGGGCCAGCTAGTTAACCTACATAGTCCATGTGCCCGCTAGTTAACCTACATAGCCCAGGGACTGCTAGTTAACCTAGATAGTCCAAGTGCCCACTAGTTAACCTACATAGTCCATGTGCCCGCTGAGGAACCTACATAGTCCAAGTGCCCGTTAGGGAACCTAGATAGTCCAAGTGCCCGTAGGGAACCTATATAGTCCAAGTGCCCGCTAGGGAACCTACATAGTCAAAGTGCCCGTTAGGGAACCTGCATTGTACAAGTGCCCGCTAGTTAACCTAGATCGTCCAAGTGCCCGCTAGTTAACCTAGATAGTCCAAGTTCCCGCTAGTTAACCTTGATCATCCAAGTGCCCGCTAGTTAACCTACATAGTCCAAGTGCCCGATATGGAACCTACATAGTCCAAGTGCCCGCTGAGGAACCTACATATTCCAAGTGCCTGTTAGGGAACCGAGATAGTTCAAGTGCCCGCGAGGGAACCTGCATCACCCAAGTGCCCGGTAGTTAATCTAGATAGTCCTAGTGCCCTTAGTTAACCTAGATAGTCCAAGTGCCCGCTAGTTAACCTACATAGTCCAAGGGCCCGCTTGTTAACCTACATAGTCCAAGGTCCGCTACTTAACCTAGATAGTCCAAGTGCCCGCTAGTTAACCTAGATGGACCAAGGGCCCTCTAGTTAACCTAGATAGTCCAAGTGCCCGCTAGGGAACGTACATAGTCCAACAGCCCGCTAGATAACCTAGATAGTCTAAGTGCCGGCTAGTTAACCTACATAGTCCAAGGGCACTCTAGTTAACCTACATAGTCCACGTGCCCGATAAGGGACGTACATAGTCCAAGTGCCCGCTAAGGAACCTACATAGTCCAAGTGCCCGTTAGGGAACCTAGATAATCCAAGTGCCCGCTAGGGAACCTGCATCATCCAAGTGCCCGGTAGTTAATCTAGATTGTCCAAGTGCCCGCTAGTTAACCTAGATAGTCCAAGTGCCCAGTAGTTAACCTAGATAGTCCAAGTACCCGCTAGGTAACATAGATAGTTCAAGTGCCCAATAGGTAACCAAGATAGTCCAAGTGCCCGCTAGGTAATCTATATAGTCCTAATGCCCCCTGGGGAACCTACATAGTCCAAGTACCCTCTAATTAACCTACATTGTCCAAGTGCCCGTTAGCTAACCTAGATAGTCTAAGGGCCGACTAGTTAACCTACATAGTTCAAGTGCCCGCTAGCCAACCTAGATAATCCAAGTTCCCGGTAGTTAACCTATATCGTCCAAGTGCCCGCTAGTTAACCTAGATAGTCCAATTGCCCGGTGGTTAACCTAGATCGTCCAAGTGCCCGCTAGTGAACGTACATAGTCCAAGGGCCCGCTAGTTAACCTACATAGTCCAAGAACCCGCTGGTTAACCTAGATAGTCCAAGTGCCCGCTAGTTAACCTACATAGTCCAGGGCCCGCTAGTTAACCTACATAGTCCAAGAACCCGCTAGTTAACCTAGATAGTCCAAAGGCCCGCTAGTTAACCTACATAGTCCAAGTGCCCGCTAGGTAACCTAGATATTCAAAATTCCTATTAGCTAACCTACATAGTCCAAGTTCCCGCTAGGTTACCTACATAGTCCAAGTGCCCGCTAGGTAACCTAGATAGACCAAGTGCCCGCTAGTTAACCTAGATAGTCCAAGTGCCCGTTAGGTAACCTACATAGTCCAAGTGCCCGTTAGGTAACCTACATAGTCCACGGGCCCTCTAGGTAACCTATATAGTCAAAGTTCCCGCTATTTAACCTACATAGTCCAAGTGCCCACTAGGTAAGCTACAAGTCTAAGGGCCCGCTAGTTAACCTAGATCGTCTAAGTGCCCGCTGGTTAACCTACATAGTCCAAGGGCCCGCTAGTTAACCTACATAGTCCAAGAACCCGCTAGTTAACCTGGATAGTCCTAGTGCACGTTAGTTATCCTAGATAGTCCAAGTGCCCACTAGGGGACGTACACAGTCCAAGTGCCCCCTAGGTAACCTAGATAGTCCAAGTGCCCGCTAGTTAACCTACATAGTCCAAGGGCCCGCTAGTTAACCTACATAGTCCAAGTACCCGGTAGTTAACCTAGATAGTCCAAAGGCCCGCTAGTTAACCTACATAGTCCAAGAACCCGCTAGTTAACCTAGATAGTTCAAGTGGCCGCTAGTTAACCTACATAGTCCAAGGGCCTGCTAGGTAACCTAGATATTCAAAATTCCTATTAGCTAACCTACATAGTCCATGTTCCCGCTAGGTTACCTACATAGTCCAAGTGCCCGCTAGGTAACCTAGATAGACCAAGTGCCCGCTAGTTAACCTAGATAGTCCAAGTGCCCGTTAGGTAACCTACATAGTCCAAGGGCCCTCTAGGTAACCTATATAGTCAAAGTTCCCGCTAGGTAACCTAGATAGTCCAAGTGCCCGTTAGCTAACATACATAGTCCAGGAGCCCAATAGGTAACCTACATAGTCTAAGTGCCCGTTCGTTTACCTAGATAGTCCAAGTGCCCGCTAGGTAACCTACATAGTCCAAGTGCCCACTAGGTAAGCTACAAGTCTAAGGGCCCGCTAGTTAACCTAGATCGTCTAAGTGCCCGCTGGTTAACCTACATAGTCCAAGGGCCCGCTAGTTAACCTACATAGTCCAAGAATCCGCTAGTTAACCTGGATAGTCCTAGTGCACGTTAGTTATCCTAGATAGTCCAAGTGCCCACTAGGGGACGTACACAGTCCAAGTGCCCCCTAGGTAACCTAGATAGTCCAAGTGCCCGCTAGGGTATGTACATAGTCCAAGTGCCTTCTAGGTAACCTAGATAGTCTAAGTGCCCGCTAGTTAACCTACATAGTCCAAGTGCCCGTTCATTAACCTAGATCGTCCAAGTGTCCGCCAGTTAACCTACATAGTCAAAGTTCCTGTTAGGTAACATAGATAGTCCAAGTGCCCGCTAGGTAACCTATATATCCAAGTGCCCGCTAGGTAACCTAGATATTCCAAGTGCCCTCTAGTTAACCTAGATAGTCCAAGTGCCCGCTAGGGGTCGTACATAGTCCAAGTGCCCGTTTGTTATCCTAGATAGTCCAAGTGCCCACTAGGTAACCTAGACAGTCCAAGTTCCCGCTAGGTTACATACATAGTCCAAGTGACCGCTGGTTAACCAGATAGTTCAAGTGCCTGCTAGTTAACCTACATAGTCCAAGTGCCCACTATTTAACCTACATAGCCCAGGGCCAGCTAGTTAACCTACATAGTCCATGTGCCCGCTAGTTAACCTACATAGCCCAGGGACTGCTAGTTAACCTAGATAGTCCAAGTGCCCACTAGTTAACCTACATAGTCCATGTGCCCACTGAGGAACCTACATAGTCCAAGTGCCCGTTAGGGAACCTAGATAGTCCAAGTGCCCGTAGAGAACCTATATAGTCCAAGTGCCCGCTAGGGAACCTACATAGTCAAAGTGCCCGTTAGGGAACCTGCATTGTACAAGTGCCCGCTACTTAACCTAGATCGTCCAAGTGCCCGCTAGTTAACCTTGATCGTCCAAGTGCCCGCTAGTTAACCTACATAGTCCAAGTGCCCGATATGGAACCTACATAGTCCAAGTGCCCGCTGAGGAACCTACATATTTCAAGTGCCTGTTAGGGAACCGAGATAGTTCAAGTGCCCGCGAGGGAACCTGCATCACCCAAGTGCCCGGTAGTTAATCTTGATAGTCCTAGTGCCCTTAGTTAACCTAGATAGTCCAAGTGCCCGCTAGTTAACCTACATAGTCCAAGGGCCCGCTTGTTAACCTACATAGTCCAAGGTCCGCTACTTAACCTAGATAGTCCAAGTGCCCGCTAGTTAACCTAGATGGACCAAGGGCCCTCTAGTTAACCTAGATAGTCCAAGTGCCCGCTAGGGAACGTACATAGTCCAACAGCCCGCTAGGTAACCTAGATAGTCTAAGTGCCGGCTAGTTAACCTACATAGTCCAAGGGCACTCTAGTTAACCTACATAGTCCAAGTGCCCGCTAAGGGACGTACATAGTCCAAGTGCCCGCTAAGGAACCTACATAGTCCAAGTGCCCGTTAGGGAACCTAGATAGTCCAAGTGCCCGCTAGGGAACCTGCATCATCCAAGTGCCCGGTAGTTAATCTAGATTGTCCAAGTGCCCGCTAGTTAACCTAGATAGTCCAAGTGCCCAGTAGTTAACCTAGATAGTCCAAGTACCCGCTAGGTAACATAGATAGTTCAAGTGCCCAATAGGTAACCAAGATAGTCCAAGTGCCCGCTAGGTAACCTACAAAGTCCAAGTGCCCGCTAGGTAATCTATATAGTCCTAATGCCCCCTGGGGAACCTACATAGTCCAAGTACCCTCTAATTAACCTACATTGTCCAAGTGCCCGTTAGCTAACCTAGATAGTCTAAGGGCCGACTAGTTAACCTACATAGTTCAAGTGCCCGCTAGCCAACCTAGATAATCCAAGTTCCCGGTAGTTAACCCATATCGTCCAAGTGCCCGCTAGTTAACCTAGATCGTCCAAGTGCCTGCTAGTGAACCTAAATAGTCCAAGGGCCCGCTAGTTAACCTACATAGTCCAAAAACCCGCTAGTTAACCTAGATAGTCCAAGTGCCCGCTAGTTAACCTACATAGTCCAAGGGCCCGCTAGTTAACCTACATAGTCCAAGGGCCTGCTAGGTAACCTAGATATTCAAAGTTCCTATTAGCTAACCTACATAGTCCAAGTTCCCGCTAGGTTACCTACATAGTCCAAGTGTCCGCTAGGTAACCTAGATAGACCAAGTGCCCGCTAGTTAACCTAGATAGTCAGAGTGCCCGTTAGGTAACCTACATAGTCCAAGGGCCCTCTAGGTAACCTATATAGTCAAAGTTCCCGCTAGTTAACCTAGATAGTCCAAGTGCCCGTTAGGTAACCTACATAGTCCAAGGGCCCTCTAGGTAACCTATATAGTCAAAGTTCCCGCTATTTAACCTAGATAGTCCAAGTGCCCGTTAGCTAACATACATAGTCCAGGAGCCCAATAGGTAACCTACATAGTCTAAGTGCCCGTTCGTTAACCTAGATAGTCCAAGTGCCCGCTAGGTAACCTACATAGTCCAAGTGCCCACTAGGTAAGCTACAAGTCTAAGGGCCCGCTAGTTAACCTAGATCGTCTAAGTGCCCGCTGGTTAACCTACATAGTCCAAGGGCCCGCTAGTTAACCTACATAGTCCAAGAACCCGCTAGTTAACCTGGATAGTCCTAGTGCACGTTAGTTATCCTAGATAGTCCAAGTGCCCACTAGGGGACGTACACAGTCCAAGTGCCCCCTAGGTAACCTAGATAGTCCAAGTGCCCGCTAGGGTATGTACATAGTCCAAGTGCCTTCTAGGTAACCTAGATAGTCTAAGTGCCCGCTAGTTAACCTACATAGTCCAAGTGCCCGTTCATTAACCTATATCGTCCAAGTGTCCGCCAGTTAACCTACATAGTCAAAGTTCCTGTTAGGTAACATAGATAGTCCAAGTGTCCGCTAAATAACCTATATATCCAAGTGCCCGCTAGGTAACCTAGATATTCCAAGTTCCTGGTCGCTAACTTAGATACTCCAAGTGCCCGCTAGGTAACCTACATAGTCAAAGTGCCCATTCGTTAACCAAGATAGTCCAAGTGCCCGCTAAGGAACCTACATAGTCCAAGTGCACGCTAGTTAACCTAGATAGTCCAAGTGCCTGCTAGTAAACCTACATAATCCATGGGCCCGCTAGTTAACCTACATAGTGCAAGGCCCCGCTAGTTAACCCAGATCGTGCAAGTGTCCGCTAGTTAACCTACATAGTCCAAGTGCCCGCTAGGGAACCTACATAGTCCAAGTGCCCGTTAGGTAACCTAGATAGACCAAATGCCCGCTAGGGAACCCACATAGTCCAAGTGCCCGCTAGGGAACTTACATAGTCCAAGGGCCCGCTAGGGAACCTACATAGTCCAACTACCCTCTAGGTAACCTAGATCATCCAAGTGCCCGCTAGTTAACCTATATCGTCCAAGTGCCCGCTAGTTAACCTAGATCGTCCAAGTGCCCGCTAGTTAACCTACACAGTCAATGGGCCCGCTAGTTAACCTACATAGTGCAAGAGCCCGCTAGTTAACCCAGATCGTGCAAGTGTCCGCTAGTTAACCTACATAGTCCAAGTGCCCGCTAGGTAACCTAGATAATCCTAGTGCCCGCTAGGGAACCTTCATAGTCCAAGTGCCAGCTAGGTAACCTAGATAGTCCTAGTGACTGTTAGTTAACCTAGAGTGTCCAAGTGCCCACTATGGGACGTACTTAGTCCAAGTGCCGGTTAGCTAACCTAGATAGTCCAAGTGCCCGCTAGTTAACATTGATCATCCAAGTGCCCGCTATTTAACCTAGATAGTCCAAGTGCACGATATTTAACCTAGATAGTCCAAGTGCCCTCTAGTTAACTTAGATCGTCCAAGTGCCCGCTAAGAAACCTAGATAGTCCATGTGCCCGTTAGGTAACCTAGATAGTCCAAATGTCCGCTAGGTAACCTTCATAGTCCAAGTTCCCGCTAGGTAACCTAGATAGTCCAAGTGCCCGTTACCTAACCTAGATAGTCCAATTGCCCGCTATGCAACATACATAATCCAAGTGCCCGTTCGTTAACCTAGAAGTCCAAGTGCCCGCTAGGTAACCTAGACAGTCCAAGTGCACCCTAGGTTACCTATATAGTCCAATGCCCGTTCGGTAACCTAGATAGTGCAAGTGCCTGGTAGTTAACCTACATAGTCCAAGTGCCCGCTAGGTAACCTAGATAGTCCAAGTGCCCGCTAGGTAACCTACATAGTCCAAGGGCCCGCTAGTTAACCTACATAGTCCAAGTGCCCGGTAGTTAACTTCCATAGTTCAAGTGTCCGTAGGGAACATAAATAATCCAAGTGCCCGCTAGGGAACATACAGAGTCCAAGTGCCCGCTAGGGAACCTACATAGTCCATGTGATCGCTAGGGAATCTACATAGTCCATGGGCCCGCTAGTTAATGTAGATAGTCCAAGTGCCGCTAGTTAAACTAGATCGTCCAAGTGTTCACTAGTTAACCTACATAGTACAAGTGCCCACTAGGGAACCTAGATAGTCCAAGTGCCCGCTCTGGAACCTACATAGTCCAAGTGCCTGCTAGGGAACCTACATAGTCCAAGTGCCCGCTCTGGAACATACATAGTCCATGTGCCCGCTAGAGAATCTACATAGTCCAAGGGCCAGCTAGTTAACCTAGATAGTCCAAGTGCCTGCTAGTTAACCTACATAGTCCAAGTGCCCGCTAGGTAACCTAGACAGTTCAAGTGACCACTAGGTTACCTACATAGTCCAAGTACCCGTTCGTTAACCTACATAGTCCAAGTGCCCGCTAGGTAACCAATATAGTCCAAATGCCCGCTAGGGGCCCTAATAGTCCAAATGCCCGCTAGTTAACCTAGATAGTCCAAGTGCTCGCTAGTTAACCTGGATAGACCAAGTGCCCTCTAGGGAACCTAAATAGTCCAAGTACCCGCTAGGAAACGTACATAGTCCAAATGCCTGCTAGGTAACGTACATAGTTCAAATGCCCGCTAGGTAACGTAGATAGTCCAAGTGCCCGCTAGGGAACGTACATAGTCCAAGTGCCCGCTAGGTAACCTAGATAGTCCAAGTGCCCGCTAGTTAACCTACATAGTCCAAGTGCCTGCTAGGTAACCTAGATAGTCCAAGTGCCCACTAGTTCACCTACATAGTCCAGGTTCCCCCTAGGTAACCTAGATAGTCCAAGGGCCCGCTAGGTAACCTACATTGTCCTAGTGCCCCCTAGTTAACCTACATTCTCCAAGTGCCCGATAGGGAACATACATAGTCCAAGTGCCCGCTAGGTAACCTACATAGTCCAAATGCCCGCTAGGAAACCTTCATAGTCCAAGGGCCCCCTAGGTAACCTAGATAGTCCAAGTGCCCGCTAGTTAACCTAGATCGTCTAAGTGCCCGCTAGTTAACCTACATAGTCCAAGGGCCCGCTTGTTAACCTACATAGTCCAAGGTCCGCTAATTAACCTAGATAGTCCAAGTGCCCGCTAGTTAACCTACATAGTCCAAGTGCCCTCTAGTTAACGTAGATATTCCAAGTGCCCTCTAGTTAACCTAGATAGTCCAAGTGCCCGCTAGGGGTCGTACATAGTCCAAGTGCCCGTTTGTTATCCTAGATAGTCCAAGTGCCCACTAGGTAACCTAGACAGTCCAAGTTCCCGCTAGGTTACCTACATAGTCCAAGTGACCGCTGGTTAACCAGATAGTTCAAGTGCCTGCTAGTTAACCTACATAGTCCAAGTGCCCCCTATTTAACCTACATAGCCCAGGGCCTGCTAGTTAACCTACATAGCCCAGGGACTGCTAGTTAACCTAGATAGTCCAAGTGCCCGCTAGTTAACCTACATAGTCCAAGTGCCCGCTAGGGGTCGTACATAGTCCAAGTGCCCGTTTGTTATCCTAGATAGTCCAAGTGCCCACTAGGTAGCCTAGACAGTCCAAGTTCCCGCTAGGTTACCTACATAGTCCAAGTGACCACTGGTTAACCAGATAGTTCAAGTGCCTGCTAGTTAACCTACATAGTCCAAGTGCCCACTATTTAACCTACATAGCCCAGGGCCTGCTAGTTAACCTACATAGTCCATGTGCCCGCTAGTTAACCTACATAGCCCAGGGACTGCTAGTTAACCTAGATAGTCCAAGTGCCCGCTAGTTAACCTACATAGTCCAAGTGCCCGCTGAGGAACCTACATAGTCCAAGTGCCCGTTAGGGAACCTAGATAGTCCAAGTGCCCGTAGGGAACCTATATAGTCCAAGTGCCCGCTAGGGAACCTACATAGTCAAAGTGCCCGTTAGGGAACCTGCATTGTACAAGTGCCCGCAACTTAACCTAGATCTTCCAAGTGCCCGCTAGTTAACCTAGATAGTCCAAGTTCCCGCTAGTTAACCTTGATCGTCCAAGTGCCCGCTGAGGAACCTACATAGTCCAAGTGCCCGATAGGGAACCTACATATTCCAAGTGCCTGTTAGGGAACCTAGATAGTTCAAGTGCCCGCTAGGGAACCTGCATCACCCAAGTGCCCGGTAGTTAATCTAGATAGTCCAAGTGCCCTTAGTTAACCTAGATAGTCCAAGTGCCCGCTAGTTAACCTACATAGTCCAAGGGCCCGCTTGTTAACCTACATAGTCCAAGGTCCGCTACTTAACCTAGATAGTCCAAGTGCCCGCTAGTTAACCTAGATGGACCAAGGGCCCTCTAGTTAACCTAGATAGTCCAAGTGCCCGCTAGGGAACGTACATAGTCCAACAGCCCGCTAGGTAACCTAGATAGTCTAAGTGCCGGCTAGTTAACCTACATAGTCCAAGGGCACTCTAGTTAACCTACATAGTCCAAGTGCCCGTTAGGGAACCTAGATAGTCCAAGTGCCCGCTAGGGAACCTGCATCATCCAAGTGCCCGGTAGTTAATCTAGATTGTCCAAGTGCCCGCTAGTTAACCTAGATAGTCCAAGTGCCCGGTAGTTAACCTAGATAGTCCAAGTACCCGCTAGGTAACATAGATAGTTCAAGTGCCCAATAGGTAACCAAGATAGTCCAAGTGCCCGCTAGGTAACCTACAAAGTCCAAGTGCCCGCTAGGTAATCTATATAGTCCAAATGCCCGCTGGGGAACCTACATAGTCCAAGTACCCTCTAATTAACCTACATTGTCCAAGTGCCCGTTAGCTAACCTAGATAGTGTAAGGGCCGACTAGTTAACCTACATAGTTCAAGTGCCCGCCAACCAACCTAGATAATCCAAGTTCCCGGTAGTTAACCTATATCGTCCAAGTGCCCGCTAGTTAACCTAGATAGTCCAATTGCCCGGTAGTTAACCTAGATCGTCCAAGTGCCCGCTAGTGAACCTACATAGTCCAAGGGCCCACTAGTTAACCTACATAGTCCAAGAACCCGCTAGTTAACCTAGATAGTCCAAGTGCCCGCTAGTTAACCTACATAGTCAATGGGCCCGCTAGTTAACCTACATAGTGCAAGAGCCCGCTAGTTAACCTAGATCGTGCAAGTGTCCGCTAGTTAACCTACATAGTCCAAGTGCCCGTTCATTAACCTATATCGTCCAAGTGTCCGCCAGTTAACCTACATAGTCAAAGTTCCTGTTAGGTAACATAGATAGTCCAAGTGCCCGCTAGGTAACCTATATATCCAAGTGCCCGCTAGGTAACCTAGATATTCCAAGTTCCTGTTCGCTAACTTAGATACTCCAAGTGCCCGCTAGGTAACCTACATAGTCCAAGTGCCCATTCGATAACCTAGATAGTCCAAGTGCCCCCTAAGGAACCTATATAGTCTAAGTGCACGCTAGTTAACTTAGATAGTCCAAGTGACCGCTAGTTAACCTAGATAGTCCAAGTGCCTGCTAGTAAACCTACATAATCCATGGGCCCGCTAGTTAACCTATATAGTGCAAGGGCCCGCTAGTTATCCCAGATCGTGCAAGTGTCCGCTAGTTAACCTACATAGTCCAAGTGCCCGCTAGGGAACCTACATAGTCCAAGTGCCCGTTAGGTAACCTAGATAGACCAAATGCCCGCTAGGGAACACACATAGTCCAAGTGCCCGCTAGGGAACTTACATAGTCCAAGGGCCCGCTAGGGAACCTACATAGTCCAACTGCCCTCGAGGTAACCTAGATAATCCAAGTGCCCGCTAGTTAACCTACATCGTCCAAGTGCCCGCTAGTTAACCTACATAGTCAATGGGCCCGCTAGTTAACCTACATAGTGCAAGAGCCCTCTAGTTAACCTAGATCGTGCAAGTGTCCGCTAGTTAACCTACATAGTCCAAGTGCCCGCTAGGTAACCTAGACAATCCAAGTGCCCGCTAGGGAACCTTCATAGTCCAAGTGCCAGCTAGGTAACCTAGATAGTACACGTGCCCGCTAGTTAACCTAGATAGTCCTAGTGACTGTTAGTTAACCTAGAGTGTCCAAGTGCCCACTAGCGGACGTACTTAGTCCAAGTGCCGGTTAGCTAACCTAGATAGTCCAAGTGCCCGCTAGTTAACATTGATCATCCAAGTGCCCGCTATTTAACCTAGATAGTCCAAGTGCACGATATTTAACCTAGATAGTCCAAGTGTCCTCTAGTTAACTTAGATCGTCCAAGTGCCCGCTAAGAAACCTAGATAGTCCATGTGCCCGTTAGGTAACCTAGATAGTCCAAGTGCCCGCTATGTAACCTACATAGTCCAAGTTCCCGCTAGGTAACCTAGATAGTCCAAGGGCCCGCTAGTTAACCTACATAGTCCAAGTGCCCGGTAGTTAACTTCCATAGTTCAAGTGTCCGTAGGGAACATACATAGTCCAAGTGCCCGCTAGGGAACATACAGAGTCCAAGTGCCCGCTAGGGAACCTACATAGTCCATGTGCTCCCTAGGGAATCTACATAGTCCATGGGCCCGCTAGTTAATGTAGATAGTACAAGTGCCGCTAGTTAACCTAGATCGTCCAAGTGTCCACTAGTTAACCTACATAGTACAAGTGCCCACTAGGGAACCTAGATAGTCCAAGTGCCCGCTCTGGAACCTACATAGTCCAAGTGCCTGCTAGGGAACCTACATAGTCCAAGTGCCCGCTCTGGAACATACATAGTCCAAGTGCCCGCTAGAGAATCTACATAGTCCAAGGGCCCGCTAGTTAACCTAGATAGTCCAAGTGCCCGCTAGTTAACCTACATAGTCCAAGTGCCCGCTAGGTAACCTAGACAGTTCAAGTGACCACTAGGTTACCTACATAGTCCAAGTGCCCGTTCGTTAACCTACATAGTCCAAGTGCCCGCTAGGTACCAATATAGTCCAAATGCCCGCTAGGGGCCCTAATAGTCCAAATGCCCGCTAGTTAACCTAGATAGTCCAAGTGCTCGCTAGTTAACCTGGATAGACCAAGTGCCCTCTAGGGAACCTAAATAGTCCAAGTACCCGCTAGGAAACGTACATAGTCCAAGTGCCTGCTAGGTAACGTACATAGTTCAAATGCCCGCTAGGTAACGTAGATAGTCCAAGTGCCCGCTAGGGAACGTACATAGTGCAAGTGCCCGCTAGGGAACGTACATAGTCCAAGTGCCCGCTAGGTAACCTAGATAGTCCAAGTGCCCGCTAGTTAACCTACATAGTCCAAGTGTCTGCTAGGTGACCTAGATAGTCCAAGTGCCCACAAGTTCACCTACATAGTCCAGGTTCCCCCTAGGTAACCTAGATAGTCCAAGGGCCCGCTAGGTAACCTACATTGTCCTAGTGCCCCCTAGTTAACCTACATTCTCCAAGTGCCCGATAGGGAACCTACATAGTCCAAGTGCCCGCTAGGTAACCTACATAGTCCAAAAGCCCGCTAGTTAACCTACATAGTTCAAGTGTCCTCTAGTTAACATTGATCATCCATGTGCCCGCTAGTTAACCTAGATAGTCCAAGGGCCCGCTAGTTAACCTACGTAGTCCAAGGTCCGCTAGTTAACCTAGATAATCCAAGTGCCCGCTAGGTAACCTAAGTAGTCCAAGTGTCCGCTATGTAACCTAGATAGTCAAAGTGCCCGTTCGTTAACCTAGATAGTCCAAGTGCCCGCTAGGTAACCTACGTAGTCCAAGGTCCGCTAGTTAACCTAGATAGTCCAAGTGCCCGCTAGGTAATCTAGATAGACCAAGTGCCCGCTATGTAACCTAGATAGTCAAAGTGCCCATTCGTTAACCTATATAGTCCAAGAGCCCGCTAGTTAACCTAGACTTTCCAAGTGCCCGCTAGGTTACATGCATAGTCCAAGTGCCCGTTCGTTAACCTAGATAGTCCAAATGCTCGCTAGGAAACCTACATACTCCAAGGGCCCCCTAGGTAACCTAGATAGTCCAAGTGCCCGCTAGTTAACCTAGATCGTCTAAGTGCCCGCTAGTTAACCTACATAGTCCAAGGGCCTGCTTGTTAACCTACATAGTCCAAGGTCCGCTACTTAACCTAGATAGTCCAAGTGCCCGCTAGTTAACCTACATAGTCCAAGTGCCCTCTAGTTAACCTAGATATTCCAAGTGCCCTCTAGTTAACCTAGATAGTCCAAGTGCCCGCTAGGGGTCGTACATAGTCCAAGTGCCCGTTTGTTATCCTAGATAGTCCAAGTGCCCACTAGGTAACCTAGACAGTCCAAGTTCCCGCTAGGTTACCTACATAGTCCAAGTGACCGCTGGTTAACCAGATAGTTCAAGTGCCTGCTAGTTAACCTACATAGTCCAAGTGCCCACTATTTAACCTACATAGCCCAGGGCCAGCTAGTTAACCTACATAGTCCATGTGCCCGCTAGTTAACCTACATAGCCCAGGGACTGCTAGTTAACCTAGATAGTCCCAGTGCCCACTAGTTAACCTACATAGTCCAAGTGCCCGCTGAGGAACCTACATAGTCCAAGTGCCCGTTAGGGAACCTAGATAGTCCAAGTGCCCGTAGGGAACCTATATAGTCCAAGTGCCCGCTAGGGAACCTACATAGTCAAAGTGCCCGTTAGGGAACCTGCATTGTACAAGTGCCCGCTACTTAACCTAGATCGTCCAAGTGCCCGCTAGTTAACCTAGATAGTCCAAGTTCCCGCTAGTTAACCTTGATCGTCCAAGTGCCCGCTAGTTAACCTACATAGTCCAAGTGCCCGATATGGAACCTACATAGTCCAAGTGCCCGCTGAGGAACCTACATATTCCAAGTGCCTGTTAGGGAACCGAGATAGTTCAAGTGCCCGCGAGGGAACCTGCATCACCCAAGTGCCCGGTAGTTAATCTAGATAGTCCTAGTGCCCTTAGTTAACCTAGATAGTCCAAGTGCCCGCTAGTTAACCTACATAGTCCAAGGGCCCGCTTGTTAACCTACATAGTCCAAGGTCCGCTACTTAACCTAGATAGTCCAAGTGCCCACTAGTTAACCTAGATGGACCAAGGGCCCTCTAGTTAACCTAGATAGTCCAAGTGCCCGCTAGGGAACGTACATAGTCCAACAGCCCGCTAGGTAACCTAGATAGTCTAAGTGCCGGCTAGTTAACCTACATAGTCCAAGGGCACTCTAGTTAACCTACATAGTCAACGTGCCCGATAAGGGACGTACATAGTCCAAGTGCCCGCTAAGGAACCTACATAGTCCAAGTGCCCGTTAGGGAACCTAGATAGTCCAAGTGCCCGCTAGGGAACCTGCATCATCCAAGTGCCCGGTAGTTAATCTAGATTGTCCAAGTGCCCGCTAGTTAACCTAGATAGTCCAAGTGCCCAGTAGTTAACCTAGATAGTCCAAGTACCCGCTAGGTAACATAGATAGTTCAAGTGCCCAATAGGTAACCAAGATAGTCCAAGTGCCCGCTAGGTAATCTATATAGTCCTAATGCCCCCTGGGGAACCTACATAGTCCAAGTACCCTCTAATTAACCTACATTGTCCAAGTGCCCGTTAGCTAACCTAGATAGTCTAAGGGCCGACTAGTTAACCTACATAGTTCAAGTGCCCGCTAGCCAACCTAGATAATCCAAGTTCCCGGTAGTTAACCTATATCGTCCAAGAACCCGCTAGTTAACCTGGATAGTCCTAGTGCACGTTAGTTATCCTAGATAGTCCAAGTGCCCACTAGGGGACGTACACAGTCCAAGTGCCCCCTAGGTAACCTAGATAGTCCAAGTGCCCGCTAGGGTATGTACATAGTCCAAGTGCCTTCTAGGTAACCTAGATAGTCTAAGTGCCCGCTAGTTAACCTACATAGTCCAAGTGCCCGTTCATTAACCTAGATCGTCCAAGTGTCCGCCAGTTAACCTACATAGTCAAAGTTCCTGTTAGGTAACATAGATAGTCCAAGTGCCTGCTAGGTAACCTATATATCCAAGTGCCCGCTAGGTAACCTAGATATTCCAAGTGCCCTCTAGTTAACCTAGATAGTCCAAGTGCCCGCTAGGGGTCGTACATAGTCCAAGTGCCCGTTTGTTATCCTAGATAGTCCAAGTGCCCACTAGGTAACCTACATAGTCCAAGTGCCCGTTAGGTAACCTAGATAGACCAAATGCCCGCTAGGGAACCCACATAGTCCAAGTGCCCGCTAGGGAACTTACATAGTCCAAGGGCCCGCTAGGGAACCTACATAGTCCAACTACCCTCTAGGTAACCTAGATCATCCAAGTGCCCGCTAGTTAACCTATATCGTCCAAGTGCCCGCTAGTTAACCTAGATCGTCCAAGTGCCCGCTAGTTAACCTACACAGTCAATGGGCCCGCTAGTTAACCTACATAGTGCAAGAGCCCGCTAGTTAACCCAGATTGTGCAAGTGTCCGCTAGTTAACCTACATAGTCCAAGTGCCCGCTAGGTAACCTAGATAATCCTAGTGCCCGCTAGGGAACCTTTATAGTCCAAGTGCCAGCTAGGTAACCTAGATAGTCCTAGTGACTGTTAGTTAACCTAGAGTGTCCAAGTGCCCACTATGGGACGTACTTAGTCCAAGTGCCGGTTAGCTAACCTAGATAGTCCAAGTGCCCGCTAGTTAACATTGATCATCCAAGTGCCCGCTATTTAACCTAGATAGTCCAAGTGCACGATATTTAACCTAGATAGTCCAAGTGCCCTCTAGTTAACTTAGACGTCCAAGTGCCCGCTAAGAAACCTAGATAGTCCATGTGCCCGTTAGGTAACCTAGATAGTCCAAATGTCCGCTAGGTAACCTTCATAGTCCAAGTTACCGCTAGGTAACCTAGATAGTCCAAGTGCCCGTTACCTAACCTAGATAGTCCAATTGCCCGCTATGCAACATACATAATCCAAGTGCCCGTTCGTTAACCTAGAAGTCCAAGTGCCCGCTAGGTAACCTAGACAGTCCAAGTGCACCCTAGGTTACCTATATAGTCCAATGCCCGTTCGGTAACCTAGATAGTCCAAGGGCCCGCTAGTTAACCTACATAGTCCAAGTGCCCGGTAGTTAACTTCCATAGTTCAAGTGTCCGTAGGGAACATACATAATCCAAGTGCCCGCTAGGGAACATACAGAGTCCAAGTGCCCGCTAGGGAACCTACATAGTCCATGTGATCGCTAGGGAATCTACATAGTCCATGGGCCCGCTAGTTAATGTAGATAGTACAAGTGCCGCTAGTTAACCTAGATCGTCCAAGTGTTCACTAGTTAACCTACATAGTACAAGTGCCCACTAGGGAACCTAGATAGTCCAAGTGCCCGCTCTGGAACCTACATAGTCCAAGTGCCTGCTAGGGAACCTACATAGTCCAAGTGCCCGCTCTGGAACATACATAGTCCATGTGCCCGCTAGAGAATCTACATAGTCCAAGGGCCAGCTAGTTAACCTAGATAGTCCAAGTGCCCGCTAGTTAACCTACATAGTCCAAGTGCCCGTTAGGTAACCTAGACAGTTCAAGTGACCACTAGGTTACCTACATAGTCCAAGTACCCGTTCGTTAACCTACATAGTCCAAGTGCCCGCTAGGTAACCAATATAGTCCAAATGCCCGCTAGGGGCCCTAATAGTCCAAATGCCCGCTAGTTAACCTAGATAGTCCAAGTGCTCGCTAGTTAACCTGGATAGACCAAGTGCCCTCTAGGGAACCTAAATAGTCCAAGTACCCGCTAGGAAACGTACATAGTCCAAGTGCCCGCTAGGTAACCTAGATAGTCCAAGTGCCCGCTAGTTAACCTACATAGTCCAAGTGCCTGCTAGGTAACCTAGATAGTCCAAGTGCCCACTAGTTCACCTACATAGTCCAGGTTCCCCCTAGGTAACCAAGATAGTCCAAGGGCCCGCTAGGTAACCTACATTGTCCTAGTGCCCCCTAGTTAACCTACATTCTCCAAGTGCCCGATAGGGAACATACATAGTCCAAGTGCCCGCTAGGTAACCTACATAGTCCAAATGCCCGCTAGGAAACCTTCATAGTCCAAGGGCCCCCTAGGTAACCTAGATAGTCCAAGTGCCCGCTAGTTACCCTAGATCGTCTAAGTGCCCGCTAGTTAACCTACATAGTCCAAGGGCCCGCTTGTTAACCTACATAGTCCAAGGTCCGCTACTTAACCTAGATAGTCCAAGTGCCCGCTAGTTAACCTACATAGTCCAAGTGCCCTTTAGTTAACCTAGATATTCCAAGTGCCCTCTAGTTAACCTAGATAGTCCAAGTGTCCGCTAGGGGTCTTACATAGTCCAAGTGCCCGTTTGTTATCCTAGATAGTCCAAGTGCCCACTATTTAACCTACATAGCCCAGGGCCTGCTAATTAACCTACATAGCCCAGGGACTGCTAGTTAACCTAGATAGTCCAAGTGCCCGCTAGTTAACCTACATAGTCCAAGTGCCCGCTAGGGGTCGTACATAGTCCAAGTGCCCGTTTGTTATCCTAGATAGTCCAAGTGCCCACTAGGTAACCTAGACAGTCCAAGTTCCCGCTAGGTTACCTACATAGTCCAAGTGACCGCTGGTTAACCAGATAGTTCAAGTGCCTGCTAGTTAACCTACATAGTCCAAGTGCCCACTATTTAACCTACATAGCCCAGGGCCTGCTAGTTAACCTACATAGTCCATGTGCCCGCTAGTTAACCTACATAGCCCAGGGACTGCTAGTTAACCTAGATAGTCCAAGTGCCCGCTAGTTAACCTACATAGTCCAAGTGCCCGCTGAGGAACCTACATAGTCCAAGTGCCCGTTAGGGAACCTAGATAGTCCAAGTGCCCGTAGGGAACCTATATAGTCCAAGTGCCCGCTAGGGAACCTACATAGTCAAAGTGCCCGTTAGGGAACCTGCATTGTACAAGTGCCCGCTAGTTAACCTAGATCGTCCAAGTGCCCGCTAGTTAACCTAGATAGTCCAAGTTCCCGCTAGTTAACCTTGATCGTCCAAGTGCCCGCTGAGGAACCTACATAGTCCAAGTGCCCGATAGGGAACCTACATATTCCAAGTGCCTGTTAGGGAACCTAGATAGTTCAAGTGCCCGCTAGGGAACCTGCATCACCCAAGTGCCCGGTAGTTAATCTAGATAGTCCAAGTGCCCTTAGTTAACCTAGATAGTCCAAGTGCCCGCTAGTTAACCTACATAGTCCAAGGGCCCGCTTGTTAACCTACATAGTCCAAGGTCCGCTACTTAACCTAGATAGTCCAAGTGCCCGATAGTTAACCTAGATGGACCAAGGGCCCTCTAGTTAACCTAGATAGTCCAAGTGCCCGCTAGGGAACGTACATAGTCCAACAGCCCGCTAGGTAACCTAGATAGTCTAAGTGCCGGCTAGTTAACCTACATAGTCCAAGGGCACTCTAGTTAACCTACATAGTCCAAGTGCCCGCTAAGGGACGTACATAGTCCAAGTGACCGCTAAGGAACCTACATAGTCCAAGTGCCCGTTAGGGAACCTATATAGTCCAAGTGCCCGCTAGGGAACCTGCATCATCCAAGTGCCCGGTAGTTAATCTAGATTGTCCAAGTGCCCGCTAGTTAACCTAGATAGTCCAAGTGCCCGGTAGTTAACCTAGATAGTCCAAGTACCCGCTAGGTAACATAGATAGTTCAAGTGCCCAATAGGTAACCAAGATAGTCCAAGTGCCCGCTAGGTAACCTACAAAGTCCAAGTGCCCGCTAGGTAATCTATATAGTCCAAATGCCCGCTGGGGAACCTACATAGTCCAAGTACCCTCTAATTAACCTACATTGTCCAAGTGCCCGTTAGCTAACCTAGATAGTCTAAGGGCCGACTAGTTAACCTACATAGTTCAAGTGCCCGCCAACCAACCTAGATAATCCAAGTTCCCGGTAGTTAACCTATATCGTCCAAGTGCCCGCTAGTTAACCTAGATAGTCCAATTGCCCGGTAGTTAACCTAGATCGTCCAAGTGCCCGCTAGTGAACCTACATAGTCCAAGGGCCCACTAGTTAACCTACATAGTCCAAGAACCCGCTAGTTAACCTAGATAGTCCAAGTGCCCGCTAGTTAACCTACATAGTCAATGGGCCCGCTAGTTAACCTACATAGTGCAAGAGCCCGCTAGTTAACCTAGATCGTGCAAGTGTCCGCTAGTTAACCTACATAGTCCAAGTGCCCGTTCATTAACCTATATCGTCCAAGTGTCCGCCAGTTAACCTACATAGTCAAAGTTCCTGTTAGGTAACATAGATAGTCCAAGTGCCCGCTAGGTAACCTATATATCCAAGTGCCCGCTAGGTAACCTAGATATTCCAAGTTCCTGTTCGCTAACTTAGATACTCCAAGTGCCCGCTAGGTAACCTACAAAGTCCAAGTGCCCATTCGATAACCTAGATAGTCCAAGTGCCCCCTAAGGAACCTATATAGTCTAAGTGCACGCTAGTTAACCTAGATAGTCCAAGTGACCGCTAGTTAACCTATATAGTCCAAGTGCCTGCTAGTAAACCTACATAATCCATGGGCCCGCTAGTTAACCTACATAGTGCAAGGGCCCGCTAGTTATCCCAGATCGTGCAAGTGTCCGCTAGTTAACCTACATAGTCCAAGTGCCCGCTAGGGAACCTACATAGTCCAAGTGCCCGTTAGGTAACCTAGATAGACCAAATGCCCGCTAGGGAACACACATAGTCCAAGTGCCCGCTAGGGAACTTACATAGTCCAAGGGCCCGCTAGGGAACCTACATAGTCCAACTGCCCTCTAGGTAACCTAGATAATCCAAGTGCCCGCTAGTTAACCTACATCGTCCAAGTGCCCGCTAGTTAACCTACATAGTCAATGGGCCCGCTAGTTAACCTACATAGTGCAAGAGCCCTCTAGTTAACCTAGATCGTGCAAGTGTCCGCTAGTTAACCTACATAGTCCAAGTGCCCGCTAGGTAACCTAGACAATCCAAGTGCCCGCTAGGGAACCTTCATAGTCCAAGTGCCAGCTAGGTAACCTAGATAGTACACGTGCCCGCTAGTTAAACTAGATAGTCCTAGTGACTGTTAGTTAACCTAGAGTGTCCAAGTGCCCACTAGCGGACGTACTTAGTCCAAGTGCCGGTTAGCTAACCTAGATAGTCCAAGTGCCCGCTAGTTAACATTGATCATCCAAGTGCCCGCTATTTAACCTAGATAGTCCAAGTGCACGATATTTAACCTAGATAGTCCAAGTGTCCTCTAGTTAACTTAGATCGTCCAAGTGCCCGCTAAGAAACCTAGATAGTCCATGTGCCCGTTAGGTAACCTAGATAGTCCAAGTGCCCGCTATGTAACCTACATAGTCCAAATTCCCGCTAGGTAACCTAGATAGTCCAAGGGCCCGCTAGTTAACCTACATAGTCCAAGTGCCCGGTAGTTAACTTCCATAGTTCAAGTGTCCGTAGGGAACATACATAGTCCAAGTGCCCGCTAGGGAACATACAGAATCCAAGTGCCCGCTAGGGAACGTACATAGTCCATGTGCTCGCTAGGGAAACTACATAGTCCATGGGCCCGCTAGTTAATGTAGATAGTACAAGTGCCGCTAGTTAACCTAGATCGTCCAAGTGTCCACTAGTTAACCTACATAGTACAAGTGCCCACTAGGGAACCTAGATAGTCCAAGTGCCCGCTCTGGAACCTACATAGTCCAAGTGCCTGCTAGGGAACCTACATAATCCAAGTGCCCGCTCTGGAACATACATAGTCCAAGTGCCCGCTAGAGAATCTACATAGTCCAAGGGCCTGCTAGTTAACCTAGATAGTCCAAGTGCCCGCTAGTTAACCTACATAGTCCAAGTGCCTGCTAGGTAACCTAGACAGTTCAAGTGACCACTAGGTTACCTACATAGTCAAAGTGCCCGTTCGTTAACCTACATAGTCCAAGTGCCCGCTAGGTACCAATATAGTCCAAATGCCCGCTAGGGGCCCTAATAGTCCAAATGCCCGCTAGTTAACCTAGATAGTCCAAGTGCTCGCTAGTTAACCTGGATAGACCAAGTGCCCTCTAGGGAACCTAAATAGTCCAAGTACCCGCTAGGAAACGTACATAGTCCAAGTGCCTGCTAGGTAACGTACATAGTTCAAATGCCCGCTAGGTAACGTAGATAGTCCAAGTGCCCTATAGGGAACGTACATAGTCCAAGTGCCCGCTAGGGAACGTACATAGTCCAAGTGCCCGCTAGGTAACCTAGATAGTCCAAGTGCCCGCTAGTTAACCTACATAGTCCAAGTGTCTGCTAGGTGACCTAGATAGTCCAAGTGCCCACAAGTTCACCTACATAGTCCAGGTTCGCCCTAGGTAACCTAGATAGTCCAAGGGCCCGCTAGGTAACCTACATTGTCCTAGTGCCCCCTAGTTAACCTACATTCTCCAAGTGCCCGATAGGGAACCTACATAGTCCAAGTGCCCGCTAGGTAACCTACATAGTCCAAAAGCCCGCTAGTTAACCTACATAGTTCAAGTGTCCGCTAGTTAACATTGATCATCCACGTGCCCGCTAGTTAACCTAGATAGTCCAAGGGCCCGCTAGTTAACCTACGTAGTCCAAGGTCCGCTACTTAACCTAGATAGTCCAAGTGCCCGCTAGGTAACCTAAGTAGTCCAAGTGTCCGCTATGTAACCTAGATAGTCAAAGTGCCCGTTCGTTAACCTAGATAGTCCAAGTGCCCGCTAGGTAACCTACGTAGTCCAAGGTCCGCTAGTTAACCTAGATAGTCCAAGTGCCCGCTAGGTAATCTAGATAGACCAAGTGCCCGCTATGTAACCTAGATAGTCAAAGTGCCCATTCGTTAACCTATATAGTCAAAGAGCCCGCTAGTTAACCGAGACTTTCCAAGTGCCCGCTAGGTTACATGCATAGTCCAAGTGCCCGTTCGTTAACCTAGATAGTCCAAATGCCCGCTAGGAAACCTACATAGTCCAAGGGCCCCCTAGGTAACCTAGATAGTCCAAGTGCCCGCTAGTTAACCTAGATCGTCTAAGTGCCCGCTAGTTAACCTACATAGTCCAAGGGCCTGCTTGTTAACCTACATAGTCCAAGGTCCGCTACTTAACCTAGATAGTCCAAGTGCCCGCTAGTTAACCTACATAGTCCAAGTGCCCTCTAGTTAACCTAGATATTCCAAGTGCCCTCTAGTTAACCTAGATAGTCCAAGTGCCCGCTAGGGGTCGTACATAGTCCAAGTGCCCGTTTGTTATCCTAGATAGTCCAAGTGCCCACTAGGTAACCTAGACAGTCCAAGTTCCCGCTAGGTTACCTACATAGTCCAAGTGACCGCTGGTTAACCAGATAGTTCAAGTGCCTGCTAGTTAACCTACATAGTCCAAGTGCCCACTATTTAACCTACATAGCCCAGGGCCAGCTAGTTAACCTACATAGTCCATGTGCCCGCTAGTTAACCTACATAGCCCAGGGACTGCTAGTTAACCTAGATAGTCCAAGTGCCCACTAGTTAACCTACATAGTCCATGTGCCCGCTGAGGAACCTACATAGTCCAAGTGCCCGTTAGGGAACCTAGATAGTCCAAGTGCCCGTAGGGAACCTATATAGTCCAAGTGCCCGCTAGGGAACCTACATAGTCAAAGTGCCCGTTAGGGAACCTGCATTGTACAAGTGCCCGCTACTTAACCTAGATCGTCCAAGTGCCCGCTAGTTAACCTTGATCGTCCAAGTGCCCGCTAGTTAACCTACATAGTCCAAGTGCCCGATATGGAACCTACATAGTCCAAGTGCCCGCTGAGGAACCTACATATTCCAAGTGCCTGTTAGGGAACCTAGATAGTTCAAGTGCCCGCTAAGGAACCTGCATCACCCAAGTGCCCGGTAGTTAATCTAGATAGTCCTAGTGCCCTTAGTTAACCTAGATAGTCCAAGTGCCCGCTAGTTAACCTACATAGTCCAAGGGCCCGCTTGTTAACCTACATAGTCCAAGGTCCGCTACTTAACCTAGATAGTCCAAGTGCCCGCTAGTTAACCTAGATGGACCAAGGGCCCGCTAGTTAACCTACATAGTCCAAGTGCCCGCTAGGGAACGTACATAGTCCAACAGCCCGCTAGGTAACCTAGATAGTCTAAGTGCTGGATAGTTAACCTACATAGTCCAAGGGCACTCTAGTTAACCTACATAGTCCAAGTGCCCGCTAAGGGACGTACATAGTCCAAGTGACCGCTAAGGAACCTACATAGTCCAAGTGCCCGTTAGGGAACCTAGATAGTCCAAGTGCCCGCTAGGGAACCTGCATCATCCAAGTGCCCGGTAGTTAATCTAGATTGTCCAAGTGCCCGCTAGTTAACCTAGATAGTCCAAGTGCCCGGTAGTTAACCTAGATAGTCCAAGTACCCGCTAGGTAACATAGATAGTTCAAGTGCCCAATAGGTAACCAAGATAGTCCAAGTGCCCGCTAGGTAACCTACAAAGTCCAAGTGCCCGCTAGGTAATCTATATAGTCCTAATGCCCCCTGGGGAACCTACATAGTCCAAGTACCCTCTAATTAACCTACATTGTCCAAGTGCCCGTTAGCTAACCTAGATAGTCTAAGGGCCGACTAGTTAACCTACATAGTTCAAGTGCCCGCTAGCCAACCTAGATAATCCAAGTTCCCGGTAGTTAACCTATATCGTCCAAGTGCCCGCTAGTTAACCTAGATCGTCCAAGTGCCCGCTAGTGAACCTACATAGTCCAAGGGCCCGCTAGTTAACCTACATAGTCCAAGAACCCGCTAGTTAACCTAGATAGTCCAAGTGCCCGCTAGTTAACCTACATAGTCCAAGGGCCCGCTAGTTAACCTACATAGTCCAAGAACCCGCTAGTTAACCTAGATAGTCCAAAGGCCCGCTAGTTAACCTACTTAGTCCGAGAACCCGCTACTTAACCTAGATAGTCCAAGTGCCCGCTAGTTAACCTACATAGTCCAAGGGCCCGCTAGGTAACCTAGATATTCAAAGTTCCTATTAGCTAACCTACATAGTCCAAGTTCCCGCTAGGTTACCTACATAGTCCAAGTGCCCGCTAGGTAACCTAGATAGACCAAGTGCCCGCTAGTTAACCTAGATAGTCCAAGTGCCCGTTAGGTAACCTACATAGTCCAAGGGCCCTCTAGGTAGCCTATATAGTCAAAGTTCCCGCTAGTTAACCTAGATAGTCCAAGTGCCCGTTAGGTAACCTACATAGTCCAAGGGCCCTCTAGGTAACCTATATAGTCAAAGTTCCCGCTAGGTAACCTATATAGTCCAAGTGCCCGTTAGCTAACCTACATAGTCCAAGAGCCCAGTAGGTAACCTACATAGTCTAAGTGCCCGTTCGTTAACCTAGATAGTCCAAGTGCCCGCTAGGTAACCTACATAGTCCAAGTGCCCACTAGGTAAGCTACAAGTCCAAGGGCCCGCTAGTTAACCTACATAGTCCAAGAACCCGCTAGTTAACCTGGATAGTCCTAGTGCACGTTAGTTATCCTAGATAGTCCAAGTGCCCACTAGGGGACGTACACAGTCCAAGTGCCCCCTAGGTAACCTAGATAGTCCAAGTGCCCGCTAGGGTATGTACATAGTCCAAGTGCCTTTTAGGTAACCTAGATAGTCTAAGTGCCCGCTAGTTAACCTACATAGTCCAAGTGCCCGTTCATTAACCTAGATCGTCCAAGTGTCTGCCAGTTAACCTACATAGTCAAAGATCCTGTTAGGTAACATAGATAGTCCAAGTGCTCGCTAAATAACCTATATATCCAAGTGCCCGCTAGGTAACCTAGATATTCCAAGTTCCTGGTCGCTAACTTAGATACTCCAAGTGCCCGCTAGGTAACCTACATAGTCCAAGTGCCCATTCGTTAACCAAGATAGTCCAAGTGCCCGCTAAGGAACCTACATATTCCAAGTGCACGCTAGTTAACCTAGATAGTCCAAGTGCCTGCTAGTAAACCTACATAATCCATGGGCCCGCTAGTTAACCTACATAGTGCAAGGCCCCGCTAGTTAACCCAGATCGTGCAAGTGTCCGCTAGTTAACCTATATAGTCCAAGTGCCCGCTAGGGAACCTACATAGTCCAAGTGCCCGTTAGGTAACCTAGATAGACCAAATGCCCGCTAGGGAACCCACATAGTCCAAGTGCCCGCTAGGGAACTTACATAGTCCAAGGGCCCGCTTGGGAACCTACATAGTCCAACTGCCCTCTAGGTAACCTAGATCATCCAAGTGCCCGCTAGTTAACCTATATCGTCTAAGTGCCCGCTAGTTAACCTAGATCGTCCAAGTGCCCGCTAGTTAACCTACACAGTCAATGGGCCCGCTAGTTAACCTACATAGTGCAAGAGCCCGCTAGTTAACCCAGATCGTGCAAGTGTCCGCTAGTTAACCTACATAGTCCAAGTGCCCGCTAGGTAACCTAGATAATCCTAGTGCCCGCTAGGGAACCTTCATAGTCCAAGTGTCAGCTAGGTAACCTAGATAGTACACGTGCCCGCTAGTTAACCTAGATAGTCCTAGTGACTGTTAGTTAACCTAGAGTGTCCAAGTGCCCACTATGGGACGTACTTAGTCCAAGTGCCGGTTAGCTAACCTAGATAGTCCAAGTGCCCGCTAGTTAACATTGATCATCCAAGTGCCCGCTATTTAACCTAGATAGTCCAAGTGCACGATATTTAACCTAGATAGTCCAAGTGCCCTCTAGTTAACTTAGATCGTCCAAGTGCCCGCTAAGAAACCTAGATAGTCCATGTGCCCGTTAGGTAACCTAGATAGTCCAAATGTCCGCTAGGTAACCTTCATAGTCCAAGTTCCCGCTAGGTAACCTAGATAGTCCAAGTGCCCGTTACCTAACCTAGATAGTCCAATTGCCCGCTATGCAACATACATAATCCAAGTGCCCGTTCGTTAACCTAGAAGTCCAAGTGCCCGCTAGGTAACCTAGACAGTCCAAGTGCACCCTAGGTTACCTATATAGTCCAATGCCCGTTCGGTAACCTAGATAGTGCAAGTGCCTGGTAGTTAACCTACATAGTCCAAGTGCCCGCTAGGTAACATAGATAGTCCAAGGGCCCGCTAGTTAACCTACATAGTCCAAGTGCCTGGTAGTTAACTTCCATAGTTCAAGTGTCCGTAGGGAACATACATAATCCAAGTGCCCGCTAGGGAACATACAGAGTCCAAGTGCCCGCTAGGGAACCTACATAGTCCATGTGATCGCTAGGGAATCTACATAGTCCATGGGCCCGCTAGTTAATGTAGATAGTCCAAGTGCCGCTAGTTAACCTAGATCGTCCAAGTGTCCACTAGTTAACCTACATAGTACAAGTGCCCACTAGGGAACCTAGATAGTCCAAGTGCCCGCTCTGGAACCTACATAGTCCAAGTGCCTGCTAGGGAACCTACATAGTCCAAGTGCCCGCTCTGGAACATACATAGTCCATGTGCCCGCTAGAGAATCTACATAGTCCAAGGGCCCGCTAGTTAACCTAGATAGTCCAAGTGCCCGCTAGTTAACCTACATAGTCCAAGTGCCCGCTAGGTAACCTAGACAGTTCAAGTGACCACTAGGTTACCTACATAGTCCAAGTACCCGTTCGTTAACCTACATAGTCCAAGTGCCCGCTAGGTAACCAATATAGTCCAAATGCCCGCTAGGGGCCCTAATAGTCCAAATGCCCGCTAGTTAACCTAGATAGTCCAAGTGCTCGCTAGTTAACCTGGATAGACCAAGTGCCCTCTAGGGAACCTAAATAGTCCAAGTACCCGCTAGGAAACGTACATAGTCCAAGTGCCTGCTAGGTAACGTACATAGTTCAAATGCCCGCTAGGTAACGTAGATAGTCCAAGTGCCCGCTAGGGAACGTACATAGTCCAAGTGCCCGCTAGGTAACCTAGATAGTCAAAGTGCCCGCTAGTTAACCTACATAGTCCAAGTGCCTGCTAGGTAACCTAGATAGTCCAAGTGCCCACTAGTTCACCTACATAGTCCAGGTTCCCCCTAGGTAACCTAGATAGTCCAAGGGCCCGCTAGGTAACCTACATTGTCCTAGTGCCCCCTAGTTAACCTACATTCTCCAAGTGCCCGATAGGGAACATACATAGTCCAAGTGCCCGCTAGGTAACCTACATAGTCCAAATGCCCGCTAGGAAACCTTCATAGTCCCAGGGCCCCCTAGGTAACCTAGGTAGTCCAAGTGCCCGCTAGTTAACCTATATCGTCTAAGTGCCCGCTAGTTAACCTACATAGTCCAAGGGCCCGCTTGTTAACCTACATAGTCCAAGGTCCGCTACTTAACCTAGATAGTCCAAGTGCCCGCTAGTTAACCTACATAGTCCAAGTGCCCTCTAGTTAACGTAGATATTCCAAGTGCCCTCTAGTTAACCTAGATAGTCCAAGTGCCCGCTAGGGGTCGTACATAGTCCAAGTGCCCGTTTGTTATCCTAGATAGTCCAAGTGCCCACTAGGTAACCTAGACAGTCCAAGTTCCCGCTAGGTTACCTACATAGCCCAAGTGACCGCTGGTTAACCAGATAGTTCAAGTGCCTGCTAGTTAACCTACATAGTCCAAGTGCCCACTATTTAACCTACATAGCCCAGGGCCAGCTAGTTAACCTACATAGTCCATGTGCCCGCTAGTTAACCTACATAGCCCAGGGACTGCTAGTTAACCTAGAGAGTCCAAGTGCCCGCTAGTTAACCTACATAGTCCAAGTGCCCGCTAGGGAACCTACATAGTCCAAGTGCCCGTTAGGTAACCTAGATAGACCAAATGCGCGCTAGGGAACACACATAGTCCAAGTGCCCGCTAGGGAACTTACATAGTCCAAGGGCCCGCTAGGGAACCTACATAGTCCAACTGCCCTCTAGGTAACCTAGATAATCCAAGTGCCCGCTAGTTAACCTACATCGTCCAAGTGCCCGCTAGTTAACCTACATAGTCAATGGGCCCGCTAGTTAACCTACATAGTGCAAGAGCCCTCTAGTTAACCTAGATCGTGCAAGTGTCCGCTAGTTAACCTACATAGTCCAAGTGCCCGCTAGGTAACCTAGACAATCCAAGTGCCCGCTAGGGAACCTTCATAGTCCAAGTGCCAGCTAGGTAACCTAGATAGTACACGTGCCCGCTAGTTAACCTAGATAGTCCTAGTGACTGTTAGTTAACCTAGAGTGTCCAAGTGCCCACTAGCGGACGTACTTAGTCCAAGTGCCGGTTAGCTAACCTAGATAGTCCAAGTGCCCGCTAGTTAACATTGATCATCCAAGTGCCGGCTATTTAACCTAGATAGTCCAAGTGCACGATATTTCACCTAGATAGTCCAAGTATCCTCTAGTTAACTTAGATCGTCCAAGTGCCCGCTAAGAAACCTAGATAGTCCATGTGCCCGTTAGGTAACCTAGATAGTCCAAGTGCCCGCTATGTAACCTACATAGTCCAAATTCCCGCTAGGTAACCTAGATAGTCCAAGGGCCCGCTAGTTAACCTACATAGTCCAAGTGCCCGGTAGTTAACTTCCATAGTTCAAGTGTCCGTAGGGAACATACATAGTCCAAGTGCCCGCTATGGAACATACAGAGTCCAAGTGCCCGCTAGGGAACGTACATAGTCCATGTGCTCGCTAGGGAAACTACATAGTCCATGGGCCCGCTAGTTAATGTAGATAGTACAAGTGCCGCTAGTTAACCTAGATCTTCCAAGTGTCCACTAGTTAACCTACATAGTACAAGTGCCCACTAGGGAACCTAGATAGTCCATGTGCCCGCTCTGGAACCTACATAGTCCAAGTGCCTGCTAGGGAACCTACATAATCCAAGTGCCCGCTCTGGAACATACATAGTCCAAGATCCCGCTAGAGAATCTACATAGTCCAAGGGCCCGCTAGTTAACCTAGATAGTCCAAGTGCCCGCTAGTTAACCTACATAGTCCAAGTGCCCGCTAGGTAACCTAGACAGTTCAAGTGACCACTAGGTTACCTACATAGTCCAAGTGCCCGTTCGTTAACCTACATAGTCCAAGTGCCCGCTAGGTACCAATATAGTCCAAATGCCCGCTAGGGGCCCTAATAGTCCAAATGCCCGCTACTTAACCTAGATAGTCCAAGTGCTCGCTAGTTAACCTGGATAGACCAAGTGCCCTCTAGGGAACCTAAATAGTCCAAGTACCCGCTAGGAAACGTACATAGTCCAAGTGCCTGCTAGGTAATGTACATAGTTCAAATGCCCGCTAGGTAACGTAGATAGTCCAAGTGCCCGCTAGGGGTCGTACATAGTCCAAGTGCCCGTTTGTTATCCTAGATAGTCCAAGTGCCCACTAGGTAACCTAGACAGTCCAAGTTCCCGCTAGGTTACCTACATAGCCCAAGTGACCGCTGGTTAACCAGATAGTTCAAGTGCCTGCTAGTTAACCTACATAGTCCAAGTGCCCACTATTTAACCTACATAGCCCAGGGCCAGCTAGTTAACCTACATAGTCCATGTGCCCGCTAGTTAACCTACATAGCCCAGGGACTGCTAGTTAACCTAGAGAGTCCAAGTGCCCGCTAGTTAACCTACATAGTCCAAGTGCCCGCTAGGGAACCTACATAGTCCAAGTGCCCGTTAGGTAACCTAGATAGACCAAATGCGCGCTAGGGAACACACATAGTCCAAGTGCCCGCTAGGGAACTTACATAGTCCAAGGGCCCGCTAGGGAACCTACATAGTCCAACTGCCCTCTAGGTAACCTAGATAATCCAAGTGCCCGCTAGTTAACCTACATCGTCCAAGTGCCCGCTAGTTAACCTACATAGTCAATGGGCCCGCTAGTTAACCTACATAGTGCAAGAGCCCTCTAGTTAACCTAGATCGTGCAAGTGTCCGCTAGTTAACCTACATAGTCCAAGTGCCCGCTAGGTAACCTAGACAATCCAAGTGCCCGCTAGGGAACCTTCATAGTCCAAGTGCCAGCTAGGTAACCTAGATAGTACACGTGCCCGCTAGTTAACCTAGATAGTCCTAGTGACTGTTAGTTAACCTAGAGTGTCCAAGTGCCCACTAGCGGACGTACTTAGTCCAAGTGCCGGTTAGCTAACCTAGATAGTCCAAGTGCCCGCTAGTTAACATTGATCATCCAAGTGCCGGCTATTTAACCTAGATAGTCCAAGTGCACGATATTTCACCTAGATAGTCCAAGTATCCTCTAGTTAACTTAGATCGTCCAAGTGCCCGCTAAGAAACCTAGATAGTCCATGTGCCCGTTAGGTAACCTAGATAGTCCAAGTGCCCGCTATGTAACCTACATAGTCCAAATTCCCGCTAGGTAACCTAGATAGTCCAAGGGCCCGCTAGTTAACCTACATAGTCCAAGTGCCCGGTAGTTAACTTCCATAGTTCAAGTGTCCGTAGGGAACATACATAGTCCAAGTGCCCGCTATGGAACATACAGAGTCCAAGTGCCCGCTAGGGAACGTACATAGTCCATGTGCTCGCTAGGGAAACTACATAGTCCATGGGCCCGCTAGTTAATGTAGATAGTACAAGTGCCGCTAGTTAACCTAGATCTTCCAAGTGTCCACTAGTTAACCTACATAGTACAAGTGCCCACTAGGGAACCTAGATAGTCCATGTGCCCGCTCTGGAACCTACATAGTCCAAGTGCCTGCTAGGGAACCTACATAATCCAAGTGCCCGCTCTGGAACATACATAGTCCAAGATCCCGCTAGAGAATCTACATAGTCCAAGGGCCCGCTAGTTAACCTAGATAGTCCAAGTGCCCGCTAGTTAACCTACATAGTCCAAGTGCCCGCTAGGTAACCTAGACAGTTCAAGTGACCACTAGGTTACCTACATAGTCCAAGTGCCCGTTCGTTAACCTACATAGTCCAAGTGCCCGCTAGGTACCAATATAGTCCAAATGCCCGCTAGGGGCCCTAATAGTCCAAATGCCCGCTACTTAACCTAGATAGTCCAAGTGCTCGCTAGTTAACCTGGATAGACCAAGTGCCCTCTAGGGAACCTAAATAGTCCAAGTACCCGCTAGGAAACGTACATAGTCCAAGTGCCTGCTAGGTAATGTACATAGTTCAAATGCCCGCTAGGTAACGTAGATAGTCCAAGTGCCCTATAGGGAACGTACATAGTCCAAGTGCCCGCTAGGGAACGTACATAGTCCAAGTGCCCGCTAGGTAACCTAGATAGTCCAAGTGCCCGCTAGTTAACCTACATAGTCCAAGTGTCTGCTAGGTGACCTAGATAGTCCAAGTGCCCACAAGTTCACCTACATAGTCCAGGTTCGCCCTAGGTAACCTAGATAGTCCAAGGGCCCGCTAGGTAACCTACATTGTCCTAGTGCCCCCTAGTTAACCTACATTCTCCAAGTGCCCGATAGGGAACCTATATAGTCCAAGTGCCCGCTAGGTAACCTACATAGTCCAAAAGCCCGCTAGTTAACCTACATAGTTCAAGTGTCCGCTAGTTAACATTGATCATCCACGTGCCCGCTAGTTAACCTAGATAGTCCAAGGGCCCGCTAGTTAACCTACGTAGTCCAAGGTCCGCTAGTTAACCTAGATAGTCCAAGTGCCCGCTAGGTAACCTAAGTAGTCCAAGTGTCCGCTATGTAACCTAGATAGTCAAAGTGCCCGTTCGTTAACCTAGATAGTCCAAGTGCCCGCTAGGTAACCTACGTAGTCCAAGGTCCGCTAGTTAACCTAGATAGTCCAAGTGCCCGCTAGGTAATCTAGATAGACCAAGTGCCCGCTATGTAACCTAGATAGTCAAAGTGCCCATTCGTTAACCTATATAGTCCAAGAGCCCGCTAGTTAACCGAGACTTTCCAAGTGCCCGCTAGGTTACATGCATAGTCCAAGTGCCCGTTCGTTAACCTAGATAGTCCAAATGCCCTCTAGGAAACCTACATAGTCCAAGGGCCCCCTAGGTAACCTAGATAGTCCAAGTGCCCGCTAGTTAACCTAGATCGTCTAAGTGCCCGCTAGTTAACCTACATAGTCCAAGGGCCTGCTTGTTAACCTACATAGTCCAAGGTCCGCTACTTAACCTAGATAGTCCAAGTGCCCGCTAGTTAACCTACATAGTCCAAGTGCCCTCTAGTTAACCTAGATATTCCAAGTGCCCTCTAGTTAACCTAGATAGTCCAAGTGCCCGCTAGGGGTCGTACATAGTCCAAGTGCCCGTTTGTTATCCTAGATAGTCCAAGTGCCCACTAGGTAACCTAGACAGTCCAAGTTCCCGCTAGGTTACCTACATAGCCCAAGTGACCGCTGGTTAACCAGATAGTTCAAGTGCCTGCTAGTTAACCTACATAGTCCAAGTGCCCACTATTTAACCTACATAGCCCAGGGCCAGCTAGTTAACCTACATAGTCCATGTGCCCGCTAGTTAACCTACATAGCCCAGGGACTGCTAGTTAACCTAGATAGTCCAAGTGCCCACTAGTTAACCTACATAGTCCATGTGCCCGCTGAGGAACCTACATAGTCCAAGTGCCCGTTAGGGAACCTAGATAGTCCAAGTGCCCGTAGGGAACCTATATAGTCCAAGTGCCTGCTAGGGAACCTACATTGTCAAAGTGCCCGTTAGGGAACCTGCATTGTACAAATGCCCGCTACTTAACCTAGATCGTCCAAGTGCCCGCTAGTTAACCTATATAGTCCAAGTGCCCGCTAGTTAACCTTGATCGTCCAAGTGCCCGCTAGTTAACCTACATAGTCCAAGTGCCCGATATGGAACCTACATAGTCCAAGTGCCCGCTGAGGAACCTACATATTCCAAGTGCCTGTTAGGGAACCTAGATAGTTCAAGTGCCCGCTAGGGAACCTGCATCACCCACGTGCCCGGTAGTTAATCTAGATAGTCCAAGTGCCCTTAGTTAACCTAGATAGTCCAAGTGCCCGCTAGTTAACCTACATAGTCCAAGGGCCCGCTTGTTAACCTACATAGTCCAAGGTCCGCTACTTAACCTAGATAGTCCAAGTGCCCGCTAGTTAACCTAGATGGACCAAGGGCCCTCTAGTTATCCTAGATAGTCCAAGTGCCCGCTAGGGAACGTACATAGTCCAACAGCCCGCTAGGTAACCTAGATAGTCTAAGTGCCGGCTAGTTAACCTACATAGTCCAAGGGCACTCTAGTTAACCTACATAGTCCAAGTGCCCGCTAAGGGACGTACATAGTCCAAGTGACCGCTAAGGAACCTACATAGTCCAAGTGCCCGTTAGGGAACCTAGATAGTCCAAGTGCCCGCTAGGGAACCTGCATCATCCAAGTGCCCGGTAGTTAATCTAGATTGTCCAAGTGCCCGCTAGTTAACCTAGATAGTCCAAGTGCCCAGTAGTTAACCTAGATAGTCCAAGTACCCGCTAGGTAACATAGATAGTTCAAGTGCCCAATAGGTAACCAAGATAGTCCAAGTGCCCGCTAGGTAACATACAAAGTCCAAGTGCCCGCTAGGTAATCTATATAGTCATAATGCCCCCTGGGGAACCTACATAGTCCAAGTACCCTCTAATTAACCTACATTGTCCAAGTGCCCGTTAGCTAACCTAGATAGTCTAAGGGCCGACTAGTTAACCTACATAGTTCAAGTGCCCGCTAGCCAACCTAGATAATCCAAGTTCCCGGTAGATAACCTATATCGTCCAAGTGCCCGCTAGTTAACCTAGATAGTCCAATTGCCCGGTGGTTAACCTAGATCGTCCAAGTGCCCGCTAGTGAACCTACATAGTCCAAGGGCCCGCTAGTTAACCTACATAGTCCAAGAACCCGCTAGTTAACCTAGATAGTCCAAGTGCCCGCTAGTTAACCTACATAGTCCAGGGCCCGCTAGTTAACCTACATAGTCCAAGAACCCGCTAGTTAACCTAGATAGTCCAAAGGCCCGCTAGTTAACCTACATAGTCCAAGAACCCGCTAGTTAACCTAGATAGTCCAAGTGCCTGCTAGTTAACCTACATAGTCCAAGGGCCCGCTAGGTAACCTAGATATTCAAAGTTCTTATTAGCTAAACTACATAGTCCAAGTTCCCGCTAGGTTACCTACATAGTCCAAGTGCCCGCTAGGTAACCTAGATAGACCAAGTGCCCGCTAGTTAACCTAGATAGTCCAAGTGCCCGTTAGGTAACCTACAGAGTCCAAGGGCCCTCTAGGTAACCTATATAGTCAAAGTTCCCGCTAGTTAACCTAGATAGTCCAAGTGCCCGTTAGGTAACCTACATAGTCCAGGAGCCCAATAGGTAACCTACTTATTCTAAGTGCCCGTTCGTTAACCTAGATAGTCCAAGTGCCCGCTAGGTAACCTACATAGTCCAAGTGCCCACTAGGTAAGCTACAAGTCTAAGAGCCCGCTAGTTAACCTAGATCGTCTGAGTGCCCGCTGGTTAACCTACATAGTCCAAGGGCCCGCTAGTTAACCTACATAGTCCAGGAACCCGCTAGTTAACCTGGATAGTCCTAGTGCACGTTAGTTATCCTAGATAGTCCAAGTGCCCACTAGGGGACGTACACAGTCCAAGTGCCCCCTAGGTAACCTAGATAGTCCAAGTGCCCGCTAGGGTATGTACATAATCCAAGTGCCTTCTAGGTAACCTAGATAGTCTAAGTGCCCGCTAGTTAACCTACATAGTCCAAGTGCCCGTTCATTAACCTAGATCGTCCAAGTGTCCGCCAGTTAACCTACATAGTCAAAGTTCCTGTTAGGTAACATAGATAGTCCAAGTGCCCGCTAGGTAACCTATATATCCAAGTGCCCGCTAGGTAACCTAGATATTCCAAGTGCCCTCTAGTTAACCTAGATAGTCCAAGTGCCCGCTAGGGGTCGTACATAGTCCAAGTGCCCGTTTGTTATCCTGGATAGTCCAAGTGCCCACTAGGTAACCTAGACAGTCCAAGTTCCCGCTAGGTTACCTACATAGTCCAAGTGACCGCTGGTTAACCAGATAGTTCAAGTGCCTGCTAGTTAACCTACATAGTCCAAGTGCCCACTATTTAACCTACATAGCCCAGGGCCAGCTAGTTAACCTACATAGTCCATGTGCCCGCTAGTTAACCTACATAGCCCAGGGACTGCTAGTTAACCTAGATAGTCCAAGTGCCCACTAGTTAACCTACATAGTCCATGTGCCCGCTGAGGAACCTAGATAGTCCAAGTGCCCGTTAGGGAACCTAGATAGTCCAAGTGCCCGTAGGGAACCTATATAGTCCAAGTGCCCGCTAGGGAACCTACATAGTCAAAGTGCCCGTTAGGGAACCTGCATTGTACAAGTGCCCGCTACTTAACCTAGATCGTCCAAGTGCCCGCTAGTTAACCTTGATCGTCCAAGTGCCCGCTAGTTAACCTACATAGTCCAAGTGCCCGATATGGAACCTACATAGTCCAAGTGCCCGCTGAGGAACCTACATATTCCAAGTGCCTGTTAGGGAACCTAGATAGTTCAAGTGCCTGCTAGGGAACCTGCATCACCCAAGTGACCGGTAGTTAACCTAGATAGTCCTAGTGCCCTTAGTTAACCTAGATAGTCCAAGTGCCCGCTAGTTAACCTACATAGTCCAAGGGCCCGCTTGTTAACCTACATAGTCCAAGGTCCGCTACTTAACCTAGATAGTCCAAGTGCCCGCTAGTTAACCTAGATGGACCAAGGGCCCTCTAGTTAACCTAGATAGTCCAAGTGCCCGCTAGGGAATGTACATAGTCCAACAGCCCGCTAGGTAACCTAGATAGTCTAAGTGCCGGCTAGTTAACCTACATAGTCCAAGGGCACTCTAGTTAACCTACATAGTCCAAGTGCCCGCTAAGGGACGTACATAGTCCAAGTGCCCGCTAAGGAACCTACATAGTCCAAGTGCCCGTTAGGGAACCTAGATAGTCCAAGTGCCCGCTAGGGAACCTGCATCATCCATGTGCCCGGTAGTTAATCTAGATTGTCCAAGTGCCCGCTAGTTAACCTAGATAGTCCAAGTGCCCGGTAGTTAACCTAGATAGTCCAAGTACCCGCTAGGTAACATAGATAGTTCAAGTGCCCAATAGGTAACCAAGATAGTCCAAGTGCCCGCTAGGTAACCTACAAAGTCCAAGTGCCCGCTAGGTAATCTATATAGTCCTAATGCCCCCTGGGGAACCTACATAGTCCAAGTACCCTCTAATTAACCTACATTGTCCAAGTGCCCGTTAGCTAACCTAGATAGTCTAAGGGCCGACTAGTTAACCTACATAGTTCAAGTGCCCGCTAGCCAACCTAGATAATCCAAGTTCCCGGTAGTTAACCTATATCGTCCAAGTGCCCGCTAGTGAACCTACATAGTCCAAGGGCCCGCTAGTTAACCTACATAGTCCAAGAACCCACTAGTTAACCTAGATAGTCCAAGTGCCCGCTAGTTAACCTACATAGTCCAAGGGCCCGCTAGGTAACCTAGATATTCAAAGTTCCTATTAGCTAACCTACATAGTCCAAATTCCCGCTAGGTTACCTACATAGTCCAAGTGCCCGCTAGGTAACCTAGATAGACCAAGTGCCCGCTAGTTAACCTAGATAGTCCAAGTGCCCGTTAGGTAACCTACATAGTCCAAGGGCCCTCTAGGTAACCTATATAGTCAAAGTTCCCGCTAGTTAACCTAGATAGTCCAAGTGCCCGTTAGGTAACCTACATAGTCCAAGGGCCCTCTAGGTAACCTATATAGTCAAAGTTCCCGCTAGGTAACCTAGATAGTCCAAGTGCCCGTTAGCTAACATACATAGTCCAGGAGCCCAATAGGTAACCTACATAGTCTAAGTGCCCGTTCGTTAACCTAGATAGTCCAAGTGCCCGCTAGGTAATCTACATAGTCCAAGTGCCCACTAAGTAAGCTACAAGTCTAAGGGCCCGCTAGTTAACCTAGATCGTCTAAGTGCCCGCTGGTTAACCTACATAGTCCAAGGGCCCGCTAGTTAACCTACATAGTCCAAGAACCCGCTAGTTAACCTGGATAGTCCTAGTGCACGTTAGTTATCCTAGATAGTCCAAGTGCCCACTAGGGGACGTACACAGTCCAAGTGCCCCCTAGGTAACCTAGATAGTCCAAGTGCCCGCTAGGGTATGTACATAGTCCAAGTGCCTTCTAGGTAACCTAGATAGTCTAAGTGCCCGCTAGTTAACCTACATAGTCCAAGTGCCCGTTCATTAACCTAGATCGTCCAAGTGTCCGCCAGTTAACCTACATAGTCAAAGTTCCTGTTAGGTAACATAGATAGTCCAAGTGCCCGCTAAATAACCTATATATCCAAGTGCCCGCTAAGTAACCTAGATATTCCAAGTTCCTGGTCGCTAACTTAGATACTCCAAGTGCCCGCTAGGTAACCTACATAGTCCAAGTGCCCATTCGTTAACCAAGATAGTCCAAGTGCCCGCTAAGGAACCTATATAGTCCAAGTGCACGCTAGTTAACCTAGATAGTCCAAGTGCCTGCTAGTAAACCTACATAATCCATGGGCCCGCTAGTTAACCTACATAGTGCAAGGCCCCGCTAGTTAACCCAGATCGTGCAAGTGTCCGCTAGCTAACCTACATAGTCCAAGTGCCCGCTAGGGAACCTACATAGTCCAAGTGCCCGTTAGGTAACCTAGATAGACCAAATGCCCGCTAGGGAACCCACATAGTCCAAGTGCCTGCTAGGGAACTTACATAGTCCAAGGGCCCTCTAGGGAACCTACATAGTCCAACTGCCCTCTAGGTAACCTAGATCATCCAAGTGCCCGCTAGTTAACCTATATCGTCCAAGTGCCCGCTAGTTAATCTAGATCGTCCAAGTGCCCGCTAGTTAACCTACACAGTCAATGGGCACGCTAGTTAACCTACATAGTGCAAGAGCCCGCTAGTTAACCTAGATCGTGCAAGTGTCCGCTAGTTAATCTACATAGTCCAAGTGCCCGCTAGGTAACCTAGATAATCCTAGTGCCCGCTAGGGAACCTTCATAGTCCAAGTGCCAGCTAGGTAACCTAGATAGTACACGTGCCCGCTAGTTAACCTAGATAGTCCTAGTGACTGTTAGTTAACCTAGAGTGTCCAAGTGCCCAATAGGGGACGTACTTAGTCCAAGTGCCGGTTAGCTAACCTAGATAGTCCAAGTGCCCGCTAGTTAACATTGATCATCCAAGTGCCCGCTAGGGTATGTACATAGTCCAAGTGCCTTCTAGGTAACCTAGATAGTCTACGTGCCCGCTATTTAACCTAGATAGTCCAAGTGCACGATATTTAACCTAGATAGTCCAAGTGCCCTCTAGTTAACTTAGATCGTCTAAGTGCCCGCTAAGAAACCTAGATAGTCCATGTGCCCGTTAGGTAACCTAGATAGTCCAAATGCCCGCTAGGTAACCTTCATAGTCCAAGTTTCCGCTAGGTAACCTAGATAGTCCAAGTGCCCGTTACCTAACCTAGATAGTCCAATTGCCCGCTATGCAACATACATAATCCAAGTGCCCGTTCGTTAACCTAGAAGTCCAAGTGCCCGCTAGGTAACCTAGACGGTCCAAGTGCACCCTAGGTTACCTATATAGTCCAATGCCCGTTCGGTAACCTAGATAGTGCAAGTGCCCGGTAGTTAACCTACATAGTCCAAGTGCCCGCTAGGTAACCTAGATAGTCCAAGGGCCCGCTAGTTAACCTACATAGTCCAAGTGCCCGGTAGTTAACTTCCATAGTTCAAGTGTCCGTAGGGAACATACATAGTCCAAGTGCCCGCTAGGGAACATACAGAGTCCAAGTGCCCGCTAGGGAACCTACATAGTCCATGTGATCGCTAGGGAATCTACATAGTCCATGGGCCCGCTAGTTAATGTAGATAGTCCAAGTGCCGCTAGTTAACCTAGATCGTCCAAGTGTCCACTAGTTAACCTACATAGTACAAGTGCCAACTAGGGAACCTAGATAGTCCAAGTGCCCGCTCTGGAACCTACATAGTCCAAGTGCCTGTTGGGAACCTACATAGTCCAAGTGCCCGCTCTGGAACATACATAGTCCAAGTGCCCGCTAGATAATCTACATAGTCCAAGGGCCCGCTAGTTAACCTAGATAGTCCAAGTGCCCGCTAGTTAACCTACATAGTCCAAGTGCCCGCTAGGTAACCTAGAGAGTTCAAGTGACCACTAGGTTACCTACATAGTCCAAGTACCCGTTCGTTAACCTACGTAGTCCAAGTGCCCGCTAGGTAACCAATATAGTCCAAATGCCCGCTAGTTAACCTAGATAGTCCAAGTGCTCGCTAGTTAACCTGGATAGACCAAGTGCCCTCTAGGGAACCTAAATAGTCCAAGTACCCGCTAGGAAACGTACATAGTCCAAGTGCCTGCTAGGTAACGTACATAGTTCAAATGCCCGCTAGGTAACGTAGATAGTCCAAGTGCCCGCTAGAGAACGTACATAGTCCAAGTGCCCGCTAGGTAACCTAGATAGTCCAAGTGCCCGCTAGTTAACCTACATAGTCCAAGTGCCTGCTAGGTAACCTAGATAGTCCAAGTGCCCACTAGTTCACCTACATAGTCCAGGTTCCCCCTAGGTAACCTAGATAGTCCAAGGGCCCGCTAGGTAACCTACATTGTCCTAGTGCCCCCTAGTTAACCTACATTCTCCAAGTGCCCGATAGGGAACATATATAGTCCAAGTGCCCGCTAGGTAACCTACATAGTCCAAATGCCCGCTAGGAAACCTACATAGTCCAAGGGCCCCCTAGGTAACCTAGATAGTCCAAGTGCCCGCTAGTTAACCTAGATCGTCTAAGTGCCCGCTAGTTAACCTACATAGTCCAAGGGCCCGCTTGTTAACCTACATAGTCCAAGGTTCGCTACTTAACCTAGATAGTCCAAGTGCCCGCTAGTTAACCTACATAGTCCAAGTGCCCTCTAGTTAACCTAGATATTCCAAGTGCCCTCTAGTTAACCTAGATAGTCCAAGTGCCCGTTTGGTATCCTAGATAGTCCAAGTGCCCGTTTGTTATCCTAGATAGTCCAAGTGCCCACTAGGTAACCTAGACAGTCCAAGTTCCTGCTAGGTTACCTACATAGTCCATGTGACCGCTGGTTAACCAGATAGTTCAAGTGCCTGCTAGTTAACCTACATAGTCCAAGTGCCCACTATTTAACCTACATAGCCCAGGGCCTGCTAGTTAACCTACATAGCCCAGGGACTGCTAGTTAACCTAGATAGTCCAAGTGCCCGCTAGTTAACATACATAGTCCAAGTGCCCGCTGAGGAACCTACATAGTCCAAGTGCCCGTTAGGGAACCTAGATAGTCCAAGTGCCCGTAGGGAACCTATATAGTCCAAGTGCCCGCTAGGGAACCTACATAGTCAAAGTGCCCGTTAGGGAACCTGCATTGTACAAGTGCCCGCTAGTTAACCTAGATCGTCCAAGTGCCCGCTAGTTAACCTAGATAGTCCAAGTTCCCGCTAGTTATCCTTGATCGTCCAAGTGCCCGCTAGTTAACCTACATAGTCCAAGTGCCCGATATGGAACCTAAATAGTCCAAGTGCCCACTGAGGAACCTATATAGTCCAAGTGCCCGATAGGGAACCTACATATTCCAAGTGCCTGTTAGGGAACCTAGATAGTTCAAGTGCCCGCTAGGGAACCTGCATCACCCAAGTGCCCGGTAGTTAATCTAGATAGTCCAAGTGCCCTTAGTTAACCTAGATAGTCCAAGTGCCCGCTAGTTAACCTACAAAATCCAAGGGCCCGCTTGTTAACTTACATAGTCCAAGGTCCGCTACTTAACCTAGATAGTCCAAGTGCCCGCTAGTTAACCTAGATAGACCAAGGGCCCTCTAGTTAACCTAGATAGTCCAAGTGCCCGCTAGGGAACGTACATAATCCAACAGCCCGCTAGGTAACCTAGATAGTCTAAGTGCCGGCTAGTTAACCTACATAGTCCAAGGGTATTCTAGTTAACCTACATAGTCCAAGTGCCCGCTAAGGGACGTACATAGTCCAAGTGCCCGCTAAGGAACCTACATAGTCCAAGTGCCCGTTAGGGAACCTAGATAGTCCAAGTGCCCGCTAGGGAACCTGCATCATCCAAATGCCCGGTAGTTAATCTAGATAGTCCAAGTGCCCGCTAGTTAACCTAGATAGTCCAAGTGCCCGGTAGTTAACCTAGATAGTCCAAGCAACCGCTAGGTAACCAAGATAGTCCAAGTGCCCGCTAGGTAACCTACAAAGTCCAAGTGCCCGCTAGGTAATCTATATAGTCCAAATGCCCGCTGGGGAACCTACATAGTCCAAGTACCCTCTAATTAACCTACATTGTCCAAGTGCCCGTTAGCTAACCTAGATAGTCTAAGGGCCGACTAGTTAACCTATATAGTTCAAGTGCCCGCTAGCCAACCTAGATAATCCAAGTTCCCGGTAGTTAACCTATATCGTCCAAGTGCCCGCTAGTTAACATAGATAGTCCAATTGCCCGGAAGTTAACCTAGATCGTCCAAGTGCCCGCTAGTGAACATACATAGTCCAAGGGCCCGCTAGTTAACCTACATAGTCCAAGAACCCGCGAGTTAACCTAGATAGTCCAAGTGCCCGCTAGTTAACCTACATAGGCCAAGGGCCCGCTAGTTAACCTACATAGTCCAAGAACCCGCTAGTTAACCTAGATAGTCCAAAGGCACGCTAGTTAACCTACATAGTCCAAGAACCCGCTAGTTAACCTAGATAGTCCAAGTGCCCGTTAGGTAACCTACATAGTCCAAGGGCCCTCTGGGTAACCTATATAGTCAAAGTTCCCGCAAGTAACCTAGATAGTCCAAGTGCCCATTAGGTAACATAGATAGTCCAAGTGCCCGCTAGGTAACCTACATAGTTCAAGTGCCCGCTAGGTAACATAGATAGTCCAAGTGCCCGTTAGCTAACATACATAGTCCAGGAGCCAATAGGTAACCTACATAGTCCAAGTGCCCGTTCATTAACCTAGATAGTCCAAGTGCCCGCTAGGTAACCTACATAGTCCAAGTGCCCGCTAGGTAAGCTACAAGTCCAAGGGCCCGCTAGTTAACCTACATAGTCCAAGGGCTCGCTAGTTAACCTTGATAGTCCAAGTGCCGGCTAGTTAACCTAGATTGTCGAAGTGCCCTCTAGTTAACCTAGATCGTCCATGTGCCCGCTAGTTAACCATGATCGTCCAATTCCCCGCTAGTTAACCTACATAGTCCAAGGGCACGCAAGGTAACCTAGATAATCCAATTTCCTGTTAGCTAACCTAGATAGTCCAAGTGCCCGCTAGGTAACCTAGACTGTCCAGTGCCCGCTAGGTTACCTACATAGTCCAAGTGCCCGCTAGGTAACCTAGATAGTCCAAGTGCCCGCTAGTTAACCTGGATAGTCCTAGTGCACGTTAGTTATCCTAGATAGTCCAAGTGCCCACTAGGGGACGTACACAGTCCAAGTGCCCCCTAGGTAACCTAGATAGTCCAAGTGCCCGCTAGGGTATGTACATAGTCCAAGTGCCTGCTAGGTAACCTAGATAGACCAAGTGCCCGCTTGGTAACCTAGATAGTCCAAGTGCCCGTTAGGTAACCTAAATAGTCCAAGGGTCCTCTAGGTAACCTATATAGTCAAAGTTCCCGCTAGATAACCTAGATAGTCCAAGTGCCCATTAGGAAACCTAGATAGTCCAAGTGCCCGCTAGGTAACCTACATAGTTCAAGTGCCCGCTAGGTAACATAGATAGTCCAAGTGCCCGTTAGCTAACATACATAGTCCAGGAGCCAATAGGTAACCTATATAGTCCAAGTGCCCGTTCGTTAACCTAGATAGTCCAAGTGCCCGCTAGGTAACCTACATAGTCCAAGTGCCCGCTAGGTAAGCTACAAGTCCAAGGGCCAGCTAGTTAACCTACATAGTCCAAGGGCTCGCTAGTTAACCTTGATAGTCCAAGTGCCGGCTAGTTAACCTAGATTGTCCAGGTGCCCTCTAGTTAACCTAGATCGTCCATGTGCCCGCTAGTTAACCTTGATCGTCCAATTCCCGCTAGTTAACCTACATAGTCCAAGGGCACGCAAGGTAACCTAGATAATCCAATTTCCTGTTAGCTAACCTAGATAGTCCAAGTGCCCGCTAGGTAACCTAGACTGTCCAGTGCCCGCTAGGTTACCTACATAGTCCAAGTGCCCGCTAGGTAACCTAGATAGTCCAAGTGCCCGCTAGTTAACCTGGATAGTCCTAGTGCATGTTAGTTATCCTAGATAGTCCAAGTGCCCACTAGGGGACGTACACAGTCCAAGTGCCCCCTTGGTAACCTAGATAGTCCAAGTGCCCGCTAGGGTATGTACATAGTCCAAGTGCCTGCTAGGTAACCTAGATAGACGAAGTGCCCGCTTGGTAACCTAGATAGTCCAAGTGCCCGTTAGGTAACCTAAATAGTCCAAGGGCCCTCTAGGTAACCTATATAGTCAAAGTTCCCGCTAGGTAACCTAGATAGTCCAAGTGCCCATTAGGTAACCTAGATAGTCCAAGTGCCCGCTAGGTTACCTACATAATTCAAGTGCCCGCTAGGTAACATAGATAGTCCAAGTGCCCGTTAGCTAACATACATAGTCCAGGAGCCAATAGGTAACCTATATAGTCCAAGTGCCCGTTCGTTAACCTAGATAGTCCAAGTGCCCGCTAGGTAACCTACATAGTCCAAGTGCCTGCTAGGTAAGCTACAAGTCCAAGGGCCCGCTAGTTAACCTACATAGTCCAAGGGCTCGCTAGTTAACCTTGATAGTCCAAGTGCCGGCTAGTTAACCTAGATTGTCCAAGTGCTCTCTAGTTAACCTAGATCGTCCATGTGCCCGCTAGTTAACCTTGATCGTCCAATTCCCCGCTAGTTAACCTACATAGTCCAAGGGCACGCAAGGTAACCTAGATAATCCAATTTCCTGTTAGCTAACCTAGATAGTCCAAGTGCCCGCTAGGTAACCTAGACTGTCCAGTGTCCGCTAGGTTACCTACATAGTCCAAGTGCCCGCTAGGTAACCTAGATAGTCCAAGTGCCCGCTAGTTAACCTGGATAGTCCTAGTGCACGTTAGTTATCCTAGATAGTCCAAGTGCCCACTAGGGGACGTACACAGTCCAAGTGCCCCCTAGGTAACCTAGATATTCCAAGTGCCCGTTAGGGTATGTACATAGTCCAAGTGCCTGCTAGGTAACCTAGATAGACCAAGTGCCCGCTTGGTAACCTAGATAGTCCAAGTGCCCGTTAGGTAACCTAAATAGTCCAAGGGCCCTCTAGGTAACCTATATAGTCAAAGTTCCCGCTAGGTAACCTAGATAGTCCAAGTGCCCATTAGGTAACCTAGATAGTCCAAGTGCCCGTAGGTAACCTACATAGTTCAAGTGTCCGCTAGGTAACATAGATAGTCCAAGTGCCCGTTAGCTAACATACATAGTCCAGGAGCCCAATAGGTAACCCACATAGTCCAAGTTCCCGTTCGTTAACCTAGATAGTCCAAGTGCCCGCTAGGTAACCTACATAGTCCAAGTGCCCGCTAGGTAAGCTACAAGTCCAAGGGCCCGCTAGTTAACCTACATAGTCCAAGTGCTCGCTAGTTAACCTTGATAGTCCAAGTGCCGGCTAGTTAACCTAGATTGTCCAAGTGCTCTCTAGTTAACCTAGATCGTCCATGTGCCCGCTAGTTAACCTTGATCGTCCTATTCCCCGCTAGTTAAACTACATAGTCCAAGGGCACGCAAGGTAACCTAGATAATCCAATTTCCTGTTAGCTAACCTAGATAGTCCAAGTGCCCGCTAGGTAACCTAGACTGTCCAGTGCCCGCTAGGTTACCTACATAGTCCAAGTGCCCGCTAGGTAACCTAGATAGTCCAAGTGCCCGCTAGTTAACCTGGATAGTCCTAGTGCACGTTAGTTATCCTAGATAGTCCAAGTGCCCACTAGGGGATGTACACAGTCCAAGTGCCCCCTAGGTAACCTAGATATTCCAAGTGCCCGCTAGGGTATGTACATAGTCCAAGTGCCTGCTAGGTAACCTAGATAGACGAAGTGCCCGCTTGGTAACCTAGATAGTCCAAGTGCCCGTTAGGTAACCTAAATAGTCCAAGGGCCCTCTAGGTAACCTATATAGTCAAAGTTCCCGCTAGGTAACCTAGATAGTCCAAGTGCCCTCTAGTTAACCTAGATCGTCCATGTGCCTGCTAGTTAACCTTGATCGTCCAATTCCCCACTAGTTAACCTACGTAGTCCAAGGGCACGCAAGGTAACCTAGATAATCCAATTTCCTGTTAACTAACCTAGATAGTCCAAGTGCCCGCTAGGTATCCTAGACTATCCAGTGCCCGCTAGGTTATCTACATAGTCCAAGTGCCCGCTAGGTAACCTAGATAGTCCAAGTGCCCGCTAGTTAACCTGGATAGTCCTAGTGCACGTTAGTTATCCTAGATAGTCCAAGTGCCCACTAGGGGACGTACACAGTCCAAGTGCCCCCTAGGTAACCTAGATAGTCCAAGTTCCCGCTAGGGTATGTACATAGTCCAAGTGCCTGCTAGGTAACCTAGATAGTCTAAGTGCCCGCTAGTTAACCTACATAGTCCAAGTTCCTGTTAGGTAACATAGATAGTCCAAGTGCCCGCTAGGTAACCTATATAGTCCAAGTGCCCGTTAGGTAACCTAGATATTCCAAGTTCCTGTTCGCTAACTTAGATACTCCAAGTGCCCGCTAGGTAACCTACATAGTCCAAGTGCCCATTCGTTAACCTAGATAGTCCAAGTGCCCACTAGTTCACCTACATAGTCCAGGTTCCCCCTAGGTAACCCAGATAGTCCAAGGGCCCGCTAGGTAACCTACATTGTCCTAGTGCCCCCTAGTTAACCTACATTCTCCAAGTGCCCGATAGGGAACCTACATAGTCCAAGTGCCCGCTCGAAAACCTAGAAAGTCCAAATGCCCGCTAGGTAACCTAGATAGTCCAAGTGCCCGGTAGGTAACCTACAAAGTCCAAGTGCCTGCTAGGTAATCTATATAGTCCAAATGCCCTCTAGGGCACCCACATAGTCCAAGTGCCCGCTACGTAACCTATATAGTCCAAGTGCCCGTTAGCTAACCGAGATAGTCCAAGGGTCAACTAGTTAACCTACATACTTCAGTGCCCACTAGGTAACCTAGCTAATCCTAGTGCCCGCTAGTAAACCTATTTCGTCCAAGTGCCCGCTAGTCAGCCTAGATTGTCCAAGTACCCGTTAGTTAACCTACATAGTGCAAGGACCCGCTAGTTAACCTAGATCGTCCAAGTGTCCGCTATTAAACCTACATAGTCCAAGGGCCCGCTAGTTTTCCTAGATAGACCAAGTGCCCGCTAGTTAACCTAGATAGTCGGAGTGCCCGTTAATTATCCTAGATAGTCCAAGTGCCCACTAGGGAACGTACATAGTACAAGTGCCCGCTAGGTAACCTAGATATTCCTAGTGCCCGTTAGTTTTCCTAGATAGTCCTAGTGCCCACTAGGGGACGTACATAGTACAAGTGCCCGCTAGGTAACCTAGATAGTCCAAGTGCCCACTAGGGTATGTACATAGTCCAAGTGCCCGCTAGGTAAACTAGATAGTCTAAGTGCCGGCTAGTTAACCTACATAGTCCAAGGGCACGCTAGTTAACCTACATAGTCCACGTGCCCGCTAAGGGACGTAAATAGTCCAAGTGCCCGCTAAGGAACCTACATAGTCCAAGTGTCCGTTAGGGAACCTAGATAGTCCAAGTGCCCACTAGGGAACCTGCATCATCCAAGTGCCCGGTAGTTAATCTAGATAGTCCAAGTGCCCGCTAGTTAACCTAGATAGTCCAAGTGCCCGGTAGATAACCTAGATCGTCCGAGTGCCCGCTAGTTAACCTACATAGTCCAAGGGCCCGCTTGTTAACCTACATAGTCCAAGGTCCGCTACTTAACCTAGATAGTCCAAGTGCCCGCTAGTTAACCTAGATAGTCTAAGTGCCCGTTAGCTAACCTAGATAGTCCAAGTGCCCGCTAGTTAACCTAGATAGTCCAAGTGCCCGCTACTTAACCTAGGTAGTCCAAGTGCTCGCTAGTTAACCTTGATCGTCCAAGTGCCCGCTAGTTAACCTACATAGTCCAAGGGCCCGCTAGGTACCCTAGACTGTCCAGTGCCCGCTAGGTTACCTACATAGTCCAAGTGCCCGCTAGGTTACCTAGATACTCCAAGTGCCCGCTAGTTAACCTAGATAGTCCTAGTACCCGTTAGTTATCCTAGATAGTCCCAGTGCCCACTAGGGGACGTACATAGTCCAAGTGCCCGCTAGGTTACCTAGATAGTCCAAGTGCCCGCTAGGATATGTACATAGTCCAAGTGCCCGCTAGGTAACCTACATAGTCTAAGTGCCCGCTAGTTAACCTACATAGTCCAAGTGCGCGATAGGGAACCTATATAGTCCAAGTGCCCGCTAAGGGACGTACATAGTCTAAGTGCCCACTAGGGAACCTACATAGTCCAAGTGCCCGTTAGAGAACCTAGATAGTCCAAGTGCCCGCTAGGGAACCTACTTCATCAAAGGGCCGCTAATTAATCTAGATAGTCCTAGTGACCGCTAGTTAACCTAGATCGTCTAAGTGCCCGCTAGTTAACCTACATAGTCCAAGGGCCCACTTGTTAAACTTCATAGTCCAAGGTCTGCTACTTAACCTAGATAGTCCAAGTGCCCGCTAGTTAACCTACATAGTCCAAGTGCCCGCTAGGGGACGTACATAGTCCAAGTGCCCGTTTGTTATCCTAGATAGTCCAAGTGCCCACTAGGTAACCTAGACAGTCCAAGTTCCCGCTAGGTTACTTACATAGTCCAAGTGACCGCTGGTTAACTGATAGTTCAAGTTCCTGCTAGTTAACCTACATAGTCCAAGTGCCCGCTAGTTAACCTACATAGCCCAGGGCCTGCTAGTTAACCTACATAGTCCATGTGCCCGCTAGTTAACCTACATAGCCCAGGGAGTGCTAGTTAACCTAGATAGTCCAAGTGCCCGCTAGTTAACCTACATAGTCCAAGTGCCCGCTGAGGAACCTACATAGTCCAAGTGCCCGATATGGAACCTATATATTCCAAGTGTCCGTTAGGGAACCGAGATAGTCCAAGTGCCCGTAGGGAACCTATGTAGTCCAAGTGCCCGCTAGGGAACCTACATAGTCAAAGTGCCCGCTAGGGAACCTGCATTGTACAAGTGCCCGCTAGTTAACCTAGATCGTCCAAGTGCCCGCTAGTTAACCTAGATAGTCCAAGTTCCCGCTAGTTAACCTTGATCGTCCAAGTGCCCACTAGTAAACCTACATAGTCCAAGTGCCCGATAGGGAACCTACATAGTCCAAGTGCCCGCTGAGGAACCTACATAGTCCAAGTGCCCGATAGGGAACCTACATATTCCAAGTGCCTGTTAGGGAACCTAGATAGTTCAAGTGCCTGTAGGGAACCTGCATCATCCAAGTGCCCGATAGTTTATCTAGATAGTCCAAGTGCCCTTAGTTAACCTAGATAGTCCAAGTGCCCGCTAGTTAACCTAGATAGTCCAAGTGCCCGCTAGTTAACCTACATAGTCCAAGGGCCCGCTTGTTAACCTACATAGTCCAAGGTCCGCTACTTAACCTAGATAGTCCAAGTGCCCGCTAGTTAACCTAGATAGACAAAGGGCCCTCTAGTTAACTTAGATAGTCCAAGTGCCCGCTAGGGAACGTACATAGTGCAACTGCCCGCTAAGTAACCTAGATAGTCTAAATGCCGGCTAGTTAACTTACATAGTCCAAGGGCACGCAAGTTAACCTTCATAGTCCAAGTGCCCGCTAAGGGACGTACATAGTCCAAGTGCCCGCTAAGGAACCTACATAGTCCAAGTGCCCGTTAGGGAACCTAGATAGTCCAAGTGCCCGCTAGGGAACCTGCATCATCCAAGTGCCCGGTAGTTAACCTAGATAGTGCAAGTACCAGCTAGGTAACATAGATAGTGCAAGTGCCCAAGAGTTAACCAAGATAGTCCTAGTGCCCGCTAGGTAACCTACATGGTCCAAGGGCCCTCTAGGTAACCTACAAAGTCCAAGTGCCCGCTAGGTAATCTATATAGTCCAAATGCCCGCTGGGGAACCTATATAGTCCAAGTACCCTCTAATTAACCTACATTGTCCAAGTGCCCGTTAGCTAACCTAGATAGTCTAAGGGCCGACTAGTTAACCTACATAGTTCAAGTGCCAGCTAGCCAACCTAGATAATCCAAGTGCCCGGTAGTTAACCTATATCGTCCAAGTGCCCTCTCGTTAACCTAGATCGTCCAAGTGTCCGCTATTTAACCTACATAGCCCAAATGCCCTCTAGTTAACTTACATAATCCAAGTGCCCTTAGCTAACCTAGATAGTCCAAGGGCCCGCTAGTTGACCTACATAGTCCAAGTGCCCGCTAGGTAACGTAGGTAGACCGAGTGCCCGCTAGTTAACCTAGATAGTCGAAGTGCCCACTAGGGGACGTACACAGTCCAAGTGCCCGCTAGGTTACCTAGATAGTCCAAGTGGCCGCTAATTAATCTACATAGTCCAAGTGCCTGATAGAAACCTACATAGTCCAAGTGCCCGATAGGGAACCTACATAGTCCAAGTGCCCGCTATGGAACCTACATAGTCCAAGTGCCCGTTAGGGAACCTAGATAGTCCAAGTGCTCGCTAGGGAACCTGCATCGTCCAAGTGCACGCTAGGGAACCTACATAGTCCAAGTGCCCTTTAGGGAAACTAGAGGGTCCAAGTGCCCATAGGGAACCTATTTAGTCCAAGTGCCCGCTAGGGAACCTGCATCGTCCAAGTGACCGCTAATTAACCTGATAGTCCAAGTGCCCGCTACTTAAACTAGATAGTCCAATTGCCCGGTAGTTAACCTAGATCGTCCAAGTGCCCGCTAGCTAACCTACATAGTCCAAGGGCCCGCTAGTTAACCTACATAGTCCAAGAACCCGCTAGGTAACCTAGATAGTCCAAGTGCCGGCTAGTTAACCTACATAGTCCAAGGGCCCGCTAGTTAACCTAGATATTCCAAGTGCCGGCTAGTTAACCTAGATCGTCCAAGTGTCCGCTAGTTAACCTACATAGTCCAAGTGCCCGTTAGATAACCTACATAGTCCAAGTGCCCGCTAGGTAACCTAGATAATCAAAGTGCCCTTTAGGTATCCTAGATAGTCCAAGTGTCCGCTAGGTAACCTACATAGTCCAAGTGCCCGCTAGGTAACCTAGATAGTCAAAGTGCCCGTTAGGTAACCTATATAGTCCAAGTGCCACTAGGTAACCTACATAGTCAAAGTGCCTTCTAGGTAACCTAGATAATCCAAGTTCCTGTTAGCCAACCTAGATAGTCCAAGTGCCCGCTAGGTAACCTACATAGTCTAAGGGCCCGCTCGTTAACCTAGTTCGTCCAAGTGCCTGCTAGGTTACCTGCAATGTCCTAGTGCCCGTTAGGTAACCTAGATAGTCCAAGTGACAGCTAGGTAACCTACATAGTCCAAGTGACCGCTAGGTAGCCTAGATAGTCCAAGTTCCCGTTAGCTAACATACATAGTCCATGTGCCCGCTAGGTAACCTACATAGTCCAAGTGCCCGTTCATTAACCTAGATAGTCCAAGTGCCCGCTAGGTAACTTAGACAGTCCAAGTGCCTGCTGGTTAACCTAGATCGTCCAAGTGCCCGCTAGTTAACCTACATAGTCCAAGGGCCCACTAGTTAACCTAGATCATCCAAATTCCTGTAGGTAACCTACATAGTCCAAGTGCGCGCTACGTAACCTAGATAGTCGAAGTGCCCGTTAGGTAACCTAGATAGTCCAAGTGCCCGCTAGGTAAACTACATAGTCCAAGTGCCCACTAGGTAAGCTACAAGTCCAAGGGCCCGCTAGTTAACCTACATAGTCCAAGGACTCGCTAGTTAACCTTGATAGTCCAAGTGGCGGCTAGTTAACCTAGATCGTACAAGTGCCCGCTAGTTAACCTAGATTGTCCAAGTGCCCGCTAGTTAACCTACATAGTCCAAGGGCCCACTAGTTAATCTAGACCATCCTAATGTCCTCTAGTTCACCTACATAGTCCAAGTGCCCGCTACGTTACCTAGATAGTCCAAGTGCCCGCTAGGTAACCTACATAGTCCAAGTGCCCATTAGCTAACATACATAGTCCAAGTGCCCGTTAGCTAACATACATAGTCCAAGTGCCTGCTAGGTATCCTACATAATCCAAGTGCCCATTCGTTAACCTAGATAGTCCAAGTGACCGCTAGGTAACCTAGACAGTCCAAGTGCCTGCTAGGTAACAAACAAAGTCCAAGTGCCCGTTCGCCAACCTAGGTAGTCCAAGTGCCCTCTAGGTAATCTACATAGTCCAAGGGCCCGCTAGGTAACCTAGATAGTCCATGTGCCCACTAGGTAACCTACATAGTCCAAGTGTCCTCTAGGTAACCTATATAGTCCAAGGGCCCGCTAGTTAACCTACATAGTCCAAGGGACCGCTAGTTAACCTACATAGTCCAAGGGCCCGCTAGTTAACCTAGATAGTCCAAGTGCCCACTAGTTAACCTTGATCGTCCAAGTGCCTGCTAGTTAACCTACATAGTCCAAGTGCCCGCTAGTTAACCTACATTGTCCAAGGGCCCGCTAGGTAACCTACATATTCAAAGTTCCTGTTATCTAACCCACATAGTCCAAGTGCCCGCTAGGTTACCTACATAGTCCAAGTGCCCGCTAGGTAACCTAGATAGACCAAGTGCCCGCTAGGTAACCTAGATAGTCCAAGTGCCCGTTAGGTAACCTACATAGTCCAAGGGCACTCTAGGTAACCTATATAGTCAAAGTTCCCGCTAGGTAACCTAGATAGTCCAAGTGCCCATTAGGTAACCTAGATAGTCCAAGTGCCCGTTAGCTAACATACATAATCCAGGAGCCCAATAGGTAACCTACATAGTCCAAGTGCCCGTTCGTTAACCTAGATACTCCAAGTGCCCGCTAGGTAACCTAGACAGTACAAGTGCCTGTTAGGTCACCTACATAGGCAAGTCCCCGTTCGCTAACCTAGATAGTCCAAGTGCCCGCTAGGTAACCTACCTAGTCCAAGTGCCCGCTAGGTAAGCTACAAGTCCAAGGTCCCGCTAGTTAACCTACATAGTCCAAGGACTGGCTAGTTAACCTTGATAGTCCAAGTGCCGGCTAGTTAACCTAGATCGTACAAGTGCCCGCTAGTTAACATAGATTGTCCAAGTGCCCGCTAGTTAACCTACATAGTCCAAGGGCCCACTAGTTAATCTAGACCATCCTAAAGTCCTCTAGTTCACCTACATAGTCCAAGTGCCCGCTATGTAACCTAGATAGTCCAAGTGCCCGCTAGGTACCCTACATAGTCCAAGTGCCCATTAGCTAACATACATAGTCCAAGTGCCCGTTAGCTAACATACATAGTCCAAGTGCCTGCTAGGTAACCTACATAGTCCAAGTGCCCGTTCGTTAACCTAGATAGTCCAAGTGACCGCTAGGTAACCTAGACAGTCCAAGTGCCTGCTAGGTAACATACAAAGTCCAAGTCCCCGTTCGCCAACCTAGGTAGTCCAAGTGCCCTCTAGGTAACCTACATAGTTCAAGTGCCTGCTAGGTAACCTAGATAGTCCAAGTCCCCGTTCGCTAACCTAGATAGTCCAAGTGCCCGCTAGGTAACCTATATAGTCCAAGTGCCCGCTAGGTAAGCTACAAGTCCAAGGGCCCGCTAGTTAACCTACATAGTCCAAGGGCTCGCTAGTTAACCTTGATAGTCCAAGTGCAGGCTAGTTAACCTAGATCGTCCAAGTGCCCTCTAGTTAACCTAGATCGTCCATCTGCCCGCTAGTTAACCTTGATCGTCCAATTTCCCGCTAGTTAACCTACATAGTCCAAGGGCACGCAAGGTAACCTAGATAATCCAATTTCCTGTTAGCTAACCTAGATAGTCCAAGTGCCCGCTAGGTAACCTACATAGTACAAGTGCCCATTCATTAACCTAGATAGTCCAAGTGCCCGCTAGGTAACCTAGACTGTCTAGTGCCCGCTAGGTTACCTACATAGTCCAAGTGTCCGCTAGGTAACCTAGATAGTCCAAGTGCCCGCTAGTTAACCTGGATAGTACTAGTGCACGTTAGTTATCCTAGATAGTCCAAGTGCCCACTAGGGGACGTACACAGTCCAAGTGCCCCCTAGGTAACCTAGGTAGTCCAAGTGCCCGCTAGGGTATGTACATAGTCCAAATGCCTGCTAGGTAACCTAGATAGTCTAAGTGCCCGCTAGTTAACCTACATAGTCCAAGTGCCCGTTCTTTAACCTAGATCGTCCAAGTGTCCGCCAGTTAACCTACATAGTCCAAGTTCCTGTTAGGTAACAGAGATAGTCCAAGTGCCCGCTAGGTAACCTAGATATTCCAAGTTCCTGTTCGCTAACTTAGATACTCCAAGTGACCGCTAGGTAACCTACATAGTCCAAGTGCCCATTCGTTAACCTAGATAGTCCAAGTGCCCGCTAGTTAACCTAGACTGTCCAAGTGCCCGCTAGGTAACCTACATAGTCCAAGTGCCCGCTCGAAAACCTAGATAGTCCAAGTGCCCAGTAGGTAACCTACAAAGACCAAGTGCCTGCTAGGTAATCTATATAGTCCAAATGCCCCCTAGGGCACCCACATAGTCCAAGTGCCCGCTAAGTAACCTATATAGTCCACATGCCCGTTAGCTAACCTAGATAGTCCAAGGGTCAACTAGTTAACCTACATAGTTCAAGGGCCCACTAGGTAACCTAGCTAATCCAAGTGCCCGCTAGTTAACCTATATCCTCCAAGTGCCCGCTAGTTAACCTAGATTGTCCAAGTACCCGATAGTTAACCGACATAGTGCAAGGGCCCGCTAGTAAACCTAGATCGTCCAAGTGTCCGCTCTTAAACCTACATAGTCCAAGGGCCCGCTAGTTTACCTAGATAGACCAAGTGCCCGCTAGTTAACCTAGATAGTCCGAGTGCCCGTTAATTATCCTAGATAGTCCAAGTGCCCACTAGGGAACGTACATAGTCCAAGTGCCCGCTAGGTAACCTAGATATTCCTAGTGCCCGTTAGTTATCCTAGATAGTCCTAGTGCCCACTAGGGGACGTACATAGTATAAGTGCCCGCTAGGTAACCTAGACAGTCTAAGTGCCGGCTAGTTAACCTACATAGTCCAAGTGCCCGCTAAGGAACCTACATAGTCCAAGTGTCCGTTAGGGAACCTAGATAGTCCAAGTGCCCACTAGGGAACCTGCATCATCCACGTGCCCGGTAGTTAATCTAGATAGTCCATGTGCCCGCTAGTTAACCTAGATAGTCCAAGTGCCCGGTAGATAACCTAGATCGTCCAAGTGCCCGCTAGTTAACCTACATAGACCAAGGGCCCGCTTGTTAACCTACATAGTCCAAGGTCCGGTACTTAACCTAGATAGTCAAAGTGCCCGGTAGTTAACCTGGATAGTCCATGTGCCCGCTAGGGGACGTACATAGTCCAAGTGCCCGCTAGGGAACCTACATAGTCCAAGTGCCCGCTAAGGGACGTACATAATCCAAGTGCCCGCTAGGGAACCTACATAGTCCAAATGCCCATTAGGGAACTTAGTAGTCCAAGTGCCCCCTAGGGAACCTGCATCGTCCAAGTGCCCGCTAGTTAAGCTAGATTGTCCAAGTGCCCGCTAGTTAACCTAGATCGTCCATGTGCCCGCTAGTTAACCTAGATAATCCAAGTGCCCGCTAGTTAACCTACATAGACCAAGGGCCCTCTAGTGAACCTAGCGCGTCCAAGTGCCCGGTAGGGAACGTACATTGTCCAAGTGTCCGCTAGGTAACCTAGATAGTCCAAGTGCCCGCTAGGGTATGTACATAGTTCAAGTGCCCGCTAGGTAACCTAGATTGTCCAAGTGCCTGCTAGGTAACCTAGATTGTCCAAGTGCCCGCTAGGTAACCTAGATAGTCCAAGGTCCTGCTAGTTAACCTACATAATCCAATGCCCGATAGGTAACCTACATATTCCAAGTGACCGCTGAGGAACCTACATAGTGCAAGTGCCCGCTAGGGAACCTAGATAGTCCAAGTGCCCGCTAGTTAACCTAGATAGTCCAAGTGCCCGCTAGTTAACCTAGATCGTTCAAGTGCCCACTAGTTAACCTAGATAATCCAAGTGCCCGCTAGTTAACCTACATATTCCAGGGGCCCTCTAGTTAACCGAGCTAGTCCAAGTGCCGGCTAGGGGACGTACATAGTCCAAGTGCCCGCTAGGTAACCTAGATAGTCCAAGTGCCCGCTAGGGTATGTACATAGTTCAAGTGCCCGCTAGGTAACCTAGATAGTCCAAGGTCCCGCTAGTTAACCTACATAGTCCAAGTGCCCGCTGAGGAACCTACGTAGTCCAAGTGCCCGTTAGGGAACCTAGATAGTCCAAGTGTCCATAGGGAACATATATAGTCCAAGTGCCCGCTAGGGAACCTACATAGTCAAAGTGCCCGCTAGGGAACCTGCATTGTACAAGTGCACGCTAATTAACCTAGATAGTCAAATTGCCCGCTAGTTAACCTAGATAGTCAAAGTGCCCAGTAGTTAACATTGATCATCCACGTGCCCACTAGTTAACCTACATTGTCCAAGTGCCTGATAGGGAACCTACATAGTCCAAGTGCCCGCTGAGGAACCTACATAGTCCAAGTGCCCGATAGGGAACCTACATATTCCAAGTGCCCGTTAGTGTACCTAGATAGTCCAAGTGCCCGCTAGGGTATGTACATAGTTCAAGTGCCCGCTAGGTAACCTAGATAGTCCAAGGTCCCGCTAGTTAACCTACATAGTCCAAGTGCCCGCTGAGGAACCTACATAGTCCAAGTGCCCGTTAGGGAACCTAGATAGTCCAAGTGCCCATAGGGAACCTATATAGTCCAAGTGCCCGCTAGGGAACCTACATAGTCAAAGTGCCCGCTAGGGAACCTGCATTGTACAAGTGCACGCTAATTAACCTAGATAGTCAAATTGCCCGCTAGTTAACCTAGATAGTCAAAGTGCCCACTAGTTAACATTGATCATCCACGTGCCCACTAGTTAACCTACATAGTCCAAGTGCCTGATACAGAACCTACATAGTCCAAGTGCCCGCTGCGGAACCGACATAGTCCAAGTGCCCGATAGGGAACCTACATAGTCCAAGTGCCTGATAGGGAACCTACATAGTCCAAGTGCCCGTAGGGAACCTATATAGTCCAAGTGCCCTCTAGGGAACCTGTATTGTGCAAGTGCCCGCTAGGTAACCTAGATAGTCCAAGGTCCCGCTAGTTAACCTACATAGTCCAAGTGCCCGCTGAGGAACCTACATAGTCCAAGTGCCCGTTAGGGAACCTAGATAGTCCAAGTGCCCATAGGGAACCTATATATTCCAAGTGCCCGCTAGGGAACCTGCATTGTACAAGTGCACGCTAATTAACCTAGATAGTCAAATTGCCCGCTAGTTAACCTAGATAGTCAAAGTGCCCACTAGTTAACATTGATCATCCACGTGCCCACTAGTTAACCTACATAGTCCAAGTGCCTGATACAGAACCTACATAGTCCAAGTGCCCGCTGCGGAACCGACATAGTCCAAGTGCCCGATAGGGAACCTACATAGTCCAAGTGCCTGATAGGGAACCTACATAGTCCAAGTGCCCGCTAGGGAACCTGCATCGTCCAAGTGACCGCTAATTAACCTGATAGTCCAAGTGCCCGCTACTTAAACTAGATAGTCCAATTGCCCGGTAGTTAACCTAGATCGTCCAAGTGCCCGCTAGCTAACCTACATAGTCCAAGGGCCCGCTAGTTAACCTACATAGTCCAAGTGCCCGATAGGGAACCTACATATTCCAAGTGCCCGTTAGTGTACCTAGATAGTCCAAGTGCCCGCTAGGGTATGTACATAGTTCAAGTGCCCGCTAGGTAACCTAGATTGTCCAAGGTCCCGCTAGTTAACCTACATAGTCCAAGTGCCCGCTGAGGAACCTACATAGTCCAAGTGCCCGTTAGGGAACCTAGATAGTCCAAGTGCCCATAGGGAACCTATATAGTCCAAGTGCCCGCTAGGGAACCTGCATTGTACACGTGCACGCTAATTAACCTAGATAGTCAAATTGCCCGCTAGATAACCTAGATAGTCAAAGTGCCCACTAGTTAACATTGATCATCCACGTGCCCACTAGTTAACCTACATAGTCCAAGTGCCCGCTAGGGAACATACAGAGTCCAAGTGCCCGCTAGGGAACCTACGTAGTCCAAGTGCCCGCTAGGTAACTTAGATAGTCCAAGTGCCCGTTAGCTAACAGAGATAGTCCAAGTGCCCGCTAGGTAACGACATAATCCAAGTGCCCGTTCGTTAACCTAGATAGTCCAAGTGCCCGCTAGGAAACCTAGACAGTCCAAGTGCCTGCTAGGTAACCTACATATTCCAATTGCCCGCTAGGTAACTTAGATAGTCCAAGTGCCCTTTAGCTAACATAGATAGTCCAAGTGCCCGCTAGGTAACCACATAGTCCAAGTGCCCGTTCGTTAACCTAGATAGTCCAAGTGCCCGCTAAGTAACCTAGAAAGTCCAAGTGCCTGCTAGGTAACCTACATATTCCAAGTGCCCGTTTGCTAACCTAGATCTTCAAAGTGCCCACTAGGTAACCTTGACAATCCAAGTGCCCGCTAGTTAACCTACATAGTCCAAGTGCCCGATAGGGAACCTACATAATCCAAGTGCCCGCTAGGCAACCTACATAGTCCAATTTCCCGCTAGGTAAACTAAATAGTCCAAATGCCCGCTAAGGAAACTACATAGTCCAAGTGCCTGCTAGTTAACCTAGATAGTCCAAGTGCCGGCTAGTAAACCTACATAATCCAAGGACCCGCTAGTTAACCTACATAGTGCAAGGGCCCGCTAGTTAACCTAGATCGTCCAATGTCCGCTAGTTAACCTATATAGTCCCAGTGCCCTCTAGTTAACCTACATAGTCCATGTGCCCGCTAAGTAACTTAGATAGTCCAAGTGCCCACTAGGGGACGTACATTGTCTATGTGCCCGCTAGGTAACTTAGATAGTCCAAGTGCCCGCTAGGGTATGTACATAGTCCAAGTGCCCGCTAGGTAACCTAGATAGTCTAAGTGCCCGCTAGTTAACCTACATAGTCCAAGGGCCCGCTAGTTAACCACCATAGTCCAAGTGCCAGATAGGAAACAAACATAGTCCAAGTGCCCGCTAAGGGACTTACATAGTCCAAGTGCCCGCTAGGGAACCTACATAGTCCAAGTGCCCGTTCGGGAACCTAGATAGTCCAAGTGCCCGCTAGAGAACCTGCATCGCCCAAGTGCCCGCTAGTTAACCTACATAGTCCAAGTGCCCGCTAGTTAACCTAGATCGTCCAAGTGCCCGTTAAGAAACCTAGATAGTCCAAGTGCCCGCTAGGTTACCTACATAGTCCTAGTTCCCGCTAGGTAACCTAGATAGTCCTAGTGCCCGCTAGGGTACGTACATAGTCCAAGTGCCCGCTAGGTAACCTAGATAGTCTAAGTGCCCGCTAGTTAACCTACATAGTCCAAGGGCCCGCTAGTTAACCACCATATTCCAAGTGCCAGATAGGAAACAAACATAGTCCAAGTGCCCGCTAAGGGACTTACATAGTCCAAGTGCCCGCTAGGGAACCTACAAAGTCCAAGTGCCCGTTAGGGAACCTAGATAGTCCAAGTGCCCGCTAGAGAACCTGCATCGCCCAAGTGCCTGCTAGTTAACCTACATAGTCCAAGTGCCCGCTAGTTAACCTAGATCGTCCAAGTGCCCGTTAAGAAACCTAGATAGTCCAAGTGCCCGCTAGGTTACCTACATAGTCCTAGTTCCCGCTAGGTAACCTAGATAGTCCTAGTGCCCGTTACCTAACATAGATCGTCCAAGTGCCCGCTAGGCAACCTACATAGTCCAAGTGCCCGTTCGTTAACCTAGAAATCCATGTCGCCGCTAGGTAACCTAGACAGTCCAAGTGCCCGCTAGGTTACCTGCATAGTCCAAGTGCCCGTTAGGTAACCTAGATAGTCCAAGTGCCCGCTAGGTGACCTAAATAGTCAAAGTGCCCGCTATGTAACCTAGATAGTCCAAGTGCCCGGTAGTTAAACTAGATCGTCCAAGTGCCCGCTTAGCTACATAGTCCAAGTGCCCGCTAGGGAACGTACATAGTCCAAGTGCCCGCTAGGTAACCAAATAGTCCAAGTGCCCGTTAGCTAACCTAGATAGTCCAAGTGCCCGCTAGTTAACCTAGATAGTCCAAGTGACCGCTAGTTAACCTAGGTAGTCCAAGTGCCCGCTAGGTAACCTAGATAGTCCAAGTGCCCGTTAGCTAACCTAGATAGTCCAAGTGCCCGCTAGTTAACCTACATAATCCAAGGGCCCGCTAGTTAACCTACATAGTCCAAGGGCCCGCAAGGTAACCTAGATATTCCAATTTCCTGTTAGCTAACCTAGACAGTCCCGGTGCCCGCTAGGTACCCTAGACTGTTCAGTGCCCGCTAGGTTACCTACATAGTCCAAGTGCCCGCTAGGTAACCTAGATACACCAAGTGCCCGCTAGTTAACCTAGATAGTCCTAGTACCCGTTAGTTATGCTAGATAGTCCCAGTGCCCACTAGGGGACGTACATAGTCCAAGTGCCCGCTAGGTAACCTAGATAGTCCAAGTGCCCGCTAGGGTATGTACATAGTCCAAGTGCCCGCTAGGTAACCTAGATAGTCCAAGGGCCCGCAAGTTAACCTACATAGTCCAAGTACGCGATAGGGAACCTACATAGTCCAAGTGCCCGCTAAGGGACGTACATAGTCTAAGTGCCCGCTAGGGAACCTACATAGTCCAAGTGCCCATTAGGGAACCTAGATAGTCCATGTGCCCGCTAGGGAACCTGCATCATCCAAGGGACCGCTAGTTAATTTAGATAGTCCAAGTGCCCGCTAGTTAACCTAGATCGTCTAAGTGCCCGCTAGTTAACCTACATAGTCCAAGGGCCCGCTTGTTAACCTACATAGTCCAAGGTCCGCTACTTAACCTAGATAGTCCAAGTGCCCGCTAGTTAACATACATAGTCCAAGTGCCCTCTAGTTAACCTAGATATTCCAAGTGCCCTCTAGTTAACGTAGATAGTCCAAGTGCCCGCTAGGGGACTTCCATAGTCCAAGTGCCCTCTAGTTAACCTAGATAGTCCAGGTGCCCGCTAGGGGTCGTACATAGTCCAAGTGCCCGCTAGGTAACCTAGATAGTCTAAGTGCCCGCTAGGTAACCTAGATAGTCCAAGTGCCCGTACGTTAACCTAGATAGTCCAAGTGCCCAATAGGTAACCTATACAGTGCAAGTGCCTGCTAGGTAACCTACATAGTCCAAGTGCCCGTTCGTTGACCTATATAGTCCAAGTGCCCTCTAGTTAACCTAGATAGTCCAAGTGCCCACTAGGTAACCTAGACAATACAAGTTCCCGCTAGGTTACCTACATATTCCAATTGACCGCTAGTTAACCTACATAGTCCAAGTGCCCGCTGAGGAACCTACATAGTCCAAGTGCCCGATAGGGAACCTACATAGTCCAAGTGCCCGCTGAGGAACCTACATAGTCCAAGTGCCCGATAGGGAACCTACATATTCCAAGTGCCTGTTAGGGAACCTAGATAGTCCAAGTGCCCTTAGGGAACATATATAGTCCAAGTGCCCGCTAGGGAACCTACATAGTCAAAGTGCCAACTAGGGAACCTGCATTGTACAAGTGCCCGCTAGTTAACCTACATAGTCCAGAACCCGCTAGTTTACCTAGATAGTCCAAGTGCCCGCTAGATAACCTACATAGTGCAAGGGCCCGCTAGTTAACCTAGATATTCTAAGTGCCCGCTAGTTAACCTAGATCGTCCAAGAGTCCGCTAGTTAACCTACATAGTCCAAGTTCCCGTCAGGTAACCTAGATAGTCCAAGTGCCCGCAAGGTAACCTACATATTCCAAGTGCCCACTAGGTAACCTAGATAGTCCAAGTGCCCGATAGGTAACCTAGATAGTCCAAGTGCCCGCTAGGGGACATACATAGTCCAAGTGCCCTCTAGTTAACCTAGATAGTCCAAGTGCCCACTAGGTAACCTAGACAATACAAGTTCCCGCTAGGTTACCTACATATTCCAAGTGACCGCTAGTTAACCTACATAGTCCAAGTGCCCGCTGAGGAACCTACATAGTCCAAGTGCCCGATAGGGAACCTACATAGTCCAAGTGCCCGCTGAGGAACCTACATAGTCCAAGTGCCCGATAGGGAACCTACATATTCCAAGTGCCTGTTAGGGAACCTAGATAGTCCAAGTGCCCGTAGGGAACATATATAGTCCAAGTGCCCGCTAGGGAACCTACATAGTCAAAGTGCCAACTAGGGAACCTGCATTGTCCAAGTGCCCGCTAGTTAACCTACATAGTCCAGAACCCGCTAGTTTACCTAGATAGTCCAAGTGCCCTCTAGATAACCTACATAGTGCAAGGGCCCGCTAGTTAACCTAGATATTCTAAGTGCCCGCTAGTTAACCTAGATCGTCCAAGAGTCCGCTAGTTAACCTACATAGTCCAAGTTCCCGTCAGGTAACCTAGATAGTCCAAGTGCCCGCAAGGTAACCTACATATTCCAAGTGCCCACTAGGTAACCTAGATAGTCCAAGTGCCCGATAGGTAACCTAGATAGTCCAAGTGCCCGCTAGGTAACCTACATAGTCCAAGTTCCCGCTAGGTAACCTAGATAGTCCAAGTGCCCGTTACCTAACCTAGATAGTCCAAGTGCCCGCTAGGCAACCTACATAGTACAAGTGCCCGTTCGTTAACCTAGAAGTCCAAGTGCCCGCTAGGTAACCTAGACTGTCCAAGTGCCCGCTAGGTTACCTACATAGTCCAAGTTCCCGTTAATAACATAGATAGTCCAAGTGCCCGCTAGGTAACCTTTAGAGTCCAAGTGCTCGCTAGGTTACCTAGATAGTCCAAGTGCCTGTTAGGTAACCTAGATAGTCCAAGTGCCCGTTAGGTAACCTAGATAGTCCAAGTGCCCGCTAGGTAAGCTACATAGTTCAAGTGCCCTCTAGGTAACCTAGATAGTACAACATCCTGTTAGTTAACCTAGATAGTCCAAATTCCCACTAGGGAACGTACATAGTCCAAGGACCCACTAGTTAACCTACATAGTCCAAGTGCCGGATATGGAACCTACATAGTCCAAGTGCCCGCTAAGGGACGTACATAATCCAAGTGCCCGCTAGGGAACCTACATAGTCCAAATGCCCATTAGGGAACTTAGTAGTCCAAGTGCCCCCTAGGGAACCTGCATCGTCCAAGTGCCCGCTAGTTAAGCTAGATTGTCCAAGTGCCCGCTAGTTAACCTACATAGACCAAGGGCCCTCTAGTGAACCTAGCGCGTCCAAGTGCCCGGTAGGGAACGTACATTGTCCAAGTGTCCGCTAGGTAACCTAGATAGTCCAAGTGCCCGCTAGGGTATATACATAGTTCAAGTGCCCGCTAGGTAACCTAGATTGTCCAAGTGCCTGCTAGGTAACCTAGATTGTCCAAGTGCCCGCTAGGTAACCTAGATAGTCCAAGGTCCTGCTAGTTAACCTACATAATCCAATGCCCGATAGGTAACCTACATATTCCAAGTGACCGCTGAGGAACCTACATAGTCCAAGTGCCCGCTAGGGAACCTACATAGTCCAAGTGCCCGCTAGTTAATCTAGATAGTCCAAGTGCCCACTAGTTAACCTAGATAGTCCAAGTGCCCGCTAGTTAACCTAGATCGTTCAAGTGCCCACTAGTTAACTTAGATAATCCAAGTGCCCGCTAGTTAACCTACATATTCCAGGGGCCCTCTAGTTATCTGAGCTAGTCCAAGTGCCGGCTAGGGGACGTACATAGTCCAAGTGCCCGCTAGGTAACCTAGATAGTCCAAGTGCCCGCTAGGGTATGTACATAGTTCAAGTGCCCGCTAGGTAACCTAGATAGTCCAAGGTCCCGCTAGTTAACCTACATAGTCCAAGTGCCCGCTGAGGAACCTACGTAGTCCAAGTGCCCGTTAGGGAACCTAGATAGTCCAAGTGTCCATAGGGAACCTATATAGTCCAAGTGCCCGCTAGGGAACCTACATAGTCCAAGTGCCCGCTAGGGAACCTGCATTGTACAAGTGCACGCTAATTAACCTAGATAGTCCAATTGCCCGCTAGTTAACCTAGATAGTCAAAGTGCCCACTAGTTAACATTGATCATCCACGTGCCCACTAGTTAACCTACATTGTCCAAGTGCCTGATAGGGAACCTACATAGTCCAAGTGCCCGCTGAGGAACCTACATAGTCCAAGTGCCCGATAGGGAACCTACATATTCCAAGTGCCCGTTAGTGTACCTAGATAGTCCAAGTGCCCGCTAGGGTATGTACATAGTTCAAGTGCCCGCTAGGTAACCTAGATAGTCCAAGGTCCCGCTAGTTAACCTACATAGTCCAAGTGCCCGCTGAGGAACCTACATAGTCCAAGTGCCCGTTAGGGAACCTAGATAGTCCAAGTGCCCATAGGGAACCTATATATTCCAAGTGCCCGCTAGGGAACCTGCATTGTACAAGTGCACGCTAATTAACCTAGATAGTCAAATTGCCCGCTAGTTAACCTAGATAGTCAAAGTGCCCACTAGTTAACATTGATCATCCACGTGCCCACTAGTTAACCTACATAGTCCAAGTGCCTGATACAGAACCTACATAGTCCAAGTGCCCGCTGCGGAACCGACATAGTCCAAGTGCCCGATAGGGAACCTACATAGTCCAAGTGCCTGATAGGGAACCTACATAGTCCAAGTGCCCGCTAGGGAACCTGCATCGTCCAAGTGACCGCTAATTAACCTGATAGTCCAAGTGCCCGCTACTTAAACTAGATAGTCCAATTGCCCGGTAGTTAACCTAGATCGTCCAAGTGCCCGCTAGCTAACCTACATAGTCCAAGGGCCCGCTAGTTAACCTACATAGTCCAAGTGCCCGATAGGGAACCTACATATTCCAAGTGCCCGTTAGTGTACCTAGATAGTCCAAGTGCCCGCTAGGGTATGTACATAGTTCAAGTGCCCGCTAGGTAACCTAGATAGTCCAAGGTCCCGCTAGTTAACCTACATAGTCCAAGTGCCCGCTGAGGAACCTACATAGTCCAAGTGCCCGTTAGGGAACCTAGATAGTCCAAGTGCCCATAGGGAACCTATATAGTCCAAGTGCCCGCTAGGGAACCTGCATTGTACACGTGCACGCTAATTAACCTAGATAGTCAAATTGCCCGCTAGATAACCTAGATAGTCAAAGTGCCCACTAGTTAACATTGATCATCCACGTGCCCACTAGTTAACCTACATAGTCCAAGTGCCCGCTAGGGAACATACAGAGTCCAAGTGCCCGCTAGGGAACCTACGTAGTCCAAGTGCCCGCTAGGTAACTTAGATAGTCCAAGTGCCCGTTAGCTAACAGAGATAGTCCAAGTGCCCGCTAGGTAACGACATAATCCAAGTGCCCGTTCGTTAACCTAGATAGTCCAAGTGCCCGCTAGGAAACCTAGACAGTCCAAGTGCCTGCTAGGTAACCTACATATTCCAATTGCCCGCTAGGTAACTTAGATAGTCCAAGTGCCCTTTAGCTAACATAGATAGTCCAAGTGCCCGCTAGGTAACCACATAGTCCAAGTGCCCGTTCGTTAACCTAGATAGTCCAAGTGCCCGCTAAGTAACCTAGAAAGTCCAAGTGCCTGCTAGGTAACCTACATATTCCAAGTGCCCGTTTGCTAACCTAGATCTTCAAAGTGCCCACTAGGTAACCTTGACAATCCAAGTGCCCGCTAGTTAACCTACATAGTCCAAGTGCCCGATAGGGAACCTACATAATCCAAGTGCCCGCTAGGCAACCTACATAGTCCAATTTCCCGCTAGGTAAACTAAATAGTCCAAATGCCCGCTAAGGAAACTACATAGTCCAAGTGCCTGCTAGTTAACCTAGATAGTCCAAGTGCCGGCTAGTAAACCTACATAATCCAAGGACCCGCTAGTTAACCTACATAGTGCAAGGGCCCGCTAGTTAACCTAGATCGTCCAATGTCCGCTAGTTAACCTATATAGTCCCAGTGCCCTCTAGTTAACCTACATAGTCCATGTGCCCGCTAAGTAACTTAGATAGTCCAAGTGCCCACTAGGGGACGTACATTGTCTATGTGCCCGCTAGGTAACTTAGATAGTCCAAGTGCCCGCTAGGGTATGTACATAGTCCAAGTGCCCGCTAGGTAACCTAGATAGTCTAAGTGCCCGCTAGTTAACCTACATAGTCCAAGGGCCCGCTAGTTAACCACCATAGTCCAAGTGCCAGATAGGAAACAAACATAGTCCAAGTGCCCGCTAAGGGACTTACATAGTCCAAGTGCCCGCTAGGGAACCTACATAGTCCAAGTGCCCGTTCGGGAACCTAGATAGTCCAAGTGCCCGCTAGAGAACCTGCATCGCCCAAGTGCCCGCTAGTTAACCTACATAGTCCAAGTGCCCGCTAGTTAACCTAGATCGTCCAAGTGCCCGTTAAGAAACCTAGATAGTCCAAGTGCCCGCTAGGTTACCTACATAGTCCTAGTTCCCGCTAGGTAACCTAGATAGTCCTAGTGCCCGCTAGGGTACGTACATAGTCCAAGTGCCCGCTAGGTAACCTAGATAGTCTAAGTGCCCGCTAGTTAACCTACATAGTCCAAGGGCCCGCTAGTTAACCACCATAGTCCAAGTGCCAGATAGGAAACAAACATAGTCCAAGTGCCCGCTAAGGGACTTACATAGTCCAAGTGCCCGCTAGGGAACCTACAAAGTCCAAGTGCCCGTTAGGGAACCTAGATAGTCCAAGTGCCCGCTAGAGAACCTGCATCGCCCAAGTGCCTGCTAGTTAACCTACATAGTCCAAGTGCCCGCTAGTTAACCTAGATCGTCCAAGGGCCCGTTAAGAAACCTACATAGTCCAAGTGCCCGCTAGGTTACCTACATAGTCCTAGTTCCCGCTAGGTAACCTAGATAGTCCTAGTGCCCGTTACCTAACATAGATCGTCCAAGTGCCCGCTAGGCAACCTACATAGTCCAAGTGCCCGTTCGTTAACCTAGAAATCCATGTCGCCGCTAGGTAACCTAGACAGTCCAAGTGCCCGCTAGGTTACCTGCATAGTCCAAGTGCCCGTTAGGTAACCTAGATAGTCCAAGTGCCCGCTAGGTGACCTAAATAGTCAAAGTGCCCGCTATGTAACCTAGATAGTCCAAGTGCCCGGTAGTTAAACTAGATCGTCCAAGTGCCCGCTTAGCTACATAGTCCAAGTGCCCGCTAGGGAACGTACATAGTCCAAGTGCCCGCTAGGTAACCAAATAGTCCAAGTGCCCGTTAGCTAACCTAGATAGTCCAAGTGCCCGCTAGTTAACCTAGATAGTCCAAGTGACCGCTAGTTAACCTAGGTAGTCCAAGTGCCCGCTAGGTAACCTAGATAGTCCAAGTGCCCGTTAGCTAACCTAGATAGTCCAAGTGCCCGCTAGTTTACCTACATAATCCAAGGGCCCGCTAGTTAACCTACATAGTCCAAGGGCCCGCAAGGTAACCTAGATATTCCAATTTCCTGTTAGCTAACCTAGACAGTCCCGGTGCCCGCTAGGTACCCTAGACTGTTCAGTGCCCGCTAGGTTACCTACATAGTCCAAGTGCCCGCTAGGTAACCTAGATACACCAAGTGCCCGCTAGTTAACCTAGATAGTCCTAGTACCCGTTAGTTATGCTAGATAGTCCCAGTGCCCACTAGGGGACGTACATAGTCCAAGTGCCCGCTAGGTAACCTAGATAGTCCAAGTGCCCGCTAGGGTATGTACATAGTCCAAGTGCCCGCTAGGTAACCTAGATAGTCCAAGGGCCCGCAAGTTAACCTACATAGTCCAAGTACGCGATAGGGAACCTACATAGTCCAAGTGCCCGCTAAGGGACGTACATAGTCTAAGTGCCCGCTAGGGAACCTACATAGTCCAAGTGCCCATTAGGGAACCTAGATAGTCCATGTGCCCGCTAGGGAACCTGCATCATCCAAGGGACCGCTAGTTAATTTAGATAGTCCAAGTGCCCGCTAGTTAACCTAGATCGTCTAAGTGCCCGCTAGTTAACCTACATAGTCCAAGGGCCCGCTTGTTAACCTACATAGTCCAAGGTCCGCTACTTAACCTAGATAGTCCAAGTGCCCGCTAGTTAACATACATAGTCCAAGTGCCCTCTAGTTAACCTAGATATTCCAAGTGCCCTCTAGTTAACGTAGATAGTCCAAGTGCCCGCTAGGGGACTTCCATAGTCCAAGTGCCCTCTAGTTAACCTAGATAGTCCAGGTGCCCGCTAGGGGTCGTACATAGTCCAAGTGCCCGCTAGGTAACCTAGATAGTCTAAGTGCCCGCTAGGTAACCTAGATAGTCCAAGTGCCCGTACGTTAACCTAGATAGTCCAAGTGCCCAATAGGTAACCTATACAGTGCAAGTGCCTGCTAGGTAACCTACATAGTCCAAGTGCCCGTTCGTTGACCTATATAGTCCAAGTGCCCTCTAGTTAACCTAGATAGTCCAAGTGCCCACTAGGTAACCTAGACAATACAAGTTCCCGCTAGGTTACCTACATATTCCAATTGACCGCTAGTTAACCTACATAGTCCAAGTGCCCGCTGAGGAACCTACATAGTCCAAGTGCCCGATAGGGAACCTACATAGTCCAAGTGCCCGCTGAGGAACCTACATAGTCCAAGTGCCCGATAGGGAACCTACATATTCCAAGTGCCTGTTAGGGAACCTAGATAGTCCAAGTGCCCTTAGGGAACATATATAGTCCAAGTGCCCGCTAGGGAACCTACATAGTCAAAGTGCCAACTAGGGAACCTGCATTGTACAAGTGCCCGCTAGTTAACCTACATAGTCCAGAACCCGCTAGTTTACCTAGATAGTCCAAGTGCCCGCTAGATAACCTACATAGTGCAAGGGCCCGCTAGTTAACCTAGATATTCTAAGTGCCCGCTAGTTAACCTAGATCGTCCAAGAGTCCGCTAGTTAACCTACATAGTCCAAGTTCCCGTCAGGTAACCTAGATAGTCCAAGTGCCCGCAAGGTAACCTACATATTCCAAGTGCCCACTAGGTAACCTAGATAGTCCAAGTGCCCGATAGGTAACCTAGATAGTCCAAGTGCCCGCTAGGGGACATACATAGTCCAAGTGCCCTCTAGTTAACCTAGATAGTCCAAGTGCCCACTAGGTAACCTAGACAATACAAGTTCCCGCTAGGTTACCTACATATTCCAAGTGACCGCTAGTTAACCTACATAGTCCAAGTGCCCGCTGAGGAACCTACATAGTCCAAGTGCCCGATAGGGAACCTACATAGTCCAAGTGCCCGCTGAGGAACCTACATAGTCCAAGTGCCCGATAGGGAACCTACATATTCCAAGTGCCTGTTAGGGAACCTAGATAGTCCAAGTGCCCGTAGGGAACATATATAGTCCAAGTGCCCGCTAGGGAACCTACATAGTCAAAGTGCCAACTAGGGAACCTGCATTGTCCAAGTGCCCGCTAGTTAACCTACATAGTCCAGAACCCGCTAGTTTACCTAGATAGTCCAAGTGCCCTCTAGATAACCTACATAGTGCAAGGGCCCGCTAGTTAACCTAGATATTCTAAGTGCCCGCTAGTTAACCTAGATCGTCCAAGAGTCCGCTAGTTAACCTACATAGTCCAAGTTCCCGTCAGGTAACCTAGATAGTCCAAGTGCCCGCAAGGTAACCTACATATTCCAAGTGCCCACTAGGTAACCTAGATAGTCCAAGTGCCCGATAGGTAACCTAGATAGTCCAAGTGCCCGCTAGGTAACCTACATAGTCCAAGTTCCCGCTAGGTAACCTAGATAGTCCAAGTGCCCGTTACCTAACCTAGATAGTCCAAGTGCCCGCTAGGCAACCTACATAGTACAAGTGCCCGTTCGTTAACCTAGAAGTCCAAGTGCCCGCTAGGTAACCTAGACTGTCCAAGTGCCCGCTAGGTTACCTACATAGTCCAAGTTCCCGTTAATAACATAGATAGTCCAAGTGCCCGCTAGGTAACCTTTAGAGTCCAAGTGCTCGCTAGGTTACCTAGATAGTCCAAGTGCCTGTTAGGTAACCTAGATAGTCCAAGTGCCCGTTAGGTAACCTAGATAGTCCAAGTGCCCGCTAGGTAAGCTACATAGTTCAAGTGCCCTCTAGGTAACCTAGATAGTACAACATCCTGTTAGTTAACCTAGATAGTCCAAATTCCCACTAGGGAACGTACATAGTCCAAGGACCCACTAGTTAACCTACATAGTCCAAGTGCCGGATATGGAACCTACATAGTCCAAGTGCCCGCTAAGGGACGTACATAATCCAAGTGCCCGCTAGGGAACCTACATAGTCCAAATGCCCATTAGGGAACTTAGTAGTCCAAGTGCCCCCTAGGGAACCTGCATCGTCCAAGTGCCCGCTAGTTAAGCTAGATTGTCCAAGTGCCCGCTAGTTAACCTACATAGACCAAGGGCCCTCTAGTGAACCTAGCGCGTCCAAGTGCCCGGTAGGGAACGTACATTGTCCAAGTGTCCGCTAGGTAACCTAGATAGTCCAAGTGCCCGCTAGGGTATATACATAGTTCAAGTGCCCGCTAGGTAACCTAGATTGTCCAAGTGCCTGCTAGGTAACCTAGATTGTCCAAGTGCCCGCTAGGTAACCTAGATAGTCCAAGGTCCTGCTAGTTAACCTACATAATCCAATGCCCGATAGGTAACCTACATATTCCAAGTGACCGCTGAGGAACCTACATAGTCCAAGTGCCCGCTAGGGAACCTACATAGTCCAAGTGCCCGCTAGTTAATCTAGATAGTCCAAGTGCCCACTAGTTAACCTAGATAGTCCAAGTGCCCGCTAGTTAACCTAGATCGTTCAAGTGCCCACTAGTTAAGTTAGATAATCCAAGTGCCCTCTAGTTAACCTACATATTCCAGGGGCCCTCTAGTTATCTGAGCTAGTCCAAGTGCCGGCTAGGGGACGTACATAGTCCAAGTGCCCGCTAGGTAACCTAGATAGTCCAAGTGCCCGCTAGGGTATGTACATAGTTCAAGTGCCCGCTAGGTAACCTAGATAGTCCAAGGTCCCGCTAGTTAACCTACATAGTCCAAGTGCCCGCTGAGGAACCTACGTAGTCCAAGTGCCCGTTAGGGAACCTAGATAGTCCAAGTGTCCATAGGGAACCTATATAGTCCAAGTGCCCGCTAGGGAACCTACATAGTCCAAGTGCCCGCTAGGGAACCTGCATTGTACAAGTGCACGCTAATTAACCTAGATAGTCCAATTGCCCGCTAGTTAACCTAGATAGTCAAAGTGCCCACTAGTTAACATTGATCATCCACGTGCCCACTAGTTAACCTACATTGTCCAAGTGCCTGATAGGGAACCTACATAGTCCAAGTGCCCGCTGAGGAACCTACATAGTCCAAGTGCCCGATAGGGAACCTACATATTCCAAGTGCCCGTTAGTGTACCTAGATAGTCCAAGTGCCCGCTAGGGTATGTACATAGTTCAAGTGCCCGCTAGGTAACCTAGATAGTCCAAGGTCCCGCTAGTTAACCTACATAGTCCAAGTGCCCGCTGAGGAACCTACATAGTCCAAGTGCCCGTTAGGGAACCTAGATAGTCCAAGTGCCCATAGGGAACCTATATAGTCCAAGTGCCCGCTAGGGAACCTGCATTGTACAAGTGCACGCTAATTAACCTAGATAGTCAAATTGCCCGCTAGTTAACCTAGATAGTCAAAGTGCCCACTAGTTAACATTGATCATCCACGTGCCCACTAGTTAACCTACATAGTCCAAGTGCCTGATACAGAACCTACATAGTCCAAGTGCCCGCTGCGGAACCGACATAGTCCAAGTGCCTGATAGGGAACCTACATAGTCCAAGTGCCTGATAGGGAACCTACATAGTCCAAGTGCCCGCTAGGGAACCTGCATCGTCCAAGTGACCGCTAATTAACCTGATAGTCCAAGTGCCCGCTACTTAAACTAGATAGTCCAATTGCCCGGTAGTTAACCTAGATCGTCCAAGTGCCCGCTAGCTAACCTACATAGTCCAAGGGCCCGCTAGTTAACCTACATAGTCCAAGTGCCCGATAGGGAACCTACATATTCCAAGTGCCCGTTAGTGTACCTAGATAGTCCAAGTGCCCGCTAGGGTATGTACATAGTTCAAGTGCCCGCTAGGTAACCTAGATAGTCCAAGGTCCCGCTAGTTAACCTACATAGTCCAAGTGCCCGCTGAGGAACCTACATAGTCCAAGTGCCCGTTAGGGAACCTAGATAGTCCAAGTGCCCATAGGGAACCTATATAGTCCAAGTGCCCGCTAGGGAACCTGCATTGTACAAGTGCACGCTAATTAACCTAGATAGTCAAATTGCCCGCTAGATAACCTAGATAGTCAAAGTGCCCACTAGTTAACATTGATCATCCACGTGCCCACTAGTTAACCTACATAGTCCAAGTGCCTGATACAGAACCTACATAGTCCAAGTGTCCGCTGCGGAACCGACATAGTCCAAGTGCCCGATAGGGAACCTACATAGTCCAAGTGCCTGATAGGGAACCTACATAGTCCAAGTGCCCATAGGGAACCTATTTAGTCCAAGTGCCCGCTAGGGAACCTGCATCGTCCAAGTGACCGCTAATTAACCTGATAGTCCAAGTGCCCGCTACTTAAACTAGATAGTCCAATTGCCCGGTAGTTAACCTAGATCGTCCAAGTGCCCGCTAGCTAACCTACATAGTCCAAGGGCCCGCTAGTTAACCTACATAGTCCAAGAACCCGCTAGGTAACCTAGATAGTTCAAGTGCCGGCTAGTTAACCTACATAGTCCAAGGGCCCGCTAGTTAACCTAGATATTCCAAGTGCCGGCTAGTTAACCTAGATCGTCCAAGTGTCCGCTAGTTAACCTACATAGTCCAAGTGCCCGTTAGATAACCTACATAGTCCAAGTGCCCGCTAGGTAACCTAGATAATCAAAGTGCCCTTTAGGTATCCTAGATAGTCCAAGTGTCCGCTAGGTAACCTACATAGTCCAAGTGCCCGCTTGGTAACCTAGATAGTCAAAGTGCCCGTTAGGTAACCTATATAGTCCAAGTGCCACTAGGTAACCTACATAGTCAAAGTGCCTGCTAGGTAACCTAGATAATCCAAGTTCCTGTTAGCTAACCTAGATAGTCCAAGTGCCCGCTAGGTAACCTACATAGTCTAAGGGCCCGCTCGTTAACCTAGTTCGTCCAAGTGCCTGCTAGGTTACCTGCAATGTCCTAGTGCCCGTTAGGTAACCTAGATAGTCCAAGTGACCGCTAGGTAACCTACATAGTCCAAGTGACCGCTAGGTAGCCTAGATAGTCCAAGTTCCCGTTAGCTAACATACATAGTCCATGTGCCCGCTAGGTAACCTACATAGTCCAAGTGCCCGTTCATTAACCTAGACAGTCCAAGTGCCTGCTAGGTCACCTACATAATCCAAGTCCCCGTTCGCTAACCTAGATAGTGCAAGTGCCTGCTAGGTAACCTACATAGTCCAAGTGCCTGCTGGTTAACCTAGATCGTCCAAGTGCCCGCTAGTTAACCTACATAGTCCAAGGGCCCACTAGTTAACCTAGATCATCCAAATGTCCTTTAGGTAACCTACATAGTCCAAGTGCGCGCTACGTAACCTAGATAGTCGAAGTGCCCGTTAGGTAACCTAGATAGTCCAAGTGCCCGCTAGGTAAACTACATAGTCCAAGTGCCCACTAGGTAAGCTACAAGTCCAAGGGCCCGCTAGTTAACCTACATAGTCCAAGGACTCGCTAGTTAACCTAGATCGTCCAAGTGCCCATTAAGAAACCTAGATAGTCCAAGTGCCCGCTAGGTTACCTACATAGTCCTAGTTCCCGCTAGGTAACCTAGATAGTCCTAGTGCCCGTTACCTAACATAGATCGTCCAAGTGCCCGCTAGGCAACCTACATAGTCCAAGTGCCCGTTCGTTAACCTAGAAATCCATGTCGCCGCTAGGTAACCTAGACAGTCCAAGTGCCCGCTAGGTTACCTACATAGTCCAATTGCCCGTTAGGTAACCTAGATAGTCCAAGTGCCCGCTAGGTGACCTAAATAGTCAAAGTGCCCGCTATGTAACCTAGATAGTCCAAGTGCCCGGTAGTTAAACTAGATCGTCCAAGTGCCCGCTAGTTAAGCTACATAGTCCAAGTGCCGCTAGGGAACGTACATAGTCCAAGTGCCCGCTAGGTAACCTAGATAGTCCAAGTGCCCGTTAGCTAACCTAGATAGTCCAAGTGCCCGCTAGTTAACCTAGATAGTCCAAGTGCCCGCTAGTTAACCTAGGTAGTCCAAGTGCCCGCTAGGTAACCTAGATAGTCCAAGTGCCCGTTAGCTAACCTAGATAGTCCAAGTGCCCGCTAGTTAACCTACATAATCCAAGGGCCCGCTTGTTAACCTACATAGTCTAAGGGCCCGCAAGGTAACCTAGATATTCCAATTTCCTGTTAGCTAACCTAGACAGTCCCGGTGCCCGCTAGGTACCCTAGACTGTTCAGTGCCCGCTAGGTTACCTACATAGTCCAAGTGCCCGCTAGGTAACCTAGATACACCAAGTGCCCGCTAGTTAACCTAGATAGTCCTAGTACCCGTTAGTTATCCTAGATAGTCCCAGTGCCCACTAGGGGACGTACATAGTCCAAGTGCCCGCTAGGGTATGTACATAGTCCAAGTGCCCGCTAGGTAACCTAGATAGTCCAAGGGCCCGCAAGTTAACCTACATAGTCCAAGTACGCGATAGGGAACCTACATAGTCCAAGTGCCCGCTAAGGGACGTACATAGTCTAAGAGCCCGCTAGGGAACCTACATAGTCCAAGTGCCCATTAGGGAACCTAGATAGTCCATGTGCCCGCTAGGGAACCTGCATCATCCAAGGGACCGCTAGTTAATTTAGATAGTCCAAGTGCCCGCTAGTTAACCTAGATCGTCTAAGTGCCCGCTAGTTAACCTACATAGTCCAAGGGCCCGCTTGTTAACCTACATAGTCCAAGGTCCGCTACTTAACCTAGATAGTCCAAGTGCCCGCTAGTTAACATACATAGTCCAAGTGCCCTCTAGTTAACCTAGATATTCCAAGTGCCCTCTAGTTAACGTAGATAGTCCAAGTGCCCGCTAGGGGACTTCCATAGTCCAAGTGCCCTCTAGTTAACCTAGATAGTCCAGGTGCCCGCTAGGGGTCGTACATAGTCCAAGTGCCCGCTAGGTAACCTAGATAGTCTAAGTACCCGCTAGGTAACCTAGATAGTCCAAGTGCCCGTACGTTAACCTAGATAGTCCAAGTGCCCAATAGGTAACCTATACAGTGCAAGTGCCTGCTAGGTAACCTACATAGTCCAAGTGCCCGTTCGTTGACCTATATAGTCCAAGTGCCCTCTAGTTAACCTAGATAGTCCAAGTGCCCACTAGGTAACCTAGACAATACAAGTTCCCGCTAGGTTACCTACATATTCCAATTGACCGCTAGTTAACCTACATAGTCCAAGTGCCCGCTGAGGAACCTACATAGTCCAAGTGCCCGATAGGGAACCTACATAGTCCAAGTGCCCGCTGAGGAACCTACATAGTCCAAGTGCCCGATAGGGAACCTACATATTCCAAGTGCCTGTTAGGGAACCTAGATAGTCCAAGTGCCCTTAGGGAACATATATAGTCCAAGTGCCCGCTAGGGAACCTACATAGTCAAAGTGCCAACTAGGGAACCTGCATTGTACAAGTGCCCGCTAGTTAACCTACATAGTCCAGAACCCGCTAGTTTACCTAGATAGTCCAAGTGCCCGCTAGATAACCTACATAGTGCAAGGGCCCGCTAGTTAACCTAGATATTCTAAGTGCCCGCTAGTTAACCTAGATCGTCCAAGAGTCCGCTAGTTAACCTACATAGTCCAAGTTCCCGTCAGGTAACCTAGATAGTCCAAGTGCCCGATAGGTAACCTAGATAGTCCAAGTACCCGCTAGGGGACATACATAGTCCAAGTGCCCTCTAGTTAACCTAGATAGTCCAAGTGCCCACTAGGTAACCTAGACAATACAAGTTCCCGCTAGGTTACCTACATATTCCAAGTGACCGCTAGTTAACCTACATAGTCCAAGTGCCCGCTGAGGAACCTACATAGTCCAAGTGCCCGATAGGGAACCTACATAGTCCAAGTGCCCGCTGAGGAACCTACATAGTCCAAGTGCCCGATAGGGAACCTACATAGTCAAAGTGCCAACTAGGGAACCTGCATTGTCCAAGTGCCCGCTAGGTAACCTACATAGTCCAGAACCCGCTAGTTTACCTAGATAATCCAAGTGCCCGCTAGATAACCTACATAGTGCAAGGGCCCGCTAGTTAACCTAGATATTCTAAGTGCCCGCTAGTTAACCTAGATCGTCCAAGTGCCCGTTAGGTAACCTACATAGTCCAAGGGCACTCTAGGTAACCTATATAGTCAAAGTTCCCGCTAGGTAACCTAGATAGTCCAAGTGCCCATTAGGTAACCTAGATAGTCCAAGTGGCCGCTAGGTAACCTACATAGTTCAAGTGCCCGCTAGGTAACCTAGATAGTCCAAGTGCCCGTTAGCTAACACACATAATCCAGGAGCCCAATAGGTAACCTACATAGTCCAAGTGCCTGTTCGTTAACCTAGATACTCCAAGTGCCCGCTAGGTAACCTAGACAGTACAAGTGCCTGTTAGGTCACCTACATAGGCAAGTCCCCGTTCGCTAACCTAGATAGTCCAAGTGCCCGCTAGGTAACCTACCTAGTCCAAGTGCCCGCTAGGTAAGCTACAAGTCCAATGTCCCGCTAGTTAACCTACATAGTCCAAGGACTGGCTAGTTAACCTTGATAGTCCAAGTGCCGGCTAGTTAACCTAGATCGTACAAGTGCCCGCTAGTTAACATAGATTGTCCAAGTGCCCGCTAGTTAACCTACATAGTCCAAGGGCCCACTAGTTAATCTAGACCATCCTAATGTCCTCTAGTTCACCTACATAGTCCAAGTGCCCGCTATGTAACCTAGATAGTCCAAGTGCCCGCTAGGTACCCTACATAGTCCAAGTGCCCATTAGCTAACATACATAGTCCAAGTGCCCGTTAGCTAACATACATAGTCCAAGTGCCTGCTAGGTAACCTACATAGTCCAAGTGCCCGTTCGTTAACCTAGATAGTCCAAGTGACCGCTAGGTAACCTAGACAGTCCAAGTGCCTGCTAGGTAACATACAAAGTCCAAGTCCCCGTTCGCCAACCTAGGTAGTCCAAGTGCCCTCTAGGTAACCTACATAGTTCAAGTGCCTGCTAGGTAACCTAGACAGTCCAAGTGCCCGCTAGGTTACCTACATAGTCCAATTGCCCGTTAGGTAACCTAGATAGTCCAAGTGCCCGCTAGGTGACCTAAATAGTCAAAGTGCCCGCTATGTAACCTAGATAGTCCAAGTGCCCGGTAGTTAAACTAGATCGTCCAAGTGCCCGCTAGTTAAGCTACATAGTCCAAGTGCCCGCTAGGGAACGTACATAGTCCAAGTGCCCGCTAGGTAACCTAGATAGTCCAAGTGCCCGTTAGCTAACCTAGATAGTCCAAGTGCCCGCTAGTTAACCTAGATAGTCCAAGTGCCCGCTAGTTAACCTAGGTAGTCCAAGTGCCCGCTAGGTAACCTAGATAGTCCAAGTGCCCGTTAGCTAACCTAGATAGTCCAAGTGCCCGCTAGTTAACCTACATAATCCAAGGGCCCGCTTGTTAACCTACATAGTCTAAGGGCCCGCAAGGTAACCTAGATATTCCAATTTCCTGTTAGCTAACCTAGACAGTCCCGGTGCCCGCTAGGTACCCTAGACTGTTCAGTGCCCGCTAGGTTACCTACATAGTCCAAGTGCCCGCTAGGTAACCTAGATACACCAAGTGCCCGCTAGTTAACCTAGATAGTCCTAGTACCCGTTAGTTATCCTAGATAGTCCCAGTGCCCACTAGGGGACGTACATAGTCCAAGTGCCCGCTAGGTAACCTAGATAGTCCAAGTGCCCGCTAGGGTATGTACATAGTCCAAGTGCCCGCTAGGTAACCTAGATAGTCCAAGGGCCCGCAAGTTAACCTACATAGTCCAAGTACGCGATAGGGAACCTACATAGTCCAAGTGCCCGCTAAGGGACGTACATAGTCTAAGTGCCCGCTAGGGAACCTACATAGTCCAAGTGCCCATTAGGGAACCTAGATAGTCCATGTGCCCGCTAGGGAACCTGCATCATCCAAGGGACCGCTAGTTAATTTAGATAGTCCAAGTGCCCGCTAGTTAACCTAGATCGTCTAAGTGCCCGCTAGTTAACCTACATAGTCCAAGGGCCCGCTTGTTAACCTACATAGTCCAAGGTCCGCTACTTAACCTAGATAGTCCAAGTGCCCGCTAGTTAACATACATAGTCCAAGTGCCCTCTAGTTAACCTAGATATTCCAAGTGCCCTCTAGTTAACGTAGATAGTCCAAGTGCCCGCTAGGGGACTTCCATAGTCCAAGTGCCCTCTAGTTAACCTAGATAGTCCAGGTGCCCGCTAGGGGTCGTACATAGTCCAAGTGCCCGCTAGGTAACCTAGATAGTCTAAGTACCCGCTAGGTAACCTAGATAGTCCAAGTGCCCGTACGTTAACCTAGATAGTCCAAGTGCCCAATAGGTAACCTATACAGTGCAAGTGCCTGCTAGGTAACCTACATAGTCCAAGTGCCCGTTCGTTGACCTATATAGTCCAAGTGCCCTCTAGTTAACCTAGATAGTCCAAGTGCCCACTAGGTAACCTAGACAATACAAGTTCCCGCTAGGTTACCTACATATTCCAATTGACCGCTAGTTAACCTACATAGTCCAAGTGCCCGCTGAGGAACCTACATAGTCCAAGTGCCCGATAGGGAACCTACATAGTCCAAGTGCCCGCTGAGGAACCTACATAGTCCAAGTGCCCGATAGGGAACCTACATATTCCAAGTGCCTGTTAGGGAACCTAGATAGTCCAAGTGCCCGTAGGGAACATATATAGTCCAAGTGCCCGCTAGGGAACCTACATAGTCAAAGTGCCAACTAGGGAACCTGCATTGTACAAGTGCCCGCTAGTTAACCTACATAGTCCAGAACCCGCTAGTTTACCTAGATAGTCCAAGTGCCCGCTAGATAACCTACATAGTGCAAGGGCCCGCTAGTTAACCTAGATATTCTAAGTGCCCGCTAGTTAACCTAGATCGTCCAAGAGTCCGCTAGTTAACCTACATAGTCCAAGTTCCCGTCAGGTAACCTAGATAGTCCAAGTGCCCGCAAGGTAACCTACATATTCCAAGTGCCCACTAGGTAACCTAGATAGTCCAAGTGCCCGATAGGTAACCTAGATAGTCCAAGTACCCGCTAGGGGACATACATAGTCCAAGTGCCCTCTAGTTAACCTAGATAGTCCAAGTGCCCACTAGGTAACCTAGACAATACAAGTTCCCGCTAGGTTACCTACATATTCCAAGTGACCGCTAGTTAACCTACATAGTCCAAGTGCCCGCTGAGGAACCTACATAGTCCAAGTGCCCGATAGGGAACCTACATAGTCCAAGTGCCCGCTGAGGAACCTACATAGTCCAAGTGCCCGATAGGGAACCTACATAGTCAAAGTGCCAACTAGGGAACCTGCATTGTCCAAGTGCCCGCTAGTTAACCTACATAGTCCAGAACCCGCTAGTTTACCTAGATAATCCAAGTGCCCGCTAGATAACCTACATAGTGCAAGGGCCCGCTAGTTAACCTAGATATTCTAAGTGCCCGCTAGTTAACCTAGATCGTCCAAGTGCCCGTTAGGTAACCTACATAGTCCAAGGGCACTCTAGGTAACCTATATAGTCAAAGTTCCCGCTAGGTAACCTAGATAGTCCAAGTGCCCATTAGGTAACCTAGATAGTCCAAGTGCCCGCTAGGTAACCTACATAGTTCAAGTGCCCGCTAGGTAACCTAGATAGTCCAAGTGCCCGTTAGCTAACACACATAATCCAGGAGCCCAATAGGTAACCTACATAGTCCAAGTGCCTGTTCGTTAACCTAGATACTCCAAGTGCCCGCTAGGTAACCTAGACAGTACAAGTGCCTGTTAGGTCACCTACATAGGCAAGTCCCCGTTCGCTAACCTAGATAGTCCAAGTGCCCGCTAGGTAACCTACCTAGTCCAAGTGCCCGCTAGGTAAGCTACAAGTCCAATGTCCCGCTAGTTAACCTACATAGTCCAAGGACTGGCTAGTTAACCTTGATAGTCCAAGTGCCGGCTAGTTAACCTAGATCGTACAAGTGCCCGCTAGTTAACATAGATTGTCCAAGTGCCCGCTAGTTAACCTACATAGTCCAAGGGCCCACTAGTTAATCTAGACCATCCTAATGTCCTCTAGTTCACCTACATAGTCCAAGTGCCCGCTATGTAACCTAGATAGTCCAAGTGCCCGCTAGGTACCCTACATAGTCCAAGTGCCCATTAGCTAACATACATAGTCCAAGTGCCCGTTAGCTAACATACATAGTCCAAGTGCCTGCTAGGTAACCTACATAGTCCAAGTGCCCGTTCGTTAACCTAGATAGTCCAAGTGACCGCTAGGTAACTTAGATAGTCCAAGTGCCCGCTAGGGTATGTACATAGTTCAAGTGCCCGCTAGGTAACCTAGATAGTCCAAGGTCCCGCTAGTTAACCTACATAGTCCAAGTGCCCGCTGAGGAACCTACGTAGTCCAAGTGCCCGTTAGGGAACCTAGATAGTCCAAGTGTCCATAGGGAACCTATATAGTCCAAGTGCCCGCTAGGGAACCTACATAGTCCAAGTGCCCGCTAGGGAACCTGCATTGTACAAGTGCACGCTAATTAACCTAGATAGTCCAATTGCCCGCTAGTTAACCTAGATAGTCAAAGTGCCCACTAGTTAACATTGATCATCCACGTGCCCACTAGTTAACCTACATTGTCCAAGTGCCTGATAGGGAACCTACATAGTCCAAGTGCCCGCTGAGGAACCTACATAGTCCAAGTGCCCGATAGGGAACCTACATATTCCAAGTGCCCGTTAGTGTACCTAGATAGTCCAAGTGCCCGCTAGGGTATGTACATAGTTCAAGTGCCCGCTAGGTAACCTAGATAGTCCAAGGTCCCGCTAGTTAACCTACATAGTCCAAGTGCCCGCTGAGGAACCTACATAGTCCAAGTGCCCGTTAGGGAACCTAGATAGTCCAAGTGTCCATAGGGAACCTATATAGTCCAAGTGCCCGCTAGGGAACCTACATAGTCAAAGTGCCCGCTAGGGAACCTGCATTGTACAAGTGCACGCTAATTAACCTAGATAGTCAAATTGCCCGCTAGTTAACCTAGATAGTCAAAGTGCCCACTAGTTAACATTGATCATCCACGTGCCCACTAGTTAACCTACATAGTCCAAGTGCCTGATACAGAACCTACATAGTCCAAGTGCCCGCTGCGGAACCGACATAGTCCAAGTGCCCGATAGGGAACCTACATAGTCTAAGTGCCTGATAGGGAACCTACATAGTCCAAGTGCCCGTAGGGAACCTATATAGTCCAAGTGCCCTCTAGGGAACCTGTATTGTGCAAGTGCCCGCTAGTTAACCTAGATCGTACAAGTGCCCGCTAGTTAACCTAGATTGTCCAAGTGCCCGCTAGTTAACCTACATAGTCCAAGGGCCCACTAGTTAATCTAGACCATCCTAATGTCCTCTAGTTCACCTACATAGTCCAAGTGCCCGCTACGTTACCTAGATAGTCCAAGTGCCCGCTAGGTAACCTACATAGTCCAAGTGCCCATTAGCTAACATACATAGTCCAAGTGCCCGTTAGCTAACATGCATAGTCCAAGTGCCTGCTAGGTATCCTACATAATCCAAGTGCCCGTTCGTTAACCTAGATAGTCCAAGTGACCGCTAGGTAACCTAGACAGTCCAAGTGCCTGCTAGGTAACAAACAAAGTCCAAGTGCCCGTTCGCCAACCTAGGTAGTCCAAGTGCCCTCTAGGTAACCTACATAGTCCAAGGGCCCGCTAGGTAACCTAGATAGTCCAAGTGCCCACTAGGTAACCTACATAGTCCAAGTGTCCTCTAGGTAACCTATATAGTCCAAGTGCTCGCTAGGTAACCTTCAAGTCCAAGGGACCGCTAGTTAACCTACATAGTCCAAGGGCCCGCTAGTTAACCTAGATAGTCCAAGTGCCCACTAGTTAACCTTGATCGTCCAAGTGCCTGCTAGTTAACCTACATAGTCCAAGTGCCCGCTAGTTAACCTACATTGTCCAAGGGCCCGCTAGGTAACCTACATATTCAAAGTTCCTGTTATCTAACCCACATAGTCCAAGTGCCCGCTAGGTTACCTACATAGTCCAAGTGCCCGCTAGGTAACCTAGATAGACCAAGTGCCCGCTAGGTAACCTAGATAGTCCAAGTGCCCGTTAGGTAACCTACATAGTCCAAGGGCACTCTAGGTAACCTATATAGTCAAAGTTCCCGCTAGGTAACCTAGATAGTCCAAGTGCCCATTAGGTAACCTAGATAGTCCAAGTGCCCGCTAGGTAACCTACATAGTTCAAGTGCCCGCTAGGTAACCTAGATAGTCCAAGTGCCCGTTAGCTAACATACATAATCCAGGAGCCCAATAGGTAACCTACATAGTCCAAGTGCCTGTTCGTTAACCTAGATACTCCAAGTGCCCGCTAGGTAACCTAGACAGTACAAGTGCCTGTTAGGTCACCTACATAGGCAAGTCCCCGTTCGCTAACCTAGATAGTCCAAGTGCCCGCTAGGTAACCTACCTAGTCCAAGTGCCCGCTAGGTAAGCTACAAGTCCAATGTCCCGCTAGTTAACCTACATAGTCCAAGGACTGGCTAGTTAACCTTGATAGTCCAAGTGCCGGCTAGTTAACCTAGATCGTACAAGTGCCCGCTAGTTAACATAGATTGTCCAAGTGCCCGCTAGTTAACCTACATAGTCCAAGGGCCCACTAGTTAATCTAGACCATCCTAATGTCCTCTAGTTCACCTACATAGTCCAAGTGCCCGCTATGTAACCTAGATAGTCCAAGTGCCCGCTAGGTACCCTACATAGTCCAAGTGCCCATTAGCTAACATACATAGTCCAAGTGCCCGTTAGCTAACATACATAGTCCAAGTGCCTGCTAGGTAACCTACATAGTCCAAGTGCCCGTTCGTTAACCTAGATAGTCCAAGTGACCGCTAGGTAACCTAGACAGTCCAAGTGCCTGCTAGGTAACATACAAAGACCAAGTCCCCGTTCGCCAACCTAGGTAGTCCAAGTGCCCTCTAGGTAACCTACATAGTTCAAGTGCCTGCTAGGTAACCTAGATAGTCCAAGTCCCCGTTCGCTAACCTAGATAGTCCAAGTGCCCGCTAGGTAAGCTACAAGTCCAAGGGCCCGCTAGTTAACCTACATAGTCCAAGGGCTCGCTAGTTAACCTTGATAGTCCAAGTGCAGGCTAGTTAACCTAGGTCGTCCAAGTGCCCTCTAGTTAACCTAGATCGTCCATCTGCCCGCTAGTTAACCTTGATCGTCCAATTTCCCGCTAGTTAACCTACATAGTCCAAGGGCACGCAAGGTAACCTAGATAATCCAATTTCCTGTTAAGTAACCTAGATAGTCCAAGTGCCCGCTAGGTAACCTACATAGTACAAGTGCCCATTCGTTAACCTAGATAGTCCAAGTGCCCGCTAGCTAACCTAGACTGTCTAGTGCCCGCTAGGTTACCTACATAGTCCAAGTGTCCGCTAGGTAACCTAGATAGTCCAAGTGCCCGCTAGTTAACCTGGATAGTCCTAGTGCACGTTAGTTATCCTAGATAGTCCAAGTGCCCACTAGGGGACGTACACAGTCCAAGTGCCCCCTAGGTAACCTAGGTAGTCCAAGTGCCCGCTAGGGTATGTACATAGTCCAAATGCCTGCTAGGTAACCTAGATAGTCTAAGTGCCCGCTAGTTAACCTACATAGTCCAAGTGCCCGTTCATTAACCTAGATCGTCCAAGTGTCCGCCAGTTAACCTACATAGTCCAAGTTCCTGTTAGGTAACAGAGATAGTCCAAGTGCCGGCTAGGTAACCTAGATATTCCAAGTTCCTGTTCGCTAACTTAGATACTCCAAGTGACCGCTAGGTAACCTACATAGTCCAAGTGCCCATTCGTTAACCTAGATAGTCCAAGTGCCCGCTAGTTAACCTAGACTGTCCAAGTGCCCGCTAGGTAACCTACATAGTCCAAGTGCCCGCTCGAAAACCTAGATAGTCCAAGTGCCCAGTAGGTAACCTACAAAGACCAAGTGCCTGCTAGGTAATCTATATAGTCCAAATGCCCCCTAGGGCACCCACATAGTCCAAGTGCCCGCTAAGTAACCTATATAGTCCACGTGCCCGTTAGCTAACCTAGATAGTCCAAGGGTCAACTAGTTAACCTACATAGTTCAAGGGCCCACTAGGTAACCTAGCTAATCCAAGTGCCCGCTAGTTAACCTATATCCTCCAAGTGCCCGCTAGTTAACCTAGATTGTCCAAGTACCCGATAGTTAACCGACATAGTGCAAGGGCCCGCTAGTAAACCTAGATCGTCCAAGTGTCCGCTCTTAAACCTACATAGTCCAAGGGCCCGCTAGTTTACCTAGATAGACCAAGTGCCCGCTAGTTAACCTAGATAGTCCGAGTGCCCGTTAATTATCCTAGATAGTCCAAGTGCCCACTAGGGAACGTACATAGTCCAAGTGCCCGCTAGGTAACCTAGATATTCCTAGTGCCCGTTAGTTATCCTAGATAGTCCTAGTGCCCACTAGGGGACGTACATAGTATAAGTGCCCGCTAGGTAACCTAGATAGTCTAAGTGCCGGCTAGTTAACCTACATAGTCCAAGTGCCCGCTAAGGAACCTACATAGTCCAAGTGTCCGTTAGGGAACCTAGATAGTCCAAGTGCCCACTAGGGAACCTGCATCATCCAAGTGCCCGGTAGTTAATCTAGATAGTCCATGTGCCCGCTAGTTAACCTAGATAGTCCAAGTGCCCGGTAGATAACCTAGATCGTCCAAGTGCCCGCTAGTTAACCTACATAGACCAAGGGCCCGCTTGTTAACCTACATAGTCCAAGGTCCGGTACTTAACCTAGATAGTCCAAGTGCCCGGTAGTTAACCTGGATAGTCCATGTGCCCGCTAGGGGACGTACATAGTCCAAGTGCCCGCTAGGGAACCTACATAGTCCAAGTGCCCGCTAAGGGACGTACATAATCCAAGTGCCCGCTAGGGAACCTACATAGTCCAAATGCCCATTAGGGAACTTAGTAGTCCAAGTGCCCCCTAGGGAACCTGCATCGTCCATGTGCCCGCTAGTTAAGCTAGATTGTCCAAGTGCCCGCTAGTTAACCTAGATCGTCCATGTGCCCGCTAGTTAACCTAGATAATCCAAGTGCCCGCTAGTTAACCTACATAGACCAAGGGCCCTCTAGTGAACCTAGCGCGTCCAAGTGCCCGGTAGGGAACGTACATTGTCCAAGTGTCCGCTAGGTAACCTAGATAGTCCAAGTGCCCGCTAGGGTATGTACATAGTTCAAGTGCCCGCTAGGTAACCTAGATTGTCCAAGTGCCTGCTAGGTAACCTAGATTGTCCAAGTGCCCGCTAGGTAACCTAGATAGTCCAAGGTCCTGCTAGTTAACCTACATAATCCAATGCCCGATAGGTAACCTACATATTCCAAGTGACCGCTGAGGAACCTACATAGTCCAAGTGCCCGCTAGGGAACCTACATAGTCCAAGTGCCCGCTAGTTAATCTAGATAGTCCAAGTGCCCACTAGTTAACCTAGATAGTCCAAGTGCCCGCTAGTTAACCTAGATCGTTCAAGTGCCCACTAGTTAACCTAGATAATCCAAGTGCCCGCTAGTTAACCTACATATTCCAGGGGCCCTCTAGTTAACCGAGCTAGTCCAAGTGCCGGCTAGGGGACGTACATAGTCCAAGTGCCCGCTAGGTAACCTAGATAGTCCAAGTGCCCGCTAGGGTATGTACATAGTTCAAGTGCCCGCTAGGTAACCTAGATAGTCCAAGGTCCCGCTAGTTAACCTACATAGTCCAAGTGCCCGCTGAGGAACCTACGTAGTCCAAGTGCCCGTTAGGGAACCTAGATAGTCCAAGTGTCCATAGGGAACCTATATAGTCCAAGTGCCCGCTAGGGAACCTACATAGTCCAAGTGCCCGCTAGGGAACCTGCATTGTACAAGTGCACGCTAATTAACCTAGATAGTCCAATTGCCCGCTAGTTAACCTAGATAGTCAAAGTGCCCACTAGTTAACATTGATCATCCACGTGCCCACTAGTTAACCTACATTGTCCAAGTGCCTGATAGGGAACCTACATAGTCCAAGTGCCCGCTGAGGAACCTACATAGTCCAAGTGCCCGATAGGGAACCTACATATTCCAAGTGCCCGTTAGTGTACCTAGATAGTCCAAGTGCCCGCTAGGGTATGTACATAGTTCAAGTGCCCGCTAGGTAACCTAGATAGTCCAAGGTCCCGCTAGTTAACCTACATAGTCCAAGTGCCCGCTGAGGAACCTACATAGTCCAAGTGCCCGTTAGGGAACCTAGATAGTCCAAGTGCCCATAGGGAACCTATATAGTCCAAGTGCCCGCTAGGGAACCTACATAGTCAAAGTGCCCGCTAGTGAACCTGCATTGTACAAGTGCACGCTAATTAACCTAGATAGTCAAATTGCCCGCTAGTTAACCTAGATAGTCAAAGTGCCCACTAGTTAACATTGATCATCCACGTGCCCACTAGTTAACCTACATAGTCCAAGTGCCTGATACAGAACCTACATAGTCCAAGTGCCCGCTGCGGAACCGACATAGTCCAAGTGCCCGATAGGGAACCTACATAGTCTAAGTGCCTGATAGGGAACCTACATAGTCCAAGTGCCCGTAGGGAACCTATATAGTCCAAGTGCCCTCTAGGGAACCTGTATTGTGCAAGTGTCCGCTAGTTAACCTAGATCGTACAAGTGCCCGCTAGTTAACCTAGATTGTCCAAGTGCCCGCTAGTTAACCTACATAGTCCAAGGGCCCACTAGTTAATCTAGACCATCCTAATGTCCTCTAGTTCACCTACATAGTCCAAGTGCCCGCTACGTTACCTAGATAGTCCAAGTGCCCGCTAGGTAACCTACATAGTCCAAGTGCCCATTAGCTAACATACATAGTCCAAGTGCCCGTTAGCTAACATGCATAGTCCAAGTGCCTGCTAGGTATCCTACATAATCCAAGTGCCCGTTCGTTAACCTAGATAGTCCAAGTGACCGCTAGGTAACCTAGACAGTCCAAGTGCCTGCTAGGTAACAAACAAAGTCCAAGTGCCCGTTCGCCAACCTATGTAGTCCAAGTGCCCTCTAGGTAACCTACATAGTCCAAGGGCCCGCTAGGTAACCTAGATAGTCCAAGTGCCCACTAGGTAACCTACATAGTCCAAGTGTCCTCTAGGTAACCTATATAGTCCAAGTGCTCGCTAGGTAACCTTCAAGTCCAAGGGACCGCTAGTTAACCTACATAGTCCAAGGGCCCGCTAGTTAACCTAGATAGTCCAAGTGCCCACTAGTTAACCTTGATCGTCCAAGTGCCTGCTAGTTAACCTACATAGTCCAAGTGCCCGCTAGTTAACCTACATTGTCCAAGGGCCCGCTAGGTAACCTACATATTCAAAGTTCCTGTTATCTAACCCACATAGTCCAAGTGCCCGCTAGGTTACCTACATAGTCCAAGTGCCCGCTAGGTAACCTAGATAGACCAAGTGCCCGCTAGGTAACCTAGATAGTCCAAGTGCCCGTTAGGTAACCTACATAGTCCAAGGGCACTCTAGGTAACCTATATAGTCAAAGTTCCCGCTAGGTAACCTAGATAGTCCAAGTGCCCATTAGGTAACCTAGATAGTCCAAGTGCCCGCTAGGTAACCTACATAGTTCAAGTGCCCGCTAGGTAACCTAGATAGTCCAAGTGCCCGTTAGCTAACATACATAATCCAGGAGCCCAATAGGTAACCTACATAGTCCAAGTGCCTGTTCGTTAACCTAGATACTCCAAGTGCCCGCTAGGTAACCTAGACAGTACAAGTGCCTGTTAGGTCACCTACATAGGCAAGTCCCCGTTCGCTAACCTAGATAGTCCAAGTGCCCGCTAGGTAAGCTACAAGTCCAATGTCCCGCTAGTTAACCTACATAGTCCAAGGACTGGCTAGTTAACCTTGATAGTCCAAGTGCCGGCTAGTTAACCTAGATCGTACAAGTGCCCGCTAGTTAACATAGATTGTCCAAGTGCCCGCTAGTTAACCTACATAGTCCAAGGGCCCACTAGTTAATCTAGACCATCCTAATGTCCTCTAGTTCACCTACATAGTCCAAGTGCCCGCTATGTAACCTAGATAGTCCAAGTGCCCGCTAGGTACCCTACATAGTCCAAGTGCCCATTAGCTAACATACATAGTCCAAGTGCCCGTTAGCTAACATACATAGTCCAAGTGCCTGCTAGGTAACCTACATAGTCCAAGTGCCCGTTCGTTAACCTAGATAGTCCAAGTGACCGCTAGGTAACCTAGACAGTCCAAGTGCCTGCTAGGTAACATACAAAGTCCAAGTCCCCGTTCGCCAACCTAGGTAGTCCAAGTGCCCTCTAGGTAACCTACATAGTTCAAGTGCCTGCTAGGTAACCTAGATAGTCCAAGTCCCCGTTCGCTAACCTAGATAGTCCAAGTGCCCGCTAGGTAAGCTACAAGTCCAAGGGCCCGCTAGTTAACCTACATAGTCCAAGGGCTCGCTAGTTAACCTTGATAGTCCAAGTGCAGGCTAGTTAACCTAGATCGTCCAAGTGCCCTCTAGTTAACCTAGATCGTCCATCTGCCCGCTAGTTAACCTTGATCGTCCAATTTCCCGCTAGTTAACCTACATAGTCCAAGGGCACGCAAGGTAACCTAGATAATCCAATTTCCTGTTAAGTAACCTAGATAGTCCAAGTGCCCGCTAGGTAACCTACATAGTACAAGTGCCCATTCGTTAACCTAGATAGTCCAAGTGCCCGCTAGCTAACCTAGACTGTCTAGTGCCCGCTAGGTTACCTACATAGTCCAAGTGTCCGCTAGGTAACCTAGATAGTCCAAGTGCCCGCTAGTTAACCTGGATAGTCCTAGTGCACGTTAGTTATCCTAGATAGTCCAAGTGCCCACTAGGGGACGTACACAGTCCAAGTGCCCCCTAGGTAACCTAGGTAGTCCAAGTGCCCGCTAGGGTATGTACATAGTCCAAATGCCTGCTAGGTAACCTAGATAGTCTAAGTGCCCGCCAGTTAACCTACATAGTCCAAGTGCCCGTTCATTAACCTAGATCGTCCAAGTGTCCGCCAGTTAACCTACATAGTCCAAGTTCCTGTTAGGTAACAGAGATAGTCCAAGTGCCGGCTAGGTAACCTAGATATTCCAAGTTCCTGTTCGCTAACTTAGATACTCCAAGTGACCGCTAGGTAACCTACATAGTCCAAGTGCCCATTCGTTAACCTAGATAGTCCAAGTGCCCGCTAGTTAACCTAGACTGTCCAAGTGCCCGCTAGGTAACCTACATAGTCCAAGTGCCCGCTCGAAAACCTAGATAGTCCAAGTGCCCAGTAGGTAACCTACAAAGACCAAGTGCCTGCTAGGTAATCTATATAGTCCAAATGCCCCCTAGGGCACCCACATAGTCCAAGTGCCCGCTAAGTAACCTATATAGTCCACGTGCCCGTTAGCTAACCTAGATAGTCCAAGGGTCAACTAGTTAACCTACATAGTTCAAGGGCCCACTAGGTAACCTAGCTAATCCAAGTGCCCGCTAGTTAACCTATATCCTCCAAGTGCCCGCTAGTTAACCTAGATTGTCCAAGTACCCGATAGTTAACCGACATAGTGCAAGGGCCCGCTAGTAAACCTAGATCGTCCAAGTGTCCGCTCTTAAACCTACATAGTCCAAGGGCCCGCTAGTTTACCTAGATAGACCAAGTGCCCGCTAGTTAACCTAGATAGTCCGAGTGCCCGTTAATTATCCTAGATAGTCCAAGTGCCCACTAGGGAACGTACATAGTCCAAGTGCCCGCTAGGTAACCTAGATATTCCTAGTGCCCGTTAGTTATCCTAGATAGTCCTAGTGCCCACTAGGGGACGTACATAGTATAAGTGCCCGCTAGGTAACCTAGATAGTCTAAGTGCCGGCTAGTTAACCTACATAGTCCAAGTGCCCGCTAAGGAACCTACATAGTCCAAGTGTCCGTTAGGGAACCTAGATAGTCCAAGTGCCCACTAGGGAACCTGCATCATCCAAGTGCCCGGTAGTTAATCTAGATAGTCCATGTGCCCGCTAGTTAACCTAGATAGTCCAAGTGCCCGGTAGATAACCTAGATCGTCCAAGTGCCCGCTAGTTAACCTACATAGACCAAGGGCCCGCTTGTTAACCTACATAGTCCAAGGTCCGGTACTTAACCTAGATAGTCCAAGTGCCCGGTAGTTAACCTGGATAGTCCATGTGCCCGCTAGGGGACGTACATAGTCCAAGTGCCCGCTAGGGAACCTACATAGTCCAAGTGCCCGCTAAGGGACGTACATAATCCAAGTGCCCGCTAGGGAACCTACATAGTCCAAATGCCCATTAGGGAACTTAGTAGTCCAAGTGCCCCCTAGGGAACCTGCATCGTCCAAGTGCCCGCTAGTTAAGCTAGATTGTCCAAGTGCCCGCTAGTTAACCTAGATCGTCCATGTGCCCGCTAGTTAACCTAGATAATCCAAGTGCCCGCTAGTTAACCTACATAGACCAAGGGCCCTCTAGTGAACCTAGCGCGTCCAAGTGCCCGGTAGGGAACGTACATTGTCCAAGTGTCCGCTAGGTAACCTAGATAGTCCAAGTGCCCGCTAGGGTATGTACATAGTTCAAGTGCCCGCTAGGTAACCTAGATTGTCCAAGTGCCTGCTAGGTAACCTAGATTGTCCAAGTGCCCGCTAGGTAACCTAGATAGTCCAAGGTCCTGCTAGTTAACCTACATAATCCAATGCCCGATAGGTAACCTACATATTCCAAGTGACCGCTGAGGAACCTACATAGTCCAAGTGCCCGCTAGGGAACCTACATAGTCCAAGTGCCCGCTAGTTAATCTAGATAGTCCAAGTGCCCACTAGTTAACCTAGATAGTCCAAGTGCCCGCTAGTTAACCTAGATCGTTCAAGTGCCCACTAGTTAACCTAGATAATCCAAGTGCCCGTTCGTTAACCTAGATAGTCCAAGTGACCGCTAGGTAACCTAGACAGTCCAAGTGCCTGCTAGGTAACAAACAAAGTCCAAGTGCCCGTTCGCCAACCTAGGTAGTCCAAGTGCCCTCTAGGTAACCTACATAGTCCAAGGGCCCGCTAGGTAACCTAGATAGTCCAAGTGCCCACTAGGTAACCTACATAGTCCAAGTGTCCTCTAGGTAACCTATATAGTCCAAGTGCTCGCTAGGTAACCTTCAAGTCCAAGGGACCGCTAGTTAACCTACATAGTCCAAGGGCCCGCTAGTTAACCTAGATAGTCCAAGTGCCCACTAGTTAACCTTGATCGTCCAAGTGCCTGCTAGTTAACCTACATAGTCCAAGTGCCCGCTAGTTAACCTACATTGTCCAAGGGCCCGCTAGGTAACCTACATATTCAAAGTTCCTGTTATCTAACCCACATAGTCCAAGTGCCCGCTAGGTTACCTACATAGTCCAAGTGCCCGCTAGGTAACCTAGATAGACCAAGTGCCCGCTAGGTAACCTAGATAGTCCAAGTGCCCGTTAGGTAACCTACATAGTCCAAGGGCACTCTAGGTAACCTATATAGTCAAAGTTCCCGCTAGGTAACCTAGATAGTCCAAGTGCCCATTAGGTAACCTAGATAGTCCAAGTGCCCGCTAGGTAACCTACATAGTTCAAGTGCCCGCTAGGTAACCTAGATAGTCCAAGTGCCCGTTAGCTAACATACATAATCCAGGAGCCCAATAGGTAACCTACATAGTCCAAGTGCCTGTTCGTTAACCTAGATACTCCAAGTGCCCGCTAGGTAACCTAGACAGTACAAGTGCCTGTTAGGTCACCTACATAGGCAAGTCCCCGTTCGCTAACCTAGATAGTCCAAGTGCCCGCTAGGTAACCTACCTAGTCCAAGTGCCCGCTAGGTAAGCTACAAGTCCAATGTCCCGCTAGTTAACCTACATAGTCCAAGGACTGGCTAGTTAACCTTGATAGTCCAAGTGCCGGCTAGTTAACCTAGATCGTACAAGTGCCCGCTAGTTAACATAGATTGTCCAAGTGCCCGCTAGTTAACCTACATAGTCCAAGGGCCCACTAGTTAATCTAGACCATCCTAATGTCCTCTAGTTCACCTACATAGTCCAAGTGCCCGCTATGTAACCTAGATAGTCCAAGTGCCCGCTAGGTACCCTACATAGTCCAAGTGCCCATTAGCTAACATACATAGTCCAAGTGCCCGTTAGCTAACATACATAGTCCAAGTGCCTGCTAGGTAACCTACATAGTCCAAGTGCCCGTTCGTTAACCTAGATAGTCCAAGTGACCGCTAGGTAACCTAGACAGTCCAAGTGCCTGCTAGGTAACATACAAAGTCCAAGTCCCCGTTCGCCAACCTAGGTAGTCCAAGTGCCCTCTAGGTAACCTACATAGTTCAAGTGCCTGCTAGGTAACCTAGATAGTCCAAGTCCCCGTTCGCTAACCTAGATAGTCCAAGTGCCCGCTAGGTAAGCTACAAGTCCAAGGGCCCGCTAGTTAACCTACATAGTCCAAGGGCTCGCTAGTTAACCTTGATAGTCCAAGTGCAGGCTAGTTAACCTAGATCGTCCAAGTGCCCTCTAGTTAACCTAGATCGTCCATCTGCCCGCTAGTTAACCTTGATCGTCCAATTTCCCGCTAGTTAACCTACATAGTCCAAGGGCACGCAAGGTAACCTAGATAATCCAATTTCCTGTTAAGTAACCTAGATAGTCCAAGTGCCCGCTAAGTAACCTACATAGTACAAGTGCCCATTCGTTAACCTAGATAGTCCAAGTGCCCGCTAGCTAACCTAGACTGTCTAGTGCCCGCTAGGTTACCTACATAGTCCAAGTGTCCGCTAGGTAACCTAGATAGTCCAAGTGCCCGCTAGTTAACCTGGATAGTCCTAGTGCACGTTAGTTATCCTAGATAGTCCAAGTGCCCACTAGGGGACGTACACAGTCCAAGTGCCCCCTAGGTAACCTAGGTAGTCCAAGTGCCCGCTAGGGTATGTACATAGTCCAAATGCCTGCTAGGTAACCTAGATAGTCTAAGTGCCCGCTAGTTAACCTACATAGTCCAAGTGCCCGTTCATTAACCTAGATCGTCCAAGTGTCCGCCAGTTAACCTACATAGTCCAAGTTCCTGTTAGGTAACAGAGATAGTCCAAGTGCCGGCTAGGTAACCTAGATATTCCAAGTTCCTGTTCGCTAACTTAGATACTCCAAGTGACCGCTAGGTAACCTACATAGTCCAAGTGCCCATTCGTTAACCTAGATAGTCCAAGTGCCCGCTAGTTAACCTAGACTGTCCAAGTGCCCGCTAGGTAACCTACATAGTCCAAGTGCCCGCTCGAAAACCTAGATAGTCCAAGTGCCCAGTAGGTAACCTACAAAGACCAAGTGCCTGCTAGGTAATCTATATAGTCCAAATGCCCCCTAGGGCACCCACATAGTCCAAGTGCCCGCTAAGTAACCTATATAGTCCACGTGCCCGTTAGCTAACCTAGATAGTCCAAGGGTCAACTAGTTAACCTACATAGTTCAAGGGCCCACTAGGTAACCTAGCTAATCCAAGTGCCCGCTAGTTAACCTATATCCTCCAAGTGCCCGCTAGTTAACCTAGATTGTCCAAGTACCCGATAGTTAACCGACATAGTGCAAGGGCCCGCTAGTAAACCTAGATCGTCCAAGTGTCCGCTCTTAAACCTACATAGTCCAAGGGCCCGCTAGTTTACCTAGATAGACCAAGTGCCCGCTAGTTAACCTAGATAGTCCGAGTGCCCGTTAATTATCCTAGATAGTCCAAGTGCCCACTAGGGAACGTACATAGTCCAAGTGCCCGCTAGGTAACCTAGATATTCCTAGTGCCCGTTAGTTATCCTAGATAGTCCTAGTGCCCACTAGGGGACGTACATAGTATAAGTGCCCGCTAGGTAACCTAGATAGTCTAAGTGCCGGCTAGTTAACCTACATAGTCCAAGTGCCCGCTAAGGAACCTACATAGTCCAAGTGTCCGTTAGGGAACCTAGATAGTCCAAGTGCCCACTAGGGAACCTGCATCATCCAAGTGCCCGGTAGTTAATCTAGATAGTCCATGTGCCCGCTAGTTAACCTAGATAGTCCAAGTGCCCGGTAGATAACCTAGATCGTCCAAGTGCCCGCTAGTTAACCTACATAGACCAAGGGCCCGCTTGTTAACCTACATAGTCCAAGGTCCGGTACTTAACCTAGATAGTCCAAGTGCCCGGTAGTTAACCTGGATAGTCCATGTGCCCGCTAGGGGACGTACATAGTCCAAGTGCCCGCTAGGGAACCTACATAGTCCAAGTGCCCGCTAAGGGACGTACATAATCCAAGTGCCCGCTAGGGAACCTACATAGTCCAAATGCCCATTAGGGAACTTAGTAGTCCAAGTGCCCCCTAGGGAACCTGCATCGTCCAAGTGCCCGCTAGTTAAGCTAGATTGTCCAAGTGCCCGCTAGTTAACCTAGATCGTCCATGTGCCCGCTAGTTAACTTAGATAATCCAAGTGCCCGCTAGTTAACCTACATAGACCAAGGGCCCTCTAGTGAACCTAGCGCGTCCAAGTGCCCGGTAGGGAACGTACATTGTCCAAGTGTCCGCTAGGTAACCTAGATAGTCCAAGTGCCCGCTAGGGTATGTACATAGTTCAAGTGCCCGCTAGGTAACCTAGATTGTCCAAGTGCCTGCTAGGTAACCTAGATTGTCCAAGTGCCCGCTAGGTAACCTAGATAGTCCAAGGTCCTGCTAGTTAACCTACATAATCCAATGCCCGATAGGTAACCTACATATTCCAAGTGACCGCTGAGGAACCTACATAGTCCAAGTGCCCGCTAGGGAACCTACATAGTCCAAGTGCCCGCTAGTTAATCTAGATAGTCCAAGTGCCCACTAGTTAACCTAGATAGTCCAAGTGCCCGCTAGTTAACCTAGATCGTTCAAGTGCCCACTAGTTAACCTAGATAATCCAAGTGCCCGCTAGTTAACCTACATATTCCAGGGGCCCTCTAGTTAACCGAGCTAGTCCAAGTGCCGGCTAGGGAACGTACATAGTCCAAGTGCCCGCTAGGTAACCTAGATAGTCCAAGTGCCCGCTAGGGTATGTACATAGTTCAAGTGCCCGCTAGGTAACCTAGATAGTCCAAGGTCCCGCTAGTTAACCTACATAGTCCAAGTGCCCGCTGAGGAACCTACGTAGTCCAAGTGCCCGTTAGGGAACCTAGATAGTCCAAGTGTCCATAGGGAACCTATATAGTCCAAGTGCCCGCTAGGGAACCTACATAGTCAAAGTGCCCGCTAGGGAACCTGCATTGTACAAGTGCACGCTAATTAACCTAGATAGTCCAATTGCCCGCTAGTTAACCTAGATAGTCAAAGTGCCCACTAGTTAACATTGATCATCCACGTGCCCACTAGTTAACCTACATTGTCCAAGTGCCTGATAGGGAACCTACATAGTCCAAGTGCCCGCTGAGGAACCTACATAGTCCAAGTGCCCGATAGGGAACCTACATATTCCAAGTGCCCGTTAGTGTACCTAGATAGTCCAAGTGCCCGCTAGGGTATGTACATAGTTCAAGTGCCCGCTAGGTAACCTAGATAGTCCAAGGTCCCGCTAGTTAACCTACATAGTCCAAGTGCCCGCTGAGGAACCTACATAGTCCAAGTGCCCGTTAGGGAACCTAGATAGTCCAAGTGCCCATAGGGAACCTATATAGTCCAAGTGCCCGCTAGGGAACCTACATAGTCAAAGTGCCCGCTAGTGAACCTGCATTGTACAAGTGCACGCTAATTAACCTAGATAGTCAAATTGCCCGCTAGTTAACCTAGATAGTCAAAGTGCCAACTAGTTAACATTGATCATCCACGTGCCCACTAGTTAACCTACATAGTCCAAGTGCCTGATACAGAACCTACATAGTCCAAGTGCCCGCTGCGGAACCGACATAGTCCAAGTGCCCGATAGGGAACCTACATAGTCTAAGTGCCTGATAGGGAACCTACATAGTCCAAGTGCCCGTAGGGAACCTATATAGTCCAAGTGCCCTCTAGGGAACCTGTATTGTGCAAGTGCCCGCTAGTTAACCTAGATAGTCCAAGTGCCCGCTAGTTAACCTAGGTAGTCCAAGTGCCCGCTAGTTAACCTACATAGTCCACGGTCTGCTAGTTAACCTAGATAGTCCAATTGCCTGCTAGTTAATCTACATAGTCCAAGAACCCGCTAGTTAACCTAGATAGTCCAAGTGCCCGTTAGTTAACCTACATAGTCCAAGGGCCCGCTAGTTAACCTAGATATTCCAAGTGCCCGCTAGTTTACCTAGATCGACCAAGTGTACACTAGTTAACCTACATTGTCCAAATTCCAGTTAGGTAACACAGATAGTACAAATGCCCGCAAGGTAACCTACATAGTCCAAGTGCCCGCTAGGTAACCTAGATATTCCAAGTTGCTGTTAGCTAACCTTGAAAATCCAAGTGCCCGCTAGGTAACCTACATAGTCCAAGTGCCCTTTCGTTAACCTAGATAGTCCACGTGCCCGCTACGTAAACTACATAGTCCAAGGGCCCTCTAGGTAACCTACATAGTCCAAGTGCCCGCCAGTTAACCTACATAATCCAAGTGCCGGCTAAGAAACCTAGATAGTCCAAGTGCCCGTTAGGTAACCTAGATAGTCCAGGTGCCCGCTAGGTAACCTACATAGTCCTAGTTCCCGCTAGGTAACCTAGATAGTCCAAGTGCCCGTTACCTAACCTAGATAGTCCAATTGCCCGCTACGCAACATACATAGTCCAAGTGCCCGTTCGTTAACCTATAAGTCCAAGTGCCCGCAAGGTAACCTAGACTGTCCAAGTGCCTGCTAGGTTACCTACATAGTCCAAATGCCCGTTCGGGAACCTAGATAGTGCAAGTGCCCGGTAGTTAACCTACATAGTCCAAGTGCCCGCTAGGTAACCTAGATAGTCCAAGGGCCCGCTTGTTAACCTACATAGTCCAAGTGCCCGGTAGTTAACTTACATAGTTCAAGTGTCCGTAGGGAACATACATAGTCCAAGTGCCCGCTAGGGAACATACAGAGTCCAAGTGCCCGCTAGGGAACCTACGTAGTCCAAGTGCCCGCTAGGTAACTTAGATAGTCCAAGTGCCCGTTAGCTAACAGAGATAGTCCAAGTGCCCGCTAGGTAACGACATAATCCAAGTGCCCGTTCGTTAACCTAGATAGTCCAAGTGCCCGCTAGGAAACCTAGACAGTCCAAGTGCCTGCTAGGTAACCTACATATTCCAATTGCCCGCTAGGTAACTTAGATAGTCCAAGTGCCCTTTAGCTAACATAGATAGTCCAAGTGCCCGCTAGGTAACCACATAGTCCAAGTGCCCGTTCGTTAACCTAGATAGTCCAAGTGCCCGCTAAGTAACCTAGAAAGTCCAAGTGCCTGCTAGGTAACCTACATATTCCAAGTGCCCGTTTGCTAACCTAGATCTTCAAAGTGCCCACTAGGTAACCTTGACAATCCAAGTGCCCGCTAGTTAACCTACATAGTCCAAGTGCCCGATAGGGAACCTACATAATCCAAGTGCCCGCTAGGCAACCTACATAGTCCAATTTCCCGCTAGGTAAACTAAATAGTCCAAATGCCCGCTAAGGAAACTACATAGTCCAAGTGCCTGCTAGTTAACCTAGATAGTCCAAGTGCCGGCTAGTAAACATACATAATCCAAGGACCCGCAAGTTAACCTACATAGTGCAAGGGCCCGCTAGTTAACCTAGATCGGCCAATGTCCGCTAGTTAACCTATATAGTCCCAGTGCCCTTTAGTTAACCTACATAGTCCAAGTGCCCGCTAAGTAACTTAGATAGTCCAAGTGCCCACTAGGGGACGTACATTGTCTATGTGCCCGCTAGGTAACTTAGATAGTCCAAGTGCCCGCTAGGGTATGTACATAGTCCAAGTGCCCGCTAGGTAACCTAGATAGTCTAAGTGCCCGCTAGTTAACCTACATAGTCCAAGGGCCCGCTAGTTAACCACCATAGTCCAAGTGCCAGATAGGAAACAAACATAGTCCAAGTGCCCGCTAAGGGACTTACATAGTCCAAGTGCCCGCTAGGGAACCTACATAGTCCAAGTGCCCGTTCGGGAACCTAGATAGTCCAAGTGCCCGCTAGAGAACCTGCATCGCCCAAGTGCCCGCTAGTTAACCTACATAGTCCAAGTGCCCGCTAGTTAACCTAGATCGTCCAAGTGCCCGTTAAGAAACCTAGATAGTCCAAGTGCCCGCTAGGTTACCTACATAGTCCTAGTTCCCGCTAGGTAACCTAGATAGTCCTAGTGCCCGCTAGGGTACGTACATAGTCCAAGTGCCCGCTAGGTAACCTAGATAGTCTAAGTGCCCGCTAGTTAACCTACATAGTCCAAGGGCCCGCTAGTTAACCACCATAGTCCAAGTGCCAGATAGGAAACAAACATAGTCCAAGTGCCCGCTAAGGGACTTACATAGTCCAAGTGCCCGCTAGGGAACCTACAAAGTCCAAGTGCCCGTTAGGGAACCTAGATAGTCCAAGTGCCCGCTAGAGGACCTGCATCGCCCAAGTGCCTGCTAGTTAACCTACATAGTCCAAGTGCCCGCTAGTTAACCTAGATCGTCCAAGTGCCCGTTAAGAAACCTAGATAGTCCAAGTGCCCGCTAGGTTACCTACATAGTCCTAGTTCCCGCTAGGTAACCTAGATAGTCCTAGTGCCCGTTACCTAACATAGATCGTCCAAGTGCCCGCTAGGCAACCTACATAGTCCAAGTGCCCGTTCGTTAACCTAGAAATCCATGTCGCCGCTAGGTAACTTAGACAGTCCAAGTGCCCGCTAGGTTACCTGCATAGTCCAAGTGCCCGTTAGGTAACCTAGATAGTCCAAGTGCCCGCTAGGTGACCTAAATAGTCAAAGTGCCCGCTATGTAACCTAGATAGTCCAAGTGCCCGGTAGTTAAACTAGATCGTCCAAGTGCCCGCTAGTTAAGCTACATAGTCCAAGTGCCCGCTAGGGAACGTACATAGTCCAAGTGCCCGCTAGGTAACCTAGATAGTCCAAGTGCCCGTTAGCTAACCTAGATAGTCCAAGTGCCCGCTAGTTAACCTAGATAGTCCAAGTGCCCGCTAGTTAACCTAGGTAGTCCAAGTGCCCGCTAGTTAACCTACATAGTCCAAGTGCCCGTTCATTAACCTAGATCGTCCAAGTGTCCGCCAGTTAACCTACATAGTCCAAGTTCCTGTTAGGTAACAGAGATAGTCCAAGTGCCGGCTAGGTAACCTAGATATTCCAAGTTCCTGTTCGCTAACTTAGATACTCCAAGTGACCGCTAGGTAACCTACATAGTCCAAGTGCCCATTCGTTAACCTAGATAGTCCAAGTGCCCGCTAGTTAACCTAGACTGTCCAAGTGCCCGCTAGGTAACCTACATAGTCCAAGTGCCCGCTCGAAAACCTAGATAGTCCAAGTGCCCAGTAGGTAACCTACAAAGACCAAGTGCCTGCTAGGTAATCTATATAGTCCAAATGCCCCCTAGGGCACCCACATAGTCCAAGTGCCCGCTAAGTAACCTATATAGTCCACGTGCCCGTTAGCTAACCTAGATAGTCCAAGGGTCAACTAGTTAACCTACATAGTTCAAGGGCCCACTAGGTAACCTAGCTAATCCAAGTGCCCGCTAGTTAACCTATATCCTCCAAGTGCCCGCTAGTTAACCTAGATTGTCCAAGTACCCGATAGTTAACCGACATAGTGCAAGGGCCCGCTAGTAAACCTAGATCGTCCAAGTGTCCGCTCTTAAACCTACATAGTCCAAGGGCCCGCTAGTTTACCTAGATAGACCAAGTGCCCGCTAGTTAACCTAGATAGTCCGAGTGCCCGTTAATTATCCTAGATAGTCCAAGTGCCCACTAGGGAACGTACATAGTCCAAGTGCCCGCTAGGTAACCTAGATATTCCTAGTGCCCGTTAGTTATCCTAGATAGTCCTAGTGCCCACTAGGGGACGTACATAGTATAAGTGCCCGCTAGGTAACCTAGATAGTCTAAGTGCCGGCTAGTTAACCTACATAGTCCAAGTGCCCGCTAAGGAACCTACATAGTCCAAGTGTCCGTTAGGGAACCTAGATAGTCCAAGTGCCCACTAGGGAACCTGCATCATCCAAGTGCCCGGTAGTTAATCTAGATAGTCCATGTGCCCGCTAGTTAACCTAGATAGTCCAAGTGCCCGGTAGATAACCTAGATCGTCCAAGTGCCCGCTAGTTAACCTACATAGACCAAGGGCCCGCTTGTTAACCTACATAGTCCAAGGTCCGGTACTTAACCTAGATAGTCCAAGTGCCCGGTAGTTAACCTGGATAGTCCATGTGCCCGCTAGGGGACGTACATAGTCCAAGTGCCCGCTAGGGAACCTACATAGTCCAAGTGCCCGCTAAGGGACGTACATAATCCAAGTGCCCGCTAGGGAACCTACATAGTCCAAATGCCCATTAGGGAACTTAGTAGTCCAAGTGCCCCCTAGGGAACCTGCATCGTCCAAGTGCCCGCTAGTTAAGCTAGATTGTCCAAGTGCCCGCTAGTTAACCTAGATCGTCCATGTGCCCGCTAGTTAACCTAGATAATCCAAGTGCCCGCTAGTTAACCTACATAGACCAAGGGCCCTCTAGTGAACCTAGCGCGTCCAAGTGCCCGGTAGGGAACGTACATTGTCCAAGTGTCCGCTAGGTAACCTAGATAGTCCAAGTGCCCGCTAGGGTATGTACATAGTTCAAGTGCCCGCTAGGTAACCTAGATTGTCCAAGTGCCTGCTAGGTAACCTAGATTGTCCAAGTGCCCGCTAGGTAACCTAGATAGTCCAAGGTCCTGCTAGTTAACCTACATAATCCAATGCCCGATAGGTAACCTACATATTCCAAGTGACCGCTGAGGAACCTACATAGTCCAAGTGCCCGCTAGGGAACCTACATAGTCCAAGTGCCCGCTAGTTAATCTAGATAGTCCAAGTGCCCACTAGTTAACCTAGATAGTCCAAGTGCCCGCTAGTTAACCTAGATCGTTCAAGTGCCCACTAGTTAACCTAGATAATCCAAGTGCCCGTTCGTTAACCTAGATAGTCCAAGTGACCGCTAGGTAACCTAGACAGTCCAAGTGCCTGCTAGGTAACAAACAAAGTCCAAGTGCCCGTTCGCCAACCTAGGTAGTCCAAGTGCCCTCTAGGTAACCTACATAGTCCAAGGGCCCGCTAGGTAACCTAGATAGTCCAAGTGCCCACTAGGTAACCTACATAGTCCAAGTGTCCTCTAGGTAACCTATATAGTCCAAGTGCTCGCTAGGTAACCTTCAAGTCCAAGGGACCGCTAGTTAACCTACATAGTCCAAGGGCCCGCTAGTTAACCTAGATAGTCCAAGTGCCCACTAGTTAACCTTGATCGTCCAAGTGCCTGCTAGTTAACCTACATAGTCCAAGTGCCCGCTAGTTAACCTACATTGTCCAAGGGCCCGCTAGGTAACCTACATATTCAAAGTTCCTGTTATCTAACCCACATAGTCCAAGTGCCCGCTAGGTTACCTACATAGTCCAAGTGCCCGCTAGGTAACCTAGATAGACCAAGTGCCCGCTAGGTAACCTAGATAGTCCAAGTGCCCGTTAGGTAACCTACATAGTCCAAGGGCACTCTAGGTAACCTATATAGTCAAAGTTCCCGCTAGGTAACCTAGATAGTCCAAGTGCCCATTAGGTAACCTAGATAGTCCAAGTGCCCGCTAGGTAACCTACATAGTTCAAGTGCCCGCTAGGTAACCTAGATAGTCCAAGTGCCCGTTAGCTAACATACATAATCCAGGAGCCCAATAGGTAACCTACATAGTCCAAGTGCCTGTTCGTTAACCTAGATACTCCAAGTGCCCGCTAGGTAACCTAGACAGTACAAGTGCCTGTTAGGTCACCTACATAGGCAAGTCCCCGTTCGCTAACCTAGATAGTCCAAGTGCCCGCTAGGTAACCTACCTAGTCCAAGTGCCCGCTAGGTAAGCTACAAGTCCAATGTCCCGCTAGTTAACCTACATAGTCCAAGGACTGGCTAGTTAACCTTGATAGTCCAAGTGCCGGCTAGTTAACCTAGATCGTACAAGTGCCCGCTAGTTAACATAGATTGTCCAAGTGCCCGCTAGTTAACCTACATAGTCCAAGGGCCCACTAGTTAATCTAGACCATCCTAATGTCCTCTAGTTCACCTACATAGTCCAAGTGCCCGCTATGTAACCTAGATAGTCCAAGTGCCCGCTAGGTACCCTACATAGTCCAAGTGCCCATTAGCTAACATACATAGTCCAAGTGCCCGTTAGCTAACATACATAGTCCAAGTGCCTGCTAGGTAACCTACATAGTCCAAGTGCCCGTTCGTTAACCTAGATAGTCCAAGTGACCGCTAGGTAACCTAGACAGTCCAAGTGCCTGCTAGGTAACATACAAAGTCCAAGTCCCCGTTCGCCAACCTAGGTAGTCCAAGTGCCCTCTAGGTAACCTACATAGTTCAAGTGCCTGCTAGGTAACCTAGATAGTCCAAGTCCCCGTTCGCTAACCTAGATAGTCCAAGTGCCCGCTAGGTAAGCTACAAGTCCAAGGGCCCGCTAGTTAACCTACATAGTCCAAGGGCTCGCTAGTTAACCTTGATAGTCCAAGTGCAGGCTAGTTAACCTAGATCGTCCAAGTGCCCTCTAGTTAACCTAGATCGTCCATCTGCCCGCTAGTTAACCTTGATCGTCCAATTTCCCGCTAGTTAACCTACATAGTCCAAGGGCACGCAAGGTAACCTAGATAATCCAATTTCCTGTTAAGTAACCTAGATAGTCCAAGTGCCCGCTAAGTAACCTACATAGTACAAGTGCCCATTCGTTAACCTAGATAGTCCAAGTGCCCGCTAGCTAACCTAGACTGTCTAGTGCCCGCTAGGTTACCTACATAGTCCAAGTGTCCGCTAGGTAACCTAGATAGTCCAAGTGCCCGCTAGTTAACCTGGATAGTCCTAGTGCACGTTAGTTATCCTAGATAGTCCAAGTGCCCACTAGGGGACGTACACAGTCCAAGTGCCCCCTAGGTAACCTAGATAGTCCAAGTGCCCGCTAGGGTATGTACATAGTCCAAATGCCTGCTAGGTAACCTAGATAGTCTAAGTGCCCGCTAGTTAACCTACATAGTCCAAGTGCCCGTTCATTAACCTAGATCGTCCAAGTGTCCGCCAGTTAACCTACATAGTCCAAGTTCCTGTTAGGTAACAGAGATAGTCCAAGTGCCGGCTAGGTAACCTAGATATTCCAAGTTCCTGTTCGCTAACTTAGATACTCCAAGTGACCGCTAGGTAACCTACATAGTCCAAGTGCCCATTCGTTAACCTAGATAGTCCAAGTGCCCGCTAGTTAACCTAGACTGTCCAAGTGCCCGCTAGGTAACCTACATAGTCCAAGTGCCCGCTCGAAAACCTAGATAGTCCAAGTGCCCAGTAGGTAACCTACAAAGACCAAGTGCCTGCTAGGTAATCTATATAGTCCAAATGCCCCCTAGGGCACCCACATAGTCCAAGTGCCCGCTAAGTAACCTATATAGTCCACGTGCCCGTTAGCTAACCTAGATAGTCCAAGGGTCAACTAGTTAACCTACATAGTTCAAGGGCCCACTAGGTAACCTAGCTAATCCAAGTGCCCGCTAGTTAACCTATATCCTCCAAGTGCCCGCTAGTTAACCTAGATTGTCCAAGTACCCGATAGTTAACCGACATAGTGCAAGGGCCCGCTAGTAAACCTAGATCGTCCAAGTGTCCGCTCTTAAACCTACATAGTCCAAGGGCCCGCTAGTTTACCTAGATAGACCAAGTGCCCGCTAGTTAACCTAGATAGTCCGAGTGCCCGTTAATTATCCTAGATAGTCCAAGTGCCCACTAGGGAACGTACATAGTCCAAGTGCCCGCTAGGTAACCTAGATATTCCTAGTGCCCGTTAGTTATCCTAGATAGTCCTAGTGCCCACTAGGGGACGTACATAGTATAAGTGCCCGCTAGGTAACCTAGATAGTCTAAGTGCCGGCTAGTTAACCTACATAGTCCAAGTGCCCGCTAAGGAACCTACATAGTCCAAGTGTCCGTTAGGGAACCTAGATAGTCCAAGTGCCCACTAGGGAACCTGCATCATCCAAGTGCCCGGTAGTTAATCTAGATAGTCCATGTGCCCGCTAGTTAACCTAGATAGTCCAAGTGCCCGGTAGATAACCTAGATCGTCCAAGTGCCCGCTAGTTAACCTACATAGACCAAGGGCCCGCTTGTTAACCTACATAGTCCAAGGTCCGGTACTTAACCTAGATAGTCCAAGTGCCCGGTAGTTAACCTGGATAGTCCATGTGCCCGCTAGGGGACGTACATAGTCCAAGTGCCCGCTAGGGAACCTACATAGTCCAAGTGCCCGCTAAGGGACGTACATAATCCAAGTGCCCGCTAGGGAACCTACATAGTCCAAATGCCCATTAGGGAACTTAGTAGTCCAAGTGCCCCCTAGGGAACCTGCATCGTCCAAGTGCCCGCTAGTTAAGCTAGATTGTCCAAGTGCCCGCTAGTTAACCAAGATCGTCCATGTGCCCGCTAGTTAACTTAGATAATCCAAGTGCCCGCTAGTTAACCTACATAGACCAAGGGCCCTCTAGTGAACCTAGCGCGTCCAAGTGCCCGGTAGGGAACGTACATTGTCCAAGTGTCCGCTAGGTAACCTAGATAGTCCAAGTGCCCGCTAGGGTATGTACATAGTTCAAGTGCCCGCTAGGTAACCTAGATTGTCCAAGTGCCTGCTAGGTAACCTAGATTGTCCAAGTGCCCGCTAGGTAACCTAGATAGTCCAAGGTCCTGCTAGTTAACCTACATAATCCAATGCCCGATAGGTAACCTACATATTCCAAGTGACCGCTGAGGAACCTACATAGTCCAAGTGCCCGCTAGGGAACCTACATAGTCCAAGTGCCCGCTAGTTAATCTAGATAGTCCAAGTGCCCACTAGTTAACCTAGATAGTCCAAGTGCCCGCTAGTTAACCTAGATCGTTCAAGTGCCCACTAGTTAACCTAGATAATCCAAGTGCCCGCTAGTTAACCTACATATTCCAGGGGCCCTCTAGTTAACCGAGCTAGTCCAACTGCCGGCTAGGGGACGTACATAGTCCAAGTGCCCGCTAGGTAACCTAGATAGTCCAAGTGCCCGCTAGGGTATGTACATAGTTCAAGTGCCCGCTAGGTAACCTAGATAGTCCAAGGTCCCGCTAGTTAACCTACATAGTCCAAGTGCCCGCTGAGGAACCTACGTAGTCCAAGTGCCCGTTAGGGAACCTAGATAGTCCAAGTGTCCATAGGGAACCTATATAGTCCAAGTGCCCGCTAGGGAACCTACATAGTCAAAGTGCCCGCTAGGGAACCTGCATTGTACAAGTGCACGCTAATTAACCTAGATAGTCCAATTGCCCGCTAGTTAACCTAGATAGTCAAAGTGCCCACTAGTTAACATTGATCATCCACGTGCCCACTAGTTAACCTACATTGTCCAAGTGCCTGATAGGGAACCTACATAGTCCAAGTGCCCGCTGAGGAACCTACATAGTCCAAGTGCCCGATAGGGAACCTACATATTCCAAGTGCCCGTTAGTGTACCTAGATAGTCCAAGTGCCCGCTAGGGTATGTACATAGTTCAAGTGCCCGCTAGGTAACCTAGATAGTCCAAGGTCCCGCTAGTTAACCTACATAGTCCAAGTGCCCGCTGAGGAACCTACATAGTCCAAGTGCCCGTTAGGGAACCTAGATAGTCCAAGTGCCCATAGGGAACCTATATAGTCCAAGTGCCCGCTAGGGAACCTACATAGTCAAAGTGCCCGCTAGTGAACCTGCATTGTACAAGTGCACGCTAATTAACCTAGATAGTCAAATTGCCCGCTAGTTAACCTAGATAGTCAAAGTGCCCACTAGTTAACATTGATCATCCACGTGCCCACTAGTTAACCTACATAGTCCAAGTGCCTGATACAGAACCTACATAGTCCAAGTGCCCGCTGCGGAACCGACATAGTCCAAGTGCCCGATAGGGAACCTACATAGTCTAAGTGCCTGATAGGGAACCTACATAGTCCAAGTGCCCGTAGGGAACCTATATAGTCCAAGTGCCCTCTAGGGAACCTGTATTGTGCAAGTGCCCGCTAGTTAACCTAGATAGTCCAAGTGCCCGCTAGTTAACCTAGGTAGTCCAAGTGCCCGCTAGTTAACCTACATAGTCCACGGTCTGCTAGTTAACCTAGATAGTCCAATTGCCTGCTAGTTAATCTACATAGTCCAAGAACCCGCTAGTTAACCTAGATAGTCCAAGTGCCCGTTAGTTAACCTACATAGTCCAAGGGCCCGCTAGTTAACCTAGATATTCCAAGTGCCCGCTAGTTTACCTAGATCGACCAAGTGTACACTAGTTAACCTACATTGTCCAAATTCCAGTTAGGTAACACAGATAGTACAAGTGCCCGCAAGGTAACCTACATAGTCCAAGTGCCCGCTAGGTAACCTAGATATTCCAAGTTGCTGTTAGCTAACCTTGAAAATCCAAGTGCCCGCTAGGTAACCTACATAGTCCAAGTGCCCTTTCGTTAACCTAGATAGTCCACGTGCCCGCTACGTAAACTACATAGTCCAAGGGCCCTCTAGGTAACCTACATAGTCCAAGTGCCCGCCAGTTAACCTACATAATCCAAGTGCCGGCTAAGAAACCTAGATAGTCCAAGTGCCCGTTAGGTAACCTAGATAGTCCAGGTGCCCGCTAGGTAACCTACATAGTCCAAGATCCCGCTAGGTAACCTAGATAGTCCAAGTGCCCGTTAGATAACCTAGATAGTCCAAGTGCCCGCTAGGTAACCTACATAGTCCTAGTTCCCGCTAGGTAACCTAGATAGTCCAAGTGCCCGTTACCTAACCTAGATAGTCCAATTGCCCGCTACGCAACATACATAGTCCAAGTGCCCGTTCGTTAACCTATAAGTCCAAGTGCCCGCAAGGTAACCTAGACTGTCCAAGTGCCTGCTAGGTTACCTACATAGTCCAAATGCCCGTTCGGGAACCTAGATAGTGCAAGTGCCCGGTAGTTAACCTACATAGTCCAAGTGCCCGCTAGGTAACCTAGATAGTCCAAGGGCCCGCTTGTTAACCTACATAGTCCAAGTGCCCGGTAGTTAACTTACATAGTTCAAGTGTCCGTAGGGAACATACATAGTCCAAGTGCCCGCTAGGGAACATACAGAGTCCAAGTGCCCGCTAGGGAACCTACGTAGTCCAAGTGCCCGCTAGGTAACTTAGATAGTCCAAGTGCCCGTTAGCTAACAGAGATAGTCCAAGTGCCCGCTAGGTAACGACATAATCCAAGTGCCCGTTCGTTAACCTAGATAGTCCAAGTGCCCGCTAGGAAACCTAGACAGTCCAAGTGCCTGCTAGGTAACCTACATATTCCAATTGCCCGCTAGGTAACTTAGATAGTCCAAGTGCCCTTTAGCTAACATAGATAGTCCAAGTGCCCGCTAGGTAACCACATAGTCCAAGTGCCCGTTCGTTAACCTAGATAGTCCAAGTGCCCGCTAAGTAACCTAGAAAGTCCAAGTGCCTGCTAGGTAACCTACATATTCCAAGTGCCCGTTTGCTAACCTAGATCTTCAAAGTGCCCACTAGGTAACCTTGACAATCCAAGTGCCCGCTAGTTAACCTACATAGTCCAAGTGCCCGATAGGGAACCTACATAATCCAAGTGCCCGCTAGGCAACCTACATAGTCCAATTTCCCGCTAGGTAAACTAAATAGTCCAAATGCCCGCTAAGGAAACTACATAGTCCAAGTGCCTGCTAGTTAACCTAGATAGTCCAAGTGCCGGCTAGTAAACATACATAATCCAAGAACCCGCAAGTTAACCTACATAGTGCAAGGGCCCGCTAGTTAACCTAGATCGGCCAATGTCCGCTAGTTAACCTATATAGTCCCAGTGCCCTTTAGTTAACCTACATAGTCCAAGTGCCCGCTAAGTAACTTAGATAGTCCAAGTGCCCACTAGGGGACGTACATTGTCTATGTGCCCGCTAGGTAACTTAGATAGTCCAAGTGCCCGCTAGGGTATGTACATAGTCCAAGTGCCCGCTAGGTAACCTAGATAGTCTAAGTGCCCGCTAGTTAACCTACATAGTCCAAGGGCCCGCTGGTTAACCACCATAGTCCAAGTGCCAGATAGGAAACAAACATAGTCCAAGTGCCCGCTAAGGGACTTACATAGTCCAAGTGCCCGCTAGGGAACCTACATAGTCCAAGTGCCCGTTCGGGAACCTAGATAGTCCAAGTGCCCGCTAGAGAACCTGCATCGCCCAAGTGCCCGCTAGTTAACCTACATAGTCCAAGTGCCCGCTAGTTAACCTAGATCGTCCAAGTGCCCGTTAAGAAACCTAGATAGTCCAAGTGCCCGCTAGGTTACCTACATAGTCCTAGTTCCCGCTAGGTAACCTAGATAGTCCTAGTGCCCGCTAGGGTACGTACATAGTCCAAGTGCCCGCTAGGTAACCTAGATAGTCTAAGTGCCCGCTAGTTAACCTACATAGTCCAAGGGCCCGCTAGTTAACCACCATAGTCCAAGTGCCAGATAGGAAACAAACATAGTCCAAGTGCCCGCTAAGGGACTTACATAGTCCAAGTGCCCGCTAGGGAACCTACAAAGTCCAAGTGCCCGTTAGGGAACCTAGATAGTCCAAGTGCCCGCTAGAGGACCTGCATCGCCCAAGTGCCTGCTAGTTAACCTACATAGTCCAAGTGCCCGCTAGTTAACCTAGATCGTCCAAGTGCCCGTTAAGAAACCTAGATAGTCCAAGTGCCCGCTAGGTTACCTACATAGTCCTAGTTCCCGCTAGGTAACCTAGATAGTCCTAGTGCCCGTTACCTAACATAGATCGTCCAAGTGCCCGCTAGGCAACCTACATAGTCCAAGTGCCCGTTCGGTAACCTAGAAATCCATGTCGCCGCTAGGTAACTTAGACAGTCCAAGTGCCCGCTAGGTTACCTGCATAGTCCAAGTGCCCGTTAGGTAACCTAGATAGTCCAAGTGCCCGCTAGGTGACCTAAATAGTCAAAGTGCCCGCTATGTAACCTAGATAGTCCAAGTGCCCGGTAGTTAAACTAGATCGTCCAAGTGCCCGCTAGTTAAGCTACATAGTCCAAGTGCCCGCTAGGGAACGTACATAGTCCAAGTGCCCGCTAGGTAACCTAGATAGTCCAAGTGCCCGTTAGCTAACCTAGATAGTCCAAGTGCCCGCTAGTTAACCTAGATAGTCCAAGTGCCCGCTAGTTAACCTAGGTAGTCCAAGTGCCCGCTAGGTAACCTAGATAATCCAAGTGCCCGTTAGCTAACCTAGATAGTCCAAGTGCCCGCTAGTTAACCTACATAATCAAAGGGCCCGCTAGTTAACCTACATAGTCCAAGGGCCCGCAAGGTAACCTAGATATTCCAATTTCCTGTTAGCTAACCTAGACAGTCCCGGTGCCCGCTAGGTACCCTAGACTGTTCAGTGCCCGCTAGGTTACCTACATAGTCCAAGTGCCCGCTAGGTAACCTAGATACACCAAGTGCCCGCTAGTTAACCTAGATAGTCCTAGTACCCGTTAGTTATCCTAGATAGTCCCAGTGCCCACTAGGGGATGTACATAGTCCAAGTGCCCGCTAGGTAACCTAGATAGTCCAAGTGCCCGCTAGGGTATGTACATAGTCCAAGTGCCCGCTAGGTAACCTAGATAGTCCAAGGGCCCGCAAGTTAACCTACATAGTCCAAGTACGCGATAGGGAACCTACATAGTCCAAGTGCCCGCTAAGGGACGTACATAGTCTAAGTGCCCGCTAGGGAACCTACATAGTCCAAGTGCCCATTAGGGAACCTAGATAGTCCATGTGCCCGCTAGGGAACCTGCATCATCCAAGGGACCGCTAGTTAATTTAGATAGTCCAAGTGCCCGCTAGTTAACCTAGATTGTCTAAGTGCCCGCTAGTTAACCTACATAGTCCAAGGGCCCGCTTGTTAACCTACATAGTCCAAGGTCCGCTACTTAACCTAGATAGTCCAAGTGCCCGCTAGTTAACATACATAGTCCAAGTGACCTCTAGTTAACCTAGATATTCCAAGTGCCCTCTAGTTAACCTAGATAGTCCAAGTGCCCGCTAGGGGACTTCCATAGTCCAAGTGCCCTCTAGTTAACCTAGATAGTCCAGGTGCCCGCTAGGGGTCGTACATAGTCCAAGTGCCCGCTAGGTAACCTAGATAGTCTAAGTGCCCGCTAGGTAACCTAGATAGTCCAAGTGCCCGTACGTTAACCTAGATAGTCCAAGTGCCCAATAGGTAACCTATACAGTGCAAGTGCCTGCTAGGTAACCTACATAGTCCAAGTGCCCGTTCGTTGACCTATATAGTCCAAGTGCCCTCTAGTTAACCTAGATAGTCCAAGTGCCCACTAGGTAACCTAGACAATACAAGTTCCCGCTAGGTTACCTACATATTCCAATTTACCGCTAGTTAACCTACATAGTCCAAGTGCCCGCTGAGGAACCTACATAGTCCAAGTGCCCGATAGGGAACCTACATAGTCCAAGTGCCCGCTGAGGAACCTACATAGTCCAAGTGCCCGATAGGGAACCTACATATTCCAAGTGCCTGTTAGGGAACCTAGATAGTCCAAGTGCCCGTAGGGAACATATATAGTCCAAGTGCCCGCTAGGGAACCTACATAGTCAAAGTGCCAACTAGGGAACCTGCATTGTACAAGTGCCCGCTAGTTAACCTACATAGTCCAGAACCCGCTAGTTTACCTAGATAGTCCAAGTGCCCGCTAGATAACCTACATAGTGCAAGGGCCCGCTAGTTAACCTAGATATTCTAAGTGCCCGCTAGTTAACCTAGATCGTCCAAGAGTCCGCTAGTTAACCTACATAGTCCAAGTTCCCGTCAGGTAACCTAGATAGTCCAAGTGCCCGCAAGGTAACCTACATATTCCAAGTGCCCACTAGGTAACCTAGATAGTCCAAGTGCCCGATAGGTAACCGAGATAGTCCAAGTGCCCGCTAGGGGACATACATAGTCCAAGTGCCCTCTAGTTAACCTAGATAGTCCAAGTGCCCACTAGGTAACCTAGACAATACAAGTTCCCGCTAGGTTACCTACATATTCCAAGTGACCGCTAGTTAACCTACATAGTCCAAGTGCCCGCTGAGGAACCTACATAGTCCAAGTGCCCGATAGGGAACCTACATAGTCCAAGTGCCCGCTGAGGAACCTATATAGTCCAAGTGCCCGATAGGGAACCTACATATTCCAAGTGCCTGTTAGGGAACCTAGATAGTCCAAGTGCCCGTAGGGAACATATATAGTCCAAGTGCCCGCTAGGGAACCTACATAGTCAAAGTGCCAACTAGGGAACCTGCATTGTCCAAGTGCCCGCTAGTTAACCTACATAGTCCAGAACCCGCTAGTTTACCTAGATAGTCCAAGTGCCCGCTAGATAACCTACATAGTGCAAAGGCCCGCTAGTTAACCTAGATATTCTAAGTGCCCGCTAGTTAACCTAGATCGTCCAAGAGTCTGCTAGTTAACCTACATAGTCCAAGTTCCCGTCAGGTAACCTAGATAGTCCAAGTGCCCGCAAGGTAACCTACATATTCCAAGTGCCCACTAGGTAACCTGGATAGTCCAAGTGCCCGATAGGTAACCTAGATAGTCCAAGTGCCCGCTAGGTAACCTACATAGTCCAAGTTCCCGCTAGGTAACCTAGATAGTCCAAGTGCCCGTTACCTAACCTAGATAGTCCAAGTGCCCGCTAGGCAACCTACATAGTACAAGTGCCCGTTCGTTAACCTAGAAGTCCAAGTGCCCGCTAGGTAACCTAGACTGTCCAAGTGCCCGCTAGGTTACCTACATAGTCCAAGTGCCCGTTAATAACATAGATAGTCCAAGTGCCCGCTAGGTAACCTTTAGAGTCCAAGTGCTCGCTAGGTTACCTAGATAGTCCAAGTGCCTGTTAGGTATCCTAGATAGGCCAAGTGCCCGTTAGGTAACCTAGATACTCCAAGTGCCCGCTAGGTAACCTACATAGTTCAAGTGCCCTCTAGGTAACCTAGATAGTACAACATCCTGTTAGTTAACCTAGATAGTCCAAATTCCCACTAGGGAACGTACATAGTCCAAGGACCCACTAGTTAACCTACATAGTCCAAGTGCCGGATATGGAACCTACATAGTCCAAGTGCCCGCTAAGGGACGTACATAATCCAAGTGCCCGCTAGGGAACCTACATAGTCCAAATGCCCATTAGGGAACTTAGTAGTCCAAGTGCCCCCTAGGGAACCTGCATCGTCCAAGTGCCCGCTAGTTAAGCTAGATTGTCCAAGTGCCCGCTAGTTAACCTAGATCGTCCATGTGCCCGCTAGTTAACCTAGATAATCCAAGTGCCCGCTAGTTAACCTACATAGACCAAGGGCCCTCTAGTGAACCTAGCGCGTCCAAGTGCCCGGTAGGGAACGTACATTGTCCAAGTGCCCGCTAGGTAACCTAGATTGTCCAAGTGCCCGCTAGGTGACCTAGATTGTCCAAGTGCCCGCTAGGTAACCTAGATAGTCCAAGGTCCTGCTAGTTAACCTACATAATCCAATGCCCGATAGGTAACCTACATATTCCAAGTGACCGCTGAGGAACCTACATAGTCCAAGTGCCTGCTAGGGAACCTACATAGTCCAAGTGCCCGCTAGTTAATCTAGATAGTCCAAGTGCCCACTAGTTAACCTAGATAGTCCAAGTGCCCGCTAGTTAACCTAGATCGTTCAAGTGCCCACTAGTTAACCTAGATAATCCAAGTGCCCGCTAGTTAACCTACATATTCCAGGGGCCCTCTAGTTAACCGAGCTAGTCCAAGTGCCGGCTGGGGGACGTACATAGTCCAAGTGCCCGCTAGGTAACCTAGATAGTCCAAGTGCCCGCTAGGGTATGTACATAGTTCAAGTGCCCGCTAGGTAACCTAGATAGTCCAAGGTCCCGCTAGTTAACCTACATAGTCCAAGTGCCCGCTGAGGAACCTACGTAGTCCAAGTGCCCGTTAGGGAACCTAGATAGTCCAAGTGTCCATAGGGAACCTATATAGTCCAAGTGCCCGCTAGGGAACCTACATAGTCAAAGTGCCCGCTAGGGAACCTGCATTGTACAAGTGCACGCTAATTAACCTAGATAGTCCAATTGCCCGCTAGTTAACCTAGATAGTCAAAGTGCCCACTAGTTAACACTGATCATCCACGTGCCCACTAGTTAACCTACATTGTCCAAGTGCCTGATAGGGAACCTACATAGTCCAAGTGCCCGCTGAGGAACCTACATAGTCCAAGTGCCCGATAGGGAACCTACATATTCCAAGTGCCCGTTAGTGTACCTAGATAGTCCAAGTGCCCGCTAGGGTATGTACATAGTTCAAGTGCCCGCTAGGTAACCTAGATAGTCCAAGGTCCCGCTAGTTAACCTACATAGTCCAAGTGCCCACTGAGGAACCTACATAGTCCAAGTGCCCGTTAGGGAACCTAGATAGTCCAAGTGCCCATAGGGAACCTATATAGTCCAAGTGCCCGTAGGGAACCTATATAGTCCAAGTGCCCTCTAGGGAACCTGTATTGTGCAAGTGCCCGCTAGTTAACCTAGATAGTCCAAGTGCCCGCTAGTTAACCTAGATAGTCCAAGTGCCCGCTAGTTAACCTACATAGTCCACGGTCTGCTAGTTAACCTAGATAGTCCAATTGCCTGCTAGTTAATCTACATAGTCCAAGAACCCGCTAGTTAACCTAGATAGTCCAAGTGCCCGTTAGTTAACCTACATAGTCCAAGAGCCCGCTAGTTAACCTAGATATTCCAAGTGCCCGCTAGTTTACCTAGATCGTCCAAGTGTCCGCTAGTTAACCTACATTGTCCAAGTTCCAGTTAGGTAACACAGATAGTACAAGTGCCCGCAAGGTAACCTACATAGTCCAAGTGCCCGCTAGGTAACCTAGATATTCCAAGTTGCTGTTAGCTAACCTTGAAAATCCAAGTGCCCGCTAGGTAACCTACATAGTCCAAGTGCCCTTTCGTTAACCTAGATAGTCCACGTGCCCACTACGTAAACTACATAGTCCAAGGGCCCTCTAGGTAACCTATATAGTCCAAGTGCCCGCCAGTTAACCTACATAGTCCAAGTACCCGCTAAGAAACCTAGATAGTCCAAGTGCCCGTTAGGTAACCTAGATAGTCCAGGTGCCCGCTAGGTAACCTACATAGTCCAAGTTCCCGCTAGGTAACCTAGATAGTCCAAGTGCCCGTTAGATAACCTAGATAGTCCAATTGCCCGCTACGCAACATACATAGTCCAAGTGCCCGTTCGTTAACCTATAAGTTCAAGTGCCCGCTAGGTAACCTAGACTGTCCAAGTGCCTGCTAGGTTACCTACATAGTCCAAATGCCCGTTCGGGAACCTAGATAGTGCAAGTGCCCGGTAGTTAACCTACATAGTCCAAGTGCCCGCTAGGTAACCTAGATAGTCCAAGGGCCCGCTTGTTAACCTATATAGTCCAAGTGCCCGGTAGTTAACTTACATAGTTCAACTGTCCGTAGGGAACATACATAGTCCAAGTGCCCGCTAGGGAACATACAGAGTCCAAGTGCCCGCTAGGGAGCCTACGTAGTCCAAGTGCCCGCTAGGTAACTTAGATAGTCCAAGTGCCCGTTAGCTAACAGAGATAGTCCAAGTGCCCGCTAGGTAACGACATAATCCAAGTGCCCGTTCGTTAACCTAGATAGTCCAAGTGCCCGCTAGGAAACCTAGACAGTCCAAGTGCCTGCTAGGTAACCTACATATTCCAATTGCCTGCTAGGTAACTTAGATAGTCCAAGTGCCCTTTAGCTAACATAGATAGTCCAAGTGCCCGCTAGGTAACCACATAGTCCAAGTGCCCGTTCGTTAACCTAGATAGTCCAAGTGCCCGCTAAGTAACCTAGAAAGTCCAAGTGCCTGCTAGGTAACCTACATATTCCAAGTGCCCGTTTGCTAACCTAGATCTTCAAAGTGCCCACTAGGTAACCTTGACAATCCAAGTGCCCGCTAGTTAACCTACATAGTCCAAGTGCCCGATAGGGAACCTACATAATCCAAGTGCCCGCTAGGCAACCTACATAGTCCAATTTCCCGCTAGGTAAACTAAATAGTCCAAATGCCCGCTAAGGAAACTACATAGTCCAAGTGCCCGCTAGTTAACCTAGATAGTCCAAGTGCCGGCTAGTAAACCTACATAATCCAAGGACCCGCTAGTTAACCTACATAGTGCAAGGGCCCGCTAGTTAACCTAGATCGTCCAATGTCCGCTAGTTAACCTATATAGTCCCAGTGCCCTCTAGTTAACCTACATAGTCCAAGTGCCCGCTAAGTAACTTAGATAGTCCAAGTGCCCACTAGGGGACGTACATTGTCTATGTGCCCGCTAGGTAACTTAGATAGTCCAAGTGCCCGCTAGGGTATGTACATAGTCCAAGTGCCCGCTAGGTAACCTAGATAGTCTCAGTGCCCGCTAGTTAACCTACATAGTCCAAGTGCCCGCTAGTTAACCACCATAGTCCAAGTGCCAGATAGGAAACAAACATAGTCCAAGTGCCCGCTAAGGGACTTACATAGTCCAAGTGCCCGCTAGGGAACCTACAAAGTCCAAGTGCCCGTTAGGGAACCTAGATAGTCCAAGTGCCCGCTAGAGAACCTGCATCGCCCAAGTGCCTGCTAGTTAACCTACATAGTCCAAGTGCCCGCTAGTTAACCTAGATCGTCCAAGTGCCCGTTAAGAAACCTAGATAGTCCAAGTGCCCGCTAGGTTACCTACATAGTCCTAGTTCCCGCTAGGTAACCTAGATAGTCCTAGTGCCCGTTACCTAACATAGATCGTCCAAGTGCCCGCTTGGCAACCTACATAGTCCAAGTGCCCGTTCGTTAACCTAGAAATCCATGTCGCCGCTAGGTAACCTAGACAGTCCAAGTGCCCGCTAGGTTACCTGCATAGTCCAAGTGCCCGTTAGGTAACCTAGATAGTCCAAGTGCCCGCTAGGTGACCTAAATAGTCAAAGTGCCCGCTATGTAACCTAGATAGACCAAGTGCCCGGTAGTTAAACTAGATCGTTCAAGTGCCCGCTAGTTAAGCTACATAGTCCAAGTGCCCGCTAGGGGACGTACATAGTCCAAGTGCCCGCTAGGTAACCTAGATAGTCCAAGTGCCCGTTAGCTAACCTAGATAGTCCAAGTGCCCGCTAGTTAACCTAGATAGTACAAGTGCCCGCTAGTTAACCTAGGTAGTCCAAGTGCCCGCTAGTTAACCTTGATCGTCCAAGTGCCCGCTAGTTAAGCTACATTGTCCAAGTGCCCGCTAGGGGACGTACATAGTCCAAGTGTCCGCTAGGTAACCTAGATAGTCCAAGTGCCCGTTAGCTAACCTAGATAGTCCAAGTGCCCGCTAGTTAACCTAGATAGTCCAAGTGCCCCCTAGTTAACCTAGGTAGTCCAAGTGCCCGCTAGGTAACCTAGATAGTCCAAGTGCCCGTTAGCTAACCTAGATAGTCCAAGTGCCCGCTAGTTAACCTACATAATCCAAGGGCCCGCTAGTTAACCTACATAGTCCAAGGGCCCGCAAGGTAACCTAGATATTCCAATTTCCTGTTAGCTAACCTAGACAGTCCCGGTGCCCGCTAGGTACCCTAGACTGTTCAGTGCCAGCTAGGTTACCTACATAGTCCAAGTGCCCGCTAGTTAACCTAGATTGTCCTAGTACCCGTTAGTTATCCTAGATAGTCCCAGTGCCCACTAGGGGACGTACATAGTCCAAGTGCCCGCTAGGTAACCTAGATAGTCCAAGTGCCCGCTAGGGTATGTACATAGTCCAAGTGCCCGCTAGGTAACCTAGATAGTCCAAGGGCCCGCAAGTTAACCTACATAGTCCAAGTACGCGATAGGGAACCTACATAGTCCAAGTGCCCGCTAAGGGACGTACATAGTCTAAGTGCCCGCTAGGGAACCTACATAGTCCAAGTGCCCATTAGGGAACCTAGATAGTCCATGTGCCCGCTAGGGAACCTGCATCATCCAAGGGACCGCTAGTTAATTTAGATAGTCCAAGTGCCCGCTAGTTAACCTAGATCGTCTAAGTGCCCGCTAGTTAACCTACATAGTCCAAGGGCCCGCTTGTTAACCTACATAGTCCAAGGTCCGCTACTTAACCTAGATAGTCCAAGTGCCCGCTAGTTAACATACATAGTCCAAGTGACCTCTAGTTAACCTAGATATTCCAAGTGCCCTCTAGTTAACCTAGATAGTCCAAGTGCCCGCTAGGGGACTTCCATAGTCCAAGTGCCCTCTAGTTAACCTAGATAGTCCAGGTGCCCGCTAGGGGTCGTACATAGTCCAAGTGCCCGCTAGGTAACCTAGATAGTCTAAGTGCCCGCTAGGTAACCTAGATAGTCCAAGTGCCCGTACGTTAACCTAGATAGTCCAAGTGCCCAATAGGTAACCTAGACAGTGCAAGTGCCTGCTAGGTAACCTACATAGTCCAAGTGCCCGTTCGTTGACCTATATAGTCCAAGGGCCCACTAGGTATCCTGCATAGTCCAAGTGCCCGTTAGGTTACCTAGATAGTCCAAGTGCCCGTATGTTAACCTAGATAGTCTAAGTGCCCGTTAGTTATCCTAGATAGTCCAAGTGCCCACTAGGGGACGTACATAGTCCAAGTGCCCGCTAGGTAACCTAGATAGTCTGAGTGCCCGCTAGTTAACCTACATAGTCCAAGGGCCCGCAAGTTAACCTACATAGTCCATGTGCGCGATAGGGAACCTACATAGTCCAAGTGCCCGCTAAGGGACGTACATAGTCTAAGTGCCCGCTAGGGAACCTACATAGTCCAAGTGCCCGTTAGGGAACCTAGATTGTCCAAGTGCCCGCTAAGGAACCTGCATCATCCAAGTGACCGCTAGTTAATCTAGATAGTCCAAGTTCCCACTTGTTAAAATACATAGTCCAAGGTCCGCTACTTAACCTAGATAGTCCAAGTGCCCGCTAGTTAACCTACATAGTCCAAGTGCCCTCTAGTTAACCTAGATATTCCAAGTGGCCTCTAGTTAACCTAGATTGTCCAAGTGCCCGCCAGGGGACATACATAGTCCAAGTGCCCTCTAGTTAACCTAGATAGTCCAAGTGCCCGCTTGGGGACGTACATAGTCCATGTGCCCGTTTGTTATCCTAGATAGTCCAAGTGCCCACTAGGTAACCTAGACAGTACAAGTTCCCGCTAGGTTACCTACATAGTCCAAGTGACCGCTAGTTAACCTAATAGTTCAAGTGCCTGCTACTTAACCTACATAGTCCAAGTACCCGCTAGTTAACCTACATAGCCCAGGGCCTGCTAGTTAGCCTAGATAGTCCAAGTGCCCGCTAGTTAACCTACATAGTCCAAGTGCCCGCTGAGGAACCTACATAGTCCAAGTGCCCGATAGGGAACCTACATAGTCCAAGTGCCCGCTGAGGAACCTACATAGTCCAAGTGCCCGATAGGGAACCGACATATTCCAAGTGCCTGTTAGGGAACCTAGATAATCCAAGTGCCCGTAGGGAACATATATAGTCCAAGTGCCCGCTAGGGAACCTACATAGTCAAAGTGCCCTCTAGGGAACCTGCATTGTCCAAGTGCCCGCTAGTTAACCTACATAGTCCAGAACCCGCTAGTTTACCTAGATAGTCCAAGTGCCCGCTAGATAACCTACATAGTGCAAGGGCCCGCAAGTTAACTTAGATATTTTAAGTGCCCGTACGTTAACCTAGATAGTCCAAGTGCCCGATAGGTAACCTAGACAGTGCAAGTGCCTGCTAGGTAACCTACATAGTCCAAGTTCCCGTTTGTTAACCTATATAGTCCAAGGGCCCACTAGGTATCCTGCATAGTCCAAGTGCCCGTTAGTTAACCTAGATAGTCCAAGTGCCCGCTAGGTAACCTACATAGTCCAAGTGCCCGCTAGGTAACCTAGATAGTCCAAGTGCCCGTATGTTAACCTAGATAGTCTAAGTGCCCGTTAGTTATCATAGATAGTCCAAGTGCCCACTAGGGGATGTACATAGTCCAAGTGCCCGCAAGTTAACCTACATAGTCCAAGTGCGCGATAGGGAACCTACATAGTCCAAGTGCCCGCTAAGGGTCGTACATAGTCTAAGTGCCCGCTAGGGAACCTACATAGTCCAATTGCCCGTTAGGGAACCTAGATAGTCCAAGTGCCCGCTAGGGAACCTGCATCATCCAAGTGCCCGCTAGTTAATCTAGATAGTCCAAGTGCCCGCTAGTTAACCTACATAGTCCAAGGTCCGCTACTTAACCTAGATAGTCCAAGTGCCCGCTAGTTAACCTACATAGTCCAAGTGCCCTCTAGTTAACCTAGATATTCCAAGTGGCCTCTAGTTAACCTAGATAGTCCAAGTGCCCGCTAGGGGACATACATAGTCCAAGTTCCCTCTAGTTAACCTATATAGTCCAAGTGCCCACTAGGTAACCTGGACAATACAAGTTCCCGCTAGGTTACCTACATATTCCAAGTGACCGCTAGTTAACCTACATAGTCCAAGTGCCCGCTGAGGATCCTACATAGTCCAAGTGCCCGATAGGGAACCTACATAGTCCAAGTGCCCGCTGAGGAACCTACATAGTCCAAGTGCCCGATAGGGAACCTACATATTCCAAGTGCCTGTTAGGGAACCTAGATAGTCCAAGTGCCCGTAGGGAACATATATAGTCCAAGTGCCCGCTAGGGAACCTACATAGTCAAAGTGCCAACTAGGGAACCTGCATTGTCCAAGTGCCCGCTAGTTAACCTACATAGTCCAGAACCCGCTAGTTTACCTAGATATTCCAAGTGCCCGCTAGATAACCTACATAGTGCAAGGGCCCGCTAGTTAACCTAGATATTCTAAGTGCCCGCTAGTTAACCTAGATCGTCCAAGAGTCCGCTAGTTAACCTACATAGTCCAAGTTCCCGTCAGGTAACCTAGATAGTCCAAGTGCCCGCAAGGTAACCTACATATTCCAAGTGCCCACTAGGTAACCTAGATAGTCCAAGTGCCCGATAGGTAACCTAGATATACCAAGTGCCCGCTAGGTAACCTACATAGTCCAAGTTCCCGCTAGGTAACCTAGATAGTCCAAGTGCCCGTTACCTAACCTAGATAGTCCAAGTGCCCGCTAGGCAACCTACATAGTACAAGTGCCCGTTCGTTAACCTAGAAGTCCAAGTGCCTGCTAGGTAACCTAGACTGTCCAAGTGCCCGCTAGGTTACCTACATAGTCCAAGTGCCCGTTAATAACATAGATAGTCCAAGTGCCCGCTAGGTAACCTTTAGAGTCCAAGTGCTCGCTAGGTTACCTAGATAATCCAAGTGCCTGTTAGGTAACCTAGATAGTCCAAGTGCCCGTTAGGTAACCTAGATAGTCCAAGTGCCCGCTAGGTAACCTACATAGTTCAAGTGCCCTCTAGGTAACCTAGATAGTACAACATCCTGTTAGTTAACCTAGATAGTCCAAATTCCCACTAGGGAACGTACATAGTCCAAGGACCCACTAGTTAACCTACATAGTCCAAGTGCCGGATATGGAACCTACATAGTCCAAGTGCCAGCTAAGGGACGTACATAATCCAAGTGCCCGCTAGGGAACCTACATAGTCCAAATGCCCATTAGGGAACTTAGTAGTCCAAGTGCCCCCTAGGGAACCTGCATCGTCCAAGTGCCCGCTAGTTAAGCTAGATTTTCCAAGTGCCCGCTAGTTAACTTAGATCGTCCATGTGCCCGCTAGTTAACCTAGATAATCCAAGTGCCCGCTAGTTAACCTACATAGACCAAGGGCCCTCTAGTGAACCTAGCGCGTCCAAGTGCCCGGTAGGGAACGTACATTGTCCAAGTGTCCGCTAGGTAACCTAGATAGTCCAAGTGCCCGCTAGGGTATGTACATAGTTCAAGTGCCCGCTAGGTAACCTAGATTTTCCAAGTGCCTGCTAGGTAACCTAGATTGTCCAAGTGCCCGCTAGGTAACCTAGATAGTCCAAGGTCCTGCTAGTTAACCTACATAATCCAATTCCCAATAGGTAATCTACATATTCCAAGTGACCGCTGAGGAACCTACATAGTCCAAGTGCCCGCTAGGGAACCTACATAGTCCAAGTGCCCGCTAGTTAATCTAGATAGTCCAAGTGCCCACTAGTTAACCTAGATCGTCCAAGTGCCCGCTAGTTAACCTAGATCGTTCAAGTGCCCACTAGTTAACCTAGATAATCCAAGTGCCCGCTAGTTAACCTACATATTCCAGGGGCCCTCTAGTTAACCGAGCTAGTCCAAGTGCCGGCTAGGGGACGTACATAGTCCAAGTGCCCACTAGGTAACCTAGATAGTCCAAGTGCCCGCTAGGGTATGTACATAGTTCAAGTGCCCGCTAGGTAACCTAGATAGTCTAAGGTCCCGCTAGTTAACCTACATAGTCCAAGTGCCCGCTGAGGAACCTACGTAGTCCAAGTGCCCGTTAGGGAACCTAGATAGTCCAAGTGTCCATAGGGAACCTATATAGTCCAAGTGCCCGCTAGGGAACGTACATAGTCAAAGTGCCCGCTAGGGAACCTGCATTGTACAAGTGCACGCTAATTAACCTAGATAGTCCAATTGCCCGCTAGTTAACCTAGATAGTCAAAGTGCCCACTAGTTAACATTGATCATCCACGTGCCCACTAGTTAACCTACATTGTCCAAGTGCCTGATAGGGAACCTACATAGTCCAAGTGCCCGCTGAGGAACCTACATAGTCCAAGTGCCCGATAGGGAACCTACATATTCCAAGTGCCCGTTAGTGTACCTAGATTGTCCAAGTGCCCGCTAGGGTATGTACATAGTTCAAGTGCCCGCTAGGTAACCTAGATAGTCCAAGGTCCCGCTAGTTAACCTACATAGTCCAAGTGCCCGCTGAGGAACCTACATAGTCCAAGTGCCCGTTAGGGAACCTAGATAGTCCAAGTGCCCATAGGGAACCTATATAGTCCAAGTGCCCGCTAGGGAACCTACATAGTCAAAGTGCCCGCTAGGGAACCTGCATTGTACAAGTGCACGCTAATTAACCTAGATAGTCAAATTGCCCGCTAGTTAACCTAGATAGTCAAAGTGCCCACTAGTTAACATTGATCAACCACGTGCCCACTAGTTAACCTACATAGTCCAAGTGCCTGATACAGAACCTACATAGTCCAAGTGCCCGCTGCGGAACCGACATAGTCCAAGTGCCCGATAGGGAACCTACATAGTCTAAGTGCCTGATAGTGAACCTACATAGTCCAAGTGCCCGTAGGGAACCTATATAGTCCAAGTGCCCTCTAGGGAACCTGTATTGTGCAAGTGCCCGCTAGTTAACCTAGATAGTCCAAGTGCCCGCTAGTTAACTTAGATAGTCCAAGTGCCCGCTAGTTAACCTACATAGTCCACGGTCTGCTAGTTAACCTAGATAGTCCAATTGCCTGCTAGTTAATCTACATAGTCCAAGAACCCGCTAGTTAACCTAGATAGTCCAAGTGCCCGTTAGTTAACCTACATAGTCCAAGGGCCCGCTAGTTAACCTATATATTCCAAGTGCCCGCTAGTATACCTAGATCGTCCAAGTGTCCGCTAGTTAACCTACATTGTCCAAGTTCCAGTTAGGTAACACAGATAGTACAAGTGCCCGCAAGGTAACCTACATGATCCAAGTGCCCGCTAGGTAACCTAGATATTCCAAGTTGCTGTTAGCTAACCTTGAATATCCAAGTGCCCGCTAGGTAACCTACATAGTCCAAGTGCCCTTTCGTTAACCTAGATAGTCCACGTGCCCGCTACGTAAACTACATAGTCCAAGGGCCCTCTAGGTAACCTATATAGTCCAAGTGCCCGCCAGTTAACCTACATAGTCCAAGTGCCCGCTAAGAAACCTAGATAGTCCAAGTGCCCGTTAGGTAACCTACATAGTCCAAGTGCCCGATAGGGAACCGACATATTCCAAGTGCCTGTTAGGGAACCTAGATAATCCAAGTGCCCGTAGGGAACATATATAGTCCAAGTGCCCGCTAGGGAACCTACATAGTCAAAGTGCCCTCTAGGGAACCTGCATTGTCCAAGTGCCCGCTAGTTAACCTACATAGTCCAGAACCCGCTAGTTTACCTAGATAGTCCAAGTGCCCGCTAGATTACCTACATAGTGCAAGGGCCCGCAAGTTAACTTAGATATTTTAAGTGCCCGTACGTTAACCTAGATAGTCCAAGTGCCCGATAGGTAACCTAGACAGTGCAAGTGCCTGCTAGGTAACCTACATAGTCCAAGTTCCCGTTTGTTAACCTATATAGTCCAAGGGCCCACTAGGTATCCTGCATAGTCCAAGTGCCCGTTAGTTAACCTAGATAGTCCAAGTGCCCGCTAGGTAACCTACATAGTCCAAGTGCCCGCTAGGTAACCTAGATAGTCCAAGTGCCCGTATGTTAACCTAGATAGTCTAAGTGCCCGTTAGTTATCATAGATAGTCCAAGTGCCCACTAGGGGATGTACATAGTCCAAGTGCCCGCAAGTTAACCTACATAGTCCAAGTGCGCGATAGGGAACCTACATAGTCCAAGTGCCCGCTAAGGGTCGTACATAGTCTAAGTGCCCGCTAGGGAACCTACATAGTCCAATTGCCCGTTAGGGAACCTAGATAGTCCAAGTGCCCGCTAGGGAACCTGCATCATCCAAGTGCCCGCTAGTTAATCTAGATAGTCCAAGTGCCCGCTAGTTAACCTACATAGTCCAAGGTCCGCTACTTAACCTAGATAGTCCAAGTGCCCGCTAGTTAACCTACATAGTCCAAGTGCCCTCTAGTTAACCTAGATATTCCAAGTGGCCTCTAGTTAACCTAGATAGTCCAAGTGCCCGCTAGGGGACATACATAGTCCAAGTTCCCTCTAGTTAACCTATATAGTCCAAGTGCCCACTAGGTAACCTGGACAATACAAGTTCCCGCTAGGTTACCTACATATTCCAAGTGACCGCTAGTTAACCTACATAGTCCAAGTGCCCGCTGAGGATCCTACATAGTCCAAGTGCCCGATAGGGAACCTACATAGTCCAAGTGCCCGCTGAGGAACCTACATAGTCCAAGTGCCCGATAGGGAACCTACATATTCCAAGTGCCTGTTAGGGAACCTAGATAGTCCAAGTGCCCGTAGGGAACATATATAGTCCAAGTGCCCGCTAGGGAACCTACATAGTCAAAGTGCCAACTAGGGAACCTGCATTGTCCAAGTGCCCGCTAGTTAACCTACATAGTCCAGAACCCGCTAGTTTACCTAGATATTCCAAGTGCCCGCTAGATAACCTACATAGTGCAAGGGCCCGCTAGTTAACCTAGATATTCTAAGTGCCCGCTAGTTAACCTAGATCGTCCAAGAGTCCGCTAGTTAACCTACATAGTCCAAGTTCCCGTCAGGTAACCTAGATAGTCCAAGTGCCCGCAAGGTAACCTACATATTCCAAGTGCCCACTAGGTAACCTAGATAGTCCAAGTGCCCGATAGGTAACCTAGATATACCAAGTGCCCGCTAGGTAACCTACATAGTCCAAGTTCCCGCTAGGTAACCTAGATAGTCCAAGTGCCCGTTACCTAACCTAGATAGTCCAAGTGCCCGCTAGGCAACCTACATAGTACAAGTGCCCGTTCGTTAACCTAGAAGTCCAAGTGCCTGCTAGGTAACCTAGACTGTCCAAGTGCCCGCTAGGTTACCTACATAGTCCAAGTGCCCGTTAATAACATAGATAGTCCAAGTGCCCGCTAGGTAACCTTTAGAGTCCAAGTGCTCGCTAGGTTACCTAGATAATCCAAGTGCCTGTTAGGTAACCTAGATAGTCCAAGTGCCCGTTAGGTAACCTAGATAGTCCAAGTGCCCGCTAGGTAACCTACATAGTTCAAGTGCCCTCTAGGTAACCTAGATAGTACAACATCCTGTTAGTTAACCTAGATAGTCCAAATTCCCACTAGGGAACGTACATAGTCCAAGGACCCACTAGTTAACCTACATAGTCCAAGTGCCGGATATGGAACCTACATAGTCCAAGTGCCAGCTAAGGGACGTACATAATCCAAGTGCCCGCTAGGGAACCTACATAGTCCAAATGCCCATTAGGGAACTTAGTAGTCCAAGTGCCCCCTAGGGAACCTGCATCGTCCAAGTGCCCGCTAGTTAAGCTAGATTTTCCAAGTGCCCGCTAGTTAACTTAGATCGTCCATGTGCCCGCTAGTTAACCTAGATAATCCAAGTGCCCGCTAGTTAACCTACATAGACCAAGGGCCCTCTAGTGAACCTAGCGCGTCCAAGTGCCCGGTAGGGAACGTACATTGTCCAAGTGTCCGCTAGGTAACCTAGATAGTCCAAGTGCCCGCTAGGGTATGTACATAGTTCAAGTGCCCGCTAGGTAACCTAGATTTTCCAAGTGCCTGCTAGGTAACCTAGATTGTCCAAGTGCCCGCTAGGTAACCTAGATAGTCCAAGGTCCTGCTAGTTAACCTACATAATCCAATTCCCAATAGGTAATCTACATATTCCAAGTGACCGCTGAGGAACCTACATAGTCCAAGTGCCCGCTAGGGAACCTACATAGTCCAAGTGCCCGCTAGTTAATCTAGATAGTCCAAGTGCCCACTAGTTAACCTAGATCGTCCAAGTGCCCGCTAGTTAACCTAGATCGTTCAAGTGCCCACTAGTTAACCTAGATAATCCAAGTGCCCGCTAGTTAACCTACATATTCCAGGGGCCCTCTAGTTAACCGAGCTAGTCCAAGTGCCGGCTAGGGGACGTACATAGTCCAAGTGCCCACTAGGTAACCTAGATAGTCCAAGTGCCCGCTAGGGTATGTACATAGTTCAAGTGCCCGCTAGGTAACCTAGATAGTCTAAGGTCCCGCTAGTTAACCTACATAGTCCAAGTGCCCGCTGAGGAACCTACGTAGTCCAAGTGCCCGTTAGGGAACCTAGATAGTCCAAGTGTCCATAGGGAACCTATATAGTCCAAGTGCCCGCTAGGGAACGTACATAGTCAAAGTGCCCGCTAGGGAACCTGCATTGTACAAGTGCACGCTAATTAACCTAGATAGTCCAATTGCCCGCTAGTTAACCTAGATAGTCAAAGTGCCCACTAGTTAACATTGATCATCCACGTGCCCACTAGTTAACCTACATTGTCCAAGTGCCTGATAGGGAACCTACATAGTCCAAGTGCCCGCTGAGGAACCTACATAGTCCAAGTGCCCGATAGGGAACCTACATATTCCAAGTGCCCGTTAGTGTACCTAGATTGTCCAAGTGCCCGCTAGGGTATGTACATAGTTCAAGTGCCCGCTAGGTAACCTAGATAGTCCAAGGTCCCGCTAGTTAACCTACATAGTCCAAGTGCCCGCTGAGGAACCTACATAGTCCAAGTGCCCGTTAGGGAACCTAGATAGTCCAAGTGCCCATAGGGAACCTATATAGTCCAAGTGCCCGCTAGGGAACCTACATAGTCAAAGTGCCCGCTAGGGAACCTGCATTGTACAAGTGCACGCTAATTAACCTAGATAGTCAAATTGCCCGCTAGTTAACCTAGATAGTCAAAGTGCCCACTAGTTAACATTGATCAACCACGTGCCCACTAGTTAACCTACATAGTCCAAGTGCCTGATACAGAACCTACATAGTCCAAGTGCCCGCTGCGGAACCGACATAGTCCAAGTGCCCGATAGGGAACCTACATAGTCTAAGTGCCTGATAGGGAACCTACATAGTCCAAGTGCCCGTAGGGAACCTATATAGTCCAAGTGCCCTCTAGGGAACCTGTATTGTGCAAGTGCCCGCTAGTTAACCTAGATAGTCCAAGTGCCCGCTAGTTAACTTAGATAGTCCAAGTGCCCGCTAGTTAACCTACATAGTCCACGGTCTGCTAGTTAACCTAGATAGTCCAATTGCCTGCTAGTTAATCTACATAGTCCAAGAACCCGCTAGTTAACCTAGATAGTACAAGTGCCCGTTAGTTAACCTACATAGTCCAAGGGCCCGCTAGTTAACCTAGATATTCCAAGTGCCCGCTAGTATACCTAGATCGTCCAAGTGTCCGCTAGTTAACCTACATTGTCCAAGTTCCAGTTAGGTAACACAGATAGTACAAGTGCCCGCAAGGTAACCTACATGATCCAAGTGCCCGCTAGGTAACCTAGATATTCCAAGTTGCTGTTAGCTAACCTTGAATATCCAAGTGCCCGCTAGGTAACCTACATAGTCCAAGTGCCCTTTCGTTAACCTAGATAGTCCACGTGCCCGCTACGTAAACTACATAGTCCAAGGGCCCTCTAGGTAACCTATATAGTCCAAGTGCCCGCCAGTTAACCTACATAGTCCAAGTGCCCGCTAAGAAACCTAGATAGTCCAAGTGCCCGTTAGGTAACCTAGATAGTCCAGGTGCCCGCTAGGTAACCTACATAGTCCAAGTTCCCGCTAGGTAACCTAGATAGTCCAAGTGCCCGTTAGATAACCTAGATAGTCCAAGTGCCCGCTAGGTAACGTACATAGTCCTAGTTCCCGCTAGGTAACCTAGATAGTCCAAGTGCCCGTTACCTAACCTAGATAGTCCAATTGCCCGCTACGCAACATACATAGTCCAAGTGCCCGTTCGTTAACCTATAAGTCCAAGTGCCCGCTAGGTAACCTAGACTGTCCAAGTGCCTGCTAGGTTACCTACATAGTCCAAATGCCCGTTCGGGAACCTAGATAGTGCAAGTGCCCGGTAGTTAACCTACATAGTCCATGTACCCGCTACGTAACCTAGATAGTCGAAGTGCCCGTTAGGTAACCTAGATAGTCCAAGTGCCCGTTTGCTAACACACATAATCCAAGAGCTCGCTAGGTAACCTACATAGTCCAAGTGCCCGTTCGTTAACCTAGATAGTCCAAGTGCCCGCTAGGTAACCTAGACAGTACAAGTGCCTGCTAGGTCACCTACAAAGTCCAATTCCCCGTTCGCTAACCTATATAGTCCAAGTGCCCGCTAGGTAAACTACATAGTCCAAGTGCCCGCTAGGTAAGCTACAAGTCCAAGGGCCCGCTAGTTAACCTACATAGTCCAAGGACTCGCTAGTTAACCTTGATAGTCCAAGTGGCGGCTGGTTAACCTAGATCGTACAAGTGCCCGCTACTTAACCTAGATTGTCCAAGTGCCCGCTAGTTAACCTACATAGTCCAAGGGCCAACTAGTTAATCTAGACCATCCTAAAGTCCTCTAGTTCACCTACATAGTCCAAGTGCCTGCTACGTAACCTAGATAGTCCAAGGGCCCGCTAGGTAACCTACATAGTCCAAGTGCCCATTAGCTAACATACATAGTCCAAGTGCCCGTTAGCTAACATACATAGTCCAAGTGACCGCTAGGTAACCTAGACAGTCCAAGTGCCTGCTAGGTAACATACAAAGTCCAAGTCACCGGTCGCCAACCTAGGTAGTCCAAGTGCCCTCTAGGTAACCTACATAGTCCAAGGGCCCGCTAGGTAACCTAGATAGTCCAAGTGCCCACTAGGTAACCTACATAGTCCAAGTGTCCTCTAGGTAACCTATATAGTCCAAGTGCTCACTAGGTAACCTTCAAGTCCAAGGGACCGCTAATTAACCTACATAGTCCAAGGGCCCGCTAGTTAACCTAGATAGTCCAAGTGCCCGCTAGTTAACCTTGATCGTCCAAGTGCCCGCTAGTTAACCTACATAGTCCAAGTGCCCGCTAGTTAACCTACATATTCCAAGGGCCCGCTAGGTAACCTAGATATTCAAAGTTCCTGTTAGCTAACCCACAAAGTCCAAGTGCCCGCTAGGTTACCTACATAATCCAAGTGCCCGCTAGGTAACCTAGATAGACCAAGTGCCCGCTAGGTAACCTAGATAGTCCAAGTGCCCGTTAGGTAACCTACATAATCCAAGGGCCCTCTAGGTAACCTATATAGTCAAAGTTCCCGCTAGGTAACCTAGATAGTCCAAGTGCCCATTAGTTAATCTAGATAGTCCAAGTGCCCGCTAGGTAACCTACATAGTTCAAGTGCCCGCTAGGTAACCTAGATAGTCCAAGTGCCCGTTAGCTAACATACATAGTCCAGGAGCCCGCTAGGTAACCTACATAGTCCAAGTGCCCGTTCGTTAACCTAGATAGTCCAAGTGCCCGCTAGGTAAACTAGACAGTACAAGTGCCTGCAAGGTCACCTACATAGTCCAAGTCCCCGTTCGTTAACCTAGATGTCCAAATGCCCGCTAGGTAACCTACATAGTCCAAGTGCCCGCTAGGTAAGCTACAAGTCCAAGGGCCCGCTAGTTAACCTACATAGTCCAAGGACTCGCTAGTTAACCTTGATAGTCCAAGTGCCGGCTAGTTAATCTAGATCGTACAAGTGCCCGCTAGTTAACCTAGATTGTCCAAGTGCCCGCTAGTTAACCTACATAGTCCAAGGGCCCACTAGTTAATCTAGACCATCCTAATGTCCTCTAGTTCACCTACATAGTCCAAGTGCCCGCTACGTAACCTAGATAGTCCAAGTGCCCGCTAGGTAACCTACATAGTCCAAGTGCCCATTAGCTAACATACATAGTCCAAGTGCCCGTTGGCTAACATATGTAGTCCAAGTGCCTGCTAGGTAACCTACATAGTCCAAGTGCCCGTTCGTTAACCTAGATAGTCCAAGTGACCGCTAGGTAACCTAGACAATCCAAGTGCCTGCTAGGTAACATACAAAGTCCAAGTCCCCGTTCGCCAACCTAGGTAGTCCAAGTGCCCTCTAGGTAACCTACATAGTTCAAGTGCCCGCTAGGTAACCTAGATAGTCCAAGTCCACGTTCGCTAACCTAGATAGTCCAAGTGCCCGCTAGGTAACCTACATAGTCCAAGTGCCCGCTAGGTAAGCTACAAGTCCAAGGGCCCGCTAGTTAACCTACATAGTCCAAGGGCTCGCTAGTTAACCTTGATAGTCCACGTGCCGGCTAGTTAACCTAGATCGTCCAAGAGCCCTCTAGTTAACCTAGATCGTCCATGTGCCCGCTAGTTAACCTTCATCGTCCAATTCCCTGCTAGTTAACCTACATAGTCCAAGGGCACGCAAGGTAACCTAGATAATCCAATTTCCTGTTAGCTAACCTAGATAGTCCAAGTGCCCGCTAGGTAACCTAAATAGTACAAGTGCCCATTCATTAACCTAGATAGTCCAAGTGCCCGCTAGGTAACCTAGACTGTCTAGTGCCCGCTAGGTTACCTACACAGTCCAAGTGCCCGCTAGGTAACCTAGATAGTCCATGTGCCCGCTAGTTAACCTGGATAGTCCTAGTGCACGTTAGTTATCCTAGATAGTCCAAGTGCCCACTAGGGGACGTACACAGTCCAAGTGCCCCCTAGGTAACCTAGATAATCCAAGTGCCCGCTAGGGTATGTACATTGTCCAAGTGCCTGCTAGGTAACCTAGATAGTCTAAGTGCCCGCTAGTTAACCTACATAGTCCAAGTGCCCGTTCGTTAACCTAGATCGTCCAAGTGTCCGCCAGTTAACCTACATAGTCCAAGTTTCTGTTAGGTAACTTAGATAGTCCAAGTGCCTGCTAGGTAACCTATATAGTCCAAGTGCCGCTAGGTAACCTAGATATTCCAAGTTCCTGTTCGCTAACTTAGATACTCCAAGTGCCCGCTAGGTAACCTACATAGTCCAATGCCCATTCGTTAACCTAGATAGTCCAAGTGCCCGCTAGTTAACCTAGACTGTCCAAGTGCCCGCTAGGTAACCTACATAGTCCCAGCGCACGCTAGGTAAACTAGATAGTCCAAGTGCCCATTAGGTAACCTACATAGTCCAAGTGCCCGCTAGGTAACCTACATAGTCCAAGTGCCCGCTCGAAAACCTAGATAGTCCAAGTGCCCGCTAGGTAACCTAGATAGACCAAGTGCCCGGTAGGTAACCTACAAAGTCCAAGTGCCTGCTAGGTAATCTATATAGTCCAAATGCCCACTAGGGCACCCACATAGTCCAAGTGCCCGCTAAGTAACCTATATAGTCCAAGTGCCCGTTAGCTAACCTAGATAGTCTAAGGGTCAACTAGTTAACCTACATAGTTCAAGGGCCCACTAGGTAACCTAGTTAAAACAAGTGCCCGCTAGTTAACCTATATCGTCCAAGTGCTCGCTAGTTAACCTAGATTGTCCAAGTACCCGATAGTTAACCGACATAGTGCAAGGGCCCGCTAGTTAACCTAGATCGTCCAAGTGTCCGCTATTAAACCTACATAGTCCAAGGGCCCGCTAGTTGACCTAGATAGACCAGGTGCCCGCTAGTTAACCTAGATAGTCCGAGTGCCCGTTAATTATCCTAAATAGTCCAAGTGCCCACTAGGGAACGTACATAGTCCAAGTGCCCGCTAGGTAACCTAGATATTCCTAGTGCCCGTTAGTTATCGTAGATAGTCCTAGTGCCCACTAGGGGACGTACATAGTACAAGTGCCCGCTAGGTAACCTAGATAGTCCAAGTGCCCACTAGGGTATGTACATAGTCCAAGTGCCCGCTAGGTAACCTAGATAGTCTAAGTGCCGGCTAGTTAACCTACATAGTCCAAGGGCACGCTAGTTAACCTACATAGTCCACGTGTCCGCTAAGGGACGTAAATAGTCCAAGTGCCCGCTAAGGAACCTACATAGTCCAAGTGCCCGTTAGGGAACCTAGTTAGTCCAAGTGCCCACTAGGGAACCTGCATCATCCAAGTGCCCGGTAGTTAATCTAGATAGTCCATGTGCCCGCTAGTTAACCTAGATAGTCCAAGTGCCCAGTAGATAACCTAGATCGTCCAAGTGCCCGCTAGTTAACCTACATAGTCCAAGGGCCCGCTTGTTAACCTACATAGTCCAAGGTCCGCTACTTAACCTAGATAGTCCAAGTGCCCGCTAGTTAACCTAGATAGTCAAAGTGCCCGCTAGGGGACGTACATAGTCCAAGTGCCCGCTAGGTAACCTAGATAGTCCAAGTGCCCGTTAGCTAACCTAGATAGTCCAAGTGCCCGCTAGTTAACCTAGATAGTCCAAGTGTCCGCTAGTTAACCTAGGTAGTCCAAGTGCCCGCTAGTTAACCTTGATCGTCCAAGTGCCCATTCGTTAACCTAGATATTCCAAGGGCCCGCTAGTTAACCTACATAGTCCAAGAACCCGCAAGTTAACCTAGATAGTCCAAGTGCCCGCTAGTTAACCTACATAGTCCAATGCCCGCAAGGTAACCTAGATAGTCCAAGTGCCCGCTAGTTAACCTACATAGTCCAATGCCCGCAAGGTAACCTAGATATTCCAATTTCCTGTTAGCTAACCTAGACAGTCCAGGTGCCCGCTAGGTACCCTAGACTGTCCAGTGCCCGCTAGGTTACTTACATACTCCATGTGCCCGCTAGGTAACCTAGATACACCAAGTGCCCGCTACTTAACCTAGATAGTCCTAGTACCCGTTAGTTATCCTAGATAGTACCAGTTCCCACTAGGGGACGTACATAGTCCAAGTGCCCGCTAGGTAACCTAGATAGTCCAAGTACCCGCTAGGGTATGTACATAGTCCAAGTGCCAGCTAGGTAACCTAGATAGTCTAAGTGCCTGCTAGTTAACCTACATAGTCCAAGGGCCCGCAAGTTAACCTACATAGTCCAAGGACTCGCTAGTTAACCTTGATAGTCCAAGTGGCGGCTGGTTAACCTAGATCGTACAAGTGCCCGCTACTTAACCTAGATTGTCCAAGTGCCCGCTAGTTAACCTACATAGTCCAAGGGCCAACTAGTTAATCTAGACCATCCTAAAGTCCTCTAGATCACCTACATAGTCCAAGTGCCTGCTACGTAACCTAGATAGTCCAAGGGCCCGCTAGGTAACCTACATAGTCCAAGTGCCCATTAGCTAACATACATAGTCCAAGTGCCCGTTAGCTAACATACATAGTCCAAGTGACCGCTAGGTAACCTAGACAGTCCAAGTGCCTGCTAGGTAACATACAAAGTCCAAGTCACCGGTCGCCAACCTAGGTAGTCCAAGTGCCCTCTAGGTAACCTACATAGTCCAAGGGCCCGCTAGGTAACCTAGATAGTCCAAGTGCCCACTAGGTAACCTACATAGTCCAAGTGTCCTCTAGGTAACCTATATAGTCCAAGTGCTCACTAGGTAACCTTCAAGTCCAAGGGACCGCTAATTAACCTACATAGTCCAAGGGCCCGCTAGTTAACCTAGATAGTCCAAGTGCCCGCTAGTTAACCTTGATCGTCCAAGTGCCCGCTAGTTAACCTACATAGTCCAAGTGCCCGCTAGTTAACCTACATATTCCAAGGGCCCGCTAGGTAACCTAGATATTCAAAGTTCCTGTTAGCTAACCCACAAAGTCCAAGTGCCCGCTAGGTTACCTACATAATCCAAGTGCCCGCTAGGTAACCTAGATAGACCAAGTGCCCGCTAGGTAACCTAGATAGTCCAAGTGCCCGTTAGGTAACCTACATAATCCAAGGGCCCTCTAGGTAACCTATATAGTCAAAGTTCCCGCTAGGTAACCTAGATAGTCCAAGTGCCCATTAGTTAATCTAGATAGTCCAAGTGCCCGCTAGGTAACCTACATAGTTCAAGTGCCCGCTAGGTAACCTAGATAGTCAAAGTGCCCGTTAGCTAACATACATAGTCCAGGAGCCCGCTAGGTAACCTACATAGTCCAAGTGCCCGTTCGTTAACCTAGATAGTCCAAGTGCCCGCTAGGTAAACTAGACAGTACAAGTGCCTGCAAGGTCACCTACATAGTCCAAGTCCCCGTTCGTTAACCTAGATGTCCAAATGCCCGCTAGGTAACCTACATAGTCCAAGTGCCCGCTAGGTAAGCTACAAGTCCAAGGGCCCGCTAGTTAACCTACATAGTCCAAGGACTCGCTAGTTAACCTTGATAGTCCAAGTGCCGGCTAGTTAATCTAGATCGTACAAGTGCCCGCTAGTTAACCTAGATTGTCCAAGTGCCCGCTAGTTAACCTACATAGTCCAAGGGCCCACTAGTTAATCTAGACCATCCTAATGTCCTCTAGTTCACCTACATAGTCCAAGTGCCCGCTACGTAACCTAGATAGTCCAAGTGCCCGCTAGGTAACCTACATAGTCCAAGTGCCCATTAGCTAACATACATAGTCCAAGTGCCCGTTGGCTAACATATGTAGTCCAAGTGCCTGCTAGGTAACCTACATAGTCCAAGTGCCCGTTCGTTAACCTAGATAGTCCAAGTGACCGCTAGGTAACCTAGACAATCCAAGTGCCTGCTAGGTAACATACAAAGTCCAAGTCCCCGTTCGCCAACCTAGGTAGTCCAAGTGCCCTCTAGGTAACCTACATAGTTCAAGTGCCCGCTAGGTAACCTAGATAGTCCAAGTCCACGTTCGCTAACCTAGATAGTCCAAGTGCCCGCTAGGTAACCTACATAGTCCAAGTGCCCGCTAGGTAAGCTACAAGTCCAAGGGCCCGCTAGTTAACCTACATAGTCCAAGGGCTCGCTAGTTAACCTTGATAGTCCACGTGCCGGCTAGTTAACCTAGATCGTCCAAGAGCCCTCTAGTTAACCTAGATCGTCCATGTGCCCGCTAGTTAACCTTCATCGTCCAATTCCCTGCTAGTTAACCTACATAGTCCAAGGGCACGCAAGGTAACCTAGATAATCCAATTTCCTGTTAGCTAACCTAGATAGTCCAAGTGCCCGCTAGGTAACCTACATAGTACAAGTGCCCATTCATTAACCTAGATAGTCCAAGTGCCCGCTAGGTAACCTAGACTGTCTAGTGCCCGCTAGGTTACCTACACAGTCCAAGTGCCCGCTAGGTAACCTAGATAGTCCATGTGCCCGCTAGTTAACCTGGATAGTCCTAGTGCACGTTAGTTATCCTAGATAGTCCAAGTGCCCACTAGGGGACGTACACAGTCCAAGTGCCCCCTAGGTAACCTAGATAGTCCAAGTGCCCGCTAGGGTATGTACATTGTCCAAGTGCCTGCTAGGTAACCTAGATAGTCTAAGTGCCCGCTAGTTAACCTACATAGTCCAAGTGCCCGTTCGTTAACCTAGATCGTCCAAGTGTCCGCCAGTTAACCTACATAGTCCAAGTTTCTGTTAGGTAACTTAGATAGTCCAAGTGCCTGCTAGGTAACCTATATAGTCCAAGTGCCGCTAGGTAACCTAGATATTCCAAGTTCCTGTTCGCTAACTTAGATACTCCAAGTGCCCGCTAGGTAACCTACATAGTCCAATGCCCATTCGTTAACCTAGATAGTCCAAGTGCCCGCTAGTTAACCTAGACTGTCCAAGTGCCCGCTAGGTAACCTACATAGTCCCAGCGCACGCTAGGTAAACTAGATAGTCCAAGTGCCCATTAGGTAACCTACATAGTCCAAGTGCCCGCTAGGTAACCTACATAGTCCAAGTGCCCGCTCGAAAACCTAGATAGTCCAAGTGCCCGCTAGGTAACCTAGATAGACCAAGTGCCCGGTAGGTAACCTACAAAGTCCAAGTGCCTGCTAGGTAATCTATATAGTCCAAATGCCCACTAGGGCACCCACATAGTCCAAGTGCCCGCTAAGTAACCTATATAGTCCAAGTGCCCGTTAGCTAACCTAGATAGTCTAAGGGTCAACTAGTTAACCTACATAGTTCAAGGGCCCACTAGGTAACCTAGTTAAAACAAGTGCCCGCTAGTTAACCTATATCGTCCAAGTGCTCGCTAGTTAACCTAGATTGTCCAAGTACCCGACAGTTAACCGACATAGTGCAAGGGCCCGCTAGTTAACCTAGATCGTCCAAGTGTCCGCTATTAAACCTACATAGTCCAAGGGCCCGCTAGTTGACCTAGATAGACCAGGTGCCCGCTAGTTAACCTAGATAGTCCGAGTGCCCGTTAGTTATCGTAGATAGTCCTAGTGCCCACTAGGGGACGTACATAGTACAAGTGCCCGCTAGGTAACCTAGATAGTCCAAGTGCCCACTAGGGTATGTACATAGTCCAAGTGCCCGCTAGGTAACCTAGATAGTCTAAGTGCCGGCTAGTTAACCTACATAGTCCAAGGGCACGCTAGTTAACCTACATAGTCCACGTGTCCGCTAAGGGACGTAAATAGTCCAAGTGCCCGCTAAGGAACCTACATAGTCCAAGTGCCCGTTAGGGAACCTAGTTAGTCCAAGTGCCCACTAGGGAACCTGCATCATCCAAGTGCCCGGTAGTTAATCTAGATAGTCCATGTGCCCGCTAGTTAACCTAGATAGTCCAAGTGCCCAGTAGATAACCTAGATCGTCCAAGTGCCCGCTAGTTAACCTACATAGTCCAAGGGCCCGCTTGTTAACCTACATAGTCCAAGGTCCGCTACTTAACCTAGATAGTCCAAGTGCCCGCTAGTTAACCTAGATAGTCAAAGTGCCCGCTAGGGGACGTACATAGTCCAAGTGCCCGCTAGGTAACCTAGATAGTCCAAGTGCCCGTTAGCTAACCTAGATAGTCCAAGTGCCCGCTAGTTAACCTAGATAGTCCAAGTGTCCGCTAGTTAACCTAGGTAGTCCAAGTGCCCGCTAGTTAACCTTGATCGTCCAAGTGCCCATTCGTTAACCTAGATATTCCAAGGGCCCGCTAGTTAACCTACATAGTCCAAGAACCCGCAAGTTAACCTAGATAGTCCAAGTGCCCGCTAGTTAACCTACATAGTCCAATGCCCGCAAGGTAACCTAGATAGTCCAAGTGCCCGCTAGTTAACCTACATAGTCCAATGCCCGCAAGGTAACCTAGATATTCCAATTTCCTGTTAGCTAACCTAGACAGTCCAGGTGCCCGCTAGGTACCCTAGACTGTCCAGTGCCCGCTAGGTTACTTACATACTCCATGTGCCCGCTAGGTAACCTAGATACACCAAGTGCCCGCTACTTAACCTAGATAGTCCTAGTACCCGTTAGTTATCCTAGATAGTACCAGTTCCCACTAGGGGACGTACATAGTCCAAGTGCCCGCTAGGTAACCTAGATAGTCCAAGTACCCGCTAGGGTATGTACATAGTCCAAGTGCCAGCTAGGTAACCTAGATAGTCTAAGTGCCTGCTAGTTAACCTACATAGTCCAAGGGCCCGCAAGTTAACCTACATAGTCCAAGTGCCCGCTGAGTAACCTACATAGTCCAAGTGCCCGATAGGGAACATACATATTCCAAGTGCCCGTTAGGGAACCTAGATAGTCCAAGTGCCCGTAGGGAACCTATATAGTCCAAGTGCCCGCTAGGGAACCTACATAGTCAAAGTGCCCGCTAAGGAACCTGCATTGTACCAGTGCCCGCTAGTTAACCTTGATCGTCCAAGTGCCCGCTAGTTAACCTACATAGTCCAAGTGCCCGATAGGGAACCTACATAGTCCAAGTGCCCGCTGAGGAACCTACATATTCCAAGTGCCCCATAGGGAACCTTCATATTCCAAGTGCCTGTTAGGGAACCTAGATAGTTCAAGTGCCCGTAGGGAACATATATAGTCCCAGAGCCCGCTAGGGAACCTACATAGTCAAAGTGCCCGTTAGGGAACCTAGATAGTCCAAGTGCGCGCTAGGGAACCTGCATCATCCAAGTGCCCGGTAGTTATTCTAGATAGTCCAAGTGCCCTTAGTTAACCTAGATAGTCCAAGTGCCCCCTAGTTAACCTACATCGTCCAAGTGCCCGTTAGTTAACCTACATAGTCCGAGGGCCCGCTTGTTAAACTACAAAGTCCAAGGTCCGCTACTTAACCTAGATAGTCCAAGTGCCCGCTAGTTAACCTAGATAGACCATGGGCCCTCTAGTTAACCTAGATAGTCCAAGTGCCCGCTAGAGAACATACATAATCCAACTGCCCGCTAGGTAACCTAGATAGTCTAAGCGCCGGCTAGTTAACCTACATAGTCCAAGGGCACGCTAGTTAACCTACATAGTCCAAGTGCCCGCTAAGGAACCTACATAGTCCAAGTGCCCGTTAGGGAACCTAGATAGTCCAAGTGCCCGCTAGGGAACCTGCATCATCCAATTGCCCGATAGTTAATCTAGATAGTCAAAGTGCCTGCTAGTAAACCTAAATAGTCCAAGTGCCCGCTAGTTAACCTACATAATCCAAGGGCCCGCTTGTAACCTACATAGTCCAAGGTCCGATACTTAACCTAGATAGTACAAGTGCCCGCTAGTTAACCTACATAGTCCAAGGGCCCGCTAGTTAAGCTACATAGTCCAAGAACCCGCAAGTTAACCTAGATAGTCCAAGTGCCCCCTAGTTAACCTACATAGTCCAAGGGCCCGCAAGGTAACCTAGATATTCCAATTTCCTGTTAGCTAACCTAGACAGTCCAAGTGCCCGCTAGGTACCCTAGACTGTCCAGTGCCCGCTAGGTTACCTACATAGTCCAAGTGCCCGCTAGGGAACCTGCATCATCCAAATGCCCGGTAGTTAATCTAGATAGTCAAAGTGCCTGCTAGTAAACCTAAAAAGTCCAAGTGCCCGCTAGTTAACCTACATAATCCAAGGGCCCGCTTGTTAACCTACATAGTCCAAGGTCCGATACTTAACCTACATAGTACAAGTGCCCGCTAGGTAACCTAGATACACCAAGTGCCCGCTAGTTAACCTAGATAGTCCTAGTGCCCGCTGAGGAACCTACATAGTCCAAGTGCCCGATAGGGAACCTACATATTCCAAGTGCCCGTCAGGGTACCTAGATAGTCCAAGTGCCCGCTAGGGTATGTACATAGTTCAAGTGCCCGCTAGGTAACCTAGATAGTCCAAGGTCCCGCTAGATAACCTACATAGTCCAAGTGCCCGCTGAGGAACCTACATAGTCCAAGTGCCCGTTAGGGAACCTATATAGTCCAAGTGCCCATAGGGAACCTATATAGTCCAAGTGCCCACTAGGGAACCTACATAGTCAAAGTGCCCGCTAGGGAACCTGCATTGTACAAGTGCACGCTAATTAACCTAGATAGTCAAATTGCTCGCTAGTTAACCTAGATAGTCAAAGTGCCCACTAGTTAACATTGATCATCCACGTGCCCACTAGTTAACCTACATAGTCCAAGTGCCTGATAGGGAACCTACATAGTCCAAGTGCCCGCTGCGGAACCTACATAGTCCAAGTGCCCGATAGGGAACCTACATAGTCCAAGTGCCTGATAGGGAACCTACATAGTCCAAGTGCCCGTAGGGAACCTATATAGTCCAAGTGCCCGCTAGGGAACCTACATAGTCAAAGTGCCCGCTAGGGAACCTGTATTGTGCAAGTGCTGCTAGTTAACCTAGATAGTCCAAGTGCCCGCTAGTTAACCTACATAGTCCACGGTCTGCTAGTTAACCTAGATAGTCCAATTGCCTGCTAGTTAACCTACATAGTCCAAGAACCCGCTAGTTAACCTAGATAGTCCAAGTGCCCGTTAGTTAACCTACATAGTCCAAGGGCCCGCTAGTTAACCTAGATATTCCAAGTGCCCGCTAGTTTACCTAGATCTTCCAAGTGTCCGCTAGTTAACCTACATTGTCCAAGTTCCAGTTAGGTAACATAGATAGTACAAGTGCCCGCAAGGTAACCTTCATAGTCCAAGTGCCCGCTAGGTAACCTAGATATTCCAAGTTCCTGTTAGCTAACCTAGAAAATCCAAGTGCCCGCTAGGTAACCTACATAGTCCAAGTGCCCTTTCGTTAACCTAGATAGTCCACGTGCCCGCTACGTAACCTACAAAGTTCAAGTGCCCGCTAGGTAACCTAGATAGTCCAAGGTCCCGCTAGTTAACCTACATAGTCCAAGTTCCCGCTAGGTAACCTAGATAGTCCAAGTGCCCGTTAGGTAACCTAGATAGTCCAAGTGCCCGCTAGGTAACCTACATAGTCCTAGTTCCCGCTAGGTAACCTAGATAGTCCAAGTGCCCGTTACCTAACCTTGATAGTCCAATTGCCCACTACGCAACATACATAGAGCAAGTGCCCGTTCGTTAACCTATAAGTCCAAGTGCCCGCTAGGTAACCTAGACTCTCCAAGTGCCCGCTAGGTTACCTACATAGTCCAAATGCCCGTTCGGGAACCTAGATAGTGCAAGTGCCCGGTAGTTAACCTACATAGTCCAAGTGCCCGCTAGGTAACCTAGATAGTCCTAGGGCCCGCTTGTTAACCTACATAGTCCAAGTGCCCGGTAGTTAACTTACATAGTTCAAGTGTCCGTAGGGAACATACATAGTCCAAGTGCCCGCTAGGGAACATACAGAGACCATGTGCCCGCTAGGGAACCTACGTAGTCCAAGTGCCCGCTAGGTAACATAGATAGTCCAAGTGTCCGTTAGCTAACAGAGATAGTCCAAGTGCCCGCTAGGTAACCACATAGTCCAAGTGCCCGTTCATTAACCTAGATAGTCCAAGTGCCCGCTAAGTAACCTAGACAGTCCAAGTGCCTGCTAGGTAACCTACATATACCAAGTGCCCGTTTGCTAACCTAGATCTTCAAAGTGCCCACTAGGTAACCTTGACAATCCAAGTGCCCGCTAGTTAACCTACATAGTCCAAGTGCCCGATAGGGAACCTACATAATCCAAGTGCCCGCTAGGCAACCTACATAGTCCAATTTCCCGCTAGGTAACCTAAATAGTCCAAATGCCCGCTAGGGAAACTACATAGTCCAAGTGCCCGCTAGTTAACCTAGATAGTCCAAGTGCCTGCTAGTAAACCTACATAATCCAAGGACCCGCTAGTTAACCTACATAGTGCAAGGGCCCGCTAGTTAACCTAGATCGTCCAAGTGTCCGCTAGTTAACCTACATATTCCCATTGCCCTCTAGTTAACCTACATAGTCAAAGTGCCCGCTAAGTAACTTAGATAGTCCAAGTGCCCACTAGGGGACGTACATAGTCCATGTGCCCGCTAGGTAACTTAGATAGTCCATGTGCCCGCTAGGGTATGTACATAGTCCAAGTGCCCGCTAGGTAACCTAGATAGTCTTAGTGCCCGCTAGTTAACCTACATAGTCCAAGGGCCCGCTAGTTAACCACCATAGTCCAAGTGCCAGATAGGAAACAAACATAGTCCAAGTGCCTGCTAAGGGACTTACATAGTCCAAGTCCCCGCTAGGGAACCTACATAGTCCAAGTGCCCGTTAGGGAACCTAGATAGTCCAAGTGCCCGCTAGAGAACCTGCATCGCCCAAGTGCACGCTAGTTAACTTAGATAGTCCAAGTGCCCGCTAGTTAACCTAAATAGTCCAAGTGCCCGCTAGTTAACCTAGATCGTCCTAGTGCCCGTTAAGAAACCTAGATAGTCTAAGTGCCCGCTAGGTTACCTACATAGTCCTAGTTCCCGCTAGGTAACCTAGATAGTCCTAGTGCCCGTTACCTAACATAGATCGTCCAAGTGCCCGCTAGGCAACCTACATAGTACAAGTGCCCGTTCGTTAACCTAGAAATCCATGTCGCCGCTAGGTAACCCAGACAGTCCAAGTGCCCGCTAGGTTACCTGCATAGTCCAAGTGCCCGTTAGGTAACCTAGATAGTCCAAGTGCCCGCTGGGTGACTTAAATAGTCAAAGTGCCCGCTAGGTAACCTAGATAGTCCAAGTTCCTGTTAGCTAACCTAGATAGTCCATGTGCCCGCTAGGTAACCTACATAGTACAAGGACCCGCGCCTTAACCTAGTTCGTCCAAGTGTCCGCTAGCTAACCTACATAGTCCAAGTGCCCAGTAAATAACCAAGATAGTCAAAGTGCCCGCTAAGTAACCTACATAGTCCAAGTTCCCGCTTGGTAACCTAGATAGTCCAAGTGCCCGTTACATAACCTACATAGTCCAAGTGCCCGTTAGGTAACCTACATAGTCCAAATGCCCGCTAGTAACCTACATAGTCCAAGTGCCTGATAGGGAACCTACATAATCCAAGTGCCCGCTAGGGAACTTACATAGTCCAAGTGCCCGTTAGTTAACCTAGATAGTCCAAGTACCCGCTAGTTAACCTAGATAGTCCAAGTACCCGCTAGGTAACGTAGATAGTTCAAGTGCACGCTAGGTAACCTAGATAGTCCAAGTGCCCGCTATGTAACCTACAATGTCCAAGTGCCCCCTAGGTATTCTATATAGTCCAAATGCCCGCTAGGGCACCTACATAGTCGAAATAACCGCTCTTTAACCAACATAGTCCAAGTGCCCGCTAGCTAACCTAGATAGTCTAAGGGCCCACTAGTTAACCTACATAGTTCAAGTGCCCGCTAGCTAACCTACATAGTCCAAGTGCCCGCTAGTTAACCTAGATCGTCCAAGTGCCCGCTAGTTAACCTACATAGTCCAAGGGACCGCTAGTTAACCTACATAGTGAAAGGGCCCGCTAGTTAACCTAGATCGTCCAAGTGTCCGCTAGTTAACCTACATTTTCCAAGTGCCCGCTAGTTAACCTACATAATCCAAGTGCCCCTTAGCTAACCTAGATAGTCCAAGGGCCCGTTAGTTGACCTACATAGTCCAAGTACGGGCTAATTAACCTATATTGTCCAAGTGTCCGTTAGCTAACCTAGATAGTCCAAGGGCCCACTAGTTAACCTACATAGTTCATGTGCCCGCTAGCTAACCTAGATAGTCCAAGGGCCCGCTAGGTAACCTACATAGTCCAAGTGCCAGCTAGGGTATGTACATAGAGCAAGTGCCCGCTAGGTAACCTACATAGTCCAAGTGCCCGGTAGTTAACCTATATAGTCCCAATGCTCGATACAAACTTTCATAGTCCAAGTGCCCAATAGGGAACCTATATACTCCAAGTGCCCCCTATGGAACCTACACAGTCCAAGTGCCCGTTAGGGAACCTAGACAGCCCAAGTGCCAACTAGGGAACCTGCATCGTCCAAGTGCTCGCCAGGTAACCTAGAGAGTCCAAGGGCCTGCTAGATAACCTACATAGTCCAAGTGCCAGATAAGGAATCTGCATAGTCCAAGTGCCCGCTAGGGAACCTACATAATCCAAGTGCCCTTTAGGGAAACTAGAGAGTCCAAGTGCCCATAGGGAACCTATATAGTCCAAGTTCCCGCTAGGGAACCTACATAGGCAAAGTGCCCGTTAGGGAACCTGCATCGTCCAAGTGCCCGCTAGTTAACCTAGATAGTCCAAGTGCCCGCTAGTTAAACTAGATAGTCCAATTGCCCGCTAGTTAACCTAGATCGTCCAAGTGCCCGTTTGTTAACCTACATAGTCCAAGGGCCCGCTAGTTAACCTACATAGTCCAAGAACCCGCTAATTAACCTAGATAGTCCAAGTGCCCGCTAGTTAACCTAGATATTCCAAGTGCCGGCTAGTTAACCTAGATCGTCCAAGTGTCCGCTAGTTAACCTACATAGTCCAAGTGCCCGTTAGGTAACCTACATAGTCCTAGTGCCCGCTAGGTAACCTAGATAGTCCAAGTTCATTTTAGCTAACTAAGATAGTCCAAGTGCCCGCTAGGTAACCTAGGTAGTCAAAGTGCCCGTTAGATAACCTAGATAGTCCAAGTGCCCGCTAGGTAACCTACATAGTCAAAGTGCCCGCTAGGTAACCTAGATAGTCCAAGTTCCTGTTAGCTAACGTAGATACTCCAAGTGCCCGCTAGGTAACCTACATAGTCCAAGTGCCCGCTAGGGAACCTACAGAGTCCAAGTGCCCGAGAGGGAACCTACATATTCCAAGTGCCCGTTAGGGAACCTAGATAGTCCAAGTGCCCAGAGGGAACCTATATAGTCCAAGTGCCCGCTAGGGAACCTACATAGTCAAAGTGCCCGCTAGGGAACCTGCATTGTACAAGTGCCCGCTAATTAACCAAGATAGTCCAAGTGCCCGCTAGTTAACATTGATCATCCAAGTGCCCGTTAGTTAACCTACATAGTCCAAGTGCCCGATAGGAAACCTACATATTCCAAGTGCCCGTTAGGGAACCTAGATGGTCCAAGTGCCCGTTGGGAACCTATATAGTCCAAGTGCCCGCTAGGGAACCTACATAGTCAAAGTGCCCGCTAGGGAACCTGCATTGTGCAAGTGCCCGCTGGTTAACCTAGATTGTCCAAGTGCCTGCTAGTTAACCTACATAGTCAAAGAACCAGCTAGTTAACCTAGATATTCCAAGTGCCCGCTAGTTAACCTAGATAGACCAAGTGCCCCCTAGGGAACCTATGTAGTCCAAGTGCCCCATAGGGAACCTACATAGTCCAAGTGCCCGCTAGTTAACGTAGATGGTCCAAGTACCCGCTAGGAAACGTACATAGTCCAAGTGCCCCCTAGGTAACGTACATAGTCCAAGTGCCCGCTAGGTAACATAGATAGTCCAAGTGCCTGCTAGGGAACGTACATAGCCCAAGTGCCCGCTAGGTAACCTAGATAGTCCAAGTGCCCGCTAGTTAACCTACATAGTCCAAGTGACTGCTAGGTAACCTAGATAGTCCAAGTGCCCACTAGTTAACCTCCATAGTCCAGGTTCCCCCTAGGTAATCTAGATAGTCCAAGTGCCCTCTAGGTAACCTACATAGTCCAAATGCCCGCTAGTTAACCTACATATTCCAAGTGCCCGATAGGGAACCTACATAATCCAAGTGCCCGCTAGGGAACCTACATAGTCCAAGTGCCCGTTAGTTAACCTAGATAGTCCAAATGCCCGCTAGGGAACCCACATAGTCCAAGGGCCCGCTAGGGAACCTACATACTCCAAGTGACTTTTAGTTAACCTAGATAGTCCTAGTGCCCGCTAGGTAACCTAGATAGTCCAAGTGCCCGCTAGGTAACCTACAAATTCTAAGTGCCCGCT